>NC_092872.1:38596040-39962540 GCF_028372415.1 Notamacropus eugenii | reverse complement strand
TATGAAGGTTCTAGGCCTTGAACCAGAGGATTTTGTATTTGATATTAGAGGGAATGAGGAATCGCTGGGGTTTATTGAATATGGGGATGACATGGTCAGACTTGTGCTTTAGGAAAATCACTTCAGTGACTGAACAGAGGATGGACTAGAGTGGAGAGAAACTTGAGACCAGAAAACCAAACAGCAGGCTATTGTAATAGTGCAAGAATGGAGATGAGGGCTTGCACCAAGGTGGTAACAGTATCAGAGGAGAGAAGGGGATACATGCAAAAAACGTTGCAAAGGTGAAATTGACAGGCCTTGCCAACAGAGTGGATGTGAACAAGCTGGGTACAGTGTAATTTTTTTTTTATTATGACAAATCTTGAAGTTATATATCTACAAAGTTATAGAGAATTGCAGTCAATGTCAGTGGAAGGTGTACTTACATTGATAAAATCACAGGTCCTGGAAATATTAAAGAATATATATGCATACATACATATGTGTGTATTCATATGTGTGTATACACGTGTGTGTATGTATTCAGTGGTCTAGGCAACATAGCTAAAGCATGCCTCAGAGATCCATGGAACCTGCTTTTGACATACTGTTTTTGCTCCCAAAACTGTTTATAAGAAATAAATTTAACACAGGAAAGTAGAAGAGACCTCCAACAACCATATTTTTTTCATAACTCAATTCAATATCATGGCTTCTGAACAAAATGCCAGTAGAAATTTGGAACATGAATATTTGACTTCAATTTTGGGCAGAATTAGATAATTGTGGTTCCACTAAGGAAATTATTAGTGAATTCTTACATTCTCCTCCCTGCTTTCACTGACAAATGTACTTTTTCATTTTTTACCATCTCCTTTCTTCTGCCATTCTCATTTCCCATTCACCTTTTTAAAAATAATTTTGTTGATATCTTTTGTTTTTATATCACCTTTATTTCTGAATATATCTTTTGAATACATCCCTCCCTTCACCCCTATTCAACGATCAAGCTGTTACCTTGTAAGAAAAATTGAAAAAGTGTGGGGGGTAGCAGTTCAGCAGAAGTAACCAACATATATATATTTCTCTGATAATATACGCAACATTCCCTACCCACATTACTCCACCTCTGCAAAGTGAGGGAAGTGCATTTTCTCAAATTTTCTCCAGAACCAGCCTTGGTCACTATAATTTACCACATTCAGTTTAGTTTTTTAAATCTTTCCAGTTTTATTTTTATAGTCATACCCTCTTCCCAGTTCTGCTTACTTTACTCTGAATCATTTCATATCTTCCCCTGTATCTCTGAATTCATTAGGCTCATTATTTCTTATAGTACAGTGAAAGTTAATTAAATTTACTTAAAATTTGTCTAGCCATCCTCCAATTGATGAGTATGCACATTGTATACTTTGCTATTATGTGGGATGGCAAGACTCAAATTGACTACACAGAGGCATCTCAAAGTATAAACAGAAAGTCCTTTATTTGGTTCTGGCAAGGACCGGACTTCACCCTCCTCCAAGCAGATTGGAGGAGGGGAAGCATTTTACAAAAGCAGATGCAAGGCTGTATAGAAGAAAACCACAAAACTCTCCCTTACTCTTTTGATCAAGAGCCTGAACAAGCAATCCTATTTTCAGAAATAAGAAAATGGGAGTCAACAAAACTGGGGAGAGGGGTGACAGATGGTTTCACAACCTCAGGTTTCCCCATATTGTATGATTTTTGATATATTGAAACTCAGGCCTTATGTCTGCTTTACTTTTAGACTTAGGTCCCTGAGAAGTCTTCACTGACTGATCACATTCACTATCATAAAAGAATATTTTGGTGTACATAACTTTTCTTTTCACCTTTGACTTTTGGGGTATATGCCTATCAGTGAGATCTATGGGTCAAAGGTTTAAACATGTTAATCATTTTCTTAGCATAAATACAAATTGCTTTTCAAAATCATGGGGTCAGTTCAAAGCTACACCAATTCTGTTATTGTGGCTCTCTTTTCAAAGCTCCTCCAATATTAACTATTTCCATTTTCTGTCATCTTTGACACCAAGGAATTTTGATTTGTATTTTTCTTATTATTAGTCACTTGGAGTTATCTTTCATACTATTGTGAATTGTGTACAATTCTTTTGAGAATTATTTGTTCGTAATCTTTGAAAACTCCTTGGGGAATAGCTCTTGGTTTCATATGCTAATTTCTTATATATCTTGACTCAGATTCTTAAGAGATATTTGTTGTTCCATTAGATTGTAAGTTTCTTGAAGACAGACTGTCCTTTTGTCTCTTTTTTGTATCCCCAGCGCTTAGCATGGTATCTTGCACATAGCAGGCGTTTAGTAAATATTTATTGAATTGAATTTGTTTCAGACTTTTCCCCCCAATCAACAACTTATTTTATTGTCCAATTCGCTCACTTTCTTCCTTTTAATATTAACTCTCTTCCTTAAGCCTGCCTCCCTGAAGCACTCTTGTTCTCCCAGTTGGTGGCACTCAAAGCCTAGGAAGCCACTAATCCCTGCATCAGAAAAGTTGCCCCTTTTGTGCAACTTTGTAGAAAGAGTGACACAGCAGTTCATTATTGCTGCCTCTCCTACACAAGGTTGCTCGTTGTAAACCTTAAAGCTCTACATAAAGGTCATCTATTCCATTTTATTACTGCATAAATCATTATCGTTAACGTTTAACTGCTGGGCATGCATGTTTCCTCCTTTGTAAAATAAGGACGTCTCCTTACAAAGGAGGGAGGACATACCCTACCTCGCAGTATGGCTAGTAGAGAGCTTGGTAACTTTTAAGTTTACACAGAAACAAACGGTTATTAAATGATAATTGTTATAGACATCCGCTGGGTTCCTGCGGCCGAAATTATTAGTCACAAAAATAGCGATCACGAGGAGTCGCCCGTCTTCGGGCTGCGGTGGCAAAGCTCTGCAGGAACCCCAGAAAGGTCAACAAAAACTAGCTACAAGGACGCTCCAGGCCACGGCGCGCCGCTGGACGAGCAGCGCCCTTGGCTCCCCCCGCCAGCCGCGGCCCCGGCCCAGGCCCGCCCCTTCCCCTGGCCCGGCTCCCCTTTCCCCCAGCGTGCCCCACCGCCCCAAGCCTGCTGCCGGAAGTGACGCGATTAAAAGTCTGACCGTCTCCTTCCGCCGCGGGGCCGGGGCCAGGCGGGCGCTTGGCGTGTGCAGGCGTCTCCGCGCACGCGGAGGGATTCTGGGTAACGGCCCCCCCACCGGGGGCGGCGGCTGCGGGGCAGCCGGTTCCGGTCTGCCGGGAGGCCGTTGAAGGTGGCGGTTTGCCGGGCCGGGGGGAGCGGGGCTATGGAGCGGCCGTGGCCGCCGCCTGGACCCTGGAACCTCCCCCGGGACGGCGGGGAGGCTGACGAGGAGACGGAGCTGGATGTGTCTCCCGCCTCCTCCCGCTTCCCGCAGCCTCCTGGCGACAGCCCCCAGGTAAAGGAGCGAACTTGGGGGGAGGGGGAGAGTCGGCCAGACCCCTGGGGTCTCGGGGGGACGGGAGGGTTTGCAGCCTCCCGGCCCGGCCTCTGCTCCTGCCCCGCCTCCCCCCGTCTGCTTCCCCTCGGTCACGGTCTCCGCCCGCTCGCTCTTCGCTGCATCAGGTTTCTGCTCATTCCACCCCCCACCCCCAGCCCCGTGGGAGTGGGGGAGGGTGTGGGTGCCTGCTGGAGCAGCGGAGAGGCGTCCTGCTGGTGGGACGGGGGGTGGGGGGCGTCGGGGGTTGTACGGGGCGACCCCTGAGGTCCCCTTTGCATTCTCTTCCCTTGAACTCAGTTTCCTCTAGTATGCAGTGAAAGAATTGGAACAGGTACCTTTTCAGCTCCAGATTCTACCACCTGATCGCCCCTGCCCTCCTCTTCTACTTCCCATGTCCACATAAGCACCTTTTCACTTTGGCTGGAAGAGAGGTGACAGTTGGCACTGTTGCCTCTCTTAATCCGAGAGACTGAAAGTGAAATGGTAAAAATAAAATGCACCAGTGTTGTGAGTTTCTAACATCGAACATGCTTTTTTTTTTTTTGAGTAGTGCCCCGTAATGAAAAGAACAGTCGATTTGCCCCGCCCAAGGTTCGAATCTGGAAAGTCAGCTAATATCTGAATCTTAGTTTGCTCAACTCCGAAATGTGAAGGGTTAGACCAGTTCAGAGGTTCTTAATCTTGTGTCATGCACCCCTTTGGCAGTCTGGTTTAGCATGTGGACCTCTTCTGAGGACATTTTAGAGGTCCCCGAACTACCCAATGATGTCTAATGCCCCTGCCAATTCCAAGTTTTGCTTATGCCAGTTTCCCCACCTACCACCCCCTTAGTCACAGGTACACATGCCTTTTCACTTTGACTGTTCTTTCCCTGAAGACCAGGAGGTAAGAATTTGGTAGCCTTGCTTTCAGAAATAAAGATTGGGGGAGTCTATAATGAGATCTACCAGCCAATTCAGGTTCACTATGCCAGTTTGATACTAGCCTGAATGGAAACAGCTCTGAATTTGAAGTCAGAAAACTTGGATTTGAATATATGATTTGGGGCAAATAATTAAAGTTGCAAAGAAATCTGTAAAAAAGGAGATGGGATTGCAAATTGCTGACATCCTTTCGGTTCTAAATTCTGTGAGCCACATTCCAAAAGAAGCTGAGGCAGGCCTTCCTCATAATGCCATATAAACTTTTAGCAGATTGCTATCTTTATTTTCTTCTTAGCCCTGCGTAAATTTTAAATAAATTTGCCTTGTTTATTTAGTGTAGATTTTTTTGGTAGTTCTTTGATCACTTTGTTTGGTGAAACTAATACTGATGGAAGAAGTAACAGTTTACATGTTCCCTGAGCAAAATTCTAATGAAAATTCACGAATCTTCTTTGACCTCTGACTCAGTTTTGTGACCCTGGCTTTGATTTTTGTATTAGACTACATCCCACCCTTATTCAAATAGCCAGTGCCCTTTTGTTTTCATAACATTTTTGACTATACTTTCCATGATACCCTATGAAAACATGTTTAGCCAAAGCCTCCTTTTTAAATCTTCTAAGACTCAGCTTCCTGACCTGTAAAGGGGGCTGCTGAATCCTTTCTAGTAATAACCACATCGAATTGTTAAAAGGATCAAATATGACAAAACTATACAAAGTCATCTATTGTCTATATAAAACAGTATCAGCAGGTCCAAAATGTCAGGCTTTCACTCCTCTTAAGTCACTACCTAAGTAGAGCCCCAAGATTCTTGAATCCTGTCTTATGAAGTACTTTTCAGTGTCCCAGTTAACCTTTATTCTGTTTTTGTCCTTACCTAGAAGTGTTTTGGGAAGAGTTCTCCAGGCCAGAGAGTAGGCAATGTTGTAATTATTTCCAATGAAGTGAAAGTATTCTGTCTTCCCATCATTCTTGCAAAGTGAAAGGAACCCTAAAGATGTTTCCCTCAACTCATTTTTGTATATGATAATAAAAATTTATTATTTACAAGTATGGTGCTTACAAAGAAGCCAGTCACTGATCTCTAACTAATCTAACACCTAAAGACCAGAATTCAGTTTTACAACCACCAAACACCTGAGAAATGTAGGCAATGTGAAAGAATTGATGTCAGTAGCGCCATACTGATTATGAACTAATAGTGTCATCTTTATATATGGAAAGGTAACATATCTTGAAAAAAAGATCGTACAGCAATTTCTGTAATCAGTTTTACAGGCACAAGAAACAATAGGCCTTTTAAGTGTCTCAAAGGAATTTCAGTTCAAAGAGATTGCTTCACAATAGTGCTCCCAAAAGAAAATCTATTTTGACTGGGTGAGGATTTTTTTTCTTTTGGGGGTAGGGTAGGCAGGGGAGTTCTGTACGTTGAAGTTGTGAAGCACAACTGAACCTTATTTGGATGAAATGCTCTGTCAGTGATATTTCAGTTTGCAAACTGATAGCTTGATTAATGCTAGTTTTGGTCATTTGTTTGCTCTAAGCACATTTAAGATGCTTGTTTTTCTTTCTGGCTTTAAAACTTTTAAGTTTCTGTATTAGAACCAGCAAGAAGAAAATGTTTATCACACTTTATAAACATTTTTCAAGTCTTAAATTTCTGGTTCAGTTTTCGCCAGTGAGGAAGAGATAACGTATCTAAAGGGGATATGAGTCTTCAGATTCCATTTATGTGAAGAAATAGAAATTTAGTACAACTGGAAACAGTTGACTAGAATATGACTGATGCTAATAACTATCTTCTTTAGATTTGACAAATATTTAGTAGTGGCATATAAAGTATGAAAACTTAGTGTAAAATGCTTAGAAACTTAAATTATAGTCTGGCCTTGACACTTAAGTATATGGCCATGGGCAGGTCATTACCCTCTTTTTAAGATGTTAGTATCTGTACTAACTATACAAAGAAGTACTGTCTTTCAACAAAGTGCTTTGGTTTGCAAAGTGTTGTGTACATGTAAAGTATTATGGATTAGAATATAAGCATGGGATGAACATTTACAAAATGCTAAAGTGTTGAGTGGGTGCTGCATCTGGATTTAAGAGTATGCCCATTTGTCCTATCTTCCAGGTTTGCCAGAAGCTGGACTTTGCTTGAGGATTCCCTTGCCTTTTAAAGGCACATAGTAAATAAAATGTAGATAATCTACATTTGAGGGAAGATATTTGGCTCGGTAATTTACAATTAATGAACAACTTCTTAACTGGTCAGATAATTGTAATAAGACCTTCAGCATACCTTCTTTAAGAAAAGAAAGCGCTTTTACATTTTGCATTCTTTTAATAGAGCTAAATGAAACAACACCTGAACCTTTTTCACATTAAGAATTATAAATACTGTTATATTTTAGAGTAAGAGACTTCAGTCACTACGGACTAGAATTCCAGGTATGCATACAGATTGAAAGAAGGAATCACTTCTTGGTATTCCTTGGTATAAGGAAGCTCTCTTCAGAAGAGAACTCCAAAGATTTTGTTTTCATTGTATTAAGGAGGAGAGAAATTGTAGGCTTCTGTTTTCTGTTACTTTAATTATTACAAGATAATAAACAAATGTTTGAGACCAAACTGCACAAGGCGCTGTATTGCTCTGCAGGTTACCAAAAATCCCTGCCCTTTAAAAATTTTATATAGTAGCTGGGAATACAGGACAACCTACAAGGTCATATATATCAAATAGTGAGTGGGTAGGACATATAATAAAGATGCAATAGTTGGAAGTTTTTTCCCTACTTTTTCTCTAGCAAACTTCAGAATAGTTTAACTGACTTGTAAAATTTGGGTAATTTCTATTAAGGAAAATTGGAAATGTTTGACCATTGTGAAATACAATCTAAAGTGAAATTATGTTTGTACTGCACAAATATGCTTTGTTCCTTCAATTGTTACAAATAATGTTTTGTTCTCCATCCAGATGTATAGCCAAGGGATTGAACTGGCTTGCCAAAAGCAGAAAGAGTTTGTGAAAAGCTCTGTAGCGTGCAAATGGAATCTAGCTGAAGCTCAGCAGAAGCTTGGTAGTTTAGCACTGCATAACTCGGAGTCCCTGGATCAGGAACATGCCAAAGCACAAACAGCAGTGTCTGAACTGAGGCAAAGGGAAGAGGAATGGAGGCAGAAAGAAGAGGCCCTGGTACAGCGAGAGAGAATGTGTCTGTGGAACGTGGATGCCATTAGCAAGGATGTTTTTAATAAGGTACAAGCTTTTACTGGGAAATACAAACAAAGCAAAAATTATCCATACACTTAGGTATGTTTAGGAACATTTACCATCCTAGCATTAGAATATCTGTATTAACACAACAGTAGTCATTATCTATGAATTTTTTCACCCAAATTTCACTAAAGATTTATGAGAACTGTTACCAGTAACAAATACCTTCCCCTCCCCGCCATGTTGTGTTTGATGTGGCCAGTTCTTGATAATAGCTGTAAGTTATAGTATTGATTGTATAAGACTAATTTGTAGCTATTGAATTTGTTTAATAAAAAAATAGCCTTTTTCATTTTGTTTACTGGCATGCATACAGCAAACCCTTAGTTAAAGAACTTTTACTTACTGGTAGAATCACTGGTATTGGAAGGGATATTTCAAATAATCTAGTCCTTTATTCTTTCTCTAAAAAAATACTGTACCTATACTAGAGTATAAGCTAGGGGGTCAACAGTGACTTCAAGCAGCAGTTCTTTTCCTGACTGTGCCATTGATTGACTCACTGTCCCAACCTAGGCGCATGATCAAACCTTTATGACCATCTTATCTTCTTCATTCAGGAAGAAAAGAGCTTAAATGCTAATTGTAGAGACTTAGAAGATTTCTAGTCCAGCTCCCTTGTTTTACTGATGAAGCAACTGAGAAAGAAAGGGTAAAAAAAAGTGCCAAAGTTTACAACACTGGTTAGTGAGTTAGAGATAAGGGAAAATTTCCTGACATTGGAAGCTGAAAGAAACTAAATTTAGTACTTTTAGGAAAGTAGTTGAATATCCTTCCCTAAATATCACTGATAATGGAATAGGTAGCAATTTTTATGGAAAATGACAACGTTGAAAGATAGAGATGTGATAAGTATTATAAAAGAGCTGGCTTTGAAGTCAGAATCTGGATTCAGATCCAGGCCTGCTACTTAGTATCTGTGTGACCTTGGGCAAGTACTTTGTAACATCTTCAGGCCAGTTTACTCCTGTTAAATGAGAGGGTTTAACTGGATTAAGTTTTCTTTGAACTCTAAATCCTGTGAGTAGGTGACCTTGAAAATGTTTTCCCTATAATTTGACGATTCCCAAAATTGGACATTTCTTATCACATAAATCTGTTGAAATAGTTGTTGGATTTCATCTCAGATCGTTGTTGAACACATTCTCATAATCGACTCATAATAATATGTAAGTTCATAATTTCAGCCCTTCACAAATAAAATTTTAAGAAACATCAGTATAACAGAAATCAGTTGTCATTATATTGAAACTCACAGAGCAGTACTTAAGGAATTGGGGAGCTGGGGAGCCAGATTTTCTGATTATGAAAAGAAGTTGAGGTTAACTACTGAGTTAACTACATAGAAAGCCTTTTATTACTTTCTACCTGCTGCTAAATAATATCTATTAATAAAAAACTTTAATAATAAGGCTAGACTATTGTTGAAGTTGCCATTCTCTATGTAGTAGTGATGTAGCGCAATTATCTGGTAGCAAATGAATACTTCTTTTAGCAGATTGAGCTACAGCAGTAACATTTGTTTTGCAGAAACACAGTAAATTAAATACAAAGTGAAGGACATAATTCTGATTACTATGCCAGAATCTTAGAAGAATGGATTTTTACAAAATGAAAACCTTAGCTTTAGAGCAAATGTTACTGCTCTCCCCATTAACAGATACCTTAAGGACTTCATTATTAGGTTACAGTCTTGGACAGACTAGAATTGATATCATGGTATAAGATGAATATGATAAAATGTATGATAATTAATTGTCCTACAAAAAGACATAATTTTTCTCAGTTGATGTAAAAGTTAGGGCATACCCTGATGTAACAGTTTCTTTGAGTATTGTCTCCCTGACTTGGGAGTGTACGAGCCCTTTGGGATCAAGGACTGTCGATTTTCCTATTTGTATCCCCAGTGCTTAGCACAGTGATTGACATGTGGAAAATGCTTAATAAATGGTGATTTAGGGGTGAATTTTAAAACTTTTATGAATTTCTCTTTTTGGCCTGGATCATCAGTTGGGGAAAAGAGAGTGTTTCAGAAGTTTGCTTCTCATGCTGTCCCACCTCCTGACAAGGAGGTAATGGATTTAAGGTGCAGAAGGAGACAGATTTGTTTGGATTTGTTTTGTTTGACTATGCATATATCTTACAAAGGTTGGTGGGGAGGAAGAAGAGAAAATGGGTTCAATTATTTTTTAAAGAACTTTCTTTGCATATACAGGATGTAAAGATAATATTTTTATCCTGTCCTTTCCAAAGCTTGATCAAGGTAAAAGTTAAGTCTTTGTTCGTATATAATTGCCTTTATTTTTTACCTTTGATTGTGTAAACTTTTTAGGCTGCTCACTTTAGTTGCCCTTCTCTGACCCTTTTCCTTCTGCATTTCCGTTATATTTCTTTTGACTCACAGTGACCAGAAACTTAGAATATTTTTTTCTACCTATGTCAGAATAAAGGATAAGAGTATATGTCTAACTAAAGGCCAAATAATGATAGAATGCATATTCTACAATGGGGGAATAATTCCTGTGTCTTATTGTGAATTATTATGTGTTCCTTAAAAATAGGTTTCCTTTAACTTTAGAAAAATCATTTTTTTCTGGGGAGAAGTTCTTAGGATCATGGATTTAGAACTGGAAGGGGCCTTAGAGAGCTCTACCAAGCCCCTCACTTTATGAATAAGAAACTAAGGTCCACAGAGAGGGAAGTAAGTGCCTTGCCCAAGGTCACACAGCTAGAAAGTGGCAAACCTGAGATACTGTAATATTCAATTCTTATCAGCTGTTTCTTTTTAAAGCTAGTTTCTTACCTGACCTGAATTTGTCAGAAATTAATTAGGAATGTTTTATAATGAACAGTGCCTTTTTATATAGACTTATTCTCGTTTAAACTTATACTTTTTATAAGGTGATTTAAGTCCTCAAGATGGGATCTAGATGGCAGAATTTACTGAGAAAAGAATTAGCAGGAAATACTAATGTTTTATGTGTGTTTTTGAATACTTGCTAATTCTAAGAGCTGGCAGAAATCTAGAATGCGATTTTTATTTAGGGCAGTGATGATCTCAGCGTATCAATGTGGTCACACAGTGTTCTGAAAAATTGTTCTTCAATCATTTTCCTAGCTAAATAAGAACTTGATTTAATGTCCTTTTTTTGTGTTTATTTAACTAAAAGAAATGTTCTTTAATAGAGCTTTCAAACTGTCTTAAGAACAAAATGTTTTTGTAACTGCCCCATAAAGTTTATTAGAAATTTCAGCCAAATTTTGCCTTCTTGTTCAGGAATTAATCAGAGATTTTTAAAAAGTAATTATACATTTTACCTCAGTTTGATCAGGATTTCTGGGATCATTTTCAGTTGGAACTAACTGGAAATTAGTCCAGTTACAAGTATATGCCAATTTTATTTCTGGATGCATGTTCACTCTAGAATACTGTGCATTTCTAGTTGCTACATCTTAAGAAAGAATGGAAATGGAGAAGACTCAAAGAACAACAACTTAAGTGATCCTGAGGCTGGTAGTGAGGGGCGCTGCTATAAAGACAGATTACAAAGAAAACTGAAAATTCTCACTGGGGCTAGAATCAGTCAGGATGCATGTTTAGTAAATGTTTATTGAGTAACTGGTTTATTTCAAGTGTCTCTGCTTCTAAACTTCAGCAATTTAAATTCAAGTTTAGTTGTTTCTTTACATGACTTTAGCAGTAGTAGATTGGTGTTTCATTTTTTTAAACTAAAATGCTGTGGGGGGAAAATGTTGTTTTTAAGGGAATTTTATGAAGACTTGGACTTTGAGTGATATAGGGTTAGAGCTTCCTGTGTCCAGAGAAAAGGATGTCTAGACATGTATGATGACAACTTTGAAAGACTATCAGAAAAGGCCTACTCAGCTATTCTAGTTCAAATGAGGTAGAGAAATATTCTGATCACTTTATAAATTATTTTTCTCAGAGTTTTATTAATCAAGATAAAAGTAAAGAAATAGAAGATGAAGATAAATCCAAATCATTTATGCAGAAATATGAGCAAAAGATTAGACATTTTGGTAAGTACCTTACTTGAATTTCCTTCTTTTGTAGTTCTTGGTACCATCTGTGCTAAAAATGGTAACATAAAATATGGAGCACAATAGAAGGTAAATGCCAAGCAGGCACAAGTTGTGTGGCTATTTCTGACATAATTATATGGCTGTGGTTACAAAGTGTTTGTTGTTTGTTTTTTGTCAAAAATAGGGCAGAGTGATAGGCAAAAGCACCCAGTTAATAGAAGCAAAAATAAAATATTTTATACATTTTCTGCTCATCCCAATCACTTTTCTCTGCCTTTCCTCACCCTTCTTTGTTGCTAATATCTTATGATTTCTGACTAGGTATTTTTTTTTATTTTATTTATTTTTATTTTAATCATGTAACCAGGCAGAACACTGAAATATGTACTGTCATTTTGGTGTAGAAAAACACTGACTATTGAGGGAACCAAAAAGACTTCATGTAAGATGGTGCTGAAACTCAGCTCTGAAGGAGGCAAGTGTGAGTGTTTTCCAGGCTCTGGGAATGGTCTGCAAAGGCACCAACATGGAAGAAGAAATGTGTATAGTGGGGAGCAGTAGGCTGGTTTGGCTAAAATGCGAGGATCTGTAGTGGAGTAATATGGAATTGTCTAAATTGACAGGTTGGAAGCTCTTGTTTTGTGTTAGGGCTTTAAATGCCAGATAGAAGAGCTTGTATTGTTTTTATTCTAGAGGCAGGAGGGAGCCATTGGAGTCTATTGATCAAGACAGTGACATGCTTATTATGCCTGTGGTTCACGAAGATTAGTTCAGCAGTTGTGCTGGAAATTACTATCATAGCCTCCTAATTTGTGTCCCTGCTACCAGTTCTCTCTTTTCCACAAAAATGACAAAATGATATTCCTAAAGCATAGGTCTGACCATGTTGCTCTCTGATCAGTAGATTCCCATGGCTCCCTATTACCTCTAGGATAAAAGACAACAACAACAAACAAACTCCTATGTTTAGCATTGAAAGTCCTTCACAGTCTGGCTCTACTCTTATTACCTGTTATTCCCCTCACATGCACTATGACTGGATCATAATGAATGTGAAGTTGTGTATTGGTTGCCCTGAATTTGAGATACCTATGGGATATCTAGGTAGAATGTCCAGTAGTCAGTTAGTGGTATGAGACTTGTGCTCAGGAGAGATATACTTATCTAGATACATAGATCTGGAAGTCATCTCCTTAGAAATAATTGAATCCACCGGGGCTGCTCTGTTTACCAAGAGAGAATATAGAGAGCAAAAAGAGGTCTTAAGACCAAAGCCTTGAGATATACCTATAGTTATAGGGCAAGAGGTAGATTATTTGGTAAAGGAGCCTGAGAAAGGATGGCCATGCAGACCTAGGAGAACGCGGAGTGAGCAGTTTCTCAAAAACCCTGAGAAAAAAGTATCTAGGAAGAAGGGATGGTCAAGAGTGTCATGCTGCAGAGATTAGGAAGAAACAGGAAGAGACGTTTTGGTTTAGTGATTGAGATTCTTTGGCATCCTTGGAGAGAACTGTTTCAACTGAGTAGCAAAGTTATAATCCACATTGGAACAAATGGGGAAGTGGATGAGATTGAAAAATATGGAGAAAAGAAAAACATGTTTAATGTTGGCAGAATTATGGGAAGGCAGGCACACTAATGCATTGGTCCAGCACTTCTGAAAAGCAATTGGGAATCATACCCCCAAAATCACTGACCTGTACATACCCTTTAAATCAGTGATGGGACAGTTTGGCTTTTAACTTTGTAAAGGTTGAAAGAAGGAAAGTTTCCATATAGATAAAAGTATGTAGCTACATTTTTTGTAGTAGCAAAGAATTGGAAATCAAGTAAGTGCTAACCGACTGTAGAAGGGCTGGATAGTCTGTGGTGTGTGGATGTAATAGAATATTGCTGTGCTTTAAGAAATAACTATGTGAAAAATTCAAAGAAACTTGAGAAAACCTCATGAACTGATGAAAAGTAAAGTTAACAGAGCCAGAAGAACAGTTATACAATGTTCATAATAATTGAAAGGAAAACACCATTTAATAGAACTGTCATCTGTGTAGTGATCAATTATAATTTGAAACGCTTGGTGAAGAATGCCACTTGCCCATGGAGGTAAGCTATAGGTGTAAAATGAAGATCACTTTTCTTTTTTTTTTTTTGTTTGTCTGTACTTATTTATTAGAAAAGACAGTTCTTGGGATGGAGATGGCATTGAGAAAGGTGCCTTAAAGTATTGCACTTTTTAAGTTAGAGGAAAGCAAGTAGAGAGAGTAAGTGTATACATGTTTTTTTAGTTCTGCTAAAAGTTTGAGAGACATAAGATACTAGCTTTAGGGAATGGTAGGGTGAAGTGAAGGTATTTTTTTCCTTGAAGATGGTTAGAGATCTAGTCCTTCTTGCAAGCAGCAGGGAAGAAGCTAGTAAACTGGGAGAGAGTGAAGATTACAGGGAAAGAGGAGAGTTGATTACATAAGGACTACTCCCTTGAACGGTTGGAATGAGAACTTTCTGAGTTTGAGGAGTTTAAAAATGAGATTTAATTAGTTTTTCCTTTCCATTTCAATTCTTTCATTTTCTTACAAATTCTTCTCTAAATGAGTGGTGCTGGGTTACTATATAGTAACTCATCATCTGCACTGGAAAGGAGGAAAAGAAACCCATGCATAAGGTTTGCATATCTAAAAAAGGATTTATTAAATATTATATTCTTTACAACTGGCTGGAGATGGTACTGGGACACTAATGACTCCATATCCAAATAGTATGGCAGGTCCTTCAAAAATGGCTTTTCAGTTTTCCCGGGATTATTCCAGCTATCTGTCTCTTCTGCCCCTCACATAGTGCTAAAGAGGAGTAAAGGAAGTCACCCAAATTTGCTGACTGGACACACTCTAAATTAATTGTCTAAGCTTAACTGGGCCCATACAGCCACTAGGTAATCTTTATATTTCTCTAATTGATTCCCTGATCTCACTCCCCAGTGAAACTATCTCAGACTTTCTCTTCTTCAAGACTCCAACTCCTCCCTCTTCCTTCTCCTTTTCCCTAAAGACCTTGCTTCTATTTTGTCTGAGAAAATTGGAGCCCATTCACCATTATCTTCCTCTTTTCCTCTTCCCTTCATCCAAAATCCTTTACCATTATTCTTCTCTTTCCCTTTCTTCCAGTCTTTGATAATGATACTCTCCCTGCCTAGACCAACCCCTCTGTGTGTACCTTTGATCCTTTCCCCTTCCATTTTCGGCATATCTTACCCTTTTCATTCCTAATCTTTAATCTTTCCCTATATATGGTTCTTTCTCTGCTTCCCTCATGCCCAAGTCTCCCCCAGTCTTAAAAAAAAAAAAAATTATACATTACCATCCCTTCTTCTAGCTATTGTACTGGATCCCTCCTCCCTTTCTCAGCCAAAGTCTTCAAAAAGCAACAGTGACAACTTTCTGCACTCATTTCTTCAGGTTCCTCTGTACTCCACAGTTTTTTGTAATCTGGCTTCTAATTCATCATTCAGCTGAGTCTACTCTCTCCAAAATCGTCATCAGTTTCTTTTGCTATTTCATCATCCATATCAAAGTCCTTAATTGTGGATGTTCCCTACAGCTTTTCCAAGACCGTCTTTTCTACTTTGTCTGCACTTTTTCTTTTGGTAACCTGATCAGCTACTATGAGTTTAATAATTATCTTTATACAGATGACTCCTGGATCTAGGTATCATCCAGCCCCAGACTTTGTCCTGAGTTTCAGTCCTGTATCACCAACTACCTATTGGCTGTTTCAAATTAGGTATCCTGGAGACCTCTTACATTACATTTATTACATTTCTCCAATCACTCCCCTCTACTTAATTTTGTTATCTCTATCAAAGGTACCAAACACCATTCTTCCCATCTCTCAGGTTCTTAATCTCAGCTTTGTCTTTGACTTCTCAATTTCTTTCATCCTATATACGCTTTCATTTGCTAAATATTGTCATTTCTACCTCCACAGTATTTCTTCCATGTAACCCCATTCCCACAGGCCTTCATCCCCTATTGTTTAGTCCGTGTCAGTAGTCCCCTAATTAGTCTTCCTGACTCAAGACTCACTGTTCCAATCCTGCACTGAGTTGCTGGTGATTTTCCTTAATCAGAGATTTGACCCAGCCACTTTCCTACTCAGTAGCTCCCTATTGCTCCTAGGATCAAACACAAACTCCTCTGTTTGACATTTTAAGCCCTTCAGAACCTACTGTTCATCTTTATTATATATCCCTCTACTCCTTCCATTTTGTATCCTAGCCAGTTGTTCTTTTGCTCTGTTCCTCATGCCCAGCATGCCATCTCTTGTCTCTGGGACTTTGCAGGGGCTGACTCTCATGTTTGGAATGTACTTCTTCCTCTTGTCTTTCAAGACCGAACTTAAGCACAGTGTTGTACACAAAGCCTTTCCTGATCCATTCTTCCCTAGTGGTATTTATTTTGTATTCTCTGTATACTTACATATGTATGTGATATCTCCCCTGATAGTATATAATGCATTTGAGAATAGAGATTGTGTTATTTTTTTTTTGTCTTTGTATCCCCAGCACTTTGCACATAGTAGTTACTTAATAAATGCTTGTTTGTTGATTAGATTCATATTGCTTTATGGCAAAGATGACTTGGGTACAAGTAGTGGTATAGGAAACAAGGAAAGAAAGATAACAAGCACTTATTAGGTATCCACTGTGTGCTCCACACTGAGCTAAGTGTTTCAAAAGTATCTCATTTGATCCTTACAACTGTTTAGGGAGATAGATACTATTGTCTCCATTTTTACGGTTGAGGAGACTGAGGCAAACAGAGGTTAAGTGACAGGGTCACATAGCTAGTAAGCATCTGAGACCTTATTTGAACTCAGATCTTCCTGACTCCAGGCCCATGGTTCTAGCTATTGTGCTACCTCCCTTCCATTAGATATATTTCCGAGTGGTAGGGGAAATAGCCTATGTGTAATACACGGAAAGTCCCATTGCTTCTTTGGTAAACACAAAATACTAAAAACCAAAAGATCTCTTGTGTGTTTAGGTAGTTCTCCCAATAGGGAATTTATTGAAAGACGTCATAAAATATCATGTAGAATGAAAAGACACGCGTAGTTTGTAACGTGTACTGTTGAAAGAATACCTACTCTGAGATCATGAATCATTGAATTCTGTTGTCCATATGATACTGTCCTTGTTTTTGTTGTTGTTTAAAAGAGAATTTGTACTGAAAGAATTTTCACTATGAATTGAGAGATGGTAGTGATCTTTCTCCCAAGATTTTGATATAATGATGAATATGGATGCAGTCATTGATGGTAGAGGATCACCTTGCTTTGCTTGCTTTAGTACAATGCTGCTTTTACTGTAGAATTTAGAGGCAAGAAAAGCCCCTGCTGCTTTCATCATGAAACAGATAAAGATGTAAATTTGTCTTACAGACCTTGGAGTTATTTTTGGTTCTGCTGTACTGATGAACTTTTGGATTGATTAGAAATTTGAAAAGTTTTTACTGTGAGCTTTTGTTATAAAAAGTACTTGTATTGAGTGATTAGAACTTCAACCATACTTCTCTTACGTTAGTAGATGAGACTTGAGCTCTATTTATTTCCTCCAAATTCGTTAACTCCATAAAAGATTAAATTTGCTTTTGTCTAATGTTTTCGTTTAAATCAGGAACAAAATAAAAAAATGAGAAGTGTATGCTATTTATTTCAGGAACTGAATTTTAGGGCCCTAATAATATAAAAGGAGGCCTTAATAGTATTGATAAAACTTGACAGTTAATCAAATCACTTCCAACGTATGTACTCACAATAGGAGACTACACTAAAGGAAGAAAATTAGCTTGTGAAATATGTGAAAGCAGGTATCCTTTGACTTCTGAACTACTGACCTCAGTGTTCTCTGATATTGTTTTAGTCACTTATAAAATGCAACAAGGTGGTTTTTTTGTGTTGGAGTTAGTAATCTTGCTCTAAAATAGAAGTGGTTGGATCCCCGATGGTGATAGACTTTAAAGTGCTTCTGAGTATCTTCCTTTCCCTTCCTATGTCTGAGTACATTTCATCCCAGATACATAGGAAACCAGTCTACATAGGCAAACTCTATTAGACTTCTAGTCATTGATTTTAACATATTACTAGTTAGAGCATATTTTTGATGTGAGTGTTGGAAGAACCTATTGTTCATCCCAAGTTTTTCCAGCATCATTAGCTTATTCATGTGGTAACTTGATCCCTCTCAAGGAGTAGGAGGAATGGAAAATACTGAACATTGAGGCTTTGAAAGATATCTCCAAAGGGCCAGTCAAAAGCAGCTAAGTAAAGGTTCACCGGGGAGATATAGTCCTTGTGGAACTTGACCTAATGAAAAATGAGATAACAGTACTAAAATGACAGTTGCACTAAAGAAGTGCAAAACAGATCATTCTGTATGGTAATGGAGCCTCGATTTGTCAGATATTTAGCCACAAGAGCAGCTGAGAACTAAGGGACTTTCAGCAAGTATATATAGGGAAAGGAGAATTTTGTAGCTACATGCAGAAAATGTACTACATCTGTTTCTGCCATTGCTGAATCACAGCTAGGACTAATAAAATACAAGATCTCCCAGCTGCAGAAAAAGGTGAAAGCATTGTCTGTTCTCCAGCTTCTCAGAGAAGAAAGGAAAGAAGGAAAAGCAAAGAAAAATAAGGAAACAGCATAACTTGTGACCAGAAGCTGAAGGATAAGTGAATGTGACACAGAGAATGGAGCAAAGGAGCACTGAGCAAGCTCTTCAGTAGGCATGACCTTGTTCTTCTTAGAGGTAGAGCTAAACTTTGTGAAGAGGAAGCAGCTCTTTGAATTCAAGGAAGATTTGGTAGATCACAGGTGTCAATAGAAAAGATATCTTCTACTTAGAAGACAAAGGTCTGAGTACTAGTAGTAAATAACTTCCTGCTGAAGCAGCTGCTTGTAACCTAACAGACCGGTAGAGATGTTTGCTGCCTACTTTGGGTGAGTATCTGAGATGTGATAGTCACTAGAAACTTGTCCAGGGAGAGTGGGCAGAAGTGGAGGAGGAGACAAATGACTGTGCCAGAAAGCATTGCTATGGCTTTAAAGTCTATCTTAGAGGTAGTGTTTCCATCACTACTGTCAGTTGCATGGATATAAGGCAGAACTACATTTGCAAAGAAAACTGCTGATTTAGAAGCTAGAGTGACAAATGTATAATAGCAATAGTATTTGTATAGTGCTTTAAGGTTTACAAAGCACTTTACAAATGTTATTTCGTGTAAAACCCAAGAACCAATCCCCAGAATTTAAGTAGTCAAAAGATATGAACAGACAGTTCTCAGTAATTGTAGATTATTCACAACTATAAGTAAAAGTGTTTAAATTTCTAATAAAAGAAATTCACATCATACCTAGCAAATCCCTAGAGACTACCAGTCAGAAACAGCCATGTTGAAAGGGCTGTGAAAGGAAAGACAGGTTCACACATCCGTAATGTATAAGAACTCACATTGGCCTTTCTGGATAACTTTCTGGATTAGGAAATTAGAAATTCAGAATTATGCTTAGGAAGGGGCTAAAATATGCACATTCTTTGACCCTGAGATCATGTTGTAATCCATACCATGCAGGGAAACCAAAGACAGCAGATATACATCAAACTAATCATAGCAGGATTTCTTGTGACCTGAAAGCACTAGAAACAGAATTGGTGCCCATTGATTGAGGAATGGCTAAACTCGGTTGGACTAGAATATTAAAATGAAAGAAATGACAAACATAAAGAATTCTGAAAGAATGTGGAAAGACTTAAATGAATTGATGCAAACTGAAATAAGCAGAACCTAGAAAACATATGTGCACACACACATACATATACATACACACATATTGAGAAGAGCAACATAAATGGAAAGGACCATAAAACCCCAAAACTGAACCCCATGTAATTATAATGACCAAACTTGGCCCTCGAGAAGTGTTCAGAAAAAGTGCCTTCGTTGCAGGGAACATCTCATGTATTTGCATGTACTGTCAGCCTCAGTTAATGTGCTGGTTGGTTTTGCTGGACTGCTTTTTTCCCCTCTCTTTTTTTTATTCTTTGTTGCAAGTGATAAGAGAGAGGGAGGCCTATTCCAAAGTGAAAGTGATGTCAAAACAAAAGGTAGTAATCATATATGTAAGGGACTGAACCTGTGATTTCATTGGTATAGAGAACTCACAGAAGAGGAAATTCCCTTTACCAATGTAAGTCAGCTCCTTCTGTTCTCACCATTTATTATCTTACAGAGTTGTCTAGAGCACAGAGAGGTTAAGTGATTTGCTCAAGGTCACAAAGCTGGTGTGTGTCAGAAGGAATACTTAACTTCAGGTCAGTTGGCTTGTGGGCCAGTTATCCATTCCTTTCCCTATCAGTCACTATCCACTATCCCTCACTATCAATAATAATATTTTTAAAGTAAAAAATAATTTTATTAAATTCTTATGTGATTAAACCTATAATAGAGGGACATTTGGCTTTTGACCAGAAATGTATTACCTGATAAGCTAGTAGAAATAGGTTTTTCTGGACCCGCATAAATCTGATGAAGGTACTTTAAACTGGATATAGAGAGGAAAGGAGGAAACCACACACACAGAAAAGTTTTTTGGACTGGATCATTGATTTCCTTGGCATAGGGAATTCCCAAAGATGAAACTTCTTTTACCAATGTAGATTGGCACCTATTCTGTAATTTTTAGTCTGCCTGAGGCATTGAGAGGTCAAGTCAACAAGCATTTAATCCTACTGTGTGCTAGCTAAGCATAAAGGATTTTATACTTGATCCTGGAGATAAATAGGGAGACACAGGAGTTTATCAGTAGGAAAGTGACAGACCTGCACTTTAAAAAAATCAGCTTGATGACTGAGTAGAGGAGAAGCTGTAGTGGGAATGATTTTAGGCAGGAAAGCCAACCAGCAGGCTATTAATTTGATTTGGGGGCAGCTAGGTAGTGCAGTGGATAGAGCACCAGTGCAGGAGTCAGGAGGACCTGAGTTCAGATCTCACCTCAGACACTTGACACTCACTAGCTGTGTGACCTTGGGCAAGTCACTTAACCCCAGTTGCCTCATCCTGGGCCATCTCCAGTCATCCTGATGAATATCTGGTCACTGGATTCAGATGACTCTGGAGGAAAAGTGAGGCTGGTGACCTGCACAGCCCTCCCTCACTCAAAACAAAGTCAAGTGCAAGTCATGTCATTATTTCTCTGATGGCATGGTCTTCTTCAGCAACGAAGGACGAACACATACAATTTGATTTTAGTTCCAAAACTGGAAAAGGTAGATTTGGGATAGAGATACTTAAGGGTAGCAAGATAGCTGACAAGAAGATGGCAAAGGTATAGAATAAAGAACTTTTACTTTTATCTAGTAGGCACTGGTGATCACTGAGCATTTGTAAATAAGGACTGCCTGGGTTTTGGGGAGATAATCCTGGGGGTGTTGGAGTTCAGGAGATAAAAGGATTAAAGCCTTTGATCGTGGTTTCTGGTAGCAGTAGCAAAGGAAACTGCTAAGAATATGATCAGTGGAGTAGAAGGAAGAGTTTTTACCTTACTCAAAAAGTGGTGAGCCACTGAAAATTTTTAAGCAAAGGAGTGACATCAGAATGATACGCTGGGTGATTTATTTAGATATTCGGTAATATGGAGGACGGGTAGGAAAAAGTATAGACCAGAGGCAGGAAGATAAGTTAGAAGGGTATTAAAGTAATATTGTAGATAACATGATATAGTGGGGAAAATAAGGAATTAGAAGACCTGGGTTTAATCTTGTCTCAGCCACTCCTGTATTTGTAATCTTAGATATATCACTTAAATTCTCTAGGCTTCCACTTCTTTAGCTATAAAATTAAGGGCATTGGACTATATGATCTGTAGAGGTCCTGCTAGCTCTAAAACATATTATTCTCAGAGGTAAAGGCCTCAGCTAGGATATTTACAGTGATAGTATGAAGGAGAGAATATGAGATAGTTCAAAGTTAAAATTAATAGGAGTTGGCAGCCAGTCATATGTGGGAAGGGAGGAAGGAGTCAAGGGTGATTCCAGTGTTAAAAGCCTGGGTAACAGACTTTGTATGATGGTGTCAGCAAAAGAAATTGAACAGTTGGTGAGAAAGCTTTAAGAGGAAGGTAATTAGTTCATATTGGCACATGTCAAGTTTGAAGTGTTAACAGGGAATCCAGGGGAGATAAATGGTTGGCAGTTGGAAATATAGTACCAGAGGCACCGTAGGGCTCTGAGGGCTGCAGATTCGAGGCGGGGGGTGGGTCTGGGGACTGCCTCGGGGAGTTGAGGGGGACAACTGGGGCAGGGGCTTGGGCTGTCCGTGAGCATCCTCAGGGCTTGGGCCCAGGCCATGAACGACTTCAGCATGGAGGAGGACAGCTGGGAAGGGCCCCTGGCCCAGCACCCACTGCTGCGCCAGCGCTGGCTATGGCCAGAGCTGCTGTCTGATTGAGGACAGGAGCACTGTCTGCCAGCAACGCCTCCTTCAGCAAGAGGATCCAGAAGAGCATCTCGCAGAAGAAACTCCAACTGGACATTGACAGGAGTGTAAGACACCCTTATATCTGTGATTTTCACAAAAATTTCATCCAGAGTGTGTGAAATAAAAGGAAGACAAAGACCAGTGATGATGGTGGAGGTTCTCCTGAGCATGAGACATCCCTGAGGTTGATTTAAAAGGCATTACAAGTTGCAGACCAAACCAGGATTCAACAAGGCACAGGTAACAGAAACTGTCAACCATCACTTTTGGAATATCCCGGTGAACGAGAAAGAGACCCTGGCTTATTTCATCTGTATGATGAGGAGTAACGAGATCAGATTGGACCCAAAAACAGAGAGTAACAAGCAGGTAGAATGATGAAGAGTCCGACTGTACTCAGTGGACTGGCGATCCTGACACATTTGTACCTATGAAGGCTGTTAAATTCTGTTGTAAATTTAAGGGGAAAAAGTGAATGATGGAAGAATTCAGTGTTCAGTTCAGCAAAGATTCATTAAGCACCTGCTATATGTGTAAGGCCCTTTGTGGCTGGGAGTCATGTATTCTGTTGCTTCAATAGTTCCTTTAAGACTAGATTAAGAAAAAGAGTGAAACACTCTTTCATGACTGTGGCAGGCTGTGATGCAGCAGATTACAGCATTAAATCATTTCTTCTGGAAATGTGGGATCTAATAGGTTATAAATCAAACAATTCAATAACTACCCTAGAGCCAGATGGCCATCGTGTTGGAACCCAGCCGTAGATGCCAGGGAACCAGCAGTTGAGTATTAAGGTGCATAGGCTACCTTTATGTAATCTGCCCAGGGCCCAGAAGCCCCTCATTTCTCACCTTCTGAACCCATTGGAAATTGTTTCTACACCACCAACACAGTGCCTTGCCTGGAGTAGGCACTAAGATAAAGATCTGTTAGTTCATTGAGCACCAAAAATACCAGATGTGAACAGCTGCCACAGATCTGTTCTGTTGGATTGGTGGGAAAGATGAGTGTCATGCTTCAGGTAGGAGTTGGACTATGCAGCTTTCAGATTCTGTGATCTTATTTTAGAGAGAATGAAAGAAATACAAATATCGGGGCGGGGGGGCAGTGTGTGGTAAGGGGGAGGGAGGGAGTCGGGATGATTCAAGCCACATTAGGATTTCGGGGCAGTTGTATTTGTTGAGCAATGTTGCATTTCTAGAAATATTAACCTGCAAATCCTTTAAAAAAAAAAGGAAATATAGGACTAGAGCTCTGGGGAGAGATTACGGGTAGAAAAACATTTGGGGTTTGTGCAGAAAGTGACTAAAATCATGAGATTACATAAGATCACCAAAGGAGAGAGTATAATGGGGGGGGGGAAGACATTATCAATCCTTAATGGGAGGAAATAGGATGAGGAAGCAGCAAAGAAGACAGAAGTAGTCGTCTTGTCAAAGTACAGTGTTACACAAACTGAAGGAGCAGAGAAAATATCAAGAAAGAGGGAATGGGCAAAGGGGTCATATGATACAGAGAAGTATAGAAGGGAGAAGACAAAAATAGAATACTGGTTTTAGTCAGAAGGTCACTCGTGTGCTTGGGACAAAAGCCAGATTACAAGTGATGAGAATGTGAGGATAGCAAATTCAGACTATTCTTTCTAGAAATTTGGGAGTACCCCAGTCAATTTTAACAAACTCTTATTTTCACCTGTTCTTCTTACCCAAGAAATTATACTATATCTTCCTTGTATTCTTCCTTTTTGTGTCATGGACCAGCCTAGTGGAATCTAAGGATCCCTCTAGAATAATATTTTTGAATGAATAAAATAACAGGATTACAAAGGAAATAAATTATGTTGAAATAAGATTTTCAAAAAATTTTGAGGTTCATAGATCTCATATTAAGTAGAATTTTTTTTCCCATGGTTTCGTTTATGTCTTTTAATATGCATTAAACATTTAACAACAAAAAAAAAAGTTAAACAAGAAAAACAATTGCCCTCAGTACTGTTAAGATAAAAATAATTCATCAAATTTATTTTGTCTTGTTGTCTGTATTAGTTCTAATAAACATTTATTAAATTCCTGTGATAAGAAAGGTGCACTGTGTAGGCACTAGGGATGCAAAGACAAAACAAAAGAATTCCTACCCTGAAGGTGTTTACGCTCTATAGGGGAATATAATATTTAAGGTAAATATGATATAAACTGGGACTTTTCATAGGAAGTGCTACCTGAGATGAGCCTTGAAGGAGTCTAAGGATACTAAGAGGCAAGTTGAGGATGGAAGATGGATCCCATCTTTGCTTGTACAGTCGCAGAGACAAGAGATGGAATGCAGGGCAC
Source organism: Notamacropus eugenii (assembly GCF_028372415.1). Classification (NCBI taxonomy): domain Eukaryota; kingdom Metazoa; phylum Chordata; class Mammalia; order Diprotodontia; family Macropodidae; genus Notamacropus; species Notamacropus eugenii. The sequence goes on along the minus strand of NC_092872.1, from coordinate 39,937,951 downwards.
AGCAGCTCTTTGACTCTTGACCAGTGATTGGAATGCCAGTACCAAAAATTTAAACTCCCTGCCATTGTTTATAGTCATTGAAATCATTTGAAGATGCTGGGAGCTACGATCTAGTACCATTATTTTCCCACAACTTACAAACTGAGCATACTTCTCTTGCTTGACTTCAGAGCACTGATATAAACTTGGTAATGAGTAGTCATTATGGCAGGGATCAAAGGTAGGACTTGAATCCACTTGATCTAGTCAGTAAGCAGGTATTAAGTGCCTACTGTGGGCCAGGCACTATGCTAATTGCTGAGGATACAAAGAAAACAAAAATAGTCCCTGTCCTCAAGGAGCTTACAATCCAATATTGGGTTGGGGAGAGTTTGGATACACAATAAAAGGGAGATAAGCTCCGGGAAGGCACAAAGATTAAAGATATTTGAGAAAGTCTTCCTGCAGAAGGTGGGACTTCAGCTGAGTGTTGAAGGAAGTCAGGAGACTGAGATGAGGAAGGAGAGGATTCCGGGGATGGTGGACAGCCCATGAAAATGCACTGTCAGGAAATGGAGTGTCCGGTGAGAGAAATAGCAAAGTCACTGTATCATAGAGCACATGAAAGGCAGTAGGGTATGTGGAAGGCAGTAGGGTATAAGAAGACAGGAAAGGTAGCAAGAGGCTGGGTCAGGGATGGGGAGCCTGCAACCTTGAGGACAGAACACATTCCATGAAGTTTGGATTCAGTCAGAGGGCTGAACTCAAGGCCATAGTTCTCCTCACCCCAGCCTAGGTTAGTAAGGACTTTAAAAGGCAAATTGGATTTTAAATTTGATCAAGGAAGTAATAGGAATCCACTGGGGTTTATTGAATAGGGGAGTAAGGTGGAAAAGATCAGCACTGAACAGCAGTTTGATAGCTGAGTAGAGGATGAACTGGAATAGGGAGTAACTTCAAGGAGACCATCCAGAGTTGGAGTATTCTGTGGAAGGTGATGGGGACATCTACCAAGATGGTGGCAGTCTCAGAGGAGAGAAGGGGAGATGTGAAGGTAGAATGTGCAGGACTTGAGTCAGTATGGAGGATGAAAAAATTGAAGCATAGAGGATGACACTTGGAAGAATTTTAGTGCTTATGACAATAGGAAAGCTAAGAAGAGGGGAAGTTTGGGGGAGGGGGAGCAAGAAGGATGCCAAATGCAGTTTTGGACATGCTGAAATGTCTGTTTGAACGCTCAGCTATAATAGGTGCTTATAGTGAAACTATAAGAGGGATGGGCAACAAATAGTGGAGAGGTTCCCTTGATCAATAAGTATTAGCCATTCTTGCTGCAAAAACCCAGGTCATAACTATGTGACTGATGGGGCTTAAATTTACTGATTTGGTTTCTCTCTTATACATTCATTGAGTTGTTTTTTGTGGTGAGTTTGCTGAATGCTTCTTCTCTGAACCTTGAAAGAACCTGAGATTATTGACCTATTTTATAGGTAAGTAGACTGAGTTCCCCAGAGAGTAGGTGACTTGTTCAAAGTTAAGCAGTTGTTTAATGGTAATGGCAGGGCTGGGACTAGGACCTCACATATGTTGCTTTTTGTATAATTTTATTCTGCTTCCTTGTCCGATCTCCTATCACTTGTTCATCTAGGCCCCAGCCTAAGTTCTTCTTCCATTAAGTTTTCCCTGATACTCTTCTATCAGAAGTATTTCTTCTTCCTCTGAAACTTTAGATAGTACCATGCAATATAGAGATAAGAAAAACTTGGGGAGCGAGTAGGCTAAGCCTTCCCCCCACCCCATTTTATTTTGCAGAGAAGAAAACTGAAGCTCGGAGAGGTTATGGCTTGTCTAAAGTCACACATAAGTAGCCAAGACTTAAACCCAAGACTACATCACTAAGACTTAATTGAATCCTTAATTCTCAACTATTGAACTATCCTCAGGTCTTTGAAGGGGTTTCACATGCAAAGAGAAATGGGTTCAGGTCTCAGTTTTGACCCTGAACAAGTCACTTGGTCTCTAAACCTCAGGTTCTCCATTTATAACCTGGAGGTGATGATGCTTGTATCACAAGTGTCAAATCTAGATCCATGAGACTTTAATTTCTTCTTTGCTTATGTTCACAGTTTTATTACTTTGACATCAAGGAAAACCTAACCTCTCCAAATGGTTGAAATAGCTTAGGATTATAACTATAGGTCTGGAAAGGACTTTAAGGTACATAGAATCCAACCCCCTCATTTTACTGGCATGGAGGTATGGAGAGGTTAATTGACTTCCCTAGGGTCACACAACTACTAAGAGTATGAGAGAGGATCTGAACTCAGGGTCTTCTTGACTTGAAGTCTAGAGTTCAGTCTCCTACTCCACAATGTTTCTTAATTCCATCATACTTAGTTTGACATGATTAATGATCTGAGATGTAATATATTGTACTAGTTGAATGATTTGTGTAGCAATATGCATCTGTTTGAAGAGAGTTTTGTGTATATTAACATGTTACCTTGACCTGCACAAACAAAAATAAGCCATTCTAATGGCTAGGTTGTTTTTACCCACCGAATTATTTTCTGTTTTCTCTAGTAATATTTTGTATCCATTTAAAATGAAATAATTCTTAAATATCATTGTATGCCACAGAGACACAAAGTGTGTGTCACTTACACTGTAATTTTTTTTACAGGTATGCTAAGTCGATGGGATGATAGTCAGAGATTCTTGTCTGACCAGCCATACCTTGTGTGTGAAGAAACTGCTAAGTATCTCATCTTGTGGTGTTTTCATCTAGAAGCCGAAAAGGTAACTTGAAAGTTGGAAACACTTTTGGTTTTGTAATTTTACATCTATGTTGAAGAGACACTCTCATGATCAGTAAATTGGAAATCTCACATATGTTTCTAGAATTTATTTAAATATAATTGTAAAGGAGAATTGATTCATTCATATTCCAGTTGATAAATAAAAATATTCTTTAGAAAGGTATGACTTTTCAAAAATCACCTTTATTGTAATTTATATAATAAATATATAACAATTTTTTACATCCAGACGGTAGTTAAATATTGATTTAAATCAATATCACTGACTTGATTTAGTTAATAAACAGATCTGTTGGTCAAAAACTAAGGTACTTTTAAAAATTATACAATATTAGATATATAATAGGTAACAAACAAAGGGCACAGACTAAAATACCTCTAGACGCAAAGCATTATGCCACTTAGAGTTGCTTATAAGTTCAATCAATTTCTTTTCAGAAAGGAGCTCTAATGGAACAAGTAGCACATCAAGCTGTCGTAATGCAGTTTATTATGGAAATGGCCAAAAACTGTAATGTGGATCCACGAGGGTGTTTTCGTTTATTTTTCCAGAAAGCCAAAGTAAGTAGCTGAAGGAGATAGTTAAATGGAAACATTAAGTAGGTTGTAGCATTTGAGATAACCCTGTCAAAAACTTGGGTGGAATCTTAAGTGACAATGACGTTGAAAGGATTCTTTTTGGGGGCAGGAGAGGGGTACTGTAGGGGAAAGGTAAAGAGAAATGTGCCACCAGAACCTTGTACTTGTTGTTGTGCAGATTTAAGGGAAGCCCCTGAGTTAGTGCTGTGAAACATAAACCAAGTTTTGAGACATGTGGATGATTCAGATCTTAACTGATCTTGGTCTTCACGATTTTCTGGATTTAGGCACTAACCAAAATGACTAGCAACTGGTGGTGGGAAATTCATAGCTTGTCCACATTGTCACCCAAATGAAAATTCCTACGTAAAAGTAAGAACAAATTTAACAAGGATCTTTTTTTCTTATTGTGAAGATTGTAGTCTAGAAAACATATCTCCAGAGATGAGGACTAAGACATGTCTCAAGGACCAAGAATTTACTGAGGAGTAGGGAGAGCCAAGGATAATTGTCCACTATCAATTAGTCCTAGATCACATTTCTTTTATTTTTAGTTACCTGATTAACTAGGACCTGAAAGAATGGAAACAGGGGTTTCCTGTTTATGAGAGGTAAATGAGAAGTCTCAGTTTCATCTGTAGGAAGGGGAGGGTCAGCCAGTTAGGGAATTCTGTGCTGCAGCAGAATGGTGGGGCTAGACCCAGGGAGGGGAACTATAGACCTCAAAGAAAGTGGGGGACATACTGTGCGCATAGAGGAAATTATTTGTCACTCTAGAGCAGGAATTCTTTGCTTAGGGCCCATGGACTCACAAGTGGATAGATTTTACTCCTTCTAACTAGATGTGCATGTTATATTTTAGTCCCTTCTTAACTAGTTAAAAGTAAGTTAACCTCAATTCCAAAACTATAAATTGTTAGAGGTAAGGCAGCCGAATTTTGAGGTATTCACTTTGCTGTTTTGAGGTACCAGGAGTTTCCCCAAAAGGGTGTGGTGCTTAAGCTAGTAGAATAACTAGGAATAGGTAATAAGTGGGTAAAAACTAATGAAGAAGTGACCCTAACAAGTTCTGAGGATGATTTTTTCAATAGAACATAGAAGGATTGAAAGTTTAAATTGAGGTATATCTTGTTTTTACTGGCTAGTTTGGTTTTATAATTTTGTTTAGTTTTATATAGAACATTGGGCTGGATCTAGCACATTGAAATTTAAGTTTTCCCCTTGGGTTCAAAAATCTTTACATAAATAAAGGATCCAGATAAGGTAAATGGACAACTGTTTTCTGAAAAAGATCTGAGGGTTTCAGTCCACTTCAAGTTCAGTATGAGTCAACATATGACATAGTCAAACAATCAAAAAGCATTTTTCATTGCCTGATGCGTGCCAGGCACTATGCTAAGCACTGGACATGGCAACAACAACAAAAACTAATTTCGTCTTGCCATTATTTAAGAGAGGCCATGGCTTCCAAGAATAAGGAGGTAAGAGTTCTCTTGTCATCTGCCCTAGTCGGACTGTGTCTGGAGTATGATGGTTAGTCCTAGACACTACAGTTTAGGAAGAACATTGAAAATCTGGAGAGCCTATAGAAAAGGGTGTCCAGGATAAGAAAAGCCTTGAGTCCATACCATATGAGGATCACAAAGGGGAATGGCAGTTACTTTGTCTATGGAAGACTTAGCAGGTTGTTCAATCGTGTCTTGACTCTTTGTGATCCTAAAGACCATACTATCCATTAGGTGTTCTAGCTGCCTCTCCTTTGGGGGTTTAGGATACCTATTTCCAAGTATTTGTAGGATTATCATAATGAAAAAAGAGATAAAGCTTCTTGTGTTTGGCCTCAGAGGACAGAGACAGGAGGAATGAGGGGAAGTTGCAAAGAGATAGATACATTGAGGCTTAAGGGAAAAAACATCTCAATTTCTTGCTGTGTAAAAGTAGAAGGGGCTGCTTCAGAATCGAGTGGTTTCCTCCACATTAGTCTTTTTTTTTTTTTTTTTTTTTTTAAAGACAAAGAAAACAAAGTTTATTAAAGATTCACCAAATTAGGTTGCCTCTTAAGGAGCCTAAGCATTTGTAACACTTGTATTCACAAGCAGGCCAGACACAACCTCAGCTGGACAGAGTCTGAGCTGGATTGCATCTGAGCCCCTCCACATTAGTCTTCACGTAGAGACTGAAAGACCACTTAGTAGACATATGGTAGTGGAGATTGTTTGTTTTTGTTTTTTTTGTATCAGTATTTTTTAGATGAACACTGATCTAGAATTCTGTGATTTTGTATGTACCCACATCTATTTTGTAGGTAACTTTAAAGGGTTGAAAGAAAAAATACACCTCAACCCTGGGAAATATGAAAGATAGTGGGATCCCAGAGATAATGGGCAGGATTCACAAAGGATAGTTTGTTTTCTCCAGGGGGTGGTTGTAAAGTAAACATGACACATCAGACACCATTCAGAAGTACATAAAAAATACAAGAAAGTTAGTGTGTCTTTGATGAAAGGAGGGTTCTTTTGGGAGGAGATGAAGACAGGCGTCGTCGTTAAGTGGTAGCGATGCAGAGAAGGGAAGAAAATGTTTCAGTACAATTTTTAAAGAGAAAAAAATATATAAAGAACATGAAAGAAAATTTGGGAAAGAGGTTTTAATACAAGAAAGTCCACAAGAGAGTAAAGGTGAGTTTGTGGTTGAAATGATTTTGGATGTGAAGGCTGAATTTTAGGGTCCAAAAAAGATATGCATGCCAAGATAGGCAGATTTGGGAAAGATGTAGCAAATTTTGTTTTTATCTGTAGCCTGTTGAATGTAGTTGTATTTTATACTTGAAAAGAAATAAGATAACTTTCTGAGTAGATCACACTATTGCCATATTAAGAACAGAAGACTTAATTAAAAAACCAGTAAACATCTACTAGGGCTGTGAGCACCAAGAAGGACTGCTCACAATGGCTTAGAGTACAGGATGTGGTGGAAACGGGCTTGAGGAAAAGCCACCAAGTATCAACTTTTGAGATCTCCTACAGACTTTTCAATCGTCATGCGCTGAGGAAGAGTAAGGAGGATTTTCTCAAGTCTTTTGGTCTCTTGAAAACTCCTAGAATGGCTGGGCACTGTCTAGGAAGGCTATTGGAGTAGTAAGTGCTCCCAGACATCCCCAAGCCACTGATTGAGGGAGAGGAGTTGTCTCTCCTCTTGCAGGAAGCCTGTCTCTCAGGGAAGCTTAATGCAATGGAGAGTGTACATGACTTAGAGTCAAGAGACATGGTTTCACATTCTCTGAAACTTACTATCTGTGTGACTCTGGCAAGTATTCTCATCCCTAGGAGTATATCTCACTCCTAGGGGATAATAGTACTTGAATTGCCTCCCTACCAGGGTTGTTTTGAAGAAGGGTATTTGTAAACCTGAAAATAATTTAAATGTGAATTTGTTATTACTTGGAGCTGGGGATACAAAAATGAAAGTGTCTCTGCCCTCAGAGAACTTTATAATCAAGCAGCAGTAATAGAGTATACGCAGATAACTACTACAAAGTAGAACATGAAAGGGAAGGTACTCAAATGCTCCAATCAAACAGTTCTATCCAGAGACTGAATGACACCTAGACTTTCTAACCTAAAGGATTCCTGACTTGTATTTGCAATCTCGACATTAAGAAATCTTGAAATTTTTCAATAGATTTTGGTGGTTACTTTTTTTTGTTTTCCAGGCTGAAGAAGAGGGTTATTTCGAAGCCTTCAAAAATGAACTTGAAGCATTCAAGTCAAGAGTAAGACTCTATTCTCAATCACAGAGTTTTCAACCTATGTCGGTTCAGAATCATGTTCCCCACATTGGTGTTGGATCTATAGGTGCATTAGAATCCTTACCACAGGTGGGTGTGGAGAGGTAATCGTTTATGCTTTCCTTGTCATGCCCTTACTGAATGATTTCTGAGTACACATGACTATTAAAATATACCCATCTTAATAAGTGTACTAATGTGGTTCATTTCTAATCATGCTGTATATTTGTCCAAAGTTAGTGAACTTCCCAGTGTGTGGTATTGTCTATCTCTTTGTGCCACTTTTCTACAGGCCCCACGCTGCTTTTCCTACCATTCCTTTCCCTCCCCCGAAAGCTGTCATACTCCTCAAGTTGTAGTTATAAAACTGAATCGTTACCTTTGAGCACACATCTTACATGGAATAGGCATTTTATAAATGACCAATGAAATGAAACCTATTGTATTTCTTGACTAGTATGTTCTTCATTCTGAAATGTTGATGTAGATAAGTGAAATGTTTTATATTTCTCCTTCTGTAAAAATAATTTTTAGAAACCAAAAATGAGTTTTACTTGCCTTTCAATTAACGTTTTTGGTTTTGTTTTTAGTGTGGGTCATTAGCCCTCAATAGGAAGAAATAATATCACCTTAAATGTTTGAACAGACAAAATTCTGATGCTAAATGTTTCTCTACAATTCAAATTGTTTTATGTTATTTGTTATTTAGTCTTAAATATTATGAGGTTATAAGATAATTAGGTAATAAGGTATTTAAGATTGATTTCTGAAATTGTTGCATTCTTTTTGAAAGTTGTGGAATTGAGATCACATGCATCAGCTGATAGTAAATTGTTGAATAGTTGACATCATTGTATGCTTATTTTTTCTTGAAAGAGACAAAATGATACTGGAATGTCTTATTGCATCAACTCTCACAGTACCGATTTCTTATATTTTTCTTCCATTTCTCTGTTCCAGAATCCAGATTATCTTCAGTATTGTACAAATACAGCGCTCTGCAGCTTAAACTCAGTGGTTCATAAAGAGGATGATGAACCGAAAATGATGGACACTGTATAGTTCAGTTAAGACTGCTGAGGCCAAGTGCTATTTTGTTACAAGAAAGGAAGAACTTGGCTATTTTCTTGACACTTTTATGGGTGCTGCACTTTATTTTTGTTTGGTTTTTGATGGGAGGGGAAGAGAGTACTGAAACATTTTGTAATTTTTTTCTCTTTTTTTGGAAAATATGCTGCTAGGTTTTTTGTTTTGTTTTTGTCTTTTGGGGGGAGGGTTTTTTTTTTCCCTTGGAGGGAGGAGAGGTACACCATATGTTGCAGGATGTGAAACTGGACTCTTTTTTTTGGCTACTAAATTTGCCTTTAATCTTATTGCTCTCAGTTTTGGAATCAAAGTATGAAAATCTGCACAAATACGATGTTTACAAGAACTGGTTGATTCTAGGAGGCATCTGCTACAGTCTCTTTTTATATAGACATTCATGTCCTACTCTACAAAGACAATTAAAGATAAAATGTACTTGTATCATACTGCTAACTTAGATGTCAAATCTGCTGTTTCATCATATTAAAAGCAATAAATCAGTAACTGATATCCACTTAACAGAGCTGGGTGGTAAGCAATTTTAACAAATATCTTACCTTATTAGGATTAAATTTTTATTTTGTATCTCTAAATCTGTCAGTTCTAGCCTTTCAAAGGATGTAATAACAACAATTCGTGTTTTCTATGGTGTTAAGGTTTACAAATCACTTTCCTCATGATAACCCTGTGAGGGTAGGTGGTGCAAGTATTTTTATCTTACTCATTAGGAAACCAGGGCTCTGAGAGGTCATGTAATTTCTCCCCCTGTGGTCACACAGCTAGGAAGTATTGATCAGAGGTGGGATTTGAACCCAAGTCTCCTCTTCCACTAGACCAGGATGTAATTTGATATTTTAAGACATTCACCCCAGTGTCTATTCAAAGCTACATTTAATGGTATTCTTTACTAGGTGATTTTACTTATCACCCTAAAACTTCATTAAAAACAAAAGAAAAACCTCAGATTCTAGAGCACTTTTCAAAATTGGGGAAGTGCTTTCCTCACAACAGCCCTGTGTGAGGCAAGTAGTGCAGGTGTGACTTTCTCTGCATTTACACATGAGAAAACTATAATTAAAGGGAGTCAAAACCATTTCCCAGAGGTCACAAGGTTAGTAAAGGAGCCAAACCTGGGCTAAAGGCCAAGTCTTCCAACTTGAAATCCAGTGCTCGCTCCACCAAACCATAATACAGATCGCTCATTATAGATATTGCAAAACTTTTAAAATTTCACCTAAGCCCTTCTCTAGAATAAGAACAACTCTCATGTTTAACTTCATTCCACTAGATGACCTGAAAATACTGGGCAGAGGTGGGGGGTGGGTGGGGAGGGGAGGATTCATAAATGGCCTGTAGACTTCATGTACAGTACCTTCAAGTTATAGGATGATTCATTTTTTAAAAATGACTGTTTATTTTATTCTGTTATGAGAATTTAGTCCCCTGAGCATATTGTTAATAAGGATAACTCAGATTTGCATAGTGCTTTAAGGGGTAAGTAACATCATACCAAGCGGAGTACTTAAAACTGCTCAATAAAAGATAATTTTTTCTTACAAATATGGTTACTTTGTCACAGTGGTAAATTTCATTAAACTCTAGCCCAATCGTGGGAAATTTCTGAGTTTTATTTTTTACAATGCTTGCTTCCACATATGCTGTAATATTTATTTTCATTGATGTCAGTATCAATATTAGCTGTTTTCTTTTGGTAATGATAAAACGCCAGTCCTACCATTAGTAGAATAAGAGCTCAGAGTTCTTTTAAGAAATAGGGTCTCTGACTTGCAGTTTTCTGGAATTAGCAATATACACTTACTATCTCTTAAAAGTTGCAGTCTGTATTGGAGAACTAATAAAGCCAACAGACCCATTTCTGCTATGTGTTCTTACCAACTGAACTAACAGTCATAGATTGAGAATGTGAATCAAATATATTTCATGAGCCGTAATTCCCCAATTCCCCCAACTTCAGAGTAAAATGTGATAGGGGAAAAAAATCCTGCTTGATGTGAAAAGACTGTTTGCCTATATGATGTATTTGTTGGTGTTCAGTGCCGGCCACAGGAATGAAGGCATAGAGGGATTTGGATCGTAGCAGGCAAGGCAGAAGGTAGAAGATAGAAGAATCGCAACGAAACTACAGAATTCTGGCATTTTAAAGTTTTGGTGACTCCTTAGCCTTAATTGTTTCATTTAAGTCCCTGTTTAGAGGGGGCTTGCAGAAATGCCTTTCAAGTTTTTGTTCCCTTTCTATCCCTCAGCTTCCCAATAAATCAAGACATGTTTTATCTCCTAGAAGCCAGCTCTTGGCTGTCAATTACAGAAATGAAACATGGGGTTCAGATGCTCACAGCTAGCCTGATTGATCACTTACATTTTAACAATTGCTTTCAACTTTCTTCCACCTTCACTGCCTTTAAGAGTTGCTTTTGAGTGACCAGATTTTAATAATCAGAGTGGCAAGAAGAAAGAAAAGAAAAAGTTAAAGTTGATGAATACCCTGAAAATTTCCTTGTGAGTAAAGAACTTTGTTACAATTGGAAACCATGAAGTCAGGTTCTAAGATCTGGCACATTGTTTTATCAAACTTCTGAGTTTATTACAAAAGTGGTAAAGCCCATTCAGTCAGACAACTCTCTGGGCCATGGAGTTACTGCACATGTACCTGTTTCCATATCCAGTGATATTTAATGCATATTAGTAATACAAGTACTGTCATGCAGGGGTGTGGAGGGGTTTTTTTTTATAACACTTAAGGGTCCTTTTACTCAAAATTGAATGAGGGAACACTTAGGAGGCTGTAATTGGTGTTAAAAGTGCTGAGTTAGCTTAGGCCTTGGTGCAAACTTAAAAACTAACTTCCTGAAATACCAGTATACCAGTAATACTTAGACATTAGCAAGGCTTCTCTTTTCTTGTTATATTTTTTCAATAACTGCAATAAATTGGCATATCGACAAAATAATGGCATGCCAGCAGAGAAATTGGATTAACATCCATTTGAAATGTTTTCAACCAGTTATGTTTTCCACCAGTTAGAAGGAACAGCTGAGGTTACCAACAAGCCCCATGAAACTTCTGGCCAACTAGGCAGAACAATTATATGTTAGAACCCTATTTTATATTTCTGAGTAAAATATTTTAAAATAGTCAAATAAAATAGCTATCACTCTCTCACATATTTTATTGCCAAAGGTACTTGAAATGATACTGCCTATAAACTTTTGCCCTTCAATGATGTCTTTGAGATTTTTTTATGGATGGTAAGTATGAAAGGCAACATTCATCCTATTGCAAACTAGTAGTCATCTTTTTGTGGAGCTTTGCCTAGACTAGGAAATCTGACCAATAAACCATCTCCTAAATTATGCCTTGTGTTGATTCAAGTTAGTCACCATTCCTTTTCTAATCAGCATTTAAACTGACATGTAAAAGGTGAATTATCTGGTTGCCAAAAGAAAAGTCATGTATCCTTCTAGTAGATAGTGTTCATATTTAAATACTGTCTTGAATATTTATTCAATATTTCAAATATTCATATGTACTCCCTGGAACAAGGCAGACTGCAAACCCTCTACATTTTAGTAGATGGTGTCTGAGAACTGTCAATTTAAAGAAAATTCACCAATTTATAGTTAACCTGGTGACAAGCCTCTCTGAATTAACCTAGGCTGGCACTCCAATAATAACAGTATCTCAAAGAGCTATAATTAAATCCTTTCTAATTTAGTACCTGCCAGAGGTAATGCTCTATTGGCATAACTTTCAAGAACCCTGGGTTACCTGCTTACCTTGATGAGACATCAGAGTAGGAGATGATCCAGTGTTATAAACAGGAACGCTTTGGTCTTCTGAAATCCAAGTAATGTGATGAGATGTGCCAGAGATATATATATATATATATATATATATATATATATATATATAGAGAGAGAGAGAGAGAGAGAGAGAGAGAGAGAGAGAGAGAGAGAGAGAGAGAGAGAGAGAGAGAGAGAGAGAGAGTGTATCCACATATATAACCATAATGAGTCTGGAGTTGGGAAGACTTAACCTCTGATTGTCAGGTGGTAAGCACAGTACTTAGCACATAGTGCCATGTAAATATTATTATAGGTCAGCACTTAGGACCTTTTTTTCCCTAAACTTTCAATGTTTAATCTGGCAGCCACCAGAGAATTGTAGACAATTGCCATTTATCAAAGTATCTGGGCATATTTTCTTTTGAGTGATAAGTCTGTAAAAAACAACAGCTAACAATTATATAAGCACTTTGCATTTCACAATTTATAGATGAGAAAACAGTCTGAGAGAAGGGAAATGACTTACCCAGGGACAGAGACAGCATTCTGAGGCAGGATTTGAACTCCTGATTCCAAAACCATCACTCCATCCCCTCTGCTACCCTCACTACATCTCAGAATAAAAGCAACAAATCTATTCTTGTAATCAGTTGCAAACATGAATGATCATTTTCAACAGAGGACCATTTCATAGCTTTTTTTTTCATTTTCAAATTGGTACAGGCCAGTTTCTATCACTGCAGAGTTTAAGGAGATTACCACAGTATTCAATATTAGAATTTCGTTGGATGATGCCTGAAAATATGAGTTATAGGTTGAGGCTTGAAATGTTTTTGTTTCCACCTGTGTCATGAGACAGGGACACTAGTTTCTAGTGTCTCGTCATGAGACAATGTGCTAGTATTGAAGAGTGGGAGTATTTGGAATCAAAGAACCTGAGTTGAAATCCCAACTCTTCTACTTATTGTGTGACCTTGGAAAAGTCATATAATGACACATGACATAACAATACAAGAAATAATTAATAAAATGTATAACAGGCACAGAACCAAAAAAATTCTTGGTAGGTGTAAGGAATGAACCAAATCTCTTAAGATGAAATTCAATGAGGATAAGTGTCAAATCCTTTATTCAGGCCCCAAAATAAGCTGAATGGATAAAGGACAGGAGACACACAGACAATTTATATCAAGAGGATAAGGGAATTTCAACTGAGTTCAGATACAGATCAGTGTAACATGGCAGCTGAAACAGGTGATATGACATTAGACTGCTTTATTATAAAGTACCCAATACACCTTATTCTGACCAGATCACATCTGCAATGTTATATCCCCATTTTTGAAGAATGACATTGACAAATGGAAGCGTATCCAAAGGAGTTTGACCAAGATGATGAAGGGATTGAAGACCATGCCATACAAGAACTAATTAAATGAACTGGGGGGACTGTTTAATATGAATGGAAGACAGGAGTGTGTATAATAGTTGTCTTCGTGTATTTGAAGGGTTACAATAGGGAAAAGGGATTTGAAAGTGTTCTACTCTGTACCAGAAAGCAGTAGTAGAAAGGTGCTTGCACAGAAGGAAAAACAATGTTTGGAGTTACCAAAAGTGGCTGTGGGCTAATTTTTAGGATATAATGATCTCGTTTAGAGCAACTGGGTGGTTCAGTGAATGGGATGGATTGGATGACTGATATCCCCTAGATTTCTCCAACTGCAATTCTTATTAGATTCAGCCCATCTTTCTAGGATCTATTTTTGGATCCTGAGTGTATCATCCAACATCTTATCTCTACCTGTTTCCTAGCTATGTAAATCTATGGCAACCTCCCTGAATTAAATCTGATAAACACCTACTATGTACCAGGCACTACCATAGGTACAGGGGGATACTAAGACCAAAAAAATTCCTTCCTAGGGTTGGGGGGTGGGAGGTGTAGAATACCATAAGCACAAAAGTAAATATACATATAAAATAATGCAAGATTATTTTTAAAAAAAGAATTCTAATTGGCAGATCAGCTCCATTTGTTAAATAGCAACAATGCCCTTCATTCTTCTTACAGTGATTCTAAGAAAGGTCGGAGGAAACAATACAAATGAAATGTAAACTACAAAACACTATGAAAATAAGAATTGGATTTCAATTCACGGAGCCTTTTTAAGTACCAGGAAAACAAAGCATCAACACAATTGATATGGCAAGTGTAGGATGTGATCTTGAAAGCAGTATCAAAAACTGTGGATGGAATAGAATTTTATGTGCCAAGGAGAAAGGAAGACTGGTTTTGATTTCTGATTGATTTTATTATAAAGCATGCTTTATAATCTAGTATCATTTTGTATCAGTCTAATATTCCACAATTATTTTGTTAGAAATGGGTATGCTATTATACTCACATAAGGCATTACAAAAAGTCTTGTACAAAGTAAAAGAAAAATATATTTTAAAAGGGAAGTAGTAGTGGTAATCCTTTCAAAATGCCTTATTCCATCCATCTTGAAAAAGACTGACAGTGTGTGAATGAGAAATGCTAAGTAGGAAAAAAAAAAACCACACTTTTTTTTTTTTCTAAAATGGCCTTTACATTTTAACTGCCTAGAAGAAAATCTCAGCGGGGAGAGGGGGAGTCAAGTTTTCAAGGACATTGGCAAACTTGACACAGCACTTAAATGATCTCTTATCAAAATATAGCCTGCGAAGAAGGAAAGCCAAGAAGTCATTCAAACCATGACAATTTCCTTTTCCACTCTGATGCCACAGCTTAGAAACATAGATTTCCAACTAGAAGGGACTTTAGAGGTCATTAAATCCAATGTGTCTCATTTTTTTTCAGATGAGGAAACTGAGGCTTGAGAGAGGGAAAGTGACTTGCCTAGCATCACACAATTAATAAAAATATCTGAGGCAGGATTTAAACTCAGGAGTTCCTGTCACTGAGACCAGCATTTTATCTATAGTTCAGAGGTGGGGAACCTGCAGCCTAGAGGTCACATGTGGCCTTCTAGATCCTACGGTGCAGCCTTTTGACTAAGTCCCAAGTTTTATGGAACAAATCCTTTTATTAATAAAGGGGATTTGTTCTGTGAAGTCTGGATTCACTATATGGTGTCACCATACCACTATTTTAAACCAGCCACAGTAAGTGAGGCAGCAAGGCCTAAGAGTCAGGAAATCAGTTTGAATTCTCTCTCAACACTAGATGTATGACCTTGGATGCGTCAATTTAATCTCTCAGATTGGGGTGGGGTTAAGAATAATATTCATTCTACCCATATATTCTCATAGGGTTACTGTGAGGAAAACGCAGTTGAAATATAAGCTTTGATTACTACTACTGCTACCCTACTCCTCTACTAAAATCAATAACAATGATTAATATTTGTAAAGCACATTAACATTTGCTACATACATTATCTTGTTTGATCCTCACACCAACCCTTAGAGGTAAATGCTGCTGTTCCCATCTCAGTGATGATGAAACTGAGGCCCAGAGGCCCTAAATGATTGAAGAACCGCTCACACCTTCTGAAAGTTTTCCCTTCCCAAAATTAAGAGAAGGTAGGCAGCATCATGGTTGGTTCAGAAATTTAAAAAAGAATAATTACATTCTTCCTCAAACTATACTATCTTCTTATTCCTACTAAGTCTGTTACCTACTAAGTCTGGCAACTCTTTCAGGACTTTACTCCCCCAGCTATTTTTTCAGGGAAGCTATTGATATCAAGATGCTCAGGGATGCCCAAGAATCAGGAAGTGGAAACAACCACCATCATCACTTACTACAAGTCTATTACATGCAAGATCTCCATGCTTACTTCAGGAAACTTACTTGCTCTGCAGAGTACCATGGTAACCTGTTGTTTCTTTCTCAGTATGGTAACATGGAATCCAAAAGGACAGATTACTGACAGCAAAAGATAAGTGAAAACAAGGAAGAAATACCAGAAATTATATACTAAAGTCCATATTTCTGACCAGAAGAAAGACTGAGGTTATAATCTACTAATTAAGAACTTCTCATTTGAGATAAAAATTATATCCCTTCATTGCTTATCAAAGAAATTCCATTATGTCAAACGCTTGTGTTTCATATCCCCCAGTGCAAGGAAATATTTTCAAAAGGAAAAACAGACAAAATGACCCTTTATCTCTAGGCAGCGGCACTATGTGGTTTTGTAATCTGGGATGAGATAACTCCTGAGCCCCATTTTTCTAATCCTGTAAAACAGATAGACTATTCATTGGAAGGACAAATACATAAACTGAAGCTTAAATCCTTTGGCTGCATAAAATGGGAAGACAGGACTCATTGGAAAAGTCCCTGGCATAGGGAAAGACTGAAGGCAAAAGAAAAAGGAGATGGTAGAGGGCAAGATGGATAAATGGTGTCATGGAAACAATGCACATGAACTTGGACAGACTTTGGGAGATAGTGGAGAATAGGAAGGCGTGGTGTGCTATGGTCCACAGGTTTGCAAAGACTCAGACAGGACTGAACTACTGAAGACAAAATGAGGACTATCATTCCTTCAGTGTCTGCCTTACAGGTCTGGTATCATAATCAAATGAGATTAGGTATGCTGTGGTACTTTCTAAAAGCAAATGAAAGACAGAATGTTTTCCTAATGAGCACTGCACAGTTTTCCAATAGTTCATGGCATCATGATGGATTTAGAAGGGGAGGAAACCTCACTGGGTCATCTAGTCCAACCCGGTCATTTCTGATGCCTAGAGAAGTTAAGTGATCTTTCCCAAGATTCCATAACTTAAAAGCAGCAGGAGCCAGTATTTATGTTCAAGTTATCTGGCTCTGAATTCAGCATTCTGCTTTATAATTACTCTTGAAAACAGGCAGAATTAAAAGAGAGGATAACTTTGTTGTTGCTGTCAAGTGGTTTCAGTCATGACTGACTCTTCATGGCCCCATTTTGGGGTTTTCTTGGCAAAGATACCAGAGAGGTTTGACGTTTCCTTCTCCAGCTCATTTTACAGATGAGAAACTGAGGCAAACAGTGTTAAATGACTCTCTCAGGGTGTACAGCTAGTAAATGTCTGAAGTCAGATTTGAGCTCAGGAAGATGTCTTCCTGATTCCAAGCCCCATGCCTTGTCTACTGTGCCGCCCAGCTGCCCTCAAAGGAGAGGATCTTCACCAGAAAAATAAGTACATTCTAGTTATCAAATAAAGCTGACTCATATGTGCGTTATTTGAGGCATAGATAAATTGACATTCTGTATCAATGATTTTTTAAGGCAGATCTTCCAGATATTTAAAAAAAGCACAATGCTGGAAATTTTTGAGTTAAAGTTAGAAAAAGGATTGTTGTCATAGCTTTAATCTAAAAGGACAAGGGGGAAGAAAATGCCTTTGGATAGTGTATTTGACCTCAGTTAGTGCTATGTAAACACTGATTCGTTTCCTAAAAAAAAGAGGGAAATACTAGAAGCTGCTAACTTACTAAAAAGGACATTGTATTGTTTTAAAATGACCAGGTATCCTTGTGGCTTTGTCATTTTGCAAAATGAAGTATGGCTAGATACATAAATAGGATTAAAAAAAAAAAACTACACAAACCACCAGGAGATGAGAACCAGGTCAACTGCAATAAAGATGTAAGAAGCTAAGATCTTTGTGACTGACTTATCACTTAGTTTCCAGAAAAATCAGCAAAAATGAGAGTAGATCATGATCTTAGAATAATTCATATATACCACAATTCCATCATTCAGAAGTTCCTTGACAAAGCAAACAAATTTTCTGCTTCTCTTACAGGGACCTGATATTCTTCAGGGAGTCACTGATTCTTTCTGACTTATATCTGGCAGTTTTGTTTGAAGAAAAGCATGTACTTGGGGCCAGATCACGTTGGTTTCTGTTCCAGAGAAAGTTTCCAATACACCTTTATTCCTGAAAGGAAAAAAAGACAACAAACACTTCTGATTTTCACTACTCAACTATTTTAACTTGATTTTATTATATTTTATTTTTTAAATAAGTACTTTGTTGGCTTTTTAAAATTTCCCCATCATTTCCAAATGATACTCCTACCCAATGGAAATTTCTCTTCGAACAAACTAATATTGTTAATCAAAGTACATCTTACAATGCCTCATTCTTCATTTGTTATATAATAATAATAATAATAATAATAACATAATAATATGGCAATAGCAACTATTCATGTAGCTTTTCAGGTTTGCAAACACCATCTCATTGCATTGTCAAAATAACCCTGTGAAGTAGATGCTATTATCATCCCCGTTTTATAGATGAGGAAACAAGGTCAAGCAGAGGTTGTGTTTTTCTTTTTTTTTTTTTAATTTTAATTTTATTTATTTAAGTTTTCAACATTCATTTCCACAAAATTTTGGGATCCAAATTTTCTCCCCATTTCTACCCTCCCCCCACCCCAAAACACCGAGTGTTCTAATTACCCCTGTCACCAATCTGCCCTCTCTTCTAACATCCTTCCCTTCCCTTATCCCCATCTTCTCTTTTGTCCTGAAGGGTAAGATAAATTTCTATACTCCATTACCTGTATTTCTTATTTCCTAGTTGCAAGAACAGTACTCAACAGTTGTTCCTAAAACTTTGAGTTCCAACTTCTCTTCATCCCTCCCTCCCTACCCATTCCCTTTGGGAAGGCAAGCAATTCAATATGGGCCATACCTGTGTAGTTTTGCAAATGACTTCCATAATAGTCGTGTTGTATAAGACTAACTATATTTCCCTCCATCCTATCCTGCCCCCCCCGTTTCTTCTATTCTCTCTTTTGATCCTATCCCTCCCCAAGAGTACTCCCTCCTCTCACTGACCTCCCTTCCATTACCCCCCCCCCACTCTGCTTATCCCCTTCTCCCGCACTATCCTGTATTGTAAGATAGGTTTTCATACCAAAATGAGTGTGCATTTTATTCCTTCCTTTAGTCGAATGTGATGAGAGTAAGCTTCATGTTTTTTCTCTCACCTCCCCACTTTTTCCCTCCACTGAAAATTCTTTTACTTGCCTCTTTTATGAGAAATAAATTGCCCCATTCCCTTTCTCCCTTTCTCCTCCCAATATATTTCTCTTCACTGCTTAATTTCATTATTTTAAGATATGATCCCATCCTATTCAATTCATCCTGTGGGGTGTGTGTGTGTGTGTGTATTTGTGTGTGTGTGTGTGTGTGTGTGTGTGTGTGTGTGTGTGTGTAATCCCACCAACTACCCAGATACTGAAAAAAGTTTCAAGAGTTACAAATATTGTCTTTCCATGTAGGAATGTAAAGAGTTCAACTTTAGTAAGTCCCTTATGACTTCTCTTTGCTGTTTACTTTTTCATGTTTCTCTTGATTCTTGTGTTTGAAAGTCAAATTTTCTTTTCAGCTCTGGTCTTTTCATCAAGAATGCTTGAAAATCCTCTATTGCATTGAAGGACCATTTTTTTCCCCTGAAGTATTATACTCAGTTTTGCTGCTTGGGTGATTCTTGGTTTTAGTCCTAGTTCCTTTCACTTCTGAAACATCATATTCCACACCCTTTGATCCTTTAATGTAGAAGCTGCTAGATCTTGTGTTATCCTGATTGTATTTCCACAATACTTGAATTGTTTCTTTCTAGCTGCTTGCAATATTTTCTCCTTGACCAGGCAACTCTGGAATTTGGCCACAATGTTCCACAATGTTGGATCTCTTTCAGGCGGTGTTCTGTGGATTCCTTGAATACTTATTTTGCCCTCTGGTTCTAGAATATCAGGGCAGTTTTTCTCGATAATTTATGAAAGATGATGTCTAGGCTCTTTTTTTGATCATGGCTTTCAGGTAGTCCCATAATTTTTGAATTATCTCTCCTGGATCTATTTTGCAAGTCAGTTGTTTTTCCAATGAGATATTTCACATTATCTTCCATTTTTTCATTCTTTTGGTTTTGTTTTGTGATTTCTTGGCTTCTCATAAAGTCGTTAGCCTCCATCTATTCCATTCTAATTTTTAAAGAACTATTTTCTTCAGTGAGCTTTTGAACCTCCTTTTCTATTTGGTTAATTCTGCTTTTTAAAGCATTCTTCTCCTCATTGGCTTTTTGAACCTCTTTTGTCATTTGAGTTAGCCTATTTTTCAAGGTGTTATTTTCTTCAGCATTTTTTTGGGTCTCCTTTAGCAAGGTGTTGACCTACTTTTCATGCTTTTCTTGCATCTCTCTCATTTCTCTTCCCAATTTTTCCTCTACCTCTCTTACTTGATTTTCAAAATCCTTTTTGAGCTCTTCCATGGCCTGAGCCCACTGAATATTCATTTTGGAAGTTTGGGATACAGAAGCCTTGACTTTTATGTCTTTCCCTGATGGTAAGCATTATTCTTCCTCATCCCAAAGGAAGGGAGAAGGTATCTGTTCACCAAGAAAGTAACCTTCTATAGTCTTATTTTTTTCCCCCTTTTTTGGGCATTTTTCCCAACCAGTTACTTGACTTTTGTCAAGAGTAGGGTATACTTTGGGAGATCTCAGTTCCTCCAAGGTGGCACAATCAAGTGTGTACTGGTCTGGACACAGAGGGGGATTTTTGTGCCCAGAATCTTAGCAGTTAACTCTCCACAGCCACCTGGCCTCCAGTTCTGCCAAGTCAGCACTGGAGGCTGATTTTCAGATAAGCTGGATGGGCAGGGCCACCATTCAGTGTGAGACAAAGGCCAACTTCCCCAGGGCCTCCACACAAGGCCGAGACAAGACTCAGCTCCTCAATGCCCCAAGGGGTTTTTACACTCCAGCAATGTATGCGGGCTGATATAGGGGCTGAGAACTGCTGCCACCAGCCCAATGTGACCTCTGCCAGCTGCTACCTAAGGCCAGAGCTATGGAAGGCCCTTCTCCCTTCCTGGCCAGCTGAAAAAACTCCATCACTGACCTTTGGCGCCTGTGGGTTGAGGGATCTGAGAATCCGCTGCTACTGGGACTGGGGATTCTGTGAGATTCTGCCCCTGAGGGCTGTTCACTAGCCACGCTGCACAGCCAAGGCTGGGCTGGGCTCCGTACTCTGCTCCGCATCACCCTGGGCTGGAAATCTCCTCCACTCTGTTGTTCTCCACTTCTGCTGCTCCAAAATTTGTTGAGAGTCCCTCTCTACAGGTATTTTATGAGGTGTGGGGGGAGACCCTGTGTATGTGTGTCTTTGTACTCCACCATCTTGGCTCCGCCTCCAGTTAAGTGATTTTTCAAGAGTCCCACAGAAGGTAAGTGTGTGAATCTGGATTTGAACTCAGGTCTGACTTTAACATTTGGTGTCCTACAATGATACCATTATATTCTTATATCACAACTTATTTAGCCATTCCCCAGCTGATTCATTTCCACTTTGCTTCTAACTCTTTGCTACCACAAAAGTGCTCCTATGAATATTTAGGCATATAAAAGACTTTCCTTTCGACTTTGACTCCCTTGAGGTATGTGAGACTCCAAGAATCACACTCTATCCACTGTGCCACTTTCATGGCCCATCTCTCTGCTGAGAAGTCAGAACATGCTTCACCACCCGTCTTTGGTCATCACTATTGACCAGAGTTATTTCTTTCTGTGACTTCCTTGACACTGTTGTGGTCAGTGTGTAAATTATTCTCCTAGCTCTACTTCCTTTGCATCACTTCATATCAGTCTTCCCATTTTCCCTGAATTCTTAATATTTATTGTTTCTTTGGATATAATAACATTGCATTAAATCCACATTCACTTGTTTTTCAGTTATGCCTCACTCTTCATGTAAAGAAAACTCTGGTTTTCTTGGCAAAGATACTGGAATGGTTTGCCATTTTCTTCTCCAGCTCATTTTACAGATGAGGAAACTGAGGCAAACAGCATTAAGTGACTTTCCCAGGATATACAGCTAGTAAATGTCTGAAGTCAAATTTGAACTCAGGAAGATGTCTTCTGCCTCTAGCCCTGGTATTCTATCCATTGTATCACCTAGCTGCCCTAAATTCACATACCAGAAATTAATCAGCTAGTCTCCAAATAGGAAACATCCATCCACTTTCCTTCCAGTTCTTTGCCACCACAAAAAGTACTTCTACAAATATTTTTGTACAAATTTTGCCTGCTGTCTTTGATCTCCTTGGGGGTACATACCTAGTAGTGGTAATGCTGGACAAAAAGGTATAGACAGTTCCATGACTTCTTAAATATAATTTCTAATTGCTTTCCAGAATACCAACTTGGTTTAAAAAGTAGATATGGTTCCTTGCGCTCTGGTGAGGAGTGATTTTTCATAAAGCATAGGCCTGACCACGTTACTTCCATACTCAAACTCCACTGGTTCCCTGTTAGCTCTAACAGCTCCTTTGTTTAGTATTTAAAGTCTCTCACAGCAACTTACCTCTCCAGCCTTATTAAACTTCGCTCTCCTTCTATGGCAAAGGTATGAAACTCAAAGCAGGTACACTATCCCTGAAGAACCCTGAATCCCCAGAACAGATTCAAATGAAACTGGAAAATGTTTAAGAAAATAAATAAAAATACAGCTTAGGAAATGTTAATTTGTGAATTCTTAAGTCAATCTGTGACCTGTGAGAATCTGTTTCTGTTAATACCACTCCTCTACAGTATAGTCAAATCGTCCTTCTTGTCACATTTTCCATCTCCATGTCTTTATACTGGTGGTATCTATCCCTAGAATCCATTCCTTCCATACTTCTGCCTCATAGAATCTGTTTTTCTTCGAAGATCAGGAAGTACAGGCCTCATACCTCAAGGGAGGTGTGGGGGGGGGGGCGTCAAAGTCGAAAGGAAAAGTTTCTATATACCTAAATATTCATAGCAGCACTTTTGTGGTAGCAAAGAATTAGAAACAAAGTGGACATGAATTAACCAGGGAATGCCGGAGAAAGTTGTGGCATAAGAATATAATGGTATTATTGTAGGATACCAAATGTCGAAGTCAGAGAAACACAGAAAAACTTGTATGAACTGATAAAGACTGAAGACAGTAGAACCAAGACAACAAGATTCATGATAACCACCATTATGTAAATGAAGCTAATATCAAAAGGAATCAAACCTAGAATAATGAGAGGACTGTCTTGATTCTAGGACTGGAGAACAGACCATGTCACTCCCAGTCTCTAACTCTACTGGCTCCTCATCACTTCTAACAGTTTCCTCGTTTCACTTAAGAGGAGGAATACTACCAAAGCAGAATGTTACATGTGATGTCAGACAAGGTTGACATATCTTCTCTTTGTTACAAGGAGATTAGAATGCTAAAACGTTATTTGTATAATTTGTTGCAGTTATTTTTAACAGACAAAAGACATTCATAAAACTTCTTAAAAGTCAAAGTGCCTAATTACCTTCCCTTTTAAAGGCTATAGAACCCCAAAACGAAAAACCTGAGGACACAAAAAGTCTCTGAAGTTGGTGCCCAGTATTATAACGAGAAGTGATGCTGTCTACACCCTACAAGGAGAAATAGACAAAAGCTGAACAAGGAGATAAGATGGAAAAGTTCTAGAACTTTCTAGCCTTCCAAAACAAATGTATGAAGTATTATGAATTCTCAGAACACTAAATACACCTATATTCAAAAGTAAATTAGTTGATTGGAGTTTTCTCTTTAAAAAATTAATTCTAGAACCAAAAGAGTGGGGTTTAAAGGCTGTATTTTGCATTTTCTGTGCCAACCTTTTCATCTGTGAATACAGATGAGAACTGAATACATGTATCTACTCTGAACAGCCATGTACTAAAGAAAGGGACAAGTGGGTAAATAACTTACCGGTAATAATCCAGAACAAGTCTTGTTTGGGCCTCATAAGCCTTTAGTCTCTTGGTAACAGTTTCTGGTTTGTCATCCTCACGCTGTATAAGAGGCTCTCCAGTAATGTCATCAATGCCCTAAAAGGTGGGTTGTGAAAGAAAATAATCAGTAGCCTTTATAAAAAGACAACCATTATCCACCAGTCTGAAACATAAACCTCTTATCCATCAAATATGCCACAAGTTCCAAACTATACGTAAATCAAACAAAAACTCATCACCACCCCATATCTTTCACAAGAGAGAATTGGGGTGCTATGAAGCCCAATGTGATTGTAACATAAAGCTGTTATTATTACAGACTGTAGTTCTGGTGGAAAATCTTTGTCTCAGAGTGATATTGTTCTATAAATACATAATTTACACATTTGACTTCATGTTGTGACAGTTTCGAATAAAGGCTGGGAACCTTGACTTCCAGACTCTCCTTTGCTACTAAAACTATACAATCTTTATTCATTCAACCCCTTGGCCCCTGAGGGAGCTTTGGGAAGTACAGACATGCTTAAACCAATTATCCTTTTGTGCACTCACCGAGTGACCATCCCAGTTCAGGCCTTCATTACCTCTCACCTGGACCATACATAGCCATCGAACTGGATTCCTTTCCTCAAGTTTGCTCCCCACTCCAAGCCATCTCCACCCAGTGGACAACATGATTTCTCTAAAGTATAGATATGACCACATCCATCCCTCCAACCTCACTCAAAGAGCTCCAGTGGCTCCCTATTACCTCCAGGACCAATTATAAAAATGGTCTGTTGGCATTTAACCTCTTTATAATTTGGCCTCTTCACCCCTTTGCAGACCCCTCCCCTCTATATACCATATGTTCCTGCTACCCTCATCTACTTGCTTCCTCACACATGACATGCCGTATCGAATTCTGGGCCTTTGCACTGGCTCTCTCCTATGCCTCAAAGTTCTGCCACTTCACCTCCAGGTCCTACTTTCGCTGGCTTCCTTCAAGACTTAAGTCAAATCCCACCCTCTGCAGGAAGCCCTATCTGGTCCCCCTAGCTGCAGATGTCTTTCCCTTTGAGATTGTCTTTCATCTTATCTATCCTGTATATTCCTACTTATTTACAAGTTGTTTTCTCCCATTAGAATTTAAATTCCTTGAGGGAAGAGAATCTTTTAACCTTTATTTGTATCTTCAGCTCTTAGCACAATACCCAGCACATAACAAGTATTGAATATATGCTTGTTGATTGACAGCAAGTACTCTCAGAAGAAACCCTCTGGGAAAGAGCTTTGGTCAAACT
Source organism: Notamacropus eugenii (assembly GCF_028372415.1). Taxonomy (NCBI): domain Eukaryota; kingdom Metazoa; phylum Chordata; class Mammalia; order Diprotodontia; family Macropodidae; genus Notamacropus; species Notamacropus eugenii. The sequence continues at coordinate 39,912,843 of NC_092872.1, read as the reverse complement.
TAAGGAGACCTTGAGATTTCAGTGCTAGCAATATATGGCCCACACTGCCACAGAATTGTTAAAACACTATGAGACAGTAAAGTGCAATGAAAAGAACATTGGACTAGGAGTCTGATGACTTAGAGTCTTATCTCAGCTCCACCAGGAACTAGCTTTGTGACCCTGGATAAGTCAAACTCTCAAAGATCAAGTTTTTTCTCATCTATGAAAAGTTACTAAACTGTTCATACGCTCTAACCCAATATCACTCTTTGCCCTCAAAGAGGTCAAAGGCAGAAGGAAGTCCCTAGTCAGGAAAACCTGAATTCAAATCAAGCTTCAAATACTCGCAAACTGTGACACCCCGGGCAAGACACTTAACTTCCTTCAGTCTAAGCTATCTTATCTATAAAATGGGGATAATAATAGCACTTCTCCCCCAAGGCTGTGGTGATGGGATAACATTTGTAAAGTTTTGTATAAATACTATTTAACAGTTTTAAACTATTCAAACCTAGAATGGCACTGGGACTTTTGGGAAACTCTGTAAAACAAAAATACTGATTGTGGTACTTTGTGTGTTAGAAAAAAACAAGAAAGAAATTGCCCTTAGAGTATCAAAAAACAAACAAAACAAAAAATAAATAAAAGTAATGAGTCATAAGAAAAGACAAATACGAGGGCTTCAGAGAAATAACGGAAAACTTGCATGAACTGATGCAGAGCAAGTTATTTACATGGCGCTTTTACAAATATCTCATTTGATCTGTGCAAGAATCCTGAGTTGATGCTATTATTTCTCCATTTTACAGTAGAGGAAATGGAGGCAAACAGTGACTAAGTCACTTGCCCGGCATCACAAGGCTAGTAAGTACCTGAGGCAGGATTTGTACTCAGGTCTTCCTGATTCCAGCACTCTATCTGATGTGCCACCTAAAATGCATGATGAGTGAAATTATGAAAACGAAAATTATCAAAGCAAATTAACTCAGATTAAAGGCCAATCATGGTTCAAAAAGGACAGATTATGAAATACACTTGCCTCCCCTGGGTAGAGAGGTGGCAGACCGTAGGTCCTGAATGCTGTGTACACTGATAAACCTTTCTCTCCATAAGTTGATTTTGACGAACTGTTTTTGTTTTTGTGGCGAGGAAGAGTTCTATATTGGGGAGGAATGGCAAGAAATAGTGGGAAATATTTGTGGTTTTAAAAATGACAGCCACCATTAAATAACATTTTAAAAGAAGGTCTGTAACACCCAGTATTCCTAAGAGGTCTCTCATAGTATTTACTAACCAAGCCTAACACTGTTAAACCTGGAGATCAGGTACATTCCTATCGGTGTGAGGAAAGTCAGTAGGAGATTAAATGTCTTTAAAACAGAAACACCAAATATCATCTACACAGAGATGGTTTTACCACAGAGAAGCACTCACAACTTTTCGAGGAGGGTTGAATTCAGTGTTGTAAACCCGGCCAGAACTCGGGTGAATCCAGCGAGAGGTGAGACGTTGCTTAATAACATCAAAGGGGACATTCAGATCAATCACTGTATCTATCTTGTAGGCTTTGTCCAGTGCTTCAGCTTGGGGGACAGTCCTGGGGAAACCTTTTTTTAAAATTTAAATAAAGAAGAAAAAATATTACTGAATTTCTCCCACCCAAAAGTTAACCTCCCAACTGAAATCCAGTTAAGTTAGCCACAGGTACTTGGCTATAAGCACAACATATAATATCACATATTATACTATAATTCTGCTTCACATATTTTGTAGGTGAGTGACGTTAACCAAGTCACTTACCTCTATGACTCATTTTCCGCATCTTTGTCTTTCTTTCTTTCGGAAGCAATCTGGGTTAAGTGACTTGCCCAGGGTCACATAGCTAGTAGGTATCTGAGGTCAGATTTGAACTTTAGATCTTCTTGACTGCAGGGCCAAGAGCTCTATCTACTTCACCATCTAGCTGCCCTTCCTTCACCTTTAAAATGGGGGAAGTGACAGTAGACCACCAGATTGCCTCTAAGATCATTTGCAGCTCTAGCACTATAATCTTATAAACCATAATAAATGTTTATTATTATTATACTGATCAATGGCACTGAAAAATTATAATGTACTCATGGAAAGGTTCTCAATATTTTCCCTCAACTCTTTCCTGCTTAAAATTAAAACAATTCTGAGACACCACCTCACACCTATCAGATTGGTTAATATGACAGAAAAAGAAAATTATAAACGTTGAAGAAGATGAGGGATAATTGGAATACTAATGCATTGTTGGTGGAGCTCTAAACTGATCCAATCATTATGGAGAGCGATTTGGAGCTATGTCCAAAGGGCAACCAAATCATGCATGCCCTTTGATCCAGCAATACCACTACTAGATCTGTATCCCAAAGAGATCATAAAAAAAGGGAAAAGGACCCACATGTATAAAAATATTTATAGCAGCTCTTTTTGTGGCGGCAAACCATTGGAAGTTAAGGAGATGCCTATGAGTTGGGGAATGGCTGAACAAGTTGTGGTATATGAATCTAAAGGAATACTACTGTGCTATAAGAAATGATGAGCAAGAAGATTTCCAAAAAACCTGGAAAGACTTATATGATGCTGACTGAGGAGAGCAGAACCAGAAGAACATTATACACATCAACAGCAACATTATACAATGATTAACTATGACAGATTTCGCTCTTCTCAGCAATACAATGGTCCAAGGCAATTCCAAAAGAATTGAGATGGAAAATGGGAACCATATCCAAAGAAAGAACTATGGAGTCTGAATGCACATCAAAGCATACTATTTTCATTTTTTTGTTTTTTCTTTCTCAAGGATTTTCCCTTTTGTTCTGATTCTTTTGAATAAGATATGACTACATCTCATTTCCTGAAATCTCAGTAATGTCAATGAAGTTGGATGTATCTTCCTGTGATAAGATCTCCAATTTACTTTACTTATTATCTATACTTCGTGCCTCTACATATAGGCATCTGAAGACTTGGGTTTATTGTGAGATCTCTTCTTGGATATTTTCTTTTATGAATTACTTCTCTCCTGTGGACACTACTTCATGGTATCTAGCTTGGTGGATACATGTGGGCAGTTTTCTTTCTCTTCTTTCATTTTCATTTTAAGTCCTTTTGACCAGATTTGTGAGGTTCCAGACAAATATTGTCTTACTAGCTCTTCAAATCAATTAATCAGTCAACATGAATGTATTAAAAACCTGTGGGAAGGACTGAGAATACAAAGACAAAAAGTAAAACAATTCCTGTCCTCAAGGACTTATTTTATTTTAATTATTTTCTGTTTTAATGGGAGAGATAACAGGCACAAATAAATATATAGAGAATATATATAAGCCACATACAAGTCAGAAATCTAAATCCTATTTTCAGTCACTATCTTCTTAACTAGATGGCTGTTTTCCAAACCCTCCTCTCTTCCAAAGTTCGTACTTTTAATTTACAACAGTGATAAAGATATTCTTTATGTCCCTCTAGTCTGCAGTTTCTTGCCCAAGACTTAATGGATAATATCTAGGTTCCTTTGGTCAATATCATGAGTGTCCCATATGAATCATCAGGAATGAGTAATAGTGCTAAGATTTAACAGGTCTCAGGAAAGTCCCTGTTACATTCTAGATAAGTGTTAACTGAACCTTAGTTCTCCTTAACAGATAACCACCATGACTTTCTTGCTTTCTTCCTTTGAATAATTCCTTACTAGATAATCTTTCACATGATGGCAGCCATGGAGCCATCCAATAATTGCTTGTAGCACAAGAAAGAAACCACTTCTTTTTTTGCCATCTATGCAAATAGCCTCAAGTTTGTTACAGATTCGAACATTTGCCAGTTCTCTTCCTTCTTTTGTGTCCCATTCTTCCATTCTTTGATCTTCTGGTACAGGGCAAGCTACCCCCTCGGTCTCTTCCATGTTTTTATTTCTTTTTTGTTTTCCTTATGAAGCATGTTCACCATGCTTCCCCAGAATGCTTCATTCCTTCTCATAAGCTAGAGCAGAAAAGCATGTCTTCAATCATGTTGTCTTCCATACTGTAGAGACAAACTTACATTTTGTGCATGCATAGGCATTACTTGGCTTTGGCAGAAACAGAAATATAACACCCTCCCTGTTGGTCATTTCATAATATTCCCTTCCCTTCAAACTTCCTGGAAATAGGTTCCATGCTGCTCTGTTCTTCTTGCAGCAGCTTACCACTCTGAAAAACAACTTGTCTATCTTTCCTGGTACTCATTCTATTACACAACACTTTGTTTAACACCCCTAATGCACTGATCATGCAATATTGTATGTTATAGCCACTGCTGTTTGTGCCTTATCCCACATGCCAGGAAGGCATGTAGTGTGTCTTGCCGAAATTCTGTATCCCTCCGGGGCTAACACAGTATTCTTCCAGTTCCAAGTACCTAAATATTGAATGAATCAGTAGCTAGAGCAGCAGAGAACCAAGGACTAATTCATTCTATAATTTTGGGCAAGTCCCTTCATATCTCTGGGCTTTGCTATTCTCATCTATAAATAAAAGTGTCAGACTAAAACATGTCTTAATATTCCTTCCAGCTCTAACATTCTATGATCCTATGAAAATGCCTACTGACTCCAATAGGGACCCTTCTAGGTAGTCAAATTTGATTCTTCTTGGCATTTCCTCCTTCCCAACTCATTTGTATCTCTCCATTGGAAAGGGAGAAATGAAAAAGAAATGAAGTTGAAATAACCTGCTCAAAAATATCCATTCTTTTAAGTTCTGATTTTGACCAGCATCTGTGAAATTTAGTCAGTGGGTTCACTTACCATCCAATAACCAGCTACAATGAGCTAGATTTTTCAGTTCATGCAGGGCCAGTCGGGTCATGACATCATCTGGTATGAGTTTCCCCTGATCAATGAAGGTCTTTGCAAGCACACCAATTTCTACAGGAGAAAGAAACCAGAGAATCAATTAAAATGAGTCCAAGCTTGCTTTGATGTCCTCCAAAGTCACAAGTGGTGGCTTGATTTGGTAGGCAAGGACTCTAAGAAAGTCTAGTATTATCAGTCTCCACAAAAGATTCAGTTTGCTGGAATAAATTTAATCCTAATTTTGTTTCCAAGTGTCCATTACTACTACCAAATATGTGGATAGAGGTATTCTAGGCCTCTGATTCAGTGTATTCATGGAGAAGGACAAAGAGCACTTGATTTGGAAGCAGAAAACCGAGGTTCACATCTTCCTTGAGCAAGGTAACTAAATCTTCCGGAATCTCAGTTTCTTCATCTGTAAAAATGACAATGACATTTGTACACCTACCTCAAAGGGTTGTTGAAATGAAATAACGAGATGAAATGAGGTTGATGAAATGAGATAATGCCTCGAAAGCATTTAGGGGCCATAAAGCACTAAGGGCAACTTGCATAGTACACTTCAAATTGAGTAAGTAGCCATCATCCCATCTTCCAAAGCTTCAGTGTGACATGGAAGATATCCTTAAAGGTTATGTCAGGAAGGTCCCACCAAGCTAGAAACAAAAAATGAACTCGGCAATAAACTATGGGTCAGTCTTCCAGGTACCACGAGAGGTAAGTTAGGAAAGGAATGTAACCTGAAAGATGATTGGCCAGCAGATATGGACTTCCTTTGTTGGTTGTAAAACTGAAAATTAATTTTAACTCTATTTTGCTAAGACTTAATCAAACTAGATTTATTATTCTCTTTAGTGGTTCCATCTCCTGTTAAACTTTACCTATTACTCACATACTGGAGAAACTTGCCTATTGGTCAAGTTTTTGTCCTTTAATTACCTCCACCTTTATAGCTCCACCCTTTCTGGAGACACCTGGTTAATCTAAAAGGTCAGATCTCATCCTTTTTAACTACTGCAGCAACTTTCATTATCTGCAGACTCATCCCATAGCCTGGGAACTTTGGTCCTGTGATCACATGTCTTGGCAGTGGTCAAGTGGGGTTTCAGTAGGGAAGGTTGAAATGATACAATCTCAATTCTGACTATGTCATAGATAGCCAACAAGAAGAAGAAACACCTATGTTGCTTAAGATCTTTCTTTGTTACCTTGAGAATTGTGTGGCTTTTTTTTTTCAGACAGCCCTTACCTCCGCCCTCACTCAAGGAGTGTGTTTCTCCTTCGTTGCCGAAGAAGACCATGCCATCTGAGAAATAATGACATGATTTGCACTTGACTTTGTTTTGAGTGAGGGAGGGCTGTGCAGGTCACCAGCCTCACTTTCTCCTCCAGAGCCATCTGAATTCAGCGACCTGATATTCATCAAGATGACTGGAGATGACCAGGATGAGGCAGTTGGGGTTAAGTGACTTTCCCAAGGTCACATAGCTAGTGAGTGTCAAGTGTCTGAGGTAAGATTTGAACTCAGGTCCTCCTGACTGCTGCACTGGTGCTCTATCCAGTGCACCACCTAGCTGCTCACTCAAGGTATTTAGTCATTGAGACATTACACTGACTCCATTTATTGGTAACTGCTAGCCTTGCTAATAAATGAATCATTGCTTAGAATTTTGTCTCTCAGAATTTCTCTCATGACATAGTCATAGTAACTTATAAAACTAAGGCACAGGATTGTGATTTGTGTCAATGAGAAGAGGCCTGATGAAAGCAAGAATCTTGTGAAAAAGCATAAATGACCTTGGAAGAAGGGAAAGTATTTTTGTTCATTTTGCTTCCACAAACGTTCTTGAAAAATAGTAAAACTCCTAGACTGATGGGAACTTGTGATAAAATAAGCATGTATAACCTGTTTTGCAAGGATGATGGTGGAGCACATCTTGGCCTCAGGGGGAAACTAGAAGGGTAGAGGAGGTGACAAACAGCTTGGACCCTAGAGGTCATGCCCTGGTCACAAGTATCCTCACTACCAGGCCTATATAATCTGCATAAAGAGGGAATGTAGGGAAATAAAGAGAGGAATTTGACAAATTTGAACTAACCCTAACTCTAACAGGAAGGACAGAATTGTGTAAACTCACTCCAGCTTCTTGTATCAGTGTGGGTGTTGCTAGGGAGCAACACACCTGCTTCTCTAAGCAAACATCTTCCTCTGCCCACTCTGTTTCTGAATTCTTTCAGTGAGAATGGGTGGATCACATGGGTCTTCCAGAGGGCACTCTTGGAAGGGAAGCAATGGGCAGCGGCAGCTTGTCCCAGCCTAACTCCCTGACCTTGCCTAGGAAATCCTGTGATCACTCCGGCTGAGTTAAGAGGCATATCACGTGGACTTCCCCAAGGGCACAATACCAGGGAAGCAGTGGACAGAAGAACAACAACCTCCAAATAGTCTGCTTTTTGATGAATTCCTGAAGTGAGGTTAAAGAGAGCCACCCCCCAATCTTTTCAGCTAGAGCTTCAAGATGCTAATTCGGACAGACCTCAGAATGCACAATTCAGCAAAAAAACATACCCAGAAAATTTCATTTCTCTCATTCTCCTTCACATTTACAAGTATGGAAAACTTTGACTGCTTCATTTTAACAGTGGTTTGTAACCTTTGCTCTGAGGAGTTAGGAAGTTTTCAGCTAGCTTGTTTAAAATTCTTTTTAAAAATTTGTTTTAAAAGATACATAACCTTAATTGATGAGGGATCATAAATCTCTTTCAAGTCTCTATGAATAGATTATTCAGTGAATTGGTATTTCCTTAAAATTTCATTATCTGCATTATATGTAGATGTAGATAGTGATCTACATTTATTGGAATAATAGCTCTATGGCTTTAAGATTTGCAAACTGCTTTACAAATATTATCTCACTTTATCCTCAAGAAAATCATGGGAAGTATGGTTATCACCATTTTACAGATAAGGAAACTGAGGCAGACAGAGGTTAAGCAACTTGCCCAAGGTCAAACACCTAGTAAGTATCTGAGGTCAAATCTGAATTCAAGTCCTCATGACTCCCAGGTTCAACAATCTATCCAATGCTCCACCTAGCTGCTGTACAGATTTCTAGCGTAAAAGCATAACTGTTTGACATATTTGTGGTTGCCTCTCAGCTCTCTGACCATACTTCTTTCCTTTCCTCCCTGTTTCTCTCTCATATAACTCACCTTGCCAATTCTCAACAATAGTTCATTAAGGCCCAGAGCCTATAAAGTTCAATTCAATTCATTACATTTTTTTCCCAGTTGTTTCAGTCATGTCCAACTCTTCCTGACCCCAATTAGGGTTTTCTTGGCAAAGATACTGGAATAGTTTGTTATTTTTTTCCAGCTCATTTGACAAATGAGGAAACCGAGGCAAACAGGGTTAAATGACTTGCCTAGGGTCACACAGCTAATAAGTATCTGAAGCTAGAGGTGAACTCAGGAAGATGACTTCCTGACTCCAGCCTAGCACTCTCTCCACTGTACCACCTAACTGCCATAGATAGGAGGATACTAAAGCTAAAAGGACATAAAAAAGATCATGTCATACACTGGCTTGTCAGAAGATACAGACTTCTAAGTTGTGCAGACAGGCCAGGAGAGATAAGAAAGACACATCTGTTGGGGAGTTTCCTATAAAGTCATCTCCTGGGAGATCACAGTAAGTGTAATGGGTTACTGTTTCATGTTTTAAATACTTGTTACATACACTTTTTTTTAAAGGATGTCTTTTGTGGCAGGAAATAAATAGCTGCCTCGTATTCAATATCTACTTTGTACATTGAGTATGTTTTCTAGAAAGATCTTATTAATCCTTTTTAGGCAAGATCATTAACATCAGCTATCCCTAAGTTCTGTTCAAAAGGTTTTCCCAAAGACTCCTGAGTGGGGTGTGAGGAGCATGGGGGTTGAATGAGGCAGAACATGCAAAAAAACTGTGATCCCTGTACTAGGGAGAGGCCCTTCCAGGACTAGATCCAAGCCTTGCTTAAGTGTAGAGATGGAGTGCCTTACAGAAGAGAACACAGCCCTTCCCTGGAGTCTCAAAAGCTATGCCAGCGCTGCACAAGCTCTGGCAGGCCCAAACAAGCTAGGAAAGTTTTAAGCATGGGTCCAATGATAGATTTCGTATCAAGTGACTGAGGACAAGATTGACCTAACAGTCAACAAGCATTATTAAGCGCTTATTGTATGCCAGGTACTGTCCTTAGTGCCTGGGTAGCTAGGTAGGGTCATCACCATGTCGGCTGTAGCATGAAGAATTTTTCAGCCACAACAACTCTTGAAGACAATTTACCAAGTCAGAGTGGGGTTGAAAATGGCTTTGGTGGAAGGAGTCCCCACAATGATCAAATTATAGTTTCTTCAAATATGGCTTAAACATTTAATTTTTTAAAGTTTTCCATTTGATTTCAAAGTCTTTTGAAGTGTGATGCTATCCATGGTATACACAATAAACACTTGGTGACTTATAATCTGAAATAGTTTTAGAATAGGTTGGGGGAGCAGAAATATATGTGTGTATGTGTTATTTTCCTTCAACTTATGAGTAAATAGGGGTGAGGGGATAACCCACTGGTTAATAAATAACCCCTGACTAAATTTTTTAAGAATCATGAAGCTTGGTGGCACAGTGGTTAGTGTCAGATCAGGAGTTGGGATGTCCTAAGTTTAAATACTCCTTCAGATACTAGCTATGTAACCCTGAGCAAGTCACTTAACCTTGGTCTGCTTCAATTTTCTCATCTGCAAAATGAGGAAAATAACACCTACTTCCTATAGTTCTTCTCAGGAGAAAATGAGATAATATTTATAAAGGGCTTCGCAAATCAGTTGTTATTTTGGTTACTGAAATTTAACTCATCACAGGAAATTAATTTTTTACAGTTGTAAACACAAGTAAAACAGAGTAGAAGTCAAATAATAGTCATCACACATGTGGAGTTGGAGGAGGAAGAGACAATAGATGCCCAATTTGGAGAAAAATTAGAAGAAATTTCAAATTTAGAACAGTTCATATTTTTATTATTTTTTAAGGCTGGCAAAGGACTTTCCTCACAAAATCCGTGTAAAACAGAAAACTCAGGTATTAATATCCCCATTCTACAAATGAAGAAACTGAAGCCCACAAAGTCAAAATCTCACAGATTGTGTTGCAAGCATGGCTCCAACTCTGGCCTTCTTTCTCTAACTCCAGCTGGAGTTGGAACCCATTTCTCCTGGATCCAAGACCAGCACCATTCATTCCACTATATCACAGTGACTAAATACTTAGCTTTGTATCAAACATTTATTAACACTTACCATATGCCTAGTATTGGGTATGGAAAGATAAGAATTAAACAGTCCATCAAGGAGCTTATATTTGATTGGAAACACAACATATATACAGATAATTATTGACCAAAATAAATCATAAGGAAATAAATATGTTTATTTATAAATAAATAAATCAAAAGGGAGATCATGAAAGGCTTCATAAAGAAGGCAGTATGTAAGCTGAGCTTTGAAAGAAGCTAGGGGTTCATTCTAAGAGGCCGGGGCAAAGAGGGAGCATATTCCAAGCATGGGGGACACAGCCACGTACAAAGGCATAGAGATGGGAGATGGAGTATTCTGTGTGAGAAAAAGAAAGAAGGCCAGTTTGGCTTTAGCACAGAGTATGGGAAAGGGAATAATGTCTTACAAGGTATTTTAGGTCTTTGGGACTAATTCCAAGGGTCATTGAAATGATCAGTTTCCAGCTACACGAACTAGCTAGGTTATTCAGTAGGTGAAACACTGGGCCTGGAGTCAGGAAGACCTGAGTTCAAATCCAGCCTCAGACACTTACTAGCTTTGTCACTTAACCTTGGTTTGCCTTAATCCAATGGAGAAGGAAATGGCAAACCTCTCCAGTATCTTTGCCAAGAAAACCCCACAGCCAGTGTTGGTGTGCTATGGCCCACAGGGTCACAAAGAGCTGGACACAACTTTGACCAAACAAAGTTAAAGGAGCAGTGCTTCAAAGAGTACTATTAACTCAATATGCAAGTAAAAAAGTGATGGCAAAAGTCTTGTTTAATACAAAAGAAAAGGAATCTCCCTAAAGGGAGGTTTCTCCTCCCAATTATAATAAAATTGTAACAATAATGGTAGTGACAGCAATAATAATACAGGGCTGGTCTGTCATTTACCTCATTTCCACAAAGAGAAACCACACCTCAGTGGGTCATAAAAACTAAAAGAAGGTCCTGGCTATGGAAAGAAAGGCTACCCAGGACATAAGTCTGCAAAGGTAGACTGGAGCCAGGATGTGAAGGGCTTTATAAACCAGAGGTGTTTATACGGGGTCCAAGAGGTAATGAGGAGCCACTGGCATTTACTGAGTATTGGAGTGACATGACTGGACCTACTCTTACCAGACTTAAGAACCTGCAGGATATAGGGTGTGAGGAAAACTGAGGAAGGCTCCAAACTTGTGAACTTGAGTGACTAGAAGGATGATGGTGCCTTTGACAGAAAATGGGAAGTTTGGAAGAGTGGTTGGTTGGCAAGAAAGGATAATGAGTTCTGTTTGGAATATATTGTTTGAAATATGGAAATTATTATGATAATAATTAATAATATATAATTATTATTATTAATCACAAGCTAAGGTGAGTCATCTGAGAAAATCCCAAGATGAAAGGACAGATTTCAGAATTGTACCAGCTAAGTTTGAAGTTGGAGTGATAGATACTAGAATTGCTATGAGGAATATGTCTACTGATCAAGGAACAGAAAATCAGAGCAGTCACTGAGTGGATCGATGAGTGTGGCTTCGGCTTCATATTCAGTCACATGTTAATCAGCAAAACACTGTAGATCAGATCATCTTAGAGGAAGAAGGGGCAGAGAAAGTTCAACCCAGAAGTTTTAATTAATCAAAGTATTTTTATGGAGAGTTCCTAAGATGGAATAAGTATAGCAAGTAGGTAGAGTTGTGAATTACTCTTAATAGATGGGTTTTCTCACTCATGTTCTTCCCTGGCAACTCAAGTTTATCTGTAGGCTGTGACGTGTATATTAGTTATGCAGTGCTTGAATATGAGTATGTGATGTAATCCATTTCTTTTGCCTTATTTTTAAGCAAATAATTATGTTTAAAATCTAAAAATGTCATTATTTTGAGTGGCTGACTATATAAATAGAAATTCCTTAGTAGGGCGTCACGGGTGCTGTGTTGGCAGGGAGGATATTTCCCTTCAACAAAATTATCCCTGAGAACTCCAGTAAACTCGATTGCTAACAGTTGGTTGGTGGCTCTTCTCCAGGAACCCAGACCTGTTAATATGATCAAAGGTTGAAATAATTGAGGCAGCCCAGAGGGTAAACAGATAGGCATGTGACTAGGTCAAAGGTATAAGCTGCTACCTGCCAGTCAGAGTAACCACCCCATATACCTATTACATAAACATAAACCTACTATATCAAAAAAGGTTTGTTAATCCCCACACACACAAATATATGTGTGTATGCATGCTCATGCCTAGGTTGCAAGTATATGTTTACACATGAAGTAATCAAGGCCTTAAAAGTTTAAATGCCTCGCCCTTAGTTAGAATGTTCAGGCAAAGCAGGGAATGGGAAAAAAAAGGGTAGGAATAGGGAGAGAGGCCAAAAATGAGGAAAACTAGAAGAGATAATAACACGTACCACTTCACATTTCTACAGTCATTTAGGACTTATAAAGGACGTCATCCTATCACTCCTTTGAGGCAGACAGGACAAGTATTGCTATCCGTGTTTTAAGATACGGAAATCTCCCTTGATGCTAAGATAGGTCTAGTTAGTATAAACCATAAGTTGGAGCACAAAAGAGCAGGGTGTAAAACAAGTGGAAGGAATTACTTTTCAGTTGCTTTGGTACTACTTCAAATTTGGCGAAAATCCATGGTATGGCTTGAGAATTTCCAAGACTGATTGCTTTCCCAAAGGCTAGTGTGAATTTAAACTTTGATAACATGATAAACGCATGTGTGTATTGAGTTTCCCTATCATTTATGACCTATAATAACATCTGAAATAACACCACCACAAAATCTCCTTCAGATACTATCATCTATCTTCCATGAAAAGAACAGGTCAGAGTTTTTTACTGGGTTTTTTTTTTCCAGGACATCCTTAAGCTGGTTGAAAATGTTCAGTCATTTTCACTTGCGTCCAATTCTCTGCAACCCCATTTGGAGTTTTCCTGACAAAGATTCTGCAGTGATTTGCTATTTCCTTCACCAGCTTATGCTATACATGAGGAAACTGAGGTAAACAGGGTTAAGTGACTTGCCCAAGATCACACAACTTTTAAGTATCTGAGGATTTGAACTCAGGTCTTCCTGACTGTAGGTGTGACATCCTATCTATTGAGCCACCTGTTCCCAACCCCCTTATTTCAGTTGGATTTCTAATTTTTATAATTTTTTAAAAGAAAAAAAGCATAATACCACAAAAGGTCCTAAATCAATCACCTCAGCTTTGCATATCCCCAGTCATCCACAATCATGCCTCTGAGCTGGAAACCTCTTCATTTCTTTCTACTCTCTTTCCCTGCTCTTTATAATCCAACTCAGCTCATTGGAGTGAGTACCCTAAACAGTTAACTATTTCAAAACATTACACACACAAAAAAAATTATTAAGTAATGGATATTATTAACCAATAACCCAACAAACCAGCAACTTTTCTGAGGCACTGAATTCACTTGGAGGACTTAATGATTTAAAAAGTAACCAATCTCCACAACAGAAGTCTTTTTCCCCCAAACAAAATATAGGGTATGCCAAAAGTCTTAGTGCAGTTTCAAACTTTAGGGGCTTAAAACTGCACTAAGACTTTTGGGACTCTCTGTATATAGAAGAAGAAAAGGACATATAAGTCTGAGATAATTCATTTTAGGACCAAAGAACATTGGGCCCTGACTGGATATGTGAAAATACTTTGAAAACAAGTAGATGTCCACTGAGGAATTGCTAAACATATTGTGGTACGTGGAATATTACTGTGCCATAAGAAACTATGAAAAGGATGGATACAGAGAAGCATGGAAAGATTTGACACAATCTGATGCAGAAAAGTAAGCAGAAAACAATATCCATGACAGCAATGATGCAAATATTTAGCAAAGAACAACCATAAAAAAACCCTAAGACAATGTTGCAAAATTCCAAGCATAGAATCAAAGAAAAGCTAGAGAAGATTCCTGCCCCTCTCTTTTACAGAAACCAGACGTCCCCAGGTGTGGTATACTGCATATATTTTCAGACTTTTGGGTATATTAATTAGTTGTTTTACTGGGGGGTTTTCTCTTTCTTTTGCTTTTTTCTTTAAATATATTATGTGTTATATAAGATAACTTTCTGGGAAGGAGTGAGAGAGAGATGCTGGGAGAACTTTTGGAGCTATGAAAAATGTTAGATCTCAGTAAAAAAAAAAATTTAAGGAAGTGCTTTGAAAACCTTGACATGTTGAATATCAATAAAGTTTTTAGTCAGAATGCTATCACGAGGACACCAATCAGAACAAGAAATCTTAACTCTACATGGAAAAAGGTGACCTTTCTTGATCTAAAATTCTATTTATGCCTTAACAAGTAAGTCCTAGATGTAGATAGAAGCAGGAAAGTAACTTCCTTACTGAGGTCACATAGCTAGGCTCAGAAGATGGATTTAAATCCAGATAGTTTGGAATCCAAGTCTAACACTCTATTTGCTCTACTAAGACAGTGAACTTAAGTGTCAAAAGTGAAGGAGGAACCCAGGGTGGTCTGGTTTTGCCTTTAAATGACAGCCGAGCTGAAAGCGCTTGGCCTGCAGTTCTGTGCACAGGAAAAACTCAATTAGAGGAACTTTTGGTTGTTTGCAGAATTTGGCCACAGGAACAAAACGGTTTTTTGGAAGAACATCAAGGAAAACATCTTCTCTTGATCAAAAAGCCCCCGGAAATCTAGAGGCAAGTTTTGAACTGCAAAGATGAGTCGAGAGGGAGGGGATCCAACAAGAACCAAGTGAATCAAAACAAAATCACCCAGTGCTAAAATTGAGGGGAAATTCAGACCTGCTCCCAGGGCCATAAATGGGGGGGAAAAAAGAGGAGAGAGGGAAGGAGGGTGTGGTGGTTGGCTAGACGAATCTACTAAAACATGTTTAGTATGCTTTATAATCCAGATTTCCAGGAATGAGGGCACAAGAAAGATTAACCCCTTCAGGAGTGGTAAAGACGGCGGAACAACTTTCTCAAAGACAGCAAAGAAATATGGTTTTTGAATGTAGTGGAAAGGGCAAAACTCCAAATCTGGTCTCTGACACTTACTAGCTGTGTGACCCTGGGCAAGTCACTTAACCCTGTTTGCTTCAGTTTTCTCATATGTAAACTGAGGCGGAGAAAGAAATGACAAACCATTCCAGTATCTTTGACAAAAGAACCCCAAATGGGGTCCCGAAGAATCAGACCCACTGAAAAGTGACTGAACAACAACAAAAACCTCCCAAGGTTTCTTCACACAGCCTCTAACTCCTCTCTCTCCTAATATAGGGAATGGCAGTCTGCTTTGTGGTAGTCAAAGGGAGGAAAATGAAGCTTCCCAGTACTGTGGGGGCTGGACAAGAGGTTCGAGGGAAAGTGAGTTAGAGACTAGGGCGATACTTTGCCCAGCCTCCCACCCACCTTCACCCTGGGAGCGGGGGAGGCCAATCGTTTCCCCAGGAGAGAAGGCAGAAATCACTAGGGAAAGTATCCGTTCAAGGAGCGAGGTTATTATCCTTCCGAGCGCTAAACAAAGGGGTTCTATGCCCACGTGTAGGACCCATAGATTTAGAGCTAGGAGGGAACTTACAGAAGTGTTAAGGGGGGGCCAGAGTTTTTAAGTGATAGGCCAAGGGTCACTCAGGCCACCTAGAGCGCTGAACCCGAGCCTAGGCGCTAGGGGAAAATACAAAGTTCAGCTCAGACCTGGCCCCGGTCTTCTAGGAACACACGGACTAATGGAAGATAAGGTGTTAACAGAGAGACCTCGCGAAGTCCCGACTTACAGGGACGGAAACCATACGCCACCCCTCCCCAAGGGAGAGCAGAGAACCCTGTCCAGCGTCCTCTAAGTCCCACTCTGGTCCCAGCCCCAGACTCCAGACTCCAGACTCCAGCCTCGGGGAGTGGCGGCTGCAGGCGGAGTTTTGGACACATTCTTTCCCTGGGAAGCAGGGGATGGGGGCCCGAGGAACGGAGGATCTGGAAGTGGGGAGCGCAGTAGGAATGCGGAGGATCTGCTCCTCCGCGGGCTCCCACCTGTTCCCTTATTCATGTTGTCCCGGAGCAGGTCCCCGCTGGAGAGATGCTTCAAGGCGAAGTGTTTGATGATGCGAGAGGACACGGTGCCCTTGCCGGAGCCGGGGGGCCCCATGATCACCGCCCGCAGCAGAGCGCGCCCCGCCGACCCCATCTCCGCCAGCCGGCCTCAGCGCACAGCCCCTGGGTGAAGGCGAAGGCACCAGCTTCTCCTGCCACCCCGCGCGGGCCCGCCTGCTCAGCAGCCGCCCCGGTGCATCCCAACAGCCGAGGCGGCACGGGCAGTACGGGGCGGCGAGGAGATGGCTAGCGGCGGCCCCAAGGCCCGGCTCCGATCTGCCGGGCTCGGGTGCCAAGAAATTGACCTCCCGGAAGTGAACTGCCCGCCCCGCCCGGGGCCCGCCCCCTCATCTGCCCGCCTTCTCCGCCCCCTTCCCAGCTCGGCCCCCTGCTGTGCCTGTGCTGGAGGAAATGGCTTGCTGTCTTTCTGTTGGCGCCGCCCGATAATTGCCTTCCCCTCCCTCCTTTCCTTCTGTCCCCCATAGGAATAAAGCATTCAGAGCTGAAGGGGACCTCCCAGGCTCACCCGGTCCAATCTCCTCCCTCTCATTTTACATAGGACAAAGGGGAAAGAATTTGTCCAGTGTCGAACAGGCAGTGAGCAGCCAAGGCTGGATTCTAACTCGGATCCTTTCTCCAATTCCAATGCTCTTTCCGCTCCAAACTATCAGGGTAAAAATGTGACCCCAGACTTTTCCCTTTATCAACGCAGGATCGATCATATACGTTCTCTTCTCTCCCTCAGTATTTTTTTTCTTCTTTATTTAGTTATTATTTAGAAGAGGGTTTGAACTTTTCTGATCAGAAGGGCTGAATGAAGAGGAGCAAAGGGTGGAATTCCAACAAAGAAAATTAGGGATAATGAAAAGACAAACTTCCTAACCGAGGTATCATGAAATGGAATGGTCCCCCTGGGGAGGTAGTGAGTTCCCCTTTACTGCAGGTGTTCAAGCAAAGGGCAGACAGACATCCAGTTGTGGAGGGGATTATTGTTCTGGGAGTGCTTGTTGGGAGCAGCTAGGTGGTGCAGAGGATAGAGTGAGGGGCCTGGAGTGAGATCACTGGCTGTGTGAACCCCCTGGCAAGCTACTTAAACCTGTTTGCCTCCTTGCTCACCTGTAAAATGAGCTGGAGAAGAACATGGCAAGATAAATCGGTATCTTTACCAAGCAAACGCCCAAAGGAGTCACAGAGTCCCACAATAAAAAAATAATGGCTAAACAATAGCAGTGTTCTTTAGGCCAGCTGGCCTCGGAGGTCCCTTCCAACTCTGAAAATTGGGTGATTCTGTGATTCTTTTCCACCGCCTTCCAGGCAGGGAAATCTGTAGTCTAACCTGGAGGTTTTCTGTATTTGTGCAGACTACAACCTCACTACGTAGGCTGTTTTATCCTGTGGATCTACTGTGTATGACCTTCCATAGACACAGCTCCATCTAACAGCAGAAAGGTCTGCCAACAGGTCTTTTAAAATTACATGGTACTTGTGCAATACCTGATCTCTTGTTTCATAACAAAAATCCATCTCTTGGGTGATTTTTTTAATGACACTTAACGTACTCTCCTCAGTCTACATGCACTCACTCTACATCTCTCCGTTGTCCTTCATTGCATTAAAAATGTTCTTTTCTCTTTTTTTTATCTGAATCTCTTCCCAAACACAAAACTCCAGAATGTTGGAGCTAAAATGGCCTTTGAAACCATCTAGTAACAGGATCATAGATTTGGAGTTAGTTCTTAGAGGTCATCCTGTCCAAGTCCCTCATTTCTGGGATAAAACTAAGATTCATAGATCTTAAGAAATTTACCCAGGGTCACATAGATAGAAAGTGACAGGGCAGCTGGATCTCTGCCATGCTGAGACCCCCTCATTTTACAGAAGAGGAAACAACCCCACAAAAGGGAGGGGACTAACTAGAGGTCAGCACCCTAGGCAAATATAGAGCAGAAGTTGAGAATTAAGACCTGAGTCAGCACTGTAACAAGGTCCCCTGATGATTCACTCCCAGCTGCTCTGATTATGGGAATAGGTGAGAGGACATAGTGGGGGATATAAGGAGAAAGAGGACTTTACTGCAACTTATATACACCATTGTGAAGCTTTACAAGAGTTTTATTTGCTTTCAGAAAGCTGCTTAGAGCTGGATGAGCCCAGAAGGGAACTGGGAGAAGAAAAAGGAGAGGGAAGCATTCCCTAACCTTCAATCAGCAGGGGAGAGTGGACAGGACCTATAAGGAGAGGGGGATTCCTCCACAGAGGAACTGTCATATTTAGGGCTATGTCTGAAGATTTACATCCCTCTGAGATGAGTAGCTACTCACTCAAGAGTCTCTGCTTTGTTTTTTCCTTCTCTTAATAAAAAAGAAGGCAGAGGCAGCTAGGTGGTGCAATGGATAAAGCACTGGGCTTGGAGGCAGGAAGACCTGAGTTCTGAATTGACCTGGTTGTAGGACTCTGGGTAAGTCATTTAACTTCTGTTTGGTTCAGTTTGCTCAACTGTTAAATGGAGATAATCATAATGATACTATAATAATATAGTGTGTACAGTATGTATGGTTTCCTAAATTTCCTTGGCTATAAGCCAAGAGAAGCAAGAAAATCTTTACAAATGATTTTGGTGAGTTGACCTTTTAAGTCATAAGTCTCACAAAAGGATTATACCTGAAACGGTGGCCAAGCCCTAAGACTTCTATCTCTGTCAGATCTCTTGCACTGAGCCCCTCTTTTCTATTTCCATTGGCACTGGTCCATTACCACCTGCTGGGACTGCTACAACAACAGTCTCTAATAAGGCTTTGTCTCCCCACTTCTATCCTTCATACCACTTCTGAATAATCTTCCCTAGGCATGCAGAAATCATTCAATGTTATTCCACTGTTCAAAGCCCCTACAAGGACTTGACATGTCAAGTAAAGGCCCTCACAATATGCTATCACCCCAACTTTCCAGTTTTCTCATACTTCTCCATGTGTTCCAGGGGAAAAAAGGGCTGTTCTGTCTTCCACATATACAAGGGAGTCACAAAGTTCCAGACTCCCTGCCTTAGTCTGTATGACTCTCCAGGCCTGGAATTACCTTCCTCCACTATTGTGAATCACCAAATCCTACCACAACCCTGAGTATTTTCTTTGTATTTCTTTCATCTATCAATCATCCAACAAATATTTTATTAAGCATTCTACTACTATGTTCCAGACACTGCGCTAAGTGCTGCAGACAAAAATATAAAGAGCAAAACAATTCCTTCTCTCACGGCAGAGAATTGCACCAAGGGAACAATGACTAAATAGATAAAAATATACAGAATAAAAATAAAGAGGTTAAATACATGGAAAGGCACTAGCAATTGAGGAGATTAAAAAGATTTCATGTAGCAGGAAGGAAGAGAATCTATGAATGAGGTAGAGGTGAAAAGAGTGCACATTCCAGGCATGTGTGATAGTCATTGCAAAGGCTTGGTGGCTGGGGATGGAGTTTTTTGTGTGATGAGTGGAGAGGCCTATTTGACTAGATAGTACAGTGCAGGAGGGGAATCATGTACAATGAGGCTGGAAATACAGATTTTGGCTCAGTTCTGAAAGTCTTTAAAAGCTTTTAAAGAAAATCTTTAAAAATCTAAATAATTACTCTAAAGACAATAGGAAACCAGAGATACTTATCGAGCAGGGAGGAGAGTGACATGGTCAGATCTGTACTTAAGAAAAATCACTATGATGCTCTAGAAGATGAACTGGAGTGAAGGAGAAATAAGGCAGGGAGGTCCATTAAGAGTCCAGAGCAGTGATCTACATATGATTGAACTACAGCAGTGGCCATGAGAGTAGAGAGGACGTATTAGATGCAGAAGATGGTCTAGAGGTAGAAATAACAATATGTAACAGCCCGTTGGGTGTGTGGGATAAGGGAAAGTGAAATTTCAAAAATGATGTTAAAGTTATAAACCTGTGAGACTGTAAGAATGATGGTGCAAGGAAAGCAACAAGAAATGATTCCAAAATGTGTGTGGGATGCAAGAGAAGCAAGAGGGCATGCCACACCAGATGCGATGGTGCTGCCAAGACATGCAGAAGAGACTGGGCAAAAAATGGAAAACCTACACTGAGACCCACAAGTAGAAATACAAGAAGTCCATGCAGATGTGATCTGAGACAGTCGAGAAATACATCAGAAGAGCCAACAAGAGCTACAGTGAGAGAAGCGCAAGAAGAATATCATTCTACAAAAAAAGAACCAGGAAAGAGAAGATATAAAAGCAATGTATCAAAATGTGCAACAGTATATGCAAAAAGGTGAAGGAGCTGCATGAAAAGATGCAACAATATATACAAGAGATTAAAAAGAGCAACGAATACGGAAAACTTTAAAAGCGTAACAGTTGCTTTGGAGTTTTTAAAATTATTTTATTTGTTCTCAGCGTTCTACAATCATTTCCATATATCTTTGATTTTTTCTCCTCTCCCTCTCCTTCTCCCACCCCTCCCTATTCCCTCCCTGAAATGGCATGCAATCTTATATAATTTCTACACATACATTCCTATTAAAAACATTTTTACTTTAGTTATGTGGCATAGAAGAATTAAAATGAATGAGAGAAACCATAAAACAAAACAAAACATAATATGAAGGAAAATATTCTGCTTTATTCTGAGATCCAATTCCATAGTTCTTTCTCTGGATGTGTAAGGTGTTTTGCCTCAAGAGTCCACTGGGAATTTTTTAGGTCCTTGCACTGCTGTGAAGGACTAAGTCTACCAGAAAAATTCTTCGCACACTGTGGTTGTTGCTGTGTACAAAGTTCTCCTGGTTCTGCTCCTTTCACTCAGCATCAGTTCATGTAAGTCTTTCCAGACCTCTGTGAAGTCTTTCTACTCTTCATTTCTTTATAGCACAATAGTATTCCTTTACATTCATATACCACAACTTCTTCAGCCATTCCCTAGTTGATGGGCACCCCCTCGATTTCCAGTTTTTGGCCACCACCAAGAGAGCTACTATAAATATTTTGGTACATGTGGGACCCTTTCCCATTTTTATGATCTCTTTGGGATACAGTCCTAGAAGCAGTATTGCTGGGTCAAGGGTATGCACATTTTTGTAGCCCTTTGGGCATAGTTCCAAATTACTCTCCAGAACGGTTGGATCAGCTCACAGCTCCACCAACAAGGAATTCGTGTTCCAACTCTCCTATATCTTCTCCAACATTTATCATCTTCCTGTCTTGTCAAGTTAGCCAATCTGATAGGTGTGATGTGGTACCTCAGAGTTGTTTTTGATTTGCATCTCTCTAATCAATAGTGATATAGAGCATTTTTACATATGATTATAGATAGCTTTAATTTCTTCCTCTCAAAACTGCCTGTTCATATCCTTTGACCCTTTATCAATTGGGGAACAACTTTTATTCTTGTACGTTTGACTCAGTTCTCTATATATTTTAGAAATGAGGCCTTTATCACAGATACTAGTTGCAAAAATTGTTTCCCATTTTTCTGCTTCTCTCCTAATCTTGGTTGCATTGAGTTTTTTTGTGCAAAAACTTTTCAATTTAGTGTAATCAAAATTATCCATTTTGCACTTCATAATGTTCTCTAATTCTTGTTTGGTCAAAAGCCTTTGAGTTTTACAATGAGAACTCCTGATCTACAGGCACTGGCTGATATAATTAGGGTTAGAATCAAGATCATTATTTATTTTTCTAAATGTTTGTCATGTCTCCAAAATCATAGAGTCATGGCATAGAACTGTACTAGAAATTTTGGGACACCCTGTATAGGTCTAAGAGTCATCTGTTTTCATATAGATGATAATTAAACCCATAGAAGGTGATGAGGTTACAGAGATAGAGACAAAGAGAGAAGCAGGGAAGGGAAGGGAAGGGAAGGGAAGGGAAGGGAAGGGAAGGGAAGGGAAGGGAAGGGAAGGGAAGGGAAGGGAAGGGAAGGGAAGGGAAGGGAAGGGAAGGCTGAGAGATAGTGAGAAGTTCAGGATGACTCTTAGGTTGGGAATCTGTGGGACTGAGAGCGTGGTGTTACCTTCGACAGTAGTAGAGAAGGTAAGAAGTGGGGAGGGTTTAGAGGGAAAGATAATTCAGTTCTGTTTTGGACAACTTGATGTCAAGACATTAAGATGTCTACTGGACATCCAGTTGGAGATATCTAAAAGGCAGGTTTGTATTACTTGCTTTTAAAAAAAGGAAATATAAAAGTTTGTGATTTATACATTACTTTCAGAACTCTCCTGTTTGTGTTTCCTTCTGCATTTCCTTCTGTTCCTTTCGGTATGTGTGTGTACCAAATATACATATAATGTATCTATGATATATAATATATATATACATAATATATACATCAAATATATATAATGCCCCTCCCTTTTGGAATCTTTATTGCTAGTCCCCTCCCCCATTTCCAAATTTAAAAGTGAAAGTGAAAAAAACTAACCCTTGTAACAAATAAGGACAGTTAAGTAAAAAAAAAAAAATACATGCAGTGTCATGTCCCTAAATGTGTCTTTCTGAATTTCAAGTCTGTCCCTCTCTGGTAGGAGGTGGGTAACATGCTTCATTATAAACACTTCCATAGCATTTTATTAAGTACTTTTTCATGACATTCCTGTAAGTTTCCAACCATGAACAACCACTCTTGGAAGTGGCCAATGGGCCACTGAACTACTTCCTGGCAATTTCTAACCCCTGCTTCTTTATCACCCCATCTTTCCAACTATAGTCTTCCTTATATTTTGTCTTCTCTATTACAATAGGGGCAGCCAGGTGGCTCAGGAGATAGAATGCTGGACCTGGAGTCAGGAAGACCTGAATTCAAATCTGGAGTCAGATACCTGCTAGCTATGTAACCTTGGGTAAGTCACTTAACTCTGTTTGCCTTAGTTTCCTCATCTGTAAAATGAGCTAGAGAAGGAAATGGCAAACTACTCCAGTATCTTTTCCAAGAAAACCCCAAATGGGATCATGAAGAGTTGGACCATGCTGAAAATGATGGAACAATAACAAATTTAGAATGGAAGGTTCTTGAGAACAGAAGCTGTCTTGTTTTCTTGTTTTTATTCCCTTAGCATAGTGTTTGGCAATTAGTAAGCACTTATATTCTTTTTCATTCATCCATCCATCCATCCATTCCTTTATTTATTCATATGAAGTTTCTATTTTTGATACAGGGAAAATTCAAACTAAAGGTACCTACACTTTTCTTAATATTGCCCTCAGCTTGGTAATTTGTATACAAGTTGAATCTCTCTAGTCCAGTAGAAAGTAAACTCCTTAAGGTCAGAGAGTGTTCCATTGTTGTCTTTGTAACTCCAGAATCTAGCCTCTTACATTAAGGAAGGGAAGACCTGTGATACCATTGGTGTAAGGAACTATCACAAGAAGTTCCCTCTACGAATATATTTGGCACCTGCTCTGTAATTTATAGTCTTAGTGTATTGTATGAGCACTCAGATCTCAAGTCACAGCCAGGGTCATACAATCAGTAGGTGTCAGAGTTGGGACTTAAATCTAGATCTTCCCAACTCTGTAGACAGCAATTTAGCCAATCTGCTACCTTTTACCCTGTACATAGTAGACATTTAATAAGTACATGCTGGATTGAATTGAATTTAGACCACTTTTGCTAAGTTTTAGTTAGTAACAAACAATAAGAAAATGTGATTGAAGATAAAAGAATGTTAAAACAAAATTAAATGGAATAACTAATAAATACCTGGAAGAAAAAGGATTACAGTACTATATTTGTCTGAATTATGGGAAAGAGGGGTGTTTTATCAACCAAACAGAAGAAATAATCAGACAAAATTGATGACTTTTATATTAAATAGAAGAAAAAATTATGACCTCAAAATACCTAAAAAATAAAAATAAATAAGCTAGTTAAAGTCTAAAAGACCTTAGAGTTTACCTAGTCTTAACTCACTCATTTGACAGATAAGGAAACTGAGAACGACGGCATGAAATATACAAGGTTACATAGACGGTAAATGGGAAAGCCTGGATTTGAACATCTGACTCTAAATGCAAAGTTGGTTCCACTGCAGCACACTGCATACCCCCTTACAGTTAATGAGTTGTATCCAGCTCAACTCTCACGGTTTCCCCCATTCATTTTAATTCCTCTATGCAATATGACTAATGTGAAAATGTGCTTAATGAGAATATATATAGAAATGCAAGCAGTCTCAGGAAGGGAGGGGGGAGGGAGGAGGAGAAAATCTAAAACTTACGGAAGTGATCGTAGAAAATTGAAAACAAATAAATTCATAACAAAAATGTTAGCAATGAATATACTAGACAGATTCTATAGGAACTGATATGTATCTTTAAGCCTAATAAACACTCTCAGATGAAGCAATGATCTAAGGACAGAGATAATTTCCATAAGAGAAAACTTATGGAAAGTTTTCTTTTTCAAAATAATACATATTTTATTGATGCCTTTTGTTTTTACATCTCAGTCATTACTCCCCCCCTCCCCCTATGGAACCCTCCCTTGTGCCCAAAGAAAACAATTAATCAAAAACATCCAACACAGTAACCACATGGGGCAGCCTGGTACAGTGGAAAGAATGCTGGGCCTGCATTCAGACTGCTTAAACACAGTCTCTTGTTCAAGGCAGATTCAGATCACTTCCCTGGGAAAAATCCTTCAATTATACACTGGTCAGACTTGTTCTAGTTTCCAAACTCAAAAGGAATGTAGAGACTTTGGAAAGATTTCAAAAAAGAAACATAAGAGCAATTAAAGAGTTGGAAAGAAGAAAGGTTTATTCCTTAGGGAAAATATAAGGCCCAGGGGGCAGGGGTAATTTAACAAGTCTCTAAGTAAACGTGGGACTCTTACCAATATAATCATAGCCAGCTGCTTTGTATTTTCTCTTAAACAGAAAAAGAAGGAAGAATTCAGTTTGATTTAATTCAACAAAATATTGTGTCTACCACGTGTGAGGCGCCTTAGCTCCAGAGATAGGGGGGGAAACCCCTGCCCTCAGGGAGTATACAATCTGTTGGAAGGATAGAATATGTATACAAGTAAGTAAATCTAAAATATGCATGAAGTCACTTCAAGTGGGCAAGGGAATTAAAACTGGGAAGATCAGCAAAGTCTTCATTTCAAAAAATATTTTCCTAAAATACATGTAAAAATAATTTTTAACATTTGTTTTTAAAAATTGTAAATTTCAAATTCTCTCCCTCTCCTAATCCCTCCCTCAGATGGTAAGCAATCTCATATGGGTTTCACATGTGCAGTCATGCAAACTATATTTCCATATTAGTCTTATGTTCTGAAAGAAAACATAGACCAAAGAAAAAAAAACAAAACAAAACAAAAAAAGAAAACATAGACCAAAAAGCAAAAAATCCATGAAACAAATACAGAAAGTGAAATAGTGTGTGTCCATCCATTTTCAGACTCCATAAGTTCTTTCTCTGGAAGTAGAGAGTATTTTTTATCATAAGTGCTTTGTAATTGTCTTGGATCATTATATTGCTGAGGGTATCTAAGCCATTCACTGCTGATCATTGTCCAGTGTAGTTATTGCTGTGTACAATGTTCTCCTGGATCTGCTCACTTCATTTTTCGACAGTCTTCATGTAGATGAAGAAGAAATAACATTCATCTACATGATGAATTACATTACATGAAATAACATTTCATGAGAAACAATCATAAAAGCAAGAATATAATAAAGTATTAACAATAAACATAGTAATTGACATTTACAAGCACTTCAAAGTTCACAAAGCACTATATATGCGTGCCTATGTATAGCTAGCCACCCAATTTCACTTGATCTTTACAACAAGCCTGTGTGGTAAGTACTATAGGTATCATCTTTATTCCTTCATTTTATAGATGAGAAACCTGAGGCTCAGAGCCATTAAGGAATTCATCCAGGGTCATGTAACTAAATATCAGAGGAGATATTTGAACATCTACTGACTCTAGATCCCTACTTTTTCCATCATTGTGATTAGTTTAAATTAAACAACATAATGAGTGCACGTATATACCCTATATCAAATTACTTGCCTTGTCAATGACAGAAGAAGGGAAGAAGTTAGGGGGAGAATTTAGAACTCAATTAAAAAAAAAATAAAGGTACAGAATTGAGGTTTTTTTACATGTAATTGTAAAAAAAATGTTCTAAGTTAGATAGCCTAGGAGGAAAATTTTCCTGATTATAAGAGCTGATCACAAATCTTTCCCGTAAGGGTGAGCCAGTATTGGAATAACTAACAGAGAGAGGTTGTAGCAATCTGAAATTAAGGAGAGTTCCTGCTTAAAGAAGGAGAGAGAGGGTAAAGATTGACAGGAGGCTTCTCACATTCCCTCGAAAGAGAACTGTGCTAGGCTATTTCAGGTAAACTGTCCCGGAATCACAGAATTGAAGAAGTGGAAATGATCTCCTGGGCTTTCTAGTTCAACTCATACTTGAAAAGAATCTCCACTATAATAACTAGGCGAGTGATCATCCAGCCTATGACTGAAGAACCCACCACCTACTATGTACAGATTACTGAAGGATTAATTAATTAGATTACTCTACTTTTTAAAAAATTAATTTTAAGTGAGTATTTATTGATTTATTTTCCCTTCTTTCCAGCTGCCCCTTCACCCAGAAAAAAGAAAAACAAAACCCTTACAATAAATATGCAAAACTAAGCAAAACAAATTCCCCCTATTGACCATATCTAAAAATGTGTGTCTCATTCTACATATTTATTCAGATAATCACCTCTCTGTCACGTCAGGAGGTAAATGGCATTTTTCATCATTGCTTCTCTGACTCATGGTTGATTGTCATGTTGATCAGAGCTCTTAAATCTTTCAAAGTTCTTCATTTTCAGTGTTACTGTTACCATATAATTTTTTTCTCCTGATTTTTCTCATTTAACTCTGTATCACTTGATACAAACAAGTCTTCCCACATTTCTCTGAAAATATTCCCTTCAATGTTTCTTATGTAACAATAGTGTCCTGTTGCATTCATAATCACAATTTGTTCATCCAGAACCCAACTGGTAGACACTTTCTCCCCTATTACAAGTTTTTGGAGAGCAGGGACCATGTCTTATCCTACATTTTATAGTTCCCTCAGAGCTTACCATAGTGTTCTGCATGTAGAAGATTTAATCAACATTTTATACACACACACACACACACACACACACACACACATAGACAGTATGTATGTGTGTGTATATATCTTTTGTATAATATATCCATATATACTATATATTCATATATTATATGTATATATAACATGTATGTATATCCCAATCTCATTTTCCACATAAAGAAAATGAAGAAAATAAAGATTTTTTCCACAGTCATACAGAGGAGTCAGTATTTGAACCCAGGCTTTCTGTTTCCAAATCCAGTGGTTTTACATGTATATAGTTACTTATTTGTAAATTATATACATGTATATAAGTATATATACATATATACCATATAATTATATATAACGATACTGCTAATTTTATAATTATATAAGTTTTAATTCATAAATTTACCAAAATAGAAATGAAAAAACCAAAGGAAAAATAAAACTTAATACTAGAGTCAACAGGGAGTCCCTGGAGTTTATTGGAGAGGAAAGTGATATGGTTAGATTTGCACTTTAGGAAAGTCACTTTAGCAGCTGTTGGGAGGATGGATTGGAAAGAGAGGGACTTAAGGCAGACAGGTCTCAATTCTGAGGTAATAGTCCAAGTATAGAAATTACGAGGGACTAAGAGAAGGGAATAAATGTGCCAAATGTTGTGGGGCGGAGCAGCATGATTTGACAACTGTTTGAATGTATAGGGTGAAGGAGAGTAAGGAGTTGAGGATGACCCCAAGATTGTGAACCTGGTGACTGGAAAGGTGCTTGTCCCCTCTACAGTAACAGGGAAGTTTAGAAGAGTGGTGGGTTTGAGTGGAAAGATAATGTGATGAGATCTGTAAAGCAGATCACAAATTCCTAATTATCCAGCTTTGGAAACTCACTCCAACTCAAAATGAAAAGGAGGGAGGGCAAGGGCTCTAATGCACTGCCCAGGAACTCAGATCCCGTTCTCTGAGGAGTCATGCCCCTGACCTGAGGTGATCCTTGGCAAAAAGAGTGAGTAAACTTTGGAATATGGGACAAGGAATTCTCCCAATGCCACTTGCAAAACTGTTACTCATGGATAGAGGTTAAGTTATAATTTCTCAGGAGTCAGTACCCTTCTCAAAAGGAGGACAGATTGCCGCTCAGAGAATGATACTGAGTAGGGGAATGCTAAGAGATAAGAAAAGATGTTGTTGTTTTGGAGACAGACCTCACAATAATTGGCTGTTGCCAAGAGAATGAGATGCCACTCATTCTACCATGTGTTGATTACATACCTCTTGGTTCAAGTCATGGCCCTGCTTTGGACACCAGTGGTCTTATTCTTTCTTATATTTCACAGAATCTCAGAGTTGGAAGGGATCTCAAGGACTATCTAGTCCAACCCATGCCTGAATAAACATCCTTCTTTACAAAATTCTTGCAAGTAGTCAGACTATTGGCAACAGACTACTGTTGAAGATTATTAAAATTTTCCCACTGCCCTTCCTCAAAAGGAATGATGGTCGAAAAAGAAGGGAGAAACATGACCCAATAGCTTCATAGTAGGTAGCATATGCTGAGTCACTTAGCCCATCTTTAGAGAGTTTACAGCTTTATGTTTTGGGTTTTTTTTCAATTGTGTCTGATTTTTTGTGACCCTATTTGGGGTTTTTTTGGCAAAGTTACCAGTGTGATTTACCATTTCTTTCTCCAGCTCATTTTACTGATGAGGAAACTGAGACAAATAGGATTAAGTGACTTGCCCAGGGTCACACAGCTAGTAAGTGTCTTAGGCCAGATTTGAACTCAGGAAAATGTGTCTTTTTGACTCTAAGTCCAGTACTCTAGCCACTATGCCACCTAGTCACCTCGTACAGCTTTATAGTAGTCACTCAGAACTTGGTGATACCCAGAGTATTTGGTAGTTCCTGTAGCTTTCAAGTGGCAATCCAAATTCAAGGAAGAAAGCAAGACTAATTTCTTTTTTTTTTTATTTTTTTTAAAATTTATTTATTTAACTTTTAACATTCATTTTCACAAAATTTTGGGTTACAAATTTTCTCCCCTTTTATCCCCTCCCCCCCCAAACATCGAGCATTCTAATTGCCCCTATGACCAATCCATTCTCTCTTCTATCATCCCTCTCTGCCCTTGTCTCCGTCTTCTCTTTTGTCCTGTAGGGCCAGATAGCTTTCTATACCCCTTTACCTGTATTTCTTATTTCCTAGTGGCAAGAACATTACAGTTGATCCTAACACTTTGAGTTCCAACTTCTTTACCTCCCTCCCTCTCCACCCCTTCCCTTTGGAAGGCAAGCAATTCAATATAGGCCAAATCTGTGTAGTTTTGCAAATGACTTCCATAATAGTTGTGTTGTATAGGACTAACTATATTTCCCTCCATCCTATCCTGTCCCCCATTACTTCTATTCTCTTTTAATCCTATCCCTCCCCATGAGTGTCGACCTCGAATTGCACTCTCCTCCCCATGCTCTCCTTTCTATCATCCCCCCCACCCTGCTTGTCCCCTTATCCCCCACTTTCCTGTATTGTGAGATAGGTTTTCCTACCAAAATGAGTGTGCGTTTTATTCTTTCCTTTAGTGGAATGTGATGAGAGTAAACTTCATGTTTTTCTCTCACCTCCCCTCTTTATCCCTCCACTAATGAGTCTTTTGCTTGCCTCTTTTATGAGAGATAATTTGCCCCATTCCATTTCTCCCTTTCTCCTCCCAATATATTTCTCTCTCACTGCTTGATTTCATTTTTTTTTTAAGATATGATCCCATCCTCTTCAATTCACTCTGTGCACTCTGTCTCTATGTATGTGTGCATGTGTGCATGTGTGTGTGTGTGTAATCCCACCCAGTACCCAGATACTGAAATGTTTCAAGAGTTACAAATATTGTCTTTCCATGTAGGAATGTAAACAGTTCAACTTTAGTAAGTCCCTTATGACTTCTCTTTGCTGTTCACCTTTTCATGGTTCTCTTCATTCTTGTGTTTGAAAGTCAAATTTTCTTTTCAGCTCTGGTCTTTTCATCAAGAATGCTTGAAAATCCTCTATTTCATTGAAAGACCAATTTTTCCCCTGAAGTATTATACTCAGTTTTGCTGGGTAGGTGATTCTTGGTTTTAGTCCTAGTTCCTTTGACTTCTGGAATATCCTATTCCATGCCCTTCGATCCCTTAATGTAGAGGCTGCTAGATCTTGTGTTATCCTGATTGTTTTTCCCCAATACTTGAATTGTTTCTTTCTAGCTGCTTGCAATATTTTCTCCTTGACCTGGGAACTCTGGAATTTGGCCACAATGTTCCTAGGAGTTTCTCTTTTTGGATCTCTTTCAGGCAATGATCTGTGGATTCCTTGAATATTTATTTTGCCCTCTGGTTCTAGAATCTCAGGGCAGTTTTCCTTGATAATTTCATGAAAGATGATGTCTAGGCTCTTATTTTGATCATGGCTTTCAGGTAGTCCCAAAATTTTTTAATTGTCTCTCTTGGATCTATTTTCCAGGTCAGTTGTTTTTCCAATGAGATATTTCACATTATCTTCCATTTTTCCATTCTTTTGGGCTTGTATTGTGATATCTTGCTTTCTCACAAAGTCCTTAGCCTCCTTCTGTGCCATTCTAATTTTGAAAGAACTATTTTCTTCAGTGATCTTTTGAATCTCCTTTTCCATTTGGCTAATTCTGCTTTTGAAAGCATTCTTCTCCTCATTGGCTTTTTGAACCTCTTTTGCCAATTGAGTTAGGCTAGTTTTCAAGGTGTTATTTTCTTCAACATTTTTTTGAGTCTCCTTTAGCAGGGAGCTGATCTGCTGTTCATGCTTTGACTTCAAGTCTCTCATTTCTCTTCCCAGCTTTTCCTCCACCTCTCTAACTTGATTTTCAAAATTCTTTTTGAGCTCTTCCATGGCCTGAGCCCATTGGGTGGGCTGGAACACAGAAGCCTTGATTTCTGTGTCTTTGCCTCTTGGTAAGCATTGTTCTTCCTCATCAGAAAGGAAGGGAGGAAATGCCTGTTCACCA
Source organism: Notamacropus eugenii (assembly GCF_028372415.1). Classification (NCBI taxonomy): domain Eukaryota; kingdom Metazoa; phylum Chordata; class Mammalia; order Diprotodontia; family Macropodidae; genus Notamacropus; species Notamacropus eugenii. The sequence goes on along the minus strand of NC_092872.1, from coordinate 39,881,480 downwards.
AGAAAGTAATCTTCTATAGTCTTATTTCTTTTCCCTTTTCTGGGCATTTTCCCAGCCAGTGACTTGACCTCTGAATATTCTCCTCACACCCACCTCACCTCCTGATCCTCCCAGCCAGCGTTTGGGGTCTGAGATTCAAATGCTGCTTCCAGCCTCAGGGCTTTGGGCGGTTGCAGGGCTGCTATTCAGTGTGAGATTATGTTCAGGTGCTGAGGTTGGGGCAGGGCTGCCTCTCAGGCTCAGTTCCCTCAGGGGGTTTATGCACAGACCTTCCACAATGGATCCAGGCTCCTGCCCCCTTGGGGAGCCCCGGTCTACAGCTGCCTCTCAGCTTCTACCTCCCGGGGGGGGCCTGAGTTATGGGGGCACCTCACTCACCTCTCGACCCGCCAGAGAGACTCTCTCACCGACCCCCGTCACCTGTGGGTGGAGGGACTTGTGCGGCGGCTGGAGATCCTGTCCCTGAAGCCTGCTCAGATCTGTACCTCTCGGTGCTGTGGCCACGGCAGGTCTGGGCTGGGCTCCGCGTCTGCAGTGCGACGGACCTTTTGCAAGAGGTTTGCAGGTCCCTCTGTGGGTGGAGGGACCCGCGTGGCCGCTGGAGATCCTGTCCCTGAAGCCCGCTCGGATCTTTTCCTCTCTGTGCCACAACCGCAGCAGGGCTGCACTCAGCTCCCAGTCCCGGCGCCCAGTCCGCTGCACGAAGGACCCCCCGCGAGAGGTTTGCTGGTCTCTCCGGAACAGAAATCTCCCTCGCTCCAATGTTCCGTGGCCTCTGGGTGCAGAATTCGCAGTGAGTTACTTCCCTGTAGCCGTTCTATGGGTTGTGGGTTCGGAGCTATGTGTATGTGCGTCTTTCTACTCCGCCATCTTCAAGACTCATTTCTACTACTACTGGGTCACTTAGAGGGTAGTTCTCTAGTTTTTAGCATTAAGTTTCCTTTTTAATCACTGTAATTCTCTGTCAAACTAAAAAAATGACACTTTAGTATAAAACAAGTACAATAATGCTTGATATCAGAAGACAACAGTCAAGTGCTTTGACATTCTGGTAAACAGTAAGTAGAATGTCTAGAGAGGTTTTGCTGGTAAATACACATGTGAAAGAAGTAGATGGGTAGGAAATTTGGTGTATGTACTAAATGAGGAAACACAAGCATGTGCAACAGCTATCAGACATTTTTGGTCAGTAGGCATCACTCAGTATGTGGTATATTTAAAAATACATATAATATATATATATATATATCAAAGTGCATGACTTTAAACTGTGGCATTTACTCAGAGTGAATAAGTTTTCATTAAAAATTTCATACCATATGGAACTATGAACTGGTGCAGGCATTCTGGAAAGCAATTTAGAACCATGTGCCAAAATCTATTAAACTACATGTCCTTTGACCCAGTAATAACACAACTACTAGGTCAATGCCCCAGAAGTCAAAGAAAGAGGAAAAAGACTTACATGTACAAAAATATTTATAGCAGCTCTTTTCATGGTGGTAGAGAATTAGAAACTGAGGTTGCTGCCCATCAAGTGGGGAAATGACTGCCAAGTTATGGTGTATGTATGTATACCATATATATGCTATAATCCTTAGATTTGGGGGGGAGGTGAATGTATGGAATTCATTCATTCATTCGTTCACCAACCATTTATTAAACATTTATTGTATATAAAGTATTATGGAGGTTGGGGAGGAAGGAGGATATGAAGATAATTAAGAAGGGTCTTTAGTCATTTCCAGCCTCCCTGCTGTTTCCCATTAACTCCTCCAAGATCCACCTTACTGCATGAAACCTCAACAGAGGCTAAATGGTTGTTGAGCTGTTCAGTCATTTCTGACTTTTTTGTGACCCCCTTCGGGGTTTTCTTGGCAAAGATACTGAAGTGGTTTACCATTTCCTTCTCCAGCTTATTTTACCAAGGAAATGGAGGCAAATGGTTAAGTGACTTGCCCAGGGTCACACACCTACTGAGTGTCTGAGAGTGGAACTGAACTCAGGTCTCACTGACTCCAGGCTTCACCTATCCATACCACCACCTAACTGCCCTGAGGCTAGATGAGATTCCTGCTAAGTTAGTTTTTCCTGTTTTTCTCTATCAGTTAGTACTTGCTTAGGGTAGTTTTTTTCTCCTGCCTAGCCAGTCAATCAATAAGCATTTATAGAGGCAAGGTTGTAAAGGTTATAAAGGGCTTTAAAAGCCAAATGGAGGATTTTATATTTGATCCTGGGGGTAATAGGGATGCCCCTGTTAGTAAATGTCTGAGATAAGATTTAAACTCAAGTCTTCCTGACTCCCAGTCCAACATACTATGTATTTATCTTAGCTATACCACCTTTAGTTGCCTTTTGTTTGGGGCTCTATTAAAGCAGTTTTAAGCGAGATAGTTTCTTGCCAGTCCTTAATAAAATTATGAAGTGACCAAAGATTTGTAGTTCAGTGAAAAGAAGGCTGGATTTGGAATCATAGGTTGTGGGTTCAAGTCCTTGTCTCTCTAAATCTCAGTTCCTTTATCTGTAAAATGAGGGAATTCGACTAGGTCCCTTCCAACTAAGACTGCCTTAGGGACACCTCTGTACTCTCTTCTCCTTTTTCAGTACTTCCTCCCCACCTCCTTCTCAGCTCTAGGATAGAACCAATCTCCAGTACAATTTCCCAGCAAAGCACCTCCTACCAAGCTCATTGGCCAACACATTGAATGGAACTGGGCCATTCCAACAGCTAAAATCAAGGAGGTAGCAGCATACATGATTGATTTCTAACAGAAAGAACAGAAGTTCTAGAGACAGAGGGCATGGGTCCACACTCTTCCTCTGACGCCACCTCCATGACTTGCAGTAGCTCACTTAACCTTATTAGGTCCCAGTTTCCTCATCTGTAAACTGAGTAGACTGAGCTAGATGGCCTCTGATGTCTTTTCTAGATCTATGCTCTGCAGGTACAATTTACTTTAGACATATCTTCATTTCAACTACATTGTCTGTCTCATGAGAATCCTTACTAAGACAGTTCTCTGTAGGCATATTTGTATGTTTTACACAGGTTTGGGCTTGTTTTCCATGTCAGTAAGGATAAATAGTCTAGTGGATAGAGTAATTAATCCAGAGCAAAAGAATCGCAAGTGGTCATACTTGTGACATACCTCATTTCATTTTGGAACAGCTCTAATTGTCAGGAAGGTTTTCAAGACAACAAACCTAAGTCTATCTCTTTACAGCTTCTACCTGTTATTCCTAGTCTAGGTTATTTTTAAGCTAGCATTTACATAGCTTTAAGGTTTTCAAAGAATTTTGCAAATACCTCATTTAATTCTCACAACAATCCTAGGTACTGTGATTATCCCCATTTTATAGATGACAAAACTGAGGCAGAGGGTAAATGACTTGCCTAGGGTCATACAACTAGGAAGTAGCTGTGGCTAAACTTGAACTCAGGTCTTCCAGCACTCTATCTACTGTGGCAACTAAGTAGCAGCCTCTCTGGGGCAAAGCAGAAGAGGTCTTCTCACTTTTCCACGTGACAGCTCTTCAAATACATAAAAACAGATATCAAGATCACAAAGACCCTTCTGTTCTCCAGGTTTTTTGTTGTTGTTCAGTCTTGTTGACTCTTTGTGATCCCATTTGGGGTTTCCTTGGCAAAGACAGGGGAATGGTTTGCCATTTCCTTCTCCAGTTCATTTGACAGATGAGGAAACTGAGGCAAACAGGGTGCAGCAACTTGCCCAGGGTAACCCAGCAGTGTCTGAAGCCAGATTTGAACTCAGGAAGAGGAGTCTTCCTGACTTCAGTTCCTGCCCTCTATCCACTGTGCCACTTAGCTGATCCTTCTCCAGGCTAAACATCCCTAGTTCTTCCCCTAAAATAGTAACTTTTTTCTTTCAATAGGAAAGACTTTCAGCTGGCTTAAGCATCCAGTGCCCTGATTTCAGAAAACAGTAGATGGTGCTATGATCTTTTCTTAAGCACAGGGAGAGAGGAGGGAGGGAAAAAACAAAGTTGTCTTTTCAAAAATCAAATTGCAACATTATGGAAAAAATTTTTGCATTTGAGATGCCTGAATTCTCTTACTTCTATTTATTTACTGATTTCAGAAAGCTGTTTCTAATGGAGAAAAAGCAGAAAAACTGCTTTCAGAAAGGAGTTTGGGGCAGGCTCCCTGGAAGGTAGAGAAAAATCATGAATGATTTTCCTACTTGAACCTAAAAGGCTTTGATCATGGAAAGCTGAGTTCTGGAAGTGCTAAGTTGCGAAATCATTCCCCCAAATCAGCCAAAGAAAATGTCGATTCAGCAAGTGTGCATGGGTGGAGTGGTCCCATAAATTCTGTTAGTCATCCCTTCAGGCTCCCTTTGTGGACAGTTAGGTGACTCTGTGACTAACCTTCTAAGTTATTTCATAATCTTGAGTTATCTTTGATTTCTTCTTCCTTCATTTTTCTTCTCTAATCAGTCACCACAGCCTATTATTTCCAACTCTACAATATTTCTTTTCTATTCCTCTCTCCTCTCTCTTCCCACTGACCCCACCCTTGGATCCGAGTCTTGAATTAGGATTTGTTGATTGATCGGTCAGTTGATTGATGGACAAGCCTCAGATTTTCTCCCATATCTTCTTCCTAGATCTTCCTAGCCCTGTTCTCTTTCCCCTCCAATTCATCCTTCATACCACTCTCAGAACTGTCTTATTAATCAATCTTAGTTCAGTTCAGTTCAATGATTCCACAAATATTCATTCATTGCCTACTATGTGTAAAAAGCACTGTCCAAAGGTGTTGAGATACATAGATAAAGATGAAAAGCCATCCCTACCCTCAAGAAGTTTATGTTCTACTGGGAAAAAAAATAACTAGGATGAACCTATATAGAATAAATATTGAATAATTACAAAGTAACTTGGGATAGGGAAGGTAGGGGAGAGAAGTCTAATAACTGAAGAGATCTTTACAGGACTTCTGTGGTGATAGTTTTGCTTGGAAGGAAACTAGTTATTTTATTAGATGCAGGTGAAGAAAAAGGTTATTCCAGGGGGACACCCTGGATGGTCAAGGCAGGGAGGTGGGAAATGGAATGTCATATGAGGCAATAAGTAAGTAGGCTAGGTTCACTGGAATGCAGAGTATAGGATAGAAGAAATGTATTATGAGTCTAGAGTGGTATGTTGTGAAGGATTGTGAAGGCAGAATGTGAAGGGTTTTACCTGTGAGAGGAATGTGCATTTGATCCTAGAAGCAATAGGGATCCACTGAAGTGTTTTGAGCAGGGCAGTAACATAGTCAGATCTACATTTTAGAAATACCAGTCAATTCTGTGGTAGGTGGTTTGAAAAAGGGAGAGGCTGAGAAACCATTTAAGAGGAGGCTGAAAAAGTTCAGGAGAGAGCTCATAAGGGCTTGAACTTGTTGGTAGTTATGTCGTGGGGTGTATGGGTATTCAGGCAGGACTAGCACCTCTAGCATGAGGGCTTGCCAAGTCCTTTTCAGGGCTGCTCATCCACCATCACTCAGCTCTCACCTGTGCCTCTGAGAAGTAACATGTATAGTGACCACACCCTGGTAAAACTGTCTCAGCAGATGGACTAACTCAGGTTGAAGGTAATTGTCAGGCCTCAAACTGGGTGGTAATATAGGGGGATGTCTACCTCAAGCATGTGAAGACTTCCTTGGCAGAATGGGTAAATGAGAACAGTTTATTCCAATGGCCATGAAGGTGGCTGAAGCAGGCACTGTGGAATGCTTAGAGCTTGGTCAGAAGTTGAAGATGCCAAAGTCATCCATTGCATCCCCAGGCCATCATCAGTCATCTTGACTTTTGTCCTACTACTGGACTTCAATGGCTCTGGAAGAGAGAATTAGACTGAAGACTTTGTGCAACTTTGCCTCACTTAAATCCAATTCATGCAAGTCAAGCCACCACCCCACTATGCCATTGGTCCTCTTCTAAATGAAGGGCATATAATAGTTATGTGGGTGGAGAGAAGGGGATAGATATAAGGGAGATCTCATAGAGGTAGAATCAACAAGTCTTGACAACTAAATGGATGTAAAGGTTAAGTGAGAGTGAAAGGTAAACGATGACACCAAATTTTCAAACCCAAGTGACTGGAAGGATGATCGTACATTTGACAGGGGAAAGATAGGGAAGGGATTGGATTTGAAGAGTAAGATAATGGGCTCCATTTTGGACATATAAAGTAGATACCAATTGGGCATAACTGTCCAAGTATCTAGAGGACTATTGAAATTGGTCTCTCTGCTTCAAACCTTTCTCCTTAACCATTATCCTTATTGTTCAGCCATTTTCAGTCATGTTCAATTCTTCCAAACCTGTTTGGAGTTTTCTTGGCAAAGATACTGGAATGGTTTGCCATTTCCTTCTCCAGCTCATTTTACAGATATGGAAACTGAGGCAAACAGGGTTCAGTGACTAGTAAATGTCTGAGGTCAGATTTGAACTCAGGAAGAGGAGTCTTCCTGATGCCAGGACCAGCTCTCTATCCACTGAGCCACCCAGCTATTATCATTCTTGATGGCCTCCAATCACCAATGTTGCTGAGTGGAGCTTTATTTGAATGGCCCTGGCACCAGCTATTACAAATCTGATGGAAGAGAAAAGGATTTTACTCAACCAAATTCAAGCGCTAAAGTTCTCAAAGGGATGCTTGACCCGAGGGACTCTTTTTTGGTTCTGCCTGGGTGTTATTAGCAAGCGCTTGACTCACAAAAGACCTAAACTACCTTGAGAGCACTGGCTGTTTCCCAAAAGAGTGGCGCTATTCCCTTCAAGGAGGCAATAGCACAGCAGTGGCAATTTAACAGAGAAGCAGCAGGTGGCAGCAGCTCTATGTAGAGTCAACCAATGGTAACCATGGCTCCCAATGAAAGCAGCCCAACACATGCTTTCATTGTCCCTTGGTTAAGCTATAATTTTAAGTTTCTGAGATCACAATGTTCCACAATACACAGCCAAAGAGCACCAACATAAGAATATTTGTTATAAAAATTTAGACTTTGTTGCCAGGAAGCAACTGTGCATTGTCCAGCTGGGGATGCAACACCATCTGTTCCTAATTATTTAGTTCTAGGCCCAGACCATCAACTTTTGGTAGTTCATTTACAAGAATGATATACTACAGACTAATTCAATGGGTTGCGAACGACAAGATGTGGGCAGTATGCTTTCTTCATCCACTTTGTTTTTCTTCTGTGGATGACTAAGATGATCTCTCTTCAGTGACTGTGATCCCACTGAAGAAAATGTATACTATTCCAGGACTTTGAATAAAAAATTATTTTTAGCTTTCATAATAATTATACTTTACACAATAATTCTGTGTAATTGTTTGTCTGTATAATATTATTACATACTATAGAAAACCTGGGCTTATGGCACCTATGTGACATTGGACAACTTGCTTCCCCTCTCAGGGCCTCAATTTCCTCATAAAATTGGGAGATTCAGTTAAATTCAATCCAAAAAAACATTCATTATGTGCTTTGCCAAGTACTGGGATACAAAAAGAAAATTAGAAACAGCTCCTGCCTTCAAGGAACAGGAAGACAACACAAAAAGAAACTGGAAAGCAGGGGGTGGGAACACCAGAGAAGTGAGCTGAGTTCATTTTCTGCCCTCTGTAAAGGAAGACTTTGAGGGAAATTTAATTGTCCATCCTCCAGCCCTCTGATCAGAGGCCAGAGGAAGCTGCTCAGGGAAGCTGCTGAGTATCCAAAGCTTGAGTGGACAGCACGGTGATGAGGTGGTAAGCATCTTGTTCCATGGCATTGAAATCAAGCAGAGCAGCAGATGCAAAGTGGAGTGAGGTTGTACTAAATGAGCTTTAAAGTCCCTTCCGATTCTAAATCCTATGATCCTACTACCTTATAAATGATTTTTATTGATAAACAGATTATTATTATTATTAGTTTCTTTTTCTTTTCTATCTTATTTATCTTTTAGGAATTTTTGTTGTCATATCTGACAAAGCAGCAGTGTGGCCCAGTGGTTACAGAGTCAGCCTGGGAGTCAGGAAGACCTGTTTTCAGGTCCTGACTTTGTCATGTACTGTCTCATATATACTGACTTCTCAGGACCTTGGGCAGCGCTCTAAGACTGTAATAGGCAAATTGTTGACCAGAGTTTTCACAACAGTGAGTTTGTTCTCCATCCATCCCAGCAGCCCCTCTTACCAAAAAAACAAAACAAAACTAAGGTAGCTGGTTTAATTTATATTTTTCCTATGGCTTAGATATGCCAATAATAATAACATTTATATCGTGTTTTAGGCAGCTAGGTATCACAGTGCATAAAAGCCTGGGTCTAGAGTCAGACTCATCTCCCTGAGTTTGAATCTGGCCGCAGACACTTACTAGCTATGTGACCCTAGGCAAGTCACTTATCCCTGTTTGCCTCAGTTTCCTCATATATAAAGTGACCTGGAGAAAAAAATGGCAAACCACTCCAATATCTTTGCCAAGGAAACTCCAAATGGGATCACAAAGAATTGGAAACATCTGAACAACAACATAGTGCTTTAACATTTGCCAAGTGCTTCCTTTACGTGTTAAATCATTTGATCCTCACATCCTACCCTGTGGAGTAGCTGCTATTATCATCCCCGTTTTACAGAGGAAGAAACTTGTGCACGGAGAGGTTAAGTAACTTGCCCAGGGTCACATGAATAGGGACTGTCTAAGGTAGGATTTGAAGTCAGGTTGTCCTGAATCTATCCACTGTACCACCTAGCTGCCTCATATTCAGTTTTATTAAAAATGTTTATTATTAACTGATTGCTGGCCCAGTTTCATTCATTCATTCAATAAACATTTATTAAGTGTCTAGTATGTACCTATTAAGTGCCTACCATTCACCAGACACTGTTCTACATCCAGTTCTAATCCCCAGACCTGGGAATACAAAAAGAAGCAAAAGACATTCTCTGCTCTCAAGAAACTCACAATCTATGGTGGAGACCACAAGTAAGCAAATGTATACAAATCTATCTATAGGGTAAACGGGAAGTAAATAAGAGAGGGAAAACACTAGAACTAAAAGAAATTGAGAAAGGAATCCTATAGAAGACAGGATTTTAGTTGGGACAAGCAAAGGAAGTTAGAAGAGTCAATAAGTGGAGATGAGGAAGGAGAGAAAATGCCTAGAGCCTAGAGATGGAATGTCTGTATCACTAGGTTGAAGAGTATGCATAGGAGAGTAAGACAGTAAAAAGACTGGAAAGGTAAGAGGGGGACTAGGTTATGAAGGGGTTTGAACACTAAACAAAAGATTTTGTACTTGATCCTGGATGTCATAGAGAGCCACTGGAGTTTACTGGATGGATGGATGGATGGATGGATGGATGGATGGATGGATGGATGGATGGATGAGGGTGGGAATTGGGGGAAGCATACCTGGGGGTAGATGGGAAGGAGAGAGTCAACATGATCATGCCTGTACTTTTGGAAAATCACTTTAGTGTATGAATAGAGGATGGATTGGAGAGAAGGGAAACTTGAGGAAGGCAAACCCATCAGCAGGTTTTTTCAATAGTCCAGGTATGAATTGATAAGCCTTGTACCAGAATGACGGCCATGTCAGAGGACAGAAGAGAGCATGTTGTAGACGTGTTGCAAAGATAAAGTTGACAGGTCTTGGCAACAGTTTGGATGTGAGGGGTGAAAGATAATGAGGAGTCAAGAATGATACCCAGGTTGCAAGTCAGAGGGACTAGGAGGATGACGTTGCCCTCTACAGTAATAGGGAAGGTAGGAGGTAGGAAGGGTTTTTAGGGGGAAAGATAAGGAGTTTGTTTTTGAACATGTTGCACTCAAGATGTCTCCTGCACACCCAATTCAGGATGTCTGAAAGGAAGTTGGAGATGCAAGATTGGAAGTCAGCAGATAATTTAGAGCAGAATAGGTAGACTGAGAATCATCAGCATAGAGATGGTAATTAAATCCATGGGAACTGATGAAATCACCAAGAGAAGTGTAGAGGGAGAAGAGAAGAGGGCCCAGGATAGAATCCTGTGCAACACCTGTGATGAGTGGATATTTTCTGGATGAGGATCCAGCAAAGGAGACTGAAGAGCCCTCTGATGGGTAGAATGAGAACCAGGAGAGAGTGATCTCTCCAAAACCAAGAGAGAAAAGCATAGTAAGGAAAAGAGAGTGACCAATAGTGTCAAAGTTCACAGAGAGGTGAAGGAGAATGAGGGGGAAAAGACCAATGCATTGGACAATTGAAAGGTCATCAGTGACTTTGGAGAGAACAGTTGCAGTGGAATGAAGTTGGAAACCAGATTGTAAGGGGTTAAGAAGAGAATAAGAGGGAAGAAAGTGGAGGTACATCTTGGCAGTGGAGATGGTAGGATTAAGTGAGGGTTTTTTGAGGATGGGGGAGACATGGGCATATTTGTAGGGCCTGTAGACAGGGAGAAATTGAAAATAATTGATACATTTATTTATTTAGTACCTTAGTTTATGATTCTTTCATATTATTTAGTTTAACTTGAGTGTGAGCTGAAAGCCAAACAACTTCAGTGGGTGAGGTATAAGCCAACAATATACTATAGGGCCATGTTGAAACTTAAGTGGAGCATTAAACATTTAGAATAAGCTAATTCAATAAGATATCCACTGTACCTTAGGAACAAAAATTCCTTCATTTATGATTAAAAGACCTGGGTTTACTCCAGATTTTTCCACTTACTAGCTATGTGACCTGGGGCAAACCTCTTCACTTCCTAGGCCTCGGTTTACCTCAATTTACCTGTAAAATGAAGGGCTAGATTAAATGATTTCTAAATTTTTTCCAAATCTAAATCCTAAGATTCTATGTGTGCCTTTGCTTTTTCCACAAGAGTTAAATTGAAAATAAAAAAAGATAGAAGGAAAAGTTTCTTCTGTATCTATTTTCCTACCACTAGTAATATTTTGAAAACTTCAAAAATATGCGTGCTTTGACTACAATATTTGTAATGTGTTTTGTTTTTCTTGCCTTCTCACTGAGTGAAAGAGAGGAAAGAGGAAAGGAGAGAATTTGGCACTGAAAATAAATATGAATTTTTAAAAAGGAGGAAAAAAGAGAGGAAAAAAGCATATTGCATTAAGGATAAGAAAATAGGGGGAAAGTTGCCAGATACCGTTCTACTCCACAGTGGGCCAAGGTGAGAAAAGTGCTAGTTAGAAGCAACATGTAGTAAGAGTTGGTAGATAACTCAGCCCACGGAAGGACAGTTAACACACTAGGTAACAGGCAGGGTCCAAAAAGTTATTGAAAAGCTAGAATACTAGATCAAATCTCATAAGACGAAATTTAATAGAGATATAGAAATATGTAAAGTCTCTATATTTAGGTTCAAAAATTAATTCCAGAAACATAAGATCAGGGAGACATAGGCAGACATCAGTTTGTCTGGAAAAAGATAGGAATAAATGGTTTGCTATGGTGTCCAAAAAAGCTATTGCCATCTTAAGTTGCATTAAAAGACCATTGGCAGAATGAGAAGTTGATAGTCAGTCCTGCTCTCCCCTGCCTTGGTCAGATCACATTTGAGTCTGGAGTTCAGTTTTGGATGTCAAATCTTTGGGAGAATATTGATAAACTGGAGAATGCCCAGTGGAAGACAGTCAGGATGGGAAAGGGCTTCTCCATCATGCCATACGAGGATCACTCAAAGGAATTGGGAATGGTTGGCCTGGAGAAAAGGTGACAGGAGGGACATGAAAACTGTCTTCAAGGATTTGAAGGATAGTCTCGTGAAAGGATTAGGTTGATTCTGGCTTGGGCTCAGAGAGTAGAGCTGGTTGTAAGTTGCAGAGGGACAAATGTAAGCTTGATGTAAGGAAACACTTCCTTGCAATTAGAGTTATCCTAAAACTCTGCTTTTAAAAAATATTTAATTAATTTTTAAAAAAATTTTGATTTTAATGGACTATCTCAAGAGAGAGTAGGCTCCTCTTCATTGAAGATCCTCAAACTAAAGCTGGATGACCACTCAGGGTTCTTGTCTGCAGGATTCAGGATCACTTCTCAGACTGGCCTTTGAGGACTCTTCCAACCATTAGTGGGCTGGTAAATGTTTAACAAATTGTATTTGTTCAACAAATTTATAATACTAGCAATTATAGGGAAACAGATGTAGAGGAAATTATTAAAATAAAAGAACAGGAGAAAGCATTCTAGTTTTAATTTAATGATTTAGATTTAATGAGCTTGTTGATTTTAGAAAAACATGGATAGATTTGCACAAAATAATGAAGAGCAAAATGGGCAGAACCAAGAGAATATTGTTAATAGTAACAGCAATAATGTTTTAAGAACAATTTTGGGTGAGTAAGTCATTTTGCCTATTATAAATACCCAGGTTAACCACGAAGGACCTATGAAAGAAGATGCTATTTGTATCCAGAAAAAGAACTAATAAATAAAAGTATGTATGGAAATATATATATGTATATGTATATGTATATATATATATATATATATACATATACATATACATATACATATACATATACATATATATATTTTTGTCTAATGGTAGCCATCTCTAGGGCAGGGTAGAGGAAAGGGAAGGGAAAAAAAGAAATTTACATAATTTTATTATATATTTAAAAGGAATAACAAGTTATACATAATAGATTTGTAGTTTCATGCAATTACCTTTTTTTTTTTTACCATGTTATGGAAGCACTTGTTTTATTTCATAAATTAAAAACAAATAAAATTTTAAAAACCAAATTAACAAGGCAGAGGATGTCACTCTCTGAAAATACAGCAAGACACAGTTTTAAGTTTAATCTGCATATTGACATTTTTTTGATCACTTTCTTAAGTCTATACAACGAACAAAACAGTAAATTAAGTCCTGATTTGTGTTTGTTGATTTTTGAGGCATAAAAACTTACACTTAAAATTTGACAATCAGCTCTGCAATTGATCTCCAGCTAATTCAGCTGATTCAGCTGACTCCAGCACACATCCCTGCTTCTGACTTTGAGATTGTATGAATCTGTGATTTTTGTCTTGGATTTTCAAATGGAACTTAAATAGATTTTTTTCTATTAAAAAAATAGAGGTTATGTTATACAATATTATATGTACTATACTTTAGGCACTTTGTCAATCAAAGTAGACTTTCAAGGTTGGCTTAGGAACCTAACCACGCTTGACCATGTTTCTTTGGGAAGATACAATAAATTCTAAGCAACTCACTCAGAAATCAACTTTTGTAAACTCTCAGTAACTTGAGGCTCCTTATTAGAGAGAGTATTTGAGTGAATGGCCCAGAGGGACGTTTAAAGGGATGGATGAATATCTTGTCATAAACCACAGTCACACACTTCCATTAGACTGTAAACTGCATGAAGACAAAAATCATGTCTCATCTAAACTTTGAATCTTTTCCCAGGGTATAGCAGAGTACTAAGCATATACCAATATTTTTACTTTTTTTTTGCTTCCTGTATCTTTCTTTTTAAGTTTTTATTTAATAGTATTTTATTTTTCCCCATTTATATATAAAGGCAATTTTTAACATTCATTTAAACAATTTTTTTGAATTCCAAAATTTTTCCCTCTTTCCCTTATCTCCCTCTAGCTGAGCAGTAAGCAATATGAGTTATACATGTTCAATCCTGCAAAACATATCATCATATTGTTATGAAAGAAGACACAGACCCAAAAGGAAAAAAATAGAGAAAGTGAAAAATGCCATCTTTCAATCTGCATTAAGACTCCATCAGTTCTTTCTCTGCAGGTGGATAACATTTTTCATCCTGAGTCCTTTGGAATTGTCTTGGATCACTGTGTTGCTGAGAATAGCTAATTTCTTTTACATTCTTGAGTATAGAAACTTCCTCTACTACCCTAGAGTATAGTAGCTAAATCTGACATGAAAGTCAGAGAGGTTAAGTGACTTTTAAGTAGCATACACAGCTAATAAGTGTCAGAGAGGGAGTTTGAATTCTGGTCTTCTTCATTGTAAATCTAGCATTCTATTCACTAAGGAACTGTCTTGTTTTCCACACAACAGGAGCTAAATAACTATTTCTTTAACCAATCAGTCAGCTCACAGCTTTACCAGCAATGAATTAGTGTTCCAGCTCTCCCACATCTTCTCCAACATTTATCATCTTCCTGTTTTGTCAAGTTAGCCAATCTGATAAGTGTGATGTGGTACCTCAGAGCTGTTTTGATTTACATCTCTCTAATCAATAGTGATTTAGAGCATTTTTTAATATAACTATAGATAGCTTTAATTTCCTCCTCTAAAAACTGCTTGCTCATATCCTTTGACCATTTATCAGTTGGGGAATGACTTGTGTTCTTGTACATTTGACTCAGTTCTCTATTTTAGAAATGAGGCCTTTATCACAGACACTAGTTGCAAAAATTCTTTTCTAGTTTTCTGATTCCCTCCTAATCTTGGTTGCATTGGGTTTGTTTGTGCAAAAACTTTTCACTTTAATGTAATCAAAATTATCCATTTTGTACTTCATAATGTTCTCTATCTCTTGTTTGGTGAAAATTTTCTCCATTCTCCATAAATCTGACAAAACATTATTCCTCATTCCCTAAACTTGTTTATAGTATCAATCTTTATACCTAGAGCATGTATCCATTTGGATTTATTCTTGTGTACAGTATCAGGCATTGGTCTGTGCTCAGTTTCTGCCACACCGTTATCCAGTTTTTCCCACAGCTTTTGTCAAACAGTGAGTTCTTATCTCAGAAACTGCGATCCTTGAGTTTATCAAACAGTAGATTGCTATATTCATTGACTACTGTGTCTTCAGTACCAAACCTATTCCACTGGTCTACCCCTCTATTTCTTAGTCAGTACCAAGTGGTTTTGATGATTGCTGCTTTATAATATAATTTGAGATCTGGTAAGGCTAGGATACCTTCCCTAGCATTTCTTTTCCCTTGATATTCTGGACCTTTTGTTATTCCAGATGAATTTTGATATTATTTTTTCTAGCTCTAGAAAATAATTAATTGGTAGTTTGATTGGTATGGCACTGAATAAGTAAATTAATTTAGGTAGAATTGTCATTTTTATTATTCTGGAAAGCAATTTGAAATTATGCCGAAAGGGCTACAAAAATGTGCATACCCTTTGACCCAGCAATCTTGCTTCAGGACTGTATCCCAAAGAGATCATAAAAATGGGAAATATATCAAAATATTTACAGCATCTCTCATTGTGGTGGCCAAGAACTTTGTGGTGGAAATCAAGGGCATGCCCATCAATTGGGGAATGATTGAACAAGTTGTGGTATATGAATGTAATGGAATACTCTTGTGCTATAAGAAATGATGAACAGGAAGACTTCAGAGAGGCCTGGAAGGACTTATAAGAACTGATGCTGAGTGAAAGGAGTAGAACCAGAAGAACTTTGTACACAGTAACAACCACAGTGTGGGAGGAGTTTTTCTAGTAGACTTAGCCCTTCACAACAATGCAAGGACCTAAAAACTTTCCAGTGGACTCTTGAGGCAAAATGCCTTTCACATCCAGAGAAAGAACTACAGCATTGCATTGCAGAACAAAGCAACTATTTTCTCTTGTGTTTTGTTTTGTTTTGGTTTTTCTCATGATTTCTCCCATTCATTTTAATTCTTCAATGCAACATGACTAAGGTGAAAATGTATTTAGTAAGAATGTATGTGTAGAACCCATATAAGATTGCACACTGACTCAGAGAGGGAGGTGGGGAGAGAGGAGGAAAGGAGGGGAAAGGGAGGGGGAGAAAATCTAAGATTCATAGAAGTTATTGTAGAAAACTGAAAATAAATAAATTAATTTAAAAAAGAAAAAAAAGAAATCAATTAGTCCTCTCTTCTGTGTTGTCATTCCCAGGGTTTCCTAGAACTGGGAAGATCAGAATAGAGCTAAGTGGAACTAATAGAAAATGAATTTGTGTGTGCATATGAAGGGGTTTTTGTTTTGTTTTTAGGAATTAGGCTTGGCCCTACAATTCCTGATGAATATCCTGGGACAAGTGCTGGTGCTATCCACAACAGAGAAATGTGAAAATTTTGGCCGAGACATTGCTCAACATTCCAAGAAACCACTGGAAATTTCCCCTCCCAGAAGTACATCCATGTGGATATTTCTTGGAATTTCCATGCAGTGGACTCCCTTTCTCCTGTTTCAGGCCACGAACCAAAATGTCACACAGGGAAAATGATACAATACATTTATTGTCACAATAGTTGTCCCTCAAGGAAACGCTGTGAAGTTGTTCTTTTTTATGGTGGTTTCTGCATTCTTGGCTTTTCCTATTACTTGCCCTTTCGGTGGGTGGTTTTCATGGCACAGAAGACCATCGCAACAAAGACATCTTTTTACTGCTATACAATTCACACTCTGCCCAGCAACCCCGAGCCCTCATTTTGCATTTATAGAGTCAACTATAAATCCTTTGATTTGGCTGAAAACCAGTATTGATTACAAAAGTTTCTAGGGTTTCTGGGTTTGGTTTCTTTGTTGTTTACTTATTACTTAAATAAGTTCTTGTTATTGGAAGGGACCTTGGAGAGCATTTAGTCTGACCCCCTCATATTACAGTGTAAGAAACTGAGGTTCAGAGAGGTTAAGGGACTTGTCTGGGATCATATATCTAAAAATGTCAGAAGCAGGCTCTGACCTCAGGTCTTCCTTACTCCAAGCTTACTCTATCCACTATCCTCTTTGGTTATGGAATGGAGCATAAACTGCCTGAACTGGTTGCTCTTTTGGTCAGTTATTCTTAGTTAGAAGGGTTCAGAGTAAGGGTAAAGGGATTGATTATTTATGGATGTGTGAAATTGATTAGAAATATGGAGTAGTATAGACAGGCCCAGTGACAGTATAGTCCCTTATACTTTGGTAACATTTTCATGGACACTTAACATGGAGAGGTGGAATAAAATATTTGTTATGGAGTCAAAAGACCTGGGTTCAAAACATTCATTAGGGAAATTTCCCATAAGACCCAGAAAATGTAGCTATGCCCTTCTGGAGCAGGAGTTCTTAGCCTGTTTTGTACCATGAACTTCTTGAGTAGTCTGGCAAAACCTATGAACCCATCTCAGATGAATGTTTTTAAATATTATCATTAGTGAACTTATAATAATTGAGGAAACAAAGAATGAGCTATGTGATTCATTAGCAA
Source organism: Notamacropus eugenii (assembly GCF_028372415.1). Taxonomy (NCBI): domain Eukaryota; kingdom Metazoa; phylum Chordata; class Mammalia; order Diprotodontia; family Macropodidae; genus Notamacropus; species Notamacropus eugenii. The sequence continues at coordinate 39,864,316 of NC_092872.1, read as the reverse complement.
ACCATGCATAATAAACTGGTTCAAAGGTCCGTCAACAGGCACAAAACCCTGAATACAGATTTTACACAGATTTTTATACATTAAAAGAAAACAATAAACATAATATGTAGGATCAGGTAACCTCATTTCTTACTGGAGGAAAGATTAGGGACTTCCTGAGTAAAGAGGGAGAAAGGGAACAAGTGGAATTCCCTGAAATCAGGTGATTTACAGGAAAACAGCCAAACAGAAGTTGTTCACAAAATGGAGTCAGCGTTCACAAGATGGAATTAGTCTGTTTCTCACAATTCCCCTCTTTGATCCTTGGACAGGAGTTTGTCCCTTCCCCTACTCCTCCCTCCATGGATCACTGTCAATTAGCTAAATTTATAACTTTTTTTTATATGTTAATTATCTACACTATACACCAAGAAAAGACCACTGGCAAGGACCCTTTGAATAGTTTAGAGCAGCTAATATAGAGTCAAAGAATAGTAATGAGGCATAAAGCAAAGACAATGTATTTTGCCTATGGCATCTAATGTCATTCTCTTGCAATCAAAAGAAGCAGGAGTAAGGATTCCACCAGGGGCACTTGGTTTAGGCAATTGCAATTCTACTATAAACTGCTGGATCTCATGAGGATTTGTCACAGTATCTCATGATTGGTTAATACAGGAACAAAAGATTGATTGGTCATAGCACAGGCCCCTATGTGTGAAGCCATAATAAAGTTTAAGACCATATGATTTTTGTTAGACCATTTGTGCTAAATAATTGACCTCACTTTGGAGGGAGGAGATGGATTCATTTGAGTTTCTCAATTTCAAGTGAAAGGTTTGCTGTAGCACTGCAGACTCCTACAAAATGGAAATAGGCATCAGAGAATCTCCATTCCTAGATCATATTCTTTCACAGAGTTTTGGATTGTATTCATATCTCCACTAGCTAGGGTCTCTTCTCTTTTTTGTTATTTAAACCACAATACTGCCAAGTTGCTGATAGTTTTCACTACCACTTCCCCTTACATGATTAAAGACTGATACTGGTGGGATCAAATACATACCCAAACCAATTCAAGGAAAGATAGGAATAAGTTTTACTGCCACAAACAAAAATTGCTCCAAGGTTACTAGTCCTCAAGGAACTTTTGAAGGAGGATACTTAAATCCCTCAAAGTTTTAATTATTCTTATATTATAAATTTATACTGAAGGTTGCATTATACTTGGTCCAGCTAGAGTCATTATAAGTAAGGTTGACCAAAAAAATAGCAATTGAGCTTTCTTGTCTTTATTCTTATTGGTTTTTAGCACAAATAATCTTTGATAATATCAGGAAAAGCAAAAATTAACTAATACATCTTCATATCTTCTAAATCAACAGTGTTAGGGTGCTAATGACTGACCCCTAAAAGTCCCTGAATTTTCCCACAAATTTCAGTAACCCAGATTACTGGTTCCTCCACCCAAGCATCTGGCCCACCCTGGCCTACTCTGATTACTTAATTAGTTTATTTGACACTCCTTAATCCCATCTAGGCCCCTATTTTTGTTACCTCCAGACCACTCCAGGCTACTTGCCACTCTTTGACCTAATCCAGATCTTCCCACAGTCTTTCTGTATAAAAATATCAATCTTATCCTCAACAAATGTGCAGATTCTTAAAATCTGGACTCTATTGGCATCACAAATACTACAGATTTACTAGACATCTTGCCTATACAACTGGTGTCAAAATAAACTCATCACTTGGACTGAAAGGAGTGAGGCAGACTCCCACCCTGTACTCTTGTTTTTTGGGGGTCTTAGAACCCTTAGACCAGATAGTATCATTAAGACCTTGCTTCTTGGTGACATAGAAATGAATACTCAGAAAGAGAGTGGTAGTACAAGCAGTACAGTCCTAAATTTGATGGCATCAAGGGTCCCATAAAATTTGAAAATAATTTATTACAAATGAGAGAAATTATTATTAACATTTGGAGCTGATTCAGAGCTCTCCCCTTCTTCCAAAATCCTTATTTTAAGTTCAGATTCTTAAAGGAGATTACTGATAATGAGACAGAATTAACTCCCCTCCTCTTGGTCAGAATCCCACCCAACCTTACAAGGAATTTAATCTAGAGTAGGAAAGCCCATTGTGTTGTACGCAAGCTTTGGGGGAGACAGATATTTTTGTCTAGATAGCCCAAGGTTTGCAGTCTGAGTATAGAGAAAGCTTCATTGTCCAAGGGTGAGATGATGTTACTCTCAACCCCTCATTGAACACTTCCTCTTCAAAGGGTATATAAACTATGAGCCCACCACCATGATTGTCATTGTTCTAAGAGAGAAACCAAATGACCATTGTTTTATTAGTAAAATGTTGGCCTTATTAATAAAATTATTAAATTACCCAGAAACTATGTCTCTCGAACTTTTGTAATTGTCACATAAAGTTGGGTCAGTAGTATTGGTCTTGGCTTATTATCTTCAATTTTCTTTCTGGGGGGCATAAATACTACCAGTAACTAAAGCTAAGGGTTTAAGAACCCCTTTCAAAAGTGATGTTTTAGAATACTCAGTGTCAATGTAATCTGACAGCTGTGGGAGAATTTTGTTTTCAGTAATAGTGATGGGGCAATGGGACCTGGACCTCTAAAAGCTCTGAATTTACCCACACTGGCATAAGACCATGTCTTTGCCTGGAACTTTCCTATACATCTTAGTAGCCCAGAGAGAAGAAAGTGAGGTTGATGACCTTGCACAGCCCTCCCTCACTCAAATCAAAGTCAACTGCAAGCCATGTCATCATCTTGGTGTCATGATCCTCTTTGACAATGAAGGACAAACATCACCTGTGAGTGAGTAGCAGGCTCCCCTCCCCTTCCCTCCCCTCTCCTCTTTTCTCCTCTCCTCTCCTTTCCTTTCTTCTCTTCTCTTCTGGTGTTCTACCCAGGGGAAGATGCACTCCATGACCAAAAGCTGCCTTTTTGTCTTTGGGTTTACTGGTGACATGTCTTGCTCAAACATTAAACCTTCAACACAATTCACTCTGGAGCTCATAGACTGGGCAACAAGTCCCCACCCACCTAGAACATAGTGAATGTAATTACTTAATAGTAATTTTTTCTTTACCCTGGAACTCTGAGGGTCTTCCCATCCTAGTTTGATTTTTTGTTTTTGATTAAAGGGACCATCCCTTGAATAACTACTTAAAGAAATCTGTTCATTGAATGAGTGTATCTCACTCAAAGTAAGAAAGTGATAAGACCTTAACCTGAAAGGGCCAGGGTCTCACATTGCATCCTGGGCCATCTCCAGCTGTCCTGATGAATATCAGGCCACTGGACCCAGATGACTCAGTAAAAGAAAGTGAGGTTGGTGACCTTGCACAACCCTCCCTCACGCAAATCAAAATCAACTGCAAGTCATGTCATCATCTTAATGTCATGGTCCTCTTCAACAACAAAGGACAAATACCAGTAGCCCACATCACTGGTACCTCCCACAAGGCATCTGGCCCATCTTGACACTTTGCTTACTTAACACTTCTTAATTCCACCTAGACCCATTCTCTGTTGTCCCCAGACCACCCCAGGCTATTTACCACTCCTTAATTCCATTTCTCACAGTCTTTTTCTGTATAAAAGCACCAATCTTACATCCATTAACTTGCACAGATTCTTGGAATCTTGTCTGCTTGTATTGGTATTACAAAATTAGCAGATTTACTAGAAATCTTGCCAGCTTTGTCAGTGTATAATAAAACCTCATGATTCTGACTGAAAGAAGGCTTGAGTAGTCAAATTCTTTCAAGGCAGACCCTCCCTGAACTCTTGATTTTTAGGGTTCCCAGCAACCCCAAATTGTAACAATAGAAATTTATTGATCAGGGTCACTTTTGTGGCTATGATGACAAAACCAGCATCCATGGAGTGCAATTGCTCTAAGATGATAAAAAGCATGTCTTATATCACTATGAAATTTACTCATAATATTAAATCTTTTCCAATCCTCCTAGGAGGAATAGAATTTGGAAAGAGCAATCATTAATCACATCAGAATTAAGAAGTAAGAAGGAAATGAGCAAGATTTAAAACATGATGAATATGACTGTGTGACATAAAGTAAACAGTATTGTAAAAAATATCCAATCTCAATTGACAATTTTTAATTGGAGGGAAGAAGAAACATCAAGTGATGGTATTAAGATAAAGAAAAACAAAAAGATTTTCAGATGCATTTGTGTTATGTGAAACAATAAGGAAAAGGTTTACATACACACAGTATATCCAAGAACCTTTTTCTCTGATCTTGATTGCATTTGGAGTGGTTAGCAGTACTAAAAATGGATCTTTACAGGCAGTTTGTGTTTGAATTTCAGTTCTGCTGGTCCCCTAGAAATTCTTGATGTAGACCTTATCTCCAGGGTGAAAATCATGTAAAGTCCAAGGACCCAGTCTATATTTGAACCCCCTGCATTGTGAAGTTCCCTCAATCTGTTTTGTGACAACAGAAGTATTTCCTCCCAGTAATGATGTGTGTGTGTTCATCCTTCATTGCCGAAGAATACCATGCCATCAGAGAAATGATGACATGACTAGCACTTGACTTTGTTTTGAGTGAGGGAGGGCTGTGCAGGTCTCCAGCCTCACTTCTCCTCCAGACCCATCTGAATCCAGTGACCAGATATGCATCAAGATGACTGAAGATGACCCAAGATGAGGCAATTGGGGTTAAGTGACTTGCCCAAGGTCACACAGCTAGTGAGTATCAAGTGTCTGAGGTGAGATTTGAACTCAGGTCCTCCTGACTCCTGCACTGGTGCTCTATCCACTGCACCACCTAGCTGCCCCTTCTTCTCTTAATACTGGGGAGAAAGTCTTTGCACTTATAGGAGGATAACCAAAGAGAATTTCAAAAGGAGGAAGATATAATTTCCACCTTGGTTGGCTTTGCAGATGAACTAAAGCAAGGAGGGCACTTCAGACCATTTAAGGTGGCTCTCAGTACAGTTTGCCAACCATGGTCTTAAGTTCTTTGTTCATACATTCGATCTGACCAGAACTCTGGGAGTGATAAGGGCCATGAAACCCAGGAATTACCCCAAGACATGAAGAAATTTGGGAGAGAATCATGTCAGTGAAATGAGGTGAGAAGGGCCAAATCAGGGCATGATCTCTGCTGGATTAATTTTAGCAAAATGAAGGCCATTGTGGCCTTGGAGCTGGGAAATGCTTTGACTGAGTAAGCTGATTAATGACAACAAGGCAGATCTTGTAATGACCAGACTTAGGCATACACATGAAATCAATCTGTAAGTGCTCAAAAGGAATGTAAGCTGGGGGCAGCCAGGAAAGCCAATGACACAGAATGCACATTGATTAAATGACTGACAAATAGGACAGGAAGCATAAATGCACACAGCAACAAGGGTAATAGTGGGGGTGACCCAGTCCCTTCTAATAGTATCAACAATTCCTTGTGTGCCAAAATGGCCTTCCTTATGGCCAGACATATCTGGTGGTTGAAGCACTGAGGCAGGAGTAGCTTGTTTTCTGCAGTCACCTAGACCCCAGATAACTTGCTTGGCATGAAAATGCTGTTTCTACTTTGCAATTTCAGAGTCATTGTAAGATAGAGAGAGGTCAACATTTCCAGAAGCACAAAGATAAAACTGATGCCAAGGCCCCTCGGGGGCAGCAAATCTTGCACTAGTGCAAGCATAATTGTTACCTTTTGAAACAGGGTCAATACCATTAGTGTGAGTAGGAAAATGGACAAGTCAGAGCTAAGAAGCTGTAGGGCAGATAAAAGTTCATCTATGTAGAGTGCATTTGCAATGATCCTACCAGAAGTAAAGGCTCCCCGTGTAATCATAACCTCCTAACAGCAAGACAAACTCCAAAGGCATCACGTGTAGATGGTTGCACTTTTGTCTGCCAGCTGGATAGCAAGCTTGTGTGAGTGCAATCAAGGGTGGCAGAGAGGCTGCCTAAACAATGTCAAAGTCAGAGACCATGGCAGTGCCTGTGGTTCAGGTTCCATCTCTCATAAAAGAGGAACCATCAGTGTATAGGATGTGGATGGGGTTCTGCAAGAGGGTGTCAAAAAGGTCGTTATGGCATTTCTCACCCGTGTCAAAAACAGAAAAATAGTCATGGAGAGACTCCTCTGAGGTAGGTATATCAGGCATTACTGTGACTGTGTTGTGAACTAAACAAGACTTTAGAGTCACATTTTCTTTGCCCAATAGTCACTTCCTATCTAGCAGATCTTTGATGGGAGAAAAGCTTGAGTGCAATGTCTCTAGAGGAGAGCCTCAACCTCATGGGGGCACTGCATTACAAGTAGGGTCTCTAAAAACCAAATCATGTGACTTTTCAGCCAAAATGTTAGTGGCTGCTACCACTCATAAACAGGGCAGAAACTCTACAGCATCTGAATCTAGTTGAGAAGAATAATATGCTATAGGACAAAGCTAGGACCCAAGGGATTGAGTGAGAACTCAGTCTGTTTATTTAAGCCTTAAGCCATCTGTTTATGTTCATGTACCAAAAGAGAAAATGACTTATTATACTCTAGAAGGCTCAGTGTTAGAGCTGATAACAGGGCTTTCTTGAGGTCTGTAAGGGCAGTGAGAGGTTATGTTGTGGTTCAAGCTGCAACCTTTCTTTGGTTAGGAAAACTGGAAGCTTAATGATCTCATCAAAGGATAGGACCCACTGATGGCAATATCCAGCTGCTCCCAACATAGGATGTCTTTTGATCATGGGAACTGACAATTGTGGAAAAGTTTGTATGTATTTTGAGGAAATGCAACAAGTACCCTCAGACAGAATGAAACCAAGGTACTTCACCTGGGGCAGGTGCTGCTGTACCTTTGATTTAAAAACCTTATCATATCCTCAGCTAACTTTGGAGAAGATGATGGCTGTCATCTTAGCAAGCTCTGACATTGGATGCTTATAGTAGATCATCAATGTACTGAACTAGAAAGGAGTCTTTGAAAGTGATGAAGACTAAATGCTATTGTAAAATTTGAGAGAACAGGATGGGACCTGTTATTACCTACCGTTGAGGCAGATGAGTCCACATCTATCGTGTGTTCTTACAGTTGAAGGCAAATGGGTACTGAGACCTAGGAGAATGAGAATGCTTAATGAGCAAAGATCTATCATAGTAAAACAGGTAGCTTCACAGGGAATTGAAGAGATGATGATAGCAGGATTGGGAACTACTGGGTGTTTGGGTAGAACATAAGTACTAAGAGTGCTTAAATCTTGCACAAAGTAATAAACCATCAGGGCCTGGCTTCAGTTTCTTAAAAGGAAGAACAGGAGTAGTCCACAGAGAGTCAGGGATGTCAGATAGAAAACTTAGACTCTACTCTGGACTCTTTGGAGTAGTCTGGGGGATGTAAAGTTAGAGAGTCATCAAGGGAAACAGGAAATAGTGACCCTAAGATTACAAAGGAGATCACAGTCTAACAGGTTGACAGGAGAATTGGGAATAAGGAGAAAGTTCTCCACTGAGAGAGTGCCAAGAGTTACCATATGGGGAGACAATTTGGAGATGATTTGAGGCCTCCCTGAGGATCCTGACAACATTTAGAGATCCAACAGAAGTACTATCAGAATCTGGTTTGCATATCAAAACTGAATTAGAAGCTCTAGTATCCAATAAGTAATTATAAGGACAGACATGGAGGAGAGAGGGGAGAAGTAGAGACTAGGATAGTTGGAACAAAGACCTCAGGATCAAGGGAAAAATAAAAAAATCCTTCTCAGAATCTATGGTCCCTACTCCTCCCCTGCACGCTCATGCCAAAGATCCTCCCTGAGTTCCTCCAGGGCCCCTCTATTCCTATTCCTTAAGTCTCACTTGTTCTTTCTACATTCTCTGGCAAGATGGTCCTTTTTGTGACAATAAAAGCACTGGTGCAGCCCCAAACCCCCTTCCCTGATACATCTTGAATGAGAGCCAGAGCTGCTTGGGCAGGGACCCAAGCTTGGAAGGAAGCCGAAGCTGCTTGGGCAAGGGCCAAGACTGGATGAGGTTTGGGCTTAGCTTTCTCCTCTTTATTTCTCCCTCCATAAACATATTGAGTGATGCTTTTAAGCTCACGAATACCCTTTTCATGCCATTCAGGGCAATTCTTATGAAAATATTTTCATATTTCTGGCATGGATTGCCTAACAAAAAAGAATTAATAATTCTCAAATCTCTGAGATTGAGTGGATCTAATCCCACATACTGCTTAGTACTCTTAGACAACCTGTCATAAAAGTGGTTAGGGGTTTAATTTTCTTCCTAGACAGTTTCTTGGAACTTACCCCAATTTTTAGAATGGATAACTCACACTTCCATGCCCCTGATCAAAGATTTCCTAGCTTTCTGTAACCTGGTGTAGCAGGCTGGAATGTTAGGTTCCAATGAGCATCTTACAATGGCCAATTAGGAAGACCCACAAGGCCAGTAGGTACTCCTCAATGATGTCCATTCTTTCCCCAAGAGAGTAAAGTCTCCATTAAATCAGTTACATTTCCCCATCTAGAGTTATAACCTCTAAAAATGGCCTGAAATTGGGTTACGATAGCCCCAGGATCCTCTTCAAATTTAGGAGCGTCTCTTCTCCATGTGGTAAAAGAGATCAAATTTCCTGTCATAGTAGGAGGTGGGATAAGATGGTGGAAGCAGAGGAGAAGCCAAAGTGGTAGAGAAGTTAGTGCTAGAAGATGCTGAAGATAATAGGACAGGATAGGATATAGAGAAGAAAACCTATTGGAGGTATTGGGCACAGGCATTCAGATAAAGCAGCCTAGAAAAGCCATTATTCTATCTGCTATGGATAAGATTTTTCAATAGCTAGTCTTAATATTTTTAGTTTGCAATATTCAAAAGTGCCATATTGGAGCCAAAACAAATTACCAGATGAATCTCTTGAGGTTTCAGACTAAATTTCACATAATTCAATAGTGTGATTCTTTTGTCATTCCCCATTTGAACCAGGAGCTTCCCCTGATCCTGAGAAATAAGGAATTTTTCCAGGAGGGTTCCCTTCAATATGTTACTACCAGATCCCATCATTGCCTTAAGGGAGCTTTCCCAATAGTATGAGAACTTATCTTAGATTGAAAGAATTTGGCATCAAGGGGGAGTCTGACTTCTGGGGCAGTGTTCTACCAAGAAGTACCTCAGTGAAAAATCAACCAGACCGCATGCTGAGGAGTTCTAAGAGGCCATTCCAGGGGCCAGGGGCCCCTCTCAGTCTCCTGACTGGCTTGCCAAAAAACTGTCATGAGTGGATTTATAATAATTGAGGAAACAAAGTCCAAGCTATGTGATTTATTAGCAAAGCACACATAATAAACTAGGTCAAAGGCCCCTCCTCAACAGGCACAAAGACATTGAATTATAGATTTTGCATGACATTAAAAGAAAACAATAAATAAGATACAAAATAGGATATAGGATTGCATATTCTGATTTTTTATGGGAGGGATGATTGTGTACTTTTCAAGTTGGGATGGGGAGAGTAAGTAGAATCTCCAAAATCAGGTAATTTATAGGAAAAAACAAAATAGCAGCTGGTGACATAATAGAGTCAGTGTTCACAAGATGAAGTCAATTTGGTTCTCATAATGCATATGATTACAAAGGAAACCAATTATATTGAAATATGGTTATCAAAATCTTTTTTTTTTGGATATGGTTACTAGATAAGAACTCCTGATAGAGCATCAGAGGCTCTCTTAGGACTGACTCTAATCCAGAAACAACCAGATGTGCTTCAAAATACCATGATTTTTGGTCACCAATATAATCTATCAACAATTATGTATTCAAAGCATTGAGACTGCTCCTGGGGCTTCTCTAATTATAGTATTAGCACTTAGAAGCTCTTTTTTTACCTGCTTCCACAAACCATGTTCAAGCAACATCATCTGAATGATCATTGAAAGTCTGGTAGCAGGGATGGAGCCAAGATGGAGGAGTAGAAAGATGTATATACTCTAGCGCTTCCCCCACAACCCACAAAATACTTGTAAAAAATGACTTTCAATGAATTCTAGAGCAGTAGAAGCCACAGAACAACAAAGTGAAAGAGGTTTTCAGCCAAAGGTAACCTGGAAGGGCAACAGGAAACATCTATCTCACAGGATGCTGAGCAGAACAGAGCCCAGCCCTGGCCCTGGGCACTGGGAGAACCAGGACCTGAAGAGACCTCCTGGGCAGAATTCCCAGCAGGGAGGATCCCAGATCCCTCAACCCACAAGCAACAAAGAAAACTACAAAGGTCAGTGTGGGAGGGCTTTCCCAGCTGTGCAAGAGGGGAACAGAGTTCCCACAGCATTGGCCCCAGGCAGTGGCAGCAGCAGAGGCGAGTAGCTACTGTGGCCCTGCAAGCAGCCTGGGTCTCTTGTCCAGGAAGCTCAGCCTAAAGGTTCTGGTGGAATTGAGCAGCTGATTTGAATATCAGCTTTGTATTGGGAAGAGGTGAAGCACTAGTACCCTCCTCTTGACAAAGGATTCAGAAGTCAAGTAACTGGCTGGGAAAATGCCCAAAAAAGGGAAAAAAAATAAAACCACAGAAGATTATTTTCTTGGTGAACAGGTATCTCCTTCCATCTTTTCAGATGAGGAAGAACAAAGCATACTGTCAGAGGAAGGCAAGTCTTCTGCCTCCAGTACCCCCAAAATGAATATGAAATGGGCTTAGGCCATAGAAGAGCTTGAAAAGCATGTCAGCAGCCTGCTAAAGGAGAACCAAAAAATGCTGAGGAAAATAACACCTTTAAAAAGAGGCTAACTCAATTGGAAAAAGAGGTCCAAAAAGCCATTGAGAAGGAGGCATTAAAAAGCAGAATTAGCCAAATAGAAAACAAGGTTCAAAAACTCACTGAACAAAATACTTCTTTAAAAGAGAGAACCCAGTTCAGAGAAGTTATTCACTATGAAATAAACCAAGCAGTTAGAAAACAAAACCAAAAGTTTGAAAAAATAGAAGATAATGTGAAACATCTCATAGAAAAAACAACTGACCTACAAAATAGATCCAGGAGAGACAAGTTAAAAATTATGGGACTACCTGAAAGCCATGATCAAAAAAAGACCCTAGACATTATCTTCCATGAAATTATCAAGGAAAACTGCCCTGAGATTCTAGAACCAGAGGGCAAAATAAATATTGAAAGAATCCACTAGTCACCTCCTGAAGGAGATCTGAAAAGAAAAACTCCTAGGAATACTGTGGCCAAATTTCAGAGTTCCTAGGTCAAGGAGAAAATACGGCAAGCAGCTAGAAGGAAACAATTCAAGTACTGTGGAAATACAATCAGGATTACACAGGATCTGGCAGCTTCAATATTAAGGAATTAAAGGGTTTGGAATAGGATATTCCAGAAGTCAAAGGAACTGGGATTAAAACCAATTACAACCTACCCAGAAAAACTGAGTATAATACTTCAAGGAAATAAATGGTCATTCAGTGATATAGAGGACTTTCAAGCATTCATGATGAAAAGACCAGAACTGAATAGAAAATTTGACTTTCAAACACAAAAAATCAAGAGAAGCATGAAAAGGTAAACAGGAAAGAGAAATCATAAAAGACTTTCTAAAGCTGAACTGTTTACAATCCTACAAAACTGTTTACAATCCTATTATCCAAAGATAATATTTGTAACTCTTGAGACTTTTCTCAGTATTTGGGTAGGTGGAGGGATTATACACACACACACGCATACACACACACACACACACACACACATAGAGAGAGTACAGGTGGAGTTGAATCAGAAGAGATGATATCCATAAAAAAAATAATAAAACAAGGGGTGAGGGAGGAAAATACTGGGAGGAGAAAGGGAGAAATAGAATGGGGCAGGTTATAACTCATAAAAGAGATAAGAAAAATCCTGTTCTGTGGAGGAGAAAAGGGAGAAGATGAGAGGGAAAAAATGAAGCTTACTCTCTTTGGTAAGAAAATCTATCTTACACTATAGGAAAGCAGGGGAGGAGGGGACTAGTAGGGTGAAGGGGATGATAGAAGGGAGGGCAAATGGGAGAAGGGAATAACTAGAAGTAAACACTTTTGGGAAGGGGCAAGGTCAAATGAGAGAATAGAAAAAAAAAGGAGGATACAGGGTAGGATGGAGGGCAATATAGTTAGTCTTATACAACATAACTATTATGGAAGTCTTATGCGAAACAACACATATATAGCCTGTATTGAATTTCTTGCATTCTCAGTGGGGATGGGTGGGGAGGGAAGGAGGGAGAGTGTTACAAACAAATGTTGAGAATTGTTATTGCATATAACTAGGAAATAAGAAATACAGGTAATGGGGTATAGAAATTTATCTTGCCCTACAAGAAAAGAGAGAAGATGGGAATAAGGGAAGGGTGGGGTGACAGAAGGAAGGGCACATTGAAGGAAGGGGTAATCAGAATACAAGGTGTTATGGGGTGGGGGGTAGGGAATAGATGGGGAGAAAAAATGGAACTCAAAATTTTGTGGAAATGAATACTGAAATCTAAAAATAAATATATTTAAAAAAAGAATTCTTGGTATCTTCAATAATTTTTTGAAGGGTTTATGGGAAAATATTGAGAAAGGCATTTTTACTAGTCATTGATACACATGTAAAATTCTATTCCAGAATAGGGTGTATTAACAATGACACAATGAAAAGAACATGCAACTTTTGGAGTCAATAGACCTGGGTTTTAAACCACAGGGTCTTTCACTTGCTAGCTTGTGCAATCTTGACCAAGTTATTTCAGTTCCCTGGGTCTCAGTTTTCTCATCTGCAAAATATAGGGACTGGACCACATGAGCTCATCACCTCAAGTCTCATCACCATGCTACTAACTCAAACACTTATTGACTCTACCTCCCTCATTCTCCTTTCTCCTCTGATTGGAAGAATGCAGAGTGGAGTAACAAATTCTTCCCAATGCCTTCCTTTATGGAGGGTAGGAACTGGACTTTGGCTTACTCCACTTTGCATCTGCTTGTCTGCCTGATTTCAACTCTATAGAACATGATACACTCATGTTCGGTACCTTCTAATCTCTTCCCTTGGAACCCCTCAAATTTACTGCCACTCTTTGTGTATGTGTGTTGTCTCTACCCATTAGACTGTGAGCTCCATGAAGGCAGGGACTGTGTTTCTTTTTATTAATTGTATCCCTAGCACTTAACACAGTGCCTGGCATTAGTACGGGCTTAATAAATGTTTACTGAATTGGATTAGAGCTTTAAAGGTCCTTTGTATACTCTCAATCCTATGATCTTATAAAAATACGAATAATAATCCCTGTATTATCTTCCTCACAGGGTTCTGTGAGGATCAAAGGAGATAATCCTTATAAAGTGCTTCGTAAACCCTAAAGAGTAACATAAATATCAACTATTATCTTTAGTATTGCTTTGTTCTCATGACCATTTGAGGACTGCTACTGACTTTGCAATATTTACAGTCATGAAGGGAAGGGAAGGCAAAAATAGACTTGATAAAAAGAGATAAACCACAGGGTCTTTCACTTGCTGTCTTGTGTGATCTTGACCAAGTCATCTCAATTCCTTGGGTCTCAGTTTCCTTATCTGCAAAATAAGGGGATTGGACCACATGAGCTCATCACCTCTAGTCTCATCACTCTACTATTAGCTCAAACCTTAACTGTCTCTACCTCCCTCAGCCTCCTTTCTCCTTTGATTGGAGGAAAGGAGAATGGAGAAACAAACAACCTATTTCTGTTCAAGATCCTCAATTACTCTTTCCCTCTCTTTTTCCCCCTTTATGGTAGAAGGAAATTCCCCCTATGTAAGAATTCTACAAAGCATACTGACCCCCACCAAATTTCTCAATGCATATTAAAATAACTATTTTAATCTTAGGATCTGTACCAGCTGCCATATAATAAGCTTGACTGAATCATTTATCAGAAGTGTTAGAGAATGGATTATGCTACCTGTTTTCAGGTTACCAGGTTTCCACTCTCATCGTAAGAATGGCTGTTACACCAGGTACCAAGAATACAGGAAAAAGCAATCAGATTCTCAACATAGCTGTGATTTTATTGCTGCAAAACTTCCCTAGAAATCACTGTTATATAGGCATGTGGGAACTCAAAAGGGACAAAACACTGAAAGAAACCAAAGGGTATAAAACTACCAGACTGTACTAATGCAACAGCCCCTGACATACATACAATAGAATAGCCAAGTTGAAGAAATAATTTTGTACCTCATGTTATATACATATTTCTTTCTTCAGATAATGTTTTATCTTTTCCCCAATTACATGTAAAAATTTTTTAACATTCATTTCTTTTTAGATTTTGAATTCTAAATTCTATCCCTTCTACTTTTCTCCATCCCTGGAGCCAGTAAGAAATCTGATTATAGATTATACATGCACAATCATTTAATACATATTTCCATAATAGTCATTTTGTGAAAGAAAACTCAAACTCTTCCCACAAAAAAGAGAAAGAAATGAAGGAAGGAAGGAGGGAAGAAAAAAGAAAGAGAAAAAGGAAGGAAGGCAGAGAGAAAGAAAGAAGGAAAGAAAGAGAAAGAAAGGAAGGAAGAAGGAAAGAAAGAAAGGAAGAAGGAAAGAAAGAAAGGAAGAAGGAAAGAAAAGAAGGAAGAAAGAAAGAAAGAAGAAGAAAGAAAGAAAGAAAGAAAGAAAGAAAGAAAGAAAGAAAGAAAGAAAGAAAGAAAGAAGGAAAGGAAGGAAGGAAGGAAGGAAGGAAGGAAGGAAGGAAGGAAGGAAGGAAGGAAGGAAGGAAGGAAGGAAGAAAGGAAGGAAGGAAGGAAGGAAGAAAAGGAAGAAAGAAAAGATTGTATGCTTCGGTCTATATTCAGATTCCATCAGTTCTTTCTCTGGAGGTAGAGAGCATTTTTCATCATGAGTCCTTTGGGATTGTCTTAGATCATCGTATTGCTGAGAATAGCTAAGTTATTCACAGTTGGCCATTGTACAATATTGCTACTAGTGTGTACAGTGTTCTCCTGGTTCTGCTCACTTCACTCTGCATCAGTTCATGTAAGTCTTTCCAGGTTTTTCTGAAATCATCCTGGTCATCATTTCTTATAGCACAGCAATTATTCCAGTACAATCATATACCACAACTTTTTCAGCCATTGCCCAATTGATGAGCATCCCCTCAATTTCCAATTCTTATCCACCACAAAAAGAACTGTTATAAATATCCTTGTACAAATAGGTCCTTTTCCTTTTTTAATAAATTTCTTTGGAACACAGCCCTAGTACTGGTATTACTGGATCAAAGAGTATGAACAGTTTTATAGTCCTTTGTGCATATTTCCAAGTTGCTTTCCAGAATGGCTGAATGAGTTCACAACTCAACCAACAGTGCATTAATGTACCAGTTTTCCTATATCCCCTCCAACATTTATCATTTTCCTTTTCTGTCATATTAGCCATTCTGACAGGTGTGAGGTGATACCTCAGAGTTGTTTTAATTTTCATTTCTCTAATCAATAGTGATTTAGAGCACTTTTTTTTATATGACTATTGATAGCTTTGATTTCTTCTTCTGAAAACTGCCTATTCATGGACCATTTATCAACTGGGGAATGACTTATATTCTTATAAATTTGATTCAGTTCTCTATATATTTGAGAAATAAGCACTTTATCAAAGATACTTGCTGTAAATTTTTTGTTCTCAGTTTTCTGCTTTCTTTCTAATCTTGGTTGCATTGGTTTTATTTGTACATTCTGTAATGTCCTCTATCTCTTCTTTGATACTAAATTCTTCCCTTACTCATAAACCTGAAAAGTAAACTATTCCATGTGCCCCTAATTTGGTTATGGTATCATTCTTTATGTCTAAATCATGTTCCATCTGGACCTTATTTTGGTTGTTTTTGGTCTACACCTAGTTTCTGTCAGTGTTTTCCCAGAAGTTTTTGTTAAATAATGAATTTTTGTCTCAAAAACTTAGATCTTTGGCTTTATCAAACACTAAATTACTACGGTCATTTACTACAATGTATTGTGTACCTAATCTATTCTACTGATATACTACTTAAATTCTTAGTTAGTGCAAGATTGTTTTAATGATTACTGCTTTATAATACAGTTTGAGATTTAGTACAGCTGGGTGACTATATACATATTTTTAAGTGACCAGGACTGAGCTAATTGTAGCACCAATAATTAGCAACTGTTTCTTCACTTGCTGGTCTGATGACAGCTTTCATCATAGACATCTTTTTTCTTTTGCTATTTCAACACATTTCACACGTGTTGGGACCAGTGCACTCCAAGAATGTGAACTCCTATACAGATCCACAACTTGTAGTGTCTTCTAGTCTGAGAGATTTGCCGTAGGGCCCTGAGTGGTTAAGTGATTTGCCAGCAGTAGCTAGTATGTATCTGAGGTAAGACTTTCACACAGGCTAGTCCTGTAATCACAATGTTGCTCTGCCCCTCTTTATCATAATCATGGCGTCCCCAAAGTCTTAGTGTATTTTAAAACTTTAATAACTCAAATAACTTTAAATTGCTAAAACTTTTGGGACACCCATTTTTTTGCTAGGTAAATAGGCTTATGTTATCCTGAAAGTTGTTTTAATTTGCATTAGTTTAAATTGCTAGTGAAGTTGTACATTTTTATACATGATGATTGAGTGTACTTCATAGAGTTAGAGCTGGAAGGGACCTTAGAGGGCCCTTCATTTTACAGATGGAGAAACTGAGGCTCGGGGAGAAGGTGGCTTGCCTTTTCACAAGGAATAATTAGCATATCTAGGACAGAAATTCAGTATGTACTTCTTACTCTAAATTCAGTCCTACTCTTTCCACCATACTAATTGGCTGTTTGAATTTGGTGGGGGCAGGGGAGAAAGCAAGGGGAAAGAGGGAGAAGGACAGGGGCTGAGGTGTGAGAGGAGAGAGAGAGAAATTCGAAGAGAGGGGAGAGGGAGACAGAGACAGGGAATTTGTGGAAGCAGACAATGAGTAGAGATCCATAGTGTCTCACAGGTTAAAGAGACCCTGTTCACTGAGAAGGCAAGATGAAGGCTTAAAGCTTCCATTTGAGACAATGCCATTAATAGGATTCATTCTAAGGAGCTGTAACATCATTTAAAAATCTCATTGTAACGGAAAGGAAAGAAGTCATAATTGATTTCAGGACAAAAGACAGCTCCTAACATCTCTTTTTAACTTCTTTATAAATAACACATTTAAATACTTGAATGTGTTTAAGGAATATTGGTGAAATCCTTCACAGTTAGAGCAAGGGTTGAGTTTAGTGAATTACTGTCTATATTATCATTACCTAGTATTTGTTACGTCTCTACTGTGTCCAAGGGATCATGCTGTCAATTGAAATTGCTAAGAAAAAAACTCATGACATCGTCTGCTAAGACATAGAGGAGGTTGTCCTCTGTATGGATGGAAGGAGAACTCCCACAGGTGAAACTGTGGATCCTTAAAGATCCTCAAAGTAAACAGTAGAAAGAGCACTAGATTTAAAGTCAGTGATCCTACGTTCAAGTGTCACCTCTGCTACTTACTTCTTATACCTACAATTGAAGGTACAATTGAAGTTTGAAATCAGATGTGCTGGGTTCAAACCCTAGTTTTACTGTTTACTACCTATGTGATATTGGACAAGTCCCTTAACTTGTCTGACTCTTAGTTTCATCATCTGTAAAATGAAGAGGAAGAGAGGAGAGGAGAGGAGAGAAGGGAAGGGAAGGGAAGGGAAGGGAAGAGAAGAGAAGGGAAGGGACAAAAACTGACAAAAACTCCTAGGAAAACTGGAAAATAGTATGGCAGAAACTAGATATAGACCAATATCTTATACCATATACCAAGATAAGGTCAAAATGGATATATGATTTAGATGTAAAGGGTGATACTATAAGCCAATTAGGAGAGCAAGAAACAGTTTACCTGTCAGATCCATGGAGAATGGAAGAATTTATGACCAAACAAGAGATAGAGAAATTTATGAAATGCAAAATGGATAATTTTGATTACATTAATTTAAAAAAAGATTTTACACAAAGCCAATGCAACCGAAATTAGAAGGGAAGCAGGAAACTGGGGAACCATTTTTATAGCCAACATCTCTGATAAAGAACTCATTTTTAAAATATATAAAGAACTGAGTCAAGTTGATAAGAATTCAAGTCATTCCCCAATTGATAAATGGTCAAATGATATGAACAGGCAGTTTTCAGAGGAAGAAATTAAAACTATCTATCTACAGTCATATAAAAATGCTCTAAATCACAATTAGAGAAATGCAAATTAAAACAACTCTGAGGTACCACATCATACCTATCAGATTGGCTAACAAAGCAAGAAAACGATAAATGTTGGAAAAGATGTGGGAAAATTAGAACGCTAATGTATTGTTGGCGGAGTTGTAAACTGATTCTGTAGAGCAATTTGGAACCATGCTTAAGAAGCTATAGAATTGTGCATACCCTTGGATCCAGCAATACCACTACTAGGTCTAAATCTCAAAGAGATCATAAACAAAGAGAAAAGAACCCACATGTACAAAAATATTTATAGCAGCTCTTTTTGTGGTAGCCAAGAATTGGAAACTGAGGTGATACCCATCAACTGGGGGATGGCTGAACAAGTTGTGGTGTATGAATGTAATGAAATACTATTGTTCTATAAGAATGATGAGCAGGCAGATTTCAGAGAAACCTGGAAAGACTTACATGAGCAGATGGGAGTGATGTGAGCAGAACCAGGAGAACACTGTACACAGTAACAGTAACATTGTGTGATGACCAACTTTGATAGACATAGCTCTGGTCAGCAATGCAATGATCTAAGACAATTCCAAAAGACTCACGCTGAAAAATGCTATTCACACCCAAAGAAAGAACTATGGAGTCTGAATGCAGATTAAAGCATACTATTTTCTCTCTCTCATTGTTTTTGTTTTTTTCTTTCTTGTGCTTTTCCCCCTTTTGTTCTGATTCTTTTTTCACGACATGACTAATGTGGAGATATGTTTAATATAATGGTACATGCATAGCCTCTATTAAATTGCATGGGTCTTAGGGAGAGGGGAAGGGAAGGAGGGAGAAAATTTAGAACTCAAAATCTCATAAAAGTGAATGTTGAAAACTAAAAATAAATAAAAAGAAATGCATAGGCTGAGATGAGTACGATGGGGTGATAATAAAAAAAATTAAACTGTAGGGAGAGATAAAAAGGAGTAATTATACAAATGAGGCATAAAAGGAAAAATTGATACAGAAGAAGCTAGTGTGGGGGGAGGGTGGTTAGTGCTGGGACCTTCCTCTCATTGGGAATGGGTTAAAAAGGGAACAACATATATGTCTAGAATGGTGTAAAAGTCATAAATTTAGAAAGAAATAAGAGAACAAGGTGATAGGGTGGGGAGAGGGGATAAGGGAGGGATGCTTAGAGGGCAGGTTAAGGAATAGGAGGGCAAGATAGCAGGTAGAAGTAAAGCAGAGGAGTGAAGAGGGAGAGGGTAAATAGGGTGAGGATAGTGAGGAAAAATAGAAAGAAGGAAAACACACCACAAATAATTGTAGCTTAGAATGTGAATGGGACAAATTTACCTACAAAACAGAAATGAATAGGAGATTAAAACTTTGAATTCAACAATATGCTGCTTTTAGGAAACATGAAAATGAGAGATACACACAAAGATAAAACAAAGGGCAAGAGTAGAATTTAGTATGTAAAAAAAGCAAGGATAGTAATCATGATCTCAGAGGAAGTTAAAGTTGAAATAGATTTAATCAAAAGTGAAATGAGAAATTGCACTATATGTCAGCAATATTATTCAATACTTTTTTTGACCATTTAAAATAACTAGACAGTATAAAATACCTGAGCTTATATCTGCCAAAACATTAAGCAAGTAACACTTTTTATACAAATAAAGTCAGATCTAAATAATTGAAGTAATTAATATTTGTTGTTCACAGGTGGGTAAAGCCAATATAATTTTAATAACGGCAATTTTACCTAACTAATCTATTTATTCAATGTCATTAAGTTACTATTTTTTTTTTTTACAGTTAGAAAAAATTATAACAAAGTTCATTTGGAAGAACAAGAGGCTGGGTTCAAAGAAACAAGAGAAAAAAGATGTAAAGGAAGTTGATATAGCAGTATCCGACCATAAAGCATAATATGTATAAGATGAGAGCATTGTTGAAGAATAAAAAAGGTAATTTCTATTATTTTAAATTAAAATTTTCTTATATAATTAAGATGTTGTTGTGTTTGCCCTTCATGCTGAAAGAGCACTGGGACATCAAGATGATGGCATGACTTGCAGTTGACTTTGATTTGAGTGAGGGAGGGCTGTGCAAGGTCCCCAGCCTCACTTTCTTCTGCTGAGCCATCTGGGTCCAGTGACCTGGGATGGCTGGAGATGGCCCAGGATGCCTTGGGAGACCCTGGTCCTTTCAGGCTAAGGTTTTACCACATTCTCGCTTCGAGTGAGATTCACCCATTGAATGAGAAGCCTAATTAAGATCTGTATAGCCAAGCATAGAAGGAATGCAGAATATTGGGGGGGGAATCACTTTCATAGTCAATCTCTCGGGATGTGTCTGAGTTGGGATATTGCTGTGGTGTAGAAAATGTTGAACAGGTTGATTTAGAAAAACATGGAAAGGCTTGGACTTAGGAAGGAAGATGCTATCCACCTTCAGAGAAACACGACAGGAGGAGATACATGTGCGGTCTTCCACACGTGCCTATGCCTGTGTTTATAGATATCCGGGAACATATAGCCAAGCTACATTGTAGCATTCTTTGGGGTGGGGGTGTGGCTAGAGGGAGGGGGAAAATAAAGTAAAACGTGCACAAAAGGGAAGAAAAGAAAACCGACCAGGAAGCCCAGAAAAGTCGGGCAGCTTCGCAAACAACGTGGAGGGTTGGTTACATAGGGTTTTTTTGAAATGGAAGTTGTTTTACGTGGCAGCCTCCTTCATGGTCTGCTGTGTACATGGCAATGGATTCCTTCTTTTCTCATGTTGCATTTGACATTTTTAAAAAATTACCCCAAAAGTGCTATCATTTTTCTGACTTTTAAGCTGCCGTTCACCGAACTTCTCTGTCTCTCAGTTTCCCCATCTGCCAAACGGGGATGCCAGTGCCCCGTGGCCGCCGCCCACTTCCCGGGGCTGTCCGGGGCAGGGCAGACCGCGGCGGCGGCGGGCACTCCCGCGGCTCCGGACAGCGAGCAGCAGGAGCCCAGGGCCGGCCGAGGCGGCCCGGGCGGGGACCGAGGCCAGCGCAGCCGGAGGCCAGCGCCGCGGAGGGCGGGGCCGCGGGGGGCGGGGCCGCGGAGGAAAGCTGGGGAAGCTCCGCCCCCTTCCCCTCTGACCCCGCTGTCTCGTCTCTCCGTCTTCCTGTTCCAAACCACGTGGACGCGCTGGGGCCGCGGGAGCCGAGCCCCGAGCCTCCCGGGCCGCCGCCGCACCTCCTCCTCCCTCGGCCCTCGGCCGTGCGCGCCGGCCGTCGTGGGCAGCGGCGGCGGCGGCCGCGGCGCCCCGGGCTGTGCCGGCGGAGGGATCGGGCGGGGGGCGCGCTCACATGGCGACCCAGGCGCACTCGCTCCGCTACGGGGGCTGCAACTTCTTTCGCCAGCGCCTCGTCTTGTCCACCCTGAGCGGGCGCCCCGTGAAGATCCGCAAGATCCGGGCCAAAGACGAGAACCCCGGCCTCCGAGGTCATTCGGGAGTGGGGGGCCGCCGGGGCGGGGGGGGGGGGGCTGCCGCGGCGGGGAGGGGGCCGCCGGGCTCGGACCTGTCCGAGGGAGTGGGCAGGGTTCGGGGTGCGCGCGTCCCGGGGGCGCTGGGGGGAGATCCCGGCCCCTTGGGGGTGGGGAGGGGAGGAGGCGCCTGTGTCGGTGTTAGTCACCCCAAGGAGTGCGCGGTGTGGAGCGGGGAGATGCGTAGCACACTCACACACACTCACATACGCGCACACACACTCACACACACATACACACATGCACCTACACGCATATACACTCACGCACACATATTCACATACACACACGCACACACATATACACGCATTCACATGCACACACACACTCACACACACTCTTACGCGCGTGTTGACGTTCGGCCCGTGCTGCTTTCCCCGGGTCTCCGGGGTGCTGGGTAGTAAACAACTGCACGTTTCCGAGCCTCACATGCTGCCACAAATCCCTGGGTGTCTCCGCCGCCGCCGTCTTTCCGTCTGGCCAACAACGTCTTCCAAATAGGAAAATGGTTTGTTTTGCTGAAGTGCGATAAGTAGTCCGTGGTCGTGAGAGATGCCGCGAGTGAGATTTGGAGAAAACTGCGAGTCCCCTCCCTCCCAGCCTATTTTCTCTCCCCCCTCCACCCCCCACCTTCGAGGCGCCATAGATTTTCTTAGGGTCTCAGAGCTGGAAGGAACCTTTAGGGAGCCTAAGATATGGAGCTCAAAGGGACCCTGGGGATCGATTAATCCAGTACCTTTTTTTTTTTTTTTAGAGAGGAAACTGGGGCCCCGGGCAGAGAAGTGATCCGTAGGATCCTAGGTGACCCAGGAAGGAAGTAGCCCAGCCAGGATTGGATGGAGCTCAGTCCCCCTTCTGACTCTAAATCCAGTTTCCTAGCCATCTCCCCATACTGGGCACGCTGCGGATTTTACCTGAGTTTGTTTTCAGCTCCTGCTTAATGGTGTACTTAGAATGGGGGTTGTGAGCTTGATTCTACTAGGCGGAGGGCCTGTGTGCATGAGCCTTGATACAATCAGGATGGTTCTGGGTTGGGAAAGATCACTGGATTGTGAGTCAGTGTCCCTGGGTTTGAATTCCACCTCCCTTGTGACCTTTCCTAAATGACTTCCCCTTTGCGGATTCCCATTTCCTCTTCTATGTTTGGACTGGATCATTAAGGTACTGCCCTACTCTAAATCTTGGGATCCATTAAAGTACAGATTGTAGAAAGGCCTTCTAGCAGCTTTCCATACATGTAGACAGTTTAAAAATAGCCCCATTTAAAACCACATTGCATTATGTGGAGCCTACTTTTAAGTAGCCTACCTCCCCTGAATGAGACTAGATCTCCTAGTGGTTTTGTTCATTGTAGTCTCAAAATTTTATAGCATCTTCAGATAAAAGGCCTCTCTCTGGAATGATGGATGGCATCTGTGGCTGGCCCTGGCAGCTTCTCAGGCTGCGGTGATGCTTGATTTGACTTTGGTCTCCTATGTTATTATGTGGCCAGGGCATTTCATCTTCCATCTCAACTTAGTCTCCAGACAGTCCCACTTTTACATTCAGTGGGCTGCCATTTACATATGATGAGGAGAGACATGACAAGAGGTAAGAGAGAAGTAAGGAGACCTTGAGAAGACCCAGCCCTAGTGAAGGGTTTGGAGGAGAAGCATTTATAGTGATCTCAGAAGGCTGTAAAGTTGAGACTGAAACCCTGAGAGAAGTGAAGTGACTTTGCCCAAGGTGGCATGGGTAATGGGTAAGCTGAGATTCAAACTTGGCCTTTCTGATTCCAAATTCAGAGGAGAGACAGACAGACAGATACTGAGAAACAGCTGGACTTGAGATCAGGAAGACCTGCATTCAAATCTTACCTCAAACTTACTAGAGGTGTGACTCTTTTCATTCATTAAACTGCTCTGAATCTCAGTTTCCTCAAATGTATAAAGAAGATAATCGACCTTACCTTGCAGGATTATTTTGAGGAGCAAATGATGAGAGGAAGTGGCATGGCTTTGCACATCTTAAATCTTAAAGGACTCCATAAGTGGGAGCTGTCACCATTATTATTTTTACTGCACCATCCATGTTTAGTAGCGGGTAAGATGTGGTAAGAAGTCTGTGATAGCACATTCTCTGGAAATTGCTATATCTATTTAGCCTGAGGGTAGGACTCCTACCAGAATTATAATACACCAAGAGAACATTTGTTTGTCTTCAAAGATGATAGCCAATGGACTAGGTCTTTGGTATCTCTGGTCTCTGCCACCAGTTGGCAACCAGGCCACTTTCCAGTGGCAAAAGGGCTTGCTCATTGGGACCACCACTTATGAGAATATGCCTGCTGCTGCCAACAGCAGCTGTCTCACTCCCCCTTCCTTCTCCTCTGCTCTTGAGGTTGCTCACTTTTTCACGAGCTATTGAGTAGCACGCACTAGGAAGTTCATTTTGATGGTCTTGAGCAAGCACTGTTGAATGCAATAATCATTTCTTATATACTGTAATAAACACTGAAGAAAAAAATGAGATTCTTAATTCAGATCTAGGTACTCACTTTCAAGCTTCCAAGACCCTGTGTCTATTTGCCCACATGAGGAGCTGAGAGGTGATGGCATCCAGCAACCTGCTGCTGAAAGAACCTTTGTAGGTTTAAGGTACAGATGAGGGGGAAGCGTTGTTACTGACCGCTTTTCAGCTCTTACCCAGAAAGGTATTTAGAGTTACATGTTGTTATTAATTAGTTCTTTCAGTCATGTCTGATTTTTTTTGTGACCCTATTTGGGATTTTCTTGTCAAACATGCTAGGATGGTTTGTTATTTCCTTCTCTGTAAAATGACAGATGAGGAAACTGAGGCAAGCAGGTTAAGTGACTTGCGCAGGGTTGCATAGCTAGTAAGTGTCTAAGGCCAGACTTGAACTCAGGTCTTCCTGATTTCTGACTCCAGGCGCAGGGCTCCATCTAAGCTGCCCTTTAGAGTATCATAGACATGAGCATTTCATTCCTGTTCAGAAATACTCATTGGCTTCTTCCTGTTACCAAAGTTCTATCTCCCATTTGCCTGGTCACTAAGGCCCTCTACAATCTTATTTTTCCAGCTCTGTCTCATTGAATACATTTCAAGTAATCACTCTTTACTTCTTTGCACAGACTTCTATATTCCCTACCCATCTCTTCCCTCCTAATCATTGAATTCCCATCCATCTTTTGAGGCTCAGCTGAAATGGTATGAAAACCTGTCCTGATCCTCTGTCAGTAATGATTCTGGCCTGTGGACTCACAGTTATCTTTGAGTCTTATAACTCCCTTCTAAACTGAACTCCACAAGGGAAGGAAACTGGTTCAATTTAAACTATATTTTTTTCAGTGCCTACCATAGGGGTCTGGACGCAGTCAGCTCTTAGATATTGGCTGAATTCTTCAAAGAGAATCAGTAGACTTCTATAGCTGGAAGAGACGTTGGAAGTCTTCTAGTCCAGCCTCCCACTTAGTGGAAGAGTTCTTTCCATAGTATTCCTGGCAGCCAGCTAGTCTCTGCTTGAATGTTCCCGGTGATGGAGGGTCTGCTCATGAGACAGTCCAATCCATTGTTGGCCAGTTTTGGTTAGCAGATTGCTTGTTAGTATAGAATCACAAAATCAGAGATTTGGAGCTAGAAAGGACCTTGAAAATCCTCTACATTGACACTCTTGTATATTCTTTTTTAAAAAAATTATTTTACTTTTCCAGTTAAGAAGCTTTGCCCCCCCCCCCTCCCAACTTCTCCCCCAACTCCCACTGGGAAAAAAAGAAAGAAAAACAAAAACCTTTGTAACAAATGTGCATCATCAAGGAAAACAAATCTCTTATGTTGGCCATGTCCACAAATGTGTCTCATTCTACATTTTGAGGAAAGGACATCTCTCTGTCACGAGTGGGGAATATTCTTCCATATTTGGTATTCTGGAATCATGATTGGTCAGAGATATTTCTTTTTTACACTGCTGTTTGAACTTCTTCATTTTACAAATGAGGAAACCGAGGTTTTGAGAGACTTGCCCAAAGTCACATAAAAATCAAAGAGGCAGGATGTTGAGTTGAGAGCCCCATCTCTGAAACTCCCAGACTTTCTCCTGCTTCTTTCTCCCAGAGAATAGTAGGAGTATGGTAGGAGTCTCATACCTCTTCCATACAGCAATCTTTAGAATGCTTAAAGAAGGAGTCAGTTGTTCAGTCGTGTCTAAACTCTTCAAGACCCTATTTGGGTTGTTTTTTTTTTTGTTTTTTTTTGGCAGAGATACTGGAGTGGTTTGCCATTTCCTTCTCCAGGTCATTTTACAGATGAGGAAACTGAGGCAGTCTTAAGTGACTTTCCTAGGGTCATATAGCCAGTTTTGAACTCAGTAAGATGAATCTTCCTGACTCCAGCCCTGACACTCTATCCGCTGTGTGAGGCCCTCTCCCTCCTTTTCCACGGTGGCTGTGGAGTCAGAAGACGTGGGTTCAGATTCCCTGCTCCCTCTTCTCTCCAAACTAAACTATATGCAGAATGAAATGTTTTTAAACATTTTCTTTAAGTGAACTTAATTAATTTACTTTCTTTACCCTGGCTGAAAGAGAAAAGAATCAGAACATTGACTCAAAAGTCTGAAAATTTTACCAAAAAAATAAATAATTGGGGCTATTTATCCTGAGGAATAGAGGGCCTGGGAGGGGTTGTTAGATAGCTATCTTCCACTATTTGAAGGAATGTTACTGGGAAGAGGGTTTAGCTTGTTTTTCTTTGTCCCCAGAGGAAAGAAATGGGAGCACTGGAATAGATGTGGCTTGAAGGCAGATCTTGCCATATTTCCTAGCCAGTAGAACTGTCCAAAGAAAGAATGAGCAGCCTCTGAAAGTGTAGTGAGTTCCCTTTTCCTGGAGTGCTTCCATCAGTGGAGCTGTTCAGGTAATGGAGGAATCCTGCAGTCTCTGACACACTTGAACTTTTTAATTGGGTCCACCTGTGACTCCTTTTGTGCGCTTTAACCACCCATTTCTTCAGCATGTCTTAGTCATTTATCAAATGGTCTTGGCAGCAACTTGAGAGAGTTAAACCAGGTTGGCGTTCAAGGTTCCTTTTGGCTCTAAAAGTGTCATGACTCGTTGGCTAGTTCCTCAAAATCCCGCTCTGATGTTTTGGGCAATAATGAGATTTTTAACTTAGCAGGCAGGATTTGGACTTGGACGGTAGTTTTCTTGTATTAGTAGGGATTTTTGGAATTAGAATAACAATCAGTCGTGGTTTATGTTTACATGGTTCTTGGATTTGTAGAGTGCACCCCCTGCAAATCTTATTTTCCCCATTTTACAGATGGGGAAACTGAGTCTTACAGAAGTGAGTGACTTGCTCAGGGTCACATAGCTAGTAAGGGTGGGAGCTGGGATATGAGGCAGAACGCAGGATGCCTTCCAGTTTAGTAATCTGTGTCTCCTGCTTTTCTGTCTGCAAAGTGAGACGAGCTCTTGTGCTCCTCACCTGACTCGGTTACTTTGTAACCCTGAGAAGCGTGAGCTACATTCCGGGATATCCCTGGCCATAGGAAGGAATGAAATACTATTTTTGTTGATTTTTAATGATAAGTTAAAACCTACAAAAAGGAAATAATTGAGTATCAGGTTAGCATCGAGCAGGAGGACTTGGAAGAGGTGAGTGACAGCTGAGAGAACAGGAAGAGTGCTGAATTTAGTCACACCTGGCTCACAGGGCCACAGCTGACTAGGGCCTCCTACGGTGCTTGGCACATAGTAGCTGCTTCATAAATGCTTATTGACTGATAGCAATTGTAGTCACTTCCCCTCAGTGTCCTCCTTGTCAGAAAAGAGACTTTAACCAAATGGTCTCTGAGGACCCTTCAGTTTTGTTTGTTTGGGTTTTTTTCCCTGTTTTTTTGGGGGGGGAGGACGGGACAATCAGGGTTAAGTGAAGTGTCTGTGACCAGATTTGAACTCAGGTCCCCCTGACTCCAGGGCCCATGCTCTATCCACTGTACCACTTACCTTTTTCTCCAATTTTTTTTAAAAAATAAATTTTTATTGGTATCTTTTGTTTGTTTATGTCACCAATATTTTGACCATCCCACACAGCAAATAGCATTTAGGAAGGAAGGAGGGAAAGAAGACCATCAAATCGGATCAGTATATAGAGAGGAAAAGTCTAAATATATGTACAGAGTACCTTCCACTTCTAATAGCCCTATGAATCTTTTCACTTTGGACCCAGGTCACCTGACTCCAAAGGACAGTGTGTGTGTGTGTGTGTGTGTGTGTGTGTGTGTGTGTGTGTGTGTGTGTTTGTGTGTGTACATGTACATACATATTTTAAAACCAGAGCACCCCTGTCTTATGGCAGAATATTCTGAGGTATTGTCAGAGGATTGGACTAAAGGAAAATCAGACACCACTGTAATCATTACGGGCATTGATTCCCTTCTGTCTGTAGATGATGCTTCACCCCCTGTGGCAGCCCTGCTTTACTTGCTATTGGCTGTGAACGCCAACAGCTTTCTACCAAATGATGATTATTGGCCACCCGCACTATTTTTGTCTTCCTAAAGACAAATGCCAAGAATCCTAATTGGCCTGTTTTCATTCTGCTGTTGCTTGGAAGCTGTAAAATACTGTTCCAGAAAGAACCATGTACTCTTCTCTTTCAAGGGAGAAAAGATCACAACAATGGCAACGTTAGACTTTCAGCTCTTTCTCCTGCTCTCCATTTTTTTTTGGTTAGGAATACTAGGAAAAATCTTAATTTTCTAAACAGGAAATGGGGAAAGGGAACATATAGGAAGCAGATGGATTGAGCTAGC
The DNA here is from genome assembly GCF_028372415.1 of Notamacropus eugenii. Classification (NCBI taxonomy): domain Eukaryota; kingdom Metazoa; phylum Chordata; class Mammalia; order Diprotodontia; family Macropodidae; genus Notamacropus; species Notamacropus eugenii. The sequence continues at coordinate 39,835,766 of NC_092872.1, read as the reverse complement.
TCCAAGGGCAAAGCAGCGAACCAAATTCGAGTATCCACAGGTTTTTATTTCTTAGTAAAACTGGGATTTAAAATGACCCTCTAAGGAGAATTTTAAAGAATGTGGCAGAGATTCCACCAGGAGAGAGAATGAGGGCACCCTATTGGTTAATTCATGGTGTGTTGGTTGCATTATTTTCAGAGAGGCAGCTAGGTGGGTGCTCTGGATAGAGCTAGTCTTGCAGTTCAGAAGACCTGAGTTCAAATCCAGCTTCAGACACTAATAGTATTGACCATGGGCAAGTCATTTGAATTCCATCTCAGTTTCTTCAGCTGTGAAATGGGGATAATAATAATATCTCCCTCCCAGGGTTGTTTTGAGGATCAAATCAGATAATATTGTAAAGCACTTAACAAAAGGAGGCACCTAGTAAATGCTTTTTTCCTGTCTTCCATCAGTATCTTAAAGTTTCAAGTATTTATCATTTACTTGCTGTGCGCAAGGAACTATGCTTGACCACCGAGGCTGCAGAAATGAAAAATAAGAGCCTCAGCCTTAAAGAAGTTTACGTTATAATTGAGGGCAGGGGTGTTAAAATATGCATCTCAACAAATGTAAAGGGGAGATAGTGGCAAAATACCCTAGGAGAAGGTGAGCCCTTTACAGGAGGTTTGGAGTCTGGGAAGTTCTCACAGGGGAGGTTAATCTTTAGCCAAGTCTTTTCTTTTTTTTTTTTTTTGGTGAGGCAGTTGGGGTTAAGTGACTTGCCCAGGGTCACACAGCTAGTAAGTATCTGAGGTCAGATTTGAACTCAGATCCTCCTGACTCCAGGGCCAGTACTCCATCCATTGCACCATCTAACTGCCATCCTTTAGCTAAGTCTTAAAGGAAGAGACAGATGTCAGCAAGTAGTGATGAGGAAGGAATGCATTCCAGGCAAGGGAGAAAATCTGTCCAAATGAATAGTGGCACAGGACAAGATCAGGGGAAAAACAGCCAATGGAGAAGAGGGGAGAATGGGAAATTGGCCTGCAGAGGTTGGTCAGAACCAGAATGTGGAGGGTCTAAAATACCAGGATGTTTTTATACTCTAGGCAGTAAGGAACCATTGAAATGTGATTGGAGCACAGGCATGACATGGTCATTGCCATGAGGGTAGGAACATCAGAAGGGGATGGATTGGAAGCTGGGAGATTAAGTAGGAAGCTATTGCAGTAGGCCAGGGGAGGGGTGATGAGGGTCTGAAGGAGGATGTAGCAGTGGGAGTGGAGTGTAGAGAGAGCCCTTCCAAGAAGGACCTGGATGCTGCAAGGCTCCAATGTTGATTTCAGAAGTTGTTGTGATGGTCCTGAGCCAGCCATGGCCCATCCTGCCACCCCTCTGAAGGATGATCACCGTCTTTGGGGTAGGAGTAGAAGAAGAGGAAGAATACGGACAACAGGGGCCTTTTCCTAGAACAGTTTGGGGCTGGGGCAGCTCCATTGTATAAATACACCCCCGCCCCCCCAGCCCCACTCCTATTCTATCCCCTCCCAGCCAGGGGTTTTATGTGGGTGAAAGCAGGTTAAACTACATGGCTGGAGTTACTTGGAAAGGTTATAGAAGGGCACTGTCTAGCCTGTAGAGTATACATGCTCAAGGCATTGGCCAAGTGGCAAAGGAGGTTCAGTACTGATAATACATGTTTATGAATGAGCCTCAGGTCTTTTTATATTTACCAATAAGTGGAAGAGACTTTGTGATTCTATGAAAGATACGCTGTTGAATTCCTGGCTTTCTTACTGATTTAGATCCATGGGTGTGAGTGGCCCCCCGACGGGTGAAGGTCACAGCTTGACTCTCCTGTATCTTCTCATCTTAATCTCACTCTTGCCCTGTTTTCCCATCAACTCTTTGGGTCCATGCAAAGTGCTGGGAGCTTTCCCGCAGCTCTGGACATGGACAGACACCAGTGAGGCCTGTGGGCTAAGCTGTTGCCTCTTTATATGCTGAGCCCACCTCTTTGTTCTGATTATGTGGCCTTCTGATGGTATCCTTTCCATTGCTTCTGTCCATTTTTCATTGGTAGAATGTCTCTGCGTTTGTCCTTTGGGTAATACCTTTAATTTTATTCTTAGAATCTGGAACGTTAACCCCAAGCCAGTCAGCCAGCATCACTGAAAGAATATTAAGAAAAATTAAGAGATGTTTGGGGTCATTAAAAGCACAGTCATTTTCCAAATGCAGTCCAGCTTCTTTTACTCGTATTTATTTGTGGGCCCAGCTTATTTATGTGCAGAGTCTGCCCAGGGTAGAGGTTCTTAATGTGGGGCCCACAGACTTCCCAGGGGTTGCTGCATAGATTACAGGGAAATCTGTGAACTAGGATGGGGGGAAGTCTTTATTTTCACTAATCTTGGTTTCCTTTGTTATCCTGTGTATTTTATTCTGTGCAATTAAAAACATTTAGAGAATGGGTTCATAGACTTTATCACATTGCCAAAGTGGGGAAGTGGGGTAGGAGTCCATGACACAGAGAAGGTTAAGAACCCTTGATCTAAGAGGGTGTGTGTGTGTGTGTGTGTGTGTGTGTGTGTGTGTGTGTGTCTGTGTGTGTGTGTGTGTGTCTGTGTCTGTGTCTGTGTGTCTGTGTCTGTGTGTTGATGAACCAGCCAAATGTATTGTCCTTCCAATTGCATAGCATGCTGTGTGCAATAGATACACTTCATTCAATAGTTAACCTCTTAGTATTGGTGGTTACTTCCCTTCCTTCCTCAATGACTTTGATATCTGCCTTACAATTTTTCTTTTCTCCTCAACTCTAGCCCTCATACTAGTCTAGGTCCTCTTACATGTTTTCCACTGGCGACCCCTTCAGCACTTATTAAACTGTGGGTCAAGACCCCATATGCATTATAGAAGCTCTGTGAGGATTTAACAGTACATAGTGACTATCTCTAAAACACTAAACCACTCACTTCCCATGAGCCACTCCTCCATCCCATCTCAGCCACACACAGAAATGGTCATAATACCCTTGATCTTGCCTTGCCTAAAAATATACCACCTCTATGTTCAAGAACTCCAAAATCTCATTATCTGACCATAATCTACTGGCTTTTCACCTCTTCCTCTGCCTTTCCTTACATAACCCGACTCTTCACCCACACTGTGACCTCCAATCCCTTGACCTCTTTCAGTTCTCTCCCAGGCCATCTCCCCTGCACTAGCCACTCTCTCCTCTTCTCATCTTGACTCCCTGATGAACCAGTTCAGTTCTACATTGTCTTCCTCTCTTAAATCCCTAGTCTCTTTAGCACACTGCCAGTTATGTCCAGGCAAGCCTCAGCTTTGGATCATTTCCACCATTTACCACCTTTGCTCCCACACACATGCTGCTGATGGAGAAAATCGTGCAACAATTCTGATTTATTTTATACAACTTCAATTGGCTCCTCACTGCTGCTAGCCAGTCCTGTTATCCTACTCCCCATGGGGGCTTTCTCAGATTTCCTTTGACTCCCACTCCCCCCTAACTCTAAACTGAGAACCTTGCCTCATATTTTACAGAAAAAAATCAAGGCCATGCACTGTGAGCTCCATCTTTCCTCTTCTTGTATCAGTCACTTGCCTTCTGCCTGTCTCTCCTCTGAGGAGGCCTTTACCAAGGTCAGCCATGCTACTTGTCAGAGTGATCCCATTCCATCCTGTCTCCTCCAAGAGACAGCCTCCTCTGTCCATCCTTACTTTCAGTCTCTCCCTGTCTACTGGCTCATTTCCTACCACTACAAGCATGCCCATGTCTCCCCCATCTTGAAAAAAACCCTCACTTGATCCTTCCATCCCTACTATCATCCTATTTTTCTCCTGCCATTTGTAGCTAAACTCCTCAGAAAGGAGTCTACAGTATGTGCCTCCCTTTTCTCTCCTCTTCTTAAGCCCTTATAAAATCTAGCTTCTCAATTTGTCATTCCACCATTCTCTCCAAAGTTATAAATGATCTTTTAGTTGCCAGATCCAGTGGCCTTTGCTCATTTCTCATTCTGCTCTACCTCTCCGCAGCCTTTGACATTGTTGATCTTTCTTTCCTCCTTGATACTTTCTTCTCTAGATATTTGGGGCACTGTCTTTCCTGGTTCTTGTCCCACGTGTCTCACCTTTCTTCTGTCTCCTTTGTTGGATCTTCCTCCAATAACATTCTCTAATCCTAGGTGTCTCCCAGGGTTCTGTCCTGGGTCCTCATCTTTTCTCCCTCTATACTGCTGCACCTGGTGATCCCATCAGCTCCCCCGGATTTAATTAACGTTCTATGCTGATGATTCTTAAACTTATATTTCCTGCTCCAATCTCTGCTGGTTGCCAATCTCACATCTCCAGCTGACTTTCAGGCATCTTGAAGTGGATGTCCTGTGTTGAAACTCTGTGTTGAAAATTCAACTTTCCTTTTCTCCCTAAACAGAGGGCAACACCATCCTCCCAATCGCCCAGGCTCGCACCTGGGAGTCATCCTGGATGCCTCACTATCTCTCACAAGCTACATCCAAGCTGTTGCCAAGGCGATCTGATTTCACTTCTGCAGCATCTCTCGAATACATACCCTTCTGTCCTCTGACAGTGCTACCACTCTTGTGCAGGCCCTCATCACCTCATGCGTGGATCATTGCAATAGCTTGTTGATGCATCGGCCTGCCTCAACTCTCCACAGTCCAACACGTCCAGCCACTAAGGTGATTTTCCTAAAGTGCAGGTCCAGTCATGTCATCCCACTGCATGATAAACTCCAGTGGCTTCCTGTTGACTCTAGGAGCAGATATAAAATACTCCTGCATTCAGAGCCTCTCATTACCCAGCCACTTCCTGCCTTTCCAGTCCTCTTACACCTCTACTCCCCTACATGTACTCTTCAGTCCAGTGACACTTGGCTCTGGGCATTCTCTCTGTCTCCCATGCCTGGAACGTTCTCCCTCCTCTTCTCTGCCTAGTGACTTTCCTGGCTTCCTTTTACGTTCCAAATAAAATCCCATCTTCTACAGGAACCCTTCCCCAACCCCTCTTGATTCTAGTATCCTCCCTCTGTTGGTTATTTCCTATTTATTCTGTATATAACTTACTTTTCATGTATTTGTATATTGTCTCCCTCATGAGATTTCAATCTCCTTGAAGGCAGGGGCTATCATTCTTTGTATCCTTAGGTGCTTAGCAGGGTGCCTGGCACCTGGCACCTGGCAGATGCTTAATAATATTTATTGATGAATTGATTCCCTTGACTTTTTTTTAGATGCGAATCGTTAGACTAAATTCTCAGGTAATCGTGACTCATTTAGGAGTCTGTACAGGACTCTGAGAGTTGGTGTAATTGCGCAATAGCATCCATAAACTGGAGCAGAAACGTGTCCTTTGTAAGGAATCCCCCCTCTTCCATTTGGACTCTGCATCCTGACATCATCGAGTATTAGAGGTGTTGAAGGAAGCCTTAGCTGTGACCCAGGAAAGTGAGAGAGGGGTCCAAGGTCAAGACCTGCAACCAGAACCGAGGCCTTCCAGCTCACTGCTCTGTGCTCTACCCCAAGAGATTAGCTCATCTCACTAAATTGCATCAAAGTGAATAACATGAATTCTCCTGATCTAGACCCTCAGGGATTGGTGTTGGGAAAACGTCATCTCCTGGCAGTTAATGGAAGGGCCGAAGGGACAATTGTTGCCAGACTCCTAGGAGTGTGTAGCCCAAAGCCCATTTAGTATCATAAATTAAGTTGTAAATAATGACAGTCCTTGGAGGGGATTCCTTGTGACTCTTGTGCCGGAGCTCCATATGTTCTTCATCTGTCCTAAGTTCCAGCAGACTCTGCCAGCAACCTTTGCCAGGGGTGGCCAGAATTGCCTCCAACAGCCTGATATATTTGTCCTGGGTTTGAGGGCAGCTCCCTGAGGAGGGAGGCCCAGGCTTCTTCCATTTGTAGCTCGTCCTTCTACTCAACTACAGTTCATATGAGGCCAAGAGCAGTGACTTCTCTAAACTTTGTATTTTCCTGGGTGTTTTGCACAGTGCTCTCCATGCAGTAGGTCATTAATAAAAGGATTGAATTGAAATGTGCAGAGGAAGAATTCTACCTACCATGAGTGGAGTTCATGGTGACAGAGTTAGAAGAAGGAGGAAGAAGAGATAAAAATATAGAAGTTTAATGACTTCAGATGGAAATCGAGTCCTGTGACAAAGTATAATACATTTAGAGCATAGATTGATTTGGACCCCAGAGGTCATCTAATTGACCCTTTTGTTTTATAGTCATAGAAACTGAGGCCATGACATACCCGCAAAGTAACTATTCAGAATTTGAGCTTTTCAGGCTTTTAGATTCCATTGCTACCGTGTTTTTCCATAGCACCTATCTGCCTCTCTTCTGACTTAAACTTAACCCTTTCAACCAGGGTTGTGCTAGAAGCATCTTATATCTTGGGAGAGCCAGTAGTGAAATTTTCTGTGAGCATTTACTCCTCCGAGATCAGCAAACCTTATGTTATAAATCAACTTTTATTGTTTTGTTTATTGTCTGGATTTAAGAAAATAATGGAGAGAAAATGTTGATCTTGCAAATTAAGTGCTTATTCTGCTACATTTCTTTTTTCACCTGTGTTCAATCTTAACCAGCACATGCTTTTAAACCCTTCACCTCCTGCCTTTGTTGTAGTTGTCTCCATTGGCAGCGAGGATAATTCTTCCATCCTACGTTTAAAAAGAAAGTTCATTTTTATTTTTTGTTTTTCTGTTATACATATTTCCATACAATTCCTCCCTTACCCTCTCCCAGGCAGCCATCACTTATAATAGACAGTTTAGAAAAAAAGGAAGAAAAAGTTAAGCAGAACTAGCCAGCACATGAGAAACATACAAGCAGGCCTCCACAATGCAAAGAACTGGGGAGAGGAGACTTTCATATCTCTTCCTTGTGGCCAGGTTTGACCGTTATCATTTTGCAGCATTCCGTTTGGATTGTCGTTGTATTTATATTATTTTAGTCTTTGCATATGTCATTTCCTAGTTCTTACAGAATTTTCCATACTTTTCCATCACTTACTAAATTTTCTGTACTCTCCATAAATTTTAATTCAGGATAATAACTATTAAGGCAGTTGCTTAAGAAATGTTAGCTATTTTCCACCCTATTCCCAAATTTCTACTTTGTTTTGCCTTTTGTGGGGGGAGGGTATTGGGTTACAGGAGGAAATTATGCTAAATAATAGAGAGATTGGTTTTAACCTGGTTTGGTGGAAAGATTGCTGGACTGGAGATTCAGTAGGCTTGGGTTCTAGTCTCATTTCTCTTATTAACTGGATATGTGGTCTTGGATCAGCAGACTTCATTTCTCTGGCTTCTTCCTTATCAGATGAGGCAGTTAGATGAGATAACCCTTAAAGTCCCTTCCAGCACTGAGAACTTGTGAGTCTGCCATAAAATTAGAAACAGCTCAATGCCATGAATTACTTCATGGAAGGGTTGTTATTCTTCCTTCAAGAGGATGATGTCTTGACTTGGAAGTAAATTGGATTTAAGTGAGGCAGGGCTGTGTAAAGTCATCAACCTCAGTCCCTCCTCCAGAGTCATTTGGAGGGTCAGGTAGAGGGGACTTCTGCTGCAGACAAGGAGAGATGGGTTCTCTGGCTGGATTTATTAGATGAACCCTGATCTATTTTCACTTTTTTACTAGAAATTGGAAAATGAGGAGAAGCTCAGAATTGTGTTCATCTATTTGTTTGGAAAAAAATCTCCCCATTTCTCCACTGTCACATGTTACATTGAGGTGGGATAATGAGGTGCTGCTGAAATTAATCCATCAGGGATCTCTGGCTTTATAACTTTTGAGAGCTCCCTTCCTCCCTCCATTCAAGTAGATCACAACCCTTTTGTGGTTTTAGGTGGTCTTTCTAAAAATTCCATTGATGCCTTTTGTTTTTATATTACCTACATTTTTCATTATGTTCCTCTACTCTCCCCTTCCCCAAAAAGTTTTCCCTTATAAGAAAGAATTTAAAGGGGCGGGGAAGGAATTTCAATAAAACTATTCAAAACGTTGAGGGAAAAGTCATGACAGTCTGCAGTGTTCCACACCCGTCATCCCTCATGTCTCTAGAGAATTAGGGCAAGGGAGGTGGTTTCATATCTCTTTTCTTGGGCCAGCCTTGGTCACTATAATATGCAGCATTATAATATTTTGTTGTACTTCTTTTTCTTTGTACCATAGTCATAGTGAGTGGTTGTCCTGGTTCTGCTTACTTCACTTTGTATCAATTCATATGGCTCTTCCCTTTCTTCTGTGTTCATTATTCATCATTTTTTACAGCCCAGTCATTATTCCATTACATTCCTGTACCATGTCTTATCTAGCCATTCTCCAGTCTATGGGCACTGCTTCCAGTTCTTCACTAAGAGGTTGGTTTTTGAGAGTTCATAGAATCATAGATTTAGGCTTTGAAGGGTCTTTGGAGGCTTAGAGGCCATCTAGTCTGATATCTCATTTGACTGGTGAGGAAATTGAGCTTTAGAGAGATTAAGTGAATTGGCAGCCAAGAAAATTCCTTCACTCTGTGGCCAATCTCATGATGAGCAAATGAGCTTCTCTCAATTTACCTAAACTTTCTTAGCAAAAGACACACTTACCGTCACCATATATGTCCTACTCAAAGCGTTTCCAATTTAAGAGAAACTTTTGCCTGAGCTCATGTGCTGCTGGTATTATCTTTGAGGAAACATTGGTGCTCTCCCAGTGTGAAAGAGGCATTGGAGGAGGACTTTGGCAAGGAAATGAATAGCTTTTAGGATGACTAGTTGGAGGTATGATATGTGAATGGAATGAAATATTATGGCTGTAAGAAATGATGGAAAGGGATGGTTTTAGAGAAACCTGGGAAGACTTGCATGAACTGATACAGAAGAACAATTCACATGACATCAGCAGCATTGCATAGACCAGCAACTCTGAAAGACTTAAGAACTCTGATCAGACAAATGAGTTCTGACGAGGTAGCACGCTGTTCTCTTGATGAAGTCAGGTCAATTCAGCAGTCATTTAAGGGTGCCAGGGACTGTGCTAAGCTCTGGGGTGGGTACAGAGGAAAGCAAAAACAGGCGCTGTTTTCAAACAGCTCACATTCAACATGCAAACAACTGTGTACATACAAGACATATACAAGGTAGTGGAGGTAATCTCAGAGCGAATGCACTGGGGGGGGGGGGCAGGAAAGGGGTGGGGAGAGACTAGGAAAGGCTTCTTGCAAAATGGAGGGTTTGAGCTGGGTCTTGAATGAATCCAGGGAAGCAGGGACAAAGAGGGAGAATATTGTAAGCAAAAGGAGAACAGATTAGTGAAAAGGCATGGAATTGGAAAGCTGAGTGTTGTGTATAAGGAACAGCAAGAAGGCCCTGTCATTGTCATAATGTAGGTAGAGGAGAGTAAATCGTAAAGAAGACCGGAAAGTTAGAAAGGGTCCAGTTTGTGAAGGGCTTTACAAGCCAAACTAAGAGTCATGATCTCACTCTGCTGAATGAGATATATTTTTTGGACTTGGCCAGTGAGGGGATTTACTTTGCTTTTTTTTTGTATTTTTGGTAGGGGAAGGGAGTAAGCATTTATAAAGCACCTACTGTTTGCCAACATTGTGCTATGTGCAGCTATTTCAGTCTTGTCTGATTCTTCGAGACACCGTTTGGGGATTTCTTGGCAAAGATACTGGAGTGGTTTGCCATTTCTTTGTCCAGCTCATTTTGCAGATGAGGACACTGAGGCAAACAGGGTTAAGTGATATACCTAGGGTCACACAGCTAGTAAGTGTCTCAGGCCAGATTTGAACTCACAAAGATGATTCTTCCAGAATCAAGGCCCTGCTCTCTATCCACTGCACCACTTATTTCTCGTTCAGTCCTTTCAACAACCCTGCTGTGTAGGTGCTGGTATTATCTGAATTTTGCAGTTGAGGAAACTGAGGTAAAAAGAGGTTAAGTGACTTGTCTAAGGTCCCATAGCTAATAAGTATTGGAAGCCAGATTTGAGCTCAGGTCTTCCTGATTCCAGGCCCAACAGCATTCTAAACACGGAGCCATCTAGTTTGTTTTGTACTTAGCTGGTATACAAGGGTTTTGATTTTCTTTCCAAAGTGGGGGTAGGTGGGAGAGAAGGTAGATTTTTGTTCATTTTTTTAAAAACTAAAAAAAGTTAACAGCTATCATAATTCCCTGCTGGTGCTTGCTTCCTTGGTGACTTTGGATAAACGACTTCATTTTCCTGCACCTCTGTTTCTTCAATAATAAATGAGAAAGCTGGATTAGAGAATCCCTGGGATACCTTCCAGCCCTAAGTCTGTGTATGAGTCTATGATCTCCGTTAAGAATTGAGAGTGTTGATCACTTAGGTGGCAAACATCTGTAGGTGTGTCAGTGGAGAGTCTTCCTCACTTAGGAAATCGTGGAATCTCAGAGTTCTGAAGTAACCTAATTGCTTACTGATGTTTCTAATGAGATCATGCACCCTAGCTATTGTTTTCCATCTTTTAAGTGCTTTTGGGCTCCTAAATTGTTCTGCATGGCTCCCCTTTGAGGTTTAGTGAACATAAGTAGCATTTCGTCCCTGGCTTACAGAGCTTGGATCAGAAATTCAATTTCCAAAAATGCTGATCCTCCTAGGAGACTGTCACTCATAACGTTAAAAGGGGTCGTAGAGGTCATCTGGTCCAAAGCTTTCCATTGTAGAGATGAGTGGCTTACCCAAAGGCACATAGTTATTATTAATTAATTTAATGTTTGAGAAAGGGAAGGGAATAAGTATTTATATAGTTCCTACTATGTCCTAGGCACTATGCTAAGCACTTTACAAATATTATCTCATTTGATCTCTCAGTAACCCTGGGAGGTAGGTGTTGTTACTCTCTTACAGATGAGGAAACTGAGGTGAACAGAGGTTATGTGATTTGCCCAGGGACCTGATTTGAATTCACATCTTTCTCACTCTAGGTCCAGCATTCACCTACACCCCCCTGGGTGGCAGGAGAGGCTGGATCAGTGTTGGTCCTGTGCATCCCCTGACTTCAAGTGGTCACTTCTACCTCATCCTCGGTGTTGAGTCGTGTCCTACTCCCCCTGACCCTATTGGGGATTTCTTTGGCAGAGATACTGGAAAGGTCTTAAAGCCTAGCATGGTGTTTGGTACATAGGAGATTTTTTAATGTTCAAGGAACAAATTTAATGCTAATGTTAAATTAATGTTCATTGAATAAATTAATGTAAATTTTTTTTGTCTTCCTACAGATTTTGAAGCAAGTTTTGTACGGCTTTTAGATAAAATAACCAATGGTTCTCGAATTGAAATAAATCAAACAGGTAAGTTGGCACTTCCCTCTTCTTTGTTATCGTCCTTAGGTATCAATTTCTCTTCTACAAACAAATCTGCTGTAGTGGAAGGTAGGCATACTCTATCTGAGGGCCAGTTGCCCAAATATTTTCCCAAAGGCTCAGGTTAGAGTAAGTGGCCTTAACCTTTCTGGAAAAAACTAAGAATACTATATTGAGAATAAATCCCTCCCATGTGCAGGGAAACGGAATTTTCTGGCTCTTCAGTTGCTCTTAAGAAAAGAAACTCAAATTTTAAAGGCTATGACATGGTTGGAGACTGTCAGTTTACATAAACTCAGGATCTTCATTCTGCCCTGCCTTGTTTTAACAGGCTTCTAGTCAGCATACGTAGCTTCTATGCCCTCTGTCCAGTGGTTTCCAGTGGTGATTCAGTATAGTTACAAAACGTCATTTATGTATCTTTCCTTCTCCTGTCTTTTGCTTAAAGTAGAGAAGTACTGAGTTGGTTGAGAGCAAACCATTAAATTTTTTTGTGAGCATCCTTCTAAGAGTGGACGTATTAATTCATATGACCTAGTCAAACTGTGTGCCTTTGTATAACCTGCCAGTTCTGTGAAGCAAACATTTGAAGCTTCCACTGTGTGTTAGGTGCTAGGGATGCAGGAGGAAAAAAAGGGAAACAGTTCCTGTCCTCAGGAAGCTTACGTTCTCCTGGGGGTTATCAGCATGTACACAAATAAATAAATTGAGAATATATACAGAGTAACGGAATACAATTTCCAGAATAAAAATGTGCTAATAGCAACAGCTTAGAGGATTTGGAAAGACCTCATTTAAGAGTTACTAGCATTTGAGCAGTGTATATATGAATGAGTGAATGAAGGAGTAAATGAAGGAGTTGAATGAATGGATGAAAAAAGCATTTATGTAGCACTGTATACAAAGTACACTGCTAAGCAAGTAGGAGAGACAGATGGAAAAGTCACAGCCTCTGCTTTCAAAGAGCTCATCTTCTGATGAAGGAAACAGCACAAGTGCAAGTTTCAGCTTTGAGTCAGATAGAAAGGTCCCATGGTCCATCGGGCACAGCAGCAAAGCAGATGGTTGTTATGCTTTTTCTTTGGTGTCATTTCCACAGATAAAATCACATCATTTTCTAATGTTGAAGCATTTGATAGCTCCATGGGGCAAGAGTGTGTGTGTGTATGTGTGTGTGTGTGTGTGTGTGTGTGTGTGCGTGTGTATGTACACACACACACACACACATAATCTTTTTCTGTCTCTGTCACTTAGCACAGTCCAGCACCTCATCTGGTACACCACTCTTCCTCTCAAAACAAATCCTGATGTACTTTAGACTTTGTGAGTTACTATGGCAAAAATAAAACAAAACAAAAAACTTCACCCCTTTGTAATCTGGTTATGAACTTGTGTGACTAAGTAGATGGTCCTTAAGAGTTCCTGTGGCCAAAAGCTTTGTCTCTGGGGCCACACTTGTGAGGAGCCCTTCTGAATTTAACCAGATTGCTCCTTGAATGACCATACAGGGTCCATTGCTAGACCCATACTTACAGGCTTTGTTGATGTTGATCAATTGTGGCTGACTCTTTGTGACCCCATGTGAGGTTTTCCTGGCAGAGATACTGGAGTGGTTTGCCATTTCCTTCTCCAGGTATTTTATAGATGAGAAGACCCAGGCAAAGAGGGTTAAGTGACTCTCCCAAGGTCACATGATACTAAGTATCTGAAGTCAGATTTGAACTCAGGAAGAAGAGGAGTCTTTATGACTCCAGACCCAGCGCTCTATCCACTGCACCACCTAGCTGCCCTTCTCTAAGTATTAGGAAATTTTTTTCATACATTGACCTGAATTCTGCTTCTGACATTTCTGCTTGTTGCTCCTAGTTCAGCCATGAGGCCAGGAAGGATAAGATCTCTATACATAATTGGACAGATTTAATTACCAACTTTTCCTCTTTTCACTCCCCTCCCCAGTCTTCTTCCGATGCTTTGTATCTGTTGTTTTAAGGTTTGTAGAGTACTTTCTACACTCTGTCCTCATGTGCGCATGCATGGGCACACACACATATTCTTTATAACTGTGAGACAATTAACTTAACCGGGGTCACACAGCTGAGCTAGTCAGTGTCTGAGGTAATATTCAAACCTAAGGATTTCTGACTTCAAATCCAATGCTCTGCTCATTAGACAACCTGGCTGCCTAAATTAAATAAAATTAGTTTAATTCTTTAGCTAATCATCATCCTTGTTTACGCTTCTGGATATTCTCCTGTTTATCAGAGTGTCTTTCCTAAAATGTCTCTATGTATCTACAATTAATCAAATGACAGCTTGACCTCACCAAAATGGATACCTTTGCTCTGTGGGAAAGGGAGAATTTGCTTATTTTTCTTCCCCCCTCGCACTTAATAGTATTTTATTTTTTTCAAATTACACGTAAAGATAGTTTCCAACATTCATTTTTCTAAGATTTCAAGTTACACATTTTTCACCCTTCCCTCCCTTCTCCCCAAGACAGCAAGCCATCTGATATAGATTATGCGTGTACATCCATTCATGTTAAACATTTCCACGTTGGTGGAAGAAGAATCCTAACAAAGGGGAAAAACCATGAGAATGAAAACAAAAAAGTGTGAAAATAGTATCAGACTCCATAGTTCTTTCTCAGGATGTGGACAGCATTTTCTATTACACTTCTTTTGGAATTGTCTTGGATCTTTGTATTGCTGAGAAGAGCTAAGTCACTGAATGGGCATTACTTCTCTCTAAGTGAATACCTGAATAGGTCAAGGTCTCCCATTGCTTCCTGGACCTTCTCCAGTCATCCTGATAAATATCAGGCCACTGGACCCAGATGGCTCAGGAGGGGAAAGTGAGGTTGGTGACCTTGCACAGCCCTCCCTCACTCAAACCAAAATCAAGGGCAAGTCATGTCATCATTTCTCTGATGTCATGGTCTTCAGAAACGAAGGATGAGCACAGACATTCAGAAGTCTGTCAGAGTTGCTAATCACCCAGTGCTATTGTTACTTTGTGCAGTATTCCCCTGATTCTGCTCACTTCACTCGGCATCAGTTCATGTAAGTCTTTCCAGGTTTTTCTGACACCTGCCTCCTCCTCATTTCTTATAGCATGATAGTATTCCATTACATTCATATACCACAACTTGTTCACCCATTCCCCAATTGATGGGCATCCCCTCAATTTCCATTTGTTTGCCACCACAGAAAGCTGCTATAAATATTTTTATACACGTGGGTCCTTTTCCCTTTTTTTATGATCTGTCTGGGATACGGACTTATTCTTGGTATTTCTGGATCACAGGGTATGCACACGTGTTTGTTCTTTTTTTGAATGCTTCAATATTACCTCATTTTTTTTTGAAAAATAAATATTTTATCAGAGAAATAAAAAAATAATTCTTGCCTAAAATTTGGAGGCATAAGCATTCTTGAAGTCCTTTCCTTTTACTTATTTATTCATTCATTTACTTATTTTTGAATCCTTTTTTTCTCTCATTTTTCAACAGCAAAACTTAATCTGACCTCTCTGAAAAAAAAAATAGGTAGCTAACCAGTGTTGTCAGCATCTCATTTTGTAGTGGAAAGAGGCCACCTGGTGACGGTTTGGGATATTGCTCCTAAAAGCTTTTCAGCTTTTACTGTAGACACTAGTGGATCCATCTTTCTCTCCCCATGGGCTACAGCGAAATTAAGCTGAGGGTCAGATGGGGCCTGGGAGTTCCAGAGGTCCCATGCCTTTGTTGAGACAGTGTGTAGTAGACCCAACACACATGGGATTTTTCTTAGTATTTCAACAGTATTTAACACTGTTGACCACACCTTTCTTGAAATTTAAAGTACTGTCCTATAAAAGAGGGCTTCTTAGATTATTTCTTTTTGGGGCCCATTCAGCACTTTTTAAATTCCATATGGGATTAAATTTTTTTCTTCTTTACCTTGGAGGGTGGAACTAGGAACAGTAGGTACAAGTTACAGAGAGGCTGATTTAGTAAGGAAAAGCTTCCTAAAATTTAAAGTGATGCCAATATCCATTGAATTACCTTGGAAGGTAGTGGGTTCCCTGAAGCAGAGGTGGCCAACTATGCAGGCTGCTATGAAGTTAATATAAGCTTCTTGAAGCTAAGGTCTGTTGACTTTGTGGCCTTGCTTTCTCCAGAAAGAGCATGGAAAGATACACAAAATAGCAAATCTCTGTTACATCCAGTGGCAGCTAGGTGATGCAGTGGATAGAGTGCTAGGCCTGAAGTCAGGAAGACTCGTCTTCTTGAGTTCAAATCTGACCTCTGACATTTCCTACCTGTGTGACCCTGGGCAAGTCACTGAACCCTATTTGCTTCCATTTCCTTATCTGTAAATTGAGCTAGTGAAGGAAATGGCAAAACCCTTAGATATTTTTGCAAAGAAAACCCCAAATGGGGTCATGAAGAGTTTGAAACAATTGGAAAACAACAAATTACATGTGGCTGGCTCTTCTTCTTCAGTATATAATAAATCCAACATATAACTCAGGGCTTCCTTTTGTTCTTTTCTGTACATTTAAAAAACAATGCCTCAGTGACCAACGCTTTTTTCTTATATTTTTTTCTTTTTGGCAGACCTTTTATCAGCCGACCTTTTATCAGCCCCCCTTTCCCAAATCTCGCCCTTCCCTCCTCTGCTGAAAAAAAACCCCAACAAAACCCTTGTTACAAATTTCATAGTCACCTTATGAACTCCTGAAGCCCTTACTCCCCTTCTTAATGATCACTAGCTCTGTTTTGATACCTCTGACTTATCCTCTGCAGTTAGACTGAGTTCCTTGAGGGCAGGACCCTAGGGTCATAGGGTTAGAGTTGAAAGCGACCTCAGAGAACATAGGGTCAGTGCTTTAGAGCTGGAAGGGATCTCAGCGGCCATCTGGTCTGACTGTGCCTTTGTACAGGTAAAGAAACTGAGGCCCAGGAAGGGAAGTGGCACAACTCAAGTAGTACAGGTAGTCTGTGTTGGGGGTGGGATTTCCAATTTGTTCTTCTTGACTCTGGAACCAGTCTTTCTTCTGTTGTATCATGCTACCTTTTGATCATCTAGTTTGACAACCCTCCTCCTCATACTATTTCTCTGCCTTATCACCATTCGCCCTCCCCTGGTCACCATCAGGGACCTTGCTTGCAGTAGACACTTAGTAAAGGAGAATTCTTTCTCAGTGCATCCTTCCTTTTTCTTTATCTCTTTGGAGTACAGATGGCTTATGCAGTTATGTCTTTGTGACTACCTGTTCTCTGTGGCCAGCTTGCCAGCTAAGTGATTAGGGGTTTAAGAAGACTGCTAGCAGTCTAAGAGTGTGTATGCCAAGTAGGGAAGAGGGAAGCTCTTCTGGTATCTGTCTCACCCCTTGGTGTGACTTCAGGGATGCAGGCGGCTTGAAGAGAAGTTGAGTTGTGGGACTGTGTATTAAATGTCAATGAGGGTTGATTATGATCATCAGAGCGTGATAGTAGTGAGTCATTTTTTGGAACAAGATGTAGACTGGAAAGAACCCTAGGCTGGGAGTCAAAGTTCGGACACTAGTTATGTGCACTGAGCCCCAGTTCCTTCATGTATAAAATGGGGTTTACAAAGTTCCATTCTTGCTAGACCTCCATGAGGTAGGGAGTGTTAAGGCATTATTCTCATTTTTCAGACTTGCCCAGAGTTACAAAGTTAATATATGAAAGGTGAGGACCCAAACCCTAGTTTTCTGATTCTAAGTGAAATGTTTTTCCTAAATGAACCCTGAGGTCTCTATAATAATGAGAAGTTACTTTGCTTCTTCTGTAAAGTGGTGTTGCCTATTTCACAGGAGATCTTTTTTAGCTTTTTAAATTTGGTCTTACAGCTGAGGAAACTGAGGCTTTTTAATCCCTAAATTACTCTGTAGATGTGAATTGCAATTGTTGAGTGAATTAATTAAAAAAGCATTTATTAAACTCGCTGTGTACAGAGTAGTGAGGCTACAAGTATAAAAGCAGGAGAGTCCTTGAGGTTAAGGAACTAACGTTGTGTTAGGAAGAGACAGCATATATTATTCGTCACAATCGTAGATTGAGAGCCAGAAGGACCTTTAGAGGTATGTAGCCCAATCTCCTTACTTTTCAGATGAGGAACCCAAGGCCCAGAGAGGTTTAGCCACATGCCCAAGGCCACACAGAGACTAAGTACCAAAGCTGGCATTTGAATCCAGCTCCTTTGACTCCAAAGCCTCCTCTTTTCTTATAGTCAGGCTTCTCCCTGGGTTTACTGCCTCTTGTTGTTGAGAGGAAAGCACTTTTTAAACCAGTAAGCTTGTCATGAATGTGAATCATTACTCTTCCTTTCCTTGGTGAACTGAGACTGCAGTTTGAACTGACTTGCCCTTTCTCTCTCTTTGGTTTAAGGAACTACCTTGTATTATCAGCCTGGGCTCCTGTACGGTGGGTCAGTGGAACATGACTGCAGCGCCCATCGGAGTATTGGGTATTATCTGGAGAGTCTTCTTTGCCTGGCCCCCTTTATGAAGCACCCATTAAGAGTCGTTCTCCGAGGCATAACCAATGACCAGGTCGACCCTTCAGTGAGTATCAAGAGCTTCTTCATATGCAGTTATTTTCTCTTTCAATCAGTCAACCAATCAATAAACATTTATTAATTGCCAGCTATGTGCCAGGCATTATGCTAAGTGCTGGGGATACCAAAAAAAGGCAAAACATAGCCCCTGTCCTCAAAGGGCTTTTAAAGTCTAAAGAGGGAGACAAGGGAATATGTGTATGCACACGCGCACACACACACACACAAAAGCTTGCTTTCATACGTACACAACACATGTAAGTGTAAATATGTAAAAACGTTTATATGTCTATATATTTATACAAAATGAAAGGGAAGACGCTAACTAGAATTAAGGGAAGGCACCCGTGGAAGGTAAATTTCCTAGGAAACTTTTGTTTTAGAGTGTATTTTGTTTTACTTTGACCAAGGGCACTTTGTTCTGCATAGCTCATGGAACAGGTGAACCTGGACCAGAAAACCAGTCAATTTGATAACCTGTCATGATCGCTAAAGGCCTTCAGTGTAGGCAGAGAGCTGGGAAGTAGAGGAAAGAGCTGGATTGGGAAATAGGAAGTGGGACTGAATCTTGGCATAGTCCTTTATTGCCCGTGTGACTTTGGGTAAGTCACTTCTGTCTTGGCTTGACCTCAGGTTTCTTACTGATAAATTGAGGACATTGGAATAGATAACTCTTAAGGCCCCTCTCCAACTGTAAAATGCTGTGTTTTTCCTAGGTGTTCTTAGGTCCCCTCACTGATAGAAACTGGGCAAGGGAGGAGAAGAGACTGGAGTCTTAAGTGGCCATTACAGGACTGCCAGCCACTGTACTGTGCTGACTGTCCCATCCGCAAACAGTGATAGACCTTCTTATTCTCATCCCATGGATATTTCCCAAAGTGGCCCGGAGAAGTAAAAATTAGATAGTTTTAAAGTGGAAAGGAGCTTTTGAGATTTAGAAGCATTTGTGCACTGAAAATTTTTTAAGTTTGATGTCTTTTAAAAATTATTCAGTCTTATGAATTTAACAGTCACTTTAACAGCCAAAAGCATTTCAGCACATAAAAGAATAAGGCTGTATTTGAAATCGTGAATTTCTGTTAAATAGAGGGGCTTTTTGAAGTGAATATGACATTTGACAAGATAGTAACAAAATTATTCCATTTGCACCCTATTTCAAAAATTTCTTGTTTTCCTCAGATAAATTTCTTTTTTGTTTAGCCTTATTAATGTGTTGTTTGTTCTTCATTCTCAAAGAGCACCATGACATTAGGGAGGTGATGTCATGATATGCAAGTAAATTGGATTTAAGTGAGGCAGGGCTGTTCAAAGCCACCAGCCTCACATTCTCCTCCAGAGCCATCTGGGTCCAGTAGCCAGATGTGGATCAGGATGACTGGAGAGGGCTGTGCAAACAATGAAAGGATTTATGGTTTTTCTCCATATGGGCAGTTCTGGAATTCTTTCCACCCATGCAGATTGCCTTATCTGTGATTTAGTAGCTAATTCTTGAGAATTATCTGAGGGGTATAGAGTTTGAGTGCCTTGCCCAGTGTCTCACAGTGGTCCAGCTGTTATCTCTCTGTACTTGGCATCCCCTTTCCCATTACCATGCCTTTGCACGAGCCATCCACCTTGCCTGGCATGCACACCTTCCTTTCTTCTGCCTCATAGAGTCCTTCACGTGCTCCCCCTTAGATGGAACCTTTTCTGATCTCCCTAGCTCTAGTCATTAGCATTCTGTCCTTCTTGAAATTATTTAGTGTTATTTTACTTTGACTTACTTGGGTACATGAGATCAGGCAGTGTGTTGTTAGCTGGAAAGAATGCTGGAACTGGAAGCAGAGGAAATGAGATCAGATCCTGAACTTCTCTGCCCTGTCACCTGTAAAATGGGGATTATATGAAGACATTGTCTTTGCTGCTCAGTCGTGTCTAGCTCTTTGCGACCCTAGTGTCCTTGGGGTTTTCTTGGTGGAGATACTGGAGTGGTTTGCCATTTCCTTCTGCAGCTCATTGTATAGATGATGGAATTAAGGCTTCAAGATGAAATGACTTGCTCAGAGTCACAAAGCTGAGGCCAGAGTTGAACTCAGGTCTTCCTGACTTGAGGCCTAGCACTCTATCCGGTTCACCACCTAGCTGCCCTGGGGATAGATTAGGTTTCTGCTAAGTTAGTTTTTCACCTTCTAAGCTCCTGTCCTCTAAGACTCCATTCAGAAATCACCTCCTCCAGGAAGCCTGCCCATCCTGTGTGTCTCTTGTTCATGCCCTCCCATAAATCTTCCATGGGGGTCCACCACACTCATGCAGGGCCTTGCTCTGGATCTCTTGGCACTACATGAATTACTCTTAATTTATCCCTCCTTCTCATTTAACCAATTTAGCTGGGTGACCAAAGGCAAGTTGCTTCACTTCTCTGAGACTCAGATTCCCCAGCTGCTGAATATGGACTCAGTACTTTTAGGGTACTGCTGTGAGGAATGGGCTTTTCAAACTTTAAACCTCCACAGAAATTTGAATTATTCATTCAGCAAATATACAGCTTACTGGATAAGGCATAAAATCTAAGTAAGGTGTGGCTCCCATCCTCTTGGAACTTACTTTACTCTGATAACCCTTGATGACCTTAATGTGATCTTAGGTACTAGTAGGCTATGCCTGTGGACCAGAGTCTGGGGAGTCTTAACCAAAATGGAGGTGAAGTGGTTACAGAGCTGGTAAATGTCAGAGGCAAGACGTCAACCCAAGTCTCCGTGGCTTTTGAGGCTGACTCTCCATCAGTTATGACATACTGTTTGTGTGTCCATGTCTGTGTGTGTGTGTGTTTCTATCTGTTTTTGTATCTATTTCCAGCCCTCAACACAGTGCCTGGCACAGAGTAAGCAATGAATCACTGCCTATTTTTTATTCATTATTTATTATATCATGTTTCATTCTTGCTTATTTCCTTCTCCTAATGGCACTTTCTCTTAAAAATCACTTTATAGGTGGACGTTCTGAAGGCAACAGCCCTCCCTTTACTGAAACAATTTGGAATTGATGGTGAATCATTTGAGCTTAAGGTAGGAAATGGTGAGCTATGGGTTCTCCTTCCTCGTTAAATTTGTCTTCATCTACTCAATGAATGCCTCTTGGATGTTTTGCCCTATTTCTATCAATCATAATTTCTTACCACTTTCCCTTCATTCTTAATTCAAATATGTTTTCCCCTCTTATGATCCATTTATTGGGGATAATGAAGTAAACTATTATGTTTTCTTAAAAATAATATTTATGAAAAAGATCCCTGGACTTCTTAAGAAAATAATCATGATAGATCAGGGAATTTCTTGAGTTGGAAGGAATGTCAGAGGACATGCTCTTCCCTTTCAGCCTCTGTTGGAGACACCCCCGATGGTGGGGGACCCAGTGTCTCTTGAGGTAGTATAAACTACTTTTGGACAGCTAGCTCTATTGGATGGGAGGTTTCCCTTTATCACTGACATCATTCTGTCTGAAGAGGAGACAGACTGTTGTACTTTTGGATCACTCTGATTTTCTTTACATTGAGCCTACATTTGCCCCTCTCTGACTTCCACTCATCATTCCTGCCCTCTGGGGCCAAGCAGACCAAGGCCAGTCCTGTCATCCTTCGCACTCCTCCCCCATCCCATCTTGTTTTCTTTAAAATTAATATTCCCTTCCCCCCCTCCTCCCATTAATGCATTTTCTTACTTTTCCTCTTTTTCCCACTGCAATTGCATTCAGATTGTCCGAAGAGGAATGCCTCCAGGAGGGGGAGGAGAAGTCTTCTTCTCTTGTCCTGTGAGGAAGCTGTTGAAACCCATTCAGCTTACAGACCCTGGCAAAATCAAACGTATCCGAGGAATGGCGTATCCTTTCGAACTGGTAACAATAATCATGGCACCTCACATTTATAGAGTACTCTAAGATTTAGAAATCACTCCTTTCGCAGCAAACCTTCAGGGGATTTAGGACAAATGTTGTTATCCCCAAGAGGCCCAGAGAGTTGAAGTGACTACTTATTTAGACAGCTGGTTAAGAAGTATTACAGAGAGGTAACCTGAGGAAAAAAATGTTGATATAGAGGGCTTGGGTTTAAATCTTAATTCTGCTTACTCCCTGTAGGATCCAGGGTGAGTCCCTTGCCCTCTCTGGGTCTCAGTGTCCTCATCTGTAAAGTTAGATTGTTGATTTTTATTGCCAGGGGCCCTCTCTGCCCTAAATCCTGTGATCTGAGCTATAAGCCCAAGTATCTGGAGTCTAAGATGTGTGTTTTTTCTGCCATACTGTCTCCTACTGGATACACTGTACCACTCTATTAAGTCCAAAATTTCTGGTATCTTGGATCCAGATGACCCTATGGGTGAGTTCAGTTTGACTTTCCCACTAAATATGTTAAACAAATAACTATGTAGGCAGGTTAACTTGGTGGAGTTAGAGCTAGAAGCATACGTAAAGGATTGTTTGAGCGCTTAACCCTTCCGTTGACTGTCATGGGCAGTTGACCCAAATTCCTGCTATGGCCCCTGTGCATAGCAGAACTGTAGTTTGGGGTTCTAAAGAAGGGAAACAGTATGGGGTAATATAGGAAGGGAGAGCTCTGGATTGGTAATCGGAGGAGCCAGGTGCAGATCTCAGCTCGGTTACTTATTAGCTGACTGACCTGAAGCAGGTTATCGTTCAGACTCCAGGAAGGGGTCCACGGGGTCCTTGGTTTCTCGCTCTCTAATACAAGGAGGTTGGACTAGGTGTTCTTTAAGGTTATTTCCTTTTCTAAATACTGTGAGATAATGTCTGACTATAATATAACGTGAGTCATATTTTCCTAAGAGTAATTACCAGTCGCCGTTGGGCAGGTTAGTTCTCTCCTATAGACAAAGGTATTGTATATGGCCAGACTATTTCTGTGTTCTAGCTTGTGGCTTTTGAATTTTAATATTGACAGATTCGGTATAGGATCCTTTATAACAGATAGTTGATCTAGCTCTTTGTTCCTATAAACCATTTCATTGAAGAAAAGCCTTGATCTTGATTGATTTTTATTTATTTGTTATTCTTTGGAGAACATGAAGGGGCAGAGGAGAAAGAACCGGAGCCGACCTGTTGATGTACTGACAGTTCTCTGACCCTCTAGTCTCAAGTAGCCATCTAGCTTTGCATTCACTCATTTTTTTTTCTCAAAGTCTCTAATAACATCCTAAACACCAGATAAACTCCTAAAGAAACTGTATACAAAATGACCTAGTAAACTGAGAGGAGAAAAATGGGCACAGTTGAAGGAATTCATGATTTCTCCCTCTCTGCCCATTGGGGTCCAGAGTTTCCCCTGCTATTTTAGTATAAAAAGGCTAGGAAGTCCTTCTGTTGTATCCTCCTGTAGTCTAGAACTGTGATTTCTAGCATGTACCATCTTCCTTGTTACAGAATCTCATCTGGGCAAAAGTGGGATTTTAAAAATTCATGCTAGCCAAAAATCATTTGCAGAGATTTTTTTCTTCTCCTTAAATTCCCAGGCATCCATAGCTGGCCAGTTGACCGCAGAGTGTGGCCTGCCTGAGATTTTTAGGAAAATATATTTATACCTAATTAACCAGTACACATGAAGCAGCTGGTCACTTACAGGGGAGGGGACCTCAGTTCCTTCCCAGTGCTCTCGTCATGTCACTGACTGCCACCAGGTGTCATGCTAGCAGATAGGCTCGGAATAGTTAGGAACTGCCATTATAAAACATTGCCCATGCCCAGGGATTTCTGATTATATGACCCACTATTGAAAAAAAAATTGGATGCCCTTGCTGTCATCACTTGGTGATGGTGTTAAGGGCCTCCGTGCAAGGAGAGGGAGAGGGGAGTTCTCTGGAGTCCTCAGGTGTTTGAATTCCTGGGGGCCATCCTTTAAAGTCTAACTCAAATGCCCACAACTCTGATCAGTAACACCCTTGCCCTCAGAACTCATGCACTGTTCTCCCTCTTCACCCATCTCGTGTGCTTATCAGGTTTTAGTATGTTCTCTAGTTATCTGTGTTTGTTTCTTGGCCTTCTGTTTGACTGGGAGTTCCATGAGAACCTGGACTCTCTCTTTTGTAAACTTTGCATCTTCCTAGCAGAAGGAAGACCTTCTTTGCACATAGCAGGTGATTAATGAATATCTGTTGAATGAAAATGACTATGGGACACCTGGAGAGTTCCTTAGTGGCCTCATTCATAACAAAGTGAAAGAATTTAGTCAGAGGCCTGTGTTTGAATTCTGACTTCACTCTCTGTTTGTTCTTGGGTGTCACTTTCCCTTATCTGTGGCTTGGTTTTCTCTTCTATAAAATGAAGGATGCTAGATCTGCTGATCTGAGCCCTTTCCAGATCTAATTCCCATGACTGATTACTGTAAAGTCTTTAAATTAACTCATGTTGTATTGCCCACCTGGTGGGTTATTAGCAGATTTCTGTGAGCTAGAAGACTACCTAGGCAGGTAATACCCAGGCAGTTAGTTACATGGGTATTACCACGTTTAAATCATCTCAGGCTCATGGGGGACTCTATTTTTTTAAAGCTACTCTCAAACCTCTCAGCAACATCAACTCAGCCACTTGCAGGGGCCTATTCCTCTCTTTAAAATTCTCACCCGGATATTAGAACCAATTGTAGCCAGTCATTGAATATTTATTCCACTTTCATTTTAACAAGTCTCTCCCAGAAAAAAATTCATTTTCTTTTAGCTTTGCTCTGTTATTTGAGCTAGAAGAGGGGGACCGGCTGTGTAGTCGGTCAGCTTTTTGGCTGGCCATCTGCAGGGCTGGTTTAAATTTAGGCCTGTGCTTGGTGGTATGTTTTCTCCACATGAGGGTTGTTTTTGGCAGAAATTAACCTGTTGCTGCTTTTCTGTTTTTCAGCACTGAATTTTCTCTCTTAACTTTTGCCCCTCCCAGAGCTTCGCCAGAAAGAACTGTCTTGGGTCCAGGTTTTTGCTAAAGGCAGGGCCAGGGTAGTATAGTGACCTTTTATTCAGAATTTCTCTTTCCTGGCTACCTGATGTAGGAGAGAAAAGGGAGAAAGGGAGAAAGAAACAGAGGGAGAGAAAATGGGACATTTTGTTTTGGTTCTGTGGAATTGCACCAGCAGCATTGGGACAAAGTCTTTCTGGTCCGGTGCATGTAAGATAAACAAACTGGGGTGGAGGCTGATGAGGGCAGTGGTGGATCTCGTGGTCTGATCATGTTTCTCCTTGTTGACTGACCCTGGGCTTCCCAGAGGCCTGATTTCCATAAAGAGACCTTCCCTCTTCTGGCTCAGATCTCCCCCTAGACACTATTGTGGGAGAAGATAGGAAGGAAGACACAGACTCATGCTACTCAGCTTTTGACTGGATTTTGGGGAAAGTGCTAAGGATCAGCGTGCAGGTTGCTCTCCTCTACCCCTCCCCCACTTAAAAAAATGGATGCCTTTCCCCAACATTATTCCCTTAGAACCAAAAAACAAAAACCTTTTAAGCATAATTAACCCAAAAAGCAGCCAGAAGTGACAGTAGATTGAGGCTAGGCTGAGAGTCAAGAAGAATCCAGTTCAAATCCTGTCTCTCACTGGGTAGCTGTGTGACCCAAAGGAATTCACTTACTCTCTCTGTCTTAATTCTGACCTCTGTAAAATGAGGAGATTGTATTTAATGGTCTGAGTTCCTTTTCAACTGTACCTCCAAGACCCTCTGATCTCTCTTCTGAGAGGAGGGATGTTACATCCTCTGCTGTCTGGAACCAGCGCTGCTCATTGCAGTTAATCTGAGGTCAGCTGCTTTTTGGTATTTTCATCTACAATATTGGAGTTGTTACATCCTTTGCTTTTCATTCCTTCTTATATGTTTTCCCATATTCCTCTGGATTTTTCATATTCATCGTAGTAACAATATTCCATTACATTCCTCTTCTACATTTTGTTCAGCATTCCCTGATCAATGGGAACGAGGGCTTTCTAGTTGCTTGCTACCACCAAAACTACTGCTGTGAATATTTGAGCTCTAAATCAGAGGACTGTAATAATAGCTAATGTTTAAGTTTTGTGAAGCATTCTATGTATGTGTACCTCATTTAATCCTCACAACAACCCTGGGAGAGAGGTGCTGGTATTATCTCCATTTTACAGTTGAAGAAACTGAGATAACAGGTTGTGACTTGTCATACAGCTAGTTAAGTGTCTGAGGTAGGATTTGAACTTTGATTTTCCTGACTATCAAGCCCCACTCTCTATGTACAATGCAGAGTTGCCTCACTATTGTAATATCTAAGAGAGGAGGTGGTTATTAACAAGGGGGATGAGAAAAGGTTACATAGACCAGGTAGTGTTGGGCTTTCATTAACATTACTAGAGCTCTAGTGGGACGGAGAATGAAAGCCCGTCTTCTGGAAGAGTTAGATGCTGGTGAGCTTCAGGACCTTTAGTAAGACTTTTCACGTATTTCTGTATTTTCTCATCTAGAGAAGGAGGCTAAAACTACTGGTTCTGTTTCACATGATTGTCAAAAAAACAAGTTAGGGTAATGTCAGGGAATGGCTGAAGGCACAGTACCCATATGAGCTAATGATTTTGAGAAAAAAAGTATCTTACTCTGGGTTTTTTTTCCTAAAGAGAAGGAGAGAGTGGCCGCAACCAATCACGGATACCCTGGACACAATAAACTCTTTTCAATTGGACTTTTTACGAGTAAGATACCCACCTTGGGGAAAGGGTGTGAATGAAGCCTGGGACTGTTTGTCTGGAGTTGTTTATGGCCAGGGTGTGAGCTAACCAGAGTCTTTGGGGTTTGAAAAATTCCTCTTAATTCTTTCCTCATTTTGGATCTTGGCCTTTGAAATCTGAACAAATATTTATCGCGTGTTTACTAGCAAAGCACTAGGCCAGGGACTGTGGGGGAAACAGGAAAACAAATAACAGGGTATAATGTAGAGGAATCTTCAACTGGGATTTCCCGATATCAGTTAAATCACAGTCTCGTACTTCCTCCCATGTCCCTGATAATAGCTCACATTTCTGTAGCAATTTAAGGTTTACAAAGCATATTACTTCCAATGACCTTTTGAGGAATGTATCATTATTCCCATTTTATAGATGAGAGGAACTGAGGCTTTTCAAAGTTTATCCAATTAGTCAATGTCAGGGCTGAGTATCTATGTCATCTCTGTCCTCTGACTTTAAGATCAGTTCATCTCACCATGATGCATGTGCCCTGGCTATCCTCACCTCTTCTTTACAACCTTGGACTCTATCCCTGGGTGTGATAGGGGAACTTTTCTCTTGACTAGGAGTCAGGTCTCCACAGCACTTCTCAGCATCTGTGCATTGTGCTCCCTTCCTCCCAAGCCCTTTGTCCCTTCATGCATACACACACACACACACGCACACACGCACACATGCATGGGGAAAAGTTGAGAAACCGTATTGAATTGTGTTTGAATGCCATAGGAAAGACTTTTCAGAGGAGGTATACCCAAAGCTGGGACCTGAAAAATGGATAACCTTTTTTTTAGTTATTTTCATTTTTAATTATAAGATAAAACAAGCATTTCCAAACTGCAGATCCACCCTGAACAACTTGCCATTCCCTTCAAAACATACAACGAAGTTTTGTAAATTTATTTTTTTTCCCTTTTTTTCCTTCCCTCTGCCTCCCTTACCCCCCATGGCTACCGTTAGGCACAACTGGACATACATATGTGTGTGTGTGTATGTATGTGTGTATGTGTATACATATATATTATATGTATATATATATATATATATATATATATATATATATATAATTCTTTACATACTTCTATTTATCAGTTTTTTTCTCTGGATGCGCATAGCATCTTTCATCCTATGTTCTTTATAGTTAATTTGGGAACTTAGATTGGAGCTCAGGTCTTCCAGATTCCAGCCTAGCCTCCTGTACCAGAGGTGTCTAACACAAGGATGCTGCATGCAGTCTGCAACACTCCCATGTCACCAGAGTGGATTAAAATGGAAATATTGAACAACCTAAATAAAAGTATAATTTAAAATTTTTCTGTTTGAGTTTTCTATCCATGTATGTGTATCCCCTCGCTGCCTGTGCTTCTGGTAAAGTACAGGATGGATTTAGGGAGGAAAGAGATACCCTAGGAAGGTCTCAGGATTTTTTTTTTTTTTGAATTAGAAAAGCCTTCAGAAAACACCCCCTCTTTACAGACGGGGAACTGAGGCCCATGGAACTAGCTTTCTTTCTCAAGATCATAATGATAGCAAGTAGCGTTGTTGGGATTTGAACCCAGGGTTCCTGCATTCAGATCTTTCCATCAGCCTGGCTCTGAGATCTTTATTTTTATAATGAAAATTAAATGTGGGTATTGAGGGTTTTGAAAAATAACTGTTGAGTGAGACTGAGCACAGTGTAGTGATAATGGCGAGGTTTGGCCCTGCGAAAGAGCAGAAGAAGTTTACCTTCCTCCTCGTACTGAACTGGGATGATGGCTGTAGATTATTGCATACACTGGCACTTAATTTGTTGACTGGTTTTGTTGAACTGTTTTTCCCTTTCATGCTCTCTTTTTTCCCCCCTTTTCTCAAGATTGTTGGTTGGTGAGAGGAGAGGGATATATCTAGAAATAAGATTCAAAAGATATTTTTAAAAAGATATATTCATTTTTAAAGGAAAAAATACCTGTTGAACCATTTTGGAACCCTTGAGTTAACATACAGTTTCCCAGGCAGCTTATGCTTGGTCGGCCTGTTTCCTCATCTGTAAAGTAAGGGTTCTGGGGACTTTCCTGCCTCCATATCTATAATTCGAATGATTGGTGGCCATCTCTTTTCCCCTGCGTTAGCACTTCTTCTATCCATATAGTGTCAATTCTTGGCTCAGGAGCACAAACTGTTATTTAGCCCATTGAGTTTTGTCTTGTAGTTAAGGAAACTGAGGGCTTGCCCACTGTTATAGACATTCTCTGAATCATTGGCAAGTAGGCAGGAAGGCAAAGAAGTGGGAGGAGGGGAAGGTAGGTGATATGATATCCCAGATTGAGAAAGATTTTAAATAACATGTTGAGTGTGGATGGGGGGGAGGGTGACATGGTCAGATCTTGATTTTTTTAAAAAAAGCATTAATTTGTCAGTTATATATAGGGAGGATTGGAGAAAGGAGAAAGTAGAAGCAAGGGAGACCAACTGGAGTAGTCAGCCTCTGAATCATTAAAGATGGACCTTGTAGAAAGGGCCACATGCTTTAAACATACTGTCAGAGCCCAAGCCAGAATCCTGAACCAGGTGGACCACTGGACTGGCCCAGAATACCGGTTGGGCCTTATGTACATAAGTGACTGGTTATGGAGATGGAGTTTGAACAGAGAACAGACTATATTCTAAAAGATCTTAGTGGTTTGATAGAGTATTTTTATTTATCAGTAACAAAACAGTTTGAAATAAATGAAGTAATTGTGGGGTGAGGGGTAGATATGATTGATTAGAGACCCTGAATTATTAAAGAATTCCAGTGAGACACATTGGGGGTGAGGTGAGCCTAGATATTGCAGTTCCCAAGTGTAGTTCCACTAATTAGAAGATCATGGGATTTAGAGCTGTGAGGTATTCCAGCCCCCTAATTTTATAGAGAAGGAAACTGGATACAAGAAGATCACACAGTTAGGATGCAAACCTTGGTCTACTGACTCCAATTTGGACATATTTCCCGCAGCACTCATCCCAGTGGTTTACCTAGCAGGAGATGGGCTCAGGTCAAGGAGGTGATTTGCCCAGGGTCATATAGCTAGTCAGTAATAGAGCTAGAGTTTGAACCCTGGCCATCTGATATGTACAAGGTTTTTTCCTGCTTTTGTGCATCTCCCCTTCCCCTCCACTTTTTTTTTCTTCCTTTGTCTTCTGGAGCCACGCAAGCCAATTCCTTAACTTCAGATTACAGGTACTCTGTACGGGTATCGCCTCAGATTGCCAATCGCATCGTGGAGTCTTCTCGGAGCATCCTTAACAAATTCATTCCCGATATCTATATTTACACAGACCATATGAAAGGGATCAACTCTGGAAAGTAAGTATGTGCAGTGCCATTCGAAATAACTTTTTATTATGTTGTTTTTCTTGAGTTGGAGGCTTATAATTGCTCAATTTGGGAACAGGTGTGAAGGGCTTATCTCTTAAGCATGAGCTATGGAAATTGGTCTCAGAATCAGCTGGCAAACAGGGTTAAGTGACTTGCCCAGAGTCACACAGCTACTAAGTGTCTGAGACTACATTTGAACTCAGGTTCTCCTGACGCTAGGGCTGGTTGCTCTACCCACTGCACTGGTGACCTAGCTGCTCAGAATCAGCTTTCAAAGATGTTCCTAGGAGGAACCGCAAGGAAGAAAGCCTGCTACAAGTCCAGTAGTGTGCTTGGTACCATGCAATTTGCTTTGCCTTGTACATTCTTTAGACTTAACATTTACACATAATTCAGATCAATTTGGAAACTATCGACTAGGTGCCCTCTGTGTGCAGAATCTATGGCAAGAGGCTGTGTGATGTAGTGGTTAGAGAGTTGACCTCCCTGATGCTTCCTGGATGTGTGATCCTGCATTTTACTTCTCAGCACCTCATACAGTTCAGAAAAGGGTAACAATCTGTATTGGTAGAAAGTTCTTTATTAGGTGATCCTTTCATGGATTAAATCACAGGTCAGCCTCATAAACAGTACACGGTGCTGCTCTGAGCGCTGCCTTTAAAACATTTACATTCTTCTGATGGGATATGGGAGAAACAGAGTTAGGTGAGTACAATGTAACAAGAAGTCATTTATTTTTTACCCCATTTTCTTTTTTTAAAAAATGTCCTTTTTCACGTAACGGGTTTTTTTTAATTAACTTGTGCCTTGTAATACCCAATTAAGCAAATTTTTTCTTGAAATCCCTCAGTACATAAATATATGGTCTGTCAACATTAGCAGTATCCAAGACCATATATCGCATTCTGAATGGAATGAATTCTCTCAGTGGACAGAGAGAACAGTAATATGAAGGAAGGTGGGATCCATATTGCAGGATTCCAGGTCGAGTATTTTACCTTGGGAGGCGGCGTGTGTGTGTGTGTGTGTGCGTGCGTGCGTGCGTGTGCACGTGTGTGTAGGGAGCCATGACAAGGTGTAGTAGGGATGTGAGAGACATGGTTATCTTTGTAGGGGAAGGATCACTTTGTCGACTGTGTAGAGGGTTGATTGGAGGACAGAGGCAGGGGTTCCAATTAGGTGGCTGTTGTGGCACTCCATTTGAGAGGTGATGAGGTTGTGTAAATGGAGACAAGGGGGTGGGTGTCAGACTGTTGTCATGAAAATATTGTTAATGATGTTATTAATATGATGATGCCATAATTATTACTTTTAGTACTAGTATCAGTAATCATACATCATTTCTACCATATTTAAGGTCTACAAAGTACTTTCTTTACAACAAACCCGTGAAGGAAGGGAGTACCTGGAGTATGCCCATTTCACAGGTGGGGAAATGGAGGCTCAGAGATGTGAAATGACTTTCTTGTTGATAGAGCTGGCAAATGTAGACAAATTGTGTCTGAGTTTACTCTGGCATTACTGGGCCAATGACCATTCTGGAGGAGGAAAAATGATACGATTGATTCTAATGAGACGCTGGATGCCTTGGACTTGAAGCAGTGACCTCTGAGTCAGAGTTCCAGCTCTGAAGCTTATTAACAGTGTGTGTAGGATCCCCTATCTTCCTAACTAGATTGTCAGTTTCTTGAAGGCAAGGGCCAGTTCTTAAGTGTATTTGGGTTTTTTGTTCCTCGTGTAGCCTAGGACAGTACAAGGCATTTGATAGGTGTTCAGCTTAGATACATCTGCTGGCTCCTTTGAGATGATAGAACTCGGAACTGAAAAACACCTTTCAGTCCAGCCTCTTCATTTGACACAGGAGGAAATCGAGTTCAGAAAAGGGAGGACGGAGAGGAATTTGGATATGTCCAAGGTCACACATGTTGCGGATATGGGGTTTTAACATGATTGCTCCGATTGCAAATCCCAGTGGATACAGCACTCCATAAATGGGCTTGAAGTAGGGGCTGGGGGCTCACAATCCAACAATAATTATTGACCAGCCCAGCTGTTCACCATGAACGTGGTGCTGTCCTAGGTGTAGTGGGAGCCTTCGATAGGAGGGAGGAGCGGGGATCCTTGGCCTATAGTTTTGTGAGGGACACAGTTTGAGGTCATGTATTCTTCTGAGCAGGACTTCAAATGACCAGAGGTCAGAAATAGAAGGAGCCTTCAGGCCTAAAACAGAGAAACTGAGGGCTCTAAGGTAACATAAAGTTTAGAATATTATTACCATTGGAAGAGACCTTAGAATGTGGAATTATGGCTGAGAGGACCTCAGAACATAGAATGTCCAAGCTGGAAGGTACCTTAGAGGTCATGTGGTCCAGCTGCCCAGAAGAAGAAAGCACTTCATTTTCACGTACTTTCTGACACCTTCTATAGAGCTTGTATAACTACAGGCATGAGGTTATAGCTGCATAAATTGCTGAGGATGCAAGCTGTCTGCCTTTAGAGAAAAGAACTGCTAAGTACATGTATAGACTAATTTTACACATATATACCTATTTGTGTCTAATGGTAGCCAACTCTGAGGGGAGGAGGGGGAGAGAAGGGAAGAAAACAAGAAAAAAAAGAAATTTACATGAAATAGCAAGTTGTACATACCAGTTTCCTGGGCAATCATCTTTTTATTATAGAATGTTATGTTTATTATACTATGTTTTATTCCATAAATTAAAATTAAAATGCATTTTAAAAAATCTACATTAACGAAACAATCAAATCCTGGTTTGTAGCATATGCCATTTCTGAGATGTAAATGCTCACACAGGAAATCTAATAATTGGCTTTCAAGTCTCTATGATCTAGCTTCAACATGCCCTTATGTGTTTCATTTAATTAGAAATTTAATAGCATTTTTTTATTACAATAAAGATGTGACTTGTTGACCAAAGAAAATATATTTAACTCTGCTGAGGGTGAGGAAAAAAGATCATTCATCATAGTTTTAAATCTAGAAGGGACTTTAGAGTCTATGTTGTCCATTTTACAGATGAAGAAACAAGCTACAGACCCAGGGAGGCTACCTCTTAAAGGGAAAGAAGTATGTAAGGGAGGGGAAAGATGGCAGCAGGAACAGCATGACGAGAATGAATGAACAAGGCCCTCCTGTGTCTGGCCTTTGGCATTGCTAAAAGCTGAGGGCCCACCACAAACCAGCTGCAGTTCTGTTTTTGAAAAATATTTGGCTTAGCTGTCTGTTGCAGGGCCAACTTTCACACGTGCTCCTGGTAGTCAGGAAATGAGCCTGCTTGGTGACCTGAGAAAGGTGTCTCCCTGCCTTGTTTGAGCTCCAAGACTTTTTGTAGCAGCCTCCTGGTAAAACCTTTGGGGGTGTTAAATCCCCGATCTTAACCCTCATGATGGCAGATCCAAAGCCATCATCAGTTGACAGGCCACACATCTATCATCATGAGTGTTGTACGGGTGGTAAGTGGGCTCTTGGTAAATATTTGTTTCATGGAGTATTTAAACCCTGGGTGGTCTTCTTTTTCATGAATACCCTTGAAAAATTATTTAATCATGTGGTTTAATATTTGTTTTAAGGTTAAATGGTATTTTAAAACTTGGCTAAATGTCTATGTTGTAGAGCAAGAAGAAAGAGTGCTGAATTTGTCCCTCTAGCCCTGGGTTCTAATCATGGCTCTGTCACTTATATAGTTCATAAAAACCATATATATGGATCCCAGTTACTTCTCTATAAATTCAGGGGGTTGGCCTAGCATTTGGGGGTTCTTAACCCTTTTTTGTTACAGAGATCACTTCTCAGCATAATGTGGTTTTCCCCCCCATGTCTCATCTATTTTTTTCTTTTCTAAAATTTACTATTTATTTATTTATTTTTAAGCTTGTTTTCTTTTTAGAGTTCCAAATTCTCTTTCTCCCTCCCACTGAGAAGGCAAGCAATATGAAATCAATTCTGCGTGTGAAATCATGCAGAACATTCATATAAGCCATGTTTTTTTTTAAAGCAAGAAAAATAGAGTGAGAGAATTATACTTCAGTTTGTATTCAGAGTTCATTGCTTCTCTCTCTGGAGGTAGAGAGATATCATCAGAATGATGTTTTTAATGAGTAAAATAAAAAATAAAGGATTACAAAGGAAGTGTTAAAATAGTTACCACAATATTTTTAAAAAACAAATTCATGGACTCTCCGTTAAGAATACTTGGCCTAGATGATCTCTAAAGTGTCTATTCTGCAATTGGGGATCTTAATTTTCCCCCTTTTTCCTCATAGTTTTACAATTGCAGTTCTAAAACATTACTGATTATGAATCTAGAAATGGCGACATGAGATGGTGGGAAGTGGACCCGTCTTGGAGTCAGGAGGATCTGTCTTTATGTTTAAACTTTGCGTCTGAGGCATACTCCAGGGCAAGACAGTCACCTTCTCAGGGGGCCCCAGACACTCTTCTGAAGTTAAAAGTTTCAGACAAGTTGCACTGCTGGAGGTGGTTTTCATATTGGGAGTCACCCTCCCCTCTTCACCCTCCCACCCCAACCCCCATCAAATGCACCCCACCCCTAACAAAACAAACCACTAAAACAGTTGAGAAACGACTTCTGAATTATTTGGGGGATCTAGTTAATGACTTTTGGTGTAGGGTATGCCAGGATTCCATTGTCAAGTAATTAACAAGGACTTAAACACTCCCTTTTCCTAAATTGTGCTGGGTTTTAAAGCTTTTTCTAAGTATATAAAAATAGAAATTGATGAAAAAACTTGTGTATTGACAGAGATAAAGATAAGATTCACCTCCAGGGATTCTCTTGGATAGCGAGCACTTTTATTTCATCAAAAATATGTATTATAGAGCCCCACTGTGTGCCCAGCACCCTGTTAGATAAAAGGTTTATTCATGAAAAGCTGTGGGCAAATGGAATCATTTTAAACACTCTGTTGGAATGTTTTGCCCTAATGTAGCCAAGGAGATCGTGACCTGAGCAAATTGAGGCTTCTTGTCGGGTAGAACTCCTATCTTTCCTTCCGGGCACTGATTTCTGCCTTGGTCATGTCTGCTGGCACCATGGCCAGGGCTAAACAACTGAGTGGTACAAACTCAATGAATTGGTGTGGTGGAAAGAATGTAAGACCACCCTGAATCAGAAGGCCTGAGTTGGAATCTTGGCTGTACTCCTCACCTGGTACTTCTCTGTCATTTTTCAGTCCTGTCTGCTCTTTGACCCCATGTGGTTTTCTTGGCAAACATACTAGAGTAGTTTGCCATTTCCTTCTCCAGCTCATTTTAAAATAAGGAAACTGAGGCAAACAGGGTTAAGTGACTTGCCCAGGGTCATACAGCTAGGAAGTATCTGAGGCCAAATTTGAACTCAGGAAGGGGAGTCTTCCAGACTCCAAATCAGGTGCTCTATCTACTCCACCACCTCATAGGAAATTCTGAGAGGATATTTTTCATCAAGGGAAGTGAAGACAGGAATATATTCCTGGGTTCTCTGGTGAGGGAAGCAGACCTGGCCTCTGTCCATTGGACCCTAACACCTAGCTATGTAACATCCTACAGACCAATGAAATTGATTATGAGACTCAGTGTAACTCCAGGTAGCTTTGGGATAAGGCTCGCTGTCAAAGGGATATGTGACTTAGAGGGTCATGACATTTGAAGCTGGAAGGGCTCTGGAGATCATCTGGTGCCACCCTTTCCTTTTATAGATAATGACACTGAGGCCCAGAGAGGGGAAGTAATTTGAGTAACACAGTTTGACCTTGGTGGTCCTCCACCCTTTTGCTGTAGAACAGCTGTGACAGTTTTATTAACTCTGACTCAAAATCGTGCTCTGTGTGTGTGTATTTGCAGGTCTCCAGGCTTTGGGCTCTCACTTGTTGCTGAGACCACCAATGGTACTTTTCTCAGCGCAGAGCTGGCCTCAAACCCCCAGGGTCAGGGGGCAGCGGTGCTCCCAGAAGACCTTGGCAGGAACTGTGCAAAGCTGTTGCTGGAAGAGATTTATAGAGTAAGTCATTGGCCTTTCAGGAGGGAATGGGGTTGGCAGTGTGGTTGCATCTCAACTACATTTATTCCCATCATGCTTTTCTAGCTCTTCCAAGCTGCTCAAGTCCAGAAGGTTAACTTGTCACCTTCCATTAACAAAGGTGAATTGGACTGCCTGGGGGGAGGGGATGAGATAACCGTGATGATAATTATAGCAGCTGACATTTCTGAAGCACTTAGTTTTCTTACATTTTATCCTCACACGTATTTAGGAGATAGATATTACTGGCATTATTATCCTGATCTTACAAAATACTAATAAATGATTCATCGCTAGAAACTTTCAGTGGGAAGCTAAACCATTTATCAAGGATTTCATGAAGGGGATTCCTGCTTAGATACAAGTTGAGCTAAATGACCTCAGAAGATCTTTTAAACTGAAATTGTATAATTCACTGATCTTTATGATTCTTTCCTGAATTTACATTAACTCCATAGTGTAATAAATAGACAGCTGGGACTGAAATCGGGAACACCTGGCTTCAGATCCTGCCTTAGACACTTCAGTGTGTGACTCTGGGCAAATCACTTAGCCTCAGTTTCTATGCCTGTAAAATGGGGATAATGATATCTACCTCGTAGTCTCAGTCAGATGAGAGAATATATATGTAAAGCATCTTGCAGATCTAGAGTGCCATGTAAATGTAAACTAACTAAACTTTATCCAGGTTCTCTGTGTTCCACTTGAGTTGTAAAGAACCACAGATCTCACCAAACAACTGTCCATTCATCCATGTATCCATCTGTCCATCTATCCATCCATCCGTCCATCCCTCCATCCATCCATCCATCCATTCATCTTCATCCATCTTCATCCCTCTTGCCCTGTGAGCTTAGTGTTAAGTTAGACTTGTATTGCTATAGCCAAGGTCATAGAGCTTGTTCCCCCTGAAATCCAGTTACCATAATTGTCCCACTCTTAACCCAGAGGGCTTTTCTTTCACATATATGCCAT
Organism: Notamacropus eugenii; assembly: GCF_028372415.1. Classification (NCBI taxonomy): domain Eukaryota; kingdom Metazoa; phylum Chordata; class Mammalia; order Diprotodontia; family Macropodidae; genus Notamacropus; species Notamacropus eugenii. The sequence goes on along the minus strand of NC_092872.1, from coordinate 39,798,805 downwards.
TGGTCACAAAGGAGAATGGAATGTGAATGGTTTTAACATCAGCCCCCTCACTCTTACTGTGGCCACAGGCAAATGGCTGTTACTTCCTGAAGGCAAGATCCTAATTAGAGTGGCAGGACTGCACTTTAAGAAAAGCTTTTGTTAAGTTGTTTAAAGGCAAAGGGATCTTCAGTCGTGTCCCATGTCCTATGACACAAATCCCTAAGAAAATAGAGGTGGGTTCACAAGTTGTTGCTCACAAAGAGACCGACCTTTTGATGAGAAATATGACTTCTCCCTGAACCTACTACTGGTGGGTGCTCTGTCTTTCAGCCTGTCACCATCCTAAAATATATCCCATAGCCCAAGAATTCTCTTTAGGGACTCACAAAAATAGGGGAACACAAACACAGGCGTACCACCAGGTGTGCCACCCAGGATGAGTTCAGAAAAACCCAAATGGAGGAAAAGGAATGGAAGAGGTGGGAATGGAGGCATGTGTTGATCTTAAACTGTACAGTCAAGCCATAATCATCAAAACAATTTAGTACTGATTAAGAAATGAAGAGGTTGGTCAGTGATACTGATTAGATTATACAGAAGCAAATGAGCCCAGTGGCCTAGTGTTTGATAAACCCAAAGATCCCAGCTGTTGGAACTTGCCTGTTTAACAAAATCAGTTATAAAAATTGACAACAGTCTGATAGAAACTTAGGTAGAGACCAGCAGCTCACACCATATACCAAGACAAGCTCCCAAATAGATGCTTAGACATAAAGCGTAACATAAATTAGAGGGGCAAGAAAGAATTACCAATCACATCTGTGGATAGGAGAAAAATTCTTGATCAAACAAGAGATATAGAAGATCCCTGAATTAAAATGAATAATTTTTGTTACATCAAATTAATACGTTTCTGTACAAACAAATCCAGTGTATCTAGAATTAGAAAGGAAGCAAGAAAGTAGAGAAAAAGTCTTTGCAGTGGGTTTCTCTAATAAAGGTCTCATGCCCAAGAGATCAAAGAAAGAGAAAAAAAGTTCCTTACATACAAAAATATTTATAGCAGCTCTTTTTGTGGTGGCCAAGAGGAGGGGACCCATTCAGTAGGGAATGTCTTCACAAGTTATGTAGTATATGTATATGATAAGATACTGTTGTGCTGTAAGAGATGATGAAGGAGCGGTTTCAGAGAAATCTGAGAAGACCTAAAAATTGATGCCAAACGGTGATCGGAAGCAGCAGGATAATTTCTACATTAATAACAGCACAGTAAAAACAAGTGACATGTAAAGACTGAGGGATTCTGAGCAACGCAGCAACCGGCCACGATTCCAGAGGGCACAAGATGAAACATGCTGCTTACCTCCGGATAGAGAAGCGATGGAATCAGAGCCCAGATGGAGATATTGGGGGGGATCGGATATGGCCAGTGCGGGAATTTGTTTGGTTTGATGATTCATTCTTGTAATGGATTTTTTTTCTTGCTTTCTCAATAGGGGATGAGGAGGGGGATTAGAAAAAAGGCACATCTGAAAATAAAACTTAATTTGGAAAATGAGAAAGATAAGCACCAACAGGAAAAATGTGGAGAGGATAGGTCTTGACAACCCCAGTGTTTTAATTTTAAGTCCCACTGGGGTGCAACTTAAGTGGAATTGGAAGATCCTGGACAAAGTTCAGATAGCTAGCTTGCATTTATAAAGCACTCTGAGATTTGCAAAGGGTTTTATATATACTCTCTTTCTTGATTGACCCTATGATGTAGATTGTATTATTATGTAAGAGGCATAATTAAATTAAGACCCAGGTTCAGATGTTGCTTCTGACACATACTAGCTGTATGACTCTGGGCAAGTCAGTCTCTCAATGCCCTGGACCACTCACGAAAGATTTTGAGGTACTGATAATTTGTTGATCTACATCCACAGAGGAAATTTCCTCCCACCCAGCCTTTTTTTATCCTTCAGATTTTATATTGCTGTTACTTTTGTCTAACTATTTCCAAGGATCTCCCTTTCTCCCAGTAGAACCCTTGAATCCTTTCTTGTAGGAGATAAGTGTAGCCAAACTAAACAAACTGAGACATTGGGGATGTCTGCAAATATCCATCTCATTCTACTCCTGTAGTCCACCACCTCTCTGCCAAGAAGTAGGAGATGGGCATGCTTCACCATCCCTGAATGCTTCATTTATCTGAAGACACACTTAATCCCTTTGTGAATTAGCATTCTGTGGTCTTTCAACATTATTATTTTAGAAGTCCTGTGCATTTTTCTCTTGCTTCTGTTTTATTTTCCTCTGCATCAGTTCATGAAAGTCTTCCCAAGGTTCTCTGAATTGGCACACCATCGTCACTTTTTTCATCACAATAATTTCATTGTATTCACTTAGAATTCATTCCCAAGTTGATGGATGCCCACTTTGAGTTATTTGTTACAATAAAAATTGCTGATAGAAAGAAGTAAAGAATTAGAAACAAAATAGTGATGCTAATTGGTTAGTAAATGACCAGACAAACTGCATTGCATCAATGTAATGGAATAATGTAGTATTACTATAGCATAAGAAATGAAAAACATGAATAATTCAGAGGACCATGCAAAGACTTACGTGAAATGATGCAGTGAAGGAAGCAGAACTAAGAAAACAATATATGCAATAATTATGACATCCATCAACTGGGGAGTGAATGGCCAAAAAAATTATAAATGAATATGATAAAATTATTGTAAATGGAAAGAAAAACAACAAAAAAACCTCAACACTGCAATTATAATGACCAAGCCTGGTTTAGAGAAGTTGAGAAAATACACATTTCTTTTCTCCTTTAGTTTACAGAAGTCAGGGACTCTGATAATGTACATCACATATACTGTCAGACGCTGTTGATACATTGATTGGTTTTATCCACTGTTTGTTACAAGGGATGGTTTCTATAAGCGAAGGGGAGAAGGATATATTTAGAACAAAAAGTTCAAACATAAGACATCAATAAAAAAAAATTGATATTTTTAAATGGTTACTTTAAATATTTTTGTACAAGTAGGAGCTTTTTGGGGGAGATTTCACACTAGGGGTTCCCTTTCTTGATGAAATCACAGGTCCGGACCAAGTCACAGAGGAAAGATTTATAAAAATTTATACAGATATCCTAGCACCCTTTCTGTGGTTGTGTTTGAATAAGTACAGAAGGTCAGATCCTCTTACTAGACAGGGCTAACTTTGTTCTGCTATGGATGGAATAAGAGTAGGCACTTGCTTGGCAGCCATTTAACCTTCAGTAATCAATTACAGATCTCCTAGTACTGAATTATGCTTTTGACTTACGCTATACTCAGTAAAATGTTGTCTTGCTCTCTTAATTACCGACAGCCTCCTTTTTTACTTTGTAAACTTAAATTGTCCGTTTGCCTGTCCCTAGCTATTGCAAAGGTCTTGGTAAAGTGTGTCCCCTTAAAGCTAGATTACATAAGCTTTCCCCTTACAAAATGACCCTGTATTTTATTAGCATTTGGCCAATGCAATCTGGCATTTTATGGGCTCCCCTGTTCCTGGTAAATGTTTCTCTTTTTCCTTTCTTATCTCTCCCTTTGGGGGTGGGGAGGGCTTCCATTTTCCGCTTTGTACAAAGATTAATAATTAAAATGTTTGTGTTGACAGGGAGGTTGTGTGGACTCCACCAACCAGAGTTTAGTCCTGCTCCTCATGACCCTTGGACAGCAGGATGTTTCCAAAGTCCTGCTAGGACCGCTGTCTCCTTACACGTAAGTTGTTTTCTTAAGCCCTGCTAGCTGAGCTGGTTTATTTTTCTAATTGCACCAAATGACAAAGTTACTGTACTGAGCATAGCTTGTCATTGTGTAGAGAACTGCCTGTACTTCTTGAGACTTACGTGAACCAAATGTGGGAACTCTTCACTCACTGTTTATTTTTACCTATGGGAAGCTCACTTTCTTTCTTTCCCAGCTATAATTTTCATTTGGGACCAATTAAAGCAGCCCCACATATTGGGTATGGATCCTTTAATCTCTGCCTTTGGATTTTTATTTATTCTTTTTGGGGTTAAACATCTGATGTCTCATAACTTATTTGTTGGTTATTTGTTGTGGGGTTTTTTTTCCTTTCCTCTTGCAGTGGCTCAGTTGCAACAACTAGAAGGGATACATGTTGAGTGCTTTATTTTTGCGAAAGATGATAGGGTATGATCGAGTTGAAAATGGTTCTAGAAGTAGAAAACTTCCCAGTTACACTTCTGGACAGCACTGCGTATCAAAAGGAGTACAGGATTTGGAGCAGGACATGGGCACAGACTCCACTTTTGTGTCTTACCTGGGCAAATCATACCACCTTTCCAGTGCTCACATTCCATATCTAGAAAATGAAGTACTGTCTAGAAATGGTCCCAGCCTTGTATGAGGAAGATGGGAGAAAAGCTTGCTAGGCAAATGAGTTATCAGATAGGTAACAGGTCATGACACTCACAGGTAGGAATGCGTAGTAAAAGGAGAGAATTTTGTTTGTTTGTGCATCGGGGCACGTTATTTCCCTTTGCTGAGCCTTGGCTTTCTTGTTCATCATGCAAAGAGTTAGACCAGATGATCCCTGAGGTCTCTTCCAGTTCTAACAATCCTTGACTTGGGTCACGAAGAGAGCTAAGCAGCAAGCACGTCTGGACGTCCGGTGCGTATGCAGTTGGGCCTGTAAGATGGCTGAGCCAAAAGCATGGCCTGAGAAGCTTTTTCTTTTTTAATCATTGGGTATGAGAGCTCCTGAAAACCGTTTGCCTGCCAGACTGATGAGAACGCTGTGCACGGATAGATTTCCCCCCAGTCAAGTCTCCCTTTGTGGGTACGTTTCTGGCCAGCGGAGGAGGTAGAGATGAGACTGAACTGTCCTTTTTCGGTTATCATGGTACCGATGCTGTATATGTGAAAGGTACAGTACTGTGATAACTGAAGAATGGTGGTGCCATCACATGAGGGGGTGGGGGTGGAGGGAGAGGGAGAGAAGAGGGGAGGAGAGAGAGAGAGAGAGAGAGAGGGAGAGAGAGAGGAAAGAAGAGAAAGAGAGGGAAACTACTGAGAGAAAAGAAAGAGAACCAGAACACTACTGTTTCCTGGAGAGAGTGGATCGTCGGACCCTGTGCCCTCAGGCACAGCAACTGTAGCTTGCTAATTCTTCCATAGGAATGGACTCATGAAGTAATGAATTGAAAAGGGGTGGGAAAGGGATTTGGAGTACCTTTTATGGGCTTGGAGTAGGTTTTTCGGGGTGTTACTGGTTTGATGGGTAGCTAGGTGGCACAATGGGTAGAGCATTGGACATGGAGTCAAGAAAATCTGAGTTCAGAATTTGGCCTCAGTCACTTAACTAGCTGTGTGACCCTGTACTAGTCACCTGACCTCTGTCTGCCTCTGTTTCCTCATCTGTCAACTGAGGATAATAATAGTAGCACCCACCTCCCAGGGTTGTTGTGAGGATAAAATGAAATATTTGTTAAGCACGTTGTAAACTTTAAAGTGCTCTGGTAAATTCTAGCTATTTTTAAGAATGGAGTGAGGGTAGGGAAATAATGTCAGGCCAGCTCTCTCAGCATGAGCCTAACAGACTGGATAGGTAGTGATCTCACTGTAGAGAGGAGCCAGAGAGGAGGAATAGTGGAGAAGACCTTTGGAAGTCAGAACTTGTAGCTTTCTGTCCTGTCTCTGCCTCTTACCAGATTTAATTGGTAAGTAAAAAGAGAGGGGTGGATGGAAGAGATGAGTTTCTTCATAGGATATAAATGGTAGACTCAAAGGCCCTACAGGTTACCTGGTTCAAGCCCCTCATTTGAGTGGGAAAGTGATTGCTCAGGATCATTTGAATCTAGGCCCCATTTCCTCCAGGTTCAGCATGCTACCTCCCATTTCAAAGGTCTCTCTCTTCCAACTCTTCATATCCTGTGATTTGAGAGTTTTTTAAAAAGCCACTTTAATTCTATCCACTGTGCTACCTCGCTACCTTCTGACCCCAAATCTGACATTTATTCCACTGTGCTACAATGCCTCCTAGAGAGAGCTGGGAGCAGAAATAACCACGTTCACTTCCAGGCACCATATTTTAGGAAGGACGTTGGTAAGTTGGAGAGTACCCAGGTCTGACCATGTGACATTCCTACTCTGTAAACTCCAGTGGCTCCCTGGTACCTCCATGATCAAATATAAAACCGTCTCTTTAGCTTTCAGAGCTTTCATAATCTGGCTCCCTCCTACCCTTCGAGTCTCCTTACTTTCCCAACATCCTCTGTAATATAATGACACTGGCCTGTGTATTCTTCCTCAGTAGTTTTTCTATAAACTGCCTCTTTTTCAAAGTATGTTTTGTTTTTTTTTTTCCCCAACTCCTCAGGAATCCAAGTAAGGCACACAGTTTTGTTATTTTTTAATTAAATAGTATTTTTTTCAATTAAAATCCTTTTTTTCTCATCTCCTTCCCCCCTCCCACCCAAACTGGGCATTTTTCACTGGTAGGGTCTTAGCTAAAATCTCACCTTCTGTAAAAAAAAAAAAAAAAAGCCTTGTCTCCCTTAAGGCTAGTGCCTTCGCTCTGAAATTATCTTCAGTTTATCCCATATGTTTCCTGTTTGTGTATAATTAATTTGTGAGTCATCCTCCCCCTCCTTCCCCACCCTACCCCCCCTTAGACTCCTTGAAGACTGCTCTTTTATCCATAGCACTTAATACTGTCTCAGGAACATAATAAGCACTTAATAAATGCTTGTGAAGTGAGTGATGGAATGAATCCAGAGATGGACAGCTAGAATGGTGAAGGGCCTCCTGTGCCTTAATTGAGCACCTATAGTGGTGTAGCCAGGCACTATGCCTAGCACTAGAGCTACAAAGAAAGGCAAAAATGTGGTCCTTCCCTCAAGGAGCTTACCTTCTAAACAGGAAAGAACATGCAAATAAAGCTGTACGTAGGAGGTACGTACAGATGGAATGTAATCACAGAAGGAAGACCCTGGCATCTCGAGCTATCCCCAAATAAAATGGTTTGCTTTTGGCGCCCTTTACTGGCATTGAAGAAAACTGTATAACCCCTTGTTGGATATGTTGCAGAGGGAATTTGTATTGAGACTCAGGATCAGAGATTTAGAGCTGCCAGGAATCTTTGAGGATCTTTGGGCCGATCTCCTTTTAAAAATAATAGAGATGGCACTTTATGGTTTCCAGTACTCTTTTATATTATCTCATTTGATCCATACGGCAGCTCTGTGAAGGGGGAGATGCCTTCCAAATATGTATACAGAGTACCTCCTAGCCCCAGTGTTATCTGTAGTTTGTTTTGTCAAGCTAATCAGTTCCTCTCCTAAATGAGGCTGTGTGGTTGTATTACACAAAGAACCAGAAGACTCTGATACAGGTCCCAGAAAACCTGGGTTCGAGCTCTGTCTCTGACATACTGGCTGTGTGACCCTAGGCAGGTCACTTAACCTGTAAATGCTCTGGTCCTGGTTCTCTCAGAGTGTCAACTGCAGTAAAAGTGGTAACCTGTATTGATACAGGGATTTTCATCACCTGGGAGGTTCCCTAGACGTATGAAATCTCCAGAGTTCCAGTCTCTGTCCTGACAATTTTCTGCTATGCTAAGGACTGTATCTGTTATATTTAGTTAGCTAGGTGGCGTGTTAGATAAGAGTACTGAACTTGGGCTAATGATAGACCTGGATCCAAATTTGCTCTAGACACTGCGACCCTGGGCAAACCATCTAACCTTGTCTGCCTCTGTGTCCTCATCTCTAAAATGCAGCACCTACCCACACAGGGTTGTTATGAGGATAAAATGTAAAGGTTTTACAAACCTTAAAGCACTCTATGTACATGCTGGCTGCTGCTGCTGCAAGAATAAGAATGATTATTGGTATTTTTATCCTTATTGTTAACTTATGCCTCTCTGGACCATATCTGTTTCTTTGTAATATTAGAAGTAAAGGGAAGGGAGATACAAATACTTAATGTTATGAGTGGGTTAACATGAAGAGTGGCCAGCTCTACTGCTTTGGGAGGCCCATCTCAGTGAAGTGTGTGTGTGTGTGTGTGTGTGTGTGTGTGTGTGTGTGTGTGTGTGTGTGTGTGTGTGTGTACACACAGGAGGGGAGGGTTGAGGGTCTCTGATTTCCTTCCTTCCTTGCTATCTCTTGCATGTGTCTGTGTCTAGGGCCATGGAGGGGGAAGGGGGAAGTTCTTAGAACTTGGTTTCAGTTGCAGGTTTGCTCTGGGGCCCTATCTTCCCCCAGGCTCAGCCTTGCTGTGGCTTGGCTTCTGGCAAGTAGACATTGAAACACCAACAAATAATGCTTTAGTTTTATGCTTCTTCCTCCTCCCCCTCGCTTCCCTTTTAATGTGTGAAGAGAGTGAGTTAAAGTCACCTCTTGTTTTTTTTTTTTCCTGGGGGGAGGCAGATAGGATAGGTTTGGATGTGTGCCAGGGTGTATGTGTTTTCTCTCCTTTCATTTAAAATGAAAAGTCTTTTAACACTTTCATATCCAGGCAGAAGGGAGACTTTGGGCTTCCGGGAGCAGTGAAAGGCGTTCTTTGAAATGTGCCTTAGTTAAGGTTTCAGTATAGTCCTACCTCAGGCTAGCTGAGGGGTTTGGCAGAACACCCCGTCCAAGTAGGACAGGCTTTCTTTCAACTTGCATCTTGTTGGTGGAGGTTTCATTGCTTTTCCAAAAGTGACAGCTACCCAGGCAGAGACACTGGAGTGTGTGTTTCTCCTGTCCCTCTCCAAGAGTTGAAGAAGGCGGCTGCAGATCCTGGGGGCCTCTCCCCCCCAAACACACAGACACAGACACAGACACACACACAGATACACACACATACACACACACACATACACACACACAGGCTTTTAAAGGAGAGAAGGGCTGTGTTTTTTCAAGGCCAGTTGAAAATTCTGAGCAGAGCATACCCACCAGCATAATCAGATTTCAATAGGCTGGCTGGATGAGGATCATGGGAGCTGAGAGCACAGGCAGCAAGCTGTTTGTGCTCCAGCTGTGCCCTTGGAAATCATCTCTTTAGCAGTAGGGGAAGAGGAGAGAGAAAGGGAGAACACGTTATTTCTCCTAAGACTACAGATGAGTGGGTGAGATGGGGCTATCTATTTCTACAGAGCTAGCCTGTCAGCTTGAGGTTTTGCCACAAATATGTTTGGGGGTTAGGTGGTGGGGATGGGGGTGGAACAGACATTTTTAACAGCCTGGGTTAAAAGGCCGTGAACTAGGATAATGGTGAGAAGGACCCAGAAGGATGAGACATTACCACTTCAGCATGTCCATGCTCTGATTGGTCAGTCACAGTCGTTAACATCTCTCATATAGAAGCTCCTTTCTCTCCTGTAACATTGCCACTACTTTGGTGCCTTCATTCTTTGTGCCTAGACTATTACAGTTATAGCCTGTTGATGGGTCATCTCCTCCTGCTCCATCAGAGTGATCTTTCCTCTCCCACCCAGTAAATGCCAATAGTTCCTTATTACCCTTGAGATGAATATAAAATCCCCTGGCTTTCAAAGCCCTTAATAATTTGGCCCCTTCCCACTTTTCCAGACTTCTTATAGTTCCCCATGTTGTTGGATCCAGTGACACTGACCTCCTTGCTGTTCCTCATACAAAATACTCCATCTCCCAGTTCCCAACATTTCCTGTGGCAGACTCTCTTACCTGGTGCTCTCTCCCTCCTTGTCCCCACCTCCTAGCTTCCTTGGCATCAAGTCCCCACAAAATCCCACCTTATACAAGAAGCTTTTCCTAGTTCCCTGTTAATATTATTGGGAGATTTACCTCCCAGTTATCCTGTCTGTCTTGTTTGTACATCATTGCTTGCATAGTGTCTCCCTCATTAGAATGTGAACTCCTTGAGAGGAAGGAATTGTTTTTGTCCTCTCTTTGTATCCTTAGAGCTTAGCGCAATGCCTGGCATGTAGTAGTAAGCACTTAGTAAATTCTTGTTGATGAAGAGCTTGCTGGTCACCAAAAAAAAAAAAATCTACCCAATTCCCTGGATTCTTTCCTCTAGTTCTAGTAATATTTTGGGGATATCAGTGTGGCACCTGGCTTATCTTGTGTTGTTCGTTCTTGCTGTGTGACTTTTCTGGTCCTGAATATGCTTAGTGATCCCTTTCACCTTGCCTCTCATGTCTACTTATAAGAGCTCTCTTTTACTTTGGTTCACCTACCTTACATTAAGATTTTACCAGTCAGCCCTTGATGTTCTGATGGAGCCAGTTTTTCAGAGGTGACAGCTTATCCCGCCCCACCTTTTTCTCCCTTCCTTCTTGCTGTGTTAACCTTTTGGCTACATTTCTGCCACCAGGGAGTGGGATTGAAACTTTAAACAATGAAAAAGGTTCGGAGAAGAGCAGTGCCCAGGGGAGAGGGTGGTGGGCTGTGGTGTCTTTTTAGAGGATCAGAAATGGGATGGGAGGGTTGAGAGAGAATCCTTCAAAAAATTTATTTTGTTCCCCTTTCTTTCCTTTTTTAGGATAGAATTTTTGCGACATTTGAAGAGTTTCTTCCAGATCATGTTCAAAATTGAAACTAAGCCATGTGGTGAAGAGCTCAAGGGAGGGGAGAAGGTATTGATGACATGTGTGGGAGTTGGCTTCTCAAACCTCAGCAAGACCATCAAGTAGCATCACTTCCACCTTCAAGTCAGACCAGACTGAAAAGTGAAGACTCCTGAAGAAGACCATATAAACATTTAGGACAAAGACAGCCACACACTTTTTTTGTCCTTTTTTCTTTTTTATAGAACGTTAAAAATAAAAGACATTCAAATAATGTAGTTATCCACCCATTTCCCCCTCCTAGGGGTAAGCACAGCATCCAAGTTTGTTCAGTGTAAGAGATTCCTTTATAAACATGGGGAGAGTATGTGAAGTCAAGTGTGTTGGGAGGCTGTGCTGTCTCAGCTGCTGGTTGCCTCAGCCTAGGAGCTTCTAGTCAGGCTGGCATCCTGGTCTTTATTTGAGGCTAAAGTGGTGGATAAGCATCTCTTTCGGCAGACCTTCTTGGAACCCTAAACTTTAGATGTTCCTACAGATCTCCCACTGCGTGGGCCATCATCTTGGTCCCAGATCTCTTCACTCCATCTTGTCCTGCCCAAAGAGAAAATCTTGAGCCAGAGACTGAATGACCTACTCAGTTGGAGGAAACCTAGTTGTCTAGTCCAACCTATACTAACCTGAATGAGAATCCTTCTACCAACCTACTCAACAAGAGGACATTTAACTTCTGTATAAAGACCAACGATAAGGAGCACACACCCCCACCCTCACTTTCCCAGGGCAGCTTATTCCGTGTCTGGAGTTGAGAAAAATTTGGGGGAGATCTGGAGATTTCCTAGAGGAGTTTGCTGCTTAGGTTTGGTTTCTGTTAGAGCATTAGTGTTTTGGAGTCAGGGCTTGGATTTCTATCCCACCACCATTACTTATACCCTGAGCAAGCCGTTTAACTGACTCAAGCCTTCATTTCATCATTAAAATGAGGTTGGACTAGATTGGCCATGGAATCTAGCTTTTGAACTACGAGTCTTTGACTTCTAAGGTCCCTTCCTACCCTGAGATTATCAACTTGGTCAGCCAGTTCCTTTATGTTGACAGAACCATGAAGGCCCAGATCACATCCTGTGGGTCCTGGGGTACCATGCATACATAGATGGCTTCCTTACATTCCTCAGTGTCTACATTTATAATTCTTTCAACCAAGGGCTTGGTTTTTCTGCTAGGCAGGATTGAGAAGAAGTTTAGAGACCCTTTTCCCAGGGTATCCGTCATTATCTCTGTACTCATACTCAGGGTCACAGGGACCACTTAGGGGCCTCATTTCTGTTCTTTGGCTTGGTTATCTAGGCCTGACAAGAACCTGGCTAAGGAGAAGAACCTACAGGTCGTGATCCCGTTCTTTTAAGAAATGTTTCATTGATACTGTCTTGAGTTTTTTAATAATACCATTTTCAGTTCCTGCTACTATGCCCCTTTTCACAAAACCCTCCTTGGAACAAATAGTTAAGCAAAACAAATCATCATTAGCACTGCTATTATATAGTGCATTTATTCCACCTTAGTAGTACACCACTATTTAGTATCGTCTATTGTCGGAATCTTTCCACTGGCTGCAAAGAGTGGACCAGTCACAGCATTGTCTAACCCCAGGAAATCGTATTTGTGATGCTAAAAAGAAAAGGTCAGCTCTTGAATGATTTTTAAGAGTTTTTCCCCTCTCTTTCTATTTGGGGTCTTGATTTTTCCTTTCAGAGTAGAAGGGTTTCCCCTTAATCATACACACACACACACCCCTTTATCCTATTTACTTACTGGATTTTCCAGCAGCCACCCTGGGTAGTCTGGGGAAAGCCCTCAGCCCCTGAATGTGAATGCTTTGCATTCTTCTGCTTGTCATCCCTCCCTTTTCCTCAGGGCACACAAAGAAGGCTCAGTTTCAGCAGAGAAGCAGGAAGATGAAAATGGATATTGATGGTGTTAGAAAGCTTCTACTCAACTTTTCCCAGCGTGTAACATACCTGCAAATTTTCTAGACAGAGGTTTGTCTGTTGCCACTTCATTCCACCCCTACAATCAAGAAAAAAGTTTTAGCCTTCTCTACCACAACTTCCACGTAATATATGTATGAACACAAGTCATCCACGTTTCCCCTCAATGAAACTCCCTGAAAAAGGACAAAAGGGAGGGAGAAAATCCATGATACTGCAGTCCAGTGGGCTGGTTTGGAAAGCTAGAGAAGAATCCTCCATTTCTATTGGCATGGGAACTAAAGTAGTCCCTAAGCAACAGCCGGCCTCGACTTTATTTTTCCTTTAAAAAATAGTCAAAGGTATCCAAATACAAGATCTGAGTGAGCCACTTGGAATCACCCGCCCCTTGCCTGGGAATTGGTGTAGTAAGTCCTGGGTTGTCCTAGATCAGTCACTAGCTTTGTGACCATGAGTATGGTCTAATGTCTGTAAAATGAGGAAGTTGCACTCTTGAAGTTGTTTCCTGGTCCCTGATCCTTTCACATAAATTAGTTTATAAGATCATTGTCTGCAGTTAGGGCAGAGGGGAAATAACAGAAGTGGGAAACTGGAGGCATAAAAGGCAAATGTCATCTACTTCACAATTGGAGCTATGCTGCAGGAAATAGAGGAGATGGGGAGGAAGTTATGTCGGGGGAACCCCCAAGGATTGGCTCAATGACACTAGTTGGAACGTGCCCTCTCCTGTGCTCCAAAGAGGGATTTTGACCTAAGAGATCATAGAACCCTCCCTCTGACAACACTTTCTGTCAGAAAGAGGTTTGAAAAGATAGGCAAAAGATGAGCCAGTTATCTATCTCCCCTTGACCCAAGGTGGCCCTCTACAGTGTGAAATTGGTATGGCCAACCTTCATGGAATAGATGAGAAAACAAGGAAGGTAGGAGAGGTCAGTGGTTTTGTTCCCCAGGGTCACCTGGGGACAGCTGTGACTAGAACAGCCAGATAACTAGAGATTTCTCTTTAAGTGATGATTAGTGTTTAAGAAGAAGAGATTTTCTTTTAGAGGGGTTATACCTCATAATTGTAAGTCATGCCCAATAATATCTAAACAGGAAAAATAATCAGGTTTACTAGTTAGGCACCCATTTTTTTTTTAATAACATTAAAAAAATTTCCCTCCCAATTACACGTAAAAACACTTTTTAAACATTTTTAAAATGTTTTGAGTCCTAAATTCTATCCCTCTATCAACCCTTTCCCCTTCCTGAGATGGTAAGGAATTTGATAAAGGTTATACGTAGGGATCCGTTGTTATAGGCCTTTAATGAAGTCTATCAACATGGAATGTTAAAATACAGGTGAGTTTCCATACCTGTTTCCTAATAGGAACCATACCAAAGTCAATACTCAGCAGTTCTAGGGCTAAGTTGTTAAGCAAACAGGATTATTTTTCTTTCCCATTGTACATTCCTGCATATGGACACCTATTTGCCTGTATCTGACAACCTCCCTTTTCCTTGTCCTCCCATCAGTTAGGGCTTTGTTAAGGAAGCAAAGAATTTTACATCTATCCTGACCTGCTTTGCGTTTCTTCCTCCTTACCTCATACTTGGTTAATCCTGTGTTTGTTGCTTTGCCTCTGTTGTTGGAAGGGTAACTAGTTATTTTGAGGATATAAGTATAAGTTGAAATGGAGCTACAAGTTTGCCAAGGACTGGTGCTTGGTTTGGTTGTGTGCTTTCCATGTGTTTAAAACGGCTCATTTCCAATAAGGATAATTGAGCAAGGGGAAGCAGTCTTTGTGACCTTTGGCAGATTTTTCAACCTCTCAGTTTCACTTTCCTCATTGATAAGGTGGTAATAACACATATTACCCATCTCATGTGGTGTTCTGAGGAAAGTATAAGTGAATATATAAATGTGAGATGAACTATTGGAATCTCATGAGGAGATCCTGTATCCTCATCTCTAAAATAAGAGGGCTAAAACAGGAATACTTAAGCGTGGCAGTCTGGGAACTTATTTTTTATAATATTTTTATAAATATATCTCAATATAATTGCTTTCCTTTTTCTGTATTTTATGCATTTATAAGCATCTTGAGGAGGGGGTCCATAGGGTTCACAAGACCACCAAAGGAGCCCATGACACAAAAATCATTAAAGACTCCTGATCTGGATTTTTCTCTCATCTATTCAACTATTGAATTTGTGTGTGAATTCAATAGATTAAAATCAGCACCATCTCCTGAATGACTTGGGGGATGATTATTTTATGTGCATTCTCATCTTTCCCCTCTTCCTCTCCTGTCTTTTTTTTTATGGCTATGGTTGGATTCACTAAGGGCCATTCTGGCAAATACTCTCTGGCCTGAGAACAGCAGGGCATCAGGGGACAAATGACAGAGGTAGACAGCTGCTACTTTCTTCTGTCTCTGCCAATAGTTGCCTGTCCTGTATTATCCTTCTTAGGCTAATTTGTAACAGTCCCCACCACTCACCAGTTGTAGTGACTTTCCGCCAAGGTCTAGTTCATCACTGAGACTCCCCAGTATATACAGTGCTTTGCTCAAAGGCACTGTGAGCTCGTTGAATGATAATAAAAATAATAATCACATTTTTATAATACTTTAAAATTTAAAAGGCATTTTACAACAACCCTATGTGGTAGATCATGTAGGTATTACTCATTTCATAGATGAGAAAAGCGACTCAGATTGAGTGGTTTGCCTGTGATCAGTATCAGAGCTTTAGTAAACATCAGGGCTGATAACTGAGCTCAGATCTCCTGACTTGAGTCCAGATATTCTACTATGCTACACCCTGTTGAATTATGAAAATGCATGTGGGAGAATACTTTAGCTATGGCCATTGCATTTATCTATATACATCACTGTCCTATTAGGATTCTTAGTTAAAGCAAAATTGGGATTCAGTCCTCCGTATATCCCTGAGACTACAGAAGGCATTTGTCCTTTGGGACTCAGGATTAATCAACACCTAAAATGTAGAGTAGGGAATCAGCTTCATGAGGACCAGCCTCAGCTGCTGGGTTGAGAAACCCCTTCCAGGCAGAACTTTTCCTTTAGACTTAGAGACAAGGCAATTTAGCCATGCAGGGTCCAGCTCCCCTGAAGACTGGCTGCCCCAATAGGATACACTGGGATTTCTGAACTCTCTGCCAGCTGCTTTCTAGCATGCCATTAAGCATCCTACTGAGCCTCGGCTTGTCCTCACTGAGCATACCAGCCATGCCAGGATGTGCATGACAAGCATTTGCAGATCTCAAGTGAACATTCTGTCCCCAGCAAGTCTGTCCAAAGGATTTTTTAAACCTCGGAACAGTTACAGCAAACTGGCCTCAGTTAGAAGGCACTGTTCAAAGCATCTAGCAATGATTTTAGATTAAGATTAACTCCTCACCACCAAAGGTGGTATTCTGCAGCTGTGCAAAGGGTTGGCTTTTTTTGTTTTCCCTCCCTAGATGGCCTGCTTTGGTGTCTCGTGTGTGGCAATAGTGAAAGATCACGGCTCTTTATGTCTCATAATGGAAATAACTTCTATTAATAGACTGTTTAAAGGTTTACGAGGCAGTTGGCTGAAACTAGGCATCGGAAAGATTAAATAAAATGCACAAGGTAACAAAGTCAAGACTTGAATCCAGACTTTCTGGCTCCATACCTAGTATTCTTTCCACAAAGAAAGTGGGAGTGGGAAAGCATATACTGGGACCTTCATGGCTATTTTCTTGAATTTTATTCAGGACTAGTGTGGGCAATGGAAGCTATGTAAAGATGCTATGTGCCCCTTAAATTGCTCTTAGTAAGACCTGCCTCTAGAAGACCATTAAAAAAAATACATGTTAACAAAACGTAATACATGCAGAAAAAGAGATCTGTTGTGACAGTAAATTATTACTGTTATTTTTGTGAAAGTATATATTCTCTTTTAAAATGTAAATAATTCTAATTAGATGGTTTTTATGTCTGTCCCCCCCACTGTATTTGTTGAAAGTAACTCGCAAGCTTAAATTAAAAACATTTTTAAAAAATAAAATGCATAGAAACACAAGTTTTTAATTAGCTACTTGACATTCACTTCTCTGGGCTCCTACTCCTGATACTCTAGACTTTTTTCTTCATTATTACCCAGCAACCTTCTCTTTCTGGAAGATCACTCCACCCTGTGGTCCTTTCTTCCTTCTTTCCTTTTTCCCTTTCTTCTTTCCTTCCTTCCTCACTCTTTTTATGTTTCTCTTCCCCCGCCCCCACCTACAACTTCTTCCCTATTGCCTATAAACATATATGTCTCCCTCATCCTTAGAAAATCCTCACTTGAGTCAACCAAATCCACTAGTTACATCTCTTCTCCTCTTTGAGACTAAACTCCTTGACAAAGACGTTTATACTCGGTACTCTCACTCCTGTCCTCTCATTTTCTTCTAAACGCTCTGCAGTCTGACTTCCAACGTCATCATTCAATTGAAACCATTCTCTTCAAAATTAGAATCAATCTCTCTAATTGCTAAAGCTAATGGATTTTTCTTTGTTCTCATCTTTCTTGACTTCTCTGTGGCCTTGACAGTTGATCCTCATCTTCCTGGTGGATAATCTCTCCTTTCTGTAGGTTTTTATGACCTTGCTCTCCCAGTTCTCCAACCTGTCTGACCTCTTTTCTGTCTCATTAAATGGATCTTCACTCAGATCATGCCATTAACCATGAGTGTCCTCAAAGCTCTGTCCTGAACCCTCTTCATAAAACCTGGAAATCAGCCAAACCCCCAAAGCAAAGTGCAAAGCTGTACTGATTTATTCTGAGATGCAAAGGACTTCCATTTACCAAAGGCCAACTTAATCATAGTCTAAACCGGAAAAATCCAAATGGCAATAGAGAATTACCAAATGGTAAAGCAAAATAGGCAATCCTAGTTTGCCATATGGTATCCCTGATAGCTCTCCCTAGGAATTTTTTCAATTAGTAAGGAGGCCTTTTCTGAAATCTTTGTTCGGTGACTCAGACTTTGTAGCTGTACTACCGAGTCTGGTTGCTAGAAGAGACAAAATATTGTACTGTGAATAAAATGTGCTTATAAATTCAGATCTGGAAAGGAATCATGCAAAAGGTGCAAATTAATTAAACTGTAAGCTGAATGCTCTTGGTGTTGATAATAGCTTTTACTGGGAGAGTACATCTTAATTTTTCCAAAACACATTGGTCTCTATTGTCTGATTTTTTTTCTTCAAAACAACTTCTGGAGGTAGTTGGAGGTTAAGTGGCATTATTTTGAGATGAGAGGACTGAGGCAAAGAGTGATTTTTTTCTCAAGGTCATAAGCTGCATTAATAAGTAAACCAAAACCATAACACATATCTCCCTACTTCCAGCCCATGGACTTTGCAAACAGACCAGAAGAGTATAATAGATTCATATCTCATTAGAGATGAAAGAGATCTTTGACATCATCTAATTCAGCCCTCTAGTTGCAGATGATGAATCTGAGGCCAACTATTAGTGGCAGAATCAAAAGATCAACCCCGACTTTTCCAGGAATAAACCTTACTTGTCCTCCCTGGAGCGAAATCTTTAAGGGTATTTCATTTGGTGCTAACTTTCATGCCCTGAGATCTGTTGAAGATGTGATGGAGTCAGTATGTGACGTTTCTAGAGAATCTATGGCATTCCTCAAAGGAGAATGTCCCAGCCTGTATTCTGAACTTCCCCCTTCATGTTTGAGCAGGAGTCAGGCCCTCTGAATTCAGGCTCCATGTTGGAATGAAATGAGGCATTCGAGAGTTATTGAACAAAGCAGGTTTACTTTATCCAGTCATTGCAAGGACATGATGGCACTTTGATTCCCTAGATCCAGTCCTTCTCGTTTACATCTGGAAATTTTTAATCTGGTCCAGGATGTGGCAACTCTCATGGTCTTGGGCACTCATGAGATCTGAGAAGTATTTATTATATATGGCTAGGACCTTTTATGTTCTCAGTCCAGGAAACTCAGGGAAGATGGAGCCAATCAGATTGCACTGGGGCATGGCAGGGCAGTTAAGGAAGTCAGGAAACTCACAGATGCTGAGTCAAGAAAATGATGTTTCTATCATAGCTGCCCATTCATCTGTTTGAGAGCTTCAGAAAGAGAATACATAAAGACCTGACTACCTTATAGCAGTAGCTTCAGCTTGGATTAACTTACAGGAAAAAAAAAGATATGTTAGTCAATCAACAATAATGCTTACTGTGTTAAATACTTTACAATCATTATCTAAGTTGGTCCTCATAATAACCCTGGAATTTAGGTACCATTGATGTATAATCAAAATCAAATTGCTTACCTTCTGAAGGAGGAGGGAGGGAGAGAATTGGGAGCTCAAAATTAAAAATATTGTTCAAAAATTATTTACATATAACTGGGAAATATTTAATGAAATAAAAGTAATTTTTAAAAAAGATGTTAATTACTATTATTATCATCCCTGTTTTACTGATAAGGAAGCTGAGGCAAGCAGAGATTAAATGCTAGAGTCACATAGCTAGTATGTGTCTGAACTAGATTTGAAGTCAGGTCTTCCTAACCTCCAGACCAGTGCTCTATTCACTAAACCATCTAGCTACCCCAAGAATTTACTTTGTACCAGGCACTATGATAAATGTTAGGAACACAAAGAAAGGCAAAAACCCTGCCTTCAAGAAACTGTATCACCAAGGCAATATTCACAGCACTGGTGGTGACTATGAATATACCAGCATAGTTCTCAATTGCAAAATATAAAAGACTCTCCATATAGAAGGCAGAAGAAAATCATTTATTTAAGCACCAGAAAGCCAAATCCCAGAGCCAGAGAACAAAATTTGTCATGGTGACAAAGTAATTAATAAACATGATCACAGCATGTGAGTGCCATCAAACCTTCCCTCCCCCAGCCAGGGCCTTCTTACTGTCAACTGTAACAATGTGTCAGTTTCAAACCTCTCCTCCCTCAGCCAGGACCTTCTCACTATCAACTGTCACCATGTGTCAGTTTCAAACCTCTCCTCCCTCATCCAGGACCTTCTTACTATTAACTGTAACAATGTGTCAGTTTCAAACCTCTCCTCCCTCAGCCAGGACCTTCTTACTATCAACTGTAACAATGTGTCAGTTTCAAACCTCTCCTCCCTCAGCCAGGACCTTCTTACTATCAACTGTAACAATGTGTCAGTTTCAAACCTCTCCTCCCTCAGCCAGGACCTTCTCACTATCAACTGTCACCATGTGTCAATTGGGCCTGTGCCAGTGGCCTGCATTCTTTCCCCTCTGACCTGACCCCACTCACTCACTTCTTCATGTTTCAGCTCCACCCTTCCTGTTCTACCTCTTCAGCAAGCTCCTCCCACCACATGTGACCTAGGCTTCCAGGCTATTTAAGCAGATCATATGGGCCTATTAATTAATGAGAAAGATCTTTCCATTTAAATTACTATTACAGAACAGAAGACACTATCACCTGGGTTATCAGGTGGGACTGGTAAAAGCTTCTTGTGGAAAGTGGGAATTGAGCTGATTCTTGAGGGAAGTAAGAAGAACTAAGAGGTAAAAGTAAGGGAGCTTTTATTTAATCCTGGAAATAAAAGGAGCTACTTTAACAGGGGTGAGATGGCCAAACTAAACTTTCAAAATCATCTTAGCAGCTAAATAGAAGATGGATTGGAGTGGAGAAAGAATGGAGGCAGAGAATCCAAACAAAAGGCTATTGTAATAGTCCAGGGAAGATGTGATGAAGGCCTTAATTTAGGGTATATGTAACATAGGGTATATGTACAAATGCTGTGAAGGTAGAAGAAATAACAAGATTTGGCAAAAAATTGAACATGTGGGATGAGTAAGAGTGAAGAATGTCAGATTATGCCAAGGTTGTAAGCCTGAGTGACTGAGGTTCGAGATGGCCTCATCAGATGGTGGAGTAGTAGGAAGTATATCAAACTCCTCCTATCTCCCCTCATCCCACCAAAAATCCTTCAAATATCTAGAAAATGTACCAAACCAAATACTGATTGGGAAATCCAAGAAAAGAAATTACAATGAGTAATTTTTCCAGTCCATGTCAGCAGAGGGGAACAAAGTAGAACTTTCATGCTATGTAATATAGCTGAAACCAGCAGTGATCTTCTGGAACTCCCAATGGGAGCATGCTCAAATGTATGTTGCTCAGACCCAAACCTAAGTCAGTAACTTGTGGATCTAAGACCAGAGAGTCAGCAATCAAATTTTACCCTGGATCAGATCACTATGGAAGTATTAAAAGCTTGAAGGTCCCCAGCACAAACTGTCTCTGAGATCCTGGAATACCACGACATTCAATACCCCATGAAAGCACCAGGACCAGTCTAGATCTTCCCTTCAGAAGTGTGTAGAGCTCAGCCCTCACATAAAACATGAAGTTAAGAAGTAAGCTAGAGGAATGAGCAAACAAACAAACAAAAAATTCTGTTGATGATGATCAAGACACAAACCCAGGAGAAGAGAAAGACCTCAAAATATCTACAAGCAAAGCCTCAAAAAACTACCACAGATTAGACATAAATTCACCCAGAACTCCTAAAAGAAATGAAGTAAGAGTTGGGGATTTTTTTAAGTTTATTTTTTTAATAAATAAAACGAGGGTGCTAGAGGAAAGAATTAGAAAAGAAATGAAGCTATAGAAGAAAAAAATGGGGAAAAGAATCCAGAACTTAGCACAAGAGGTACAAAGCCTTGCCTAAGCCACAAACTCTGAAAATGAGAGTGGACAAACAGAAGCCAATGATTCCATAAGGTAATGTCTATTAAAACAAAGTCAAGCAATCAAAAAAAAAAAAAAATTAAAAGAGAATGGAAGGTATCTCCTAATAAAAACAAAAAGCAAAGAGAAAAAAGAACTTTAACCTGGAAAATGGATCAAGGAGAGATAATTTAATAATCGTTGGGCTACCTGAGAGTCATGACCAAAACAAGAGTCTACGTATTTTTTTTTAATTTATTTATTTAACTTTTAACATTCATTTTCACAAAATTTTGGGTTCCAAATATTCTCCCCATTTGTCCCCTCCCCCCACCCCAAAACACTGAGCATTCTAATTGCCCCTATCACCAATCTGCCCTCTCTTCTATCATCCCTCTCTGCCCTTGTCCCCTTCTTCTCTTTTGTCCTGTAGGGCCAAATAACTTTCTATACCCCTTTACTTGTATTTCTTATTTCCTAGTAGCAAGAACACTACTCTACAGTTGTTCCTAAAACTTTGAGTTCCAACTTCTCTTCATCCCTCCCTCCCTACCCCTTTTCCCTTTGGAAGGCAAGCAATTCAGTATAGGCCATATGTGTGTAGTTTTGCAAATGACTTCCATAGTAGTCATGTTGTATAAGACTAACTATATTTCTCTCCATCCTATCCTGCCCCCCATTGCTTCTATTCTCTCTTTTGATCCTGTCCCTCCCCATGTGTGCTGACCTCAAATTGCTCCCTCCTCCCAATGCCCTCCCTTCCATCATCCCCCCCACCCTGCTTATCCCCTTATCCCCCACTTTCCTGTATTGTAAGATAGGTTTTCATACCAAAATGAGTGTGCATTTTATTCCTTCCTTTAGTGGAATGTGATGAGAGTAAACTTCATGTTTTTCTCTAACCTGCCCTCTTTTTCCCTCCACTAAAAAGTTTTTTGCTTGCCTCTTTTATGAGAGATAATTTACCCCATTTGATTTCTCCCTTTCTCCTCCCAATATATTTCTCTCTCACTGCTTGATTTCATTTTTTTTTTAAGATAGGATCCCATCCTCTTCAATTCACTCTGTGCATTCTGTCTCTGTGCACGTGTGCGTGTGCATGTGTGTGTGTGTAATCCCACCCAGTATCCAGATACTGAAAAGTTTCAAGAGTTACAAATATTGTCTTTCCATGTAGGAATGTAAACAGTTCAACTTTAGTAAGTCCCTTATGACTTCTCTTTCCTGTTTACCTTTTCATGCTTCTCTTCATTCTTGTGTTTGAAAGTCAAATTTTCTTTTCAGCTCTGGTCTTTTCATCAAGAATGCTTGAAAGTCCCCAATTTCATTGAAAGACCATTTTTTTCCCCTGAAATATTATACTCAGTTTTGCTGGGTAGGTGATTCTTGGTTTTAGTCCTAGTTCCTTTGACTTCTGGAATATCCTATTCCATGTCCTTTGATCCCTTAATGTAGAAGCTGCTAGATCTTGTGTTATCCTGATTGTATTTCCACAATACTTGAATTGTTTCTTTCTAGCTGCTTGCAATATTTTTTCCTTGACCTGGGAACTCTGGAATTTGGCCACAATGTTCCACAATGTTGGATCTCTTTCAGGCGGTGTTCTGTGGATTCCTTGAATACTTATTTTGCCCTCTGGTTCTAGAATATCAGGGCAGTTTTCCTTGATAGTTTCATGAAAGTTGATGTCTAGGCTCTTTTTTTGATCATGGCTTTCAGGTAGACCCATAAGTTTTAAATTGTCTCTCCTGGATCTATTTTCCATGTCAGTTGTTTTTCCAGTGAGATATTTCACATTATCTTCCATTTTCTCATTGTTTTGGTTTTGTTTTCTAATTTCTTGGTTTCTCATAAAGTCATTAGCCTCCATCTGTTCCATTCTAATTTGGAAAGAACTATTTTCTTCAGTGAGCTTTTGAACCTCCTTTTCCATTTGGCTAATTCTACTTTTTAAAGCATTCTTCTCCTCATTGGCTTTTTGAACCTCTTTTGCCAATTGAGTTAGCCTATTTTTCAAGGTGTTATTTTCTTCATCATTTTTTTAGGTCTCCTTTAGCAAGGTGTTGACCTGCTTTTCATACTTTACTTGCATCTCTCTCATTTTTCTTCCCAGTTTTTCCTCCACCTCTCTAACTTGATTTTCAAAATCCTTTTTGAGCTCTTCCATGGCCTCAGCCCATTGGGTAGGCTGGGATACAGAAGCCTTGATTTCTATGTCTTTCCCTGATGGTAAGCATTGTTCTTCTTTATCAGAAAGGAAGGGAGGAAATACCTGTTCACCAAGAAAGTAACCTTCTATAGTCTTATTTTTTTTTCCCTTTTCTGGGCATTTTCCCAGCCAGTGACTTGACTTCTGAATGTCCTCTTCACACCCACTTGGCCTCCAGATCTGCCCAGCCAAAGCTTGGGGTCTGAGATTCAAATGCTGCTTCCCAGCCTCAGGGCTTTGGGTGGGGGCGGGGCTGCTATTCAGTGTGAGATTAAGTTCAAGTGCTCAGGTGAGTGCAGGGCTGCCATAGGGGCTCAGTTCCCTCAGGGGGTTTATGAGGAGACCTTCAACAATGGATCTGAGCTCCTGCCTGCTTGGGGAGCCCTTGTCCTCTGCCACCTCCGCTGCTGCCTCCTGAGGGGGCCTGAGTTATGGAGACACCCCACTCCCCTCCTGGCAAGCCAAAAAGACTCTCTCACTCACCCCTGGCACCCGTGGGTGGAGGGACCTGTGCGGCCGCTGGAGATTCTGTCCCTGAAGTCTGCTGGGATCTGCTTCTCTTGGTGCCGCGCAGCCAATGCAGGGCTGGGCTCTGCTCCGGTCTGGTGCGCAATGGACCTTTTGCATAAGGTTTTCAGGGCTCTCTGGAACAGAAATCTCATCCACTCTGTTGTTCTGTGGCTTCTGCTACTCCAGAATTTGTTGGGAGTTCTTTTTTACAGATATTTTATGGGCTGTGGGTTCAGAGCTAGCATATGTGAATCTTTCTACTGCGCCATCTTGGCTCCTCCCCCCAAGCGTCTACATATTTTAAGAAATCTTAAAACTACTTAGATCTCTTAGAACTAGCAAAGTGGAAAAACAGTCAGCTGGTCACCTCCTGAGAGAAACCCCCAAATTAAAATTGCTAGGAATATTATAGCCAAATTCCAAAACTTTTAGGTTAAAGAAAAATTACTGAAAACAGCCATAAAGAAAAAAAAATTAAGTATTGAGAAACCATAGTCAGAATCATACAGGATTTAGTAGCCAGAACTTTCAAGAAACAGAGTGCTTAGAATTTGATATTCCAGAAAGCAAAGGATATGTGTGTGTGTATTTATGTGTATATATATATATATATACACTTACACACATATATGTATATATGTGCATGTGTATACAGACATATATAGTGTGCATACAGATATACACATATATACACATATACACACATATGTGGGTGTGTATGCTTATAGCCAAGAAAAACTTAACCAATGAAACAGTATAAACCTACAGGAGAAAAAAAATGGAGTTTTGATAAAAAATAGATAAATTCTAAACATTCCTGATGGAAAGATCAGTGCTGCATAGAAACTTTGAAGTTCAAACACAGTAATAAGGAAGTTTGGAAGACAGGAGTATGGAGAGGTTCAAGGTAGGGAAGATAACAAGCTATTGTTTTGCATATGCTGAGCTTGAGACGTCTCTGGGATATTCAGTTTAATATATCCAAAAGACGACTAATAATTCATGGCTAAAGTTGAAGACAGAGATTAACACAGGTCTGTAGAATTGTCTATATAGAATAATAATCGAATCTATGAAAACAGATTAGATCACCAAGAGAAAGCATATAGTATGAAAAGGGTAGAGAGCCCAAGACAGAGCCTTGAGGGTCATTCTGGATTAGTGGACATGACTTAAATGAAGAGCCATTATAAAAAACTGAAAAAGATTGGTCTGACAAATACAAAGAGAACCAGGAAAGGAGAGATGATTCAGGAGGAGAAAGTGATCAAAAGTAATTCTAGAGTTCATTGTCAAAAACTCTGGTTAAGAGAAAGAATCCTGATACAAAATCCTAGTGTCCAAAGAAAACACAAGATAGTAGAACAGTGGGAAGCCACCCTATACCAAGTAGTTGAAAGACTGGGTTAATCTGTAAGTCTACAATAGAGCCCTAGAGAATGAGTAGAAACTTACAAACATAATATACAACAGCCACCATATTGCCTGTAGGGAAGTGAGCTGGACTCATGGTGAACAGGTAGAAGGAAATAATGAAAAGTAGAGGAAGGGCTCTACAAGAGCCAGTCTGTGAGCTGCAAATGGACAGTTGATGCCAAATGCTGACCCATATGGGGAAGATCTTAATTACCATCTGGATGAAGAACTTATATTTACCTACTTAAGTGTTGGAGAAGTGTGCTAATAACTGGTCCTGAGGATAGTGACTGACCCACAGTAAGTATAGAATGCTTATATGTATGACAGCAGGTCATTGCAGAAATGCTTAGACTAAAGAGACAGTGATTAGAACGGTACCTAGCATATGATATTTCTGGGAGTAATGTTCCAGAAAGTACCCACTGATGTAGTATCTATACAATCTGTATGGTACAAAACTCCAACATGTGATACTGTGTAATATATGTGTGTATATGTGTGCATATATATATATACACACACATAAATACATGTGGGAGATCTACATATCAGTTCTAGGTGGAGTAATGGACAGAGTGCTAGACTTGGAGACAGGAAAGCCTGAGTTCAAATCCTGACTCAGATACCCCCCTACCTATGTGATCCCTCTCAGTGTCAATTTCCTCATCTAGAAAATGAGAATATTAAAAGCACCTAACTCAAAGGATTTTCGTGAGGATCAAATGAGATAATATGTGTAAAGTACTTTCAAACCTTAAAGCACTGTATGATTGCTGATTTTTATTGCTGTATTCAATCCTACTCTGGATGTTACATAAGCTGGCAGTGAGATGGTGCAGTGGATAAAACACTGGACCTAGAGTCAGGAAGTCTCTTCTTCCTGAGTTCACATCCAGCCTTAGATACTTACTTACTGGCTGTGTGACCCTGCACAAGTCACATAGCCTTGTTTGCCTCAGTTTCCTCATCTGTTAAATGAGTTGGAAGAGGAAGTGGGAAACTACTCCTGTAGGATTTAAAACCATGTTATCTGGTTTATAAATCCACTATTCTTTCCACTGCACAAGAGTAACTTCTAGGTCAAGAGGGTTCTAGTCAGGTTGGAAGGTAGCCAGGTCCAGCAGTATCCACTGTCCCCCAGGCAATCTGGGTTTGTGCCACTGCTAACACAGTCCCTACTCATTAATGAGAGAATCTGAGGGACTATATGGCTAGTGTTTGGTTGAAATTTCCTTTGTATTGAACGCAATACTGTGATGGGTCTGAATGCAAATTTGGGACATGTCTGTCTGATTCTCACAAAGTTTAGGGGAAATGATTAGAGATTTTTGCCTTGTTTCACCTCTTCTCCCCTCCCCTTCCCCTTTCCTTTTCTTCTAAAGAGATTCCAGTCATGTAAAACATATTTCCATATTAGTCATTTTGTGGAAGAAAACTGGAACCAAAAAAAGAAGAGAAAAAGAGAGAAAATGAAAAATAATATTTTCTAGTGAATAGTATTTTTCATCATAAGTCCTTTGAGATTATCTTGGATTTTACCACATAGTTTTGTGAAACAATACATTCATTTTTAAACATCAGCAGCATATGACTGAGGGCCATCCAGTCATCCTCATCTATATCTTACCACTGGACCCAGATAGCTCTGGAGGAGAGAGGGAGGGTGATGACTACACAGCCCTCCCTCACTTAAATCATTTTCTTGATGTCATGATCTTTTTCAGGAATGAAGCATAATCCAGCTAAGCTAAACTGTGTTCACAAGGTATAAGCTGGGCACATTTTCGCATTTCCAGGCCACAAGAGTTCAAAGTGCTCCAATTAGCCAGCAAATACACAAACAAATGGCCAAAAGTCTCCAGGAAGAGTACAGCCCCAGGCCTATTGCAGGGCAGTTTGGTAGCCTTCGCTATAATGGGTGAAAAATAAATTCAGGGTTCCCAATCTTACCATATGGATAACTGAGTCATTTGCTGTGATCTGAGTCACCAATGGGGCAGTGGATACAGCGCTGGACCAGGAGTCAGAAAGACTCATCTTTCTGAGTTCAAATTCAACCTCAGACACTTTTTAGCTATATGACCCTGGGGAAGTCACTTAATCCTGTTTGCCTCAGTTTCCTCATCTTTAAAATGACCTGGAGAAGGAAATGGCAAACCACTCTAGGACATAAAATGACTGAATAACAAGAGTCCCTTAAACCCTTCTGTGTCTCAGTAGCTGCTTTTCTGCAGTAAGAGTGTAGGCATAGCCCCACCATTTATTGTGTTGTTCAGTAGCGTGTAACTCTTTGTGACCCCGTGGACCACAGCACACCAATGCTTTTCATGGATTTTTCTTGGCAAAGATACTAGAATGGTTTGCCATTTCCTTCCCCAGTGGATTAAGGCAAACAGAGGTTAAGTGACTTGCCCAGGGTCACATAGATATTAAGTGTCCGAGGCTGAATTTGAACTCAGATTTTCCTGGTTCCAGGTCACTCCTGGTCACTATCCACTGAGTCACTTAACTACCTTTTCATTTATTTGGTCCTTCCCTAATTCTGATAAGCAACATGATATAGTAGATAGAGAGTTGTACTTGAAGTAGGGAAAACCTAAGTTCAAGTCCCTGTTTCTCCTTGTTTCTGTGATCCTGGGCAAATCACTTGGCCTCTCAATTTTTTACTATAAATTGCAGAATATGCATTGACTTTCACTGCTGTTGAAATGTATTTAGGCTTATTTTCTGAATAGTGTTAATCAGCCTGTGGAGGGTACACTCTATTTCTATATTCAGTCTGTAGCATGTACTTTGATCCCGCCCTTTGGCTTTTGTATTATCTGCTATCCAGTAAGTAGCAGTTCATCCCTTACCTGTTAGCCAAGTAGCAGCCCATTCTCCTTTTTTTCTAATCTCATTTCTTTACGATGCTACAATTGGGGAGGAGATGAAGGGCAATGGCCCATCCCCTTTTACTGACATGGGCCTACCAGAACTGTCTTAAACTTATTAGGAAAGTTATCAATAAAAGTGGAATTCATTTTTAATCCTGTGCTGATCTTGAGTGATCAGTCTTGATCAGATCAATGTACTTCTGCCTTGATATATTTTTAATAAATTCCTTTTAATTTCTTTTCCTGACTTTTACCTTGTTAATCAGGGTGGAAGCCCAGACAAAGAAGTTTCCTTTTAATACCCTGAAGTTCCCTGTACCAATGAAATCACAGGATTACTTCTCATTCTAATCTGGAGATTTGATCAGCAAAAGATATCTAGTTTCAGGGAAGAAAATCAGAAGGTTCCAAGTCTCAGTATTCCATTAGGATAGATATCTAAACCTTTTTTGTGTTATAGACTTCTAGCAATATGGTGAAGTGTAGGACCCTTCATTAGAATGATAACTTAAATAATTGAAAGAAATGCTAAATTTCAATTAGAAATTAATGAAAATAACAATGTAATTTTTCCCCATCCAAATGTTAAAGATTTCCTGAAACTTATTAATGAATCTCTTGTGGCAGGGGTGGTCTGTATATTACTATTTAAGAACCCTTGCTATTGATGGGGTCGAGTCAAGATGGCAGAGAAAAGGCAAAGAGGCTCACCTGAGCTCTCCCAAATTCCCCCCTCAAACAATTTAAAATAATGCCTTAGAACGAATTCTAAAGGAGGCATAAAGAATACTGAAGAAAATAACACCTTAAAAATAGAATTGAAAAAAAACCAAAACAACAGAATAGGACAAATGGTTAAAGAGGCACAAAAATCCACTAAAGAGAACTGCTTAAAAAGTAAAATTGGTCAAATGGAAAAGGAGGTACAAAAGCTCACTGAAGAAAACAATTCCTTAAAAATTGGAATTGAGCAAGAGAAAGCGAATGATTCTATAAGACATTAAGAAACAATAAAACAAAATCAAAAAACATGAAAAAATAGAAGAAAATGTGAAATATCTCAGTGGAAAAACAAATAACCTGGAAAATAGACCCAGGAGAGATCGCTCAGGCAGTAAGCATCCAAGATGGAATTTGGACCCCAGGTCCTCTGACTCCAAAGCCTGTCTTTTTTCCATCCTACTATACTGCTTCTTCACTTTTGTATCAATATGCTGGTAACCTTGCACAGCCCTCTGTCACTCAAATCAAAGTCAACTGCAAGTCATGTCATCACTTGATGTCATGATCCTCTTCTAGAACAAAGGACAAACTCATTCACTCTGCTTTCCAAAAGCTACAACTTCTCACAGAATCTCAGAGTTGGATTGTTACTCAAAGGTCTAACCTTTGCCTGATTAATAATCACCACTCAGTGGGGTGGAGCCAAGATGGCAGAGTAATAGCCCACACTTTCTAGAGCGCTGCCCCCAAGAACAGTCAAATACCTGTAAAAAATGACTCTAAATAAATTCTGGGGCTGCAGAACCCACAGAATGATGGAGCAAAGCAAATCTCCAGTCTAAAATGGCCTGGAAGGTCACCAGGAAGTGTCTATCATGGCACACGGGGGCAGGATGCAGTCCAGCATGGACCATGCCAGCACAGACAGTACCTGAGCAGGCCTTGGGGAGAATGAATCTCTCACACTTGTGGCAGTGTCCAGACTTCAGGACCCCAAAAAGTTGAGGACAAGTTGGAAGGTCAGTGGAAAAAGCCTGTGAGACCAGTGCAGAAGAGTGGAATGATCTGGCCCCAGCCCCAGGGCAGCAGAGGGGAGAGGGGTTGGAGGAACTCGTGGCAGCCACATCAGCAGCAGGAGCAGGGGCAGGCACTGTTTCTCTAGCTCTAGGCCCACAGACTGTGGGGGGACAACTGCTTGACAATACACCCCCTACTACCACTGGAAGCAGAGAACTACTATGACAAAGAGCTCAAAAGTCAAGTAAATTACTGGGAAAATGAGCAAAAACTGGAAAAAGAATCACACTATAGAATCTTACTTTGGTGACAAAGAAGACCAAAGCATGCAAACAGAGGAAAACAAAGTCAAAGCTTCTCTATCAAAAGTCTCCAAGAAAAATATGAATTGGTCTCAGGCCATGGAAGAGCTCAAAAAGGATTTTGAAAATCAAGTAAGAGAGGTAGAGCAAAAATTGGGAAGAGAAATGAGAGTGATACAAGAAAATCATGAAAAACCAGTCAATTGCTTGATAAAGGAACCTCCCAAAATGCTGAAGAAAATAACACTTTAAAACATAAACTAACCCAAATAGCAAAAGAGATCCAAAAAGCCAATGAGGAGAAGAATGCCTTAAAAAGCAGAATTGGCCAGATGGAAAAGGAGGTCCAAAAGCTCACTGAAGAAAATAATTTCTTAAAGATTAAAATGAGAGGGGGCGGAGCCAAGATGGCGGAGTAGAAAGACGCACATACACATAGCTCCGAACCCACAACCCATAGAACGGCTACAGGGAAGTAACTCACGGCGAATTCTGCACCCAGAGGCCACGGAACATTGGAGCGAGGGAAATTTCTGTTCCAGAGAGATCTGCAAACCTCTCGTGGGGGGTCCTTCGCGCTGCGGACTGGGCACCGGGACTGGGAGCTGAGTGCAGCCCTGCCGCAGCCGCGGCACCGAGAGGAAAAGATCCGAGCTGGCTTCAGGGACGGGATCTCCAGCTGCCGCACAAGTCCCTCCACCCACAGGTGACGGGGGTTGGTGAGAGAGTCTCTTTGGTGGGTCGAGAGGGGAGTGGGGTGACCCCATAACTCAGGCCCCCCCGGGAAGTAGAAGCTGAGAGGCGGCTGCAGACCAGGGCTCCCCAAGGGGGCAGGAGCCTGGATCCATTGTGGAAGGTCTGTGCATAAACCCCCTGAGGGAACTGAGCCTGAGACGCGGCCCTGCCCCAACCTCAGCACCTGAACATAATCTCACACTGAATAGCAGCCCTGTCCCCGCCAAAAGCTCTAAGGCTGGAAGCAGCATTTGAATCTCAGACCCCAAACGCTGGCTGGGAGGATCAGGAGGCGAGGTGGGTGTGAGGAGAATATTCAGAGGTTAAGTCACTGGCTGGGAAAATGCCCAGAAAAGGGAAAAGAAATAAGACTATAGAAGGTTACTTTCTTGGGGAACAGGCATTTCCTCCCTTCCTTTCTCATGAGGAAGAACAATGCTTACCATCAGGCAAAGACACAGAAATCAAGGCTTCTGTGTCCCAGCCCACCCAATGGGCTCAGGCCATGGAAGAGCTCAAAAAGAATTTTGAAAATCAAGTTAGAGAGGTGGAGGAAAAGCTGGGAAGAGAAATGAGAGACATGAAGTCAAAACATGAACAGCAGATCAGCTCCCTGCTAAAGGAGACCCAAAAAAATGTTGAAGAAAATAACACCTTGAAAACTAGCCTAACTCAGTTGGCAAAAGAGGTTCAAAAAGCCAATGAGGAGAAGAATGCTTTCAAAAGCAGAATTAGCCAAATGGAAAAGGAGATTCAAAAGCTCACAGAAGAAAATAGTTCTTTCAAAATTAGAATGGCACAGATGGAGGCTAAGGACTTTATGAGAAAGCAAGAAATCACAGAACAAAGCGAGAAAAATGGAAAAATGGAAGATAATGTGAAATATCTCATGGGAAAAACAACTGACCTGGAAAATAGATCCAGGAGAGACAATTTAAAAATTATGGGACTACCTGAAAGCCATGATCAAAAGAAGAGCCTAGACATCATCTTTCATGAAATTATCAAAGAAAACTGCCCTGATATTCTAGAACCAGAGGGCAAAATAAATATTGAAAGAATCCACAGATCCCCTCCTGAAAGAGATCCAAAAAGAGGAACTCCTAGGAACATTGTGGCCAAATTCCAGAGTTCCCAGGTCAAGGAGAAAATATTGGAAGCAGTCAGAAAGAAACAATTCAAGTATTGTGGAAATACAATCAGGATAACACAAGATCTAGCAGCTTCTACATTAAGGGATCGAAGGGCATGGAATAGGATATTCCAGAAGTCAAAGGAACTAGGACTAAAACCAAGAATCACCTACCCAGCAAAACTGAGTATGGTACTTCAGGGGAAAAATTGGTCTTTCAATGAAATAGAGGATTTTCAAGCATTCTTGATGAAAAGACCAGAGCTGAAAAAAAAATTTGACTTTCAAACACAAGAATGGTTCTCTTCAGAACCATGAAAAAGTGAGCAGCAAAGAGAAGTCATAAGGGACTTACTAAAGTTGAACTGTTTACATTCCTACATGGAAAGACAATATTTGTAACTCTTGAAACATTTCAGTATCTGGGTACTGGGTGGGATTACACACACACACATGCACACACGCACACATACATAGAGACAGAGTGCACAGAGTGAATTGAAGAGGATGGGATCATATCTTAAAAAAAAATGAAATTAAGCAGTGAGAGAGAAATATATTGGGAGGAGAAAGGGAGAAATTGAATGGGGCAAATTATCTCTCATAAAAGAGGCAAGCAAAAGACTCATTAGTGGAGGGATAAAGAGGGGAGGTGAGAGAAAAACATGAAGTCTACTCTCATCACATTCCACTAAAGGAAAGAATAAAATGCACACTCATTTTGGTAGGAAAACCTATCTCACAATACAGGAAAGTGGGGGATAAGGGGACAAGCAGGGTGGGGGGGATGATAGAAGGGAGGGCATGGGGAGGAGAGTGCAATTCAAGGTCGACACTCATGGGGAGGGATAGGATCAAAAGAGAATAGAAGTAATGGGGGACAGGATAGGATGGAGGGTAATATAGTTAGTCCTATACAACACAACTGTTATGGAAGTCATTTGCAAAACTACACAGATTTGGCCTATATTGAATTGCTTGCCTTCCAAAGGGAAGGGGTGGAGAGGGAGGGAGGTAAAGAAGTTGGAACTCAAAGTGTTAGGAACAACTGTTGAGTAATGTTCTTGCCACTAGGAAATAAGAAATACAGGTAAAGGGGTATAGAAAGCTATCTGGCCCTACAGGACAAAAGAGAAGACGGAGACAAGGGCAGAGAGGGATGATAGAAAAGGGAGCAGATTGGTCATAGGGGCAATTAGAATGCTCTGTGTTTGGGGGGGAGGGGATAAAAGGGGAGAAAATTTGTAACCCAAAATTTTGTGAAAATGAATGTTAAAAGTTAAATAAATAAATTTAATTATAAAAAAAGATTAAAATGAAACAGATGGAAGCTAATGACTTTATGAAAAATCAAGAAATTATAAAGCAAAACCGAAAGAATGAAAAAATAGCAGACAATATGAAATATGTCATTGGAAAAACAACTGACCTGCAAAATAGATCCAGGAGAGACAACTTAAAAGTCATGGGATTACCTGAAAACCATAATCAAAAAAAGAGCCTAGACATCATCTTTTGTGAAATTATCAAGGAAAACTGCCCTGATATTCTAGAAGCAACAGGTAAAACAAATATTGAAAGAATCCACTGATCACCTCCTGAAAGAGATCCAAAAAGAAAAACACCGAGGAATATTGTAGCAAAGTTCCAGAGTTCCCAGTTCAAGGAAAAAATACTGCAAGCAGCCAGAAAGAAACAATTTGAGTATTGTGGAAATACAATCAGGATTATACAACATCTAGCATCTTCTACATTAAGGGATCACAGGGCTTGGAGTATGATATTCCAGAAGTTAAAGGAGATAGGATTAAAACCAAGAATCACCTACCCAGCAAAACTGAGTATAATACTTCAGGGAAAAAAATGGTCATTCAATGAAATAGAGGACTTTCAAACATTCTTGATGAAAAGACCAGAACTGAATAGAAAATTTGACTTTCAAACACAAGAATCAAGAGAAGCATGAAAAGTTAAACAGGAAAGAGAAATCATAAGGGACTTACTAAAGTTGAACTGTTTACATTCCAACATGAAAAGATAATATTTGTAACTCATGAGACTTTTCTCAGTATTTGGGCAGTTGGAGGGATTATATACATATAGACAGAGGGCGCAAGGTGAGTTTAATAGGAAGAGTTGACACCTAACAAAATAAAATTAAGGGGTGAGAGAGGAGTATATTGGGAAGAGAAAGGGGGAAATGGAATGGGGCAAATTATCTCATAAAAGAGGCAAGAAAGATTTTTCAATGGAGGGGAAAAGGAGGGAGGTGGGAGGAAAAAGTGAAGCTTATTCTCATCACATTTGGCTTAAGGAGGGAATAATATGAACACTCAATTTGGTATGAAAATCTATCTTGCACTACAGGAAAGTAGGGGAGAAGGAGAAAAGTGGGGTGTGTGGGAGATGATAGAAGGGAGGGCAAATGGGAGGAAGGGATAATTAGAAGTAAACACTTTTGGGGAGGGACAAGGTCAAAAGAGAGAATAGAATAAATAAATAAAGGGTGGGATAAGATGGAGGGAAATATAGTTAGTCTTTCACAAAATGACTTTTATAGAAGTCTTTTGCATAACTACTCATGTATAATCTATATTGAATTGCCTGCCTTCTCAGTGGGGATGGGTGGGGAGGGAGGAAGGGAGAGAAGTTGGAACTCAAAGTTTTAAAAATGAATGTTAAAAATTGTTTTTACATGCAACTGGGAAATAGAAAATACAGGTTATGGAGTATAGAAATCTATCTTGCCCTACAAGAAAATAGAGGAGATGGGGATAAAGTAAGGGAGGGGTGTGATAGAAGGGAGGGCAGATTGGGGGAACGAGTAATCAGAATGCAGGGTGTCTTGGGGTGGGGGAGAGAAGAAATGGGGAGAAAGTTTGGAACTCAAAATCTTGTGGAAATGAATGTTGAAAACTAGAAACAAAGAAATAAATTTAAATAAATAAATAAAATCTACTTAAGAAAAAAAAAATCACCACTCACCCACCTATTCCTAGCAAGTAATCATCTAGCCTTCCCTTAAAGGCTTCCACTGATGGGAAACCCACAACATCCATAAAATAAGAGAGTCAAGCTCTGGTATATCAAAAAGCAGATACCATTTGGCTAACAAAAGCCTGTATAGTCATGGTTTTTCCAGTAGCAATATAAGGTTGTGATAGTTGGATCGAAAGGAAAGCTGAGTGCCATAGAATCAAAGTTTTCAAATTATGGCACTGGAGAAGACTTTCAGGAGTCCCCTTGAGCAGCAAGAAGATAAAATCAGTCAATACTTAAAGAAATTAATCCAGACTATTCACTGGAAGATCAAATTCTGAAGCTGAAGCTTAAATTCCTTGGCCACATATTGAAGAGACCCTGATGGGTGAAAGATTAAAGGCAAAAAGAAAATGGAATGACAGAGGATGAGATAGATAGATAGTGTCATGGAAACAATGAACATGAACTTCAACAGACTTTGGAAGATAGTGAAGACTAGAAGGACCTGTGGTGCTAAGGTCCTTGGGGTCATGAAGAGCTGGACATGACTGAACGACAAAATTTAAATACTCACATTGAAATGTAATGGTTGAATATACTGGGCTGGTATGAGTTAGCTCTACCATTCCTTGCTTTCAACTTTAATTCCCACAATCCTTTGGCTAACATGCAAGCCATTCTATTTCTGGGACAGTTCTTCTGGGACCAAGCAGAACAAATCTAAACCCTCTTCCATGATGAATGCCCTTTAATTTGTTGAGGACAGAAATCAGATCTTCCCATTCCCCCCAACCTCACCTCCCAACCTTCTCCTTTTTTTCTAGGCTAAACATGCTCAGTTCCTGGAATCAACCTGTATTAACCTCTTCTACATTGTTCATGCTATTCCAACTAGCATGAACAATGCTAGCATGAACTAGCACTTTCTTTGAGAGGAAAGTTAATGTTTTCTCCCTTTTCATGGCCTGAGTCTCAGCTGAACTAATATGTTCCACCATATCGTTAGCAAATGGCCTCACTTTCAAAAGCAAATACAAAATGCTGGCTGGGTGTTGGGATGCCAAACTCATGGAGCCCCTGAAATCTATTCATCCCCAAGAGGTCCATGGAGAAATTTCAGTGGGGTCTTTAACTTTTATAGAAAAAAATCATATCCTTATTTTCATTAATGTTTAATTAAAATTTAGCATTTCCTTCAGTTCTTTAAGAACATTGTTCTGAGAGAGAGTTCACAGGCTTTCCAAGACTACAAAGAGATTGATGGCCATAACAAAGTAAAGAACCCTTGGAATAAGGGAATGGAAGGAAGGAAGGGAGGAAAGAAGGAAGGCTATTGTTTTTCCCTAAAGAAAAACTTTAGGGCAAAAAAGGAGTTAGACAACAACAACCATGTTGGGGTTCACTCTGTTGTGGGCATGCCTGAGCAAGGTGAGTGTTTGTATGGACTTCTAGGACAAGGTCAGATGGTCTCTTTTGCCTTCGGGACCAATGGTTGAGATTCATAAGAATCCTGTGAAACTTTTCTCCGTTTCCCCTATCTACATTGGCTCCCCTGTCCTGGGGAGCTCTATTTACTTTAAAGAATGGATGGTAGATAAAGATAGAAAGATTCTCAGGGCACCAAAGTGTGAAGGCAGAGAGGGAGGAGTGAAGGACGCTTATTGTTTGGATGGAATCTGAGACAGGTATTTGAGTTCCACATT
Source organism: Notamacropus eugenii (assembly GCF_028372415.1). Lineage (NCBI taxonomy): Eukaryota > Metazoa > Chordata > Mammalia > Diprotodontia > Macropodidae > Notamacropus > Notamacropus eugenii. Next base: position 39,761,959 of record NC_092872.1, on the reverse strand, counting down.
TAGCTTGAGGGATAGGGTTGAGACAGGAGAAAAAGGGATCGAATGAAAAGAGATCAAAGTTGAGGAAAGAGAGAGCCTGCCATCAAATAACAGCCCTGCCCTGTCCTAGCTGGGTAATCATGACCAAAATCACTTCTCAGAGCCATTTCCTCATCTAGAAAGTGACGATCTCTGAGGTTCCTTTCAGTTTTAAATCCTACAATTTCTAACGTCCCTGGACAATTCTTCCAACAATGCCTGGGAAGACAATTATCTTGTTTCCATTTTAACTGCAGGGGGGTATGTTTAACTGGGTATTGACATGCAGAGTCACTTTCCCCCTCTCCGTGAAGTCTCTGGTTAGACCCTTGTCTTTGCTGAGGCTCCCCTTTCCTCTGCGCCTCTCCTGAGGCTGGAGACACAGTGAGTCAGAAGTTTGGTGTTTCCTATGCTGCTCTGTCTGTTCCATATTTCCCCTCCCTGGGCCCCAGATCATTCCTTGCTGGGATGGGGGAAGGAGAGAGTGAGCAGCTAGGAAAAAAAAGGCAATTCCTGTAATCCCCAGCCAGCCTGCTAATAATCCTTACCAGTGACTAGCCAGCAAATGGCCCCTAGAGTTCTACTCCTGGGCCCCCGCTTCTGGCAGCCAGATTGCCATGACTACCTCCATTTTGGCCAGACATCATAATCTTCAATCATCCACTAGGTCAGTGAACTCTGTGGCGGGGGGGACTCTGAATTCACCCTAGTGGCTTCTCCACTCTGGGCTACCCTATCACAATTTTCTTCTCAGTTGCCAGGGTTACAGTTTCCTTGGAGCAAAGGGGAAAGAGACATCTCTTAAGAAAAACTATAAGAAGAGAGAAGAGACTGTAAGGGCAGTTGTCCTGTGTTGAAACAAATCACTGACACAGATAGCACACAGCAGGGATAGTATGTTCATAGTGCATAGGAACAACTCAAGCAGTTTTTCCTCCAAAGACTTAGAGACCTGGAAGCTGAGGGACTCCTAAAAGTTAAACCCAGAAACCCCAGAATGAATCTTTTGAATGAGGTCTAATGGCCACAAGTTTGACTACCTATTAAATCTGTGAGGTAAATAGAAATCATTACTAGAGCTCTCAAGACTCTATAGAACACTCATTTTATGTCAGGGGAGAGGAACCTGTGGCCTCGAGACAACATGTGGCCCTCTACATCCTCAAGTGTGGCCCACTGTGAAGTTTGGTTTCCATCAAAGTGCCACATTGGGCTTGTAGGCTGCAGGTTCCCCACCCCCGATTTATGTAAATCCTCCACTGCTGCTGAATCCTCCAAATTTTCAAGAGGATTAGCTGAAGAACAGTTAATCACCTCATTAGGGATTTAATTACTCATGGGATTCTAATCTTCGTGAGGGTTCCCTAAGCAATGCATTCCCTAATCACACATCTTCCTTCTGGCCAGGCCCAATTGGTCTCCAATTCTAGTTCTTCCTCTCTTTCCCAGTGTTCCCTCAGACCAGTCAATTAACCTCTCTGTGCCTCATTTTCCTCACTGGCCAAATGAGGCAAGAGAAGACTAGATAATCTTTGCAGCAGTCCCTTGCAGCTCTGGGCAGGTGGGTGGCATAGTGGACAGAGCACTAGGCTTGGAAGCAGGAAGATTCATCTTCCCTAGTTCAAATCTGGCCGTAGACACTTACAAGCTGTGTCACCCTAAGCAAGCTGCTCAACCTTTTTGCCTCAGTTTCCTCCTCTGTAAAAATGAGCTGGAAAAGGAAATGACAAACCACTCTAATGTCTTTGCCAAGAAAACCCCAAATGAGGTCGTGAAGAGTCGAATTTGACGAAAACAATTGAACAATTTCCAGCTCTAAATCTATGATCCTCTAAGTTAGAGTCATATCTGAAGAGTTCTCAGAAACCTCTAGACCTCTGTAAAACAAAACATTTGCATACAACCCCCAAATCAGTTAACCCCTCTAAATTTGCAAAAGGTGTCCACTGGTCCAGGAATAGTTTATCCATGGGCCTCTGGTCTGCCTGGGGAAAAATGTAAATGAGAATGGAAAATAACTGAGTCAGGACAAAGGAGGCTAACTCTTCCAGCTGCCTTACTGTTGAGTAGCACAAGAAGCTGAAGATGGTTTTCTTTTTTAATTAAAGGAATAAGGAAACCATTTCTGAAACCTTGCCTGGGGATATAGCCTTTCTAGCTCTACCACTGAGCTAAGCTATTTTAAGAAACATGAAAAAGAACCGCAAATAGGAGGAGTGGGGAGGGAATTTCATACTTAACAAGGTAAATGTTGCTGTGCCTATCTCCCCTCTGGGGATTGGTTTAGGATGTGATCCCCACCCCCAACCCCCTGGTCCCCACAGTTTCCTCCCTACTACCCATCTCTCTGGTCATTTAATCAGTCATATCTTCTTACAACAATTAGCTTGATTTTTAGCTTAGGGACAATGTAATCCTCAGGTCCAAGCAACCCTTTTCTCTGTTTTACTGAGTTTATATCAGGGGAAAAGTTATTAATATAGTCACAATAGTTCAGAGCCCGCACTTAAGAAATTACTAACATTTGGAGAGAAATTCAGCTTTCTGCCCTAATTTAAATTTGTCTTTATCTCTAGCCAGCACTTGGCCTCTTTAAATTTGAGGTAAAAATCAAGAAACAGGTTGGAAAAGTAAATAGGTCATGCTGTGACAATCACAGGAGGGTCTCTCTCTTAGTCGTTGCTGGCAAGATTCTTGCCAGAGCCCTCCTTAATCAGTCAATCCTTCACCTGGAAGAAAGTCATCTGCCTGGGAGCCAATGTTGCTTCAGAAAGGGCTGAGGAATGGTTGATGTGGTGTTTGCTGCCAACAACTCCAAGAGAAACATCAGAACAGAAATCTCTATATGTTTATTGATTTGACCAAGGCTTTTGATACTGTCAGTCATGAGGACTTGTGAAAAATCATGGCAAAATTTGGTTGATTGAAAAAATTCAGTATAAATCAGTTTTATGCAGGTATGCTTGCCTGGGTTCTAGGTAATGGACAATGCAAGGAAAAAACAGCATCAAGGTTATCTATCATACTGAGAGTAAAATGACTGAAGCTGAAAAAGCTACAAGCAAGGCCAAAATGGAGGGAGAGTTGGTATGTGACTTTTTGTTCACAGATGATTGAGTGCTCAATGCAGCCTGTGAGACTGAGAGGCTACAAAGTATGAACTGATTCTCTGCTGCTTGTGCTAATTTTGCCCTAACAATGAACACCAAGAAAACAGAAGTTCTCCACCAGGCAGCACCACACCGTGCATCCATGGAACCATCAGTTACAGCAAATGGAGAAATTTCTAATGCTGTGGATAAGTTCATTTATCCTGGCAAGTATGCTTTCCAGGAATGTACCCATAGAGGATGAGGTTGATGCACACGTTGCCAGAGCTAGCTCAGTGTCTGGGAGGCTCTGAAGGGAAATATGGGAGAGAAAAGGTATTAGGCTGCTTCCGAAACTGACGGTCTACAGAACCATTATGCCACCCTCATTATTATAGGCCCCTGAAACCTGGACAGTGTACTAGTGCCATGCTGGGGAACTGAATCGCTTCCATCTGAATTGTCTTAGAAAGATTCAGAAGATCACCTGGCAGGATAAGGTACCAGACACTGAGATCCTTTCTTGAGTTGAAATGCCAAGCATTCAAACTCTACTGCAAAGAGCATCACTCTGATGGATTGGCCACATCATCCAAATGCCAAATGTATGTTTGCCTAAAAGACTTTTACAGAGAACTCCCACACGGCAAGTGCTCACCCGGAGGTCAGAAGAAGCAATAAAGGTCTCTCTGACAAACTTTGGAAATGCTTGAGGCACAGGAGACACTGGCATAGGACCACTCAGCATAGCATACCCACCCCAGGGAAGGCACTGTGCTCTATGAGCAAAGCAGAACTGCAGTAGCTCAAAGGAAATGCAAAATGTACAAATTTAGAGACATCTCTACTCCAAATACTCATATGGATTATTTGTGCCCAATTTATGGCAGAGCCTTCCGAGCTCATATTGGTTTGATCAGTCATAGTTAGACACACTATACTCCATCCCAACATAGTGATATCATTTTGGTCCTCTTTGAGAAGGAAGGACAATAATCAACTAGACAGCCATAGGAGAGAAAGTTGGAGAGAGCAAGGATAGAGCTTCCTACAGTCCTTAAAGAGGTAGGCACAACTGGTAGCTTTGGCCCAATTCTTTTGCTCCAAGATACCTATGGGCTATGAAACCTGCCTCAAATCTTTTCTTCTCTGTCATAATTCAGATTTCCTGTCACTTTGTTCCTCCAATCTCTTCTTTCAGTTTTATCATGGGTTTCAACTTTCACCTATTGTCCTTTTGCCATTGGTTCTTTCCAGTTTAGGAAGAAAGAATTAAGTAAGGCTTGGGGAGGGCTGGGGACTTTGTGTCCCCATGACTGCTGCTCAGCTGTGTCATTTCCCATTTTTTTTTTCTCAGTCTATGTCTTAAAAACTGTATATATCCTTTGAGTAGGAATTTCACCATGGGATTCAAGTTTACCTTCCAATTAAAAGATCATGATAATCCTGAATCATTCTTAGGTCTTGTCCCTCTGAACTATAAATTCCATGATAGTAGTCAGTCCTCAAAGGCCTATGACATAAGCAGGAATCTACTGACTGAGAGAAAGAGTTGTTAGATTTGCTGGGTAAGTTCTCTAATAATTGTATTTTGTCTACAGAGTCTCACTGTCAGGATTCGGGTTACCTTCAAGCAATACCCAGTTCTTCTAGAGAATTATACCACTTAAGTGAAAAAGTTGAGGAGCAAGCAACTTGCTTTACTTCCGGAGGAGGTGAATTGTGGGTGCCAGACTGATATTTCTAAATTATTTTGAATACAAGTACATCTAAATATATGTTTGGAAAAGAAGAGTCCTATCAAATAGTTAACTGAATATTTTTGGTCTTGATTAATATCTTATGCTGGGAGAACATTTCTTAATATTTTTTTTTTCAAAACATTTTGGCATCTATTGCCTCAGTTAATTTTTCTACCTATTCTTAGGCGTGGGGTGGGAGTGGGTGGGATTTGGAACTCAGGTGTTGCTATTTGCAGATGAGAATGCCAAGGCATCCAACTGGGAAATAACAGAACCAAAAATAGAATCCAGATTTCTTTATTCCCTGGTGTCCTTGTCACCAGGCCTGGGTAACATGATTTTTGTAGATTGACGAATTGTTAGAACTTGACAAGATTCTGGAGATCATCTGGGCTAATCCCCTCCTTCTATTTGTATGAAATGTCCCTTTTCTGAATTACAAGGAATGTTTCCCAGGTTTTGTTCTTCTGGGAACTGCTGAACAAGTTATGTGTATTTGCAGGAGCCATCCCAGATGAAGAATTTGGGGCCCCGAGAGGGGGAATGATTGGCTGGAGGTCAAACACTTGTGGATTATCTCTGTCAGCATGACCATCACTTTGCTTTTTCTCCTTTCCAAGTTAGTTGTTCTGATTTGTTCAGGCTTCATCAAGGGTTTTGACATGTCAAGAGCTCTTCCAAATTAAGGTCGAAAGGATACTAGAGCTAACGGAGAGGATGGCCATAGGGCAGAGCTAATGCTGGGTGTTAATAATGCTAGCTGACTAAGATGTTTTTAAAACCTTTAAGTACTTTACAAATTTTATTAGTTATTATTATATAAATGTTAACTATTTACTAAGTGCCTACTAAGTGTCATGGACAGTGCCCCAAACTGGGAGAGGACCTGAGAGAAATGAGCCCATCTGACAAGCCCCCAACTGTGAGAAACTTGCTCACCTTAAAGAACCATACCTGTTGTGAAATTAGGAAAGCTTTTAGTAATCTTTATGTGCATCCCACCTGAATAGACAAATAGTCCCCCCAGTAAGATTATAGGAAGACTACAATATGTTCAGAATAATGAAAGCTTCTTATACTGTTTCGAATTTTGGATCTCCTGCAACACCGTCCATTGTCACATAACTTCATGTTCTCGTCTCTGATAGGCTTTCCCTCAAACAGTTCATCAGGCCTGCCCACAAATTCCTGACCTCTAACCTGATCATGCGAGGTCACAGTTCTGATCACCCAAAGCTTGTGGAAACAGAACTTCTTCCTTGTTTCCCACAAACCATTAAAAGTTCTGTTTCCACACCTAAATCCAATTAATGCCTTCTCACTTTCTTTCCCCTGTGAATTCTTCCCTTCATCTGTCTCCCCTTTATATGAATATGGGAAGGGAGCAAAGTTGATCTACGTACTGAAAAATTACAAGGAGGCAGTTCCCTTTCATAAGTACAGATACAGAGACTCAGAAGAAAAGGCAGATCAATGAATTGTTCTTTTAGACGTTCCATCTCATACAGCAGTCTGGGGAGAGACATCATTTTATGCAGTTTTCTGGTCTGGATGCTTGTTTAAGCCGTCTTCAGCACAGTCTCTCAGCATCTTCTTTCCTTATGTTCTTGTAGAAATTCATATGTCCACTCTCCTATAAAACTGAACTTAATACAATTTCCTAAGCTTTATACTCTTACCATTCTTACAAAATCAAAACTGGAACTTTGGCCAATTGTCATGTTTAAGAAATTCACATTGGAACCCGCCTTTTGCATTTTACATTAATTTACTATTCATTTCCCCCACCAGGAGGATGAGATTTCACTAAGGAATTAGTAACAGGCTCCAGTACATACATAAATACAATAAATAGCATTTTTTTTAACACAGTACATATCACATCCTAAAACAATTTCAACTTCTGGTCATGTGATGCTTCTTTTAAAGCATTTACAAGATATACAACAAACCATTCATCTTTTAACATTAACTGAGATAAAAATAATAATAACTATGTATGCTAATCTCACAGGCCCTCAATGTAACTGTTCCCATGATATTACTAAGAATTAAAGGACCCTAACTTATTGTTGTTGGTCTGAAATCCCAAGCCTAGTAGCTTAATTTTAGATTTAACCTCAGATGTTCCCCTACCAACTATCTATTATTTAATATATCTGGTATTACACTTACAAAACTTTTGATTGAAGGAAATTGCCACAGAGTAGGGACATTTCAGGGAAACAACATCTCTCTAACTTCCAGGCAGGCATAGACTGTCAACTGGCAATCAGCTAGGCTTAAAATCTGCCAGGTGTCAGTGGGGAAATTGAATCAGGAGAGTCCTAAATCAGCTCAGGCAGAATAATCGTTCTCCTAACCTTCCCAAGAGATCACCTTTCTGAAGTTCATACCAGCATCTCACAGGTTCACTGGCATCATTGATCAGTGCCTCAAACAGCCTTTCTTATTATCTACACCTGGAGTTAGACTCAGAAGAACAGTCAGTTAATAATCCATGAAATCTTAAATTAGCAAGCTCTAATAATCAGTTTAAGATATGACTATAACTTCACATTGGTGAGGAACATCTTTAAAGGAAGCAAGTTTTAAATAGCTTGCATGCCTTTCTATACATGTTCTAGTTCTTGATTAAATAACAATCATAAAATCAAATTTACCATTAAAACCATAAGTAATTGCTCTAATAGATTTACATCTGCTTAAGTTTCTCTATATCTTTCTAACCCTGCTCAGTCTAAAAGAATGAGCTACACATATGATAAATTCAAACGCTAACTTCAACTTATGTTCATGAAATGAATTCAGATCAAAAAAGAAACATTTAACTTTTCCATCAATGCAAAATATTACCAGAGGTTACCTGCCTCTAAGAGACTTAGACTGAAATTCTTTTCCCAAAACTGAAGATGTCTCTGATTTAGTCTCAGTAACTAATTCAATCAATTATATTAATATATCACTTTGTAACATGTAAAGACCTTATTCCAAGTTGCGACCTTTGTCCCTTACACCAAAAGAGTTTTAGTCCCATTTGTCTAACAGGACCCTGGAAAACCTCACCTTGAAAGTTCCTTGGATTTCTGTGCTTGATCTGGCTCTCTTAAGGCCCACAAGCTTTTCCCTATCACTATGCCCAAATCTCTGTTCTATTTCCCACCTTTGATCCTATGAATCCAAATCTCCAAGTTACTGGTCACTCCCATCAAGACCATCCCTGGAATCCCCAGACCCCCTGGGGCCATCCCCGACTCCTTCCTCAGTCCATCTTGTAAGTTCTATCTCCATAAAAGTGCTCACTGTATCTGGCATGCTTATATTAACATTCCAAATGCTCAGATTCCCTAAAAGGGTACCCAATATTGAGAAACTTTACCAAACTTTGACCTTATTTAGCTGAAAGAAGGCTTGGGTTGAATTCATTTGAGCAGGACCCAGCATGTCGCTATTTTTGGGTCCCAAGCACCCCTAACCTCAATAATTCCATACCATTATAGTTAACTTTAAATCCCAGTCTTGTTCTATGGAACAATGATTCAACATCACACTTATACTTTGGATTCCCTTTCTTTAATTATTCCCATAACATTCAGAACCAATGTTCTATTTCAGGGTTTTATCTTTCACAAAACTATACCAGAGTACCCTTTACATATTTGTGGTAGACACCCCCTAACTCACCAATGGGTTTGAGACCCTTTGGTTATCTTCAACCTGGTTTAACACGTCCGCCAAAATGGTTTACCAGAGTGTGGCCTTTGTGCATGCTGCAGTTTCTTGGAGCCACAGGTGAGAGTTAGGTGGAACAGGTTGACATCAAAGGTGGAAAACGACCCTGGCACATGGAACGTGCACACATGTATGGACAACACAAAATCCAGTAGACCTGAAAGATGAACTACTCTTGTTGCAAGAGAACTCCAAAGGTATCACATCTAAATAGCAGTCCTGTGTGAAACAAGGCTGGCAAATGAAGGCCAGCTTACTGAAGTTGGAGCAGGGTACACATTTTTCCAGAGTGACCACAGTGAAGGTGAGTGCCGTGAAGCTGGTGTAGGTTTTGCAATCAAAACTAATCTAGTCAGCAAGCTGGTATGCTTGCCAAAAGGATGAATGACAGGCTCATGACAATGTATTTGCCACTTGCAGGAAAACACCATGCCACCATCATCAGTGCCTATCCTCCCATCATGATGAACCCTGATGAGGTCAAAGAAAAATTTTATGAAGATCTAGAGACCCTTATCATCAATGTGCCAAAAGAGAACAAGCTTATCATTCTGGGTTACTTTAATGCTTAGAGTAGGCTCAGACAACCAGATTTGGCAGGGAGTCCTAGGGAGGAATGAAGTTGGAAACAGCAATAGCAATGGTCATTTACTGCTGAAAACTTGTCCATCGTATAACCTTCTCATCACCAACACTGTTTTCCGTTTACATAAACACAATAAAACTTCATGGATGCACCCTTGCAGCAAACATTGGCATATAATAGACTATATGATTGTAAGGAAAAGAGACAGACAAGATGTGAGAGTGACAAAGGCAATGTGTGGTGCAAAATACTGGACTGATCATAATTTTATCCTTTCCAAGCTAAATATTCACATTCATCAAAAGTGCCACTCCCAAGGTAAAATAACTATCAGAAGAATTAATGTCAACAAATTAGAGCTCTTCTCTGAGCACGAATAGTTTGTTGTTAAATTAGAGGGAAAGTTGAACCAACACACAGTTGATAACAGTGGAGCAGAAAAGAAGTGGGCAGCTCTCAGAGATTTGGTGTACAGCACTGCATTTGTTCATCTGGGTTAGAACACTCACAAACACCAAGACTGGTTTGATGAAAATGATGGGGAAATTCAGAAGCTTCTGAATGAAAAACAAGAACTCCACAGGATTTGCCAGCAGAATAGTTCATCCACCTCTAAGAAGGCAGCATTTAATTCCATCAAAAGCAAAGTACAAGCAAAGTTTAGAGAGATGCAGGATTCCTGGTTCAGTAAGAAGGAAGATGACATTCAGTTTTATGCTGATAGTAACAATTCACAGCACTTTTATGATTCCCTGAAAGCTATTTATGGACCAAAAACCTATGGTGTATCACAACTACTTAGTGTTGATGGAGCCACCTTGATTAGTGGTAAGGACATGATCTTAGAGAGATGGGCTGAACTCTTCCATAGGGTTCTCAACAGACCATCAACAGTCAATGCTGAGGCCATTGACTATTTACCTCAGAAGTCAATCCCTCCTTAGATGAACTTCCAACTAAAGATGAAGTTTTGAGTGCCAGTAGGCTCCTTTCATGTGGCAAACCACCTGGTGCTCATTCTATTCCAGCTAAGATTTACAAGGTAGGGGGACCATTGATCATGCAAAAGTTGACTGAAATCTTTCAGCTTATATGGCAAGAGGAGGTTATCCCCCAGGAGTTCAAAGATGCCTCCATTGTTCATCTCTATAAAGGTAAACGTAATAGATTGTACTGTGACAATCATAGGGGCGGCAGTTTCTCTCTTAGTCATTTCTGGAAAGATTCTTACTAGAGTCCTCCTGGATAAGTTGATCCTTCACATGGAAGATGGTCATATACATGAGTCAGTGTGGCTTCAGAAAGGGCCAAGGAACAGTTGATATGGTTTTTGCTGCCCAACAACTCCAGGAGAAATGCCAAGAGCAGAACAGAGATCTATACACAATGTTTATAGATCTGACCAAGGTCTTTGACACTATTAGTTGTGAGGGCTTATGGACAATTATGTCAAAATTTGGTTGCCCAGAGAAATTCATCAATGTTGTATGTCAATTTCATGATGGCATGGTTGCCCAGGTTCTGAATAGTGGACAGTACTCTCGTGCCTTCCCAATCACCAATGGAGTGAAAGAGAGCTGTGTGTTTGCTCCCGTGCGTTTTAGCATGATGTTTTCAGCCATGTTGACAAATGCTTTCAATGAGAATGAACACAGCATCAATGACAACTACCATACTGATGGTAAGTTCTTCAATTTGAAAAGGTTACAAGCCAAGACCAAAGTGGAGGGAGTGTTGGTGCATGATTTTCTGTTTGCAGATGATTGTGCACTCAATGCATCCTCTGAAGCTGAGATGCAACAAAGTAGGGATCAATTCTCTACTGCCTGTGCTAATTTTGGCCCAATAACACCAAAAAAACACAAGTGCTCCATCAGCCACCACCACACCATCCATGTGTGGAACCATCAATTACAACAAATGGAGAAGTTTTGAATGCTGTGGATAAGTTCACTTACCTTGGTAGTGTACTTTCCAGGGATATATACATTGAAAATGAGGTTGATGCATGCATTGCCAGAGCTAGCTCAATGTTGGAGAGGCTCCAAAGAAAAGTTTGGGAGAGAAGAGGTATTAGACTAACTACCAAACTGAAGGTCTACAGAGCCATGCTGATTTCATTGTTGTATGCCTATGAAACATGGACAATATACCAGCACCATGGCAGAAAACGGAATTGCTTCCATTTAAACTGTCTTAGGAAAATTCTGAAGATCACCTGGCAGGATAAGGTGCCAGACACTGAGGTCATTACTTGAACTAAATTGCCAAGCTTCCAAACTATGCTTTAGACAGCTAAACTCTGATGGGCTGGCCATGTTGTTCAAATGCAAAATGTACGCTTGCCAAAAAGACTTTTATGGAGAACTTGTAGGGGGCAGGCAATCACATGGTGGTCAGAAGAAAAGTCTTACAAGGACACTCTCAAGGTCTCTCTCAAGAGCTTTGGATTTGATTATGACATGGGAGACACTGGCACAGACCGTTCAGCATAGCATGCCGACATCAGAAAGGGTGCTGTGCTCTATGAGCAAAGCAGAATTCAGGCAGTACAATTATTACATTGGGGAGTATCCACTCCAAATGTTCACATGGACTATATGTGCCCAGTCTGTGACAGAGCATTCCAAGCTCATAGTGGTCTGATCAGCCACAGTTGCAGACACTGAAATTTGACTTTATCATGGTGATGCCATTTTGGTCCTCTCCAAGAACTCAGGACAACAACCAACCAGATTACCCATTTACCCAATTAATTGAAAACAGCAAAATTCCACTACTTGCATCGTGCTTATATCTTAAACTATCTGCTTTGATTATAGAAACATGCCTTGAAGATGAAAAGCAAGGACCTAATTAGATATAATCTCTACTTTACAGTCAGACTCAAAAATAGTCAAGTGAGAAAACATTCCCTTTCAGAGGAACACAATGGGAAAAGTGAACCAGTAGGATTCCATCCCAGGCTGAGGAAAGGATTGTCTCCTGAGACAAACTTGTGCCTGTAACAGTTACATTTTCAGAAGGCAGGTTTCATTAATCAAAAATTTTACCAGGACTTACATCTTAAATCTTAAATTTGTCTTAAAAGTCAATCACTAGAGATCATTTATCACCAAACAAATTTCTTGTTTAGGAACTCCATAAACAAACAGTTTACACTTTACATAGAGACTACAACTTTAACAAAGCGAGGTATCGCACCATTTGGGTGATGCTTTAGGATTTTCCAGCCTTAGAGGCCCAGGGTGGGGCTGGCACTCCTCCTTTTCTTTGACAATAGGAAAGAGTTAATATCTTTTCTCTGAGCAGCTCTGAGTTCAGATTAGATCTTAAGAAGTCCTTCTGTAATAATGACTGGAGTTCAAAAGGAGAGGGGAATGGATACAAGAGACTTTTTGTCTTAAAATTATCACAGAGCTTCCTGGAGTCATAAAATTCTAGATCTCCCTTATCTTGCCCCTTATCTTCCAACGCCCATAAAACCTTTATATAACAAATTACCTTATAAATATAAATTTGGTAGGCCTTCCAAAAATCATACAAAAGATTCAACAAAACATTTCTTCATACAACATATATTTTCCTCTCTTAAAAACAGTTTACAATTTATCACAAAACCTTCTTGAATCTAATTGACAAAAATTACAAAAGACCTAAAACCAATACCTTAGCCCATTTATCAAGCTTCCTTTTACCAACATACTTTTGTAAATTCCTGATTCATAGCAAAAAAAATTTTAGTTAAAACTTCCTTCTGAACAGCATAAATAAACTTTTTAAAACGTACTTAATATATTCTTAGATGGAACAAGCTTGAAAATCACATCAATATATAAAAATATATGTATTTTTTTCAAGGATTCTCATTTTCTCAATAGGAATTCCACAACAAAGAAATTTTTACACAGAATTCATAACCCATTCATCACTTTCTCTTTCAACAATGCAACTCCTAATATTACATTTAGAGAAATTACTTCATTAATAATATATCTTGTTACATATTTAAAAATTAAAGCAACCCATTATTCATTCAGATGAATGCATTTCGACATCACCTTGCACAGAAATTCAAGCCAAACAGTAAAATCTCTCTCTCTCTCTCTCTCTCTCTCTCTCTCTCTCTCTCTCTCTCATACACACACACACACCTACTCACTCCTCTGAGACTGCAGTAATCAGGGAGGGAGTGAGAGGGGGAGATTGAGAGATAGCAGAATTCCAAGGGACAATCCAGCTACAGCCCTTGCTACTCTGGCTGGCTGCCTGGCTGCATTTACAACCTTACACCACAAACAGGAAACACTTCACAAACACACAGACATACACAGAACAGATAGAGAAATACAGATCCTATCTCTTTAGGAAATAAACTAACTTTAGGTTAGATCAGTCAAAATTCAACTATTCATGTCAATTTACTCTGACTCCAAGCCAATTTCAAAAGGATCCTTCCCAGAATCTAGATCCACTCTCCCCCCTCTTTCTCTCTGTTCTCTTTCTCCAAAGGTCCTTGGATTGGTCTCGGGAGCAGACGAGTGAAGGAATACAGCCAGCATTCCTTCAAATGGGTTTCTGGAGGAATACTCAGAGGATTCTTTATCCTCTTCCTGGTACCATTATCAAGCTCTCACTTCCAATCTTAGGACTTATGCTCTGAAGGTCCCTGAAGGACTGGTTCTGCCTAAGTTCCCAAGAAGACAAAGCAGTACTTAGCCACTGATATTTTCCTGCGGTTGCTCAGGTCCCTGATTTACACTGACTCTGGCCATTCAATCTATTGTTTTAGCTGTGTTCCTGAGTTTACAACAATTCCAAACAGTCCCAGAAAAGTTAGCAGTCAGAAGAGGGGAAACTTGCGTATGAATGTTTGGGGTACTGAAAAGCAAGCAAGAAAGCTTCCTTTCTGATGCTAGAGATCCCAGATGAGCCCCCAAGATTGTGAGAAATGAGCCCATCTAACAAGCCTCCAAATGTGAGAAATATGCTTACCTAAAACAAAGCACCATACCTGTTGTGAAATCAGGAAAGCTTTTATTAATCTTTACGTCTATTCCCCCTGAATAGACAGGTAGCCTCCCTGGTAAGGTTATAGGAAGACTACAACATGTTCAGAATAATGGAAGTTTCTTATACTGTTCCAAATTTTGGATCTCCTGCAACACCATCCATTGCCACATGACTTCATGTTCTCTTCTCTGATAGACTTTCCCTCAAACAGCTTATCAAGCCTATGCACAAGTTTCTTACCTCTAACCTGACTGTGCTGGGTCACAACCCTGATCACCCAAATCTTGTGGAGACAGAACTTCTTCCTGGTTTCCCACAGCACCTGTATTATTTCATTGAATCTTTCCAACAATCCCAGGAGGTAGGGAGTATTATTATCTCCATTTTACAGATGGATAAAATAAGACTTGGAGAAAATAAATGACTTACCCATGATCACATGGCAAGTAAATATATGAAGCAGGATTAAAAACCAAGGCCATCTTGATTACAAGTCCAACGCTCTTCACTTTCCTCACAACCCAGTCAGGTAGGTAATTCAAATAGCGTAGTTTCTATTTTTCAGAAAAGGAAATTGATGCTCAGAGATGTGGATTGCCCAGGTTTTGCCCAGCTAGTGTATGGTCAAGGCAAGATCAGAAGCCACATCTGATGAGTTCAAGTTCAATGTTTTCTCTTTTCATTATGTCCTGCTGCCTCCTAGATCTGACCACTATACTTCTGGAACATCTGCTTCCAGTTACATTAGTTTTTTAACATTGCTTTCTCACACTGAAGATTCATAGAGTTTGCAGTCCATTAAAACCTCCAGGACTTTTTCACAGCCATATCTACCATCTTGCACTTGGGTAGCAATTTATTTTTCAAACTTTCCCATAGGATTATGTATTTTTCCCTATTAAAATCCTCCAACCCCCCCCCCCAAAAAAAAAACTCAGCCCAGCATTTCATAGAGCTGAAAACTTTTTAGATCTGCATTCCTTTGCCCAAAATATTCATAGGAGTTTCTTGAAATTTGAAATGTTGTTAAATATGCCATCTATGCTTTTATTGCCTACTTCCAAGACCACAGATAGGAGAAACATGCATATGATTGCCAAACTCAACATAGTAAAATATGGGAGGCATTCTTTATGCTATGAGAAAGGTTAATTTATTATAAATGAGTAATAAACTTATGAAACTCATTGATCCTAAGGGATAGTATGAATCAACAAAATAGTGTTAAGATTTTTGATAAATTCATGGACAATAGAGATTAACAGTTGGGTTGAAGTTAGGAATTCCTGGTCAAGTTGGGTTTGGATTGGATTGTGTTTGAAATTCTATGATTGGATAGCAAACTTAATCTTTCGGGACTGATATTAGGGAGGACAATCACTGTATTAGTAAGCACCCCAACATACACAGGTGGGGCCTGCTACCACAGGTTCTTTGATATGCTTCTCTAAAAGGAAAAGTAACTTTTGAGGGGTTAACAATCACTTTAATCAAGCACAGGTATCAGAGAAAATCAAAAAAAAAAATTCAGAGAAATCAAAAATCAACAGACAGCATTTTCAA
This sequence comes from Notamacropus eugenii, assembly GCF_028372415.1. Lineage (NCBI taxonomy): Eukaryota > Metazoa > Chordata > Mammalia > Diprotodontia > Macropodidae > Notamacropus > Notamacropus eugenii. Next base: position 39,746,216 of record NC_092872.1, on the reverse strand, counting down.
ACTGCCTGACCATTAACATATATACATCTTTACCAGAGGGGGGCCAGCACTAACACCTGGGTTTTCAAAGGAGGGTGGTGTTGCTTAGTGACTTCCCAGACTCTCACCTGGCACTCAAACCTTCTTCCAAAAACTAAGCCCCAAAGTAAAACCTCACCCTCAGAGCATTTATACACTTTTCAGAGCCAGAGGGCATGACCCTCTGACCCAGTCCTCAATAGCAAAAACAAAAGGTACTCAGGACCATCCTACAAAACAGCTCTCCTAATAAAGATTCCCTCAATGGATACGCCCATCAATGGGTGGGAAAGATCTTCTTTAATCACATTCAAATAGAGATATTATATTTGTTGATCATACTAAAAGAAAAACAGCAAAAGATCCTACTTTGCTCAGCCTCACGATCATGTATTTTAAAAATTGAAGATTTCCCAATCTGAGAGAGTGGGTCAGGACTTGGACTTTGAAGCTTTAAAAGGCAATGTGCTAGAGCAGATTGATTGATCCCTGGATCTGGAGTTAGAGAACCTGGATTGTAATTCTACTCCTATCACTTACTACCTGGGCTCTGCGCTTTAGTTTCCTCATCTGCAGAATGAGAGTATTGGACTATATGACTTCTAAGATTCCTTCTTATTTAAAATTTATGATCCTCTGATTTCTTGCACCATCACTGTTTTACCCCTCCCCCCCCAAAAAAGATATGCCCAGACATCTTGTTGTTGAGTTGTTCAGTCCAACTCTTTGTGACTCCATGGACCATATATAGCATGCCAGACCCTTCTATTTTTCATTATCTCTCAAATTCTGTCCAAGTTTATGTTCATTGTTTCCATGATCCTATCAATCCATCTCATCCTCTGCCATCCCCTTCTCCTTTTGCCTTTAGTCTTTTCCAACATCAGGGTCTTTTCCAGTGATTCCTATCTTCTCATTGTGTGATCAAAGTATTTAAGCTTCTGCTTCAGTATTTGACCTTCCAATGAATAGCCTGAAGAGAAGCAGGATACTTGACACTCACTAGCTGTGTGACCTTGGGCAAGTCACTTAACCCCAATTGCCTCATCCTGGGTCATCTCCAGTCATTCTGATGAATATCTGGTCACTGGATTCAGATGACTCTGGAGGAGAAGTGAGGCTGGTGACCTCCACAGCCCTCCCTCACTCAAAAACAAAGTGCAAGTGCAAGTACCAGGTTAAAATTATACCTATTTTCTCCTCTAAATATAATTACTGGACAGGAAATAATTTTTAGTTCTCCTCATCACTTTCTATTAATAGGTAAGGAGTAACTCCAAGCAATATATCCAAGGCTTGACTCCCCACCAAATCCTAGTTCCACAATGAACACATATAGCAAAGAGCAAATAAATCCATTTATCCAAGACAGTAGAAATGACAAGTGTAAGTCATGTCATTATTTCTCTGATAGCAACAAAGGACAAACACACACACAGAATAGCCTGAATGAATGCCCAAACTGGGAGGATCATTACCAGAGGCAAAGACATTCTGCTCTTCCAGTGTTTGATCAGAGATGGTAAATAAGCAAAACAAAGCAGACCATTTTAAAGGTAGCTAAGTATATTTAGTTCTAGGGATCAAAATTATTATAAAATTTTAGTGCTAAAAGGAACTTTAAATTCATCTAGTTACCCTCTTTATTTTATAGATTGTGTGCCTCAGACTGGTTAGATCACTCTATTTCTCTTCCTAGCCTTTGAAGTGGGTATTCATTGTGGTTCCACCTTTGACCTGCTTGGCTCTATACTTTCTCGCTTGGCAATCTCACTCCTGTGGCTTTACCTGTTGTCTTTATACGCATGATGTCCCAAAATTAGCTTATTATTTTCCTCCAAAAGCCTGCACCTCAGGTTGACTTCATTATTTCTGTCAGGGTTATCACGATTAACCGAGTTTCCCGTATTTTAAACCATTGGTGTTCCTGTTTACTCTTCCTTTTCCTCCATTTTTCATATGTAAAGTTACCCAATTCTATTGGTTCTACTTTTTAGAATAACCCATATTAATCCCCTTCCACGTATTCCTATTGGTAGCGCCCTAGCACAGACCTTCATTGCTCCTATGAAATGAGCAGATCTGATTTTGGGAAGATGGTGGAGTGAGAGCAACGACTCACCTAAGCTCCTGGACAAACTCCTTTGGATACCTCTGAAAGGAGAATCTGACCAAATTTTGGAGGTGTGGAATCCAGTGGGAGACAGACTGTGACGGATTCAGAGCCCAGGTTAGACTGGAAGGTCCACTGGAAGGATCTGTTCCACAGGGGTGAGCCCCCAGCGCACAGCGCAGCGCGTTCAGTGCAGCAGAGCGGAAGGGACCTGAGAAGCCCGAGAGCAGTGGGCAGAACCGGTGGAGTGGGAGACAAGCTGAACCAAGCCGGTGAGAGTTGCTGGCACCAGATATCAGCGCAGCAGCTCCTGAGACCTTCAACCTGAAGATTAAACTTCAGTAAGTCACCTACTTGAACTTCCAGGAGCCAGAATGGCAGAGTGATCAGTAAATGCTCTCTCCTCCCCCGCTGATGACCATGAAAGAACCATAAAATATTTCCCCAGAAAAATTCTGGATCAGCAGGAACAGCAGAAGGGGCACATAGTCTCATAACACCTGAGGCTAGGAAAATAGCTAAGGGGGATTCCTCCTACTGTGGTGGAGGTGAACCAGAAGGACAGAGGACCCAGGGCAGAGAAAACTCGCACTAGGACCCAGGCAAGCCTCAGTGCCAGGAGAGGAGCCAGGAGAGGAGCCAGGAGGGGTGGGAACATGCATTAGCATCTAGTCATGCCTCAGCCCTCCAGGGTAAAAGGGAAGACAATAGGGAAGCTGGGATCACTATCCCCTGAGCTTGCCTTTGCCTCAGGTCATCTGAGGAGATCTCCTGTGACCAGACCACTCCTCCCACACACTTAACAAGCTAACCCCAGGGTTGATCCGGGGAAACAAAAAACAAAAACCTGCTTTTAGCTTTTTCACACATCAGCTCAACACAAAGTTCTGTAGCTTCTGACTGAAAGAACCAGAAGCTACAACACTCAGTCAACATCATGAACAGGAAAAGGCAGACAAAGGGTGAAAAAACCATAGAATCTTTCTATGGGGATAAGGACCAAAACACAAACACCAAAGAGGTCAGAGCTGAGACTGTACTTCCATCGGAAACTTCAGAAGGGACTATGAACTCACAAGCACAAGCAGCTCTCCTGGAACAGCTGAAGAAGGAAATAGAAGAAAAACTGGACAATGATTTTAAAATTATAAAAAAAGAATTCACTGATGAGAACATCACTTTGAAAAGAAAAATTGAACAAATGGAAAAGGAATTTCAAAAATTAACTGGAGAAAATAATTCCTTAAAAGGAAGAGTTAATCAAATGGAAAAGGAAACCCAAAACCTAATTGGGAAAATTGGTCAAATGGAAAAGAAAACACAAAACCTAACTGTGAAAATTGGTCGAATGGAAAAGGAAGTATAAAAATTAACTAGAGAAAATAGCTCCTTAAAGGGAAAAATTGGTCAGATGGAAAAGGAAATGCAAAAGTTAACTGAAGAAAACAATATGATAAAGATTAGAATTGGGCAAGTAGAAACTAATGACTCAATGAGGCAGCAAGAATCAGTCAAACAAAATCTAAAGAATGAAAAGATAGAAGAAAATGTAAAATATTTAATTGGAAAAACAACTGACCTGGAAAATAGATCCAGGAGAGAAAATTTAAGAATTATTGGCCTGCCAGAAACCCATGATGAAGAAAAGAGTCTGGACAATATCTTCCAGGAAATCATCAAGGAAAACTGCCCAGAAGTACTAGATTCAGAGGGCAAAATAGTCATCGAAAGAATCCACCGTTCCCCTCCCAAAAGGGATCCCAAACTCAAAACCCCAAGAAATATCATTGCCAAATTCCAGAGCTATCAAGTGAAGGAGAAAATACTACAAGCAGCCAGAAAGAAAAAATTCAAATATCAAGGACACACAGTCAGGATCACACAGGACCTTGCAGCTTCTACATTAAAAGATCGAAAGAATTGGAACCCAATATTCTGTAAGGCAAAGGAGTTTGGACTTCAACCAAGGATCAACTACCCAGCAAAGTTCAGCATAACATTTCAGGCAAGGAGAAAGTCATTCAACGAAATAAGGGATTTCCAGAGCTTCCTGACCAAAACACCAGAACTCAATAGACAATTCGATCTTCAAATGCAGGTCTCAAGAGAATCATAAAAAAGTAAACAGTGGGGAAAAAACAAAAACAAAAACTTGTTACTCAATTAGGGCAAACTGTTTACCTCCCTATAAGGGAAGATGATACCTGTTAATCTTGAGAACTGTGCAGCTATTATGATAAAAGGGATATACATAGAGGGAACGGGTATAAAGTAAATGATGTCATGTCAAAAATATGATTTAAGTATGAGAAGGGATTGTAATAGGAGGTGTGAAAAGGAGGAAGCAGAAAATGGCAAATTCCATCACAGGAAGAAGTACAAAACTATAGTGGAGGGAAGGAGGGGAGGGAGATGAGCATTGTTTGAGAGGTACTCTCATCTGATTTGTTTAAAGGAGGGAACAATAATCTTAAGGAGATAATCCTAACTAGCTCTATAGGTAGTAGGAGGGGAAGGGGGAAGAAAGGGGAGGGAGGCTAAAAGGGAGGGAAGAAGCAATAAGAGTAAAGGGGAGTAAAAGGGAGGGGGACTAAAAGAAGGAGGGGAAGGCTGCAGGAGGAGAGGGTAAAAAGTGAATACTATTGAGGAAGGGAAGGGAGATGGGAGAACTAAAAGCACAAATGGCGGGAAAGAGGATGGAGGGAAATACACAGATTGTAATCATAACTGTGAATGTGAATGGAATGAATTCTCCCATAAAATGGAGACGGATAGCAGAATGGATTAAAAGCCATAATCCAACAATATGCTGCTTACAAGAAACACATTTGAAACGGGAGGATACACATAGGATAAAGGTCAAAGGATGGAGCAGAATATATTGTGCTTCAGCTCATGTAAGAAAGGCAGGAGTAGCAATCCTAATCTCAGACAAAGCAAAAGCAGAAAGAGATCTATTCCAAAGGGATAAGGATGGAAACTATATCCTGCTAAAAGGCACCATAGACAGTGAAGCAATATCATTACTAAACATGTATGCTCCAAGTGGTATAGCATCCAGATTCTTAGAGGAGAGGTTGGGGGAGCTGAAGGAAGAAATTGATAGCAAAACTATACTAGTGGGGGACCTCAACCTCCCCCTCTCTGAACTCGATAAATCTAACCTCAAAATAAACAAGAAAGAGGTTAAGGAGGTAAATAAAACTCTGGATAAGGTAGATATGATAGATCTTTGGAGAAAATTAAATGGGAATAGAAAGGAATATACCTTTTTCTCAGCAGTACATGGAACATTTACAAAAATTGACCATGTACTAGGACATAAAAATCTCACAATCCAGTGCAGAAAGGTAGAGATGATCAATGCATCCTTCTCAGATCATAATGCATTAAAAATTACATGTAATAAAAGGCCATGGAAAGATAAACCAAAAATCAATTGGAAACTAAATAATCTAATCCTAAAGAAGGATTGGGTTAAAGAAGAAATCATAGAAACAATCAACAATTTCATTCAAGAGAATGACAATAATGAGACAACATACCAAATCTTATGGGATACTGCAAAAGCAGTTATTAGGGGAAGTTTTATATCTTTGAATGCTTACATAAATAAAATAGAGAAAGAGGAGATCAATGACTTGGGCTTGCAGTTGAAAAAGCTAGAAAAAAAACAAATTGAAAATCCCCAGGTAAATACCAAATTAGAAATACTGAAAACCAAAGGAGAGATTAACAAAATTGAAATTAAGAAAACTATTGAATTAATAAATAAAACCAATAGTTGGTTTTATGAAAAAACTAATAAAATTAATAAACCTTTGGTTAATCCGATTTAAAAAAGAAAGAAGAAATGAGCAGATCTTCCTGCCTTCACTCTCTGGTTTCTTTGCATCCTTCTCATGCTTCCTCATGCATATACTAGGTCATGACACTGATTTGCTCAAAACCCTACAGTGGTTCCCCTTGCCTTACAATATAAAATCCAAGCTCCTTGGCTTGATATTTGAGACTTTCCAAGGCCTGGTACCACTCTACTTAGTTAGATTCACTTCATACTATTTTATTCCATATACTTTATGCTCTAACAAACCAAGCCATTTTTTTCTGCTCACATCTGCCCATTGCTTCTCCATCTCCCTCCTGCTCTTTCCCTATTCCTTGAACGCCATTCCTAAACCTCATCACCTATTGAAGTCTATGCTTTATAGCACCATTCAACTTCCTCCAGGAAGTTTTCTCCAGGTGATCATGATCTACTCAATCTAGCTGGATCTACATGATCTAACCACCCTCAGGCTTCATAGAAGATTTTGCTTGCCCCTTTGTTAAATACTTAATGGGTTATTTTGCATTATGTGTACCTGGAAGTAACCTCAATATCAGCTGAGCCCCAGTGACTAACACAGTTTATCCTGGTACAATTTAGGGATGAGAGGTCTTTTGACAATTTTTTTTGTTCTTGCTTCTACCCAGGAAAATCCTGGGAATGTTGATAGGTAGTGTCTTTCCTCAAAATTCTCTGGCTCAGACTTCCACCACCCAGAGAAATACTGGCTCATTTTATTTTCCTTACAGAGGGTCTTCATCTCTCCTGAAAACACTCAGGCCAATAAGATATAAAACGTAAGGTAGCTTTTATTTAGCCACAAGGCCACAACACACAGTGGTTAGAGACTTGTCCTCAAAACCACAAAAGCTTGTGCCTCTGACATATACACTGGCTGTCTGACCCTGAACAGTACTCTGGGTAAATCTCTCTGATTTTCAGCTGCAGAGAAGGTGCTACTACACATTGATAAAGGGAGTTTGCTCACTCTCAGGTTATTCCTGTCATGAGGGGAATAGAAGGTTGGGGTCAGAGGCTGATTACTCTCAGAGAGAGAAGTACCAGATTAAAATTATATCTATTTTCTCCTCTAAATATAATTACTGTACAGGAAATAATTTTTAGTTCTCCCGATCACTTTCCATTAATAGGTAAGGAGTAACTCCAAGCAATATATCCAAGGCTTGACTCCCCACCAAATCTCTAGTTCCACAATGAACATATATAGCAAAGAGCAAATAAATCCATTTATCCAAGACAGAAGAAATCAGAAGTCAGAGAAAAGACAGAGATAAGAATATATGCCAGACACTGACATAAAGAGTGAATGATTGAATGAATGATTGAATTTCTCTCATTGGGAGATAAAGATCCCCAACTCAAATGAGAGAGAGACCCGGATCTCACCCAAAAGGAAATTCCCAGAAGTCACATTAGTGTAATAAACTGGGGATAAGGAAATGATTGACGTGTTGGCTTCCTCCCAGCATTGTTCTCTACTTTCAGGGACTATGTCTTCTCTATTGAGCTACAAGACTAGGATCTCTCTTCTCTCAAGTTCTTATCAACTCCACCTCTCACCAAGCAGGGAACACTGAAAAAATCAATTTCTAATGAGGAGAGTCCATTGTCAATGGGCTCTGAGATGCAGCTTATGCCAATATCTGTAAAGGAAAGGTCAATGAGTTTGCCCCTCCCCTTCCCAACTGTTCATTAATGAGTGTTCTTGGATGCACCTGAATTTATTGTTCATTTTTTGTTTTCTGCAACAGGACCAGCGACATCACACTGTGATATCTCAACTTGCATGTGAATTGGATTTAAGAAAGGCAGAGTTGTACAAAGTCATAGATTTCACTCTCTTTTCCAGAGTCATTGAAGTGAAGTGGCAAGACAAAAGTCAAGATGACTGGGGAGGGCCAGGATGCAGTGGGTGACTTTGGTGTCTTTAATGCCTGACCAAGCTCTAAGTCCACAGCACCAGCTTCAGTTGTCTTCGTCACCATGGGAACAAATTGTTCTCATCTACCCATTCCACTGAGGAAGTCTTCACATAGTTGGAGTGGACATACCCCTAATTCACTCACAGGTTTGAGGCCTGTTTATTACCCTTAACCTGGTTTAGCCAGTTTGCTGAGACTGTTTTACTGGGGTGTTGTCACTATGCATGCTACAACTTCCTGGAGCCGCAAGTGAGAGTTGCATGAAGGTGGACACTAAAAATAGATGAACAGCCCTGAAAAGAACCCTGTAAGCTCTCATCCCAGAGGTGCAAGTTCTCCTGGACCATCGCATACACCCCATCAGTCTTCTGTAGGGAACAAAGATTTTGATAAATGGTTGTTGACTACCTGACATCCTTCTCTCCAATCTCACTTGCAGGTTGGTATCTCTATCTTTTCCTCTTGCTATCCACATGTTCCTTTTTATACCTGGAAGCAAATATTTTCTTATATCCTTTTCCTTTCCTCAGAGTTCCTTTGGAATGAAAAAGAGGGCACCTGACCACATGCTTGCTATACGCAAACAGTTTGAAGTAGCACTTTAAGATTTCCAGAGCTCTTTACCTATATCAGCTCATTTGATACATCAACTTGGGAGACAGGTGCTATTACCACCATTGTGATTTTACAGATGAGGAAACTAAGGCAAACAGAAGTTCAATGACTTGCCTAGGCTCACACAGCTAGTAGGTGCTTGAGGCAGGATTTGCACTTAGGTCTTTCTGATTCCAAACACAATGCTATACCTGCTATACCACCTAACTGATATAGCAACTTACTCGGGAAAAGACAAGATCTTGTCTAAACTTTGTCTTTCTCCCAGCAATAACTTAAGGGCAGCTAGGCGGCGCCGCAGTGCCTATAGAGTGCCAAATCTAGAGTCAGAAAGATTCCTCTTCATGAGTTCAAATATCACCTCAGAAACTTACTTGTTCTGTGACCCTGGGCAAGTCACTTAACCCTGTTTGCCTCAGTTTTCTCACCTGTCAAGTAACCTGGAGAAGGAAATAGGAAACCACTCTAGCATATTTGCCAAGAAAATCCCAAATGGGGTCATGAAGAGTTGGACACGACTGAAAAGTAACTCAACAATAACCATGGCACCTAACTCAGAGGTAGTCTAGTACCTCTAGGTAATGGAGAAAGAATTCTGGATTTGAAGTCAGAGGATCTGGGATTGCTCTGCTCCCTGTGTGACCTTGGGCAAATGACTTAGTCTCTGAGCCTCAGTTTTCTCATCTGCAAGATCATTTGTTACTGAATTTCCCAAGGCCACAGAATGAACGACAAACAGAGCCAAGACCCCCAACACATAGGCCATCACCCTAGAGAGCATTTCTTAAAGGGAAGGCCTTGAACATTTCCACTGTACAGATGGGCTGAGATCATTGGAAATGCAAAGTCCTAAATCCAGAAAGTAGGGTCTACTACTATGGAAGTAAACATGCTTTTGATAGAAGACCACTATGCAAAATATAAGTAAATATCCAGAAAACAGAGATCATTTAACCATGAGTACCTTATGCTTACCTAAGACACAGGGAGTAAAATCTGGCTCCATTAGGCTCTTTAGTAGCCACTTCATAATAGCTAACATTTACAGAGCACTTTAGGGTTTGTAAAGCACTTTATTTAAGTTATCTCATTTGATCCTTATATCAACACTGTGTTGTTGTTATTGCTCAGTTGTTTCAGGTGTGTCCAACTCTTCATGATCCCATTTAGGGCTTTCTGGGCAAAGATACTGAAGTGACTTGCTATTTCCTTTTCCAACTCATTTTACTAATGAGGAAACTGAAGCAAACAGGGCTAAGTGACTCGCCCAGCAACACATAGCTAAGTATCTGTGTTGTGAAGCAACCTTATTTGCTTCAGTTTAATTTAGTTTTGGTTCGTATTGGTTCAGAAATGACACTGTCTTAAGTTTTATATATATATGTGTGTGTGTGTGTGTGTGTGTGTGTATGTATGTATAACTAATATTTATTAATAATAATAATAAAGGTCTCAATCAGTAAGTGAAAAAGAATATAGGTCTCAATGAATAAGTTCCAATACTTATGTCACAATCAATAAATCTCAGTAGTTATACTACAATCAGTAAGTCTCAATAGTCATCCAATGTTATTGATCAGCACCAACTGGGGAATTATCTACATCTGGATTACAGACTGGCAAGTCTGGGTCAGCCTCCAGCCTTCAGAGTCCCAATGGCAAGGTCCCAGGCTACACATCCATGTAGGGTGGGAGTTAGGGGACTCCCAAACATAGTTCAGGACTACCTGACTTTAATAGCTCCTTCTAACCAAGAAGGCATTTTGCTACTTAAATGAGTGATTGATGGGAAAGGAACCATTCTCAAAATATCCTTGAGAGCATTTCTGTTTAGGAATGTCTGATTCTGGGAGGGATAGTGAGTCCTCCCCAGTAGCAGACATCATAAATAGTCCTTCATGGTCTAGGTAGGAATAACATTAGTTGGAATCAGATTACAGGCATATTGAGTGAGGTCAGAATGTCCTAATGGATTTAGTATCACTGTGTTCGATGTCTAATTTGAACTCCTGTCTCCATTGTGCCACCAGAAACATCATTCCATACTATGGATGATGAAATTGAGTCTGGAAGTGGTTTAGTGACTCAGACAAGGTCACACAGTTTGTAAGTTTTTCAAACAAGATTTAAACCCAGTTCTTTCTGAACTTCAAGCCCAACATTCTAACCACTACACTACCTAGCAAAATATGTAAGAAGTGCCAGTTAAGGGAATACTGCCTCTGAGAGCACACCAAGAGAAAGGATGAACACTAGGAGAAAGCACACCAGTATAGAAGATACTAGTTCCTGAAAAGGTTCTAATTGAATAATGGAAACCATCACTTCTCTAGAACCAATTTTTGATGGTCTTGGAGAAAACAGTCCTGTTAATACTTTATTAAATAATGGGAAAAGACCAACTGAAGGGACTGTAATGGTCTCATCACCAGTTAACTTTGTTGCTTCATTAGAGAATCAACCTTTGTCTAGAAAAACATGAAAATCTTCCTAGAAATTCCTAGATTAACTGCTGATCACAGGCTTCCTAGAATTTCTGTTAAAAATTTGACTTTTCTGAATTACATGAACTGATGTAAAGCGAAATGAGCAGGACTATGAGAACACTGTACATAGTAACAGTAACATTGTGCAATAATCAGCTACGATAGATTTGGCTTTTCTCAGCAATATGAAGGTCAAGACAATTTCAAAAGACTCATGATGGAAAATGTTATCCACATCCAGAGAAAATGTTATGGAGTCCTAATACAAATCAAAGCATATTATTTTCACTGTTAATTTTGTTTTTCCCTTTCTCATGGGTTTTCCTTTTTCTGATTCATCTTTCACAACAAGAGTGATGTGGAAATATGATTGATATAATTGTACATGTATAACCTATATCAGATTGCTTGCTGCCTTATATTAGGTTTTTCTGCTAAAGGTTTAGTATTCATGGTATTTAAGCACACAGCTTTGTATATTTCAGCCATTCCTCAATAGGTAAATACATGAACAAATAGTTTGCAAATGAAAAACTGCAAAGGATTCACAACCACATCACTAATAATAAGAAAAATGGGAATCAAAAAAAGTCCCAAGGCTTCACTAGACACACTAGAAATTGTCAAAAATCACAAAAAGTGGCAATAGTCAATGTTGGAGAGGCTCTGGAAACAAAAGTAGATGAATACATTGTTGGTGGAGCTGTGAAATGATACAACTATTTTGGAAACAATTTGTAATGAAGCAAATAAAGTGACTAAGATGTCCATATTCTTGAACCAGAGATTGCATTACTGAGTTTACCATTGATAAGAAAAGCACGACCATATATTCAAAAATATTTATAGTTCCATTTTTCTGATAGCTAAGAATTGTAAACAAAGTAGATACCTATAAATTGGGCAATGGTTAAACAAATTGTGGTACATGAATGTAAAGGAATATCACTGTGCTATAAGAAGTGATGTGAGTGATGAATACAGAGAAGCATAGGAAGATTTATATGAACTGATACAATTAAGTAATCAGAACAAACCAAAAGTAAATGTAACAAAATGATAAAGATCAAACAGTACTTTAATGAAGAGATGAGAGGACAGGAAGTTAGGAAGTCCACAGGAGTTAGACTTTGTACATGTCCTCAGGCTTTCTTAATATATTGTGCGGATTTTTCTTTTCCTCTTTTAAAAAAAATAGTATTTCTCATATGAGATGGTTCTTGGGAAGGGGGATGGAAAGGGATACATGCGATACTATGGGGATGTAAGAAACAGAAAACATCAAAAGCATTTTAAAATGACATCACCTTCAGTGAAAGCCTCTCTGCACTGCTGTGCCACCTCTTAAAGTCTGTCTGTCCAGGTTTCCAGTGTCCTTATCATTCCTTAAGTCTACTCTATGCCATTCCACTTCTGTACACCTCATCCCCCATAGCTCTGTGAGCTCCCAAATTACCTACCCCCTCCCCCATAATCAAAACTTTTGTTCTCCTCTGTGCTGCAGATCCTAGCTAAATGATAGTAACTAACCTTTCTTTAGTTTGTACTATGAGTATTTACCAGGCATGTGCTTAGTGCTTGGGATATAAAACAAGGCAAAAGACAATCCCTCTTCTCAAGGAATTCAGTCTAATGGGGAAAACAATCAGATAGGTAGGATAATTTGGGGATAGTCTCAGAGAGAAGGCACTAAGATGAAGGAGGACCAGGAAAGGCTTCTTGCAGAAGGTGGGATTAAGCTGAGTCTTGAAAGAAGTCAGGGAAACCAGGGGACATAGATGAGGAAAATGAGAATTCCAAGCATGTGGGACAGAGAGGGAAAATGCCAGAAGTCAGTAGCAGAGGGAATATCTTATTGGAGGAACTACAGGGAGGTCCCCATCAATGCATCACAGAATGTATGGGGGCCAGGTAAGGAGTAAGAAAACTAGAAGGGCAAGAAAAGAGAAATTATAAAGGGCCCTAAAAGCCAAACAGATGGTTTTATATTTGATCCTTGGGCTAATAGGGAGCCACTGAAGTTGATAGAATAGGGACAGAAGGTGATGGTCAGACATCATAGGAGCAAAGCCTTGTTTGAACAAATTAATTCACACAGACTTATAAATGATTGACAGCCTCTTCTCTCTCTCTCTCTGAAGTAGGGACATTCTGCATTTTAAGAAGAGAGTACAACCACTCTGGAGAGCAATTTGGAACTATGCCCAAAGGGTTACCAAACTGTCTATACCCTTAGATCCAGCAGTACCATTGCTAGTTCTAGATCCCAAAGATATTCCAAAAAGGGAAAAGGATCTATTTGTACAGAAATATTTATAGCAACTCTTTTTGTGGTAGCTAAGAATTGGAATTCAAAGGGATGCCCATCAATTGGGGAATAGCTAAACAAATGAAATGCTCCTTTTTCTGAAGGAGCTGACATTCAATGGGAGGGAAAAAAACAACAACCCATGAATGCATTTAAGCATATCCAGCACCAAAACAAAGTAAAAATGAGGTAACTGTATCCTGGAGAGTTAAGGAGGGGGGGCACCAAGAGTTTGGAGGATCAGGAAAAAGATGCCTATAGAAGGTAATGCTTAAGTTGCATCTTGGAGGAAGCAAGAGATCCTCTGAGGTAATAAGGAGTGAGTGCATTCTAGGCAAGTGCTGCAGCATCATGGTGGGAGATGCAGTATTTCATATAAGAAACAAAAGGACAATTTGGCTTAACTTTAGAGTGCAGGAAGAAGAATGTTCTCTAATATGCAGACTTTATTCAGATTGTGGTAGGCTTTAAATGTCAGAGGAGTTTGTACAATATCCTAGAGAATTAGGAAGCCACTGGAATTTACTTAGAAGGGGCATGACATGGTAAGAGGTATGTTTAAGGAACTTCACTTTGGCAGCTGAGTGGAGGATGATGGGAATCTGAAATAGGGTGGTAGCTGTGTGAATAAAGAGGAGTCAGATACCAGATGATATGGAAACAAAAATGACAGGATTTGGCAACTGATCAGATATATAGGTTGAGTGAGAAGGAGAGACAACTTGTTTCATTTTTAACTAGACAAAGGCAAATGGACAGTATGCTCCATTAGTTCCTATGTGCCATTATCCCCCAACTAACCATTCAAGTAAATTACATACAGATGACAGAGAAAGGAATGATCTTAGAGAACTCACTGACCTTGGAAAAGGGTTCTCTGAAACATGTCACAGAATAGAGAGAGTTTTGCAATACCATGGTGTGTCAGTGTGTCATCATCTTCTAGAAAATGATCCTCAGATTCTGTGCCAATTGTCAAGACTGCCTCAGCTATTTTATCATCTCCATCCTTCCATGAGCATCCTGTGTAGGGGAACAAGAGAAAGGAGACAGTGCAGCCTTGCCATCTATATAATACTTCATATAAAACACTACAGTTACAGTCAATCTTCAACATTCACACATTTAACTTTCATGACTTGAAGCATTTCTGTGATTTTACTAGGAACTTTACTTTCACTTTCACTTTCATATTGGCAACTGCACACATGTGCAGTAGAGAAAAAAACTGAGAGGTGATAGGTAAGTTTTTGGAGCAACTGATGTCCTCCTAGGCATTTTATTGCTCTTGTTCACCCTGCCATCATCAAGAATTCCCTGTGCATCTGTTGCATATTCTCAGTTTTCCTTTAAAACTCAAGTTTTGTGTTACAGTCATGCCCCCAAAGTGTAGCACAAGTCCTTTGGGCTGTAAGCCCACATACGCAGTCACCTGGGCAGCTTAGTGAGAAAATAAAGGTGTTAGATAAACTTCATGCCAGAATGTCTGCAGCTGCTGTTGGCCTAAGGACCAGCTGGTTAGAGGACATCAAGGTTGACAATCTCATGATGGATTTAATGTCATCTTGCCTCTGCTATGCTCCCATACACTGAAGCCCTTAAGAATCTCAAATGGTCCATGAAACAGCCATTGCTGATGGATTATTTCAAGCTGGTGTCACCTTCACAATCTCCTATGTCATCTACCAGTTGTGAAGGACAGAATGAGGGAGGTGAAACTGGACCTTCCCAGCGTCAGCATCTTCTGACAGCAGCAAACAAAGTCCCAGCACCCTCTTCATTTTCAAAGGGTGACTGAGACAAATACTGTATAGTATTCAGTACAAAGTACAAAGCTCTCATACCACCATCTGACACAGTGAAAGGTAAAATTCATGTTAAAAAAAGTTTTAGTTTTAAGAGCATTTTTTTTGCTATACAATATTTATGGTATTGTAGATTTCATGTGTCATGAAAAGTGGGTAGCATCTGAAATCAATTTTTTAAAAAATTAAGATGTTAACACAACAGGTCACAGAATTCTAGAGAATTACTTTACTAGAGCGAAAAGATGTTTTGCATGTTACCAATTTTATTCTGTGTACTGCATTTTATGGGTTATTTTCTGGTAACTGTGTTAGGAAAAGTGCATATTATCAAAATTAATGTTTCGTTTTAAAGAATTGTATGGAGAAAAGATTTTCAGCAGTTTCTAGTGAAAGATTACAGTTTTGGGTGGTAGAAGGAAACTACTCCCCCTTTTTCCCTAGATTTAGTGTATTAACATTCCTGTTTTTGACTTTAGCAGTATTTTCTAGGATCACATATATGTGTGTATATATATATATATATATATATGTATATATACGCACACACATATTTGTGTGTTTATATATAGATGTATATCTATATATTTTTACTAATAATATATTTTTGAATGTGGGGGAAAACACAACAGAGTTTACTTACAATCTGACAACAAAAGTAATTGATCAAACATACCAAAAAATAGACAATCTTCCAAAAAGCACTTAGCAAGACAGAATCCAAGAAGTCCATAGATAAGCAAAGAAAATAACTCTTACTCGTGCTAACTTCTAAATTTGTACCAAATTTCAGTCAGCTGTAGCCTAGGTTTCCTTCCTTTTTATTTTGAAATTGTTATGTAATTGTACTTTATTTTTGTACAGGCAGCTAGAAGGCACAGTTGATAGATTGTTGGGCCTGGAGTCAGGAAGACTCACCTTTCTGAGTTCAAATCTGGTCTCAGAAATGGACTAGCTATATATATGACTCTGGGCAAGTCACTGAATCCTGTTTGCCTCAGTTTTTTCATCGGTCAAATTAATCTGGAGAAGGAAATAGGAAACCACTCTAGTATATTTGCCAAGGAAATCCCAAATAGGGTCATGAAGGGTTGGACATAACTAAAAAATGACTCATCAATTACAACAGCACCTAACTCAGAGGTAGTCTAGTACCTCTAGGTAGTATAGAAAGAATTCTGGATTTGAAGTCAGAGGATCTGGGATTGCTCTGCTCCCTGTATGACCTTGGGGAAGTGACTTAGTCTCTGAGCCTATTTTCTCATTTGCAAGATCATTTGTTACTGAATTTCCCAAGGCCACAGAATGAATGAGAAACAGAGCCAAGACCCCCAACACAAAGGCCATCACCTTAGAGAGCATTTCTTAAAGGGAAGGCCTTGAACATTTCCACTGTACAGATGGGCTGAGATCATTGGAAATGCAAAGTCCTAAATCCAGAAAGTAGGGTCTACTACTATGGAAGTAAACATGCTTTTGATAGAAGACCACTATGCAAAATATAAGTAAATATCCAGAGAAACCATGAGTAGCTTATAAGTACCTAAGGCACTGGGGGAAAAGCTGTCTCCATTAGACTTTTTGGTAGCAGCTTCATAATAATTGCTAGCATTGATACAACTCTTTAGAGTCTGTAAAGCACTTAAGTTATCTCATTTGATCCTTATATCAACACGGTGTTGTCGTTATTGTTCAGTCGTTTCAGTTGTGTCCAGCTCTTCATGACCCTTATTGAGGTTTCCTGGGCAAAGATGCTGAAATGATTTGCTATTTCCTCCTCCAACTCATTTTACTGATAAGGAAACTGAAGCAAACAGGGATAAGTGACTTCCCAGGGGCACACAAATGCATCTGATGTCTAATTTGAACTCAGATCTTCCTGACTCCAGGCCCAGTGACCTTCTTCCATTTTGTGGATGATGAAACTGATTCTAGAAGAGGTTTAGCAACTCATACAAGGTCATACAACTTGTAAGTTTCTGAGAGAAGATCTAAATTCAGTTCTTCCTGAACTTCAATCCCAATATTCTAATTACTACACTACCTAGCAGAATATATAAGATAAGGGAATGCTGCTTCTGGGAGCACACCAAGAGAAAAGACGAACACTAAGAGAAAGCACACCAATATAGAAGATACTAACTAGTTCCTGAAAAGGTTCTAACTGAGTAATGGAAACCCATCACTTCTGTGGGACCAACTCTTGATGGCTCTGGAGAAAGCAGTCCTGCTAATATTTTATTAAATAATGGGGAAAGGCCAGCTCAAAGAACTACAGTGGTCTTAATCACCAGTAAACTTTGTTACTTCATTTAGAGCATCAACCTTTGTCCAGGAAATTATGAAAATCTTCCTAGAAATTCCTAGGTTAACTGCTGGTCTCAGGCTTCCTAGAATTTCTTTTGAAAATTCCACATTTCTGACTCATATGAACTGATGCTGAGTGAAGTGAGCAGAACCAGGAGAACACTGTACACAGTAACACTAACATTGTGCGATGATCAGCTCTGACAGATTTGTTTCTTCTCAGCAATGCAAAGATCCAAGAGAGTTCCAAAAGATTCCTGATTAAAAATTCCTATCCATAACCAGAGAAAGTACTGTGGAGTCTGAATACAGATCAAAGTATACTATTTTCACTTTTTTGTTTGTTTTTTTTCTTTCTGGTCATTTCCCCCTTTTGTTCTGGTTCTTCTTTCACAATATGGCTAATGTGGAAATATGATCAATATGACTGTACATGTATAACCTATGCCAGATTGCTTGCTGTCTTGATGAGGGTGGAGGGAATAGAGGGAGGGAGAAAAATTTGGAACCCAAAATCTTATAAAAATGAATGTTGAGAAATATCTTGACATGTAATTTAAAAAATACTATTAAGTTCAGGAAAAATATAAAAATCTCACATTTCTCAGCCTGAATTTTCAGATGATATAATTTTTGGTTTCACTGTTAGAACCAAGGGTCCAGGACACACAGACCCTGTTGGGTGCAACCCAATTTGAAATTTCAAATGGTCTGATAGCTTCGAGTTGCACTGGAGACATCCCATGTCCTGTCTGCAAGCCTCTGTGTAGGCTGTTCCCTTTGCCTGAACTGTTTTTCCTCCTCCTTTCTCTTAGAATTTCTGCCTTCTTTCTAGCCTTGCCATGTCCTCTACAAGGCCTTCTTTTCCTGGGAGAGATTTCTACCTCTTATAGTTGTTAGTGTCCCCCACCCCACAATACTTTGTATGTATTACATATTAATTCTGTGCGTATGTTATTCTCCCATAGTAGACTATAAACTTCTTGACGAAAGGAACTTTCTTTTTGTTGTCTTTGTAGCTCCAGGATTTAGCACATGGGTTTGAGTATGTATGAGCATTCATGAAACAATAAATACTTACCGAATTAATGTGGAAATATAAATACTTTTATTTACGCTCTTTATTTAGAAATTCCTAAATTATCTAATTGTCTCAGTCTTCCTAGAATTTCTGTTAAAAATTCAGCATTTCTGACCTACATGAACTGATGCTGAGTAAAGTAAGTGGAACTAGGAGAACACCGTACACAGTTAACAATGATAATCAGCTATGATAGACTTGGCTCCTCTCAGCAATACTAAGATCCAAGATAATTCCAAAGGATTTATGATGGAAAATGCTGTCCACATGCAGAGAAAGAACTATGATAGAGTCTGAATGCTGATCGAAGCAGACTATTTTCAATTCTTTTTTGTTTTTTTCATTCTTGTGGTTTTTCCTCTTGTTCTGATTCTTCTTTCACAACATAACTAATGTGGAAAGAGTTTTATTAATGCTCTGAGTTCAGTTGTAAATCAGTTATCTGGACCCAAGAAGCATTTTTCCATGGTAACTATTTCAAATGTCATTTTGGTTCTCAGACTAGCCCACAAAAACCTATTTAAAAACCTGAGATATAGTTAAACAATGGTGCTAATTCCACCAGCTTGACATCTGTATGCTGTGAGTATGAACCAAGGAGCATCAAGGTGCCTTTCATTTTTTCTGGTATAAGAATAGGCAAAAGATTTAAAAAATTACTTTACCTATAATATATTCTAAATGAATATACTACCTTAACATTAAAGATCATAACATAAAAAAAAATTAGAAGAGGACAAATCATAGACTTCTCACAGTTATGGGTAGGAGATGTATTCTTAACCAATGAAGAGACAGAGGCAATTACAAAAGATGAGAGTTAGCTTTGGTTGCTTGAATCTGAAAAAGTTTCTGCCTGGACAACATCAATATTTTTGGGATAAGAAGGGAAGTACTTGAATGGGGAAAAATCTTCGTATTAGATTTTTCTGATGAGGGTTTGGTATCCATGACATAGAAGTGATGTATAAGTGCATACACACACACACACACACACACACATATATATATATATATATTCATATATATGTATGTGTATATATATAAATACAGATATATGTGTATATGTAATATATGCCATTCTTCAGTAGGTAAATGGCCAAGGGACATGACTAAATAGTTTGCAAATAAAAACTGCAAAAAATTCACAACCACTTGAAAGAATGTTGAACATCACTACAAGAGAAATGGGAATCAAAACAACCCCAAGGTCTCAACCCCACACAAAAGTTGGGAAAAAGCACAAAAAAATAACAACAGTCAATGTTGGAGAGGTTGTGTAAAGAAAACCACATGAATACATTGTTGGTGCAACTGTGAAATGGTACAACAATTTTGGAAAACAATTTGGAATTATGCAAATAAAGTGATTAAGAGTCCATACTCTTCAAACTAGAGAGTCTATTACTGAGTTTATCTATCCCAAGCTTACCTTATCCCATTGATAAGAAAAACATGATCATATACTCAAACATATTTATAGCTAAGAATTAGAAATTGCCCATCAATTGGACAATAGCTAAACAAATTGTGGTAAAAGAATGTAATGAAATATCACTTTGCTATAAGAAATGATGTGTGTGATGAAAATAGAGAGGCTTAGGGAGATTTGTATGAACTGATGCAGTGAAGTAAACAGAACCAAGAAAACACATTGTAACTGCAACAATGTAAATGGAAAGAATTATGACATATCCCAAAACAAAAGTAAATGTAACCAAATGAGAAAGATCAGACAGTACTCTAATTAAGAGATATGAGAGGGTAGGAAGGTGGGAGGTCCACAGGTGTTATACTTTGCATATGTCCTCAGGATTTCTCAATACATTGATCAGTTTTGCTGATTTTTCTTTTTGTCTTTTAAAAAATAGTATTTCTCATATGGGATGGTTCTTGGGAAGGGGGATGGAA
Source organism: Notamacropus eugenii (assembly GCF_028372415.1). Lineage (NCBI taxonomy): Eukaryota > Metazoa > Chordata > Mammalia > Diprotodontia > Macropodidae > Notamacropus > Notamacropus eugenii. The sequence continues at coordinate 39,725,800 of NC_092872.1, read as the reverse complement.
AGGGATACATGCGATACTATAGAGATATAAGAAACAGAAAATATCAAAAACATTTTTTAAATGACATCACCTTCAGTGAAAGCCTCTCTGTGCTGCTGTGCCACCTCTTAAAGTCTGTCTGTCCAGGTTTCCAGTGTCCTTATCATTCCTTAAGTCTACTCTATGCCATTCCATTTATGTACACCTCATCCCCCATAGCTCTGTGAGCTCCCAAATTACCTACCCCCTCCCCCATAATCAAAACTTTTGTTCTCCTCTGTGCTGCAGATCCTAGCTAAATGATAGTAACTAACCTTTCTTTAGTTTGTACTATGAGTATTTACCAGGCATGTGCTTAGTGCTTGGGATATAAAACAAGGCAAAAGACAATCCCTCTTCTCAAGGAATTCAGTCTAATGGGGAAAACAATCAGATAGGTAGGATAATTTGGGGATAGTCTCAGAGAGAAGGCACTAAGATGAAGGAGGACCAGGAAAGGCTTCTTGCAGAAGGTGGGATTAAGCTGAGTCTTGAAAGAAGTCAGGGAAACCAGGGGACATAGATGAGGAAAATGAGAATTCCAAGCATGTAGGACAGAGAGGGAAAATGCCAGAAGTCAGTAGTAGAGGGAATATCTTATTGGAGGAACTACAGGGAGGTCCCCATCAATGCATCACAGAATGTATGGGGGCCAGGTAAGGAGTAAGAAAACTAGAAGGGCAAGAAAAGAGAAATTATAAAGGGCCCTAAAAGCCAAACAGATGGTTTTATATTTGATCCTTGGGCTAATAGGGAGCCACTGAAGTTGATTGAATAGGGGCAGAAGGTGATATGGTCAGACATGATAGGAGGAAATCCTTATTTGAACTGATTTATTCACATAGGCTTATAAATGATTGACAGCCTCTTCTCTCTCTCTCTCTCTGAAGTAGGGGCATTCTACATTTTGAGAAGAGGGTACAACCATTCTGGAGGGCAATTTGGAACTATGCCCAAAGGGTTATCAAACTGTCTATACCCTTAGATCCAGCAGTACCATTGCTAGTTCTAGATCCCAAAGATATTCCAAAAAGGGAAAAAGATCTATTTGTACAGAAATATTTGTAGCAACTCTTTTTGTATTAGCTAAGAATTGGAAGCCAAAAGGATGCCATCACTTGAGGAATGGCTAAACAAGCTGTGGGATATGATTGTAACAGAATATTATTGTGCCATAAGAAATGACAAACAGAGTGACTTCAGAAAAACCTGGAAAGACTTACATGAACTGATAAATAGTGAAGTGAACAGAAAGAGAACTTCGTATACAGTAAGAGAGATATTGTTCAATGAAGAACTGTGAATGACTTAGCTATCCTCGGTAATACTATGATCCAAGAAAATCCCAACGGACTAATAATGACTCATTTTATCTACCTCCAGAGAAAGAACTGAGATTGTTTGAATACAGGGGGAAGCATGCCATTTTTCACTCTTTCATTTTTCTTCTATTTTAGTCTTCTTATACAGAATGACTAATATGGAAATGTTATACATAATTGCACATGTATAACCTATATCTGATTGCTTATTGTCTCAAGGAACAGGGAGGGGATGGAAGAAGGGATAGAATTTGGTAGTTAAAACTAGAAAAAATGTAAAAAAACCCACAAATTGAGCAAAAAAAGAGAGAGAGTACCAAGTAATCTAAATGAATCATTAATTGGTATAATTCCAGGCTCCAGAACAAAGTTAGGTAAGGGATACTCTGGGGCAGGGGTTACAAGGTAAGTTAGCTCCCCAAAGCTTCACTGCTTTTTTCTATTTTCTCATATCTGAATCCATAGCATCATTCAAAAAATGCAAATTTTACATAGAAATGAGGTGTGATAAAGCCAATGAATCAATAAGAATTGATTCTGTGCCTACTATACGCCAGGCACTGGGAACACAAAGACAAAAAATGAAACACTACCTTTTCTGAAGGAGCTGACATTCAATGGGAGGGAAAACGACTCAATGAACATATTTAAATATATCCACAAAGAAAAGAAAGTAAAAAGGAGGTAATTGTATCCTAGAGGGTTAAGGAGGAAGGGCACTAATAGTCTGGAGGATGAAGAAAAAGATTGCTATAGAAGGTAATGCTTAAACTGCATCTTGGAGAAAGCAAGAGCTCCTCTGAGGTGGTAAGGAGTGAGTGCATTCTAGGCAAGTGCTGCAGCACTATGGTGGGAGATGCAGTATTTCATATAAGAAACAAAAGGACAAGGGTGGAGCCAAGATGGTGGAGTAGAAAGGCACACGTGTACAAGATCTCCCCACACGGCCCCTAAAATACCTGTAGAGAGGGACTCTCAAAAAATTTTGGAACAGCAGAAGTGAAGAACAACAGAGTGGAGGAGATGTCCAGCCTAGGGTGACCTGAAAGGCCTATGGAAAACATCAGTTGCACCAGATGCAGAGTGAAGCCCAGCCCAGCCTTGGCCGCCCTGTGAAACTCTGGGAAGAGGACACCTCAGGGGCGGAATCTCCAGTCTTGGGATCTCCAGTTGCAGCAATAGCGGGTTCACAGATCCCTCAAGCCACAGGTACCAAAGGTCAGTGACAGGGTTTTTTCAGCTGGCTGGGAAGGGAGAAGGGCCTTCCCATAGCTCCGGCCTTAGACAGTGACTGGCCGCAGAGGCCACATCAGGCAGGTGGCAGCAGTTCTCACAGCAGTCCCTACAGCAGCCGCATCCATTGTTGGATCGTAAAAACCCCTTGGGGGCACTGAGGAGCTAAATATTACCTCAACCTTCTGTAGAGGACCTGAGGGAGCTGGTCTTTGTCTTGCACTGAATGGTGGCCTTGCCCATCCAGCTTATCTGAAAATCAGCCCCCAGTGCTGACTTGGTAGAACTGGAAGCCAGGTGGCTGTGGAGAGGAAACTGCTAAGATTCTGGGCACAAAAATCTCTTTCTGCTTCCAGATCAGTGTATACTCTTCATTGTGCCACCTTGGAAGAACTGAGATCTTACAGATTCCCAGAGCATGCCCTACTCTTGACAAAGGACCCAAAAGTCAAGTAACTGGTTGGGAAAATGCCTAAAAAAAGGAAAAAAAAATAAGACTATAGAAGGTCAAATATCTTCTCCCATCCTTTTGAATGAGGAAGAACAATGCTTACCATCAAGCAAAGACATAAAAGTTAAGGCTTCTGTATCACAAACATCCAAAATTAATACTCAATGGGCTCAGACCATGAAAGAGCTCAAAAAGGATTTTGAAAATCAAGTTGGAGAGGTGGAGGAAAAACTGGGAAGAGAAATGAGAGACATGCAGTCAAAGCATGAACAGCAGGTCAGCACCCTGCTAAAGGAGACCCAAAAAAATGCTGAAGAAAATAACACCTTGAAAAATAGGCTAACTCAATTGGCAAAAGAGGTTCAAAAAGCCAATGAGGAGAAGAATGCTTTAAAAAGCAGAATTAGTCAAATGGAAAAGGAGGTTGAAAAGCTCACTGAAGAAAACAGTTCTTTCAAAATTAGAATGGAACAGATGGAGGCTAATGACTTTATGGGAAACCAAGAAATCACAAAACAAAACCAAAAGAATGAAAAAATGGAAGATAATGTGAAATATCTCATGGGAAAAACAACTGACCTGCAAAATAAAACCAGGAGAGACAATTTAAAAATTATGGGACTACCTGAAAGCCATGATCAAAAAAAGAGCCTAGACATTAACTTTCATGAAATTATCAAGGAAAACTGCCCTGAGATTCTAGAACCAGAGGGCAAAATAAGTATTCAAGGAATCCACCTATCACCTCCTGAAAGAGATCCAAAAAGAGAAACTCCTAGGAACATTGTGGCCAAATTCCAGAGTTCCCTGGTCGAGGAGAAAATGTTGCAAGCAGCTAGAAAGAAACAATTCGGGCCCGAGAGTGGCGGGCGAGACCAGTGGAGCAGGAGATAAGCCAGGCTGAGCCGATGAGAGCCGCTGAGCGCTAGATATCAGCGCAGCAGCCCTTAAAACCTTCATCCTGAAGACTGGACTTCGGTGGGTCAGCTACTTGAACTTCCAAGAGTTGGGATGGTAGAGTGATAAGTAAGTGCTCTCTCCTCCCCGCTGATGACCGTGAGGGAACCATAAAATTCCTCCCCAGATTAATCCTGGATCAGCGGGAACAGTAGAAGGGGGCGGGTGGTCTCACAACACCAGAGGCTGGAAAAGTGGCAAGGGGGGATTCTTCCTACTGTGGCGGAGGCGATCTGGAGGGACAGATGACCCAGGGCAGAGAAAATTCGCACTGAGACCCAGGCAAGCCTCAGAGCCGGGAGACAAGCCCCAGGAGGGGCGGGAACATGCATTAACTTCTAGGCGTACCCCAGCCCTCCAGGGGAAAAGGGAAGACAATAGGGAAGCTGGGATCACCATCCCCTGACCTTGCCTTTGCCTCAAGTCAGCTGAGGAGATCTCCTGAGACCAGACCACCCCTCCCAAACACCTCACAAGCTAACCCCAGGATTGATCTGGGAAACAACAACAACAACAAAAAAAAAAAAAAAGCCTGCTTTCAGCCTAGACACACAGCAGCCCAACTTAAAAGATCTGTATCTTCTGACTGAAAGAACCAAAAGCTACAACACTCAGCCAACATCATGAATCAGAAAAAGCAGACGAAAAGTGAAAAAACCATAGAATCTTTCTATGGGGATAAGGACCAAAACACAAACACCAAAGAGGTTAGAGCTGAGACTGTACTTCCATCTGAAACCTCAGATGGGACTATGAATTTCTCGCAAGGACAACTAGATTACCTGGAATGTCTGAAGAAGGATATAAAAGAAAAACTGGCCAATGATTTTAAAATTATAAAAAAAGAATTCACTGATGAGAACATCACTCTGAAAAAGAAAATTGAAGAAATAGAAAAGGAAGTTCAAAAATTAACTGGAGAGAATAACTCCCTAAAAGGAAGAGTTAATCAAACGGAAAAGGAAACCCAAAACCTAATTGGGAAAATTGAACAGATGGAAAAGGAAACCCAAAACCTAACTGGGAAAATTGGTCGAATGGAAAAAGAAATACAAAAATTAAATGGAGAAAATAGCTCCTTAAAGGGAAAAATTGGTCAGATGGAAAAGGAAATGCAAAAGCTAACGGAAGAAAACAATACGATGAAGATTAGAATTGGGCAAGTAGAAACTAATGACTCAATGAGGCAACAAGAATCAGTCAAACAAAATCTAAAGAATGAAAAGATAGAAGAAAATGTAAAATATTTAATTGGAAAAACAACTGACCTGGAAAATAGATCCAGGAGAGAAAATTTAAGAATTATTGGCCTGCCAGAAACCCATGATGAAGAAAAGAGTCTGGACAACATCTTCCAGGAAATCATCAAGGAAAACTGCCCAGAAGTACTAGACTCAGAGGGCAAAATAGTCATCGAAAGAATCCACCGTTCCCCTCCCGAAAGGGATCCCAAACTCAAAACCCCAAGAAATATCATTGTCAAATTCCAGAGCTATCAAATGAAGGAGAAAATACTACAAGCAGCCAGAAAGAAACAATTCAAATATCAAGGACACACAATCAGGATCACACAGGACCTTGCAGCTTCTACATTAAAAGATCAAAAGAATTGGAACCCAATATTCCGTAAGGCAAAGGAGTTGGGACTTCAACCAAGGATCAACTACCCAGAAAAGTTCAGCATAACATTTCAGGAAAGGAGAAAGTCATTCTACGAAATAAGGGATTTCCAGAGCTTCCTGACCAAAACACCAGAACTCAATAGACAATTTGATCTTCAAATGCAGGTCTCAAGAGAATCATAAAAAGGTAAACAGAGGGGAAAAAACAAAAACAAAAACTTGCTACTCAATTAGGGCAAACTGTTTACCTCCCTATAAGGGAAGATGATACCTGTTAATCTTGAGAACTGTGCAGCTATTATGATAAAAGGGATATACATAGAGGGAACGGGTATAAAGTAAATGATGTCATGTCAAAAATATGATTTAAGTATGAGAAGGGAATGTAATAGGAGGTGTGGAAAGGGGGAAGCAGAAAATGGCAAATTATATCACAGGAAGAAGTACAAAACTATAGTAGAGGGAAGGAGGGGAGGGAGATGAGCCTTGTTTGAGAGGTACTCTCATCTGATTTGTTCAAAGGAGGGAACAATAATCTTAAGTAGATAATCCTAACTAGCTCTATAGGTAGTAGGAGGGGAAGGGGGAAGAAAGGGGAGGGTGGCTAAAAGGGAGGAAAGAAGCAATAAGAGTAAAGGGGAGTAAAAGGGAGGGGGGCTAAAAGAAGGAGGGGAAGGCTGCAGGAGGAGGGGGAGAAAAGTGAATACTATTGAGGAGGGGAAGGGAGACGGGAGAGCAAAAAGCACAAATGGTGGGAAAGAGGTTGGAGGGAAATACACAGATTGTAATCATAACTGTGAATGTGAATGGAATGAACTCTCCCATAAAATGGAGATGGATAGCAGAATGGATTAAAAGCCATAATCCAACAATATGCTGCTTACAAGAAACACATTTGAAACGGGGGGAAACACATAGGATAAAGGTCAAAGGATGGAGCAGAATATATTGTGCTTCAGCTCATGTAAGAAAGGCAGGAGTAGCAATCCTAATCTCAGACAAAGCGAAAGCAGAAATAGATCTAATCAAAAGGGATAAGGATGGAAACTATATCCTGCTAAAAGGCACCATAGACAATGAAGCAATATCATTACTAAACATGTATGCTCCAAGCGGTATAGCATCCAGATTCTTAGAGGAGAGGTTGGGGGAGTTGAAGGAAGAAATTGATAGCAAAACTATACTAGTGGGGGACCTCAACCTCCCCCTCTCTGAACTCGATAAATCCAACCTCAAAATAAACAAGAAAGAGGTTAAGGAGGTAAATAAAACTCTGGATAAGGTAGATATGATAGATCTTTGGAGAAAATTAAATGGGAATAGAAAGGAATATACCTTTTTCTCAGCAGTACATGGAACATTTACAAAAATTGACCATGTACTAGGACATAAAAATCTCACAATCCAGTGCAGAAAGGTAGAGATAATCAATGCATCCTTTTCAGATCATAATGCATTAAAAATTACATGTAATAAAAGGCCATGGAAAGAGAAACCAAAAATCAATTGGAAACTAAATAATCTAATTCTAAAGAAGGGTTGGGTTAAAGAAGAAATCATAGAAACAATCAACAATTTCATTCAAGAGAATGACAATAGTGAGACAACATACCAAAACTTATGGGATACTGCAAAAGCAGTTATTAGGGGAAGTTTTATATCTTTGAATGCTTACATAAATAAAATAGAGAAAGAGGAGATCAACGACTTGGGCTTGCAGTTGAAAAAGCTAGAAAAAGAACAAATTGAAAATCCCCAAGTAAATACCAAATTAGAAATACTGAAAACCAAAGGAGAGATTAATAAAATTGAAATTAAGAAAACTATTGAATTAATAAATAAAACCAATAGTTGGTTTTATGAAAAAACTAATAAAATTGATAAACCTTTGGTCAATCTGATTAAAAAAAAGAAAGAAGAAAACCAAATTACTAATATTAAAAATGAAAGGGGTGAACTCACCTCCAATGAGGAGGAAATTAAAACAATAATTAGAAACTACTTTGCCCAACTTTATGCCCACAAATTCGATAATCTAAACGAGATGGATGAATATTTTAAAAAATACAAATTGCCCAGATTAACAGAAGAGGAAGTTGAATACTTAAACAACCCCATCTCAGAAAAAGAAATTGAACAAGCCATCAATGAACTCCCTAGGAAAAAATCTCCAGGGCCAGATGGATTAACAAGTGAATTCTATCAAACATTTAAAGAACAGTTAATTCCAATACTATATACACTATTTTTGAAAATCGGGGAAGAAGGAGTCCTCCCAAATTCTTTCTATGATACAAATATGGTTTTGATACCCAAACCAGGAAGAGACAAAACAGAGAAAGAAAATTATAGACCAATTTCCCTAATGAATATAGATGCAAAAATTTTAAATAAGATTTTAGCAAAACGAATACAGCATCTTATCACGAGATTAATACATTATGGTCAGGTAGGATTCATACCAGGACTACAGGGCTGATTCAATATTAGGAAAACTATTAGCATTATTGATCACATCAACAACAAAGCTAACAAAAACCACATGATTATCTCAATAGATGCAGAAAAAGCTTTTGACAAAATACAACATCCATTCCTACTAAAAACATTGGAGAACGTAGGAATAAAGGGAACTTTCCATAAAATAATAAGCAGTATCTATCTAAAACCTTCAGCAAGCATTATATGCAATGGGGATAAGCTAGATGCATTCCCAATAAGATCAGGGGTGAAACAAGGTTGTCCATTATCACCACTATTATTCAATATGGTACTAGAAATGTTAGCTGTAGCAATTAGACAAGATAAAGATATTCAAGGAATAAGAATAGCCAAAGAAGAAACTAAGTTATCACTCTTTGCAGACGATATGATGATTTACCTAGAGAATCCCAGAGATTCAAGTAAAAAATTACTTGAATTAATAAACAACTTTGGCAAAGTTGCAGGTTACAAAATAAACCCACACAAATCTTCTGCATTCCTATATATTAGCAACAAAGTCCAACAGCAAGAGATAGAAAGAGAAATCCCATTTAAAGCTAGGGTAGACAGTATAAAATACTTAGGAGTCTACCTGCCAAAACAAACCCAGGGATTATATGAACACAATTACAAGACACTTTTTGCACAAATAAAGTCAGATTTAAGTAAGTGGAAAAACATTAGTTGCTCATGGATAGGCCGTGCTAATATAATAAAAATGACAATCCTACCCAAATTAATATACTTATTTAGTGCCATACCAATTAAACTATCAGACAATTACTTTCTAGAACTGGATAAAATAATATCAAAATTCATTTGGAAAAACAAAAGGTCCAGAATATCAAAGGGACTAATGAAAAGAAATGCTTGGGAAGGTGGCCTAGCGCTACCAGACCTCAAACTCTACTATAAAGCAGCAATTATCAAAACCACTTGGTACTGGCTAAGAAACAGAGAGGTAGACAAGTGGAATAGACTTGGCACTCAAGATGCAGTAGGCAAGCAATATAGCAACCTTCTGTTTGATAAACCCAAGGACCCCAGCTTCTGGGATAAGAACTCATTGTTTGACAAAAATTGCTGGGAAAACTGGATAACAGTGTGGCGGAAATTAGGCATAGACCCATACCTGACACCGTACACAAGAATAAAGTCCAAATGGGTACATGATTTAGGTATAAAGATTGATACCATGAATAAACTGGAGAAGCAAGGAATAGTGTATTTATCAGATCTATGGAGAAGGGAAGAATTCTTTACTAAAGGAGAGATAGAATGCATTATGAAATGCAAAATGGATAACTTTGATTACATTAAACTGAGAAGTTTTTGCACAACCAAACCCAATGCAACCAAAATCCGGAGGGATGTAGTAAATTGGGAAAGAATTTTTACAGCTAAGCTCGGGGATAAAGGCCTTATTTCTAGAATATATAGAGAACTGACCCATATGTATAATCATACAAGTCATTCCCCAATTGATAAATGGTCAAAGGATATGAACAGGCAATTTTCAGAAGAAGAAATTAAAGCTATCTATAATCATATGAAAAAATGCTCTAAATCACTATTGGTTAGAGAGATGCAAATCAAAACAACTCTGAGGTACCACATCACACCTATAAGATTGGCAAACATGACAGAACAAGAAAATGATAAATGCTGGAGAGGATGTGGGAGAGTTGGAACACTAATTCATTGTTGGTGGAGCTGTGAGCGCATCCAACCATTCTGGAGAGCAATTTGGAACTATGCCCAAAGGGCTACAAAAATGTGCATACCCTTTGACCCAGCAATATCGCTACTAGGACTATATCCCCAAGAGATCATAAAAATGGGAAAGGGTCCCACATGTACAAAAATATTTATAGCAGCACTCTATGTAGTTGCCAAATACTAGAAGTCAAGGGGATGTCCATCAATTGGGGAATGGCTGAATAAATTATGGTATATGAATGTAATGGAGTACTATTGTGCCATAAGAAATGATGAACAAGAAGACTTCAGAGAGGCCTGGAAGGACTTATATGACCTGATGCTGAGTGAAAGGAGCAGAACCAGGAGAACTTTATGCACAGCAATGACCACAGTGTGTGAGAGTTTTTTCTGGTAGACTTAGATTTTTGTAATAACACAAGAACTTCTTACAAAAAAAAAAAATCCCAATGGTGGTTCTCAAGGCAAAATGCCTTCCACACTCAGAGAGAGAAATATGGAAGTCACTCACATAATGTAACAGATCATGTTTGTGTATGTGTATGTGTTTGTGTATCATGTTCTGATTTGTTATACGATTTCTTTCATTTATCTTAGTCTGACTACATAGCATGACTATAGTGAAAATATACTCAATAGGAAAGTATATGTAGAATCTATACAGAATTGTATGCAGTCGTGGGGAGGGAAGGGGGGAGTGGGAGGTAGGTGGGGGGGATAAAATCACAATTGTATGGCAGTGATTGTTAAACATTAAAAAATAAAAAAATAAAAAATAAAAAAAAAAAGAAACAATTCAAGTATTGTGGAAATACAATCAGGATAACACAAGATCTAGCAGCTTCTATATTAAGGGATCAAAGGGTGTGGAATATGATATTCCAGAAGTCAAAGGAACTAGGACGAAAACCAAGAATCACCTTCCCAGCAAAACTGAGTGTAATACTTCAGTGGAAAAAATGGTTTTTCAATGAAATAGAGGACTTTCAAGCATTCTTGATGAAAAGACCAGAGCTGAAAAGAAAATTTGACTTTCAAACACAAGAATCAAGAGAAGCATGAAAAGGTAAACAGTAAAGAGAAATCATAAGGGACTTATTAAAGTTGAACTATTTACATTCCTACATGGAAAGACAATAATTGTAACTGTTGAAAACTTTTTTCAGTATCTGGGTAGATGGTGGGATTACACACACACACACACACACACACACACACACACACACACACACACACAGAGGACAGGGTGAATAGAATAGGATGGAATCATATCTTTTTTTAAAATTAATTTATTTAATTTTTAACATTCATTTTCACAAAATTTTCTCCCCATTTCTCCCCTCCCCCCACCCCAAAACACCGAGCATTCTAACTGCCCCTATTACCAGTCTGCCCTCTCTTCTATCATCCCTCCCTTCCCTTGTCCCCATCTTTTCTTTTGTCCTGTGGGTCCAGATAACTTTCTATACCCCATTACCTATTTCCTAGTAGCAAGAACAGTATTCGACAGTTGTTCCTAAAACTTTAAGTTCCAACTTCTCTTCATCCCTCCCTCCCCACTCATTCCCTTTTGGAAGGCAAGCAATTCAATGTAGGCCATATCTGTGTAGTTTTGCAAATGATTTCCATAATAGTCGTGTTGTGTAAGGCTAACTATATTTTCCTCCATCCTATCCTGCCCCCCCCCCCATTGCTTCTGTTCTCTCTTTGGATCCTGTCCCTCCCCAAGAGTGTTGACTTCAAATTGCTCCCTCCTCCCATTTCCCTTCCTTCCATCATCCTCCCCACCCTGCTTATCCCCTTCTCCCCCACTTTCCTGTATTGTTAGATAGGTTTTCATACCAAAATGAGTGTGCATTTTATTCCTTCCTTTAGTCGAATGTGATGAGTAAACTTCATATTTTTCTCTCATCTCCTCTCTTTCTCCCTCCACTAAAAAGTCTTTTGCTTGCCTCTTTTATGAGAGATAATTTGCCCCCTTCCATTTCTCCCTTTCTCCTCCCAATATATTTCTCTCACCACTTAATTTCATTTTTTAAGATATGATCCCATCCTATTCAATTCACCCTGTGCTCTCTGCCTCTGTGTGTGTGTGTATGTGTGTGTGTGTGTGTGTGTGTGTGTGTGTGTGTGTGTGTGTAATCCCACCAACTACCCAGATGCTGAAAAGTTTCAAGAATTACAAATATTGTCTTTCCATGTAGGAATGTAAACAGTTCAACTTTGGTAAGTCCCTTATGACTTCTCTTTGCTGTTTACCTTTTCATGCTTCTCTTGATTCTTGTGTTTGAAAGTCAAATTTTCTTTTCAGCTCTGGTCTTTTCATCAAGAATGCTTGAAAGTCCTCTATTTCATTGAAAAACCATTTTTTCCACTGAAGTATTACACTCAGTTTTGCTGGGAAGGTGATTCTTGGTTTTCGTCCTAGTTCCTTTGACTTCTGGAATATCATATTCCACACCCTTTGATCCCTTAATATAGAAGCTGCTAGATCTTGTGTTATCCTGATTGTATTTCCACAATACTTGAATTGTTTCTTTCTAGCTGCTTGCAACATTTTCTCCTCGACCAGGGAACTCTGGAATTTGGCCACAATGTTCCTAGGAGTTTCTCTTTTTGGATCTCTTTCAGGAGGTGATAGGTGGATTCCTTGAATACTTATTTTGCCCTCTGGTTCTAGAATCTCAGGGCAGTTTTCCTTGATAATTTCATGAAAGTTAATGTCTAGGCTCTTTTTTTGATCATGGCTTTCAGGTAGTCCCATAATTTTTAAATTGTCTCTCCTGGTTTTATTTTGCAGGTCAGTTGTTTTTCCCATGAGATATTTCACATTATCTTCCATTTTTTCATTCTTTTGGTTTTGTTTTGTGATTTCTTGGTTTCCCATAAAGTCATTAGCCTCCATCTGTTCCATTCTAATTTTGAAAGAACTGTTTTCTTCAGTGAGCTTTTCAACCTCCTTTTCCATTTGACTAATTCTGCTTTTTAAAGCATTCTTCTCCTCATTGGCTTTTTGAACCTCTTTTGCCAATTGAGTTAGCCTATTTTTCAAGGTGTTATTTTCTTCAGCATTTTTTTGGGTCTCCTTTAGCAGGGTGCTGACCTGCTGTTCATGCTTTGACTGCATGTCTCTCATTTCTCTTCCCAGTTTTTCCTCCACCTCTCCAACTTGATTTTCAAAATCCTTTTTGAGCTCTTTCATGGTCTGAGCCCATTGAGTATTAATTTTGGATGTTTGTGATACAGAAGCCTTAACTTTTATGTCTTTGCTTGATGGTAAGCATTGTTCTTCCTCATCTGAAAGGATCTGAGGAGATATTTGTTCACCAAGAAAGTAACCTTCTATGGTCTTATTTTTTTTCCCTTTTCTGGGCATTTTTCCAGCCAGTTACTTGACTTCTGAGTGTCCTCTCTACAACCACCATGCCTCCAGTTCTGCCCAGCTAGTGCTTGGGGTCTGAGATTCAAATGCTGCTTCCCAGCCTCAGGGTTTTTGGTGGGGGTGGGGCTGCTATTCAGTGTGAGATTAAGTTCAGGTGCTTGGGTGGGGGCAGGGCTGCTTCAAGGGGCTCAGTTCCCTCAGGGGGTTTATGTGGAGACCTTCAACAATGGATCCGAGCTCCCACCTGCTTTGGGAGCCCCTGTCTGCTGCCACCTCTGCTGCTGCCTCCCGAGGGGGCCTGAGCCACGGGGACACCCCGCTTCCTTCTCTGCAAGCCAAAAAGACTCTCTCACTGACCTTTGGGGCCTGTGGGTGGAGGGACCTGCATGGCTGCTGGAGAATCTGTCCCTGAAGCCTGCTCTGATCTGCTCCCCTTGGTGCTGGTCCTGCGCAGCCAAGGCAGGGCTGGGCTCTGCTCTGGGTCCGGTGCGCGACGGACCTTTTGTGTCGGTTTTTCAGGTCTCTCTGGAACAGAAATCTCCTCTGCTCCATTGTTCTGTGGCTTCTACTGCTCCAGATTTTGTTGGGAGTTCTTCTTTACAGGTATTTTATGGGATGTGGGTTGGGAGCTAGCATATGTGTATCTTTCTACTCCACCATCTTGGCTCCTCCCTAAAGGCTCCGATGGGATCATATCTTAAAAAAATAAAAAAGAAAGAAACAAAAGGACAATTTGGCATAACTTTAGAGCATAGGAAGAGGAATATTCTCTAATATGAAGACTTTATTCCGATTGCAATAGGCTTTAAATGTTAGAGGAGTTTGTACATTACTTTAATTATACATTGTCCAGGTAAAAAATGATGGGATCCTGAAGCAGGGTGATTGATACCTGTGGAAGTAAAGAGAGTCAGATACCAGATGATATGAAAATAAAAATGACAAGATTTGGCAACTGATCAGATATGTAGGGTGAGTGAGAATGAGAGATAGTTTGTTTCATTTTTGACCAGACAAAGGAACATGGGCAGTATGCCCCATTAGTTCCTATATGTCATTATCCTCCAACTAACCATTCAGATAAGAACTTACATACAGATCATAGAGAAGGGAATGATCTTAGAGAGCTTACTGACCTTGGAAAAGGGTTCTCGGAAACGTCACAGAATACAGAGAGTTTTGCAATCACATGATGTGTCAGTGTGTCAGTGTATCATCACCTTCTAGAAAATGATGCTTAGATTCTGTGCCAATTGTTAAGACTGCCTCAGCTATTTTATCATCTCTTTCCTTCCATGAGCATCCTGTGTAGGGGAACAAGAGAAAGGAGACAGTGTAGCCTTGCCATCTACTTCTTAATACATACATCCATATATATATACATATATAATGTATTTATATATCATAGATGTGTTTATTTGCACATATACCTATATATATAACACTTCATATAAAACACTACACTTACAGTCAGTCTTCAATATTCAGTGATTTGAAGTATTTCTGTGATTTTACTTTGAACTTTATTTTCACTTTCACAGTGGCAACTGCACACATGTGCAGAAGAAAAAAAAAATGAGAGGTGATGGGTAAGGTAAGTTTTTGGAGCAACTGATGTCCTACTAGGCATTTTACTGCTCTTGTTCACCCTGTCATCATCAAGAGTTCCCTGTGCATTTGTTGCATATTCTCAGTTTTCCTTTAAAACTCAAGTTTTGTGTTACAGTCATGCCCCCAAAGTGTAGCACAAGTCTTTTGGGCTCTAAGCCCACATGTGCAAAGTCAGCTAGGCAGCTTAGTGAGAAAATAAAGGTGTTAAATAAACTTCATGCCAGAATGTCTGCAGCTGCTGTTGGCCTAAGGACCAGCTGGTTAGAAGACATCAAGGTTGACAATCTCATGATGGATTTAATGTCATCTTGCCTCTGCTATGCTCCCATACTCTGAAGCCCTTAACAATCTCCAATGGTCCATGAAACAGCCATTGCTGATGGATTATTTCAAGCTAGTGTGCTATCTACCAGCTGTGAAGGACATAATGTAGGAGGTGAAACTGAGACCTCCCCAGTGTCACATCTTCTGACAGTAGCAAACAAAGTCCCAGCACCCTCTCTCTTAGTTTTCAAAGGGTGGCCAAGGTAGAGAGGCTTACATTAGTGTAATATTCAGTACAAAGTACAACACTCTCATACCACCATTTGACACAATGGAAGATAAAATTCAGGTTAAAAATGTTTTTGATTAAAGGATTTTATTTGCTGTACAGCATTTATGTTACTGTAGATTTCATGTGTCTGAAAATTTTTTTTTAAAGTTAAGATGTTAGCACAACAGGTCATAGAATTCTATAGAATTACTTTACTAGAGAGAAAAAAATGTTTTGTCTGTTACCAATTTTATTTTGTGTACTGTGTTTTATGAATTATTTCCTGGTGACTGTGTTAGGAAAAGTGCATATTATCAGAATTTTTGTTATGAAGAATTGTGTTCAGAAAAGATTGTTTTTTAGCAATTTCTAATGCAAGATTATAGTTTTGGGTGGTAGCAGGAACCTAACCCCCATTTCCCCTAGGTTTAATGTTAGTTTAATGTTAAAAATGGGAATTCCTGTTTTTAACTTTAACACTATTTTCTTTTTTTTTTCAAGAACTCTTTCTTTACTGAACCTGGGTCAAATTAAATACGCATCCAAACTTTAATTTACATTGCTGAATTTAAATTTTGAACTATTTTTACAAGCAATAAAATTGACATTCAACAGTTAAACTAAGGTGAAAAAACTCTCACCTTATTAATAAACTGCTGCAAGTATTTTACCCAAAGTCAAAAAACTTTTTACTCTGAACATGAAAGCCTGTAACAAATTTTAAATAGTATAAAACTTGTTACTTGTAGTTTTCCTCCTTGCAAAAATAAAAAAAGGACAAGTAACTAATACATATCAGTCACATCACAATCCTTCATCAGTCCACCATAAATAGATGCTTCAATTTTCAACCCATCATTAGAGACCAAGAAAAAGTCACTTTTTATACAAAGCAAAATTCACATGTGCCTAAAATGAAAGACAAGGTGAAGGGGAAAAAAAGAACCCCAGTACTGACAATCATGCTCAGTCCTCTTTCATTAGACAGTGGCCCAAAATGCCAGTGTTTCTGGTCAAATAAATGGTGGCTGTATAACATTGAAATAATACCCATGAGTGAATTTTAACCCTTTGGCACGGTGAATCCAGATTTTTCCCAATTTAGATTAACATACACCGTTTAAGTGTCAACACAGAAGTGAGGAAAGAGCTGGATACACTGGCTAAAAAAGACTAATTCTCTATCAACTGCTGAAAACAGCCTCCAGCCTTGGTTTGCCATGTCAAAAGTGTTAGGCAGAAACCAAAACTGCTTGGTTAGCCACTTGTTCTATACCTTAATACAGATGGCTGAGTCCTGGAGTCTAACCTCAAGAACATCCCCATTTTCATTAGAGGAGAATAGAGTTTGTGGGCAGTCAAGTAAAAACTACCCTAAAAGAAATACATATATCCAGTTACTATGGCACGTGCCAGAAGGTCGTTGCTTCTGTCCATTACTAGAGGGACAGTTTTTGATGATTTAATCTGTTGTTCCTTAGAACTCACAGAAATGACTTTTTTTTTTTTTTTTTTTGCTGCAGGTTTAGAGATTCAAAGACATGTACAATCATTTTTAGTAAAAGATTGTATTTGCTTAGTGCTGTGTTATGAACAAACTGTATTTCATTGTGAAACCAAAGAAAAACAGGCCAAACAAATGTGACTAGATCACACTTCATTTATGGTGTTGGAGCTCTGGAATGCCCTTTGTGTTGGAGGCAGATTTCAAACGAAAAGTTATGCCAATTAAGTATCAAAGTTGTCAGGATAGCCTGGCTAAGTAAGAAGGTGCTTTTCAAAACCTAGTCATGAGGAAGAAAGAGAAGCAATGAGTCTATAGCTCAGAAAACAAAAGCTTAGAAACTGTGCAACATCATCGTGACCAAGATGTTTGGTAAACAGTGAACTGGAAATTTGGAACCATCAGGAAAAGCCTTCTCAGACAACCCTTCAGACTTCAAAAAAATCTCTTCAGGTAGTAGATCTGTCCCTATGTCATGGCAACTAGTACGAAGGTTTCAAGAAGGACCAGAGGACCACTCTGCCATCTGTGTTGTCGTTAATTGCTGTGTATATTCCCTCCCGGACTTCCATGACTCCTGTTCATGCTTTACCGCTGTCATTGCCACAGCGAGTTCATTAATCACCTCTTCCAGCTTGTTCTGATGAGCTTCTGTTTCAATGTCTTGGCCCTTTGGAGTTTTTCCAATATCAGTAGAGAACATCACTCTCTTGGGAGTCATGGTTGACATTCTGTTGCTAAAACAAAACTTGTATGTTCCATGCATGTGAGCTGCAAAAGTGTATTTTCCACTGAACTCTCTGTCTCCTTTATAGATTCCTTTATTATCAGGACCTGTAATCTCCGCGTCGATGTCCAGGAAGCCGCCCTGGGCCACCTTGAAGATGAGGCCCATCTTGATGTCCGAAGTGACCTACTCAAAGAAGCACTTCTCTGTGTGCATGTCGATGCTAACGAAGTAGCCCAAGGCCATGTCCAGCACTGTGGCCAGCAGTGTCAGCACCTTGGGAGTGTGTCACCATGGCCTGTGAGTGGCCACAGGCCTGGCAGGGTACTGGGACTAGGGCTGGGACTACGACCGCCTCTGCCCCCGCCTCCGCCTCCCCTTAACCTTCCATCCCCACCCCTACCCCACCCCTGAGCGAAAGGGGGTACTGATGAGGAAGATGCCTTTAGGGCTATTTTCTAGGAACATTAGCCTCACAAAAGTTGAAGGTTGGCTATACATATTACTTGTATGCCCACATGCATACATATATTTATGTGTTTATATATAGATGTATATATGTATTTTTACTAATAATCTGTAATATATATTTCAATGTGGGGGAAAACACAACAGAGTTATAAACTATCAATCTGGCAAAAAAAGCACAATCAAACATGTAAAAAAATAGACAATTTTACAAATGCCCATTAGCAAAGTGGAACCCAACAAGTTAATAGAAAAGCAAAGAAAATACTCCTACTCTGTGTTACCTTGTAAACCTGTATCAAGTTGTAGTCAACTATTAGCCCTGGTTTCCTTCTTTTTTAATATAATTTTTAAAATATAATTATAGTTTGTACAGAGTAGCTATTCCCAAGAACCATATGAGTCCAGGGGCAAGGTATAGATCAGGATGACTGGAGATGGCCCCAGATGCAATAGGAGGACATAGTGGATAGAGGAATTAGGAAGACCTGGGTTTAAGTCTGACCTCTGACAAATACTGACTCTATGACCATGGATAAAACACTTGACCTTTCAGTGCCCCAGGCAACTCTCCAAGACTGTAAATTGCTCATCCTGTTGTACTTGTGGAGAGAATTTCTATACTGGGATGAAAAATAGATTGGAACATATAGATATGAAATGGTGTTTGGTACACGTAGAGAGTGCCTCTGATGGTGTCTGTCCATGTAGAAACATCGGAAAGTTTTATTCCAGGAGAGACATGATGCTGTTCCAGGAGAGTAATGGAAGTACAATGGAGAGACGGTGGAACATCTGTAGACATTTTGTAACTGATTCTGATCTGCTAACCATGAGACTAGGTTAGAAGCCTTTTCCTATTGGCTGCATAGCTAGACCTGGAGGTATCTTCCAAAAGGCCTACCTCAACCTTGATGCATTCCATATTATTTTCTACTAGCTCTGGTGATTTGATTCCTTTGCTGATAGGGTCCAGTGGCCGTAGTGTCTTTTCCTTCTTGAGGCCATGTGGCTCTGAGAAATCAACCTGAATTGTCTTCTTCCATTCTATTTGAAGTTGCTGGAGTATCTCAATCTTCTTAGTTTCAAAAGGTCAGTAGGGCATCCTGACATCCAAAACCTGAATTTTACAGTCAGTGAAGCATCAATGCCAAGAAATAAAGGAGTGATATTTGGGGGTGCTCTTTAGAACCTACCATAGGATAGTTGAGACAATAATCCATTGGGCAGATAAGCTTCATCCGGATATGAACTTGTTGGGACTAGTTTATGTAGGAATTGAGCTAAGAGTGAGTCCCAGAGGCCTTAGGGATGTGTGGGAAATGTTTGTATCTTTGTTCTTGTCATGACTTCAAAGTAAATAGAATAGGGCTAGTTATTTAGTGGCCCATAATGTGGGGAATATAGCAGGTAGGAGAGCTCAAGCCAATGGCAATAGAGAAAAATAACAATAATCTCTCAGGGTACCCTAGAACTAATGGGGCAGATGTCATAGACTTGGCTCTAAGAAAATGAATAGTACTACAGATACATGCACACCTATACTCAAGTGTTCCCACCAGAATTTATTGTAATTTTCCAGTTTTAGGACTTATAAGTTGTTTCCATTATTTTCTTACTACAAATAGCAATTAAGAATATTTTTGCATAAGTGAAATGAGAAGAACCAGGAGAATCTGTACACAGTAACAGCAGTATTGTAATGATGGTCAGCTGTGAAAGGCTTAGTTATTTTGATCAAGACAGCAATCCAAGACAATTCTAAAGGACTCTTGAGGAATAATACTCTGTACTTCCAGAGGAAGAACTGAGTGCAAATTAAACCATAGTTGTTTTCTTTAACTTTATTTTTCTTGATTTTCCCCTCACAACGTGACTGATATGAAAGCATATTTTGCAAGATTTCACATGTATAATTGATGTCATATTGCTTACCTTCCTAATAGTAGGAAAGCACTGGAGGGAGGGAGAGAATTTAAAACTCAAAATTTTTAAAAATGAATGTTAAATGACTGTATATGTATAACTTGTATCAGACTGTTTGCTGTCTTCAGGAGTTGGGAAGGGAAGGGAGGAATGGAGAAAAATTTGGAACTCAAAATTTTACAGACATGAATGTTGAAAAATCATCTTTACATGTCCTTGGAAAAAAGTAAAATTTACTATTAAGGGAAAAAATGAATGTTAAGAACAAATAAATATACTAACAAACAAATAAATAAATGGTAATCATAAAATACTTTTGCGCAGAGACTTTTTTCCTTTTTATGACTTTTTTTGGTAATAAAATCCTTCCAACAGAATCACTAGTTTGAACGGTATAATTGATTTTGTATCTCTGCAAACTTCCAAGTTACTCTCCAAAATGCTTGGATCTAGTAGGTGGTGCCATTAGAGTACCTGGTTTCTCACAGAACTGCTAATGTTGGATTTTTATCATTTTTTACCATTGTTCTAGTAGGCATAAGATGCTATCCCAAGGCTATCTTCATGTGTTTTTCATTGAAAGAAGAAAAATAATTTCAGTATTGTGTTTGAGTTAGTTCATCTTTGTAGACTTCTGTTTCCTTATCTCTAAAATGAGAGGG
The DNA here is from genome assembly GCF_028372415.1 of Notamacropus eugenii. Lineage (NCBI taxonomy): Eukaryota > Metazoa > Chordata > Mammalia > Diprotodontia > Macropodidae > Notamacropus > Notamacropus eugenii. The sequence continues at coordinate 39,705,179 of NC_092872.1, read as the reverse complement.
CTGAACTGGATAATTTCTAGGTTCTCTTTTAGTTCTAATTTTCCAGAATTCTAATTCTGACCACTCCTACCAGCAAAAGAAGCAATCGTTTCTATGGACTGATTTTGAGAAAGTTAATAACATTTTTTAAAAATGAGTTAGGAGTAGTTTGAGGATGTCCATGATTAGATTAGGGCTTTGCCGACTTTCAGAAGTGTTATGGCAAATGACAAGTTGCTGGATTCTGTTCCAATGCTCAGAATATAAAAAAGAGAAAGGAATAAAAATAATAGCTAACATTTATATAGCATTTTAAGGTTTGCAATGTGTGTGTGTGTGTGTGTGTGTGTGAGTGTGTATGCATGTAACTTAATTTGATGCTCACAGCGACTTGAGGTTAGGTGTTGTTATCCTCTCCACTTTACAGATGAGCAAACTGAGGTGGAGTAGGACAAAGCAAGATAAGAGAAGGCCTTTTCCAAAATATCTCCTCCAACCTCTTTGAATTTTAGTTCCTTGTCTTTATTACTTCTTATCTGAATGGGCATTACCTCACTCAAACTGAGAACCTGAAAAGGCCTTAGCCTAAAAGGGTCCCATGGTATCTTGGGCCATCTCCAGTCACCCTGATGGTCTTTGGATCCAGATGGCTCAGGAGGAGACAGTGAGGCTGCACCTTGCACAGCCCTCCCTCACTCAAATTCAAGTCAACTGCAAGTCATGTCATCATTTTCCTGATGTCATGGTCCTCTTTGAAAATGAAGTGCAAGCACAACAATCTTATTTATGCTGTATGTAGCTTGCTTTGTATGTATTTGTTCGCATGTTGTCTCTCCTGTGAGATTATAAACTCTTAGAGGGCAGGCACTATCTTTTGCCTCCAGTGCTTAGCAGAATGCCTGGAGTATAGTAGGTGTTTGATAAATGTTGATTAATTGATAAAACCATCAATCTTTGTTACATACTCCTTGAATCTTTAAAGAATTATATAATTTCCCAAACTGCTTAAATTGTGTTTTCTTTTGAACTTCCAATCAGATAGTTACTTAACACTTAAATGTGATCAGCTAATGAGAACTGGGAAGGTACTGGGTTTTGTTTTGTTCTCTTTTGGGAGGAGCAATTGTGCCCAAAACATCAACGTTGTATTCATTCTCCAGATGTGACCTGACTAGTGCAGAGTACAGCAACACTCTTACCTCTCTTGAGTCAGGCTAAAGCTTTGTTGTTATTGTTTAGTCCTTCAGACTTGTCTGACTCTTCATGACCACAACGGTCATAGCATGCCAGGCCCTCTTATCTTCCACTGTCTTCCAAAGTCTGTCCAAGCTCATGTTTATTGCTTCCGTGACACTATTTATCCATTTCATCCTCTTCTGTCCACTTCTCCTTTTGCCTTCAATATTTCCCATCATCAAGATCTTTTCCAGTGAGTCCTGTCTTCTCATTATACGGCCAAAGCATTTAAGTTTCAGTTTCAGTATTTGACCTTCCAGTAAATAGTCTGAACTAATTTCTTTAGGATCTGACTGATTTGATCTCCTTGTAGTCCAAAGGGCTCTCAGAAGTCTTTTCCAGCACCACAATTCAAAAGCAGAGATTCTTTGGGGCTTGTCTTTCCTTACAATCCATCTGTCACAGCCATACATTGCTACTAGAAAAACCAGCTTTTACTATAGGTGACGTCTCTGCTTTTTTCTGTCCATATTGGCCATAGCTTTCCTTCCAATGACTGTGGTTGCCATCTACAATGATCTTTGAGTCCCAAAATAGAAAATATGACCCTGTTTCCATTTCTTCTCCCTCTATTTGCCAGGAAGTGATGGGACCAGTTGTCAAGACCTTAGTTTTTTGGATGTTAAGTTTCAAGCCAGCTTTCATATTCTCTTCTTTCACCTTCATCAAGAAACTTGTTAATTTTTCATTTTCTGCCATCAGAGTGGTATCAGCTGCATAGCTGGGATTGTTGCTATTTCTCCCAGCAACCTTAATTAGGCTTTTGCTCCATCCAGTTTAGCATTTTGTATGTTGTACTCTGCATATAAGTTAAATAAAGAAGGTGACAATATACAACCTTGTTGTACTCCTTTTCCACTCTTAAACTAATCAATTGTTCCATATTTAGTTTTAACTGTTGTTTTTTGGCATGAATATGATTTCCTCAGTAGAAAAGCAAGATGATTTAATACTCCCATTTCTTTGAGAACTTGCCACATTTTGTTGTGACCCACGCCATCAAAGACTTTAGTCAATGAAGTAAAAGTAGATGTTTTTCTGGAACTCCTTCACTTTCTCCATAACCCAGTGAATGTTGGCCATTTGATCTCTAGTTCCTCTGCCTCTTCAAAAACCAGTCTGCCCTTCTAGTTATTCTCAGTTCACATATCTCTAAATCCTAGCTTTCAGAATCTTAAGCATAACCTTGCTAGCATGAGAAATGAATGCAACTGTTTGGTCATTTGAACATTCTTTGGCATTGCCCTCCTTTAGGATTGGAATAGTAAGCTCATTTTTTCCAATCAAGTGACCACTGTTGAGTTTTCCAAATCTGCTGGCATGTTGAGTGCAACCCTTTAACAGTATCATCTCTTGAGATTTTAAATAGCTCAGTTGGAGTTCCATCACTTTCACTTTATTGTTAGTGATGCTTTCTAGTGCCCACTTGATTTCAGTCTCCAGGATATCTGGCTCTAGATCAATAACCACACTACCATGGTTATTGCTGATGTTAAAAAATCTTTTTTTTGTGTCATTCTTCTGTATATTTTTGCCTCCTCTTCCTAATTTCTTCTGCTTCCATGAAGTCCCTATCATGTTTGTCTTTTATCAAACTCATTTTCGCATGAAACATTCCCTCTATATTTCTAATTTTTTTTGAAGAGATCTGTTGTCTTTGCCATTCTATTGTTTTCTTGTATTTCTTTGCATTGGTCATTGAGGAAAACTTTCTTATCTCTCTTTGCTATTCCCTGAAATTCTGCATTCAGTTGGCTATGGCTTTCCCTTTCCCTTTTCTTCTTTACTCGGCTATTTGTAATGCCTCGTCAGACAGCCATTTTGCTTTCCTGTTCTTCTTTTTCTTTGGAATGTTTTTTCTTTCTGCCTCCTGTCCCATATTGTGAACTTCTGTCCATGGTTCTTCAGGCAATCTATCAACAAGGTCTAATTCCTTAAATCTATTCATAAATTCTACTTCATATTCATATTCATACTTAAGAATACTTATACAGCCTGATGGTTTTCCCTACTTTCTTCCACTTAAGTCTGAATTTTACAATTAGGAGTTCATGAACTGAGCCATAGTCAGCTCCAGGTATTGTTTTAACTGACTATATAGCTTCTACACCTTTGGCTACAAAGTATATAATCCATCTGATTTCAATATTGACCATCTGGTGATATATAGAATTACCTTTTGAGTTGTTGAAAAAGAATGTTATGATTCATGAGTTATCTTGATAAAACTCAATTAGTCTCTGCCCTAGTTCATTTTGTATTCCAACGTCAAACTTGTCTGTTATTCCAATTATCTTTTTGCTTTTCCACTTTAGCATTCTAATCCCCCATGATGAACATGACATCTTTTTTGGTGTTATTTTTAGAAGATGTAAGTCTTCATTGAACTGACCAGTTTTGGCCTCTTTGGCATAGGTGATTGGAGCATAGACTTGTATTACTGGGATGTTGAAAGATTTGCCTTGGATTTGAACATATATCACTTTGTCATATTTGAGATTATATTCCAGTGCTGCTTTTCCTCACCTTTTTATTGACTATAAGGGCTACTCTATTTCTTCTAATGGACTCTTGCCCACAGTACTATATGTAATGATCATTTGAATGAAATTCTCTCATTCCCATCCATTTAATTCCACTGATATCCAAGATATTGATGTGTAATCTTTCCATCTCCTATTTGACGACATCTAGCTTACCTTGGTTAGATATGATCTTAATGATATGATCTAAATGATCTTATATTCCAGGTTCTTATGCAATATTGGCCTTTATAGTTTTTCTTTTTGTGATGCATCTGCAACTGAGCTTCCTTTCCGCTTTGCCCCAGCTATTTCTGGAGTTACTTGTAAATGTCTTCTACTCTTCCCCCACTAGAGTGTTAGACACCCTCCAATCTGAGGGGTTCATCTTCTAGTGTCATATCTTTTTTCATTTTAATGTTGTCCATGGGATTTTCTTGGCAATGATACTGGAGTGGTTTGCCATTTCCTTCTCCAGTGGATCACCTTGTGTCAGAATTTTCCACTATGATCTGTCTGTCTTGGGTAACCCTGCAATGGTTTCATTTAGCGATGCAAACCTTTCTGCCACAACAAGGCTATGATCCAGGAGGGGAAGCTAAAACCATATTAAGTTACTGGGTTGCCAAATCACACTGCTGAATCATAATGAGCTTATGATTCAATAGACCCCAGCGACTTTTGGCCACATTTTCTTGAACTTGGGAAATTAATTTTTAATAAACCCAAGGGTAAGATTACCTTCAAAAGTGTGGTGGGGGTTTTAAAATATAGCCATTCTTTTTCTTTGTATCCCCAGTGCTCAGAACCTAGCACATAGCACAAAGTTAATAAGCATTTATTGATTCATTTGTCAATCAATACATTTCATCTTATGAGATTTGGCTCCATGTTCTAGTTGGTTATGGACTCTTTGAATCTTGCCTCTCTCTCATTTCAGTTAGCCAGCCTTCCCAACTTTATTGCATCTATATATCTCATAAGTATGTCATTTATACCTATATCAAAGTGACTGATTCAAAACAAATACATAAAAGTAATTGATAAAAATGCTAAACAGCACAGGGCCAAGCCCAGACCCTGGTTTATGTGAATACCCAACCATTAGTAACTTTGCTGATCTCTAAGACTAGCATGAGAAATTTTGTCAAGTGCTTTGCTAGCACCCCTAGTCCATTATCATTGTCTTATCTGTTGTTCCAGTCAGCGATCCCGTCCCTTTTTTATCCTCCTCTTTTCTCCATATGATTTTAAAAGGCAGTAAGATGGTATAATGGATAGAGGCGCCAAGGAGATCTGAATTAGAAACTGGTCTCATACACTTACTTGTATGTGACTCTGCGCAAGTCATTTAACCTGTCTGTCTCAGTTTCTTCAACTATAAAATAGGAGTAATAATAGCACCTACCTCCCAAAATTGTTGTGAGGATCAAATGAAGTGATATTTGTAAAGGGCTTAGCACAGTACCTGGTACAAGCACTTAATAAGCGCTTCTTCTTCCTTCCTCCCTCCCTCCCTTCCTTCCTTCCTTCCTCCTACCCTTCTTCCTTCCTTCCTTCTTCCTTCCTTCCTTCCTTCCTTCCTTCCTTCCTTCCTTCCTTCCTTCCTTCCTTCCTTCCTTCCTTCCTTCCTTCCTTCCTTCTTTCCTTCCTTCCTTCCTTCCTTCCTTCCTTCCTTCTGTCTCATTCCCAAAACCTTAAACCCAGTGCACTCTGAAGCCCATGGGATGGACAACAATAGATCCCTGCCCCAGCTCCATTTAATGACTGGCTCAGAGTAATTGTCACTAGTAACAGTTTCTGTTGATTTAGTTATTTTTTATTTTGTTCATTAAAAGAGCCATTCCCTGACTACTTCTTAAAGAGGCTTATTCACTCAATGGGCATTACCTCCCTCTAAGTGAGTACCTGAGAAGGCCAACCTAAAAAGGCCAAGGTCTCCCACTGCATCCTGGACCATCTCCAGTCATCCTGATGAATATCTGGTCACTGGACCCAGATGGCTCAGGAGGAGAAAATGAGGTTAGTGACCTTGCACAGCCCTCCCCCACTCAAAACAAAGTCAAGTGCAAGTCATGTCATCATTTCTCTAATGTCATGGTCCTCTTTGAAAACGAAGGATGAACACAGACAGTGTAAGATATTGGTCTGACTCTAATTCTTGCCTGAAAATTTTTTACATTTTTCTCATTAGTTATTATCTAATAGCATAACCGAGCTCTAGTAATTTGTGTTCTTAATTTTAGTGACTTTTGACAGAGCAGTTTTGATGGAGTAGTGATATGTAATATTAAAGTACTTTCAATGTAATAATAGATAAATTGCTGATAATTGGACAAGACTATGCACTCAGGAAATGGCTATTATTTTAAAAAGCAAAGAATGCATATATAGAGAGAGAGAGGGAGAGAGAGAGAGAGCTTTTTAAATATATAAATAAGTTTTACTGACTTTTATTTTTTGTCTTTAAAAATATTTGTTTTATGGGAGGGAGGAGGAATACTTTGGAAATTTTGGTGATGTAAAAAAACAAAAGATGTCAATAAAAACTTATTTTTAAAAAAGAAAGAAAAAAGAAAATAATAACATGAGTTTTATTTAGATTACTGGAAAGGAATTTTTTAGTGGATAGTTTGGGGGTTTCCTTTCTAGGATATATATTCTCTAATTAAAATGTGTTCAGCAAATATAAACAAGCTTCCGGAATGGCTTATTAGGTGTTGAGTTTGTGTTGGTTTATTATCTTAAGTTTTAAAATATATCTTGTAAGTGCCTGAGAAATCTTGAAGGCTAGTTCAACTTTCAACTTAAGGAAAAATAATAATCCTTTTTTTTTGCTTGTTTGAGGCATTTTTGCACTGGTCTAAGGTAAACAGCATTGGGGATAGGTATGAATTAGGCCAGATAGGTACTTCTAAAATTCCGGAGTTATTTGCTTGGCTGTATCATCAGAAAAACAGTGGAATAGAGTGGAGTGTACAAGAAACTTGGAGTCAGAAAATCTTGCTTCCAGTCCTGGCTATGACTCTTACTATCCAGTCACTTAAACTTGCTGAACCTTAATTTCCTTCACTGTAACAGAGATAGTGCTCATATTATTTACCTGCTATGAGAAAAAGACTTTAAGCTTACTTCTAATATAAATATGAACTATTCCCATTAAGATGGACAGTGGATATGGTTGAGAAAAGACAGATGGTCCCATCAGGGGGAGGCAGAGGAGATTTTCTCTATTAATGCAGACATGGATTGTCAGGAGGGTTTCCTTTTTTATATAAGTCCCAGTAGGAAGACTTCTCTCTAGAAGAAAGAAACAATTAATTTAGAGCGATTGTCATCATTGTGTGAGGAGCGTTTGAAATAACTGCCCCAGAACTACCCTAATCCTGTTACTTTGGAAAGGTATTTCTTGGCTTTGCCATTGACTAGATTTTAAATAAGTGTAGATTCAACTCAACTCAAATATTTACTCAGCATATTTTCTATGACTTAGGTATATGTAGAAGACAGAGAAGATGGGCCTCCAAGCTAGAGAGACCTGGATGCACGTCCCACTTCTCCCATGTCTAGGCTGTGTGATACTGGCCAAATAGCTTCATCTCTCTGTGCTTCAGGCAACTCTTAAAAGACTCTGCATTGCAGAGCAACTACTGATTAGCATTGGTAGAAGAATATCCTTCATTAGAAGTTTCCTATACTAACAAAATTATAACCATGATCCAAGAAACTGGCAGGCTTTAGAGTCAGGATAAGATAGATATATGTGTGGGATATCTAATATACGTACACACGTATATAATACTTCACACACACATGTACATACATCTAACATAAATATACATAGATGCCTAGATGTGTATATATATATACACATAAGTAAGCATGTATATGCATATATGTATGTAATGTGGCTGGCTTGCTTGCAGCATAGATAGACACCTCTAGAATCTGGTCTATTCTTCAAGGGAAACTACAAAGGAGAAGAAAGGTTGTTACTAGGCATTTACTTCTTTCCTTCTCCTCCCCCAAGGTTGGGGTATTGGGCTAGAATTATATTTCATATATTATTCTTATATATTTTAAATATTATATTAATGTATATTATACTTCAAATATCCACCTTGCTTGGTGAAAGGAAATAAAGGACAAAAGAGGCATGATCCCTGATTATTCTTAAAGGGGAGAAGTGGCTCTTATCTTATAATCACCAATTTAGCTCCTTTCCACCAAACACTAATTACACAAAAGATCATCACAAATAATAAATAGAATAAAGCCCATTTATCTAAGCAATAAGGCAAATAGGAATCAGAGAAGTTATAAAGGTTAGAATATACCAAAGAGGTCATGAGTGAATGAGTGCTTCAACTCATTCAGCTTATGAGATAAGATTTCAGCTCCACCAAGGAGAGAAGGAATGATCTTACTCAGAATACGTTCATTCTTGGCAATTTCTAGAATTTCCACCAAGTTCAGGGCCATGATGGGGATGGCTTTCCATTTATGTCTGATATTCCAAATACTTTCTTTCTCTGCTGCATCTCTGGAACTCCTTTCTCCATTTTTCTGTCCTAAAGAATGTCAAGAACCAATTTAGTAAGTTCCTTCCTCAAGTATTGGGTATAGTCCTGTAGACTATAGTATTCAGCATTCCTTCTGCCATTAGGAATCAGACCTCTCACCACCCAGATAGCAGCACATAGTTTGCAGGTCCAACACTGTTTTTGAGAGAGATGGCCTGATGGAGTGCTGCATCAAGAAGATTTGTGTTGAAGTCTTACCTCTGGCACATAGTAACTGTGGACAAGTTAACAACTTCTTAGTGCCTCAGGCATGTTCTACATGACTATAAGCTGTAGATGAGCGCTCATCTGTATCAGTTGATGGAAATTACCTTCACTGATGAAAGCAGAAGTCTGGACCAAGTAATACAAAAAGGTATAAGGCACCATGATAGGCATTAAAGAGATGAAAGAAAAAGTCCTTGCCCTCAGGGAGTGGGAGCTCTGTACTCACAGTCAACTGTTAAGATATCTCTTAAAATTCCTAGGCTTCAAAGCCATTTTCAATATTTTTGTTTTATTTCATTCTTCTGGAGCTGAAATTCGGTTTTTCAATGATATGACTGACATGTTGATCCTGAGAAAAGAAATTTAGGGACAGTGTTTCTTTTCTCAATTTTTGGAATGTCTTCCATCTTTGAATTTCCTGAAAATTTATTTCACCAATAAAGTTTGATTCTCACCCAGATGTCCAACCCTCTGGATTTCCCCTAAGAATAAAGTTACATCTTGGCTCTCTCAAGAGATTTTTCTTCTGACTGGAAACTACTGGGAAGTCTGAGGGCTCCTGGGCTCAGCATTCTTATTTGGTTCCCAGCAGCATTCTTGCTATGTGCCAGGCTAGAAAGTAAGATAATCAAAGACCTTTACTATCTAATTATTAATAATGTGTAATCAAAAGAACTCTGGCCTTATAGTCAGTTCTAGGTTAAAGTCCTGATTTTGACAGTTACTAGTTATGTGACTCGACACAAGTTATCCCAACCTTTCAGATCCTTATGATAAGGATTATAATGAGAATAACTAACTTTTATGTGGTGATTTCAAGTTTACAAAGCATTTTATATATGTCACAATTATAAGCTTTGGGTTCCCAGACCAAGGCTAGCTACATCTCTTCATAAGAAATCAAGGGGTGTCTCTGGAAGACACTGGGATGTCTTTCCAATGCTGTTGCCTCAAACCATCATTCTGGACTGTCCCTCTCTCCTCATAACAATCACCAGTGCCAGTTAGTATTTCCTAAATATCATTGATAATAGTGATTAGCACCCTATCATCAATATAACCAATTAATATTGATTAGCTTTTACAAAGGGTTATTTACTGAAAAGACATAGCATGAAAAGAAGCAATAAAGCTCTCTCCTTATGTCCCTGGAGAGGTCAGGTTCAAACTTTAAAATGTTGCTACAAAGCATTCACCTCAGCACTCTAATTTCAAAATGTGGAATGATCTGTGGATAAGTTACTCCCTTCCTAGTAAATGTGTGCTGCCAGATTTGAACACAGGTCTTCCTTCCTGCAAGTTCACCATTCTATTCCACATGCTATCTAGATGTTTCACATATTAGCTATGTAACTCTGGGCTAATGTATCAGCAAGGATCCCAACACAAACAGGAGGATCTGCTGTACAGGTTTTTAGATCTGCTTTTTTAAAAGGAAAGCAACTTTTGAGGGGCTAGTAGTCACTATAATCAAGTACATACAGCATTCACTTAGTTCAGGGGAAAAAATCAGCACCCTGAACTTCAGAGAAAATACAAAGAAATAATAACCAACAGACATGGCTTCCAACTGTCTGACTGCAAGCAACACATACATCACAGATTAACAGACAGATCCAACTGCCTGACCATACATACATAGTTACCAGAGAGAGAAACACCAACATCTGGGTTTTCAAAGCCAGGGGGCTCCTGAGCGGCTGCCCAGAGTCTCATCTGACCAAACAAACACTTCCTTGAGTAAGCCCCAAAGTAAAACCTCACCTCAGAGTATTCATACACTTCTCAGAGCTACAGGGCAGGACCCAATAACCCAGTGCCTCAATAGAAATTAACAAAAGGTAGTTGAAGCCTATTAATGGATGGGGAAGATATAATTAACATTACAGCTAGTCTTTTAACTTCCCTCACTGTCATTTTCCTCATCTATAAAGTAGAGATAATTGCTCCTACTTCATGGGGTTATTGCAAGAATGAGATTATGTTTTGTTGGGTTGTTACTATTTTTACACATTATCACAGACTTTGAGAAACAAATTCCCCAAGATTCTACGTAGGTGGGTGGCAGGCAGAGCACCCTGTGTATGCTCATTGGCCAGATTCCCTCTTCACCCCATTATGCGTATTTCTCTTCTGAATTTCATAATCACCTTCTAAGTCCTACGTGTATTATTATCCCTTTCTGTAGATAAGGAAACTGAAACTCAGAGGTTAAATGTTCTCACCCATAGTCACCCAGCCAGCTAGTCCAAGTAAGTCTGGCACTCTTTTTTTATGAGAAATGATGTGTAAGTATAAATTTATGTTATTATGTTATTATTTAGTTATTATGAAGAACTCATCTACTCCCCAAGTGATTCCTAGCCATTCTCTGAGGTCACAGAGGAAGGTGTTTCCTCCTCCCACTCTTCTGTTTTTTGTTTCTTGGATTCAAAAAAGTAGTAATCATGTATGGGGAATGGAGAGAAAGTTAGGAGTTGACATGTATGCTTCCATGCATGGGCCCACATCTGACATTTAAGCTGACATGTTTGTTTCCATTCTAAGTGGAATTCAAGTTACAGGGGAGCTCTATAAGTCTGTGCAAGCACTCTGGGGAGAAAGTGAGACTCCACTGGGGAGAATTTGGAGTCCAGATGTTGTTCACAACACATAACTAAGAGTACAAATAACTCCCAAGTCCCTCTGACCCAAGGCATTTTCCAGGGCTGGGTAGGGTGGCAGTTAGTAGTGGTGGTGATGTGTGCTCAACTGTGTACACACATAGACTTCTTTGCAATAGGAACCAGATCTTTTGTTTTCCGCTCTGTCTTGTACAAAAAAGGGAAAATGGACAAAAAGGTTGAGTCTTCAACTGGACCTTCTCTTTATAAGCCTAACATAAATGGTTGGTTTTGTCTTATAACAGTCTGAAACAATTAATTTATCTCCATTCGCAAGACTGAATCAAAGTAAGCACAACATAGTGGACAGAGCATTGGGTTTGAAGTCAGAAAGAACTGGGCTCAAAACCTGCCTCAGACACCTACTGGCTGTGAACTTCATGGCCTTTAAAATCCTTTCCAACTCAAAAGCTGTGCCCTTATGATTTTATAATCCATGTCAGTCTTTTCAGGAATGGGTCAAATGAATGTATCTATATTCTTCATAAAGAAATACAAATCTCAAAAGCTTAACTCCCCTGTAAACTCATGAGGTGGATCAAGGAATTTTCTGGTCATTTCCCTAATTAATAATAATTCAATATAAAAATAATCAATAGTAAAAAATTTGCATAATATTTTCCAATAATTCCACAATAGTAGCTTAATAATTAATAACAAAAAACTAATAATAGCTAATAACAAAAATAAAATATGAAATATATAACAGCAATTTTCTTTTGGTAGAGTTATGATAATATATGTGCATATGTATATATTCATGGCTATGTGGATATATACATAATATATGGGTATATATATGCAGTCATATAGTAGAATATGTATAATACAATCATACCCACACACATGTATCTTCAGACCTGTGATTTCACCAGTATAGACAACTCCACAGTGAGACAGCTGTTCTGCCATTTACAACCACAGAGAGTAGCTTGGGGCTTTGAGAGATTAAATTACTTGCCCAAGATTATATAACCAGATGTTAGAATTTAGACCTTAACCCAGGTTTTCCTGCCTCCAAGATCTGCTCTCTATCCATTAATCAGTTATAGGATCACTGTCCTAGAGCGTAAAGGAAATCTTGCCCCATAGCTTTGTTTTACAGATGGGATAAGTGATTTGCTCAAAGTCACATGGGTAGCAAATGTCAAGGGTGGAATTTAAACCCAGATCTTCTGACTCCAGAGGCATCACTCTTCTTACTATACTAGTACACAAACTATCCCTGTAATTTAATTGTTGTTTCAGTGTCCTGGTCTTCTTGACTCCATTTGCATTTTCTTGGTAAAGATACTGGAGTGGTTTCCCATTTCCTTCTCCGGATCATTTCACAGATGAGGAAACTGAGGCAAATAGGGTTTGTGACTTGCCGAGGGTCACACAACTAGTAAGTGTCTGAGGCTGGATTTGAACTCAGGAAAATGAGTCTTCAGACTGCTTCAAATTCTTCAGCTGTAAAATGCGGATAATAATAGTACTTACCTCACAGGGTTATTGGGAGGATCAAATAAGATATTCATATAAGTCCTTAGCACAGTTTCTGCACTTAATGATGCTTAATAAATGTTTATTTCCTCCCTCTCTCAAACTTGAGATAGCTAGCATGAGTTGCAAACTACAAGAAAATCTTTCAAAGTATAGCAACCTAATAGATTTCAGCAGGGTGAAGGGAAAGATTGGTTTGACTAATAAATGGATTCAAGGAATAGGAAGTCATCTCAGGGAGGATGGGGGATACTTAAGAATGAAATTCTGAAAACAGAAAGGAAAATAATTATAATGCGAAGGAAAATTCAGTTTATGGAATTCATCAACTGGTTTAAATTTAAAAAGAAATGTACAGAAGATGGAAACAATGACACGTAACAGAAGAAGAATATGAGAGCATCACACAATCCTGTAAAAAAAATGGTGTCAGGAATGCTCAAGCTATGAATGAACTGAGACCACAGAAGAAGGTTAAAGATGACAAAAAAGGCTTTTTTAGTTTTATTGAAAGGAAAAGAAGGATCAAAGAAGCAAACTTGCTTGAGGTGAATGGGATGATGATAACTAACAATAGAGAGAAATAGAATTGTTCAAATTTTAATTTGTTTTTCTTTTCTCTGCAAAGGAGAATAGCCTTTACCCTAGAACCAAAAGAACAGCAATGACCCATAGGAAATTGATAAGCTGGATGAGTAGAGATCATAAAAAAGCACCTGCTTCCTTTGATGAATTAAAGTCACCTGGCTATAGATGAATCACATCCTTGGGTCCTGATAAATTTTCATTCCCTTCTCTCCCCAACCAGTGTTAGGATATCTGAAAGCTCATGGAAAAAGGGAGAGACATTACAAGATTAGAGAACAACAAATATCCCAATTTAAAAAGTGGAGGGAACAAGGAAAGAATATGCAAATTATAGGCCAATAAGCTCAATTTTGATTTAAAATTCTGCATCAGATTATTATAGCTATGATTAGCAGATAACCAGGAAAAAGGAAGTAGTGATTATAGAAAGTCATCGTGGCTTTCTCAAAATCTGGCCATGCCATACTAACCTCATTTCCTTTTTGGATAGGATTACTAAACCAATAGATGAGGAGAATTCGGTGGGTATAGTATACCTGTGTTTTTAGCAAAGTTTTTGAAAAATATCTCATCCTATTCTTGTAGAAAAGATAGGTGTGGATTAGAGGGTGATGCAATCAGCTAGATTCAGAATTTTTTTGAATGGAAGGACTCACATAGAAGTTGTTAGTGGTTTAGTATCAACAAGTAGGAGATCTCTAGTAGAGGACCGCAGGGATGTGTATTTGGCCTTGTGTTGTTTAATATTTTTATCAATAGCTTGGATAAATGTACATATGATCATTAAATTTGAAAATGACACAAATCTGGGGGAAATGACTAATATATGCAAGAATAGGATCCTGAAGGATCCTGATAGTCTAAAGCATTGGGTAGAATCTAAGAAGATAAAATTCAGTGGGGATGAGTATAAAGTCCTGCTTATGAGTATAAAAAAAATTTCTTAAATATAACATAGGGAGAGACAGAGACAGTAGTTCTGAAATGTATCTGGGAGTATTAATAGACCACAAGATCAATGTGAATCAGCCCCTGTGAGGTGGAAACCATCCTAATGCAACCTAAGATTTCATTAGCTTTTTGGGCTGCCTTTCTTTGTATACCCAACACTTAGCTAGAGATGCCTGAAAAGACCTTAGTCTAAAAGGGTCGGGGTCTTCCATTGCATCCTGGGCCATCTGCAGTCATCCTGATGGATATCTGGTCATTGGATCCAGATGGCTCTGGAGGAGATGTGAGGCTGGCGACCTGCACAGCCCTCCCTCACTCAAATCAAAGTCAAGTGCAAATCATGTCATTATTTCTCAGATGGTATGGTCTTCTTTGGCTTGTAGTTGACTTTGATGGTTTCCAGTTCCCAGGAACAGGTTGGTGATAATCACATTGTACTCTGTCCTTGGCAGACTTCATTTAGAATACTGTGTTTAGTTCTAGGCACCAAAGTTTAAGAAAGACAGGGATAAGCTGCAGAGTGTCCAGAGGAGGATCAACCAGGTTGATGAAGGGTCTTGTGTTCATGAGTTGAGGATTGGTTGAAGGATAATGTTAATGTTAGACTATGTTGTTTGTCTTACATTTTTGAAGACATCACTGGGTGATGTCTTGACTTACTCATGAATTGGGTTTAAGTGAGTCAGAGTTGGACAAAGTCTTCAGCCTCACCCGCTTATCTAAAGTCATCAAAATCCAGTGGTAAGACAAAAGTCAGGATGACTGGAGATGGCTTGGGATGCAGTGGATGACCTTGGCATCTTTGACGTTAGACCAAGCTCTAAGTGGTCTACAACACCTGTTTTAGGCACCTTCATGGCTGTTGGAACAAATTGTTTTCATCTGCCCCTTCTGCCAGAGGAAGTCTTCACTTGCTTGGGGTAGATATCCCCCTAACTCACTGACAGTTTTGGGGCCTATCAGTTATCTTCAACTTGATTTAGCCCATCTGCTGAAATGGTTTTACCAGGGTGTGGCAGCTGCACATGCTACAGCTTCTTGGAGCCACAGGTGAAAGTTGAGTAAAGGTGGGCACCAAAGGTAGATGAGTAGCCCTGAAAAGAGCTACTATTTATATGGGCAAAAGAAGACTCACCAGGGTATCATTATCCTCTTCTCTAATTTCCCTGCTACTTCTTTTCCTCCATCCCTTCTCTCTCTCTCTCTCTCTCTCTCTCTCTCTCTCTCTCTCTTTCTCTCCTCCAAAGCATCATTGCTGCCAAACTAATCTTTAGGCCCAGATACAGTCATCTTCAGTAGTCTCCTGTCATCTCTAGACTTAAGTTCAAAGGTCCTGGCATTCGAAGTCCTCTCCAGTCTCGACCCCTTGATGTATTTTGTGATGTTCTATTATCACAAACCTCAAGGTACAGCTAAACTGGACCACACTTTCCCCTCTGCCACATTAGTATCTTTTGCTCAGTATGCTCTCTGGGTCTGAAACATCTTCCTTCCCTCTCTTCACCTGTCCAATGCCTACCCATCCTTTAAAGCTCAACCCAAATGTCTTCTCCATGAAGCTTCGCTGATCTGCCTGATGACAGGCAAGGCTACCTATTGTTACTAGGCAGTAATAATAATAACGGCTAACATCCATATCATAGTCTAAGGTTTGTGAAGTGCTTGGCTTACATTATCCCATTTGATTTTCAAAACTACCCTATTAGGTTAATGCTACGACTGTTCCTTTATCGACGAGGAAACAGAAGCTCAGAGATAATAATGATAACAAAAGTATAAAGTATTTTATATATATAATCTATCTGATGCTCACAAAAAAGCACTGCAATATAGAGACTATTATTAACCCCATTAGAGGAAACTGAGGGAATAATATCATTTATATAAGGCTTTAAATTTTGCAAAGCACATTATACGTATTATCTCATTTGAACCTCACAACCACAATGCAAGATTGGTGCTATTATTATCCCCATTTTATAAGTAAAGAACCTGAGGCAGAGGGAAGTTAAGTGTCTTGTCCAGGGTCACACATTTAAGCAAGGTCAGATCTGAACTCGGATCTTCCTAACTACAAGTCCAGTGCAATAGCTATTATGCCAATAAAGCTGCCTAGGCAATAGCTGACTGAATGAGATAGAAGACACAAGAACCCATCATGCTTATTGTTTGTTGGTTATTTTTTAGGGAGGAATGGATTCAGTAAAGCAAGACTCTCCAACAAGGGATCTCCTATGTAAAAGTCATCATAGAAGAATCCTTAAATGAAGAGAGATGACTTTGTACTCTGACTCCTGGGCTAGTGATCTTTCCCATTACATTGTCCCATACTGCACCCCATACTGAGGTGATGGTAAGGGCTGAGTCTTTGATAAACAGCGTATTGTGCTTAGCCCAGTGTTTTATACAGAATAGTAACCTGATAAGAACTCCGTTGAACTGAATTGAATTTTTGGCATAGGAAGAACTTTATTGAATGAAGGCCTCCAGGTGGCATAGTGGGTAAAAATATTGGGTTTGCATCAGGAAGACCTAGATTCAAGTTCTGCCTTATATGCTTGGTAGCTGGGCAACCTAAGCAGATCACTTAACCACTTTCAGCCTCAGTTCCCTCATCTGTAAAATGGAAATGGTGAGATCACTTACCTCACAGGGATGCTGTGGGGATCAAGTGAGATAATGCTCAGAAAATATTTTCCAAGAGTTAAACAACCATTATTATGTTTGCCCTTGTGACAGAATTTGCCTCATCTTACTTTGAGTTATATAATTCAACTTTTTAACTATAAGAATTAAGGGAATATGGGAAGAGTAGCCGCTTCTCTTGGGAGTCTGAAAAGTGAGTCATCAGAGGGAATCCCAGGGAAATTGGGAAGGAATGGTAAACTGATCATATTTGTTTGACAAATGAACTAAAAAACAGAGGGATCCCCAAAACAAAACCAGAATTTTGTGGATACTGCAGGAGGAATCTGAAGTTTAAAAAAAAGGGATGACAAGAAGTCTTTTTATAGTTTGTACAGGGAGATGATAGAAGTCAAAAAGGATCCGTGTCAAAAGCCATCAAAGAGACAAAGTATGGGACTTCACCTTAGAGTAATATGATATCTTCCCCAAATGATAAATGGCCAAAGGATATGAGCAGGCAGTTTTCAGATGAAGAAATTAAAGCTATCTATAGTCATACAAAAATGCTCTAAATCACTATTGATTAGAGAAATGCAAATTAAAACAATTCTGAGGTACTACATCACAACTATCAGATTGGCTAATATGGCAAAACAGGAAAATGATAAATGTTGGAGATATGGGAAAATTGAAATACTAATGCATTGTTGGTGGGGTTGTAAACTCCCCCTAATCCTCTCATTGACTCATCTCATTTTTCAGATGAAGAAACTGAGGCCTAAAGAGGAGTGACTTACCCAAGATGACACGGATAGTAAGAAGTAGATCCAAGACTCAAACGCATATTCTCTGACATCAAAGCCAGGGAGGAGTCTTTCTACTATAGCACATTGTGTTTATTTGTGGTGGTATTTAATATATTTGCCAGGAAAACGAATCACTAAGAAAAATAAAAACAGAAATTTTATCATAATTAACCTATAAAGTTAAGAATTGCAGCAGATTTGGTCTAAAAGAAAGGGAAAAATACCAATTATTTATCAATACCTTAATGTGTTTTCAGAAAGCAGTCACAAATTTGAAAGAGGACTTGGCCTTCCATTCAATAGAATGTAAATTCCTTGAGTTCAGGGGTTCTTTTTCTTTTGTCTTTCTATTTCCTGCTCCCAGCACAGTGCTTGGCACACAGTAGGTGTTTGTAGATTATTAAGTACTTCCTATGTGCAAGACCCTATGTCAGATATCAGTCTCTCTTCCCTAAGACCAACTGAGGTTCCAGGGGGCACCACCACAAATTGGTTGCTGTCCTTTGTTCTTGAAGAGGACCAAGATGGCATCACTATGTTGGGTTTACCCTAAACTATTGCTCTTGGAGTAATCTGAAGCCTCTTCTAATAATCAGTATGGGGAGAGGCTTAAATAGACAGTTATTTACAGCTGTATGGGTCTTGGTGATTCTTTATATAAGAATATTTATGTTATAATGTATCTTATTTATTTTTTGTCAGCTGCCTCAGTTTATTTCAGTAAAGGGGACCTGACTTGTCTAAACACCTAATGGTGGGTATTGGTGAATTGATGATTAATTACACAGGAGTGAAGTGGGGAGTTAATAGATCATTATTGCCACTCACTCTTTAGTCTTTGTGCTCTGAGGGCTCTGATCTGCTGCAGGGCAGGCAGAAGAGAAGAGGAAGGAAGAATTCAGAGCAGAGAAATGCCAAGGGTAGTATGAACCTAGAAGTCCTGCAAAAGAGAAATTTTGAAGGGCAAGTGTTGCAACGGATAGACAAAAGATGGAATTAAGGTGCCTGGGAGAAATATCAACAATCTCAGCTATGCAGATAATACCACTCTGATGGCAGAAAGTGAAGAAGAATTAAGATAGTCTCTTGATGAGGGTGAAAGAAGAGAGTATAAATGCTGGTTTGAAGCTTAACATCAAAAAACTAACATGTTGTCAACTGGTCCCATCACTTTCTGGCAAATGGAGGGAGAAGAGATCGAAGCAGTGTCAGACATTCTATTCTTTGGCTCAAAGATCATTGCAAATGGCAACTCTGGCCATGAAATTAAAAGATACTTGCTCCTTAAAAGTAAAGCTATGGCAAATCTGGACAGAAAGATAAGAAGCAGAGACATCCTGTCACTGACAAAAGTCCATTTAGTCAACGGTTTTTCCAGTGTACGGCTATGAGAGTTAGACTACAAGGAAAGCTGAGCACAGCAGAAACACCTCTTTTGAACTGTGATGCTAGAGAAGATTTTTGAGAGTCCCTCAGACAGTAAGGAAATCAATCCTTAATCAATCCTTAAAAAAATTAATTCAGATTATTCACTGGAAGGTCAAATACCAAAGCTGAAACTTAAATACTTTGACCACATAATAAGAAGACAGAACTCACTAGAATAGACCCTGATATTGGGAAAGATTGAAGGCAAAAGGAAGAGGGAATGACAGAGAATGAGGTGTTTAGATAGTATCATAGAAGGTACAAACATAATCCTGGACAGACTTTGAGAGACAGTGGAGGATAGAAGGGCCTGATATTCTATATGTTCCGTAGGGTCAAGAGAAATCAGACAAGAGTAAGTGACTGAGAAATAGCAAATACATTGCCTGGCACAGTGTTATTTAAATAAACGTTAGTTATTATCATTAGTATTATCACTAACATCATTATTATTACTGAGGAGCCAAAGAGCTATGGATGTCCCTTTCTTTTTACACAATGAAGTCAACTGAGGCCCCAGGGGCACCACCACAAATGAGAGGAAAGGATCCCAGGATAAAGATTACTCTGCAGAATAAAGACCAGAGCTCTTGTGGTTCAATAGAACTCCCAGGCTCCCTGTCAGTCACTGCAGCTTATGGAGCAACACAGCTCGAGAGACTGAAACGTGACTCAATCTCAGGTTGGGCCATCTGGATGCAACAGAAGGAGGAGAGAAGGGGAGAAATTGAATCATAGACATAAATAAAAGAGCAAGTAATCACCCAGCAAGCACGGTCCTGTAAAGGCTGGTATTTTTTAAATTTAAATTCATAGCTTAATTTTCCAGGTGCTGGGGAGACAAACAGAGAGTAAAAACTGTAGCTACTAAATTTTTCCAAGGCTCTTTCGGCCCTAATTCGATGCACCATTCCTCTTTCCCACTTCACGTTTTTCTCTCTTGAGGTTCTTAGGTGAGCTCTTTCTTGCCTATGCCCCAGAAAACTACTCGTGAGACTTTTAGACCCCAGATCTGGAGTATGATTCATGGAGCCTGAAGAGAATCCTGTAACACTAGAGCTAGAAGAAAGTTTAGGAATGATCTAAACCTATTCCCTTGTTTATAGAAGAATCTAAAGCCCAGAGGGGGAAAATTACCTGCCCCAAATCATGTACTTAGCTAGTGTTAGCACCAGAAGTTAGTCAAATAATATTTATTAAGCACCTTCTATGTTCCAGGAACCATGCTAAACACTTAGTGAAAGAAATTCATAATGATGGCAATAATTATATATAGCTAGCGTTCATAAAGCCCTTCAAGATTTGCAAAGTGATTTATAAATATTAACTTATTCGACAGCAAAAAAATAACCCTTGGTCACCAAGAGTTAATGGTCTACGCAGGGGAAAACCATGCAAACAGCTCTGTAAAAGCAAGATATGTACAGGATAAACAAGAACTGAGCCACAGAGGGAAGGCACTAGTTTTAAAGGGATTGGGAAAGCCCTCTTGCAGAGGGAGGAGCATTGGTTGAAGACGTGGAGGAAGTCAGAGAAGCTTTGTGTCGGGATTCACAGCTCAGAGTTCTTGACACTGAATTCGGCTCTCTTTGCAACTTTGTTTCTTTAAGGTCCGTTTGCCTCATCATTTCTAGGACATAGGGAAGTTCTCACAGAATGAGTCACATCTCTAAAGTACCATTGGTGAGTCCAAGTGGAACGTGCATCCCTTATAACCTACTGGCCCAGGCTTGGTTAAAGCTAGATAGCAAATAGAAAATCAACAATTTGAGGATTTGGGGTGGGGTGGGGGAATATTCTGACTTTCGGAGTTTAGCCAGAGGGAATAAAGGAAAATGAGATAAAAGGACAGTGAGAAGGAGAGCTACAAAATATGCAACTCTCCTTTACATTTTAAACAAGGAAAGAGGCACTTGGTTTGGAATACTTTGTGAGGCATCCATTCACCAAACATTAATCATGACTGTTGTGTGCAGGTCACCTTTCTAGAAATTGTGAGAGATGCAGTTTAGATAACTTGATCTCTGCTTCTGACCTTTACAACTTGATAGGCGGATGAGATGCAGACAGAGATAACGTTAATGCACCATTTTATAGGATTACTGCATTAAAGAAGTACAAAACAAAACGTTAGATAAGAACTGATCTTACAGTCGTATTGTTAACCTTGTTGTTAAGTTATTTTTCAGTTGTGTATGATTCTCCATGACCTTATTTGGGGTTTTCTTGACAGAGATACTGGAATGTTTTGCCATTTCCTTCTCCAGGTCATTTGACAGATAAGGAAACTGAGGCAAATAGGGTTAAATGACTTGGCCAGGATCACATAGCCAGTAAGTGTCTAAGATGGGATTTGAACTCAGCAAGATGAGTCTTCCTGACTGCAGGCTCTGTATTCTATCCATAGTTCTTCCTTGATTCTCTCAGTGCCATGTGCTGAATCTCAACAATGTCCTCAAACATAACAGTTTTTTTGTAAGGGCTCAGACATTTTGGATAGTCTATTCCAGACCACTCAGATTATTTTTGAACCTGTCCTTCCCAGGACCTTGATATATCTCATGGCTATAGGTAATTAAAGAGATGTTTCCATGGCATTGGTTTGTTTTGTTTTTGACTAGAGATCTGTAGCCTATGATTTTATTGGTATAGAGAGCTGGTAGAGAGGAACTCCCTCTTCCCAAGTAGATCAGAACTTTTATCACTTAAAGTCTTAGAAAATTATTTGGGGGAGGCGTGGGATGCTCTGAAATGTTAGAATTAAACCCTGTGTGCACACACACTCTGTGTGCCCTGGGTGTGTGTGTGTGTGTGTGTGTGTGTGTGTGTGTACGTGTGTATGTGTGTGTGTGTGTTTGCTACTATTACAAAAGGCTCTGCAAAATTCTGAATTAACTGGATTCATATCTTACCTAGGACTAAGGAAAGAGAAAAGTCAAACTCCTCCCCTCAACCCTACCTGGCCCAGGTGAGTCATAGTATCAGAAAAGACTGGGTTTGTCCACTTCTCTTACCTGGAGAGCTCTTTCTTCCTAGCATGAAATTTAGCATTGCCTGATCTTTCCCTCCCTTTTGCTGCTTCCTTGGCAGAGTGCTACAATCCTTTTAGAATGAGACTGTTCAGGATATGTCTACTTCTTTGTTAGTTAGATCAGGGACCTTAGCAGGATGGTACCTAAAAGGCCTTCAAGGCAGCTTTGTAGAACTAATGGTTCATCTATTTCAGAGGTCCCTGGTTCTCATACTTAACTGATTTAGAATGATTTGGGTTTTTTGACCTTTTCCTTGTCTTAGAGCTGAGGTAGTATATTCCATAACCAATCAATCAATCAACATTTATTAAGTACCTACTATGTGCCAGGCATATATAGGGGATACAAAAAGAGACAAAAGTCCCTGTCCTCAAGGAGCTTACCATCTAATGGGGGAGATAATAGGCAAACAAATACATATGAAGCAGTCTATATACAGGAGAAATAGGAAATATTTTAAAAAGGTAAAGCACTGGAATTAAGAGGCATTAGGAAAGGATTCCCATACAAGGTGGAATTTTAGTTGGAACTTAAAGAAAGCCAGGAAAGTCAATAGGCAGCTGAGGAGAGAAGATTCTAGGCATGGGGCACAGTCAGAGAGAATGCCGGGAGCCAAAACATGGGGTGTCTTGTTCATGGAAAAGCCATGAGGCCAGTTTACTGGACTGAAAAGTAAATGGGGGGAAATAAGGCATAAGAAAACTGAAAAGGTAAGACTAGGTCATGAAGGGCTTCGAATGCCAAATAGAGCATTTTGTATTTGCTCCTGGAGGCAACAGGAAGCCACTGGAGTTTATTGAGACGTCGTCAGACTTACACTTTGGGAAAATCATTTTAATGGCTCAGAAGAGAATGGATTGGAATGGTGAGAGACCTGAGGCAGGCAGATTTACCGTCAAGCTATTGTAGCAATGCAGACTGGAAGTAGTAAGGGCCCGCATTAGGGTGGTAGTGGTATCAGAGGAGAGAAGGGGACATATTCGAGAGATACTGTTGCAAAGGTGAAATCCATAGGCCTTCCTTGGCAACAGCTTGGATATGAAGGATAAGGGGTAATGAAGGATCCTGGATGACTCCAGGATTGTGAATCTTAGGATGGTATTGTCATCTACAATAAAAAGGAAGGTAGAAGAGAGGTGGAGTTTAGGGGGAAAGATAATGAACTCCATTTAGAATATATTGAGTTTAAAATGTCTACTAGTTATCCACTTTGAGATGTCTGAAAAGCAGTTGGAGATGCGAGTTTGGAGGTCAGCAGAGTAACTGAGTTAGAAAAGGTAGATTTAAGGATCCATCAGCATAAAGATGGTAATTAAACTCCTGGGAGCTAATAAGATCACCAAGTGAAGTAAGTAGTATAGAGAGAAAAGAGAAGAGGGCCCAGGACAGAACACTAAGAGACTCCCATGATTAGTGGATGTGATCTGGAGGAGGATCCAGCAAAGGAGACAGAGAAGGAGCAATCAGATAGGCAGGAAGAAAACCAGAATATAGTAGTGTCCTCAAAGCCTAGAGAAGAGAGTGTCAAGGAGGAGAATATGATCAACAGTATTAAAGGCTGTAGAGAAGTCAAAGAGAATGAGGATTGGGAAAAGGTTTCTGGATTTGGCAACCAAGAGATCATCAGTAGCTTAGACAGGGTAGTTTCAGTGGAATGATTAGGAACCTAGATGGTAATGGGTTAAAGGAGATTACCTACAAAGGGCAGAAGAGATACTAGATAGTTAGCAGGGATGGAATGTTCAAGTGAGGGTTTTTGCAGGATGGGGGAAACATATTTGTAGGCAATAGGAAATGAGCTGGTAGGAGGGAAAGATCGAAAATAATTGAAAGAGTAGGGATTACAGAGGGGATAACCTTTTGGAGGACATGGGATAGAATGGGATCACTTGAACAAGTAGAGGGGTTAGCCTTGGTAAGGAGTAAGGCCACTTTATCATGTAAGTCAGGGATGAAGGAGAAGAGAGCATCAGAAAGCACCTGAGTGATAGGAGATAAGGAAGAGGACAGAAGAGGGAGTTCACAGTGACTGATCTCAATTTTTTCTGTAAAATATGAGGCAAGGTTCTCATCTGAGAGAGTGGGGGGAGAGGGGACCATGAAAGGCTGGAGGAGAGATGAAAAAGTTTGTAAGAGTCACTAGTGTACATATACTATAATGTGATAGTGAGTTGATCAGCAAAGTATAGTAGGATTACCTAGCAGTGGCAGGAACCTAGTACTTTCTATTGAGTCATTTTGAGGCTAGGAAAACACTCCATAGTTCCATTTATCTTTTCTACTGGTCATCCCCAGATCCCCACATCTCACTGGTACCATGGCATGTAAATTACCCTGAAACTCAGAGAACCTTCAGGGACTAGGGACACTAGAAAGGAAAGGATATTGCTTCTGGCTGCTGTTGGTAATTTTGTTGAACTAGCAAATGCTCATTTTCCTGTTACAAAGGGAACATGATTTAAGAACTGACTGAAACAAACTCATTTTCACTGGTGACTTGACTAGGTGAGGACAGTTTTTGATTGAATCATAAAGTTACAATAGGACATACACACTCTTTTTGAATCAATCAAATCCATTGTATGAGAGATTGAGTCACACTCTAAGCAATTTGTATAAAAGGAGGAAGCTAATTCACAATTGGGAGATGAAAGTCTGAGTGTCTGCATTTCAAAGGTTAAATGAGAATGGCATTTCTAGCATGCTTTTGAGAAGTTTGAACTGTGACAGGGAAGGATGATCTTGGCTCTCCAGACATTTTGGAGTGGAGGACCCAAGCTATTGGAAGTCCTACCAAAAAGTCAACTCTTCCCTCAACTTCCTCTTTCAATACCTATCCAATCCATTAAGTGCAGTAATGTAATATAATCGATTATTTTGTTATCCAAATGTTTTCAGTAAAACTGAATTTTGCCTCAACCATAAAGAGGCGAGAAGTCAACTCAAGATAGACATAATGATAATGTAACATCTCCCTAGATACAATGAATTTTCTTATGTCATATATTTCCTATGATATATTTCATATGTCAGCAGAGCTGGGATTAGAACCTAGAAAGTCAATAAACAGCTAGGACTGAGTCAGGAAAGTTCAAATCTAACCTCAAACACTTACTAGCTACATGACCATAGACAAGTCATTTAACTTCTATCTGCCTCCGTTCCCTCAATTGTAAAATGAGAATAATAAGCGTACCTCACAAAGTTGTGAGAATCAAGTGGAATGATGTTTAAAAAGCACTTAGCCCAGTGCCTGGCACATAGTAGGTGCTTAATAAATACATAATCCTTCCTCCCTCTCCTTCTGACTCCAAATTAAATTTTCTACTATACAATATTACAGTTATTATATAAATATAAGCATATACTGCTAAGTGGCGAAAGTTCATGCAATTCAGTTACTAAAGTATATACTTCTAAACAATGCCTTATAATTAACAAGTTCAATTTTTAACTTCCTAATGTGATTTTTTAAAAAATCTTTCCTCAATTTTACTTATTCTTTGACTAATTCAGTAGCTCAGTACAGATTCTCTGTCTCCCAATGGCAGGTAATTTCAGGAGCTGATGCATGGCCAGGTTGATCCAAAGTAACACAAATTTACCCTCTTTCCTCTGAGACAGAAGTCATCAAGCATCTTCCTCTGAATTAAATCCACTCAAGCACATGTCAACAAACAAAACTGGGGTAAGAAAAGACTAGGGAGTAGCAGAAGGACATGAATTACAAAAACTAAGATCTTTTCAAATTTTCTAACATTTCACTGAATATTCCCTTTTGACACTCATTGTTATATGAGATTGCTGGCCAGCCTGCTACTAGCTGACAGTTCAGTCAGTCATGACAGAGGAATGCAGGAACCTCTAGGGACTTCTGCCTCTCCTCAGTAGAAAATAGGTCCCCCTTCCCTCCCTACAGGCAGCAGTCAGAAGATATTGCTTCATAAATTCTGTCTCCTCTCTACCTTGTAAATAACTAGGTGGGGATCACTTTCAGTCAAGGTCAGGGAGGTTCCCATATAGGTCAGTGACCCACCAAATGTTTCCATATGATTGGGTCTTTGAAGGAAGTTTTCTCCTCATTCAAGGGATCAACTTCTCTCACTCATACACACTCCCACCTTGATCTTGTCCAGAATTTTTTTCTTTGCTGGGAAATTAGAATTTTTAAAAGGTATTTCACATTTTAAAGGAAGACAATGGCAGCTGAACTAGACTAAAAAACATATATAGAGAAGCTATTTTTCCAACTATTAGCTTAGGATCATCACATTTAGAGCTGGAAGGTACATAGGACATTAACAAGTCCAGTTGCTTCATTTTATATGTAATCCATCTTTGGCTCTGCTCATTGGGAATAGTGCCATGAGAGACATGAAAATACTAGGCAAACCGTCCAGTCATCAGGAAAGTGACAGAGGTAGTAAGTGAGCAGGATTCAAACCCAAGTCCCCTGAATCCAAATACAGTGTTTTTCTCCCGTACCAAATAGCCTGGGAGAACCACCTCACCAGGGTCTCTCGAAGGGGGGTGCTAGAGTCAGCTCACAGTGACTCCCAAATGCTGATTATTAGGTTTTTCAGTGTCAGCATTTACACCTGGGAGACTAGCAAATACCACAAAACAAGGCTTAGTGTCTTCTTTTGTTAATTGTCTAGACTTAAGGAAGTGATGGAAAAATGTTAACCATACAGATTAAACTTTAAAATGTGTCAGACATTTATAGAAAGTTGATTGTAAACATTTACCAAGATACCCCTAGTTTTTTGTGTCTCTGTCATATTTCCTCTTTGGGAAAAATTCTATTCTACTAGTTCAATTAGTGTAGCTTTCCAAAGTTCTACTAGAAGAAACTTTACTTAAAAGGCTGGCAAGATGAAGGTTGAAAGAATAAAGCTTATAAAGTCTTGAAGGGTACAATATGGTGGACAGGGAGTTGTTCATTAAATCTTTGTATCTTGAAAACAAGTCTAAACTGTCTTCCATAGATCTTCAATTATTTGAAGAGCTATCATTATATCTCTCTAGATTTTCTCTTTTCATGCTAAAAATTCCAAATTCCTTGAACCAGTTCTTGAGTGATATAGTTTCTAGTCTCTTCAACTCTCTGGTTTTCCTCTTTGGGATATACACCATTTTGTCCTAATATGTAAAGCCCAGAACTTAATAATGACTAGAGGACAATAATATAATTGCATTCCAGATCTCCTATCTTTTCAATATGCTTTAAGACTATATTAGTTTTTCTTGGCTGTTTTGTTACACTTGAGTCATTATTGGATTAATATGTCACTGAAATATTTTTCAAGTGCATTGTGGTCCAGTCATACCTTCCCATTCTGGTATTTGTATAATTGATTCTTTGGGGTGTAGGGTGTGTTCAGGGAGGACCAGCACCTTTGGTGTGATGGCTGCCGAGCCCTTTTCAGGGCTCTTCCCACCTTTGGTGTCTACCTGTTCCACCTAACTCTCATCTGTGGCTCCAAGAAGTTGCAGCATGCGCAGCAGCCACACCCTGGTAAACCGTTTCAGCAGATGGGCCAAACCAGGTTGAGTGTAACCAAGGGATCTCAAACCATTGGTGAGTTAGGGGGCTATCTACCCCAAGCATGTGAAGAGTTCATCTGCTGGAATGGGTGGATGAGAACAATTTGTTCCAACGGCCACAAAGGCAGATGAAGCAGGTAATGTGGAGCACTTAGAGCTTGAGTCCAAAAGACACCAAAGATGCTAAGGTCATCCACTGCATCCTGAGCCATTGCCTGCCATCTTGACTCTGTCCTGCCTCTGGACTATGATGACTCAGGAGGAGAGTGAGACTGATGACTTTGTGTAACTCTGCCTCACTTAAATTCATTTTACACAGGAATCAAAAGACATCACCCATACCATTTCACTGTTATGCCTCAAAGTCCTGTGGCAACAGGCAAGGGATGAAGCAGCAGGTGCCAATACACTGAGAGCTATAGTCATGACCCTGCACACAGGTGGCCCAGGCCATAGGATTGTTTCTCACTGGAAGCAGCAGTGGGACTCAGCAGTGGGTGTCTGAGCAGCCTTTTAAGGATCACACTGCTCACCTGCTGGTGTGAGGAAGAGGGCTAGAAAAGGTGCCCTAAACATTGCCTACTTACCTAATCCTGGCCTGATTATCAAGGCAAGTGGGGAATCCCACTATGTGGTGGAAACACAAAAAAAGTATGAAAACATCTGCAAAGATGATTCCACTCACCATTGGCACATGGAACATGTGCATACTAATAGACAACACAAAATTCAGGAGACCTGAAAGAAGAACTGCTTTTATTGCAAGAGAACTCAGTAAGTATCACATCCAAATAGCAGCCCTGAGTGAAACAAGGTTGGCAAATGAAGGCCAGTTTACTGAAGTTGGAGCTGGATACACCTTTTTCTAGAGTGGGCGCAGTGAAGGGGAGCACCGTGAAGCTGGCATGAGTTTTGCAATCAAAACTAGTCTAATCAATAAGCTGGTATGCCTGCCAAAAGGAGTGAATGACAGGTTCATGACAATATGATTTCCACTCACAGGAAAATGCTATGCCACCATCATCAGTGCCTATGCTCCCACCATGACAAACCCTGATGAAGTCAAAGAAAAATTTTATGAAGACCTAGAGACCCTTATCATCAATGTGCCAAAAGAGGACAAGCTTATAATACTGGGTGACTTTAATGCTGGAGTAGGCTCAGACTACCAGACTTGGCAGGGAGTCCTAGGGAGGAATGGAGTTTGAAACAGCAATAGCAATAGTCATTTACTGCTGAAGACTTGTGCATCGCATGACCTTCTCATCACCAACACTGTCTTCCACTTACCTAAATGCAATAAAACTTCATGGATGCACCCTCACAGCAAACATTGGCATCTAATAGATTATGTGGTTGTAAGGAAAAGAAACAGACAAGATGTGAATGTAACAAGGGCAATGTGTACTGCAGAGCGTTGCTGGACTGATCATAGACTTATCCTTTCCAAGCTTAATATTTGCATTCATCAAAAGTGCCACCCCCCAAGGCAAAATGACTACCAGAAGAATTAATGTCAACAAATTAGAGCTCTTCTCTGAATGTGAACAGTTTGCTGCTTACTTGGAGGGAAAGTTGAGCCAACATACAGTTGGCAACAGTGGAGCAGAAAAGAAGTGGGCAGCTCTCAGAGATTTGGTGTACAGTACTGGATTTGTTCATCTGGGTCAGAACACTTGCAAACACCAAGACTGGTTTGATGAAAATGATGGGGAAATTCAGAAGCTTCTAAATGAAAAATGAGAACTCCACAGGATATACCAGCGGGATAGTTCATCCATCTCTAAGAAGGCAGCATTTAATTCCATCAAAAGCAAAGTACAAGCAAAGTTTAGAGAGATGCAGGATTCCTGGTTCAGTAAGAAGGAAGATGAAATTCAGTTTTATGTTGATAGTAACAATCTACGGCACTTTTATGATTCCCTGGAAGCTATTTGTGGACCAAAAACTTATGGTGCATCACAAGTACTCACTGCTGATGGAGACACATTGATTAGTGATAAGGACATGATCCTAGAGAGATGGGCTGAACACTTCCATAGTGTTCTCAAGAGACTATCATCAATCAGTGCTAAGGCCATTGACCATTTATCTCAGGCTGAAGTCAATCCCTCCTTAGCTGAACTTCCAACTGAAGAAGAGGTTTTGAGAGCCATCAGGCTCCTTTCATGTGACAAAGCACCTGGTGCTGATTCTATTCCAGCTGAGATTTCCAAAGTAGGGGGACCATTGCTCATACAGAAACTGACTGAAATTTTCTAGGTTATATGGCAAGAGGAGGTTATTCCCCAGGAGTTCAAGGATGCCTCCTTTGTCCATCTCTATAAGGGTAAAGGGAATAGATTGTCCTGAGACAATCACAGGGGGATCTCTCTCTTAGTCATTGCTGGCAAAATTCTTGCTAGAGTCCTCCTTAATAGGCTGATCCTTCACCTGGAAGATAGCCATATACATGAGAGCCAGTGTGGCTTCAGAAAGGGCTGAGGAACAGTCTATATGGTGTTTGCTGCCCAACAACTCCAGGAGAAATGCCAGGAGCAGAACAGAGGTCTGTACACAATGTTTGTAGATCTGACCAAGGCCTTTGACACTGTTAGTCATGAGGGCTTATGGACAATTATGTCAAAATTTGGTTGCCTGGAGAAGTTCATCATTATTGTATGTCAATTTCATGATGGCATGTTAGCCCGGGTTCTTGATAATGGACAATGCTCTCGTGCCTTCCCAGTCACCAACGGAGTGAAACAGGGCTGTGTGCTTGCTCCCATGCTTTTTAGCATGATGTGTTCAGCCATGTTGACAAATGTTTTCAATGAAGATGAACATAGCATCAATGTCAACTACCATACTGATGGTAGGTTCTTCAGTTTGAAAATGTTACAAGCCAAGACCAAAGTGGAGGGACTGTTCGTGCATGATTTTCTGTTTGCAAATGCTTGTGCACTCAATGTAGCCTCTGAAGCTGAGATGCAACAAAGTAGGGATCAATTCTCTGCTGCCTGTGCTAATTTTGGCCTAATAACACCAAAAAAACCACAGGTGCTCCATCAGCCACCACCACACCATCCATATGTGGAACCATCAATTACAACAAATGGAGAAGTTTTGAATGCTGTGGATAAGTTCACTTACCTTGGTCGTGTGCTTTCCAGGGATGTACACATTGAAAATGAGGCTGACACATGCATTACCAGAGCTAGCTCAGTGTTTGGGAGGCTCCAAAGAAAGGTTTGGGAGAGAAGTGGTATTAGACTGACTAACAAACTGAAAGTCTACAGAGCTGTTGTACTGACCTCATCGTTATATGCTTGTGAAATATGGACAGTCTACCAGTGCCATGCCAGGAAACTGAATCGCTTCCACTTGAACTGTCTTAGGAAAATTCTGAGGAACACCTGGCATGATAAGGTACCAGACACTGAAGTCCTTGCTTGAGCTGAAATGCCAAGTATTCAAACTATGCTTCAGAGAGAGCAACTCTGATGGGTTGGCCATGTTGTTTGAATGCAAAACGTACACTTAAACAAAAAGACTATTTTATGGAGAACTTGCATGGGGCAGGGGATGGCTAGGTGGCGCAATGAATAGAGGGCCAGAGCTGGAATCAGAAAGACTCATCTTCTTGATCTGGCTTCAAATCTGGCTTCAAATACTTGCTAGCTGTGTGACCCAGGGCAAATCACTTAACCCTGTTTGCCTCAATTTCCTCATCTATAAAATGAGCTAGAGAGGGAAATTACAACCACTCCAGTATTTTTGCCAAGAAAACCCCAAATGGGGTCACAGAGAGTTGGGTTCAACTGAAACAGATGAAAAACAGTAACACAAAGGTCTCTTCTAGTTCTAAATCTATCATTCTATAATCCTGTGAAGTTCCTGTTCTAAGCTATTCTCCTTATAATTATTTACTCCAGTGCTTTTATTTCACTCTTTATATTTTGTAACATATCTTCCAGGTATTAAAGTAGTCCTTGCAGAAAACCATTTTTTTTCTCTTTGGCTCCTTGTCTAATATCCACCTGGGTTGTCTGGATTCTTCCAAATCCCATGGTATGTTTATGCTAAGAGCACTGGTAGCTGTAACCACCCTCCACCTCCTCCATCCCCTTGATTTTGGAAGCTTGACAGAGCGCTATATGTGGATCCCAGAGTTTCTGGGCTTTAGGTATCTCAGACTGAGTGTTGTTTGTTATTTCTAAGATTCATGTTGTAGGTTTCTGATCACCCTGATCTGCTCTTGTAGCATCTGGAAATAGAACCTTGCAGTCTATCAGGGTCTCAAACCTGTCTCTGCTCATTCTGAGAAACTACCATCTTGTTTACCTACACTTTGCTGGCGTTTTGGATGAGTCTCCTTTCCTATTGCCTATGGTCTTGTGGATGATTTTTTCTGTCATTGTGAGATAGCTGAAATAATTTACTAAATTTTCTCATTGGATTTTTTTGATCATTATTTGTTCTGATGATATTTTTAGTTTTTACTGAAGTAGGTGTTTGGAAAGTGGGCTTTCTGCCACCACTCAAGCAGTGATCTTAGCCATAAGTCCTAAAATAAGCTATATGGAAGACATTCAGGTTATAGTATATCTTGGGAGTAGTCCAATTTCATAAATTAATGTCTGTGTACCCTTAGGAACAGAGTTTGGTTGTACTTCCCTTAGTTCTTTCCCACTAAGAGATGAGTATTATGAGTAGGGATGGTTAAGAATCTCAGATATCTATCCATATGTAATTATTGTGCAAATACTGGATTCTACTTCTGGCTTTGAGAGTTGATTCCATATCCTCAATCTTTGATTTTTTTCCTCCATTGATGCTTCTTTTTTTCCCTCTCTCTTTTCCCCCACCTCCTCTGCATCTACACACATATCAGAGACAAGTCCCTTCCAGGTCCCTAGTGTCAGGGATTTAAGGATGGGTGACTTAATAACTAAAATGTTAGTAGATTCCTTTTGCTGGCTGCTGACAGTTCTAATTCAAATTTAAACTTGAGAAATAGTCTCCACAGAGGTTCAAAATTTTAGGCATTTAAAAATCAAATTACGTTTGAAATAAAGATCTCAAAACCTAATAAAATTGAAATATGACTACTTGTTTTAAAATTATAAAATGCCATTGAAGTCTATTTAGGTTTAGTTTGACATGTCCAGTAGAGACTAGGTTGGGACTGAAAAACCCCAAATCAGATTAGTAGAATTTAGACCCATAATTGACTACATGCTAAGGCACAAAAACTTGTGAACCACATGCACAAATGGAGAAAGCTTAAATACTCTTTACAGATCATAATGTATTAAAAATGATAATTAGTAAAATAAATGAGAACAAAAAGTACAGACTAATGTGGAGACTAAACAATGAAATCCTAAATAATTAATAGATCAAAGAACAAATCATAGAAACAATAAACTCAAAATTGTACTAGAGAAAA
The DNA here is from genome assembly GCF_028372415.1 of Notamacropus eugenii. Lineage (NCBI taxonomy): Eukaryota > Metazoa > Chordata > Mammalia > Diprotodontia > Macropodidae > Notamacropus > Notamacropus eugenii. The sequence goes on along the minus strand of NC_092872.1, from coordinate 39,672,093 downwards.
TTATAACAATGAGTTAGTGTACCAAAAATGTCAGACATGGCTAAAATGGTTTTAAAGGACAATTAATATCTCAAGATCTTTGCATTAATCTAGCCTAGAGGCTAAAGGTAACCACTACTAGGACTCACTCAGGGATTCAGGTTACCTTTTTCTTTAAGCTCTGTACCCAACCTTGCAGTTATGTACTGCATTCACTGCTCTGTGGTTGCCTGACTTTTCCACAGGGGAAGTAGATGTCAATTTCATATTCACTCAATCCTGGCTACTCTAGGGAAAGTTGCCAGTTATGAAGTTGCTGTGGTTATGGCCTCAAATGCTAAGGTTTTCTCTAGCAAGGGGGAGAGGAAAGTAAAAATGGCTCCAAATGTACAAACATGATTCAAGTATGGCTAGGCAGTTTGTTCCCACCCAGAAAAGGAAATATTAACTAATAAAGCATCAGAGATTTGTTAAAAGAGAATATACTAATATATCACTACTAGTACCTTAAGTTGAAAGGCTAATACTTAAGCCTCATTTGAACATAGTAGTATTTCCAAGGCTATTAAGTAGCAATTTTAGATTTCACCTCTGCACTGGGATCATTTGGTCAAATGCCAAGTGGGATTTTCTTTTGGATGGCCTCCTGCTCCAATGCCAATACTTCCTATGCTAGTGCTTTCTTTATCACAAGTCCAACAACTTTTCTGTCTTTACAAGGTCTATGCTAGAGTAGAGGAGTAACACAAGAAGAAGCAATGTACCCAGGGACCTGAGATCCAAGCCCAGCTAACTGAGTCCATGTTTCATATCAGGAGTAGTGGTCCAAATGTCTCTGAGCCCCCATTATGCCAAGGTAGAGAAAACCCCTTTCTTCTTCCAACTCTGATTGGAGTCACATCTCATCTTCTCAAAACCCAGAAACCTGTCACACAAAAGCCAAATCATCCTCTTCCAGGTGTGGTATCCTGCACTGTTGACATTTCTTAATCAGCAACCATTCAGGAAGACTCAATTCACTGATGAGTCACGTAGAGCTGGAAGCAGACAGAGTGTGTGTGCACATGACCCAAGGAGGAGAGAGAGAATCTGTTACATTAATAAAGAGAAAAATAGAACAATGATGAATTGAACATGTAATTTTAAAAAACAAATTAAAAAAACTAGAAAACTAACAAATTGATCTTAAAATAATCATGAGAGGAAAAATTTAAGTATAAAGGTGGGATACACAGAACTAAAAATTAACAGTAATTTAAGTAAAATGAAAAGCTGCTTTTAAAAGAGCAGCAAAATCAATAAATTGTAGTTTGATTTTTAAAAGTTGATTTTAAAAAATGAGAAAGTAAGCCCAAGCAAAAAGAATGAAAAATGAGAAAGGGATATTTTACAACAAATGGAAAGGAAATAAAGAAAATGATCAGAAGCTACCCCAAATTGATGCCCATCAATTGGGAAATGGCTGAACAAGTTGTGATATATGAATGTAACAGAATACTATTTTTCTATAAGACATGATGAGCAAGGTGGACTACAGAAAAACCTGGAAAGATTTACATGAACTGATGCTCAGTAAAGTGAGCAGAACCAGGAGAACACTGTACGCAGTAACAGCAACATTGTGTGAAGACAGACTCTGACTTAGCTCTTCTGAGCAATGCAAGGATCTAAGACAACTCTTAAAGACGTGTGACAGAAAATGCTGTGCACACCCAGCAAAAGACTAAAGGATCTGAATGCAGATTGAAGCATGCCATTTGCTCTCTCATTTTTTTTTGTTTCTCCTTTCTTGTGGTTTCTCCTTTCTTGTGGTTTCTCCCATTGGTTCTAATTCTTCTTTATAACAGGATTAATGTGAAAATATGTTTAATATGAATATATTATATATATGTATACCCTATATCAGATTGCATGCTGTCTTGAGGAGGGGAGAGAGGATATCTTATAGAAGTGAACGTTGAAAACTAAAAATAAATTAATTAATAAGAAACTATTCCAAATTACATGACAATAAATATTAAAAGCTAAATTAGACATCTATAAAATTATAAAATGCCAAAGTTAAAATAGCAGAAAACAGATAAACTAAATAACATGATTTCAGAATGTAAAATTATGTGAGCCATAAATAAATTCTGATAAAGAATCCAGGTCTAGACAGATTTATGAATGAATGATATTTCTATCAAACGATTAAAGAACAAAATTCTCTGCTACATGCTTTTTTTTCAAATACAGAGAAATTAGGCATACACTAAACTTTTTCTATGAAACAAACATGATTGTTATGCCCACACTAGGAAGGATAGAGAGCAGAAAGAGAATTATAGACAAGTATCACAAATAGTCATTGATTCAAATGACTTCAATAAAATACTGGAAAAGAGATTACAACAACATTTCAAAAAATTATTATGACTAAGTAGGATTTACACTGGAAATACAAGAATGCTTTAGCATTAGAAAAGCATAATAAATTATATCAATGTCAGGAACAACCACAAAAAGCAAATGATTATGTCAGTAAGTGTGGGGAAAGTGATTGATAAAATACATTATAACTAGTGAAATAAATGGAACCAAAAGAAAAATCTATACAAGAATGACAAGAATATAAAGGAAAAGGTCATGAAAAGGAAGTTGTACCTTGAACAAGAGAAGATGAAGATCCTAGCGAAGAAATAACAAAACATACTTCCTTTCTCATGGCAGAGACATAGGTTACTAATAGGACAGAAAATTGTATCCAAGAGCAGATACATATTTTATATTCCTATAATTGTTTTTCTTTGTTACAAAGGAAGACTAAATCTGGAAGAGAAGTGGGAAATAACCATAATATAAATACAAAAGGCATAAAAAACATAATTGTTTTTAAGAAAAGGAAGATAAAATACGTCACTCATGTTAAAAACAAAAACATTGACTTCCTGCCAAGATCTGAATAGGAGGTAAGCTGCCTGCTTCTCATATACCTACTCACACAAAACCCTGAAGTTCACACCAGACTGAATATAAGGAAAAACAAGAAATATAATGAAAAGCAGTAGCAAGTTACTTCTTTAACCCCAGAAACACAGAAAAGTCATTGGGGCCCTTCCCCCATCTCTTCCTTTTCCGAGAGCACAGGATTTCCATGAGAAAGTCCAAAAGAAGTCAAAAAGTCCCAAGGAGGGGAACTGAGATGTGCTGCACAGCACGATACAGCACAGCACGGTGCAGCTGTACTCTGGATCCTGATAGGCCAGGCTCCTAAGATACAGCACTCAGAACCTCAATGGTCCTGGAGGGCTGAACCCCAGGAAGTGGAAAACAGCACAAGACCCTAAAGTCCTGGTGTTTCACCAAGGAGAGCTGACCATCTCACTTGAAAGTAAAGTAAAAGGTGGGGCCTGATAGTGTCACAAAGCTCTAATTCAGACACTAAAACTGGAGATATAAACAAAGGAAAAATTAATCAGTATCAAAAATTATTGCAAAGTTAACTATATAGCAACTACAAGCAGAGATTTAAAGGGATAGAGGGGCTTTTTATACAAGGACTATATGAATACCTGAAAGAAATGAAGCAAGAACTGAACAATGAATTAAAAATCTTGAAAAAAGAATTACAAGGAGAATAAATAGTTTAGCAGAAAAAGTGCTAAACCTTACACAACTAACAATCATCTGAAAACTAGAAATGACCAAACAGAAATCAGACAATAAGAAATATTAGGACAAAACCAAAAGATCAAAAAAATAGAACAAAACATAAGAAATCTGATATCAAAAACAGCTGACTTGGAAAAAGAGATCAGAGAGAAGGAATTTTAAAATCTTTGAAATCCCTGAAAACCATGATTTAAAAAAACCCAAAGCCTGGATGCTATTTTAAAAATCATAAGTGAAAACTGCCCACATCAACTAGAACCACAGGGCAAAATAAACATAGAAAAAATCCCCCTGAAAAGAAACCCCCAAATAAAAGTATCAGGAATGCTATCTCTAAAACCCAGAGCTACTTAAAAGTAAAATAAGAAGTCCATAAAATAGCCAGAAAGGAATTTAAATACTAAGGAACTATATAGTCAGGATCACCCAAGACTTTGCAGCTTCTATTTTAAAGCAGAGATACATCTTGTAAAACAATATTCCAAAAAGCTAAAAATATAAGCTTACAACCAAAAGCAACTTATTCCATGAAGCTGAGAATCATTCTACTGGGTAAAAATTGGATTTTTTATTAAAACAGGAGACTCTCAAGCATTTCTGATGGAAAGAACAGAGCTAAGTAAGAACTCTGAAATATAAACACAAGTACAGATAAACCTAGAAAGTTAAATTTATTTGAGCAATTAGAAACACCTGTATAATGATAACATAATAATGTTAATGGTGGAGAGGAACCAAGTGTCCCTTCAGACTGTTTTCAAAAGTTATTAAAGAAGTTAAATAAGAAAAATGGAGGTCCTGAGGATAATTTCTGAGGGTTTGAATAGGGGAAAGAGGATAAGAGGTTGAATAAAATAGAATAGGAAGGAGAAAGAAGGTGGTGGGATTTTCTGTTTTTCAGAATTGGTGTGCATGAGGTGAAATGTACATAAACACTCATCTGAAATAGTCAAAGGAATTTGTTGTAGCAACATATCAGGTTCAACAGGGAAACAATCAGAAACAGAGAGAGGTGTGTTAGAAACAGGATAACACCAAAACAGGAATAGCCATAAGCAAAACAAACTTCTGGATCCTGAAGGGGTGGTTAAAAGGGGGAGGAGGGGGAAAGGTGTGTGAGAAAAAGAATTAGAATATAAGGAGGTCACGTTAGATTATCTCTCAGATAATTGGGGAATGGGAGAATCAACCGAGGTATATAAAATGTGTAATGAATATTTTCTGGGCTCATCCCAGATCAAGACTTTTACCTTAGGGTTTAGTCTGAAAAGTTGGGGTGTCTCTTAAGTCCCCATTGATTGTTTCCATCCTCTATTAGAAGGGTCAGTAATAATGATACTGAGAGTCATGACACTGAAAGACAGAGAGATAGACAGCAACAGACAAAAGAGAATAAAAACAACACTTTCAAAAATGTGCAGAGAAAAAGAGAAGGAAGTTCAGAAGAAAGTACAGAAAAGTTGGACAGTGTTTAAATAATGTATAGAGTTTACACTGTGTGTGTGTGTACATATGTGTGTAATATTTTAAAATTTGGTGTTATGAAATGGGAAATTCACAATTTCATATAAAACCTTCTTTATGTTCTGCTGTGTATATAGAAATGCTCTTTCTTATTGGTTTTTAAATTTTGAATAAAAAATTCATTTTTAAAAAAGAAAAGAATATTTAAAGGTATAGGAACTTAAGAATTTTTCCCAACATGATCAAAATAATTTATCTAAATTCAAGAACTGGCATGGAATGCTATGTGTATTGGTGTGCCCGGACTATTTTCTTTTCCTTTCTTACAAGAGAAATTTCAATGAGAGGTGGGGCAGGGAAGATCTCCAGTGCCTTCCCCTCCACTGCTCATCCTGCTCTTTACCTTCAGTAATCAATGGAAATAGCCAAAGTTTGATAGTCAACAAGTTTAATAACAATAGTTTAAATACCAGAGACATGAAAATGAACAGGGAAATCAAAAGTCCCCAATGCTTGTTGCTTGGTTTAGTAATCACGGAGTGACATTGAGGAAAGCAGAAAGTGATGGGATTGCCTGGAAAATGGCGGGAGAAAAAAACCTCTTCCTAGATTGAGCTTGATGAAGAAAAAGAACCATATTGACTGTGATGAGGATCCTTACTAACTCCAAGGTCTGTGTCTCATTTTTCATCGAGTCAGAAGGTCAATTCCTAGTCCAATAGCTTCCAATGATCTTCACTCAAGCCATTGCTCTTCTCCCTGCATGAAAGACCCAGAATGGAGTCCTAGGAATGCCCCATTTTGTCTCTCCATTAGTTCCCAAAGACGTTTTTTAGGTGTAGCCACCTTATTATTTATTTTTTTCCCAAGAAGTTCATTTAAGGTCAAGAACAAGAACAAAGGAATCTTGTGAACTTTGGTGCATCTACCAAGCCCACAGATGTATATTTCTATCACTATATTCTCATGACTGTCGGCAGAGCAAAGATGGGTTACATTTATGATGGAGGTATTTTAGAAGTATTTGAGAATAGTATAACTAGTAGAGCAAAATTCCCCAATGTCAAATAATGAATTTGATATTGGGGAATTTTGCTCTACTAATTATACTATTCTCAAATACTTCTAAAAAAATTAAAAGAATGAGCTTTAGCAAAGAGAAGGAAAATTTATCTCTTTTTGACCATAACATGATGGTATTCTTAGAAAACTCTAGAGAATCAGACAAAAATTAATCTAGTTAAGGGCTTTAGTAAAGTAGTAGGATATAAAATAAGCTCGCATTTTAAAAATCTGTGCTACTAATTTCTGCACTACTAATAATAACCATGAATCAGTCAGTTAGCCAACAAGCATTTATTAAGCACTTATTATGTGTCAGGCACTGTGTTCAGCACTAGTAATATAGGATGAATTGGAGATAACCAACAGAGGGAAGGCACTAGCTTAATGGGGACTGGGGAAGGTTTTTTTGTAGAAATTAGGATTTTAGCCAGGACTTTGAAAGAATCCAGTGAAGCCAGAAGGCAAGATGAGGAGATAACAAGAGAAATATTTAAAATAATGGCATTTTTTTAATAAAATGACAAAAAGCATTGAATTTAATTAATCTATCAAATACACAAGACTGTGTGTAGTACAGTTGAAAGTACATTGACTTTGTAATTAGAGGGCCTCTGTTCAAATCCTGCCTGTGATGCTTACTTAGCAGCGAGACCTTGGACAAGTCACCTGCCCTCCTTAGTTCTCAGCTTATTTATCTGTAAAATGCGAAGATCAAACTAAATGGTGTCTGAGGTCTTGTCAAGATCTAGATTTAAGATCCTATGAAGCACTTCTACAAGAAATTTTTCACGGAAATAAAAGAAAACCTAAGTAAGTGAAGAGAGATTCAATGTCCATGATGAGGTCCTGCAAAATAGTAAAGATGACATTATATAAATCAATTTATATATATTCACCATCACACCAATCAGATTACCAAGGTGATCTATCACAGCATCAGAAGTAATAAAAACAAAATTCACAGAAGTTCAAAAACATCTGGTAAAATAGTGGGGGTTGTTTACTAGCTCTCAAACTGTGTTGTAAAGCAGTAATTATCTTCTCTTTCATGCTGGTCCTCTTGCATAATCCTTGGTTAGTAATGTGTTACAGTCTACTCAAATCGACCACATACCTCTCTTTTATCTTGTGGGTGACCGTCATCACTGTTGTAATTTCAGCATTTAAAATATGGGTCATTTTTTTCAGAGAAAGCTTGATATCATTAAAAACCTTATGTGATTTCCCAAAAATCATGTTGAACAAAACCAGAACAAGAAAAAAAGGTCGATTAGAGTGAGAACACAGGGAAGGTGCGCACTAGAGATCATACAATTTTAGTGGTGTTGAAAGATGGGTTTTCAAGATATCTGAAACCAAAAGATTAGAAAAAAAATCCCAGACCTTATTATTGTCATAAAAAGGTGAGCAAGAGACTATTAAGTATTATCAACCCAAAACCTACTTTCCTACCTTTACACAATCTTTTAAAAGAATAAACTGTACCTTCATAAAGTATATTCTTACTGAAGTTACAAGAAGGAAATGAGCAAGTTTTTGCAAACGATATTCATTCAACGATGGACCATGGCTTTACATTTGTATAGTTTTATAATTGCATTTACATAATGATTTAACTATTTCAAATTGCCTTGTACATATTATCTCCTTTGAAAATCACTACAACCCTGTATTGTAGGTGTTGTCATTATCCTCATATTACAGGTAGAAAACTGAGTCTGAGAGAGGTTAAATAACTTGCCCAGTGTCATATAACTAGAAAACAATGGAGACAGAATTCAAACTCTAGTCTTCTTGACCATAAAGCTAGTGCTCTATCCAGTATATCATATGGCTGTCTAGATGACAATAGAGGGAAAGATTTTAGAGAATGCAAGATTCACTTTACTTTCATTTGTTGGTTTGTTTTTGATTCAGTAAAGCAAATATCTCGTTTAACAAGGTATCTACTATGCGTATCAGTCATTTAATATTCCTTTAAAAATGAAACAATAGACAAAACTTTGTTCCATGACAAACTGGTTGTTATAATGGAAATTCTAAACTCATTTTTCTGATTCATAGTCTTTTGAAGATAAGGGTCTTTTTGAAGGATGAAGGTCATAGAAAAGAGGATTAGAGGTAGAAGGAGTCTTTAAGATAATTTTGTTCCACACTCCCATTTTTACAGTTGAGGATACTGAGGCATAGAGAAGGGAGTGACATCTACAGTTACACAGTTAGAAAGTATAAAATATGAAAAGTTCTCAAAGAATTAATTGCAAACTAATAAAAATCATATGAAAGATTTCCCCAACTCTAATAATAAGAAAAGCACAAATTGAAACAACTCTGAGGTTTCACTTCTCATCCAATAAATTGACAAAGTGGACAAAAAAAGGAAGTTGCCATTTTGAGAGAGGTTCTAGAAAGACAAACATAGTAGTATACTGTCAACATAGCTGTGGTTTGGTCTAACGTAACCATTCTGTAAAGCACCAAGGAATTATGCTAAAAAAAATTACTAAAATGTCTATGCTACTTGACCCAGAGATACCATTACAAAGAACATACCCCCAAAGAGGTCAGAGACTGAAAGATCCCATATTTACCAAAATATTTGTAGCAGCACTTTTTGTGGTACCAAAGAACCAAAATCAATGAAAATGCTCCTCAATTATGGAATAACTATACAAATTATGGTACATGAATATAATGGAATTCTCCTGTTCTTAAAAAAAATGAATACAAAGAATTCAGAGAAGCATGGGATGACTTTTATGAATTGATGCAGAATAAAATGAAAAGAACCAGGAAAACAATGTATACAATGTTAATAGAAAAAATATTTTTTAAAAGAAACTAAATTCAGGGTAATTATATTGACCACAACTGAGTCTGAAGAAAAGATCAGAAAATATCCCTCCTTTCTTCACAGAAAATCAGCAACATTACATATAATGTCAAACTTGGTGAATGAGTTGGTTTCATTAAGCTACTTTCTTCCCCGCTCCTTTGTTTTTAACTTTTATTAGCTTACTAGGTGGGGAAGAAGAAAGGGATATTTTTTCTGGAGAGAGAGAAAGGCAAGGCAATTGGGGTTAAGTGATTTCTCCAAGGTCACACAGCTAGTAAATGTAAAGTGTCTGAGGGCGGATTTGAACTTAGGTTCTCCTGACTTCGAGCCAGTGCTCTATTCACTGCACCACCTACCTTCCCCAGAGAGATTTTTTGTTTTAATGAAGATGATATAAATATGAGATATCTAAAGTTTGAAATAAAAACAAGCAAAAAAAAGATTAGAACTGGGATTCAAACCCAGGTCCTCTGACTCTAAATCTAACATTCCTTTAATTACATCAAGCATTTCTCTTTGATTTAATTATTGATAAATTTTGTTTTGATACAACAAATATCACAGATCTCTCTGAACTGCTTTATTTACCCCAACCTCACCTCACATTGGTAGGTCTGGGACTCCCAAAGAATAATTATTACTATGACTCAAAATGCTTCAAACATGTACTATCAGCGTAGCTGTAAATTGGTCTAACCATTCTGGAAAGCACTAAGGAATTGTGCTAAAGTGTACCTGCTGTGGATGGAGAAGGGGAGAGGAAACATTCCTACTATCTGATATTATAGCTCCTGAGTTGATACCATTGTGATTCAAATTTATACAAAATCTAACATCATGACACCATTAACTCAAATACATTTACTTAACAATAGGCAAAAGCAAGAATAATCGTAATATCATGATTACTCAATAAAAAGCAAATACAGAAGTAACCAAAACATCATGGTCCACCTATAAACCTAAGTTATACAAAAGGGTATGCTTGCAAATGTTTAACTATCTACTCTCCACATGCATGATCCACTTTTAAGTCTAATCTGCACTATTAACATTTTCTCTATCACTTTCTCAAGTACAGACAATAAAAATAAATAAATAAATAAATAAATGAGTGAAGCCCCTGTTTGTAGTATTTGCCAATTTCCAAGATGTAAAGACGTACACTGAAAATTTAACAATCAGTTTTTGTGAGTCAGTATGAACTGTCTACAGCAAAACCCTGGTCATAATCTCCCTCAAAATACCCAGTGTCTGTAGGGGAAACTGGGTATATACTTAGAGACAGTGAGTAGGGAAGCATGTGAGCAATAAAAATCCATGTGCTCAGGACATTTCACAATTCTAGTCTGCAAGGTCTTAGTGCCTTCAAGAATAATCTGCACTACAAAAATCTAGTTTTCTACTAGCTGTTCCCTTTCTGGTCCTAATCACTCTGCTGTTAGACATTCTTTGTTCTTTTTTCTCTTAACCTGAGGAAGCAATGACAAGTTTTTTTTTAGCTAACATCTGCTTCCCTTAACAGGGTGTGAAAAAGGTGTCATGCTATGTCAGACTTAAGTCAGAGAACCACAAAGCTCCTCAGTCTGGTTCACTAGGAAGTACAGATAAAGCTATCCAGCTCTTTACTCAATAGGATCCTACTTTGTCCAGTCCTGCTTTGTCCTCTTCTTAAAGTATTGCTTTTCCTTTGTTTCAAAGAGGAGCAATGACATCACAAGGGTGATGTCTTGACTAACTCATGAATTGGATTTAAAGGAGGTAGAGTTGCACAAAGTTATCAGTCTCACTTTCTCTTCTAGAGTCATTGAAGTCCAGTGGCAAGACAAAAGTCAATGCAATGGATGACCATCGCATCTTACCAAGCTCTGAACACTCACAGTACCTTCATGGTTGTTGGAAAAATTGTTCTCATTCACCTATTTTGCTGGAGGAAGTCTTCACATGCTTGGGGTAGACATTGTCCTATCAGTTACTCTCTGTCTGGTTTAGTCCATCTGCCTGGATGGTTTTAGGAGGCTGTGTGGTTGCTGCACCTGTTACAGCTTCTTAGGGCCAGAGGTGAGAATTGGGTCACAGGTGAACACCAAAGATAGATGACTTATCCTGAAAGGGGCTCATCAAGCCCTCACACCAGAGGTATGAACACTCCATACACCCCGTACTTCTTAAAGTAAAGCAGATATGAAATCTTTCTTTTCCCTCTACTTCTTCTTCTCAGTCTAGTGAGAGCAGTAGACAGCAACTAAACACCTTCCAGATTTTTCCAGACTCTCCAACTGTAGATAGTGTGATAAATTTAAATAGCAGGAAAATTTAGCTCTTTTTCAATAGCAATCAAGAAACTGCTCCAACCTTCCCTAAGCCCCAATCCCCACTCCAGGTAATCATGAAAGCAACATATCTCCTTCAATCCTCAGGCTCCCAGCACAACAACTTAAACCTTACTTTTGGTTTCTTCACACTTCTCTCCTTCACAGCTGGTTTTTTCATTATTCTCAAAACCTCAAATCAGAGTTTCATGGTAGTCAGTGACTCATTTTTTCCTTATGAGGTAAAACTCACAAAAATTTGCCTTTTAAAAAATCAGATAAGAATTTAATAGTCCTTGTTTAATCTTCCCATAGTCTTCAAAGAGCTATTTTGTTTGCAATCTTGTCAGTTTTGGCCTCTAGAACTCTAAAATAAGTTACATGCAAATGATCAGATAAATTACAATGGCGTAATGCTTCAGTTATTTTTTTACCCATTCTCTGAATAGTTTGTGTTTTCCCTCAACATTTTATCAATAAAACTCTTTCTTCACAAGTGGATTTTATCAATTTTTTTGTACATAATCTTTTTCCTGAACATTTTAACAACCAAATTGTTCACATGCCTCCCATTTATCCTGTTCATATCTTATATGTACATAACTCTTTAAAAGCTGCAAAGCAGTTGGTGGCACAGTGGACAGAAAGCTGAACTTAGAGTCAAGAAAACCTGAGTTCAACATCAGATACTTACTAGCTGTGTGACCCTAGACAAATCACTTAACTTTGTTTTCCATATCTGAAAAATGAGAAGATATGCACAAAGAATATCACCATAGATTTTTTCATCTACATATATGCCAATCAGCCAAGCAACCAATGAGCATTTATTTAAAGCATACCATGTTCCAGATACTGCTGGGATTACAAAGACAAAAGTGAAATTGTTTCTGTCTTTGAAGATTTTATAATCTTTCTGGAGGAGGCAAAATACATATAATTGAATATACACAAAATAGCTAATAAAATTTTTGGGAAGAAGATACTGACAGATGTTGGGAGGGGATCAGGAAAAGCATCAGATCAAAAGTGGTACTTGCTTGAGCTGAGTCTGGAGGGAAACCAGAGCCTCTAAGATGTGGAGGTGAAGACAGAATGCATTGCAGGCATTGAGGACAATCAGCGGCTAGAGATGGGAGAAAATACCCCATTTATGAGATCACAGATCTAATGACGCATGGATGTTAATATGGAGGTGGTAATGTCGTGACGTTCTTAGTAGGTCACATTAAAATACATGATTAGCATGAATAATGAATCCTTTGAAGTGGTTCCATTGTTCAAATTTACACTGCTTATTTTCCTTGGGCTAGAATCAATTACCATATTTTACATAGTTATAGCTTCTGAAAGTTTGAATTAGAATACATGGACCACTTCAGGAGATTCATTATTTGCACTGACCAGGACCTGGTTGTTCTTTTTCTTCTCTTCTTTTAAAGGTTCTGAAGCAGTAAAGGAAGGATGAATTCTTTAATCTGCTGTTTGCTAAATAAATAAATAATAGGGTGCAGTCAATACAGGATAGAAGATAATGAGCCAGAAATGATTCATAATGTCATTTGGATAGTGGGAAGAGTTGAAACAGATAATCTTTATTTCTGAGAAATGAAACAGAAAAGGAGCCAAGCTGTGCAAATTAAAAGTCAAGTTCATTTTCTGCAAAGGCTGAATTCTTTCCTTCCCCTCAGGTTTTTGGATAATTATAACAACAAAAAATATTCATTTTGAATTGAATTTGTGGTTTCCATAGAATTCCACAGAATTGCAAAAGGCTATGAGTTGTACTACAAACTTTACTTTAAGCTTGTAATTCTTTTCCACACACACCCACCACTGCCTTTTCTTTTCATTGATATGTGGGTGTGAGCAGGGTGTATACTTGGTGGGTTTCTCAGATGACTCTGGAGGTTCTGTAGAAGCAACACCAGCCCATACCCAGTTTGTGTTTCTACTTTCTAGAAGCCTACAGAAAATAGGGTGTCATATTAATTAACTAAACAGTAACAGAGATTTTTCTCTATGCCTGTGTGAAAGCAGCTCAATCTTGCCCAATCTTTCAAGACCTGATGTAAAATAAAACCAATATAAAATAATTTCAAATTTGGTTCTTTAATTCCCCACTTTGGGTATATATCCCTTCTCATTCAGAAGTAATATTAATAATTTTGTAAACTGGGATTCAAATCTGGTATATTTGCATAAGACTCTCCTCACTGGTAGAGAGAATGATTTCTCAACACTCCAAGACTTCAAGAGAGGTAGAGTTGCTGAGATCCTTGGGAGAGGAGAATTATTCTTCTGTCTTCAGAGAAGACATGCAAAGTTCTAAGTCACAGGGATGAGGAACCTGTGGCCTTAAGGCCACATGTGTTCTAGGATCTCTTTAGGAAGAGATCTCTTAGAAGGATAGGAATCAAAATCTTCCTTGGAGAGGAATGGGAAAGTTTCCAAAGATATTTATTCATGCTTCCTTACAAGCTGCATTTAGACAAACCCATGTGAATATATGAATAATTTGGAAATCAACTCATTCCTTCCAAAGCACAAGTGAAGAAAGCAACTCTTTCTCAACCCCGCAGCTTGCAAAGACAAAGCCAGAAATATTTTTGAAAAGGATGCTTGCTCAATTTTATACTTATCTGACATGGATGTGACTGTAGTCAAGAAAAATTATGCAACTAAGAAGCTGCAAAAATTTCTGGAAAACTGCGCAATAACAATAAATAGGTAAGAACATATATGCCTTGTATTTTTATTATACATTCAATCCCCCTGTTCATCACACAAATTTTATTGTACCAGAAAAAATTGATGGAAAAACATTTTCCAAAATATATTGAAATGGAGTCCTCCTACAGCTGCTCTTCCCACTTTTCCAAGATGGTGGAAGGATTGGAGGAAGAGTTGTGTATATGGGATCCTCATCATGAGTCAGGGGACTATATCAACTGGAAGCAAGGATTCTTTGAGGGAAGAGAGTTTGTCATTCATCTGTCTCAGCAAGTGATATCATTTTCAAAATCTGATGTTTTCAAGTGCCCCAGGAGCTATCCTATCTCTAGACCTGATTTGCCCCAATAGGGCTTGACTCCCATTAGATATGTTGTATCTCTACTGTAAGTTTAGGTCTCAGTTCTTGCTAGCATTGCCTCCATCCCCAAACATCACAGGTAAAGGTTCTAGCAATTGATTCAATGAGGGTCATGCCAGAAATGTCAATCTGAATGTAACGGCTGCCCATTCTCTGTGGAGAGCATGGGCTTTTAGCACATGATTCAGCATCTACCCCAACCTTCCCTATATCAGCTATTTCCTTTCTGTACTGTAAAGCTTGAGGATGGATGTCTCTTCAAGAACAAAGAAAGGGAAGTTGAGAGTCTGGGTTTTCTTACCTTCCCTGTTATCTTGGATCTCATTGATATATTCCTATCAAAAAAAATTTTAGGAGAAGTATACTTACCTGCCATAACTGTCCATTCTGAAGATTTGTTGTAATTTGTCCTTAATTCTCAAAACTGGCATCAGGAGCTTGATGTCTTGAGTTGCAAGTGAATTGAATTTAAGTGAGATGGGGCTGGCAAAATCATCAGCCTCACTCTCTCCTCCAGACCTATTTGGAGTCCAGTGACAAGGCATAGGTTAGTACAAGTGGTGCTAGCCATCCCCAATCTCTATCTAGGAGGGTCTTGGAAAATAAGATATTATGGAGCAAGCCAAGTTTCTCTTGAGCTCCACCTTTTGCCCTTTCTCTTACTTTTTATTCCAGGAGTCTTACTGTCCAAGATAAAAAGAGAACAGATATTCATGGTACATACTATCATGAGGCATCCCAGCTCCAAAACAGACCTATCTTTCCCAATACCTTGCTGTCTCCTGCCTTCTTCTTCTCCTCCTCTTTCTCCTCCAAACCACTCAGATTTTGTCACTGTCTTACTCTTGCTCAAGACCTCCCCCACCCCAAACACTGACCCCTTTCTATATGATCCTTGAGGAAGTAAAGGAGATAGTCCCCTGATGGATGTGATTTTAGAGACATTGAAGCCTACCTTCCCCTAACCCTCAGCCTTCAGGTACCAGACATTTCTCAACTTAAATTTCATTATTTTGATGAGCTGCTGCTTGGCATGCTAGAAAGGCTACGGTAGTTAAAAGGCTTCAGCCCTGACTTTGGTACTTACTACCTGTATAACCTTGGACAAGTCACTGTCCTTCAGTTTTCTGATTTGTAAAATTAAAGGGTCAGACTATATGAACTCTAAGTTCTCTTCTGACTCTAGCATTTTGTAATTCTGAGTCAGATATTTTTAACTCAGTCTTACAAAAGTGTGGACGAGATCATCCAAACCTTTCCTAAGAGTAGGTTTGGGTATTATAGGATTTAGGGGTAAAAGGGATTATTCTGGAAATAATGTCCCAACCTAGTACAAAAGAGTGACTAAATGACAATAATTTCAGGTCTAGTGTAAGGAAATGGTGGCACCATGGGCCTCAGATTGGCTTTTCTTAGCTGACTTCTTCATCTTCCTATTCGGCTTTCCTGAAAGGTTGACCCTGAATTTGTTCATTTTTTCAGTAGTGTCCAACTCCTTGTGACCCAATTTGGGGTTTTCTTGGCAAAGATACTAAAGACATTTGCCGTTTCCTTCTCCAGCTCATTTTACAGATGAGGACACTGAGACAAACAGATCATATAGCTAGTAAGTATCTGAGGCCAGATTTCAACTCAAGTCATCATCCTCACTCCAGGCCCCACTTTCTATCCATTGCACCACCTATCTGTGCTTGGCCCTGAATAGGGCTAATGTAATTGGTGTAAAAGAATCAGATTTACTGTTAGGTCCTTACCTCTTGCTTTTCAATTTAATAAGGACCAGGAATTTTTATGACAATGACCTCAAGGAGAAGATGCATTTTAAAATAAGGAAATGGGCCAATTTGAGACAATTCATCTGGCAATTCTTCCCTTTCATCAAGATAAGACTATCTTATAATCAAGCGATCTTGAAGCATAGCTATAAAAATGACAGTTACATAATTTAACCCCACCAGTTTCAACTACTGATAAGAAACTGCCAAATTCTGAGCTTTGTGTGTGAAGATAAAGATATGATTTTCAAAGCTACTGCTGTTAAAAAAAAACAGACAAATAACAACAAAACCTGGCAATAAAAACAACTACTTTTTCATTTACTTTGACTAGGACAGTTTTAATTTTGCTACATTTCAGTACAGGTAGATGGACCTTTTATTAATTTAACAGGACAACGAAATGAAGTCAAACTTCATTTAGAAAAACTGTTGTAGTAAGCAGTTGCTAATCAGTATCATCAATGTTGTATTATTTTTTTGGATTTTCAATTTGTAGAATTTATATGAAAAGGAAATGAAAACAGAAACCCACTCTGGTAGAGATCAATTTTTCAATCCATCAATCAATTGATAAGCACTTATTAAATGTCTAACATATGCCAGGCACTGGTGATGCAGTGTACAAATACAAAACTAAGACAACTTCTGCCTTCCAGGAACTCCCATTCTATTGGGCCAATAAAACATGGTTGTGGATAAGTGAATACAATATATATATGACATAATTACTTTTGAGGATACTGACATTTCCTTAGTCTCCAGGCTCTCAACCTAGGTGTCATACTAGATATATCACTATCTCTCATCCCTGATATCCAGCCTGTCCTTTCAGGCTTTCAGGCTTTCACCTTTGCAACATCTCTTTAATAAACCCCCTTCTCTCCTTTGATACTGCTACCGTCCTGATGAAAGCCCTCATTACCTCACTCCTGGTCTATTGCAATAACCTGCTGGTGTCTCCCTAGTCCAGGCCACACTCTGTTCGTCATGTCTCTCATACCTGGAATACTCTCCTTCCTCATTTCCTCCTCCTGGAAACCCTGACTTCCTTCAAATCCCAGTTAAAATCTCATCTTCTACAGGAGACTGTTCCTAATTCCTCTTAATTCTAGTGCCTTCACTGTAATTTTTTTCCTATTTATCCTGTACATAGTTTTTGTCCATATTTGTTTGTTTATTTTTGCCCCCATTAGATAGTGACCTCCCCCGAAGGGAGTCTTTTGTCTTTTCTTGTGTCCCTAGTACTTAATCATGATGCCTGTTACAGAATAGGTATTTAACAAATGTTTACAGACTGAATATTGATTGAAATTTTTTTTCCTCCAGTTCCCTCATTTACTTAAAATTTTTTTTGCCGTATAATTTGTATCATTTCTAAAGTTTGTTTTTAATCTTACTTCATTTCTTCTAGTCATTCTAGTTCATCTCATAGCCAAACTGTATTTTTCTTTGAGGTTTTGCTTGTAGATGTTTTATGCCTATTCTCTTCCAGGTTTGTGCCTTGGATGAAATAGAGTGACATTGACAAAAAGGGTGCTCTGATTGTCTGAGGAAACAGTCATGGCTTGTAGGTCTTCTATAAAAAAGAATATTATTTTGGAACCCAAATTATTGGAAAGATTCAGATTCCAGCAACTAGCAAGAAGGAGCTAATCTCACTTAGAAATCATTGCATTGGGGGTGGGGGGTGGGAATGGGAATGTTAGTTTTGGCCAGGAGTGGCATCAAAGGCAACTAAGAAATTCAAAAGATAAAGAGGAGGGGAGAACAATCTAAGTACAGGAAACTGGGTGAGCAAAAACATGGAAATTGGAGAGTGAACTTTGCACTCAAGAGGAAGAGATCGTTTTGGTAAAAACATGGAGAGAAGAAACTGGAGATGGGACTGAAAAAATAAGAAGGTACCAGACTGTGAAGCCTCCTGTGAATGCCAAAGAAATTTGAATTTTATTCAGGGTTAAAGAGTCTGATTTTCCATATAAGTCACTTGGTTATTCTCTTTCATTGCCTTCATAATCTTAACCAGCAGGGATATAAGTATAATATTGTGAGTCTTCTGAAAAATTTTGCAAAGTGCTTCACATTAATACTACCCAAGTGATAGTTTTTCTTGATCTGCATCCCATTCTCCATCTGGAAAGTCATTGCCATATGCAAAAATTACTTCTCTACTTTTAAAAAAATTCTATTTAGGCTCATACACAACAATATAAATTAATAGCTTGTAATGAGGGACTGAGACAGCTAGCTGGTACAGTGGATAAAATACGGAACTTCAGTCAAAAAGACTCATCTTCTTGAGTTCAAATCTGGTCTCGGACACTTCTAGCTATGTAAATTAACCCTATTTGCCTCAGTTTCCTCATCTGTAAAATGAGTTGGAAAAGGAATGGCAAACCACTCTAGTATCTTTGCCAAGAAAACTCCAAATGGGGTCACAGAGTCAGACACTTCTGAACTACAACAACAATGGGAGAGGGTCTTATCCTTGTAGCATGTGCAGTGTACTCTGTCTGGTGGCAACCTGCATGGAGATTTAGGGAGTTGGCTTCCAGAAATAGGTGATGGTGCGTTATGAAGGGTCCCTGACTCTGATTCAGCATGCGCAAACATTTTGTGATTGTTATGTGATAATAAAAGACCTTTAAATTATCTGCTGAGCTAGATCTGAGTACAAAATCCAAAAGGGATCTCTAGATCTACCATAATTTTAAAACAGTCTGTGTTTTCTTTGATTTACTCATTTTTCCAGCTTTTTTCCTCATTTGCTGAATTGAGGCTTTGCACTAGAGCCAGGTTCCTCTCCCTGCTGCACTTTGGGTTGGGGTGATCAGCTGGTCCTGATTAGTCCCATTCTAGATCATTTAGGGTCTTTTACTAACTTGTGCCTCCTAGAATTAGCCTCAACACCCTGAACCTTTAAGGTTCTGAACCCTGAACCTTAAGGGTCTTCTATTTTATCTCAGAACAGAATGATGGGACCTTTAATGTCTTGAGCACCTGGACTGTCCTGGTCCTGGTGCTGCTGTACCACTCTGGCAAATGTTGTTTCCCTCAGTTTTCAAAGTTCACTCCTTGTAGCTTTCTGACCACCCTGGGACTTTCTGACATTTCTGGGTTTTTCTCAAGGAATTCCTCCACTCTCTGCACTTTCAACCATGGAGCTTTTCATACTACATGTGGTGCAGTGGCTAGAGCACTGGACCTGGACTCAGGAAGACCTGAGTTCAAATTCAGGCACTTACTAGATCTATGAACCTGAGCAAATTACTGAATCTGTTTGCCTCAGTTTCTTCAACTGCTAAATAGGGATAATAATAAAAAAATTTTCCCAAGATTGTTAGGAGAAACAAATGAGATAAAATTTGTAAAAAAACAAAAACAAAAACAAAAGCACTCAGCACACACTATATATATATATATATATATATGCTTACTCCCTTACCTTTCCCTCATCTATCTGTGTCTTTGGTTGTGTTTGGAGGCCACTGGTTTGCTTGCCTAGCTTTGGTTTTGATGGGGTATGAGCCCCAGCAGAGACCCTTGTCCCTTGGACTAGGAAGGTTTTGGTCCCATTTCTCTGAAGGGTCCCAGAAAGCCTGGCCTTGGGGGGCTCCTTGGATTCCCCTTATTTGATTTATCATTCTCTTGAGGCCCAGGTCACCCAGCCTGGTGCTCCCTGCCTTTGATCCTTGATCTTATCTGGGTCCTATTGCCTGGACTACCAGCCACTTCCATCAGGATCCTCCCTGAACTTGATCTACATTTCAGGCTGATTTTCCCTTATCAAGACCATTCCTGGGCCAGACTATTTGATGACACCTGGATTCTTCCTTCAGTCTTTTTCTGTATTTAAGTTCCATCTTGCTTCCATCAAGGCACTCCCATTCAATCCAGATCAGACTCTGTCTAGCTGAGATTCTATCTAGCCTGCTTGTTAACATAAGTGTTACAAATGCTTAGGCTCCTTAAGAGTCAATCCAGTCTGGTGAATCTTTAATAAACTTTGTTTTCCTTTGAAGAAGGCTTGTGTCAAATTCATTCAAGCAGGCCCCAGTTGGGTTGGTATTTTGAGGTCCCCAGCATCCCAAACCTCAACAGCTTAGCCAACCTCTTTCCTTTTGCCCATGGGCTTTTGGCTGATATTTTGTAGTTCTACAGTGTTAATTTTTACTTACTATAATTTTTTAATTCTATTTCTTGATCATTATTCAGCCTGCTACAAATTTTAGCTTTTTTGCTAGAGAGAGCTGGATGGTCTACATCCATGCAGAGAGCCATCCTGGACAAAAGTCACATGTATATAACAGGCACAGACAATAAGGAAAGTATTTGGTGATCTTCAGTTGAGGAGGAATATTTGCTGTGAACCCCTGGGAAAGGGAGGAACCTCAGGGCCTCTTTCTCACCTAAGTACAATTAAGTTCCAAATACATAGTTCTGATGTTTCTCTGGCTGTCATTTTTCTCAGCTCTTAGATAAGTGAGCACAGGAGACAGAACAGAGTAGGCTACAACCTAGTAGGTGGAACTTTGAAAGACCAGGAGACCCACTGGTCATCAGGAACTTGCCAGCTGCTAAACCTTGTGAGGAGTCACCCATGGGCAGTAACCTGCTTGACCTAGTCTAGCAGTGAATTTCTCTGCCCCTAGAGACACTGTGCCCTACAAGCAATGGCGCCTGGGTGAGAGAGAGGCCCATAGCAGTTCATCCTCAAAAGACCCTAGGGAAAGTTTTCTTCCATGTGTATATTTTATATACACACTCAGTTCTTGATCACCAGTTAATTAAAAGCCTTTTTCATCACTACACAGTAAGCAGACAGGAAAAGATCATCAAATATACTACCTACAAATATACTACGATGCATGTTTTGAATTACATGCACTTCCAGAAATCAGCACACCATACTTCCATTCACTTGCCAGCAGGCATGCTCCAAGGACAAAGCCTCAGTTAACTAGTCCCTCATTATAAACTCATAAGCAATGTGGAGTAATAGATTTAGAATCAGAAGACCTGGTTTGGGATAACAGCTCTCTGGCTTACTGGATAACTTTAGGCAAGTCACTTAAATTCTCTGCATCTTAGTTTCCTCATTTATAAAATGAATTGGTTGGACTAAATTATCTCTACCATTCCTTTCAACTCCAAAATCCTAGAAATGTGTCCTAAATCACTTAATGGATATAGAAATAATTTGAGCTTTCCTCCTCCTCCTCCTCCTTTTCCTCCTCCTCCTTTTCATTACCACTATTATTATTATTATCACCATTATCCACAGTTTTTCTCTATTACACGTAAATTTAAAATTTTTTTTTATTTTGAATTCCAAATTTTATTCCTTCTTTCCTTCCCTCCCTCCTCCTTGAGAAGGCTAGTAATTTGATGTAGGTTATACATGTGAAGTCATGCAAAACATATTTTCATATTAGTCATGTTGCAAAAGAAAACACAGACAAAAAAACAAAGAAAAATAATGAAAGCAAAAAAGTATACTTTGATCTGCATTCAGACTCCATCAGTTCTTTCTCTGGGGAAGGACTGCAATTTTCCTAAGTCCTTCAGAATTGTCTCAGATCATTGTATTGGTGAGAATAGCGAAGTTGTTCACAGTTGATCATCATACAATACTGCTGTTACTGTGTACAGTGTTCTCCTGGTTCTGCTCACTTCACTTTGCATCAGTTCATATAAGTCTTCCTAGGTTTTTCTGACACTATCCCGCTTGTCATTTCTTATAGAACGGTAGTATTCTATCACAATCATATACCACTACTTGTTCAACCATTCCTTTATTGATAGGCATCCCTCAATTTCCAATTCTTTGCCACCACTAAAAGAGCAGCTATAAATATTTTTGTACATTTAGGTCCTTTTCATTTGATGTCTTTGGGGTACAGGACTATTAGTGGTGTCATTGGGTCATAGGGTAGGCACTGTTTCATTGCCCTTTGGTAATAATTCCAAATTGTTCTCCTTAATGCTTGGATCAATTCACAACTCTACCAATTGTTGTCCCAATTTTTTCACATCTTCTCCAACATTTGTCATTTTCTTATTGTGTCATATTAGTCAGTCTGATAGGTATAAGATGATACCTCAGAGTTGTTTTAATTTGCATTTCTCTAATCAATAGTGACTTAGAACATTTTCATATTACTATGGATTACTTTGATTTCTTCTGAAAACTGTCTGCTCATATCCATTAACCGTTTAGCAACTGGGGAATGACTCATTCTTATAAACCCAGTTCTTTATATATGTGAGAAATAAGGCCTTTCTTTATTAGAGACGCTTGCTGCAAATTCTGCCTTCCCCTCCAGTTTCCTGCTTTTCTTCTAATCTTGGCTGCAATGGTTTTGCTTGTGCAAACCCTTTCTAATTTAATGTAATCAAAGCTATCCATTTTACATCCTGTAATGCTCTGTATCTCTTGTTTGGCTATGAATTCTTCCCTTATCCACAGATCTGACAGATAAAATGTCCATGCTCCCCTAATTAGCTTATGATATCACTCTTTATGTGTCAGTCCTATACACATTTTAACCTTATCTTGGTAAATGGTGTCTGATGTTGGTCCATACCTAATTTTTGATGAACTGCTCTATAGTTTTCCCAGCAATTATGGGTTAAGAACTCACTATTTGACAAAAATTGAGTTTATCAAACACTGGATTACCATGGTCATTTAGTACTGTGTATTATGTATTTAATCTATTCCACTGATCCACCACTCTGTTTCTTAGCCAGTACCAGTCTGTTTTGGTGATTACTGCTTTGTAATATCTAGTGTCACTAGGCTACTTTCCTTCATGTGTTTTTTTTTCATTGATTTCCTTGATATTCTTGATTTTTTTTCTTCCAGGTGAATTTTTTTTTCTAGCACCATAAAATATTTTTTGGTAGTTTGATAGGTATGGCACTGAATAAGTAAGTTAATTTAGGTAGAACTGTCATTTTTATTTAACTGACTTGGCCTGCCCATAAGCAATTAAAACTTCTCCAGTTGTTTATATTTGACTTTATTTTGTGAAAAGTGTTTTGTAATTATGTTCATAGAGTTCCTGGGATTTT
Organism: Notamacropus eugenii; assembly: GCF_028372415.1. Classification (NCBI taxonomy): domain Eukaryota; kingdom Metazoa; phylum Chordata; class Mammalia; order Diprotodontia; family Macropodidae; genus Notamacropus; species Notamacropus eugenii. Next base: position 39,648,834 of record NC_092872.1, on the reverse strand, counting down.
CTTGACAGGTAGACTCCCAAGTATTTTTTATTGTCTGCAGTTATTTCACTCTTTCTTCTTAAGTGACAGCTAGCAATCCTATCCAACAGCAGACATTTTTAGGAATTTGTATCTGGGTTGGAAAAGGGCATCTAAGAGGAAATTATTTTGCAAGAACAATTCTAAAACTATTTAGTAATGAGAGGTGACTCAATAAAGGAAGTTCCTTGTGGTTTTCCTAGGCATATCTAGAGGGGAAAAAAAAGGTGACAAGGTCACTATCAAGGGCACAGTTCCGTAACTGAAAGCTTTAATTGGTTCCTACTTTACATTTTTTTTAATAAACAAGAAAAACTTACATTTAAACACCATCCTTAGCAAAATCTAGAAAATCTTTATTCAAGCTCAAAAAACAAAAGCAGAGGACAGAGTTAAAGTTTAGGTTGGCTAGGTGGCTCAGTTTAGGTTCTCTAGGTTTGAATTGAAAAGATTTATTCAAAACCCTAGGAAAGAAGGAAACTGCCCCTGAAGAGGTAGCAAGGATGACTTCAGATGGAGTTGGAATCTAAAACCTCATAGAACTGGAGTTGGAAGGGACCTTAGAGGTCTAGTGTCACCCCTTGATTTTACAGTTGAGAAAGCTAAATTCAAGAAAGGTCAAGTAACTAGCCTAATGTCATAGGTAGTACATGACAGGATTCAAACTCAAGTCCACTGGCTCTTAATCTATTCCTCTTACTCTTCTGATGCTATCTCTGTTGTCGTTTTTAGATTTGATTTTTAAGCTACTGAGGTCCTATATTAATTTCTCTTGGAAACTAATTTCTACCTCTCTCCTAAGTCAATAGAATGAAGGAGTTAGTATGTTGGAAATTTTAGTTTAAATTTTAGTTTTAGTTTGAGGTAATTAGTCAATCACCAGGTAAGGTTTTTGGAATATTCCTAATTTCATTGCTTATCTCATTGCCCAGAAGGACAGTAAGTAATGTCAAACACTAGCAAAGGACACATCCTGCCTTTCTGTTAACAACTGATAACTATTTTCATTTGTGTGTGTGTGTGTGTGTGTTCATGTGCACACTGGGTTTCTGCTGGAAATCTATTGAGTCAAAACAAAATGTATTTAATTTTTTCTAAATAAGAGGTGCCAAATTATGACTCTTAGCATTTCATATCTTTCTTATACCCTGAAGAGGATATCCCCACTCAAAATATGTTGTGTAGTTGCCTCCTTCCAAAAAACAAAACAAAACATGAATTACATAATTAACTCTTGTTCTTCTGACTACTGACTCTTCAGTAAATATGCATTAATGGAAGTAACATTTATTAGGGATTATCATTTGAGAATGTTCTTGGGGTTGAATTAATGACGATGATCTCTATTGTCCAAAGACTTTTCCAACTTCATTCTTTGATGGCTTTCAAATTCCTTGAGAACACTGCTAATCTAGGCTCCATGAACCCTCATCGCGCTTGGTAACCCAGAAATTGTTCAATGAAAATGTATTTCTAATACCCACCTGTCAAATGCAGATGACTTTTCGTGTGGAAATCATTGATTAACAGTGTAAGAATGTTCATAGAATGAATCATTTCTATTTTGTCACTGTCTTTGCTATTTTGATATATTGATAGAATAAAATAAAAATTTCATCAGTGTATTACTACCACCTGAGCAGGCTCCAACCCCTACACATTTGCTTTATTTGCATAATTATTGCTTGTTTTCTCATAAATTCCCTATTGAGAATTTACCTAATGAACTGAAGCCCTTGCACTTATTCTTTTCATATCTTAAGGACTGAGCCATAACCAGGACTAGAAATCAGGGCTTTGCTTCAGAGCATTAAATTTTACCAGGCACTAGCAACAATTGCTCTCCTTAAGCTGCAAAGTGTCTGGTTATCAAGTATAATTAATTAAAATAGACAGCTAACAAAAGGCCTTGGTGATCACACCTCATTTCCTCTGAGGTTTGATCCTGTTTCCTACTTCTCTCCCAAATCAGCCTGCATAGCAGTATTCCTCAGTCTTCATCCATGGGGATTGGTGTTGCAATATCTCTACCTCCCTCCCAGGGGTAGGGTATTACTTTCCCTCATGTTCCCCTCAGCTTATTTTGTTATGAAAAGTTGATTTGAGGGTCTATTGAGAGCAATAGCCTCCCGCTTGAACCAGACTCATTTTTTGCTTTTCCCCTGGTGCTGAAATTACTGGTGAGGTCTTTGCTTGAAGGTGACAATATCCCCCTTGGGCAGGCCATCTTTCATTTTCAGTGGAACCAATCTCCTTTTTCAATGACAGTCTTAAACATTATGCTATTAAAAATAGCTCTATGCTTGATGAATAGTTCAGCTGTAACTTGGGGCTCAAGCTTATGCATTTGCAGAAATCTTTCCTCATTAACTGAGTTAGCTAAGTGGCATTGTAGATAGAGCTCCAGGCCTGGAGTACTTTCTGAGTTCAAATTTAGCCTCAGACTAGTGCTAACTAGCTGTGTGATCCTGGGCAAGTCACTTAAACCTGTTTGCCTCAGTTTCCTCATCTGTAAAATGAGCTGGAGAAGGAATTGGCAAACCACTCCAATATCTTTGCCAAGAAAATCCCAAATGGGGTCACAAAGAGTTGGACATGACTGAAAAGACTGCAAAAGGACAACAACCCCTCATTACTGGAGGAATGATTCCATACCTGCATGGGTTGTCTAGAACTTAGGAGAGACTTGTTTTTCTGACCACTGGCTTCAAGAGGATATATATGATTTCAAGTTCTCTTCAGGAAGAAGTCTCTGGAAAGAAAGACTCTGGAAAGAAGTCAACATATAAAGGAATAAGTGAACATAAAAAGAAGCTAGCATCTTAAGTATGACCATATTTCCAATTTACCACAGTAGAGATGTCAGGAAATTTTCCCTATGGTCATATTGGGTTGTGTGTGTGTGTGTGTGTGTGTGTGTGTGTGTGTGTGTGTGTGTGTATCTCTGTCTCTGTCTCTCTCTCTCCCTCTGTTTGTCTCTATCTGTCTCTCATATATCACTCCTAATAAAAGCATATTTTGTGGCATATTCTAATCTGTCTAACTTCGTGGACTTCTGTTTGTTATTGGATTGGATAAATTGGTTTATTCAGAATTCAGTACATGTGATGGTTTTTGTATAACTCGCATTTGGTGGGGATTCAAGCTTTCAGATTTTTCTTGGATACTTCTACCTACCTAAAGGAAAGGAAAAAGGAAAACCAGGAAAAGTGATATGAAACTAAAATTTTACCCAGACTAGCATTATTTAGGGGACAGGAAGATAAAATTCTAGTCTGGTATATCCCCTCTGAAGAAAATGGGCCAGCCTCTTGGCTCCAATCTTCTCTTCCCCTCTAGGCAGGAATCAAAGTTTCCTTTGGAGAGGAGTGGATAAGATTCCAGAAATACTTCTACTGTGAACTGCATTTAACAGATCCATGTGGACATACACATAACTTACATGGATAACACAGTTTTACAGCTCAGTATTTTCCCCTTTGTTAATGCATTTTAGAGTCTTGATTCCACTGTGACCTATGGGATGGACACAAGGGTGTGCTGGTAAGTGTTTAACAATTGACTCAATGGGAAAAAAGTATATATGAAATATTTTTATGTTTAATCTGCATTTTTTACATTTTCTTGAACACTTTCTTAAGTCTAGACAATCACAAAAACAATAAATCGAATCCTGATATATAGTGTTTGCAGATTTCTAAGGTATAAATTCTTACTTGAAAGTTTAACAACTGACTCTCATAAACCAGTTCAAGCTGGCTCTAGCATACCCCTGGCAACTTGTACTGTGTAGTTCACATATATCTACATAAACTTCCTTATGAAACCCCTCTACCCACTTCATGCTTTGGTAGACATGGTAGGAAATGTTATCTTCTTTATGATTTCAAAGCTTTCCAAATTCCATTTGGTGAATATTTGTAAAGTACCTACTATGTGCAAAGTACTGTGCTAGTCACTAAAAATATATATTTTTAAAATTATACAGTCTCTTGCCTCAAGGAGCAAGGGAATACCAGGGGATAAACAACATGTACAAAAATAGGTATAATACAAGGTAGAGCATGATGGGAACAAAGAAGAGACCAAGACAAAGTTTTAGGAAAATCTTAGGAGAAAAAAAAAATCACTTTTAGCTGGGTCAGCTAAGGAAACTTTCATGGAGGTGAAACTACATTAAGCCTTGAAGAAAGAAATGAATTCTGAAAGACAAGATGACCGCTTTCCAAAGCACTCCTTTAAGATTATTCAAATGCATGGTGGTAATTGATGGCATGTCTAGGACAGGGAACAGCTTGTAGTTTAGTTTGGCTGGAATTTGGAATGTATAAGGAAATATAAAATAAGGCTGAAAATGTAAATACATACTGCCACAAATCTCTTGATAGCATCAAACATCAGGAAAGGAATATAGAAGTGCAATTGATATTGCCAATTTTTTTTTTTAAATAAGGGACTCATATATACTCCCCTTGATTGTGCCTTGTTATATAGGAAATGTTATCAGTCTCAAAATTCTGATTGTAAAAGATAATTCTGTAGGTGTGCAAGACTCTTAGGTTGATAATCTAAATGTCAAAGATTGCTGTTAGAAAGTCATTATAGTTCTTCCTGAAAAATAAAAATCATGGTATGTAATCTTTCCCTAATTAAATCATTTCTGTCTTCATCAGATGCTTCCAGGCCTACAAGAACCTATTATTTGTGCTAGGTCTATTTTGTATTCCATTTTTACTTTGGAAAAATATTGGATCTTAATTAGATGACACAATGGATAAAACAATGGACCTGGAGTTAAGCAGGTCTGAGTTCAAATATGGTTTCAGATATTATTAGCTGTATGACTCTGGATAGGTCATTTAACTCAGTCTGTCTCAGTTTCTTCATCTGTATTACAGGGATAAAAATAGCACCTATCTCCCAGAATTTTTGTGAGCATCAAAAGAGATGACATTTGTAAAGTACTTCATAAACCTTAAAGGACTATATAAATGTTAGCTATTGTTATTATTTTAAAAAGAAACGCTAATTGTTACTACTTGCCTTTTTTTACTGATTAACTTTGTCTTTTATTTAATGTCTTGGATAGAATGGAGAGGAATATAAAACACATCACTTCAGACATTGAGCATAAAACAATTCTCAAGGAAATAACTCAAAATCTGAGCACAATGTTTAAATCCAAACTGAAAGCCACATGTTAATTTATTTTTATAAGAAGGAGGAATAAGTCCTAGATTGAAGTCAATAAAGAATTAATTGGATAATATTGACACATTAAAGGAGCATATTTTAAATTTATAACAGATAGATTACAGGGCAAAGAACTTTTTCTAGCTCTGTGATTCTGGGAAAGTTAAATTTGGTTAAATTCTTAGCAAACATTTACGCATTGCCTACTGACATTAGTTACTGGAGAAGAAGAACAAAAAGAAGGAGGAGAACAAGAACAAGAAGATGAATGAGGAGGAGGAGAAGTGCCTTTTATCCAGGTACTTATAATTCACTTCCTTGATTGCAAAACAGGAATTTAAATACTGAACTCTTGGGAAAACTGTGAATCAATTGTTGCCAGCATCTTTGCAAAAGTGATACTTTATAAGCTCTTGGTATATAAAAACATAGACACAACCTAGTCACAGTCTTTCTGTAACCTAAGACTGGTTTAGAAGGGAATGGTAAGAGAGTTGAAACAACCAGATGATAGAGACATTGGCTGCTTACCAATTTATAAATGGACTTTATTCAAAGGAGAGAACATCACCATAAACAGGGTAGATTTCTCTCTGGAAACAAAGAGCCACTCAGAGTGAGCTAGCCAATGCTTTAGTAAAGCATCTAGTGGTCAGGTGATTTGAATGTAAAGAAGTCAGAATCACTGAGTCAGTCCAAATTGAAAGCATTCTTAAGTGGTACATACGTAACAGTCCCAGCTTTGAAGGAGTAGCTGCATAGTTGGGTCTGGGCTACTGATGATTTAGTGTTTTTGATAATAATCCTGAAGTTGGAGATCCATTATTTTATCCATCAGAGGACCTGGAATGACAGCATGGTGTGGTGGAAAGAGGACTGGATTCAGAGTTAAAGGACCATTGTTTGAGTTCTGACTCTGGTACTCATTATCTGTCTCATATTAGGCAAGTCACTTAGCCTCTCTGTGTCTCAGTTTCCTCATCTATAAGATGAAGAGATTGGAATGAATAATCTCTAAGGTCTCTTCCTGCCCTGAATCCTTATATGACCATTATAGTAGTTCCATTTTTAACTTAATTTGGTCATAATATAATGGGAGCTATTGTTTCTCTTTCTGCCTATTTCTTTCCTTCTTCCTTGAGCTTCCTTCTGTGCTAGATTTCCTTTATATTTATACATATTCATCAACATGTATGTGCATATAAAATATACTTATATATTATATATGCATATGTACATGTATGTATATTTGAACTTCCAGTGGCAGTGCTATCCACTTACCTGATCCTAGTTACCAAAAGATCCAGGCACTGGGAAGCCCCCTTCCCCCCTCAACTGGTGGTTATTTATGTACTCTGTCCAACATTAGAAGGAAGTATGGGGCAGTTGCCAAGTTCTTCATAATTCTCAAAGGGTGGGCAACTGTTGATTCTCCAGTTTCACTTCTCTCAGAGTGGTGCTGTAATCCTTAGTTTCGGGAATGTGGCTAGTGGGGATTTACCCGAACTAAATAGTTCTGAACCTCCATCTTGCTGGGAAACTTCCTCATTCAATTTGCTATATTTCACAGAGCTCTAGTCACACATCTAAGCCAAAATGGCACTCTGCCCTCCTCCTCCTCCTAAAATGATCACACACACAGATATACTTTGCAAGATACATTTTTTTGCCATGGAATCAATAACAGTAATAAAATAAATAAAGGAATGTAGTAACGTAGTAAAAGATCTACTACAAATCTACAATGAATCCATAGCTTTTCCCAGACTTAGTCAAACTTTAGGTATTTTATAGCCACAATTCCAAACCCAGGAGTTTTGTGAAAATTCATAGGGTAGACTGAATTAACATACTATATAATTATAGTGTTTATAGCTATAGCATGATAGACTACATATTTCAATTTAATTAAGAAAGAAAAGTCACCATAAAAAAAACAATAACACACATCTGGTCAACATAGAGAATGGTGTGGGGGTTTTTGGCATGTTTTGAATTGAGCCACAAAAACTACTTTAGTTAAGTAGAAATCATAAAGCAGAATTTTCTTGCCAAATAAAACTATTCTATGTTTTTTTCTTTGTGTCTTTAAGTTCTTACATGGACCTAAGTTAAGGTTTGGAATTTTCAGGCAGATGAAAAATAAACTAAAACACAAGAATTTCCTTATATTTTAGCAGGTATCCTTCCTCTTCCCCCCCCCATCCCTTGTTTTGGAACATTCCATTTTTATTCACCCACCTCCCCAATCACCCAATCACCATCCCTGGTGGCCAAGTTGATATTTGATACAGACTGATATTCTCTGCCTGTTTCCGGTTATGTATGATTGGGTTGAGTCCCATTTGTTGCAGAGCCAAAACTCCCTGGATGTACCAAAGGGATGACCCACCCCTCAGTGTTTCTCTTCTTTTCTAGCTTTGAAGCATGAGGACTATTTGTCCTATCTGGAACAGTAAGATGGGAGAAGGGTAAGAGTCTCATCTCCCCTCTGGTCTCATAGAGATTGAGTATATATCTTACCAAGGTAAGTTTCTGGGTATCATAGAGCCACCTCTTTTTCTCTTGTATTTCCTCCCTCAAGTAGGTGACTGAGCAGCCATCTTGAGATGGGTGAATCCAGGTGACTTTATGAGTTTCAAAACATTATGAAGTCTTTGAACACCAGCTGCCATGTCCATCAGAGCACTTGTAGTTAGTGTGATGGCAGCAGCTGCAGTAGCAAGAATGGGCTGGTGCCAAGGAAAGTGGCAGAATCAGAGAGAGAGGTGCCACTGGAATAGAAGATCATGCTTGGGGCACACTTAATTTTTGATCAGACTACATTCAGTAGAGATGAAATGAAAAACAGCCAATTAGTAACATTGCAAAATACTGTTTATGTCTCAGCGAGGCTTGAACAGAAGCCTACCTATCAACTGACTATACTAGTAGTCGTGAATAAATGAATTTTGTTCTAATCATTCTGAAATAAGTGCTAATTCTTTTATGCTTAATATTACCTATTATGAGTAGGAATAAACCTGATCCATACCTAATTCATGTTTGTACATTGGGAACCTTAAAAAAAATGAAATGATTCCCCTTTTGGGGAAACTCTTGACTAGGCTATATAGGCTAAAGCCCAAAATAGAACCATCACAGGAGTGGGGGTTTTAAGCCAATCTATATAAGACTTATAAGTAAAAAAGTAAGTCTACTTCCTCTATTGAGAAGTCAAACTTCTTTAGCAATGATTTAACAAAATCATAAGATCATGGATTGAAAACTACAAAGAACTTCAGAATACATCTAATCCAATCTCCCCATTTTACCAATAAGGAAACTAAAGCTCAGAAATGTTAGATGACTCGTCTGGGGTCACACAGATAATAAATTCCATAAAAGGGATTTGAATCCAATTCCTCTGGGTTTCTTTATGATTAGTAAAGAAAGAACCTATGTTCTTTCTATGAGCCCTGAAGATTTTTCATCCAACTAATCTGACTAATCTACAAGTTCTAATTATGTCCATAGTACTGTGCTAGTTCCAGGATTACAAAGATAAAATGAAAAATAGTTTGTGACTTTTTGGAGCTTGTGTTTTACTGAGAGAATACAACATATCAATATAAAAGTAAGCATTTTTGCTGTTCTTCAGGTGTGTCCCATCCTTCATGACCCCATTTGAGGTTTTCTTGGCAAAGACACTGAAATGCTTTATCATTTCCTTCTTTAGCTCATCTTACAGATGAGTCACAAGGCAAACAGAGTTGTGTGACTTGGCTAGGGTCACATAACTAATAAGTGTCTGAAGTCAGATTTGAACTGAGGAAGATATGTTTTCCTGACTTCAGGTCTGGCACTATATCCACTGTGCTACCTAGCTGTCCCAAGCAAGTATATACATAATAATTGAAGTCAGAGGAGAGTACAACTTAGTGGACCAGAAAAGGCTTTCTGAACCATGATAATGCCCATTGTGGGATTGTATCCTAAAGCGATCATAAAATTGGAAAAGGACCCACATGTACAAAAATATTTATAGCAGCTCTTTTTGTGGTGGCCAAGAACTGGAAATCGAGAGGATATCCATCAATTGGGGAGTAGCTGGACAAGTTGTGGTATATGAATGTAATGAAATACTATTATGCTATAAGAAATGATGAACAGGCAGACTTCAGAAAAACCTGGAAAGACTTATATGAACTGATGCTGAGTGAAGCAAGCAGAACTAGTAGAACATTATACTATATATATATATATATATATATATATATATATATATACATACATACACACACACACACACACACACACACACACACAATATCCAGTGTGCAAGAACTGATTTTGATGGACTTAGCCCTTCTCAGCAATGCACCTGAAACATTTCCAAAGGATTCATGATGCTAAAAATGACATCACCAGAAAAGTTTAAATGTATTTGTCTGCTATCTTGCAAATAGAATCAAAAAGACTTTAAAATGAAAAAAAATGGGGAAAAGAAGAAACTGCCTTTGTATAGCAACCAATCTAGATATCATAGACAATAGCTAAAATGGAGAAATGTCTACTGATGTAGGTAGAATTTCCCAGAAGATGAAATAAAAGAAAGGAGCCAGTAGTAAAACATCTGCCCTTCAGATATCTATATCAAATGTCAAAATCAGGCAACAAGTGGGATAAATTAGTTTCTCATAGTTATCATGGAGGCTTGATGAATTGAAACCCATGACAAGAATATGAGTGCATAGAGTTTTAGCTTATTCAAAAGAAACATGATAAATAAAAGGGTAGGGAGAACAATATTTGTATTTAAAAGCTAGATTCATGCAAAGAAATTCAGGAACCAAAATGGGAAAAAAATTTGGGAGATCAATGAGGAAGGGAGAAACAGAAGCATGATGGCTTTGACACCCCACTTGGACAGAAGATGACAATACTGTTTTATGATGAAGGACCTGCAATTATCTAGACATTTCCTGGTCTTTCTCTTTCTGCTAAAACCAGAGGACCTAATGCCTTTTTGAGTTGGCTTAAGGATTCTCCACCTTCAAAAGGTAGAGGAACTCATGAAGTAAAATTCTGTTCTGGATTTCATTCTCCCCAACAGGAAGGAACTGACTGGTTACTAGTATAGAAATGAAAGGAACTTTCAATGTGTTGTGATATGGTTTTGGTTTTTGGTTGAAGTATTTAAAGAAAATCTAGCTTTCCATAGGGCAGCTAGGTGATACAATGGATAGAATAGCAGACTTGGAGTCAGGAAGACCTGAGTTCAAATATGACTTTTGACACTTACTAGCTGTGTGACCCTTGGCAAGTCACTTAAGCCTTGTTTGTCTCAGTTTCCTCACCTTTAAAATGAATTTGAGAAGGAAATAGCAAACTATTTCAGTATCTTTGTCAAGAAAACCCCAAATGGGATCAGGTACAACTGAAATGAAATGAACAACAACAACAAAAACTTCCCATAGATATGTAACTAGAAAAAGGACCCATGTTTTCATAGAAAAATTATATATTAATATTATTATAAAAATAACATTGACATCATGGACTCCCTGAAAGGGTCTTAAGGACTACCAGGAATTCATGGACAACACTTTGAGAACCACTGGGTTAATATAGCTCCTAGATGTCGGGAAAGTAGATTTAAAAGGTCACAGAGGAAAGATCTTAGTCACATGGACTAAAATTCTGCAGGAGAAATAAGCCCAGGAGGAATGAGAATTCTCAACAATGAAATTCATTTTTAAAATGAGCCTTTATTTTATTTAGTTTTAGTTTTTGATGTTCACTTCCATAAGATTTTGAGTTCCAAATTTTCTCCCCATCTCTCCCCTCCCCCTTCAACAAGATGGCATGTAATTTGATACAGGCTCCACATCTACATTCATATTGAACCTCTTTTCACATTAATCATGTAAAGAAGAATTTGAAACAATGGGAGAATCCATGAGAAAGAAAAAACATACAAAAAAAGAAAAAAAAGAGAGCAACTGATATGCTTCAATCTGCACTCCACAGTTCTTTTTCTGAATGTGTGCAGCATTTTCCATCATGAGTACTTTGAAGGTGTCTTGGATCTTTGCATTGCTAAGAAGAAATGAGTCTATCAAAGTTAGTCATCGTGCATTGTGGCTGTTGCTGTGCATAATCTTCTGATTCTGCTCACTTCACTCACTATCAGTTCATTTAAGCCTTTCCAGTTCTTCTGAAGTCCCCCTGCTCATCATTTCTTGTAACACAATAGTAAAGAATAAAATTCTTAAAGACACAAAGAGAAACAATTCTGATGAGGAGGAAAAGCAAAAATTCCTTGAAGAGACTTATATGGATGTACAGAGTACTCACCAACCACATTAGGTTTTTAAAAGTTACATTCTGAAGATGGAAGCAAGGTCAGGTAAAAGAAGACAATTATAGAAATATAGCATCGTGTAGAGAATAATGTCAGGAAGGCCAAAATTCATAATGAGTTAAGACTGGTAAAGGCAACTAAGGACCACAAAATCATTGTGTGGTTTCTTACGTTATCTTGGGAAAAAGAGGAATATCAAAGAAGAGACAGGTTAGACAGGAAAATGTTCATTTATGAGTGAAAGAAGGTAGACTCAGAGCTATTTAGTCTGTATGTGATTGTATACTGTTTTTATCAGTGACTTGGATAAAGGCTTATATGGTAAATTGCATTCAATTGGCAAATGACACAAAGCTCAGAAGGATAATCAACACAGGTTGGATCTAGCCTATTTCTTCTTTTGGATGTGTGTGTGTGTTTGTCCTTCATTGCCAAAGAAGACCATGCCATCAGAGAAATGATGACATGTACTTGACTTTGTTTTGAGTGAGGGAGGACTGTGCAGGTCACCAGCCTCACTTCTCCTCCAGAGCCATCTGAATCCAGTGACCAGATATTCATCAGGATGACTGGAGATGACCCAGGATGAGGCAATTGGGGTTAAATGACTTGGCCAAGGTCACAGCTAGTGAGTGTCAAGTGTCTGAGGTGAGATTTGAACTCAGGTCCTCCTGACTCCTACACTGGTTCTCTATCCACTGGACCACCTAGCTGCCCCATTTAGCATGATATTGAATAGCAAAAAACGCAAAGTCTTGCACATGGGTGGAAAAAATAAAACAAATGTAAAGTGGTGGAGACATGGATAGATAACAATTATTCTGAAAAGGATTTAGAGGTTTTAGTAGACCCTGAAGACAGGAAGACTCATCTTCATGAGTTCAAATCTGGCCTCAGACACTGTGTGACCCTAGGCAAGTCACTTATCTTGTCTGCCTCAGTTCCTCATCTGCAAAATGAACTGGGGAAGAAAAATGGAAAACCACTCCAGAATCTTTGCAAAGAAAATCCCCAAAATGGGATCACAGAGTCAGATGCAACTGAAAAATGACTCATTCACAACAACAAGCTCAGTATGAGTCATCAATGTGATGTGGCAGCCAAAAAACTGGTGAATTCCTAGGCTGCATTAGAAGGGCCATCACTTAAAGGAATAGGAAGATGATAACGTCATTACCTTATGCTCTTGTCAGATCTCATCTAGAGTATTATCTTTAGTTCAGACAACTATCAATTAAGGACATTGATAAGCTGAAGAATGTCCAGAGCTAGACAACCAGGGTGGTGAAGAGATTTGAGTCTATTTTACAGAAGCACCATATGAAGGAAGCGGGCATACTAAATCTGAAGAAGATTCAGGGAGAACATGGCAGCTGTCTTCAAGTATTTGAAGGGCTAACATGGAGGAGGAAATAGACTTGTCCTGTTCAGTCCCTGATGACAGAATTGAGAGAAAATTGCATGGAGGTCAGTTTAGGCTTGATATCAAGAAAAACTGCCTAGCAAATATAGTTACATAAAAAAGGAATGGCTTGTCTCAAGAGGTGGTGAGTTCTCTGTTCTTGGAGGTCTTCAGGCAAAATTTGGACAGCCAATAGTTTGGTTTGTTATAGTGGGGATTACTTCAAGTAAAAGCTAGACTAGATGGCTATAGATATATCTTCCAACTTTCAGATTCTGTGATTTTTCTTTTCCTTCTGTTTTCTCTGCCCAAAAAAATGACTTTTGGACTGAAAAGACAGAACAAAAATATCTAATAGATATTTGATACCCATTATAAGTAAGAAAATAGTAAGGGAGCACCTAGTTGTCCTTGAATAATTTAAGTAACCTGGCTCGGTCTGTCAGTCATCTGGTATTTATTCAGGGCCTACTGTGTGCTAGGCACTGTGTTAGAAGGTGGGCCAGATGATTACATCCTAGAGCGCTAAAACACTAGAAGATGTAAATACTGATTGTTAGCAATACTTGAAAAAGTATGGAGAACAAAAGAAGTATATCATGTTACTGGAGAAAGACAAATGTCCTGATTTCTGAAGAAGAAAAAGGAATGGAATCTGCAAACTGTAGTTCAGTGAGTTTGCCTTTAATTCCTGGTAAAATCTGAGAATATATTATTTAAGAGATGGTTAATGAGCATCTGGGGACGGAAGTGGCAATCACAAAGATTTGGAATAAGAGCAATTCATATCAGATTAACTTAATTTCTTTTTCTTTTTTGACAGGGCTTTTAAACTAGTATCTTAGGAGAATTCTGTAAATACAGTATTGCTTATCTAGATTTTAGAAAAACACTCAGTAAGCTATTTCATTCTATTCTTGTGGGAAAAATAAAGAGAAATGGATTAGATGATAGATGTGTTTGGAGCTGGTTGAATGGCAGACCTTGACTAGTCATTTATAGTTAATGTAACATGAACTGATGCAAATGGAAGTGAGAAGAACCAGGAGGACCTTGTACATGGTAATAACAATATCTTACAATGAAGAATTGTGAACGACTTAGGTAGTCTCAGCAATACAATGTTCCAGGACAATCCCAAAGGACTCGTTATCTACCTCCAGAGAAAGAAATGATCCATTCTGAATACAGATTGAAGCATACTGTCTTTCTTCCTTCCTTCTTCCTTCCTTCCTTGCTTCCTTTTTTTATTTGGGTCTTCTTGTACAAAATGAGTAATATGGAAATGTTTTACATGATTGCACATGTGTAATCTGTATCAGATTCCTTACCTTCTCATGGAAGAAGGAGGAGATGGAAAGGAGGAAGAGATAGAATTTGGAATTCAAAACTTTTAAAAAAAATGTTTAAAATTGTTTTTTAACATATAATTGGGGGAAAATAAAATATTATAATTTTTAAAAATAGTTAATGTAAGGAGGTCTCCAGGGAAATGTCCCAGTAATTTTTACTTGGCACTTTGCACCCTTTCATCAGTGACTTCCTTATCAAATTTGCAGAGCATAGAAAGCTGTGTATGACAGATAAGATGACAAGTGATAGTATCAGGATCTAAAAAAAGATTTGGGTCATATCCAATAAGATGAACTTTAACATGGATAAATATGAAATCTTATATTTGGGATAAAAAACAACAACTTTATAAGGTGGGGAAAGCACAGCTAGACAATAGTTTGTCAGAAAGAAGATTGAGGTGGTGGTAGTATGGCTTTGATGATCAGTAAGTGCAATATGAGTTAGTGGTATAATACATTAGCCAGAAAAGCTAATTGCAATAAGGGAGGCATCACTTCTAGGAAAAAGATGGTGATAGACTCATATTTTGCGCTGTTCATGCCATATCTTGAGTATTATGTTTAGTTCTTAGCAGCACAGTTTAGGAAAGTCTTCATTAAGCTAGAGATGGTAGGTCACCAGAGTGGTAAAAGGCCTTGAGTTTATATCATACAAGGATGCATTCATTTAATTAAATCCAGCTTTCATTAAATGCCTACTATATCACAAGCACTCCATTAACTACTAAAAATTAGAACTAGGGATCAGGATCTTTCATAAAATGTCTCCCCAGGAAAAAAAAACAAGTCCTTTTGACTCTTTTTACTTTAAGGAGGGAAGTACCCAAATGTAAGTCATTTCCAATTTTCCTATGCAGTTGTGGAGAGTCTGTATTATATCTTATATAAAAAGAGAAGTCCAATCAAAAAAGTCCTTTAAAATAAAGCATTTATAAGGCACCTACCATATATATTTTTTAGGAACTGTGCTCAAATACTGAAAATACAGAGACAAAAATGAAATATCTCTTGCTCTCACGGAGCTCACACTTTGCTAGGGGACACATATCTACATATAAGTAAATACAATGTTTTTTTTGTGGGGGGAAGACACTATCTTTTGGGGGAATCAGGAAAGCCTCCATAGGGAGAAACAGTGCTTGAGCTAAACATTGAAGAACATTATAGATTTAGGAGAAAGGGGTGAGAAAGGAATGCATTCCACATATGGAAGTATGGGGGGCAGGGGAACTCTGTTCTAAGGTCTCCTTTCTATATCTCCTCTCGGTGAGAATCAACTTCCCTGGGTTTTGCTTTTCATCTCTATGAAAACAACTCTTAGATCTTGATATTCAGCTATAATCTATTTTTTCACAACACCATGCCTATTGTATAGCTCCACCTGGATGCCTCATAGGCATCTCAAATTCACCGATATCCAAAATGGAACTCATTATCTTCCTCCATCTTAAAACTAACTCCTTCGTTAAATTTCCCTATTTGTCTTTGGAATTACCCTCAACCACCTTCTCCCTCTTCTAGAAACAGTATCCCAAACCTGGTTGTGTGGCCTCCCTCTTAAGCTGGTTTATAATGTTCCCTTTCCAATCCATCCTCCAAAGCTGACAAATTACCAAAGTAATCTTCCTAAAGTTTATCTCTCTCCTTTCCTAAATTATCAAGTATATTTCTATGTGTTTATATGTTGTACCACTCCAGTAAAATGTAATTTCCTTGAGGTCAAGAACTGTTTTTTTTTCTTTTTGTAGCAGTTGTGCCTAGCACAGTGCCCTGCTTATATGAGGTGCTTAGGTAATACTTGTTGGATTGGAACTTTCCCTCTTGAACATTTAGGCAGTCTTCATCTTGTGCACTTAGCAATGCCTAAGCAGTGATATAACTAGTGGCAGTGAATATCTGTAGTTTGAATACTTGAGTAGCTATCTATTCTTTGGTTTCCAACTTTCATTCAAATAGCTTGACTTCTTATTGATACAGACTAATTTTCATTCTTTGTATTTTCAGCTAGGAAGACCTGGGTTCTCAGCCTGCTTCTGGCAAATGCTAGCCTGTGTGACCCTATGCAGGTCACTAATCTGTCACTTTTTAAAACTATACATTACAGAGAAGGTACTGACCTGTACGGGTAGAAGTTTCATCAAGCATGAGTTTCTCATATTAATGAAACCACAGGCTTCATCCCTAATATCTATACTTTCAATAGAAGGCTGTGAAACTTGGCTGATTTCCGTTGTTGTTTAACTTGTCGGGATCACATTTCTTCCATTCTATTTTGCAGACAATGGAAAGCCCCATGTGCATATTGCAGCTGAAATTATGGTTCTCAATTTAATTTTGTTGTTGTTAGAAATTTTCTCACATATGCAGACATGGGGGACAACTTGTACAAAGTCTGGATGACTGGAGATGACATACAGAGAATATTAAGTAAGCCAGTTTGGCTGGAATGTGAAGTGCATGAAGAAAGTAATTATTTGTAATGTTAATGTAAGGTTAATGGCGGGTGGGGGAAGAGTTAAAGATCTTCCCTGCCCATTAAGAGGCCTCAATATCTTTTGTTAATTTCTATTGAGGCTTTAGGTCAGAGAGTCCTGCCCTCCAGCTTTGAAAAGCTAAAGTCTAAGGTGAGGTTTTACTTTGGGGCTTACTCATTGGAAGTGTTTGTTTGGCCAGATGAGACTCTGGGCAGCTGCTAAGGAGCCCCCTGGCTTTGAAAACCCAGATGTTGGTGCTTTTCTCTGTGGTAACTTATGTATGTATGTAATGGGCAGACAGCTGGATCTGTCTGTTGATCTCTGATGTATGTATTGCTTATAGTCAGACCGTTGGAAGCCCTGTCTGTTGATCTTTATTTCTCCATTTGTATTTTCTCTGAAGGTCAGGGTGCTGACTTTTTCCCCTCAATTAACGGAATGATATATGTGCTTGACTACAGTGATTGTTGACCCCCTCAAAAGTTGCTTTCCTTTTAGAAAAGCAGATCTAAAAACCTGTACAGCAGACCCTCCTGTGTATGCCAAGGTCCTTGCTAATACATTACTGTATAATAAACCTGGAACAGTTGTGGAGGCCCTGAAACATCTAACAGAAGAGTTTCAGTTTTATTGTAGTGGCAAGAAGGAGCCATCAGAATTTCTTGAGAAGACTTTCATGGTCAGATGTGTGCTTGAAGAGTATCACTTTGGCAGTAGTGTGGCAGATAGATGGGAAAGAGACAGGAGACAAGAAGCCCAATTAGGAGGTTATTAAAATAGGCTAGATGAGAAGTGGTAAGAACCTAAACTAGGGTGGTAGCCATGTTGAATAGAAAGAAGGGGACAGATGCTAGAAATGTCATGGAGGTAGAATTGCTTAGACTTGACAACTGATTGGATATGAAGAGAGATGAAGAATAAGGTTTCAGAGAAGATTTTGAAATTGGGAACCTGGGTTACTGGAAAAATAACAATGCCTTTGACATCAATATGGGAGTTAGGAAGATGTGGTTTTTTTTTTCAGAAAGAAATGTGGAATTTAAGATGCATAGAGGACATCCAGTGGCAGTTGATGATGTGGGACTTTATCTCAATATAGACTAGATCTACATGCATACATATTAGGGAGTTATTTATACAGAGATAAATCCATGGGGATCTGATGAGATTCTTGAGAATGTATATATATATACATATATATATATACACATTGTATGTATGTATGTATGCATGAATACATGAGGGCCAAGAACTGAGACTATGTTGGGATGGGAGATGGAAAAACAGTGAGAAGTGACCCTCAGAATTAGTGACCAGGACCTGTAGGATGATCTAACAGAGGAACTTGAGAAGGAAAGTCCAGAAATCAAGGAGGAGAATGGAGAGTGTCACAAAAACATAGTAAAAAGAGCTCCACCAACAGTGTGAAATGCAGCAGAATGATGAGGATTGAAAAAGGCCATTCGGTTTGGTCATTAAGAGATCTTTAGTTACTTCAGCTTAAGGACTGGCTAGAAGAAAGCCATGGGAATTAGAACTAGAAAAGATATCAGAGATTAATATTACTATATTATTCATAATATACTATTTAGAAATGCTTTAAAATTTGCAAAGCACTTTACATATCATAGCAACTGTGAAGTGGGGGCTATTATTATTTCCCCTTGACAGCAGACTCAGAAGGGTTGTCACTTGCCCAGCTGGTAGGATTCGAACTCGGGGTCTCCTTCTGACACCCCAAATCCCATGCTCCTAGCTCTGACTCCACTGCGCCACCTAGCCGCCTATCTAGTTTAAACCTCGCAGATGTGGACATCAGCTCAAAGACTGACAGGGCTGGGATTCACTTGTTGGACAGAACCAGCATTAATGGCCACGGAGAGACCTGCTGCCGCTAGTGTGTATCCTTGGCACTTAGTCAGTGCTTGTTGTCTGGCCCTGCTTTTACCAGAGGAGTCCACTTCGCGGTCACTCTGGTGCGTCTCGACACTGGCCATGGCAGAAGCTACCTTTATTATCTTCCAGACTTTCCTCGCCCCTCCCTCTCCCAGCCCCCACCAACGCCCCCTCCCCGCTCTGGTGCAGGCTCGGAGGTGGCCAAACGACGCCAAGAGCTCCCTGCCCCCTGGTTGGCAGACACGAGGTGCCCTCTGCCTCCCTCAATGCCAAGATGCCCCGGGAGGGGGGCCGCAGAACGTGGAAGCGAAAGCAGCAGGAAACAAGCGGGAGGGAGAAGGGAGGGAGCCTGTCCCTGCGGCCGCGGTTGGCTTTCTTCCCGCGCCCCAGCCGTCCCTCCCCAGCCTGCGCGACGCCTGGCTCTTCCCCTCCGTCGCGGGGCAAGGGTGGAAAGCCAACTGGAGGGGCGCGGAGGAATGCCGACCACAACACAGCCCTCGCCCAGGCCCCATTTCCTCCTTCCCCCTCCCCCTGCCTCACGTTCTGCCGCCAAGTGGGGGTGGCTGGAGGCCGCGCTTCCTTCTAGGCCTTCCCCTCCCCCACCCCACCCCCACCCTGCCCCCTTCAGCTTCGAAGGCCGGAGCGCGCGGCCCTCGCGGCTTCTCTTCCCCACGGGCGGGCCGGGGAAGCCCGGCTGGCATTTCTCGGTGGGTTGGTAGGTCTGTCTGTCTGTCTCTCCGACGGCCCGACCCACCCCCGGCTGCTCCTCTATATCGCCCCCCTCCCCATTTCTTACTCTCCCTGCCTCCCTCCCTGTCCTTCTCCTTCCCCCCCTTCCTCTCTCCCTCCCCCCCGCAGTCTCTCCCAGGTTCGCCCTATCGCGGTCCCGGGACGCGCACGCGCGGACTCGTGCGGGAGCGAGCCCGGCCCAGGAGGGCGGGGGAGGCTCGCCCGCGCTCCCCCTTCTCTGTCGCTCTTCTGTCGGCCCTCGCTCCTGGAAGCAGAGGCAGAGTTCTTAGCGCGGCGCTGGAGCAGCTGGGGGGAGAGGAGGACGAGGAGGAAGGGGAAGAGGAAGAGACTGAAGAGGGGGGGGTGATGACGGCGACGGGCTCCCTCCTTCCTCCTGTGCTCGCCTGAGAGGGAGCTCAAAAAGAAGGACGCAGCCGGCGCCGAGGAGGAGCGAGGAGCCGACGGGAGCGGCCGCGGCCAACGTCGTCTGCCCGCCGCGGGCCCGTAGGCGCCGGGCTCGGCGGGCGCGTCCGTCTGTCCTCCTCTCCGCCCGGGCCTCGTCGGCTCGGGCGCTAGGTTCGGGACAGGCCTAGAGGAGGCGGGGCGGGCGGCGCTGGGCTCGCGGCTGCTGGGTCCGAACCTGCGCTTTCTGCCCCCGCCGCTGCGGGGATGTGACCGGGGCCGGCTGAGAGAGAGTCGGAGGCGGCCCCCCAGTCCGGCGCCGAGCCCCCCGGGGGGGAGGGGTCAGCCCGCCCCTCCCCTCCTTCCCTCTCCCCTAGGTCCTTCCTGTCCTTCCTCCGTTTCTCGAGGCCGAGGACCGAGTGACAGGCGTACACGGAAGCGGCCAGCCAGCTGGAGCCAGCGGGTGAGTGAGCGGCCTCCTTCCGGGGACCCGCACCCCCCCATCCCCCGAGGGCTTCATCCTGGGGCTGACTCCCCAGGGACCGAGCTCTGACCCCCGCCTTGCTGTCGTCGTCAGAATGGTTAACTTATGACCCTGCTTTCTAGGGGAAAACCTCGGTTCTGCTGGATTTCCTTCCTTTGACCTATTTGCGTTATATTTGGACTCGGCCTCCCCTCCCTGGCTTGCTTGGGGGTGGAGGGAGGGCAGTTACTGTTTTAAAATATGGTAACAGTTGAGAAATCATCAGTTATCCCCTCCAGGGTTCTTCTGTAGTAACTGTTGCTTCTTTGTTTAGGTTTCAGAAGTAGAGAGAACGAGATGTGACCTGTTGCACTGGGCAGGGGGGCCCTTCTCTCTTCCACCAGACGGTATGTATCAACTTAAGCTGCAAGTGTTACAAATGTCCCCAGAGAGAGTTGCGTGGGAAGGTAGGAGAAGCAACAGTTGATCCAGGAAAACATAAATATTGTACTTTTGTTCTTGGTTTTAAGTGGTTAGACCTTTATGATTGCTTTGGAGCCACTTTGAAACCTTTGCTGCCGGTTTTTACAAGTGTTATAGGCTTAAAGAGAAAAGTGAATGTTTTCTGCTATCTTTTCCTCCCAAGCTCTGAGGCTTTATAAAGTGTCAGGGTTTATCTTGCAGAGTGGAATGTTTTCAAGAAAGGAAAGATAGATATTTGCAAACACGTTCATCTTGCAGCTGTTGAGTTTTGCAGTACTTGTGTTAGAAATGTTACAAGACTTTTGGATGTCTTTTTATGCCTTTTTTTGAAGACCTTTTATGCCTTTTTAAAAAACTGGGGTGGATTTGAAAACCCATCGGTTTTTTTTCCTGTCTCAGGCTAGGTGGTTACTCAACTGTCAGGCTGATCGACTTAATCTGATTCTGAATGGGAGGGAGGGGAGATTGGTTTTGGGGGAGATGTAGAGTGTGGAAAAAGGAGGTTGGAAGTGAGACAGAGAGAAGAGCCATTCATAAGGATTACTTTTGGCTTCATAACCGTTTTATACAGACAAGTTGGTTGGGCAACCAGTAAGTTTTCTGATGTGACACCCTGCAGATTTTGCGGTGTGAATAATTCCCTTTTCTTCTAGTTCCAGCCCTCCAAAATTTAAACTTGATTGTACATACACTTTTGTGAAGTCATATCACAGATCTTTAGTTTGTAGGCCTACATTGTTTTAAATATATATATTATTTGAGAACAAAATATCTTTTTGCAGGATAGTAGGTAGTATGATTTGTTGTTATAGTGATATGCACCGTTTGGGAAGCAGGGATCAGATTATATATTGCCTAAATCTCTTTAATTTATTTTAGTGGTATTCTTCTGGTGGTGTTGAAAGAGGGGATATGCATAGTGGGGGGATGTAAAAGAGACCCATTGAATGAGAGGATAATAAAAGGTGATATACCACTTGCTACAAATTTCTTTTTCTCTGGGAAGGGGAAGGGAAAGAGACTTTTAGGCTTTCAACTTTTTGAGGAGTTTTAATAAATACATTTTAAAAACTGGACTGTGATCTCATTGGTGTAAGGAACTCCTCATAAAGAAACTTCCTCTACTTAGTCTCCAACTTAAAGTCTTAGTGAATTGCCTGGTATACAGAGGTTGTGACTTGTTCAAGGTCACACAACCAATATGTGTCAAAGGTGAAGCTTGGACCCAGGTTTTCTTGAATCAGATTCGCTTTCTTTGCACCATACCAGAATGCGGGCATTGTTGTATAATTGAGTAGAATAGTTAAGTTTATTTTTAGAACTTAAGAAGCCCTACTGAAATTGATTAATGTATATAGGAGCAAAAGTACTGCGTAAATATAAGTTATTAATATTATCCTCCATGATCATTGCTTCTTTGAAGCCACCCAGCCTTGGGCCTTCATGATGTGACAGTTCGCGTGAATCTGCCATCACAACCTTATCTTCCGCTACTTCTCTCCAAAGTTCTCCATTTCAGTGAAATTGTTCTGCTGATTAATCCCAAAAATGCCTCTTCCAAATGAGGAAGAAGGCAAATGAAGACATGTTAAGACTAAATTGTGGAGGACCTTGGATTCCAGGCTTTATAATAGGAACTTTATCCTATAGGCCATGGGAAACAATTGAAAGCTTTATAGCAGGGAACATGATGAAAAATATGTTTTGAGAAGACTGATCTTATGCTAGTGTTAAGTACAAGGGAAGATTGCAAAGAGGAGTGATGTGCAGATATGGAGACAGTGATTTAGGTAATGAGGGATCAAATCAGGAGGTTAGCAATGGGCATGAAAAAAGGGAAAAAACCAGAGATAACTGCAAAGGAAGACTGTAAGATGGAGAGGAGGTGTATTCATGCTTGGGACTAAGGTTTTGACCCTGGGAACCATAGCCCCTAGCATAGCACACACTTGCACTCAAGAAATATTTGAATGAATAAGAATATTTTTGAGAAGATTAAGGAAGTTAAGGCCAGTTGGAGAGAGACTTAGTTCAACTTTAGAGAAAGAGAAGTTCACTTTAAAATGATAGGGAGTGAGACATGCAGTGGAAAAAATATAATAGGCAATTGGAAATATGTAGCTGTAGAATTAAGAGAGATCAAGGCTGGAGATAGAGTATAAGATGAAAAGGCAATAAATTTGAATGTCAGTCACCATATGACAGAGAAGAAAATTTTATCCTGTGCTAAGAACAAGGAATGACATGTAGATGACTGGAGTGGCTAGATGATATCCTTGTGATACCAGGAAAAATCTAAAAAAGCCCTCTCATCCACATTGGGTGGATCCTGTAGTGAAATTTTGGGAGGACATGGATGAGAGTTGCTCATGATGGACAGGCATGAATCAATGGGTTGCAGTCCATATTGTTTTCAGGGAGCTCCCACATCAATGATATCAAAGATTCATTTAAATATTGAGAGTACCTTAGAGACCATCTAGTCCAGACTTCATTTTGCTATGGAGGACTGAGCCATGGAAAATGTTTATATTTAAGGAGTAGGTAGAGGAAGAAATGCAAGAGAAGGAGAGAGGTAGCTGCAATGTGTGATATCAGGGAAATCAAGGGAGAAAAATAAATATTAATAATGTCATGCTATAAGAATAACTAAAGAAAAGGAGACCTAAGAATAGGCTATTGGTAAGCTAAGTTCAAGACTTTCTGCTCAGGGTTATTAATGCTGAAAATTTCAGGCAGAATGAAAGTAAGATATTTTTAATCCAGAATATTTATTTTTTTATTTTTAATCATTTAATCATCCTAAAATCATGCTGCATCCTATTAACTATACTTATTGACATTGTGCATGTGTGAGTTCTATATTCAGATGACAGTAACTCAGCAATATGGGGTTTTGAGCATTTGTCTCATGGGGAATCTGAAGAAAATTACTAAATCATAGTTGTTAAAAAGGCTATGTTGATGTAAACTTGAAGCAGAGTGAATGGTCTATAGGTTTTTGGTTCTGGAGATGTGGAAAGGATGAGTTGAAGCACTGTCTTTTTCTGAAGCCTGTGTTCTATTAACAACCAGGAAAGAATATGATTCAGTGAAATGTCTACCTACCATTTGTTTCGCTTGCTTATTTTTTTCCCCAAATGCATACTTTTTCTTACTCTTTTGCTACAAATCTTTGGGATTAGAGTGCTCATGACTGAATATAAAATAATTTAGGGTAATATAGTCTCATAACAGAAAACATAAAGTCATCAGGTAATGCTATCCAAATGAGTAGAAACAATATAACATTTTATATATATATATAATATATATTAATATAATATATAATATAATATAATAACATATATAATATATAGTAACATAATAATATATTATATATGTATGTAATATAACATTAAACTAGGGGTCAAAAAACCTGGAACTCTGTGCAGATTCTGCTACTTACTAGCTGTTTGACTATAGGCGTGTTATTCTACTCCTGGGCCACTCTTTTCTCCAAAGACTTTTTGTTTTAATACTTTATTTTTTTTCAAGTTGTATTTTTTATTATGAACCTGACAAATGTTAATAAACATGCACATTTCCATATAAAAAAGAAGTACAAGAAACAGAATATGGTATATGAAGCCAGGAATCTCTCTGATCTTAAAACTTGTTTTACAAAGTATATATTAAATTTAACATAGTACTAACACTATGAAAAAAAATCCAGTTTATGCACCAATATTGGTTGCTGAGGACAAAGTGGTAGAGAAATTCTATAAGACTCCCAAAATTGTCAACATGCATTCTAATAACTTGGTGACTTCAGTACAAAGGTGGGAAAAAGTAAGGGTGGGGAGAAATATGTGGAAAACTATGGTTCAAGGGAAAGAAATGAGAGAGACTAAAGACTTGTAGATTATATGGAAGCCTGAGATCTCTGTATCATGAACACTTTGAAAAAAGAATTGGTAAGCATACTACATGATTAGCACCAAATGACATGCAAAGAGTGAAACTGATCACATTTCAACAGGCAGGGAAACTCTTATTGTGGACATGGAAGTTAACACATCAGCTTCTCAGAACTAGGATTGGAATTTGTGATAAAGAAGAATAAAGAATTTTATTGGGAAAAATATGATATACAATTAAGATTTAACAATGAATTATTTAAACAAGATATTGAAAATAAAAATTGGAAATGGACAACTGAATTAATATTGACACAGATATAATAATTTATTTAAAAGTCAAAACAGTGTCAATTAATTGCTGTAACAAGGGCACCAAAAAAAGCCTAGAAAGCGCCTTATCAGTAGACATTCAACTTACCAGATGGTGAGATATGACTGCCAGAGACAATACTTGGTTAGATTATAATCCTCTCACTAAAGTCTTAAAACAAATGATAATGGATGATTATGAGCAATATAATCTCATAAATTGAAAGGAAGTGGAAGATAAGTCTACAAAATGCTTTGCAAGATATGCAGGTAAGCAGTATCATACCAAGGGCATTCAGTGATGAAAATGAAAATGGATAGAGGACTACAAAGAGAAGAAAAATGGAAGAGATTTACAACAGATATCAAAACCAGTTGAATCACCACACTTGGATCCTATAGGGTATGAGTATGTCTGACACAAAAATGGCACCAAAGACAGGAAAAGCAGGATCATATAGATCTTCGTGGAGGCAAGACATTGAGGGACTTATTGACAAAGAAGTCAATAAGGCGGAGAAGATACCAACAGCATAGAAAAATTCGTGACTCTTACTGATACCCAAAAACAAAAAAAAAGGAGGCTAAAAAACATTAACTATAGACCTATATGCCTTGTGGACCCTTACAACTAGGTGTCTCCCATCCAAATCAAGATTCCTTTGAAGAGCTATCAGCAAAAATAATTAGTCATTTCATTGGTATAGGGAACTCCCAGTGAGGAAACTCCTTCTGCCAGTGAAGGCTAAAACCTCCGGAGAGGTTATGTGTCTTTTTTAATGTCATATAACTGGTATGTGTTGTAGGTAGGACTGGAATCTAGGTCTTCCTAACTGATACTGGCAAACTATCCATGATGCTGTGTTTCCATCATCCATCTATGTATTAAATGATAAAATGAAATTTATTTTAATGGTTTTTGCATTTTGTTACTTTTTAGTCATAAATATGAGATCATGTTAAAAACAAGTATTGCATTATCTATACGAAGAAATTTTCTGTCTCATGAAACAGAATTGCATTTAATTATAATGCTTCATTTGTGTACTACTTTAATATTTTAAAGACCTTTATCCATTCTGATTTTTATCCTCATAATAACTCTATGTTATGTAAGTAATATTATTTCTATCTTGGTTTAATTTTGAATAATAGAATTTTAAAATTTGGAGGGACCTTAAAGATCAAGGTTACACAGTTCATGAGTGACTGTTCTGAGACTTGAATCCAATTCTTCTCAATATGAGGCAAGGACTTTTTTGTTTAATAATAGCTGCCTCTAGATATGATTTTTAAACTCAGCAAAAAATCTTGCAGTTAGATATTTGTTGTAATTGTTGTTTAGCTTTTTTATTCCAAATTGATGGAAAATTTACAGGAATATAGCTTATTGCTCTGAAGTCCTGAAAACAGGTTTATTTTGCAAACATAGTATTATTAAAATTACTTTTATAAGCAGATAAATTGGAAAGTGATTTTAAAAAAATTAATTAGTTTATTAGAGGATTTTATCTCAATAGCAAGCTTTCCTAGAGTATTTAAATTGTAAGGTTTGCAAAAAATTGTTTTTTATAAGCCTAACTCTTAGAAAAAGTTGCTTTGTTACCTTCATTTCTTTTTAACTTTTTGCATTTTAACTACAGACATTACCACTTAATATGAAACTGCTCTCTCTGAGCTTATGAATGACACCTTAGTTGTTAAATATGATGACCTTATGGTCATCCTTTTTGATCTCTCTACAGCATTCGATACTGTTGACCACCTCTATCTCCGCCCTTCCTCCCCATTCCCTCAAGCCTACTCCTTTGCCAAACTTGCCTATGTTTCGTGAGGACAACATCATCTTTTCAGTTGCCTAGGTTTTTCACCCATGTATCATCCTCAACTCTTTCATTCTCCTTTGTGCCTTAATTAATTGTTCAAGTCTGGTTGAATATACCTCCATATAGTATGTCTTACGTCTATTATCTTCTCTTCCTGCAAATGGTCTCTACTCTAGTTTAACCTTTCAACACCTTTTGCTTAGACTTTTACAGTGCTTCCTAACTACTCTCCAGGCTTCCAGTGTTGACTTTCTAATCCATCCTCCATTCATCTTCCTCAGGCATGTCTCTTTTCACGTATACACAGTTGTGCCTCTCCAATAGAATGTAAGCTCCTTGAGAGCAGACTACTTTTGGTTTTGTCTTTGTGTTTCCTGTGGCTAGCACAATGCATTGCATACATGAAATACTTAGTAAGCACCTGTTGGATTGTAGCTTTCTAGTACATTTAGGTAGCACCCAATTTCTTGTGCACTGGCATTACTTAGAAATGAAAAAAAAAACCCAAACATGCAGCCTGTTAAATTCTCACCAATCCTGCCTGCATTTAGCAGTGTCAGAATACTGATGGCAGTAAATACTTGTAGTTTCTATTCTGTGGAATGTTGTTTCAACTTTCTTACTTATAGCTTGGCTTCTTTTAGATAGAACCTAATTTTCATTCTTTGCACTTTCAGGAGAAGGCAGGGTGGTATAGTGGACAGAGCACTAGGAAGACCTGGGTTCAAGTCCTGCTTCAGACACATACTGACCTGTGTGACCCTAGGCAAGTTATTTAACCTAACAGTCCTATAACTTTTTCAAGATTAAGTGGCAGAGAAAGTACTGAACTGCATTGGTAGAGGTTTCCTCATCCGGGAATTTCTTATACTAATGAAATCACAGTTGAGGAAACTCGTACCAGTGCAGATGGTTCTGCAGTCCCTAGTCTCAATACTTTCAATAGAATCCTGTAAAATCTTTTAAAATTTGCTTGTTCAACTTTTTGGGATCATATTCTTTCTGCTTTTCTTTTTAGAATACCTATGCACATTGGAATTGAAATTGTAACCTTCAATTTTGCTTTTTTTTATTAGAGTTTAAAAATTTCCTTTTTTAAGAATATGGAAAAGTCATTAATTTAACATTTGTTTTATTGGTTAGAGAGATTCCTGCAATTATATGTAGGAATTGCTTTAAGGGGAAAATGAAAAAAAAAAAAACTTTTAACTCTTGTTTTTCTTTTCACATTTGATGACCCCCTTTTAGATGCTTTTTGCTGTGTACAGTTCATTAGCATTGACCACATTTACTATGTATTGTCTGCTGGTTTTTACTCCCACTTGCAGTTTAATTTTTATGACTTTCTCTTTTTATGCTGATTTTCATCACAAATTAAAGAATAATGTATTTTGTTATTAAGCAAATAAATAAAAACTGAAAGCTTCCTAATTGGTGCGGTGCTAAAACTTTCTTTTATTTTTATAGTTTATTTTTCCAATCTTTGTCTATACAAAGCTCATTTTATGTTTCTCATGCATAAAGTAGAATTGATAATTCCTTTTGATAGGAAATTTAATTTTTTCTTCATTTCCCTAGTTTTTTATTCATCTTCTGATTCCCTAATATAGCATTTAGTTTTACACTGGAGCTTTGTTTTTTCGTAATAGTTAGTCATTTTATTTTTCCATAAGACGATTTTAAAGCTAAAAGAAACATTAGAGACAGGGGTCTGCTGACAAATGTTTAACAATCAACCCCTCTTCCCTAAAAAAAAAAAAAAAAAAAAAGATACCATTTCACATTTTTTAAGTTTAATTTGCATTGTTAACACTTTCTTCATAAATAAATCCAGGCTGATTCATGGCATTTGCCCATTTTAAATGTTCATACTGAAAATTTAACAGTCATCTCTCTAAAGTTCTCTAAAGTCAATTAGAGCTGGCTCTAACATATCCTTGAATAGAGGTTATTTATTCTAACCTCCTTGTTTTTCAAATTAAGGAAAAAGAAATCACTTTTTAAGTCTTTTTTAGAATTGGGACCAATGGAAGGTAGAATTTGAAAATGATCTGTCAGGTGTTTGCATGGTCTAGGAGAAGGTACTACTCTTTATCCCTGTTAGAGATAAAAACTAAAATGTGATCTAAGAATTGTCAGATATGTTAGAATGATTACATAACCTAACCCCTTTGTGTTCTGTATGAGGAAGCTAACACATAATGGACTTATTCAACATTATGCATCTAGTCATTAGCAGTCAGAATTGGAAACTGGTTATCTTGATTTTCTAGTTCAGTGTTCTTTCTATTGTACCATGCATGTTATATATTAAAGGAGAATGTAGATATATTCCTTTTCTGCAATAGAGTTCTTCAAGATTAAATAAATATATTTCTCAGTTTTTTCTGTTTTAGATAAATAAAAGCATTATTAAGCATTTGCTATATACCAAGTACTGTGATAGAAAAGTAGGACAGACCTTACCTCACAGGAGTGTTGTGTTGCTCAAATGAGATAACACTTATAAGTACTCTGTGAATTTTAAAGTACTACCTACGTATTAGTTATATAGAGAATAATATGCTTTAAAATTCACAGCTGTTTCTCTAATATAGTGTCTTATACATAGTAGGCACTTAATAAATTTGTTGAATTGAATTATATATTTTTTCTTTTGGTAAATTAGTAGATTTTCCCAATTAGTGAAATAAGTCTCTTTTCTCCCTCATTCATTCTGATTTAATGCAGATTACTAGAAGGGGAGTAATGTGAAATGAGCATGGGAAGAGGGATTTTTAGTGCTAAAGAATTATAATATATAAAGTCATTCTAAAAGATGCATTTCTTCCATGTAAAAAGTAATCAAAATGTAGTTCTGATTTAACAAATATTTATAAAACAAAGATTCCATGCTAAATAAGCATACCAAAGATTCAGAGATGAATAGGTTGCTACCTTTACCCTCATGTATCAGGGAGTCTGGTGGACAGAGGAAAGGGGAAACTGTCTAAGGCAGAAAATGATAATCCAACTCTGCCATTAACTGAATAATGGTCAGTCAGTTAACAGGCTTTTATGAAGTGCCTACTGTGTGCCAGGTACTATGCTAAGTGCAGTAAGTCATTTAGACTTTCCTGGCCCTGGTTTCCTCATTTTAAAGTGAGAACTTAATGAGATGAGCATTTATTTTGTAAGGTTTAATATTTGCGTGATTATTATTTTCTGAAGCTTCAAATATTTTATTTACTTTCTTATAAGACTCTAGTTACCATTATATATTAAGGAGAACTTCCTTAGGAAAAAAGTCTCAAAAATAGTTACAAACAGTTCTGCTTCAAACCAAAATTTTTCTTTTTTGTTGAAGTTAGTATTTATATGTTAATAGCATGCATTTGATTGAACTGATGAATGCTTTCCTCTTAAAACATCTGGAATAAAACTCTTTTGATGTGCTGTTCACACATTTTGATGTGCTATTAAGGAATTGCAAAGGATCAAGAATCAAGAATATTATCAGAAAGATGGATTACTAGAAAAGGAAGGAAATCTGTGTACCAAGAGTGAGAGGTAATTGATAAATAGCTTTCATGAGACATTCGCATCAATATGAAGTCAACAGATTGAGAAGAGGCCTTCCAACACATTGTATGTATCCTTATAGAGAATTTGTGAGACATTATGGACCAAATCTACATAGGACAAAGAAGGCATCTATAGGTTTGATAAAAATCTATGATAAAGAGAAACTGAGGCACAAAGTTCTGAGCATGATCAGTTTATTAATATTGTTAGCAAATACTAGAAAGTTGGATCCAAGACCCCTCAGTAGTCAAGGATGCATCTGACAGATGCATCTGACAGTCAGAACAACTCTTTTATAGCATTTACACAGTGATTATACAGACATATTTCACTCCTGATTGGTTGGTGATGCCGTCCTGTGACTAACATCCTCTGGAAAGTCCCATGGTGGGTAAACATCCTATTACCAGATTGACTCATATATCCCCACAGTCAGCAAAAGCTCACAGATTAGAATTTTTGTGGTTGGATGTTAGCCCATAGGAATGGGGAAGTTAAACTCTTACAAATTTTGCCAGTAGTAGGGTCAATACAGTCAAGTCTGAATTTGATTCACAAATATTGATTCTAATTAGATATACTGATTAAATATAGTTCTCAATCAATAATTAATCATGAAATATCTGTTTTCAAATTTCACAACAGGCAATTCAAGTTACAGGTTTAGGCACATAATGAGGGAGCCAGTATTAGTGGATAGATCATTAATATACAATAAGATGAAGACATAACAAATTGACTGAGCCTCAATAAAATAATAAAAAAGGAAATGAGGCATCAATTTTTAATTTCATAAAGTAAACACAGGATATGCAAATTTGGGATATCCACCCCAAATATTCACATGAACTATCTATGCCCAACCTGTGGTAGAGCATTCCGAGTTCATATTGTTCTGATCATCCATAGTCGGACACACTGAAATTTCACTTTATCATGTGATATCATTTTGGTCCTCTTTGAGGACAAAGGACAATAGACAACCAATTTCATGTAGGTTACACTTTGTAGTGTTGAAAGGAATTCTTAGTCATAAAATAAAACAGTTGAGCCATAGATATGAATAACTCATACTTCTAAGGTGCTTTAAGACCAATTCAACCATTATGGAGAGCAATTGGCAACTATGCCCAAAAGTACATAAAATTTGACCCAGCAGTACTGTTGCTAGGTCTGTATCGCAAAGAGAGGGGAAACAAAGGAAAAGGACCTATATGTACAAAAATATTCATAGCAGCTCTTTTTGTAATGGCAAAGAAGGGATGGATATCCATCAACTATGGCATATGGTTGTGATGGAATACTATCACGCTATAAAAAATGAAGAGCAAGATACTTTCAGAAGCACCTGGAAAGACTTGCATGAACTGATGAAAACTGAAGTGAGAGGCATCAGGAAAACATTGAGCACACTAACAGCAATACTGTACAAATGATCAGCTGTGAATGACTTGACATTTCTGCAAGACACCTGTTGAAAAATTTTGCTATTTGCCTCCAGAGAAAGAACTGATGAAGTCAAATGTTTTCTTTTACGTTATGACTAATATGGAAGTATGTTTTGCATGATTTCATGTATATATGCATATATACATACATTATAAATTGCCTTCCCAAGGAAAGGAGGTAGGGAGGGAGAAAATTAATTCAAAATTTTAAAAAATGTTGAAAATTTATGCAAGTAATTTGAAAAAAAAATAAAGTATTTAAAAGGAGCTTTAAGGTGTACAAAATGTTCTCCTCACAGCAATCTTGTGTGAGAGTGGTAAGTACCAAAAGCATCATCCCCATTTTATTGTTGGTAAGACTGAAATGAAAGCAAGTTAACTGGCTTAACCCTGGTCACACAGTTATTAAATGTTGGAGCTAGGAATCATGCCCAGGTACCCTAACCTTAAGTTTAACATTCTTGCCCTTGTATCATAATCAAGAAAAGCTTTTTATTGAAATGTGACAATAATAGGATAGCATGAATATCAGGGAAGGGAAAATTTTTGTTCCAGAATCAAGATTTTGGTTTAGGAGAGATACATTGACTTTTATATCATGAGAAAATAGTGAGAAGTTTAAAGTCCTTTCATCATTAGAATTGTGATTAGATTTTATGAATCAGTGATCTCAGGATTTTTTCTTTGTAGATCTCAGGATCTATTTCTTTGTGTATAACAGTGTGTGGCGTTTTAATACTTAGACAAATTACTTTTCCATAAATATTAAAGTAAAAGTTAAATTGCAATGTGTTGAATTGAAGACCTCTTAGGGCATAGCTGAATGAATAAAGAAAAAAGGCTAGAAGTATGTACAATGAAAGAAATTATGACAATGATAGAATTCTCAAATTAAGTGTTTTTCAGTCTCGTCTATATCTGCCTCTTAGGATTCTCAAATGAATCTGTGATCTCACTGATTCAAGATTTCCTTCCAGTAATGCAAATGACAGGCTATCCACAACTGCTCATCCTATTTGACTCTTGTTCATGTTTTCCTGTTGGTTTGCCACAGGGAATCCATCCAAACTTTACCTTCTGATATCAGGAGAGTGACAGTGAAATCCTCTGCCTGTGTGTCTGCCATTCCTTGCTCTCAGTATGTGACTAGCCATTGTCTCTTTCTGTCATGTGGTTGCTCGATGATACCTTCTTCTCATTTTTGGAGTTTGTATTCTGTGTCTTGCTGTCGTATATCACCAATGATATAATGTTGGTATTACAAAGATGGGCCTTTGCTTCCATTAGAAGCTAGGGGCTATTTAAATGGCTTGTCAGATTGCTGAAGGCAGTCCAGATCTCTTTTCCTCCTCCTGTTGTGTCTGGTGCCAACTCATTTTCCATCTGTGTTTTCTCCCAGATATACGTATTGATGGACAAGCTCTCCAGGTTGTCCTATAGCAATATCCAAATGCTTGTTGAAATCTGTACAGTGGATTTTCTGCATCCACTTGATAAATACCTTGCCCTGATGGTCTAGGCAAATTTTTTTTAATATTTGAGTAATTATATAATAATATAATATATAATACATAATAAATGATATAAATATAATTTGAACAATTGAATAATTTTGAATAAATGAATAATTATAAGTGAATATTTTTGAATAATTATTATAAATCTTTATATGATATATCATAATATATATTATGATTATGTTATATATTTTATAATTTATAATATGTTATATAATTATAATGTATTATAATTATAAATCTTTTTCAGGAGACTGCAGTTTTCTGAGGCTTGATACAGTCAGCACATTACCTTTTGCAAAGGAGAGCATGTGGAAGATCTCACCATGTCTAGGGAATCCTTCAGTTTTAACTTTGTGTCAGATCTCTTCCTTTATAGTGGCAAGTACTTTAGCAAAGCATGCGTCTCCTTGTTTTATGGTTTATAGAAGATGGTGCTAAATCATCCATCAGCAAGCACCTGTGAAGTACTTACTATTTGTCTGACACCATGCTGGTGCTAAGGATAGAATTACAATGATGAAACAATCCCTTCTTGGAAGGAGTTTATATTCACATGGAGGAATACAAATATGTGAAAAAATGTATGCAGACTAAATAGAGAATCAATACGAATTAGGTATATATAAGATAGCTTGGGAGGAGGGGCATTAGCAGTTGAGGGATCATGAAAGGCTTCACATAAAAGATGGTGCTTGACTTGAATCTTGAAAGAAAGGAATCTTCTGAGTGGTGATGAGGAGGAGGTGCATCATAGACATGGGGCCTCTGCCAGAGCAAAGGCCTGGAGAAAAAAGATGGAGTGTTGAGTGTGAGGAATAGAGAGAAGGCCAATTCAGTTGGATCTCAGAGCGTAGAAGAGAGAGTAATAATGCCCAATGAGATTGGAAAGGTAGGTTGAGATGTGGTTGTGAAGGGCTTTTAGAAGGTAGAGGAGTTTATACTTCTTAGGGAAATAGTCCCTGGAATTGAGCGAGTAGCATAGTGATGTGGTCAGATCTAAAAAACATGCCAGTCTCAAACTCTTTACCAAATGAGGCAGTAGCTAGGGAATGCTGTACTCTGAAATATTAAAAGTGGCCCCTACAGCAGAGAGGTACGAGTGGGATGTAAGGCCTGAACTGGAGCCAATTTGGGAGACTAAGGAGTGGTATTGGGAACAGGTAGTAATTGAGCTGTGTCTGCTTGGAGCAAAGGGATCCTGCCGTGCTGCAAAGGACTTCTGAGGCAGCTTGAGATTTTTAAGTGTCTGTGATGATGATCTTACTGAAGAATAAGGGACTATTTGCTTTCCTTCCACAGTTCCTCCATGCAATGTGTTTTGGCATTAGAAACAATGATTTTCTTAGATGGGGTAAAGGAACTGGTAAGGCTAGGAGCATGTAAGTGAGAGGGGAGAACATATACTTGGGAGAGGTCAAATTCAGTATTTATTAAGTGCCTATTGTGTGCAAAGCATTCGGCTAGATGTTTAGGGGTATGAAAATGAAACAACCCCTGCCCACTCTGAGACATGTACAACTGAGTATGTTTAAAGCTAAATGGAGATTAGAAGGGACATTAACAACTGGAGGATTTGGAAAGCCTTCGTGGTGGAACTGGCACCTGAACTGGGCTTTGAAAAAAGACAAGGATTCTGAAAGGTAGAGATGATTAGAAGAGAATTTAAATCCAAGTGTGGTGGGGAACAGCCTGTGTGAATATGTGGAGTTGGGCAATGAAGTATCCAGTTTGATTGGTATATATAGTATGCTAAGGGGAGTAATGGCAAACAAGGCTGTCAAGTTGGGGTAGGTGGGACACAGATTGTACGGTGCCTTAAACGCCAGGGTAAAGATTTTTATATTTTCTACTGTAGATAATGGGAACCCACTGAAGGTCTCCAAGCAGATGAGTGACGTGGTCAGACCTATATTATTTGAAGATTATTTTGGTGTTATTTTCTTCCGCATTTTTTTGGGTCTCCTTTAGCAGGGTGTTTACATTTTTTTTCATGCTTTGCCTGCATGTCTCTCATTTCTCTTCCCAGTTTTTCCTCCACCTCTCTAACCTGATTTTCAAAATCCTTTTTGAGCTCTTCCATGGCCTGAGCCCATTGAGTGGGCTGGGATACAGAAGCCTTGATTTCTGTGTCTTTTCCTGATGGTAAGCATTGTTCTTCCTCTTCAGAAAGGAAAGGAGGAAATACCTGTTCACCAAGAAAGTAACCTTCTATAGTCTTATTTTTTTCCCTTTTCTGGGCATTTTCCCAGCCAGTGACTTGACTTCTGAATATTCTCTTCACACCCACTTGGCCTCCAGATTTGCCCAGCCAGGGCTTGGGATCTGAGATTCAAATGCTGCTTCCCAGCCTCAGGGCTTTCGGCAGGGGCAGGGCTGCTATTCAATGTGAGATCAAGTTCAGGTGCTCGGGTGGGGGCAGGGCCGCCTCACGGGCTCATTTCCCTCAGGGGGTTTATGCAGAGACCTTCAACAATGGATCCAGGCTCCCTCCTGGGGAGCCCTGGTCTGCTCCTGCCTCCACTGCTGCCTCCCGAGGGGCCGTGAGTTATGGGGGCACCCCACTCCCCTGTCAGCCAGCCCAAGAGACCCTCTCACCAACCTTTGGGGCCCAGGGGTGGAGGGACCCGCACGGCTGCTGAAGATTCTGTCCCTGAAGCCTGCTCGAATCCGCTCCTCTCGGTGCCGTGGGGCCAAGGCAGGGCTGGGCTTGGCTCTGGGTCTGCAGCACGATGTACCTTTTGCTAGAGGTTTTCAGGTCCCTCTGGAACAGAAATCTCGTCCCCTCCATTGTTCTGTGGCTTCTGCTGCTCCAGAATTTGTTGGGAGTTCTTTTTTACAGATATTTTATGGGTTGTGTGTTCGGAGCTAGCATATGTGTGTCTTTCTACTCCGCCATCTTGGCTCCGCCCCTTGAAGATTATTTTGACAACTAAGTGTAAGATGAATTGGAGAGGGGAGAGAGGAAACAGGGTGACCAAACTGGAGGCTATTACTATAGTTCAGGCAAAAAGGGATGAAGCCATGAAATAGGGTGGTAACTGTTATTGGAGAGAAGGGACTAAATGTGAACGACGGCATGAGATAACATTGATAAGACTTGGAAGTTAATTGGGTAAGTTAGGAAAGGTAGGGGTGAAAGTCATGGATGATTCAAAGGTTGAGAACCTAGGTGACTGGGAGGAAATGGTGCCTTTAACAAAACTGGGAAATTTGGAGGGGCAAGCAGAGAGGGAATAATAAAAAGAATAAAAATCTTTGATCAGTCCATTTCATTTTATATGATTCTGCTAAACCAGTGACGTCTTACCTTAATTTCTTATTCATGTTTGGACATTTTAGTTAGATTTTTATGTTACAGTGGGTGAAAGATGAAATAACAGAGGAACAAAGGTTTGATCTTCCAAGCATATTGATTTATTAATCAATACATGCCAGTTACCCAACAAGTTGGGAACAGGCCACTTCCTCAGCTTAGGACTGGACTCTGAATATGGAGAGACAGACTTTGGTACATTAAAAACAATCAAGTTCTTTACACATCTTTATCTTGGTGGATGCTCGTGTCTCAAAAGGACGGACACACACATGCACACACCTTTGCACAAATATGCATAGTTAAGCAAAAAAGCTTTGGGAGGGGGTAGAAAGGAGGAGCTTTGAAAGGGGGAGGTATTGGGTTAAGGTTAGCTGTGGTTGTGATGAAGACTAGCCCCATGATTAGCTATCTCAGGAGAGTGGAATGTCCCCTGTCTTCCAACCTTCTCATTGGTTGACTTTATATCCTTTGGTGCAGAGGTGGGGAACCTGTAGCCCACATGTGACCGTCTAGGTCCTCAAGTACAGCCCTTTGACTTAATCCAAACTTCACAGAACAAATCCCCTTAATAAAAGAATTTGTTCTGTAAAACTTGGACTCCAGGACCTACAAGGCCACACGTGGCATCCAGGTCGGGCTTCCCCACCCTTGCCTTGGGATCATGCCTGTTCCCTATTTCGGAAGCTATAGTTTAGATCAAAAGAAGATTGCATTTTTTAGTATTTATTTACAAAGTTAAAGAGAAGATACAAATTCAGTGGTAATAAGGAAAGGTAATTGGAAGTGCTGCTACAAGAAATGTACGCTCTTCATCTAGGTAGCCCTGAATCTTTCTAAGTTACTTTAGCTATACAGCTTGGAAAGGGACTCATCCATCAGAAAGAGTCTTAGGGTGCCAGAGATACTAGGTAGCTTATGCTTCTGAAGACACAGAAATTGGGAATTGAATACTTGCTCCACCTTCTGGATGCCTTCTGGATTGTGCCTTTATCCCTTTTATGTCTTGAGATGAGGTTTTGAGCCAAGCCATAGAAGAGCCCTAAAACAGTACCTGGCAAATAGTAGGCACTTAGTAAATGCTAACTGACTTGGCCTCTAGGGACCCACACAATAGTTATTTGCTACTGTTAGGATTGTAAAGTAAAGGGGACTCATCCTTCGGAGTTTTAGATTCTGATCCTCATGGGACCAGAGATAGTACAAGGACTGATGACAGGAGGACTCACATTGACCTTGGATCCCAAGCCTTACATTCCAGAGTTATTGCAGGACCAGTGTGTCAGGAACCGAGTGCTTTTAGTGCTATGCTACATTCAGTGTTTTTCAAGGGAACCACTCTTCCCTTGACGTTTGAGAATGAGGCCAAGATAGCAGCCTGGAATCACAAATGAGTTTTGTCTAGCATCACTCAGCAAACCCAGCCCCCAACCCCCTTGAATATCAGTCTATCCATTGCTCTCACTGTCTGGAAGATCCTTGTAGAAATGAGGAAAAAGATTACAACGTATACATTGATGTCCTCTCAGACACTTTGGCCCCTCAGTTCAACATCCTTACTTCCCATGACTTATTTTCAGTAAACTTCAACCACCCATAGGGATAGGCACCACTTTGATCTTATCAACATCCATAACTGTGCTGTCGCTGTGATGCTGAGTTCTCAGACTGTTGTCCATGATTATAACCTCCTGTTCTACCTTTCTACTTCTTAAATATGTTGGGTTATTTTTCAACTTACCTGTGTCTGTTCTCTGAGTCTTTCAACCTTGCTTTGACCCTTTTTTTTTTCAGTTTTGTTCCAGTAGTTGATCAGTTCATCTCTTTACTGCCTTTTTCTTTATTCTTGAATCTCTTGCGTCTTTGTCTTGTTGCTGTTCACACTTTGACAAATTAAAACTTTAGGTTGTGTTTACCTCCACCCCTACTTCCTTGATTTCAAATACTGCTAGAGAAAGTCTTGTAAATTTAGTGACTTAGTCCACTACAAATTTAGATTGTTTAATCTCAACTGAGATTTGTTTCATGGCAAACTGTTTATTCTTCCCTTAAATCATCGATTTTTCTAGTGACTTTTCCAAACCTTCTCTCTTACAAAACCCTTTGTGTATCTCCTTAGCAGAGGGCCTCCCTTTCTACTTTACTAAAAAAACATGTTCAATTGATGGACATCCCTTCATTTTCTCATTATCAACACAAGGAGATCTGCTATAAATATTTTTGTACATGTAGAATTTGTTTGTGAATACAGACATAGTAGTGGTATTACTGGGTCAAAGGGTATGTATAGTTTTGTAGCCCTTTGGGCAAAAATTGAAAAAATGGAAGAAAATATGAAATACCTCCTTGGAAAGTACAACTGACCTGGAAAGAGATAACCTGAGAATTATTAGACTACCCAAAAGCCTTGATCAAAAAAAGAGCCTAGATATCATCTTTCAAGAACTTGTCATGGAAAACTTCCCCAATATCTTACACCTAGAGGGCAAAAGAGAAATTGAAAGAATTCACTGATCACCTCCTGAAAGATATCCCAAAATGAAAACTCCTGGAAATATTGTAGCCAAATTCCAGAACTCATAGTTCAAAGAGAAAATACTTCAAGCAGCCAGAAAGAAACAATTCAGATATTGTGGAGCCACAGTCAGAATCATAAAAGATATAATGTTTTCCATGTTAAAGTAATGGAAGACTTGAAATAAATATGATATTCCAGAAGGCAAAGGAGTTAAAATTATAACCAAGAATATACCTGCCCAACAAAAGTGAGTATAATCCTTTAGAAGAAAAAAGTGAATTAGAGAAATTATAAGTTTGTGATCACTCTGAACTGAGATATATTTTTAAATTTAGTGTTTTATTTTTTCCCCAATTACGTGTAAAAACAGTTTTTAACATTCACTTTAAAAATTTTGTGTTCCACCTTCTCTCCCCTCCCTCTCACATGTCCCTTCCATTGAGAAGGCATGCAGTTTGATATAAGTTATACATGTGCAGTTTTGTACAGCATATTTCCATATTAGTCATGTTGTGAAAGAAAACACCACCACAACAAAAGTAAAGCAAAAAAAGTATGCTTCGATCTGTATTTAGACTCCATTAATTCTTTTTCTGGAAGTGGGTAACATTTTCATCATAAGACAATCAGTATTGTCTTGGGTCATTGTACTGTTAGCAGTAGCTAAGTCATTCACAGTTGATCCTGATATTGCAGTTACTGTGTGCATTGTTCTCCTGGTTTTGCGTATTTCACTTTGCATCAGTTCATGGAAATCTTTCCAGGTTTTTCTGAGAGCATCCTGCTCATCATTTCTTATAGCACAATAGTATTCCATCAGAATCATATACCACAACTTGTTCAGCCATTCCCCAGTTGATGAACAATCCCTCAATTTCCAATTCTTAGCCACCAGCAAAAGAACTGCTCTAAATATGTGCAGATATCCTTTTCTTTTTGCTTTTTCTCTCTTTGGGGTACAGACCTGGAAGTGGTATTACTCAGTCAAAGGATTTTATAGCTCTTTTTGGCATAGTTCTGAGGGTTCTGAGGGGATTAGGACAGCATTGAGTTAATTGTGAGAATTGAGTAAACAACATGACTCCATCTTTTGACTCAGTTGTGGAGCTAGCTCAGTTCCCTCTCTATTCAGTTATGGGCCTAGTCCAAATCCTGCCTTGTGAGAAAACTATTCAGTTGTGGGGACTGGGAGAAAACCTAACTGTATTTTTGAACCTAGCCATGCATGACTGGGAAGCTAGAACCTTTCTATCTGCTGCTTAGAGGCCTTTAATTAAGGATCTAGGTTATGCTGACTGGAAACCCAGTCAGATCCAAAGATTGAGGCAATGAATTTTTTCTCAGTTGTGTATCTCAAGCAACTCATATGTCTTATCTGAAAACTGGACCCATATTGTACAGTCAGTCATTGTTTCTATGTTCCTTTGATTGTTTACAGATACTTATAGGGAAGGGGAATGCGACAACTCTGAATCCAGGGAATTTCACCTGTTTGCTCTCCCTCTCCCAACTTGGAAAGTTCCTAATTTTCATCTACTTAGAAGTCAGATTACCTAATGCTGTATTTTTACTTTTAATTAGTTGGCCTTATTTGATAAATTGTTTTTAGTGTATAAAAGGCTCTCTCTCCCTGTATGCAGGGTCCAGGTCTATACTGAGAATATCTGGTCCTGATTTGTTGGGCAATTAGCATGTATTTCTTATTAAATCAATATACTTTTGTTTCTTTAGTCATTAAGTGCTCTCCAGAATGGTTGTATCAGTTCACAACTCCACCAGCAGTGCATTAGTGTCTCAATTTTACCACATCCCCTCCAACATTTGTCATTTCCCCCTCATTATATTAGCCAATCTGATAGGAAAGGGGTGGTACCTTAGAGCTGTTTTCATTTGTATTTCTTTAATCAATAGTGATTTAGTGCATTTTTTATATGATTGTAGATAGTTTTGATTATTTTGTCTGAAAATTACCTGTTCATATCCTTTGACCATTTATCAATTGGGGAATGATTGGTATTCTAATATTCTTGACTCA
Organism: Notamacropus eugenii; assembly: GCF_028372415.1. NCBI lineage: Eukaryota > Metazoa > Chordata > Mammalia > Diprotodontia > Macropodidae > Notamacropus > Notamacropus eugenii. Next base: position 39,607,638 of record NC_092872.1, on the reverse strand, counting down.
GTTTTCTATATATTTGAGAAATGAGATCTTTGTCAGAGAAACTTGCTGTAAACTTTTTTTCACAGTTAAGATTACTATCTATTTCCCTCTGTCCTATTTCACTCATTTATCCTACTCTCTCCTTTCATCTTCTCCGTCCTCAAAAGTGTTTTGCTTCTGACTACTGCCTCCCCCAATATGCCTTCCCTTCTCTTAGTTGCTCCTTCTCTTATATCCTCCCCCTCCTACTTTTCTGTAGTTTAAGATAGATTTCTATACCCATCTGAGTGTATTTTGTTCTCTCTTTGTGCCAGTTCAGATGAGAGTGTGGTTCAGATGCTCCTCCTTACCTTCCCCATTTTCTCCAGTGTTAAAGCTTTTTCATACCTCTTTTATGTGAGATTTTTTTTACCCTATTCTACCTCTGGCTTCTTCCATTGCATTCCTCTTTCTCACCCCTGAATTTCACTTTTTTAGATATTATCCTATCATGTTCAACTCAAATTTGTGTCCTGTGCCTATGTATACTTCTAACTAATAATGAGAAAGTTCTTAGAATTTCTGTTACAAGTATAACTTTCCCCTTGCAGAAATGTAAACAGTTTAATCTTACTGAATCCCTTATGACTTCTCTGTCCTGTTTACCTTTTTATGCTTCTCTTGAGTCTTGTTTTTTTGTCAGATTTTCTCTTCAGCCCTAGTCTTTTAATCAGCAATGCTTAAGTCTGTTATTTCACTGAGTGTCCATTTTTACCTCAAAGGATTATATTCAGTTTTGCTAGGCAGGTAATTCTTTGTTGTAATCCTAGCTCCTTTGCCTGTTGGCAAAGTATCTTAATACTGGGGCAGTTTTCCTTGATAATTTCTTGAAAGATGATGTCTAGGCTCTTTTTTTGATCATGGCTTTCAGGTGGTCCTTATCTCTCCTTGATCTATTTTCTAGATCAGTTGTTTCTCCAAGGAAATACTTCACATTTTCTTCCATTTTTTTTTTTTCATTTTTAGGTCAGTTGTTTTTTCAAGGAGATATTTCACATTTTCTTCCATTTTTTTTCCATTTTTTGACTTTGTTTTATTATTTCTTGATGTCTCATCAAGTCAGTAGCTTCCACTTGCCCAATTCTAATTTTTAAGGAATGTTTTTTTTTTTTTCCAGTGAGCTTTTTCTTAAACATCCTTTTCCATTTGGCCAGTTCTCCTTTTTAAGGAGTTCTTTTATTCAGATTTGTACATCTCTTTCCATGTGGCCAGTTCTTCTTTTTAAGGAGTTCTCTTCAGTGGAATTTTGTGCCTCTTTTGCTATTTAGCTAAATCTGTTTTTTAAGATGTTGTTTTCTTCAGTATTTTTTTGTGACTTTTACCAAGCTGTTTATTCTCTTTTCATAATTTTCTTGCATCATTCTTACTTCTTTTCTCAGTTTTTCATCTTCCACCTTATCTCCTTCTTGAACACTTCCATTAATTCTTGTTGGGCTTGACTCCAAGTAGCATTTTTATTTAAGACATTGCTTGTAGCTGATTTCACACTATTGCCTTCTTTGGAGTTTGTGTCTTGGTCTTCTCTGCCTCTGTGGTAAGCTTTTAACGGTCAATTTCTTTTTCTATTTGTTTGCCCATTTTTCTAGCCTATTTCTTCACTTTGAACTTTATGTTAAAGTTGGGCTCTGCTCACCTAGGAGTGGAGAGGCATAGTTCTAAGATTAAGGCTTTTTCATGCTACTGTGTTCAGAGCTAGTTCTGGAGGACTTCAATGTGTTTTCCAAGTTGGTGTGATCAAGGGAGAGTTGTGGTCACTACTGTCCTCGTCTCTGCTCTGGTCTTTACCCATGAAGGGCCCTTGCTCAAGCACTAGCACCCCATTTGGTGTGAAAACTGGACCAGGGTCACTGTTTTCCTGCTTCCACTAGTGCTAGGGGCATTCAGGAAGGAGTAACACCTCTGGTGAGAGGGCTTTCCAAGCCCTTTTCAGGGCTGCTCATACACCTTTGGCATCTACCTGTCACCCAACTCTCACCTACAACTCCAAGAAGCTGTAGCACTGTAAAACTGGCTTGACAGATGGGCTAAACTAGGTTAACGGTAACTGACAGACTTCAAACCTCTCTGTGAATTAGGGAGATGTCTATTTTAAGCATGTGAAGACTTTCCCTGATGGAATAGGTGGATAAGAATAATTTGCTCCAATGGCCATGAACATAGTTAAAAGCAAGCTCTGTGGAGCTTAGAGCTTGTCAGACATCAAAGACACTGTATCCCATGCTATTGTCATCTAGTCTTTTGTTCTGCCACTGGACTTCAGTGACTCTGAATGAGATGATGAGCCTGACAACTTTATGCAAGTCTGCTTCACTTAAGTCTAATTCATGCACAATTCAAGACATCATCCATAATTCATTATTTACCTCAACCTCAAGATGTCATTGATCCTTTTTGAAAATGAAGGATAAACAGCAACAACCTTCCTCTTAACCCTGGAGCTGCAACTCAGAACTGCGTATGGACAATAAGAGTTGCCAGTCAGTGCCAGCTACCCCTAGTACTAGCACAGGGTCCTCTGTAATTGCTTAGTGATTGTTTGTCTTACCCCCTTACTGTCTCTGGGCTGAGAGCTTCTGAAGCTGATGCTGCTGCCATCATATGCATACTTTCTCTATAGGTCTCTACCCTAGTATCTCAGATCTCTCTTGCCAATCTCCTAAGCTTTTTTATGTCGGAAAAATGTCTCATTTTGCCCTTTTGTTTACTCTGCTGCTCCAAAATTTGATTTGAAACATTATGTTAAGGTTGTTGGAGGGAAATGTTGAGAGAGTTCAGCTGGGTTGCTGCCTCTACTCTGCCATCTTGACTTTGCCAGGATTTCTTTCTTTTTTAAAAAAAAAGTAACTGCCATTTCTTCAAGCTATTATCTTTTATCTCCTCTTCCATTCCTTCTCAAACCTCTAGAAGAGTTTTCTACCTTTGTTGCATTTTTCCCCCAAACTCTCACTTGTTCCTCAACTCCTAGTAATCTGATTTCTGAACTCACTGACACAACTCCTTACTCACCAAAGATAGGAGACCATTACATGTTGTGAAATGGATAATTCTTATTATATTAAATTTAAAAGTTTTTGTACAAATAAAACCAATACAGCCAAGATTAGAAAGGAAGCAGGAAATGGGGGGTAGGTAAAAATTACAGCAATTTTCTGTGATAAAAGCCTCATTTCTCAAATACATAGAGAACTGTCTGAAATTTGTAAGAATACAAGTCATTCTCCAATTGATAAATGGTCAAAGGATATGAATAGACAATTTTCAGAAGAAACCAAAATTGTAGTCATGTAGAAAAATGCACTCACTGTTGATTTGTTTTTGTTCATTTGTTTCAGTCGTGCCCAACATGTAACCCCATTTGGGGTTTTCTTGGCAAAGATACTAGAGTGGTTTGCCACTTCCTTCAGCCATTTTACAGATGAGGAAACTGAGGGAAACAGGGTTAAATGACTTGCCCAGACAGCTAGTAGGTGTCTGAGGCTGAAATGGAACTCAGGTTTTCCTGACTCCAGGCCTGGTACTCAATCCATGTTGGCATTTACCTGCCCCACTATTGACTGGAGAATTGCAAATTAAAACAACTCTAAGGAATCACTTTACACCTGTCAGATTGGCTAATATGACAGAAAAGGTAAATGACAGGTGTTGGAGGGGATCTGGGAAAATAGGGACACTAATTAATGTACTGTTGGTGGAATTGTGAACTGGTCCAATTATTCTAGAAAGCAATTTGGAATAGTGCCTAAAGGGCTATAAAACTGCATTCCCTTTGACTGAGCAATACTGCTATTTGGTCTATACCCCAGTGAGATCAAAGGAAAAGGACTTATTTGTACAAAAATAATTGTAACAGCTTTTTTGGTGGTGGCAAAGAATTGAAAATTGAGGGGATGCCTATCATTTAAGGAGTGGCTGAACAAGTTATGGAATACGATTGTGATGGAATACTATTGTGCTGGAAGAAACGATGAGCAGAATGCTTTCAGAAATGCCTGGGAAGACTTTCATGAACTGATGCAAAGTGAAGCGAGCAGAATCAGGAGAATATTGTACATAGCACCAGCTGTGAATGATGTAGCTATTCTCAGCAATACAGTGATTCAGAGTAATTCTGAAGGATGGAAAATGCTCTCCACCTCCAGAGAAAGAACTGATGGTGCACGAATAAAGATTGAAGTATACTTTATAAACTTTATTATTCTTAATCTTTTTGGTCTGTGTTTTCTTTTGCAACATGGCTAATATGGAAATGTTTTGCATAACTACACATGCTTAATCTATATCTAATTGCTTATCTTCTCAAGGAGGGAATTTGGAACGCAAAATTTTAAAAAACGTAAAAAAATTTTGTCTACATGTAATTGAAAAAATAAAGCAAAAATTAAATGGGAAAAACTCCAAAATGTTACCAAATTTTTGTTGCTAAAATTAATTTCATTTTCGTAATTCTTATCTTTTTAGCATCTTTGTGGCTTTTTTACATTTTGTATAACCCCTGTTCCAGCACACTTTCTCCTTCTTTAGCTTTTTCTTTCTTGTTTTTCATATCTTTTAAACTGCTTTTTTAAAAAGTTGTTTCTTTTTCTGGAGTATCAAGCCTTTGACCTTGATTTTTTCTTCTTTTTTGTTAATCTCATCAGTTCCAGATACATATAGTTATCTCAAAGATTAAGCCATACTAGCCTGCCCTTGGTTGGTAGAAGTTCTGTTATCTCTTTAAAGACATCTCTTCTAATTAGAATATGAGCTCCTTGAAAACAGGGACTTTCATTTTTCTTTTTGTGTCCCTAGAGCTTAGCACTTTGCTTAGTACATAGGGAATACTTAATAAATACTTTTCCATTCCATTCCATTCCACATACAAATTTGGGATTCCCTAGTTGTAAGTATTCTTTCCCTCCTCATATTGCCCTGTATTTACTCGTCTTTTTGTATGCTGTGTTCCCCCAATAGAATGTAAGTTTTCTGAAGTTTGAGACAGTTGTGGTTTTTTGTCTTTGTAATCACAGTGCTCATCATAGTGCCTTGTCACTTAATTTGAATTCTTCCCCAGGTCTTGAGTGTTCTGTCCTCATTCTTCCCCAGCCTCGCCCGTGACATAGGACTGACATCTACTGAACCAGAACACCCCCAGCTGATTTTTATATGCTCTCACAGTCCCAGACTTTCAGCCATTTCGGTACTGGCATGATTGCATGGTCGGTTCCTGAAGGCAATCGATTTTTGTCTTAACTTTCCCCGTTTCCTCTCCTCTCCCCAAGAGAATGCAAATACCACACTGTTTCCCCATCACTTAAAAAAATCAAAATAATTCATTCCTCTAGCCCCTTCTAAGAAAGACAAAAAAGTACAAAAACCATGATGTCCTCATCACCTTAAAAATCAAGGTGGAAATACAGGCCAGCTCAAAAATTTTTTAAAATTCATTTTACACTTACTTTACATTTGTTGTCAGTAAAAGTAGTAGTAATAGTAGTAGTAGTAGTAACTAGCTTCTCTGTAGTGATTTAAAATTTGTAAAGTGTTTTACAAAATATTATCTCATTTAATCCTCCCAGCAACTGTGTGAGGTAGGTATTATTGTTCTCATTTTACAGATGAGGAAACAGGGGGATGTCACTTAAATGGCTTACCCAGGTAAGAAGTATCACATAGCCTGGGACAACTCTGAGACCGCATTTGTACTCAGGTCTTCCTAACTCCAGGTCCAGCTTTCTATCTACTGTACAACCTAAGCTGCCCCTACAAAAATGTGCTCCTAAACTATAAGGTACTATGTAAATGTGAATGGTTCATTATTCACTCTCTAGTGAGACTTTTCTTGTCTGTAAAATGAATATCTGCAGCCTCACTCTAAGGGCTCTTTTTAGCTCTGCTGTGATTCTGCTTCTGGGCCTCCGCACATCTCGGACCTTTTTAAGGCCTTCCTCTATGAAATGAAGATGTTAGACATTGAAGGAAAGGAGGTTACTTTTATAGGTAAGAGAGGATTGGGGTAAGGATTTTGAGTGAAGTAGTCTTTTCAAGTGTCTTAAGGCTTTCAGTAATCTTACAGAGTCCTAGAGGTCAGAGCAGAGCAATGGAGTGGGAAGAATTGTAGAATGGCAGAATTCTATTCCACCCAAGGAAAAACTTGATAATAATCAGGTCTTCAGAAGCAGAATGGGCAGCCTTGGGAAATAATGGGTTCTACCTCATTCTTAAGTCTTGGAACAATGGCTGTATGTCCACTTCACAGAGATGCTGTAGGGAGAATTCTTGGACAGATACAAGTTAGGGATTCTGGCTTCTAAAGTCTTTCAGTTGAATTTCTGTGACTCCTTCCTTAATAAGAGTAACTTAGCCAGAATACTTAATGGTTATCTTTGACTTTCTATACTTTTTTACCCTCTACCCTTAATTTAGGAACCTCATGTTTTATACATTCAGTAAACTTTGTACATGATCCAAACAGTATCTTAGCCTTAAGAAGAGTAGTTATCAGTCTGAGTAGCTAGCAGAACAAAACAAAAAAAAAACCTACCAAGTGGAATTAGAAAAATAAACCATTTTTCTTTGTTTAGTATCTTTCATATAAAATTCTTTGAATAAATAGTTTAGAGAGGAATAGAAAAATCGGGGATGAGTATATCTAAAAGAGACATTCAGCACAGGTGATAACAAAAGTTCCAGGACCCCAAAGTAAAACATATGCTGCTCCACCCCCTCTCAATCCAAGAATAAGATCAAAACAGACATGTTAATCACACTTGCTTTATTTCTTATTTAATCAACAAGGATTTATTAAATGCTTGCTATGTGCTAGGTACACAACAGTGTACTGGGCCCTGTCAGTGAGCTTTTGGGTTACAACATTTAGTAATGATTCATTGAGATACATGTTAACTTATGAGTAATATATACAGGACATAAGCACAAGCATAGGCTATCCTCAAAATAAACACAGAGTGATTGGAGGCACTAACAAATATGGGAATCAGGAAAGGCCTGTTGAGGAGATGGCACACAGGCTGAACCTTGAAGGGTGCTAGGAATTCCTAGAAACAAGGGAGAAGGAAGAGCCTTCCAGGCAGGGGCAAGAACTTGTGGAGGATTAGTGCTGTATGGCTAACAGCAGGTAGGCCAGTTTGACTGTGCATATAGCAGATGAGGGGAATTAATGTGCAAATCATCTTGGAAAGACAGGCTAGAGCCAATTTGTCAAGGGCTTTAAATACCCTCCCCAGAAGTAGTTCATCCTACATTGTGATTTGGGGGCAGTTTACTCTTGAGACCATGATTCCTTCTTTCTAGGTCATCAGAATGTAGTCAAGGAAACATCTTGGAAAATGTAATATGTCATGAAAATATGTTGAAGTGAAGAAAGGCAGTGCTATAATGACAGATATAAACAGTGGAGCTTGTACTTTTTGCTGGAGGCAAAGGGGAGCCTCTGAAGCTTCTTGAGCAGGGGAGTAGCACAGTCATATGTGCTTTAGAAGTATTAATTTGGCAGCTGTATGAAGGATATGAACAGAGAGAGGCTAGATTCTGGGAGAACAATGGGTGAGAGGTGATAAGGGCCTGAACTAAGGTGGTAGCTGTTGGTATAAGGGAAGGGGGACTTCAAATAAAGGAGATGTTGATAAGATAATTGATAAGAGTTGACCACTGGTTGGATACGGAGAGCGGTTTCTAGATTTTGAACCTGGTGAATTAGAAGAGTAGTGCTGCTCTCCACAGAAATAGAGAAGTTAGGAGGGCACAGGGCTAGGGAGAAATAGGAATTTTGCTTTGGACATACTGAGTTTGAGATGCTTATGGGATTTTCTGTTGGTGGTGTCAGTAAGACAGTCTGAGATGAATTATAGCTTAGGAAATCAAGGAGATTTAAAAGAGATATATATATTGAGAGATGATTGATGATTCCAGGGAGTTGATGGACTCGGGGAGAAAGAGTATAGAGAAGAGGGGAGGATGATGCCTTTGTGGGTAAACTTTGTGGTCTGTTCATTCATAGTTATTTATGTCTAATTCAGGGGAGAGTGGAATGGTTTTTAAGAGGCAGCATGGCATAGACAACCAAAGTCCAGCCCTACAATCATTAGAATTTATATTCAAGTCCCACAAAGTGGTGGTTTGGCCTTGGGCAAATGACTTAACCCCCCTCAGTGCCCCAGGCTAGGACTTTCTGGTTGTAGAAATGGCAGCAGTTTGCCTTCTTGTTGGGGAGAGGAGAAGAACTTCCTATCTACAGCCGATGAAATCACACACACACACACACACACACACACACACACACACACACACCCCCAAAAAAAGATTAAAAAACCATTTGAATTGAATACACATATATGGTTTGAAGGGTACAGATTGCATACAAAGTTAATTCTGGGGCACTTCAGAGGGATAATTTTAGCACTAATTTCTTGTATGGCCTTGGGAAATATGCTCTTTTGTAAAATGAAATGGGATTAATTAGTTGATTTCTTAACGTTCCTTTCAGCTGTAAAATTCTGAGCCTGAGAAAGGACCGACCTTTGTGAAAGTTTGCATGGTTATGCATTTCCTGACTGAGATTAATTACTTATAAGAGTTTCTTCCCAGAAGTAGCTTATTCAACATTGTGATTTGGAGGCAGTTTACTATTGAGACAGTGATGACTCTTTACCATCAGAATATAATTAATGTAACAAATTGTAATTTTGGAAATTATAACATGTCCTTTGAGTATGTTGAAATGAGGAAAGGTGGTGCTAGAATGACAAAACAGCAGAATGGTGAATGGATGGTTTGCATAGGTTCTATAGAGTAATAACTCATTTTTCTAGAACTGTCTGTGATTGATGATAGGAATTGATGGTTTAAAATCAATTCATGGTTTTAAAAAATGACAACACAGTTATTGCCTGATAATTGTCTTCCCTTGAAACTAAGAAAAATGGTTCAACAGAACTAATTTACTTAGTGTTGATGGAGTGAACATCATTCTCCACCTCTGCGCTTAGCTTTGCTTCATTGTTATCTTTGTTTACGTCATTGTTATGATGTATGTCAGTGTCCTGGCTGCACCTAATTACTTGTCTGCATCAGTTGGTAAAATTGTCCTTTGTTTCTCTGAATTCTTGATGTTCTTCATTCCTTACAGAGCAATAACATTCTCCTACACTCATAGATCACAGGACAAACATAAAACAAGGCAACTATTTTGTTTCCATTTCTTTACTATCACAAAAAGTGTGAATATTTCGTTGTAGATCAGGTTTTTCTTTTTGTCTTTGATCTCCCTGACACATATGCCTCACGTTAGAATTTCTGTGCTAAGTGGTAGGAACAGTTCAGTTGTTTTTCTTGCATGGAATTGGTTCTTTAGACAAATATTCTAAGAGTCATTTTATTTCTGTCCTGCTGTTCAATTCATTTCAGCTCTTTTGGATTTTAGGGAGGGAGGATTTGCTAGATGAGTCTATAAATGCTTAAAAAAATAGGATTTTTTTTTTTTTTTTTTAGCAATGCATTTTAACTCATAGGAAGGAAAGCTTAAGGCATAACATGAAATGTCTAGTCATGGGGGAGAAAATTAAGAGGGGTTCAAGGCAAAAGATATCCCAGGGTCCCAGTCAGTGGAGAAGGAAGAGTATAATCAGTTCTTAGGAACTAGGTCTTGGGTATAAAAGTCACTACAGCAGAAAGAACAAGATTAAGATTTTGAGGCTGACTTCAAAATTGGTACCCTCAGATTATGCCAATTTCTGGTCACTCCTAGTCACTGGATAGGACACTTAGGTCCTTCATCACTTCTACAGGTTAGGTTGTATTCATCCCTCGTTTTCGAAGAAGACCATAACATCAGAGAAATGATGACATGACTTGCACTTGACTTTGTTTTGAGTGAGGGAGGGCTGTGCAAGGTCACTAACCACATTTTCTCCTCCTGAGCCATCTGGGTCCAGTGACCAGATATTCATCAGGATGACTGGAAATGGTCCAGGATGCAGTGGGAGACCTTGGCCTTTTTATGTTGGCCTTTTCTGGTACTCACTTAGAGGGAGATAACGCACATTGAGTGAATAAGCCTCTTTAAGAAATAGTCAGGGAATGGCCCTTTTAATGAACGAAAGAAAAAATAACTGATTTAACAAAAACCATTAGTAGTGATAATCACTCTAAGCCAGCCAAAGCAACTGAATGATGTTTGAAAACCATGGCTTTTAAGAAGGAAATACATTTTCATTTTTATTTTTTTCCCCTCAAGAATATTGATTTTCTATGTCATGTTGTACACAGGTAAGTACTAGGGATTAGTTGGTAATTATGGGTCATGAAAATTTTCAGGGAGGGAATAGATGTTTCCAAAAGATGTGCCAGTCTTTTATAGATCTGTTTTCAGAGTAGAGGCAGCACCTCCATCGTATAAGCTAATTCCAAAATACTGTAGGGTATTTTGAAACTATCACTCAGAATTCTATAGAAATAATATCCCTTTAAATATATAATTCATTTTACTCTGATTGTCTGCTCCTGAGCCTGTCTTCCGACAGGTATTTCTCTTTCCTTGATAGACATGCCTATCAGGAAAGATGTAAATGTGTAAATGATCAGCCCTGTTTTGGGGGTCGCTGTTATTTCCCATTATAAACTAATTAACGTCTGTTTTGGTTTATAATAATGAGTTAACTTGTATGTAGTACTTGCTGTGTGCCAGGTGCTATGCTAAGTACATTGCAAATATTTTTTCATTTGTTCCTCACAATAACTCTGGGAAATAGGTGCTATTATCCCCATTTTACAGTTGAGGAATCTGAGGCAAACAGGTTAAATAACTTGCTCAGGGCCACATAACTAGTAAGTGTCTGAGGCTGGATTGGAACTCAGGTATTCCTGATTCCAGACCCACCTCTCTATCTACTGGGTCACCTAGCTACTGGTTTATAAAGTAGTTTCTTGTGAATTTGGTTAATGAGTTTCTGAATTTGCAAAACTGTAGTTCACATCCTTTAACTGTAATAATTTCACAGAGGTATGTTAACTCTTAGGCTAGCTTGAAAGAGTCAGCTGTCTTTATCAATCTTTATTGGAATAAAGGTTGCAGAATTGAAGAGGGAAAATGTGACTATTACAAGCAAATGGTCATGTAAAATTAGGATATGATGATAAAAATACAAGATTTCATTAAGCTACTCTCTGAATAAGCAGATTGATGACTTTGTATTTAAATTACAAACATGACTTTTTTAGAAAATAATAACTTGTACCAGGATAATAATAAGCCAACAAATCCTCGTCTGTGATGCTGAGCATCTATCACATTTGATAAAACTAAAAATATAGTGGATTTAAAAAATAACTCATTTAGTAGAAAGAGTATGCAAATCTGCATAAAAAAGAATAAGTAATTGTTTAGCTCAGAAGAGAGCTCCAAACCAAATGTGGAATCTAAGGAGAATAAAAGTAAAGCAGTTGTATTTTCTAGAGCATTCTCTTTTTTGCCACCCTCATTTGGAGTGATAAAATATGTGACAAAGAAGGGGAAATTATGCAAGTAACTGTGGTCTAAATTTGACAACTAGATAGACTTCATGTACACTAGTTGGACATCTTATAGAACTGGGGTTTGGCACCAATTCAGAAAGCAGTATTTTTAGATACGTGCTACATCACCAGGAAGTTTCTATGCCAACAACTGATTATAATAATATTGTTGCACTGTTGGGCCCACACTTTTATAATGAGTTAATACAAGCTTTACCTGAGTTATTAAAAATAGTAGCTATTACTGTAACAACACATCTTGCAATTTTTTATAATGATAAGAGAGAAGCAAGGAAGGGAATCTATATCTAAAGGTACTATAGTTAAAACCTAGTGGTAGAGAAGGAAAACATAGTTAGAATGTTGCAAAAAGCTTGTTTTAGGGCTGACTTGATGGTTAAGCAATACTTTGGCATGCTGTCAAACTAGAAAAATATTTTCAGAAGTAAACTGATAAATTTCAGGTCTAATGTGAGGGGAAAATTCACAGTTGCCTCTGTTTTGTAATTTCATTACTTTCTACTTAGTTTAAATATTTAACCACTCTTTTCTGGTCTGCAGACTCTTTCACTTGGTAGATAGGGACCTTGAAATGATTGCAAAGAAATTTAAAAGCCTGTGTATATGTGAAGTCAGAAAAATTAGACTCATAGGATATTCATTGGAAGCAAGCCAAGCCTAAAGGAAAAAAAAATAGAGGAGTTGTTTTCATGTGATGTAATATACTTGCAACTTCCAAAGCTAGTAGACTTAGAAGTATGTGGGGGGTCAAAAAAAACCAAGCAAACCCTATTGTCTGTTTTTTGGCTGCCATCTTCTCCAGGAGTAGTTTTGCCTTTGGGGTATATACATAGGAATACATAAAGAGTACCACTAAGTTGAAACTTTAATATGCCAGATCTCATGTTCTAGATTCATTAATTATCACATTTTGAAATTATCCTTTATAAAGAATTAAAAAAATTTTTTTTAAATTTTGTTTGAAAAACAGATCCAAATCCAACCACATTATTAAAGACAGTATTTTCCTGACTCTTCCAGTAGCAAGAAACTCAAATTGGACTGCCTGTGGCCTTGTGCAATTCATGTTATGTAATTTTCTTGGCTGCCTTCCTTCCTAGAGTGTTTTATTTCTGTGCTGGAAAGTATTGCAATAGAATTAGTTCAAATATAATTGGCCAAAAGTGCACTTAAAAAAATGTTTGTTCATCCGAACCTCTGGTTGAAGCAGAATCATAGACTAAACCACTGGAAGGAATCTCAGAAGTCATCTGGTTCAACCTGTACCTGTACATGAATAACCTCTACAACTCCTATGAAACTGCAGAGGAAAGGAGTGGTCAACAGTATCAAATTGTGAGGACTGAGGAAAGGATGCTGGATTGACACCATTCACAGGATTGCTACAATTTTTCATTCACTTAGAATTCATGAGAAAAACTGCATAAAAGTCTCCATGAATCAGCATTTCAAAGAATCAGTCTGGAAGCATTTATTAAAAACCATTGGTCGTCTTCTAGGGGCATTTCCAACCTTGAGAGATTCAAACACAAAAAAAAAAAAAAAAGAAATAGTCCTTGTTCCTAACATTCTCACAGCATGTTCTTCACACCATTATATATGCGCCTTATACATACACACGTATACACAGTCTCTGTCTCTCTCAGCTATGTGTGACAGTTACTGCATTCTCCAGGTATATGAATCAGCCTGTCATATAATGTTATCCTGATACTGTCTACGATGTGTGATCATGGGCAAATCATTTAACCTGTCTTAGCCTCAGTTTATTTGTCTGTATAATGGAAACAATAATATTTGGAGTGATTGTACCAGAGAGTGATTGTTAAGATCAGATGAAAGAAGGATATAAAACACTATGCTAACTCCAAAACTCTACGTGTTTTAGTGTTATTGAATGGAAGTTGAAGAAGTAGGGTTTTCAAAATGCAGTCCTTTGAGTAAAGATAAAGTGTTGACTTCATTTTGGTAGCAGAGTTCCATTCAAAGGAACAGTCTTCTAGAAAGAGTATGAACTTATTTTCTTAAGATGTGTAGGATGTCCTAGCAGCTTTCCCCTGTTTAATCAGTGAAGAGATTGATTTCCATTTTTTTGACCATCCACATATGCCAAATACAGGAAATTACTATTAATTTCCTAAAATTCTTAGGTCTGTGCTACAAGTGATTAGAAATCTTACTCATTTTTCCCCAGACTGTATATCTGTTGTTTTTATAGCCTAAGATTGTGCTCCACTATGCTCTGAAGCTAGTGCTTTTAAAAGAACCCTTGACCTCTTCTTGATCCCATTCATTGGTCCTGCTTTTTTAGTTTGTGTCTTTCTTCTCTCATGTCCTGGACCTCTCAACTCTTTTGCTAATTGTTTCTTCCGTGTATTTTAACTGTGAGTCCCAAAGGCTCAGATGAAGACATACTTAGTTTAAATTTTGGAGGCCATTTTCTCCTTAACTGATTTTTAAAAAATCATTTGTGGCACCTTGTAGTACCTTGGTGGGGGACCCACATTTTATGATGTAGTTTGATTTACTTCCTCTTTTCTTTTGTTCTGTAGGTTACTAGGTGACACACCACATAAACATAATAGTACCCACCTCCAAGGGTTGCTTGAGGATCAAATGAGATAATAATTATAAAGCTCTTAGCATAATGCATGGTGTATAGTAAACATTATATAAGTGTTAGCTATTATTATTGTTCAGATAGTCTATCATACACTGTCTTCTTGACTCCCTCAATGGTTTAGCCAGTCTTTAATAATAACAATATTAATATTATTTAAAATATTTCTATAGCACTTTAAAGTTTGCAAAGCATCCACCTTGTGTGGGGTGGGTGCTTTTATTATCTCCATTTTACAGATTAGGAAACTGCAGCTAAGAGAGGTCAAGTGACTTGCCCAGAGTCACACAACTAGAAAGTGTTCACAGTGGCTTTCTAACTCAGGTCACTATCCTGACTTCAAACCCAGCACTCTAGCCACTGTGTCATCTAGCTGGCAGATAGAATACAGAATACAAACTAATTTTAATATTAATCTAAGCAAAGCATAGCCAGTTTACAGTTAGTATAAACTGTTTAAATTGGTTTTTATAATGTGATGTATTCCAAAGCTTAAAAACAAGTACCTTTTAGATTATCTGCTATGGTGAATTATTTGTGACACTTTGCCTTCTATTGGCATTAAAAATTGAGATTTGATTTAATTTGCTGGATAATTTCCAATGAAAAAATCAGTTGTATCCTACATTCTTCCCTAGCTTCTTCTTGGGTTTATTAAAGTTAGAGCTTTTGGGGGAGGCAGAGCCAAGATGGCAGAGTAAAGGCTGGGACTAACTTGAGTTCTCAGACCCCTCCCAATACTTTTAAATAATGACTCTAAACAAATTCCAGAGTGGCAGAACCTGCAAAAAGACTTCTGTAAAACAATTTTCCAGCCCAACACAACTTAGAAGGTTGGCAGGAAAGATCTGTTGCACCAGATTAAGAGCAGAGTACAGGTCATGCTAACACAAACCTGGCCCCAGCAAACCAGGAGCAGGCCTTGGGGCATCTGAATTAGTAGCAGCAGTGGCAGTTTCTAGGTCTCAGGCCACCAGATGATAAGGGGATCAGACAAGGGGGTCAGAAGATTTACGGGGTCCTTTGCTGGCATCAGAGGCAAGACTCTGTTACATTGCCCATATTCAGAACTGAGTCTGAATCCTAGGTCTTAGGCTCAGTGCAAGGAGGAGCATTAGCACATCAGAGCTTGTGAATGCAGAGGACCAGAGATCCTGTCACATTTCCAGAGTTAAAAAGAATGTTTGTGGTCACTCACAAACCAGGACATAGTACAAGAGAGTAGGAAACACACTTCTTCCTAGATCATATCACCTTGGAAGAACCAAAAACTCATAGGTCCCCAGAATTTCCTCTGAAAACACTTGTAGAAAAAACCTGAAGCTTGGGAAAATGCCTCCTCCACTCAGGAAGTGAGCCCCACCTTAGCATAGAGTTAAAAGTCAAGAAATAGGCTATAAAATAAGGAAACAATAGAAAAAAAAATTCTGACCATGGAAAGTTACTATGGTGACAAGGAAGACCAAAACACACTCATAAGAAGACAGCAAAGTCGAAATTCCTGTATCCAAAGCTTCAAAGAAAAATATGAATCTTTCTTTTTTTTTAATTAAATTTATTTATTTAACTTTTAACATTCATTTTCACAAAATTTTGGGTTCCAAATTTTCTCCCCTTTTTTCCCCTACCCCCCCAAACACCAAGCATTCTAATTGCCCCTATGACTAATCTGCTCTCTCTTCTATCATCCCGCTCTGCCCTTGTCTCCGTCTTCTCTTTTGTCCTGTAGGGCCAGATAGCTTTCTATACCCCTTTACCCTGTATTTCTTATTTCCTAGTGGCAAGAACATTACTCGACAGTTGTTCCTAACACTTTGAGTTCCAACTTCTTTACCTCCCTCCCTCTCCACCCCTTCCCTTTGGAAGGCAAGCAATTCAATATAGGCCAAATCTGTGTAGTTTTGCAAATGACTTCCATAATAGTTGTGTTGTATAGGACTAACTATATTTCCCTCCATCCTATCCTGTCCCCCATTACTTCTATTCTCTTTTGATCCTATCCCTCCCCATGAGTGTCAACCTCAAATTGCACCCTCCTCCCCATGCCCTCCCTTCTATCATCCCCCCCACCCTGCTTATCCCCTTATCCCCCACTTTCCTGTATTGTAAGATAGGTTTTCATACCAAAATGAGTGTGCATTTTATTCTTTCCTTTAGTGGAATGTGATGAGAGTAGACTTCATGTTTTTCTCTCACCTCCCCTCTTTATCCCTCCACTAATGAGTCTTTTGCTTGCCTCTTTTATGAGAGATAATTTGCACCATTCCATTTCTCCCTTTCTCCTCCCAATATATTTCTCTCTCACTGCTTGATTTCATTTTTTTTTTAAGATATGATCCCATTCTCTTCAATTCACTCTGTGCACTCTGTCTCTATGTGTGTGTGCGTGTGTGCATGTGTGTGTGTGTAATCCCACCCAGTACCCAGATACTGAATAGTTTCAAGAGTTACAAATATTGTCTTTCCATGTAGGAATGTAAACAGTTCAACTTTAGTAAGTCCCTTATGACTTCTCTTTGCTGTTCACCTTTTCCTGGTTCTCTTCATTCTTGTGTTTGAAAGTCAAATTTTCTTTTCATCTCTGGTCTTTTCATCAAGAATGCTTGAAAATCCTCTATTTCATAGAAAGACCAAGTTTTCCCCTGAAGTACCATACTCAGTTTTGCTGGGTAGGTGATTCTTGGTTTTAGTCCTAGTTCCTTTGACTTCTGGAATATCCTATTCCATGCCCTTCGATCCCTTAATGTGGAGGCTGCTAGATCTTGTGTTATCCTGATTGTATTTCCACAATACTTGAATTGTTTCTTTCTAGCTGCTTGCAATATTTTCTCCTTGACCTGGGAACTCTGGAATTTGGCCACAATGTTCCTAGGAGTTTCTCTTTTTGGATCTCTTTCAGGCAATGATCTGTGGATTCCTTGAATATTTATTTTGCCCTCTGGTTCTAGAATCTCAGGGCAGTTTTCCTTGATAATTTCATGAAAGATGATGTCTAGGCTCTTTTTTTGATCATGGCTTTCAGGTAGTCCCATAATTTTTAAATTGTCTCTCCTGGATCTATTTTCCAGGTCAGTTGTTTTTCCAATGAGATATTTCACATTATCTTCCATTTTTCCATTCTTTTGGTTTTGTTTTGTGATTTCTTGCTTTCTCATAAAGTCATTAGCCTCCATCTGTTACATTCTAATTTTGAAAGAACTATTTTCTTCAGTGAGCTTTTGAATCTCCTTTTCCATTTGGCTAATTCTGCTTTTGAAAGCATTTTTCTCCTCATTGGCTTCTTGAACCTCTTTTGCCAATTGAGTTAGCCTATTTTTCAAGGTGTTATTTTCTTCAACATTTTTTTGGGTCTCCTTTAGCAGGGTGCTGACCTGCTGTTCATGCTTTGACTTCATGTCTCTCGTTTCTCTTTCCAGCTTTTCCTCCACCTCTCTAACTTGATTTTCAAAATTCTTTTTGAGCTCTTCCATGGCCTGAGCCCATTGGGTGGGCTGGGACACAGAAGCCTTGATTTCTGTGTCTTTGCCTGATGGTAAGCATTGTTCTTCCTCATGAGAAAGGAAGGGAGGAAATGCCTGTTCACCAAGAAAGTAACCTTCTATAGTCTTATTTCTTTTCCCTTTTCTGGGCATTTTCCCAGCCAGTGACTTGACCTCTGAATATTCTCCTCACACCCACCTAGCCTCCTGATCCTCCCAGCCAGCGTTTGGGGTCTGAGATTCAAATGCTGCTTCCAGCCTCAGGGCTTTTGGTGGGGACAGGGCTGCTATTCAGTGTGAGATTAAGTTCAGGTGCTCAGGTTGGGGCAGGGCCGCCTCTCAGGCTCAGTTCCCTCAGGGGGTTTATGCACACAGACCTTCAACAATGGATCCAGGCTCCTGCCTGCTTGGGGAGCCCTGGTCTGCAGCTGCCTCTCAGCTTCTGCCTCCTGGGGGGGCCTGAGTTATGGGGGCACCCCACTCCCCTCTCAACCCGCCAAAGAGACCCTCTCACCGCCCCCCGTCACCTGTGGGTGGAAGGACTTGTGCGGCCACTGGAGATCCCGTCCCTGAGGCCTGCTTGGATCTGTTCCTCTTGGTGCCGCGGCCACGGCCGCGGCAGGTCTGGGCTGGGCTCTACGTCTGCAGCACGACGGACCTTTTGTGAGAGGTTTGCAGGTCCCTCTGGAACAGAAATCTCCTTCGCTCCACTGTTCTGTGGCCTCACTGCTCCAGAATTCACCGTGAGTTACTTTATACAAATGTTCTATGGGTTGTGGGTTTGGAGCTATGTGTATTTGCGTCTTTCTACTCCACCATCTTGGCTTCGCCCCCCCTGAATCTTTCTTAGGCCATGGAAGAGCTCAAAAATGATTTTAGAAATCAAGTAAGAAAAGTGGAGGAAAAATAAGGAAGAGAAATGAGAGTGATGCAAGAAAATCATGAAAAAAATCAACAACTTGGTAAAGGAGGCACAAAAAATACTGAAGAAAATCACACCTTAAAAAACAGAATTGGCTGAATGGTAAAGAGGCACAAAAATCCAATAAAGAGAAGAATGCCTTAAAAAGCGATTTTGCCAGTTGGAAAAAGATATGCATAAATTCACCAAAGAGAAGAACTCCTTTTTTTTTTAATTTAAATTTATTTATTTACATTTTCAACATTCATTTCCACAAAGTTTTGGGTTCCAAACTTTCTCCCCGTTTCTCCCCTCCCCCCACCCCAAAACACCAAGCATTCTAATTACGCCATCACCAATCTGCCCTCTCTTCTAACATCCCTCCCTTCCCTTATCCCCATCTTCTCTTTTGTCCTGTAGGGCAAGATAACTTACTGTACTCTATTATCTGTATTTCTCATTTCCTAGTTGTATGCAAGAACAATACTCAACAGTTGTTCCTAAAACTTTGAGTTCCAACTTCTCTTCCTCCCTCCCTCCCCACCCATCCCCTTTGGGAAGGCAGGCAATTCAATACAGGCCATATCTGTGTAGTTTTGCAAATGACTTCCATAGTAGTCGTGTTGTATAAGACTACCTATATTTCCCTCCATCCTATCCTGCCCCCCATTTCTTCTGGTCTCTCTTTTGACCCTGTCCCTCCCCATGAGTGATGAATTTTAATTGCTCCCTCCTCCCATTGCCCTCCCTTCCATCATCCCCCCTCACCCTGCTTATCCCCTTCTCCCCCACTTTCCTGTATTGTAAGATAGGTTTTCATGCCAAAATGAGTGTGTATTTTGTTCTTTCCTTTAGTTGAATGTGATGAGAGTAAGCTTCATGTTTTTTCTCTCACCTCCCCTCTTTTTCCCTCCACTGAAAAGTCTTTTTCTTGCCTCTTTTATGAGACATAATTTTCCCAATTCCATTTCTCCCTCTCTTCTCACAATATATTTCTCATTCCTTAATTTCATTTTTTTAAGATGTGATCCCATCCTATTCAATTCACTCCGTGCTGTGTGTGTGTGTGTGTGTGTGTGTGTGTGTGTGTAATCCCACCAACTACCCAGATACTGAAGAAAGTTTCAAGAGTTACAAATATTTTCTATGTAGGAATGTAAGCAGTTCAACTTTAGTAAGTCCCTTATGATTTCTCTTTGCTGTTTACCTTTTCATGCTTCTCTTCATTCCTGTGTTTGAAAGTCAAATTTTCTTTTCAGCTCTGGTCTTTTCATCAAGAATGCTTGAAAGTCCTCTATTGCGTTTAAAGACCATTTTTTCCCCTGAAGTGTTATACTCAGTTTTGCTGGGTAGGTGATTCTTGGTTTTAGTCCTAGTTCCTTTGACTTCTGTAATATCATATTCCACACCCTTCGATCCCTTAATATAGAAGCTGCTAGATCTTGTGTTATCCTGATTGTATTTCCACAATGCTTGAATTGTTTCTTTCTAGCTGCTTGCAATATTTTCTCCTTGACCTGGGAACTCTGGAATTTGGCCACAATGTTCCTAGGAGTTTCTCTTTTTAGATCTCTTTCAGGAGGTGATTGGTGGATTTCTTCAATACTTATTTTGCCCTCTGGTTCTAGAATCTCAGGGCAGTTTTCCTTTCTAATTTCATGAAAGATGATGTCTAGATTCTTTTTTTGATTATGGCTTTCAGGTAGTCCCATAATTTTTAAATTGTCCCTCCTGGATCTATTCTCCAGGTCAGTTTTTCCAATGAGATATTTCACATTATCTTCCATTTTTTCATTCTTTTGGTTTTGTTTTGTGATTTCTTGGTTTCTTATAAAGTCAGTAGCCTCCATCTGTTATATTCTAATTTTTAAAAAACTATTTTCTTCAGTGAGCTTTTGAACCTCCTTTTCCATTTGGCTAATTCTGCTTTTTAAAGTATTTTCCCCTCATTGGCTTTTTGGACCTCTTTTACCAATTGAGTTAATCTGTTTTTGAAGGTGTTATTTTCTTCAGCATTTTTTTGGGTCTCCTTTAGCAACGTGCTGACCCATTTTTCATGCTTTTCTTGCATCTCTCTCATTTCTCTTCCCACTTTTTCCTCCACCTCTCTTACTTAATTTTCAGAATCCTTCTTGAGCTCTTCCATGGCCTGAGACCACTGAATATTTATTTTGGATGTTTGGGATACAGAAGCCTTGACTTTTATGTCTTTCCCTGAGGGTAAGCATTGTTCTTCCTCATCCAAAAGGATGGGAGAAGATATCTGTTCACCAAGAAAGTAACCTTCTATAGTCTTATTTTTTTCCCCTTTTTAGGCATTTTCCCAGCCAGTGACTTGACTTTTGGGTCCTTTGTCAAGGGTAGGGTATACTCTGAGAATCTGTAAGATCTCAGTTCCTCCTAGGTGGCACAATCAAGTGCATACAGTGGTCTGGAAACAGGGAGAGTTTTTTGTGCCCAGAATCTTAGCAGAGTTTCCTCTCCACAGCCACCTGGCCTCCAGTTCTTCCAAGCCAGCACTGGGGGGCTGAGATTCAGTTAAGCTGTAGGGGCAGGGCTGCCATTCAGTGCAAGACATAGAACAGTTCCCTCAGGGCCTCTACGCAGGGCTGAGGTAAGAATGGGCTGCTCATTGCCCCCGGGGGTTTTACGATCCAACAATGGATGTGGGGTGCTGTGGAAACTGCTGCCTAAGGCCAGAGCTATGGGCAGGCCCTTCTCCCTTCCCTGCCAGCTACAAAAACCCTGTCACTGACCTTTAGTGCCTGTGGGTTGAGGTGTGAACCCATTGCTGCTGCTGCTGCTGCTGCTGCAACTGGGGATTCCGTGACTGAATATTCCACCCCTGAGGTATCCTCCACCCAGAGATGCACAGCTCCTTGCAGCCAGGGCTGGGCTGGGCTCTGGTCCGCGTCTGGTGCAACAGAGATTTCCTGTGGGCCTTTCAGGTCACCCTGGTCTGGAAATCTCCTCCACTCTGTTGTTGTCCACTTCTGCTGCTCCAGAATTTGTTGAGAGTCCCTCTCTACAGCTATTTTATGAGGTGTGGGGGGAGACCCTGCGTATGTGTGTCTTTGTACTCCACCATCTTGGCTCCGCCCCAAGAAGAACTCCTTAAAAAATAGAAGTGACCAAATGAAAGAGGAAGTACAAAAGCTCACTGAAGAAACTAATTCCTTAAAAGTTAGAATTGGTTAAGTGGAAGCTAATGACTTTATGAAACATCAAGAAACAAAATCAAAAGGATGAAAAAAATAAAAAAATTGTGAAGTATTTCATTGGAAAAACAACTGACCTAGAAAACAAATCCAGGAGAAATAATATGAAAATTGCTGGACTACTCAATGTCATAAGAAAAAAAACAAAAAACTCTGGACATCATCTTTCAAGAAGCTATCAAGGAAAATTGCCCTGGTATTTAGGAACCAGAACGTAAAGTACAAATTGAAAAAAATCCACTAATCATCTCCTGAAAGACCTCCCAAAATGAAAACTCCTAGGAATATTGCTGCCAAATTGTAGACCTTCCAGGTCAAGGAGAAAATACTGTAAGCGTCTAAAAAGAACTAATTCAAAACTAATTCAAATACATTGGATTCACAGTCAGGATAACACAAAGTTTATCAACTTCTATGTCAAAGAATTGGAGGGCTAGGAATATGATGTTCCAGAAGGGAAAAGATGTAGAATTACAACCAAGAATCACCTACCCAGTAAAACTGGGTAGAATAATCCTTCAGGAAAAAAATGGATATTCAATGAAATAGAGGATTTTCAAGCATTCCTGAGGAAAAGGTCAGAGCTCAATAGTAAATTTGAGTTTCAAATATAAGACACAAAAGAAGCATAAAAAGGTAAACAGAAAAGAGAAATCATAAGAAATTCAATAAGGTTAAACTGTTTATGTTCCTACCTGGAAAAATGATATTTATAACTCCTACGAACTTTCTCATTATTAGGGCAGTTAGAAGAAATATACATAGAAAGCAGCAGTGTGAGTTGAATGTGGTGGTATGATTATCTCAAAAAATAAAATTACGGATGAGAAAGAATAATGCCCTGGGAGAAGAGGCCTAAAAGACATTTTACAGTGGAGGTGGGGATATAGGGGAAGGGCGAGGGAAGTGTGTGAACCTTACTTTCATCAGAATTGGATCAGAGAGGGAATAATATGCACACTCAGTTAGGTGTAGAAACCTATTATACCATACAGGAAAGTCGGAGGGAAAGAGAGGATAGAAGAAGCAGGGCAGGCAGAGCTGATAGAAGGGAGGGAAGTTTGGGGGAGATAAAAGTCAAAAGCAGAACACTTTTGAGAATGTATAGTGTATAAAGAGAGAGATTAGCATAAACAGGAAGTAGGATGGAGGAAAATATATAGCTGGTAATCATTACTGTGGAAGACAGTTTTTACAGTGAGTTTCTCTGTTAGAGATTTCATTTGTCAAACATTTAGAAAACTGTGTTAAATTTATAGAAATAAGAGTTGTTCCTCAGTAGATAAATGGTCAAAGATGTATATGAACAGCCATTTTTCAAAGTAATCAAAGCTATCTACAGTCATATTAAAAAATGCTCTAAATCACTATTGATTAGAGAAATGCAAATTAAAACAACTCTGAGCTACTACTTCATACCTGTCAGATTGGCAAATATGACAGAAAAGGAAAATGACAAATATCGGAGAGGTGTAAAAGCAAGCACCCTCACGTGCCCAGGATGACCTACTAGCACAGATTCTTTGATCTGCTTTCCTAAAAGGAAAGCAACTTTTGAGGGAGTCATTCTTCTTTAATTACATATACCAACAGAGAAAGTACAAGCACAGAAATAAAAACCAACATCAGGATTTCTAACTGACCATAAGCAATACATACATCATAGATCAACAGATAGCTCCAACTGTCCAACCATTACATACATACTTCGTTACCAGAGAGAAAAGCACCAATATCTGAGTTTTCAAAGTTGGAGGGCTCCTTAACGGGTATCCAGAGTCTCATCTGTCACATGAACCCTCTTCCAAAGAGTAAGCCCCAAAGCAAAATGCTAACCTCAGTATATATAGAGCAAGAAAGCATCACAATCCATGGACTTCAGTGCCTAATTAACAAAAGGTGTGAAAGCCTTCAAGCAAACAAACCTCCCCTAATCAAGCTTCCCTTGTTGGGCTCCAGTGAGGCCAATAATGGTGGGGAAGATCTTTAACTTCCATTAACACAAATCCCATTATCATTACAATGGGATGTGGGAAAATTAAAACATTGATATATTGTTGGTGAAGTTGTATACTGATTCAGCCACTCTGGTGAGCAATTTGGAACTACGCCTAATGGACTTTAAAACTATGCATACCCTTTGACCAAGCAATATCACTTCCATGTCTGTATCCCAGAGAGATTTAAAAAAATAAGGAAGATGACCTATATGTACAAAAATATTTATAGCAACTCTTTTAGTGGTGGCAAAAAATTGGAAATTGAGGGAATGTCCATCATTTGGGAAATGGCTGAACAAGTTGTTGTACATGATTGTGATGGAATACTATTATGCTTTAAGAAATGATGAGCAGGATGCTCTGAGAAAAATGTGGAAAGATTTACATGAATTGATGTAAAGTGAAGTAAGCAGAACCAGGAGAACATTGTACATAGTAACAGCAATATTGTATGATGATTTACTATGAATTACTTACCTAGTCTCAGTAGTACAATGATCCAAGACATTTCTGTACGACTTGAGATGAAAAGTGCTGTCCATCTCCAGAGAAAGAGCTGGTAGAGCCTGATTGCAGATTTGTTTTTTACTTTATTTTTCTTATCTTGTCTGTTTTCTTTCACAGAATGATTTACATGGAAATGTGTTTTGTATGACCAAGCATATATAACCTATGTCCAGTTGCTTGCCTTCTCAACAAAGGGGGCAGGGAGAGAATTTGGAACTCAAATTTTGAAAAAAAAGTGTTAAAATTATTTTTACATATAATTGGGAAAAAGTAAAATATTAAAGAGAAGAAGAGCTTATGGAAAAACTAGCTAGTATAGATAATATATAATGCAGGTAGGTGCACAGTGGTTAGAGCACTGAACCTGGAGTCCAGAGGGAGTTCAAATGTGGCCTCGGATGCTTGCAAGTGGTATGACCTGGGCAAGTCATTTAACCCTGTATGCCTCAGTTTCTCATCTGTAAAATGAACTATAGAAGGAAATGACAAACCAGTCTAGTATCTTTGCCAAGAAAACCTTAAATGGGGTCATGAAGAAGAGTCGGACATGACTGAAATGACTCAATTGATAATACGTAATTGATAATTTTCAATAAAATTTGTGGTAATTCAAACACTAGGTGGCATAGGAAATTAGAGAAGGGAAAAATAAGTGTGAGGTGGGGTGAGGGAAGGGAGAAGAAGTTTTATAGTAAAGTAACCTTTACCTGGGCTTTGAAGGATAGAGTGGAAAAAGGGAGATAGAAAGCAGCAAATAGACAAGTACAAAGGTGTTAATGAGGATGCATTGAGAACAGTGTAGACACTGGCAGATTGGAATGAGGGATGTCATATTAGAGAATATTGAGAAAGTTGTATAGATGAACAACTACAAAAGGTAGGTAGAATTTTCACACCATTTGTAAAACAGGGAGAAAGTTACAAGATGTTTGTAATAATTGTTCTTAAGATTTTGTGTGTGGGGGTGTCTTTTAGTAATTCATAGGGATTCCTGTGACATTCCTTTTCCCACCCCTCCTACTTTCCCATTCCTAATGTACTCTGGGAAAACAAAAGTAGAGGAATTGCTCCACCTGAAAGTTATCCAGATTTGGGTAGATTCTGGGGTCATGCAATTCTATCACTATGTCTGTTCAAATCTTAACTACCCTATCAATTAATGTTGGCATATTGTCATCATGATTATTAATGACAGGAAAACTAAATTCAAATGACTGTGTAATCATTTATGACAGCGAAATTACTGATTAGTACTGCAGAGCATAACTTCAGCATTTAGGAGACCTTCTAACTCTTTTTTTTCACGTTCTGCTGGTATTCAAGCTGTTTTCCCTTGTTCTTGCTGCTGACCAGTACGCTTTCTTTTTTTAAATCACGTCTTTCTCTATCACCATTGGTTTGACTATTAAGTGACAAATTATTTTTTCCATGGCAATTCATGATACAAAGAACGAAAAAAATTTTAAATTGCTCCATCCTGACTCCACAATGACTGTGGTAGAATGGGTGTGAAGAGTGTAGTTGTTACTAAGAATCACTTTTTAGATTCCCTGTAAATATTAACCATGGGTGTTCTGTGTGTGAAACCTTTGTTCAGGACATAAGTAAAAATCTGAAAAGAAGTTTTAGCACAAAGAAAAATATTTGCTAAATTGCAGTATTATTATATTCTTGCATTTGTATGCTTATGTGTGTGTGTGTGTGTGTGTGTGTGTGTGTGTGTGTGTGTGTGTGTGTGTATAGGCTCTTAGTTTCAAGGATTACTCTTTACCATATTAAGGAACAGTTCATTTTATTGCTATACTTTTTAGTGTTCCTAACAGAAATGGGTATTTTGTTGGAAACTTTTCATACATCTCTTTATGTAATCATGTTTCTTGTTATAGTTTATTATATTAATATATTTCTGTATAGTTGACAGGTAGACTCTGAAATGTTTTTTACATTCTGTAGTTCTTTTGAATAGAATTAATTTTTATTTCTCTTTCTAATAGGTTTGATTGGCACTATATAGAAAAGTTGGTAATTTGTGTTTTTTTTAAGTCCTGAAACTTTTGTTGGTGTTGTTTCAGTTGATTTTTGTTAAATATCTAGGATTTCTTAAATAGACTGTCATATCATCTGCAAAATGATAGGTTCTTTTTCATCTTTCACTAAGCTTATCTAATTGTCTTAACATTAAATCAGTTCTA
Organism: Notamacropus eugenii; assembly: GCF_028372415.1. Taxonomy (NCBI): domain Eukaryota; kingdom Metazoa; phylum Chordata; class Mammalia; order Diprotodontia; family Macropodidae; genus Notamacropus; species Notamacropus eugenii. Next base: position 39,581,174 of record NC_092872.1, on the reverse strand, counting down.
CATTTCTGATATGTATATATGTGTGTATATATAATATAAAAATCGAATATAATCATAGTATATAATCTTATAAATATATTGCTTTAGCCTCTTTATAATATTTTTTCAATAATTTCTCTGATTAGCTAATTGCTAATAATTGCAGCCAGTTATATAGTGCTTACTATGTGCCAGGCGCTACGCCAAGGACTTTACAATTATTTCATTTGATCCTCACAACAGTCCCATTATTCCCATTTTACAGATAAGGCAACTGAGGCACACAGGTTAAATGACTTGGCCAAGGTCACATAGCTAGTGTCTGAGGCCAGTTGTTTTCATTTTTATATTTTTATATATTTATATAATATATCATCTTTATATTCTTTCTTAGAAATTTTTCGGTGACTTGGATTTTAAATGCATTTAACTACTACATGTTTCTCTAGAAATAATGAAACCATCAGATTTGCTTTTTTTGTGGTATCAGACTATGGAGGAATGCCAGTCCACTGCCTTCCAATTCTGGTTGATCACAGGATGCTTCTGAATTTGGACCAATCTGCTCCCTATGTAATCCCCCTGTTTATAGCATTTGCATAACATTGTCGTGCTAAACCAATCACTGATATCAGTAGAGTCCAGTTGTCTGGCATTTCATTGTTCTTGGCTAGGCCATCACAACTGTTGCAGTGGTCTCAGGATACAGTCACCTGGTTTCATAGTCTCTTAATTTGTCAATCTCTCTTTACCCTTTTGTCATCCTTCCTCCCCCTCCCTTTCCTCTCCCACATGGATGATGACTTAGGCTTGGAAAATGTTGTTATTACTGTTATTGTTACAACATTGTGGTGAAGAGTTCCTTAAGCCTCAATTTCCTCTCTATAAATTGGAAATTATACTGCCTACCTCATAGAACTGTTTGTTAGGAAAGCACTTAAAAGTTATTAATGTATTTTCTGTATTAAACTTTATCCCCCAAATATTCCTACCCCCTTCCCCCCCCCCCAAGCACCATCTCTTTTTGTGAAAACCAAAACTTCTAATGGAATAAGAAGAAAATAATAATAAGAAGAAGAACAACAGCAGCAATGAAGCACTCTCCCTATGCATCAGGGACAAGCTCTCTTCTAAATGTACACGCCACATATGTGTGTTTGTCCTTCGTTGCCGAAGAAGACCATGCCATCAGAGAAATGATGACATGACTTGCACTTGACTTTGTTTTGAGTGAGGGAGGGCTGTGCAGGTCACCAGCCTCACTTCTCCAGAGCCATCTGAATCCAGTGGCCAGATATTCATCAGGATGACTGGAGATGACCCAGGATGAGGCAATTGGGGTTAAGTGACTTGCCCAAGGTCACACAGCTAGTGAGTGTCTGGTGTCTGAGGTGAGATTTGAACTCAGGTCCTCCTGACTCGTTTACTGGTGCTCTATCCACTGCACCACCTAGCTGCCCCTATGTATATGCCATAATAGGAAGAGTGGACATGTAGAGACACACATGTAAGGTCTATGGCATGTGCTCAGAAGTAGCGGGAAAAACAGTGCAGGGAACCCAGGTGATCAGGTGCAAATGCAAAGGTATACACGTATGTATTTGTTGCTGTTGCTCAGTTTGAGGCATTTCTAACTCTTCATGACCCTGTTTGGGGTTTTCTTGGCAGAGATGCTGGAGTCATTTTCCATTTCCTTCTCCAGCCCTTTTTACAGATAAGGAACTGAGGCCAACTGGGTTTAGTGACTTGCCCAGGGTCACATAGCTAGTAAATGTCTGAGGCCAGATTTAAATTCAGGAAGCCTGGCTCTACACTCTTATGTGCTGTGCAGCTTAGCTGCCCCCAGGGTACATAAATGAAGGGGAAATTGGCCTCTGATGCTGAAGGCCTGCAGTTACTTCCAAGAGCTGTCTGTCTCTTAAAACAAAGAATAAAGAGGGGAAATAGCTCAGAAAAACTAATGGGCCCATTACTGAAGTCCAGCATTACATGGAGTGTTTCACATTCATCGTGCCCCACCTCTGTGCAGGGGACACACATTCTGCCTTTTCTTTGGGGTCAGACTTGGTCATTTTTGATTTTTGTTATTCATTACATTTGCACTGTTGTTATTGTGCCTGTGGTATATCTGGTTCTCCTTATTTCACTTTGCTCCTGTAAATTTTCCCATCCTTCTCTTTAGCCTTTTCCAAGTCAGTGAACAGCTGCTTTGTTGCCAGTTCTTTTTTTTTTTTTTCCTAATGAGAAACTAATCTTATAGTAAATGTTTTGTTGTATTTGGAACTTTTCTTTCTGTCTTTTCCCTCCTAGGAGCATATACCTAGCAATAGTATCTTGCAGTCAAGATACATTTTAGCCATTTTCTTAGCATACTTCTAAATCATTGAGGAAAGTACTTTACCTTCCTTAAAGCAGCACATAAACATGAGCGTATGTTATTGCAATTTAATAGAATCATTCAGAAATATAAACAACTAAAGTGTAAGTGGAAGCTAACCTGTGGTTGGCATTTACCAAATATAACCCTTTTCTCCAATGTGTCCTGCAATAAAAAAAATTACTGCACTATTTTTGTAGCTTGAAAATTGCACATTTTAAAAATTAAAATAATCAGTCAAAACAGGATGACTGATGTGTGTTTCACTTTATGACTTAGATTTTAAAACTAAGACATTAAGACCATTTATCATTTATAATTTTTCATTTACAGCTTAATTAATTTGTCTCACTAAGGATTTTAGAAAAAATTATACTGCTATGATTTTAAAAATTATGTATGTAACATGTAAGATATACATATTTTATTTAATAAATATATTTATTTCTTTGAGGTTATAACTCTTATAATATTTGAATCACAAGCTTAGAATCATTCAAGAATAGTAACTTATAAGAATATTTTTTTGTCCGTCAAAATTATTTATAATTGTTTTTTGTTTTTATAGTGGCTTGATTGTTTCTTGGAAATTTTTTGGAGACATGGATTTTAAATGAATTTCACTATATTATGTCTCTAGAAAAAATGAAATCATCAATTTTTTTTACTTTTTATAAAATAAGGTGTCAAGAGTCGAGTTTTCTTTCAGGCATTAGTTTACTTTTGTGTAGCTCAGACATGTTTCTGTAGGATTCTGTTTTTCTTAAAGAGTTGTGTTCATAAAGATAAAGTGATCTTTGTTTCACATATTGTGGTCTCAGTTTGCATCATGGTGCTTCAGATAGGGAACCAGAGCGGTGCTCATAGGCCATTGTAGAGACAAGAAAGCAAAAAAGCCCTGTACCCCAATGACTGTAATTAGTTGCATAATATAAGCTTATTATTCTGACATTCATAGAGTTAAGCAGATTATATTAAAAAGATTACTGGTTTTAATATGATTTTTCAAAAGGTGTTACAGGGGCACAAGACAGCTAAGACAACAATAAGTTATCAATTGTTTGAAATACCCATATTTAAAATCTTTTTTGTTTCTTTTAGCATTTGGTTACCAAAGTAGTATTTTTAGTGCTTTGGGACATACTATTAGTTTCCTTTACACATCAGTAAAAGTAATCTTTAAAAATCTTTTCCAAATAAATTTTATGCAGCTATTTTAATAACATTGCTTATAAATGCTGACAGTTCTGTTGATAGTTTTAAAAAATCTTTTGTTCCAGAGTATTTTCAAATTACCCACTTCGTGAAATGAAAAAATGTTCGATGTTGTCTAGGAAATAAATATTATTTAAGGTTATGCTAAGGGTTGAAATTTTGAATGACATAATTTCAAAAGTTAGTTTTAATTTCATATGACAAAGGGAATAGTAGCAATAGTCCACAGACATAAACCTTTTTGAAGTTAGTTTTAAGTATAATTGTATAATTTTTATATCTTGGGAACTTGCAGATAAATAAAAGTATGAATAATATGTTTTGAATGAAATTATGCCATTTTCATTTCAGCATAAACCACCCTCTGATATATGCTACATTCCTAAAATGAGGTATCTGTAAAGGTGAAAAAACTACATAACCATACACTGAGCATCACTCAAGTATTATATAAGCCAGATTTGGGGGGTGAGGGTGGGAGTTTGGCTTCTGTTTAGAAGAATCTGGTACTGTACTTCAAAAGACCTTTGATCTTATTGGAGTGCCTATATCCTTCATCAATATACTATAAATATGTGTCCATACACACATATATACTCAATTTTTGCATTTATTGCTGAATACTGAAGATTGGAGTGGTTTGTATGTCCCAAAGAAGGCTAAATATAGTATAATAAAAAATAGTAAATTTCAATACTTTTGGACTTTGAAACTTGACATAACTTGACATAACAATATTTTAATTACTGACACTTAAGAGTTGTTTTACTACTTTTCTACTTTTTCAAGTAATGAATGCTTTGAAAACCTATTATGATGGTAGAACTATACTGGATTTTATATACATTATTTACATAGATATATCTTATGCCTCTCCTTCTCTGCCCCCTTCTCCCTCCCCCCTGCCAGATAGTATCTTACTCATCTTTGTATCCCTCTGTGACTAGTAGCATTTTGCTTATTAGGTGTTTAAGTGTTTGTTGAATTGACTTGAATTCTGATTTTTCTAGTTCATAGATACTCTTTTGGCAAGTAACATCTGAAAGGTAACTTCAGTAGACATTTTTAGCATACATCCCCACAGATTGTGTTTTGCTATAGCAAACTAATTGCTTTTTTTAAAAAATAGGAATTTTTATCATTTGAATCATGTTCTACTTCATGACTCCATTTAGGGTTTTCTTTGCAGTTTCTGGTGTAGCTTGCCATTTCATTCTCTAGCCTATTTTACAGAGAAGGAAATAGGTAAACAGGATTAAGCGATTTGCCCAGGGTCAAGTTAGTAAGTATCTGAGACCAGATTTGAACTTAGGAAGGTAAGTCTTCCTGATTCCAGGCCTGTTACTCTTTCCTCTGTGCCACCTAGTTGTTTACCACTCATTGCCCTCCCCAAATAGGAATAGAATTTTGAAATATGATTACAAATTTTCCTAACTTTTTGGTTCAGACTCCATTTTCTTAAGTCTGTAGTGAGCAGATTAGTTGTCTGCATCTCTGCTATATCCAGTGGTCTAACTTTCCAGTTTCAAGAGTAACTTAAAACAACAGTAAAATGCCTCATAAGATGCAGCATAGTTCTATACACACAAAGCGATCTCAAAAAATATTTGATTAATTTTTGAGGAATAAGGGGGTTCTAATTTGCTGAGATGTTCTGTAAAAAATATTCTGTACTTCTCCAGTAAATGTTACATGATGACAATATAGGTTAGGTCAAAAGATTTTGTTATTGTCCTTTGGAGAAAAATAGGTTTGCTGTGGTAAAACTAAGAGGACTTGTTGTGGATATCTTCCACTTCTGGTAATCTGGATAGTTAAAATGTGGTTTATGATTTCCTGGCAAATGGTATGCATAGTATTGACTTGTTGACAAAAGATAGGAAAATGAGAAGTCACAATAATTACCTGATTGTTTTTGTCTAGTTTTCTTTTTCTAATCTTTTTTTATAAGACAGATCATTTTATAAAGTTTGATCTTTTCTGTGATGGAATTAATAGAAAGTTTGAAGAAAAACAGTGTTATTTCTTGTAAATTATTGTGCCTCCCAACTGCAGAAAAGAGGAAATGATTGGGTACTTTTATCAACTTGTGTTTTGCTATGATTTCTAATGAGCTATGGTTATGCTTGGAAAAAATGAGCTTCATTTTCTTTTTTAAAGTTAAAAAAAATTGGTCTTTTGTTTTTTTGCAACGTACATTTCCCAATATTTCCCTCTCTCTTCTGCCTCCCATAGAGCCATTCTTTATAATAAAGGATTAAAAAAAGAGGAAAAAAGCACATCAGCAAAGTCTGACATTTTTTATAGTGTTGTTCCATATCTAAAGTCCTTGAGCTCTGCAAAGAAGGGAAATAGAAGGACCTCATTATCTCTTCTGTGGAGCCAAGCTTCATCATTACAATCCCATAGCATTCAATTTTTTTTGTTATTGTTCTTTCCACTTATGTTATTGTGGTCACTGTATATGTTGTTTTTCTGATTTTGCTTCCTTCATTCTGCTCCAGTTCATGAAAGTGTTTTTCTTCATAATGATCTTCTCTTCTTTTGAAGTGTAATTATTGTATATATACCACAACTTTTTTTTTTAATGCAGTCTTGAATCAGTGAACAAATACTTTGTTTCTAGTTCTTTGCTACTAAAAAAAGTATGACTATAAATAGCTTGGTTGTATTTTGGGACCTATTTTTCTATCACTGACTTTTTTGGGTTATGTGCCTAGTGTTGATGTCTCTATGTCAGAAGTCATGCACATTTTGATCTCCTTTTTCACATAATTCCAAATAACATTCCAGAATGATCGGACCATTTCACAGATTATGGGACACATGAAGTGGCATTATTGAAATTTGTATGTGTATTTCCATTGGGTGTGGAACCAGTTACCATATTTTACTTGTTACTTTGAATAAGGCAAATGCAACTATTCAACCACTCCAGAGGATTAATTATTTAAACAACTTAACTGTATTGTTCCTCTGTTTTCTCATTTTTGCTCGGTATGAGGTAAAAATTCAAGAGTTCTATTAATTTGTAGTTTTCTTAATTTTAGGAATTTGAAGCTATGTTGCATATAGTCATTGATGGAAAAACTATTTGTCTATAAAGGAATGATTTTTGGTGTTATCTGTGTTAGTTCTCTATATATTTTGGATATCAGACCCTTAAAAAGAAATTTGGCACACATTTTTTTTCCAACACAATCACTTTTCTTCCTTTCCAAGTTACATGAATTTTGTTCATATAAAACTTTTTCAGTTACAGTTAATAAAATTATCTTTTTTTGTGATTGTCCCAATTCCTGATTTGATTAAAAATTCACTCCCATAGTCATCCATAGCTTTTAAAGGTATGCAATATATTTTTTAATAATGTGACTTGTAATATTCAAGTCACATGTATAATTTAAACTTATTGTGGCATGTGATATAATTGGTTTGTCTAAAGCAGGGAATGTCAACCATTTTTGTGTCATGGACTCCTTTGGCAGTCTGGTGAAGGATATTAACTCCTCAAAAGAATACTTTTAAATGCATAAAATAAAATGCAAAGTATTTTTACAAAGAAAATGAATTATATAGAAAATATAGTCATTTTTCTAACTCATGGATTGTTAAGAACTTCTGTTTTTTACCTAATTTCTGTCAAACCACTTTCTAGTTTTCTCAACAAATTTTGTCAGAAAAGAAGTCCTTCTCTAAGTAATCTATGTTCTTGAGTTTATTGAATGCTAGGGTATTGAGTTCAATTGTTTCTGATTCTTCTTTATCTAGTATGTTTCCATTGCACTGTTTTTCTATTTTTTTAGTTTTGATTGTTTCTGTATAATTTGAAATCTGGAAGTGGTATTCACCTGCATTCCTACTTTGTTTCATTATTTCATCTAATATTCTATATCTTTTATTTCTCCAAATATATATATTGTCTAGCACTATAAAATATCCTTTAGGAGTTGCATTGGCATAGTATTAAATCTAGAAATTGATTTAGGTAGTATTGTCATTTTTTATATTGACACAACCCAACAATGAGCCCTAAATATTCCTGTAGTTATTTGAGTCATTCTTTTTCTCCTCTTTTAAAAATTAATTAATTTAGTTTTAGTTTTCAATATTCGCTTCCACAATATTTTGAGTTCCAAATTTTCTCCCCATCTTTCCACTTCGCCCACCCCAAGACAGTGTGCTTTCAGATTACCCCTTCTCCCAATCTGCCCTTTCTTCTGTCACACCCCTCCCTTCTCTCATCCTCTTTCCTTCTTTTCTTGTAGGGCAAGATAGATTTCTATACCCCATTGCCTGTATATCTTGTTTGCCAGTTGCATGTAAAAATAATTTTTAACATGCATTTTTAAAACTTTGAGTTCCAACTTCTCTCCCTTCCTCTCTCCCCACCCATCCCCACTGAGAACACAAGCAATTTGATATAGGTTATACATGTGTAGTCATGCAAAACACTTCCATGACAGTCATGTTGTGAAAGAGTAACTATATTTCCCTCCATTGTATCCTGCCCCCCCATTTATTCTGTTCTTTCTTTTGACCCTGTCCCTCCTCAAAAGTGTTTACTTTTGATTATCCTCTCCTCCAATTTACCTTCCCTTCTATCATCCCTTTTACCCCCATTCCCTACTTATCCCCCCCCCCCCACATTCCTGTAATGTAAGATAGATTTTCATACTAAATTGAGTGTGAGTGTTATTCCCTGGTTAAGCCAAATTCAATGAGAGTAACGTTCATTCTTTCCCTCTCACCTCCTCTCCTTCACCTCCATTAAAAAAGCTTTTTTCCTGCCTTTTTTATGTGAGAGATAATTTACCCCATTCTATTTCCCCCTTTGTCCTCCCAATATATTCCTCTCTCATCTATTAATTTTATTTTTTTAGATATCATCCCTTCCTATTCAGTTCACCCTGTACCCTCTGTCTATATGTATATAATCCCTCCAACGACCCAAATACTGAGAAAAGTCTCAAGAGTTACAAATATTACCTTTCCTTGTAGGAATGTAAACAGTTCAACTTTAGTAAGTCCCTTATGATTTCTCTTTCCTGTTTACCTTTTCATGCTTCTCTTGATTCTTGTATTTGAAAGTCAAATTTTCTATTCAGCTCTGGTCTTTTCATCAAGAATGCCTGAAAATCCCCTATTTCATTGATTGACCTTTTTTTCCCCTGAAGTATTATACTCAGTTTTGCTGGGTAGGTGATTCTTGGTTTTAATCCTAGTTCCTTTGACCTCTGGAATATCATATTCTAAGCCCCGTGATCCCTTAATGTAGAAGCTGCTAAATCTTGTGTTATCCTGATTGTATTTCCACGGTACTTGAATTGTTTCTTTGTGGCTGCTTGCAATATTTTCTCCTTGACCTGAGAGCCCTGGAATTTGGCTACTATATTTCTAGGAGTTTTCCTTTTGGGATCTCTTTCAGGAGGTGATTGATGGATTCTTCCAATATCTGTTTTATCCTCTGGTTCTAGAATATCAAGACAGTGTTCCTTGGTAATTTCTTGAAAGATGATGTCTAGGTTCTTTTCTGATCATGGCTTTCAAGTAATCCAATAATTTTTAAATAGACTTTCCTGGATCTATTTTCCAGGTTATTTATTTTTCCAATGAGATATTATTGCACATTGTCTGCTATTTTTTCATTCCTTTGGTTTTCTTTTATAATTGATTTTTCATAAAGTTATTAGCTTCCATTTGCTCCATTCTAATCTTTAAGAAATTATTTTCTTTAGTGAGCTTTAGGACCTCCTCTTCCATCTGACTAGTTGTGCTTTTTAAGACACTATTCTCCTCATTGGCTTTTTGGATCTCTTTTTCCATTTAGGTTACTCTATTTTTTAAGGTGTTATTTTCTTCAGCATTTTTGGGGTGCCCTTTAGCAAGCAGTTGACTCAGTTTTCCTGATTTTCTTACATCACTGTCCTTTCTCTTCCCAATTTTTCTTCTACTCTTACTTGATTTTCAAAATCCTTTTTGAGTGCTAGACCAATGCATATTTTTCTTGGAGGTTTTGAATGTAGGAGCTTTGACTTTTTGTCTTCTTCTATTTTTATATTTTGGTCTTCCTTGTCACCAAAGTCAGATTCTACAATCTGATGCTTTTTCTGGTCTTTGCTCATTTCCCCAGCCATTCACTTGACTTTTAAGCTCTTTTTCAAGGTAGTTCTCTGCTTCCAGTGGGAGTGGGAGGTGTACTGTCAGCTGCTGGATTCCCCCACAATCTGTGGGCCTAGAGTGTGGAAACAGCCACTGCTGCTGCCCCTGCTGTTGCTGTGGCTGCTGCTGGCTCCTCCACCCCCTCCACTGGCCTGGGGCTGGACTCTACTCTCTCACATAGGTCTGACAGGTTTTTCCATTGATCTTCCAATTTGTCCTCAGCATTTTGGGGTTGTGAATTCTAGAAACCACCACAGGTGCTAGAGGTTCAGTCTCCCCAAGGTCTTGTTAGGTCCCCTCAGTGCCATCATAGCCCATGCTGAACTGTATTCTGTTTCCATTGAGGTGAAATAGATGCTTTCCATCAACCTTCCAGGCTGCCTTGGGCTGGAGATTTGCTTCACACCAATATTGTGTGGGTTCTGCAACTCCAGAATTTGTTTAGAGTCATTTTTTACAGGTATTTGACTGGGCTTGGGGGCGGAACTCTAGCGAGTCCCTGCTTCTACTCCACTATCTTGCTTCCACCCCCCCCCCAACCCACTTTCCCTGAGTCATTCTTTGTTTCTTTGAAGAGCATTTTGTAACTGTACCTATGCAGGTCCTTGGTGTGTCTTGGTAAATTGAGTCCAAAATTTCATGCATTTCTTGGTTATTTTGAATGAGACTTGGCTTTGTCTTATTTCCTCCTAGATTTTAAAATTACCATATAGAAATGCATTTGATTTTTGTGGCTTTATTTCAATTTCTTCTACTTTACTGAAATTGTCTCAGTTTCCTTGCTGATTCTCTAAGATTTTTTTAAAGTAAATCATCATTTGTGTCATCAGCAAATGTGATTGGTATGGTGTATAAATTATGTATTTTCAATAGGAATTTATTTTTTTCTCCAGTGATTAACTATTGAAAACAATTCAAGAGTCACAAAATGTAAGAGCTAGTAGAGAATCTGGAGACCACTTAGTTTAATCCTCTCATCATATAGATCAGCAGACTGAAGCTCTGAGAAGTTAATTTAATTGGGATCTGGGTCCTCCGACTCAAGTTCAAGGTCTCTTTGTTTTATCTAATATTTTATTGGTACTTTAAAAATTTATCACTGTTATTTTCCAACTTCTCCTTCACCCTTTAAACCTTGTGTTTTAACAAAGAAACAAAATGGATATCTTGACCACGCTATTGAAGAGGCGCTGTCTAAGAAACTTACCTCATTTAAGAGTTTTACTAGGGTGAGGAAGGTGTGTTTCTTCATTTGGCCTCTGAAGTCAAGATTGATCAAGAAATCAGTCAGAATTCTGATAACCTTTAGTGTCGTTTTCGCTTGCAGCATTGTTCATTGTATAAATTGTTGTCTTGTTCTTGCTACTTTACCCTGAATCACTTTACACTTGCTTTCCCAAGTTTCTTTCATCTTTATGTATAGATTTTTATGACAGAAGAACATTGGGTTACACTTATATGCTTGTTTGTTGAGACAGACAAGTGCTCCTTCTGTTTACAGTTTCTTGCTGCCACAAAGAAGTGCTGATAAAAATATTTCTACTTACGTGGGAGCTTTCCCTCTGTCTATGTCTTCCTTAGGATAAATGTTTGGAAATATTGGGTCAGAGGGTCTGAAATGTTTAGTCTCTTTTCTAGTGTAGTTCCACATTTTCTTTCAGAATGTTTGAACTAATTTATAATTCTATCCCTCAGTGATTTTTACTATTTATTTTATTTTTTGCTAATTTGATGAGTATGAGATTAAAACTCAGAATTATTTTAATTTATATTTCTTGTATTTGATTTGGAACATTTTATGTGTTTTTTGATCATTGGTATTTCTTCTGAAAACTGGTTATATCCTTTGGTCTGTTGGAAAGGGTCTTATAAGTTTATAATAATTCCTTATACATTTTTGATACTAAATTTTAATCATATTTCATATGAAGATTTTTATCCAACTGAAGATTTCTCTTCCTGTCTTGGCTGCATTGATTTTTATTTGCGCTAAACCTTTAAAAAAATTTTAAACCAAATTGACTATTTTATCTTTTATGATCACTTTTAAATATCTTTCTATTTAGCACATAACCTTTCAACTGTGGTTTAAAAGTTTATTGCTAATTCAGTTTTTTTCTGTTCTGGCAACATCTAATTCATCTTCACTTTTTTTTTCTGGTGTCATTTTTTTTCTTTTCATGCCTTTTAGGTCAGGAAGAAAGATTGGCTTTTTATTAGTGCTTCCAAATATTGAAACTTGTTTGCACAGAAAGGAAAGCACCCTAGCCTAAAATTCTCTTCCTACTCTAACCATTTACAGTTATTGTCTGTATAATTGACAGTTAATCATAACCTGTCTGTGATATTTCCTCCATTACTGTATTATGTATTATTCAAAACTTTTTTTTCTATTTTAACATATTTATATCTCTCCAACTAGTAGACCAGTCCCTTGAGGGCAGTTTAAGATAAAGCCTAGTTGTTCTTTAGTAACGCCTCCTGGTGCCTGGCTGATTAAAAGGTGATGATTTGATTATGACACTAGACTGTCTTCAAGGTGTTTGTGTACAAAGATAGCATTAGCAGCATTGTTTTCATTTGCGATTTTGTTTGTTTTTCTTATAGGCAAATGCACTAAAGAAAATTCAGCACTGGAATGGCTTGCCTCACCATGACAGAGATGGAGGGATCAGCCACATCTTCTACCCATCAAAATGGAGATATTCCTGGGAATGATGATGCTTTGAAGCAGATAGAGCCAGTTCTTCAAGTCTATCTTTACCACTCTCTTGGGAAACCTGAAGGAGATTATCTGCAGTTTCCAATTGGGGAATATATTGCTGAGGAAATTTGTATTGCCGCTTGTAAAGCTTGTGGTAAGTATAAAAAAGGCAATTGATAGACAACCACTTTAGGTGATTTAATATAGAGTATAGGATTTGGAATTGGAGGTCTTCAAATCCCTGCTATTCTCTTCACTAACTGTGTGACATTAGATAAGTCACTTAATCTCTAGGGGCCTTAGTTTCATTTTATAGAAGAACAAGCTTGCTTACCCCAGATTTGGAGATGTAGGAGAGGGATTGTTAGAACCAGCGAGGCTAACAACAGTAAGAAGTTGGCATATTTATTAAACATTCAATAGCTTTATATTAAATGACTATACCAGGATTAAGTAAGTGGTCACTGGAATAGATTAAGATACATCCTTGCTCTCATGGAGCTGGTAGTTCAGAATAGAGGGAAGGCAATAAATACTGACATACTACTAGGTAACTGTATGGTAAATATACTAATTACAATACTGAATAGAAAATAACGGTGATAACAATTGACATTTATTTTGTTCGTTAAGATTTGCAAAGCACTTTTCATGTTATCTCATTTGTTCCTCGTAATCTTGTATAATAATATAATAAAGGCTTAAGTTATACAAAGTCTAAGGAGAGAAAGATAATTTTCAACCGAGATTGGGATATGAGGCAGGAAAATAGTAGAAATTTTATGACAGTTGTGATTTGATCTGAATCTTGAAAAACAGATAGTATTTCAGAGTATTCCAGGGATGCAAGTGAAGCCATGAAGGTAGGAGACAACACCATGAGACACAGAGTTGCCCATTTTTATAAGAGGACCAACTTCATTTCAATTCAATGGCATTTATTAAGCTCTTGTTATGTGCTAAGCTTGTGGGGCACAAAAAAAAAATGGCAAAAAACAGTCCCTGTCCTCAAGAAGCTTACCATCTAATAAGGAAACCACCTCCAGTAGATGGTCCATGCAACAATGGATAGCACATTCTGGACATACAATTGACATTCTTCAGCCACTTAATTTTTCCTATGTTGTTATTTAGGCTTTTACTCTTTTGAGCCATAGATTTCTGCAATTCTTAAGGGCTTGATGATATTATATCATGGAAAGTAGTTTATGGGTTCAATTTATTAGTATCTTCACAGTCACTTCTTTTAGTATAAATAACATGTACTTTCCCCCAGTCATTTAGCATCTTCTCTCCTTTCATATATGTCAACATATGTTCTTAAAATCAGTGCCCTTAAAATCACGTTGCCTCTAGCATAGACCCTTCTCTGAGTACTCAGTGTGACTATTTTTTTAGTCGTTTTGATTTTCTTTAGTACTTCCACATACAGCACATTGGAAACTGTGATGTTGGAGTTGATATATAGTGGTTTGAATGTTGCTGTTGACATGCAGTTTGTTATTTTCATCCATTTCTCCTATTCCACTTTCATCTTTAAATGGGATTAAGATAATCTGGCTTATTTGAATTTCATACCAAACTTTTTGTAAAGCTGCTAATTTACTCTTCCCTCTTGGATGTGATGCTGCTCACAATCTTCCATCATTATACTGCTTAATATTTTTTGCAAATGAGTTTATAATCTTATGTTGCTCCCAGCTGCTGTATTTCTCTGTTTAACAAGAAGATCAAGAGTTTCCTGACTGAGGTGAGTTTCTAGGCATTTTTGGCTTTTTCATTCTTTTTTCATTATCCATTTATCTGTTCCTGCTGAAAGCATTTTTAAAAATAGGTCAAGATAGAGCTGCTTTGATCACTCACTCTTCATACCCTCCCATTTTTATCTTCTAATTTAGTGCCGATTTTGCTATTTGTTCTAACAAAGTAGTGGTCTTATTATATACAAATTATCCAGAAGTAACTCCTACATCTAGAACTATTCTTTCCTTGTGTAAGATACATTCATTTTCATTTTCTATGATATAATTTGGTGTTTGGAGGAAGCTTTAGGAAGTGGTAGAGAATTGGTCTCAAAGTCCAACAGGTGCCACCTCTTACGTATATTGGCCATGTGACCCTGAGAAAATCATTTAACCTCTCTGTGGCCATAAGTAACTCTCTAAAATTAAATGACAGAGTGGATGTCAATTTACTTTTGTTCAGGGAGTTTCTTCATCAGAATTCTGTATACCAACTATGTCATAGGTCTGTTAACCTACTCTCCCACCCCCAAATGATATTCACCATGTCAAATACTTATCAACTCTGTTCTGAAAAGAAACTATTCATGGAAAACCTCTCCCCTCATCCCTTTGTGGAGGTGTTTGAGATTTCTTTTCTATGTATTGATCAGTTTTACTGATTTTTGTTCTCTTCCCTCTGACTTTTTTTTTTAACTTTAATTTTTTTAGATTTAATTTTTAAAAATTCCTTGTCATATGGGATGATGGAATTCTGGGAAGAAGTAAGGGGAGAGATACAGATGATGTAAAAACAAAAGATATCAAAATTTTGATTTAAATTAGTAAATATTTATACTGTTTCAGTGCAAACTTCTGTGTAGTATAAACATTTAGCTTTTTCCATTTTTTTATCGAGTCTCTTTTGCCCACTTTTGCATTAAAGTCACCAAATATCAAAGTTGATTTACTGTTCAAGATCTTTTTTGAAGAGTTTCTCTATTCATTTGTCCCCTGCCATAGACTTTGGCACTCATTATCTTTGCCCCCAAACCCTTTTCTCTTTTGAACTTCACTATTACTGTTGAAGGCATCACTACTGTCCCAGTCACCCAGGCTTACAGTCTCAGTGTCATATTCATCTTGTCTCCTCCACTTACCCCATATATCCAATCTTTTATCAGGTCTTATTATTTCTATCTCACAACAACATCTCTTATATTTATCCCCTCTTCTCCATTCACACTGCTGACACCCTGGTACCAGTTCTCATCACTTTCTCTGTAGGCTATTGAACTCGTCTTCTGGTTTGTCTCCCTGCCTCATCTTTCCCCATTCTAACCCATCCTCTGCTCAGCTGGCAAAGTGATCTTCCTAAAGCACTCTCTTCTCCCTGCTCAATAAACTCCAGTGGCTGCCTGTTAACTCGAGGATCAAATATAAAATCCTCTGTTTAGCCTTTAAAGTCCTTTACAACCTTGTCCCCTTTTACCTTGACAAATTTTCATACACTTTTCTCCCTACTCACAGAATAACTAGTTAAATTCACTTTGATGAATAATAATGACATTGCCAGTGTGTTAAAAATAATTTATTTTAATATCCATGGCATTATTTTGCTTGGTAAAACCATTCCCTTACCAAATTATCTTAAGTCCTCAACTAATGAAGTCCAGATTAAAGTTTTTCAGTTGATAGCCTAAACTTGCAGATTGTTATTTAAAACAAAAAAAAATTTGAGGATGAATTTGTGTAAACATAAGACTCCCTTGTATGTATTTAAAGCTTTCTTTTTTAAGAAAGGCCCTAACAGACACTTCCGAAGCTGTAAATACCCCTCATGAAAGCACACAGTTCTCCCAGGTACCCTCTCAGTTGGAAATAAAACTGATTTCTAGTTTTGAAAACTGAGCAAAGCAACTAAATTTTAAGAAGTAGAAAATACAGAGGAGCAAATATAGCAGGTGTTCCTTTTTTTTTAATTCTGATTTTAACAACACAAAATAAAACAACCATTTTCATATGCATAGTAGAACAAAAAAGTGATGTACGTGAAACTGCAGTTCTCTCCTATTTACCATGTGCTTTTCTTTTTAATTATATAGTAGATCGATAATCATTTATTATATGCCAAGCTCTATTACCTTACTCCTTGAGGGCAAGAATTGTTTTTGTTTTTCTTTGTATTCCCACGTAAAGGTAAAAACAGTACATGTGTAAAGGCATGTGGAACTCAGCTAAGTTCTGGGGATTCAAATAGGAGAAAACAAAATAATCCCTTATTTCAAGGAGCTTATATTCTAATGGAGGTTAGTTGACAAGGTTTAAACTTGTTGCTGAGTTAGGAGAATGCCTACCCCAAGCATATGAAGACTTCTCCCAATGGAATGGGTAGATGAAAACAATTTATTCCAGTGGCCTTGAAGGTGACTGAAGCAAGTACTGGAGAATGTTTCGAGCTGGTAAGACAATGAAAATACCAAAGTATTCCACTGCATGCTAGGCTGACATCAGTTGTCCTGACTTTTGTCTTGACTCTGGAGAGGGAGGCTGAGGCTCTGTGTCACTCTGTTGCACTTCAATCCATCTCACATGCAAGTTAAGACATCAGACATTCATGATGTCATTGACGTTCAAAAATGAAAGAAGAACAACATTCTAATGGAGAAGACAAGGTAATAGGAGAGCTGGAAAGGGGGAGGGAGCAGAAAAGAATGGAGGGGGAGGCAGAAGAAAAGAAGTCTGAAGTGATTCCAGGCATGGATATTTACATGTCAGCCACAGTTATCTGCTTAGTCTCATCAGGATTGCTTCAAGGAGAGAAAATGCATCTCATGAAGTTATGTTTCTTGTTACCTTTGGATGCACATTGTAACCGACACCTTTTCCCCTCCTATATGAGGAGAAGCAGGGAGCAATCCTTCCATTTATTCCCAACTTGTATATGTTATAGGTTTTATTTTTAACAAAAATATCAACATGAATATGATTTCTTTTCATCATTAGTGTGCTAATTTGTTCATTAGATAAAGAAGTCATGTTGAGTACCTGCAAATAAATTAATGTTTGTCAATGTAAGATTTGTAAATGTTAAATTTGTGATTCTGAGAGTCTTTTGTACTTTTTTATATCATTTCACAGTCATTTCCAGAAGTAGAAGAGCCACACAGGGTAGAGGGTCATTTAGTATGATCAAAAAGTTGATCACCTCCTGTCTAGCCTTCTAGTAAAAACTTCTTTGCACCTGCCTGGGCTGATCCTTTAAAAATATTATGCTGTTTGATTTTTATTCAAAGACTTTTTAAAACATGCCAGATTTGTAGTCCACTGTAATAACCTTTGCTACCCCAGAGACTCTTCTGTCTTTCCTTAGACACTACATCTCTTACCATGGGCAAATCATTTAACTTCTCAGAAAACAAGTTCCTCCTCTGGAAGATGAGGACAATCAAACTTGCACTACCCACCATAAAGGATTTCTGGGAGGAAAATGTTTTGCAATCCTTAAAACTATCAACGTATTGGCGCTGGTGGTGGTGATTAGTAGTATTATGTTGAATTATCTATCATAGTAATTTAAAGAGATATATATGTCCCTCCCTGCTCCACTCAACCCCCATTATTTGTATTTGTATTTAGAATAGGCTGTTTTGTCAGTTATATAAATGATATACTCTTATCTTAAGATATATTAGCACTCTTTCTGAAACTTTGTTGAAAAAACTCATTATACTGACTATATATTTAAAATAATTTGACTACATACAAAGCAACCTATGTGTATCAATAACAAGCAAAAATATTTTTCTACACAATATTTAAATTGTATTCTTAAATCTATACTACAGTGATGTCTGCCTTCATTGCAATTCTGTGATTTCACATTCAGTTATGGATTTAAACAATTTAAAATGACTATTTCATTTAGGAACATATTAAGCAGATTGTGATTAATTTTAATTAAATGAAACCGGATAATTCATGTTTTTGTCATATTATGGTTATTGCAATTTACTAGTGTTCTAATCAATTGTAAAAGTATATTTTCTTGCCTCTCATTTCTCTTCATATCAGAACAATATATCCTTTATGCTAGAGTTTTTTCATTGTGTATCAAAAATAGTTATTACCTGAGGGTAAGAAAAATCAGACACTGGACCATTGTTTTATTCAGTTTTAAGTGCAACCGCAGGTTAAACTTTGCTTCCCATTCCTGTGTTTTCCCTTATATACAGTAGGATACAGAAAATTAATGGTATTTGAGACAATTTGAGTTGCCACTGACTGTCATGCTAGTTTCCTGAATGATGAATATTTGGTGTTTTAAGTACTTTCAGTGTATGTACATCTCACCACTGCTAACTGGAAATTTAAGATAGATAGACTTTTTATTTCATATTTATATTGAACAATAACTATGATAATTTTTCTGTTTTCCTAGGTATCACACCTGTCTATCATAATATGTTTGCTTTAATGAGTGAAACTGAGAGGATCTGGTATCCTCCCAACCATGTCTTCCATGTAGATGAGGCAACCAGATTCAATGTACTCTACCGAATAAGGTACTTTTCCAAATAAAGTAGTGAAATGTTTTATGTGATAGTGAGGAGAAATGGGGAGGGGGATGACAAATTTTCAAATTAATTACAAAAATTAAGGTACAAAACCAACAGAGAACAAAACAGGTCTTAATTCCCTTTGTATAAAACAGTAAAAGGTTGGTTAGTGGGAATTCTTTAGGAATCAAATTTTGTGGCATTTTGATGGTGACTGAGATTTCAACGTTTATAATTATAATTGTGGAAACATAATCTGGTCAGGAGAGTTAACTGTTCTGAAAGTTCATAGTATAGAAAACATTTCCCATAAAAACAGGCACTTTGAATTATAAGATAAAATTACACATGGACCATTCCTTTTCAGAACAAGCAGTGTTTTGTCAGATATTCATGAGGAAAAGATAGTTTTTTGCCTATTTTAAATTCAAGTAGAATTCATTACATGATATTTAACAAAATCTGACATCATGTATCTACAACTCCGAGATCTACATATTCAGTCTTAGTTTCTGTCCTCATCTTACAGACTCACATCAACAGCTCCTTAAAGGCCTTCTGTCATTTATGCATCTAAGCTGAATTCAACAAGCATTTATGTCCACACTACACCAAAAGCTGTGCTAGTAGCTGGGGATTCAGATTTTTTAAAAAGACAGTTACTGACTTCATCTAGCTTACTTTCTAGTAAAGAATGGGGGGACAAACATGGATCAAACAATCCTTCCATCCATCCATAAACACCTGCCATGTACCAGGAATCTAACTAGATCCTGGGGATACAAAGACAAAAATTAAATAACTCAGGCTGTCATAGAGCTTATATTCTAATGGAAGATAGAATAAACTAGAGAATGT
This sequence comes from Notamacropus eugenii, assembly GCF_028372415.1. Classification (NCBI taxonomy): domain Eukaryota; kingdom Metazoa; phylum Chordata; class Mammalia; order Diprotodontia; family Macropodidae; genus Notamacropus; species Notamacropus eugenii. Next base: position 39,561,599 of record NC_092872.1, on the reverse strand, counting down.
CTAGCAGGGATGGAGAGGGTCAGACATGTCAGCTGTCAAATGAGAGATCAAAAAGTCTCCATGCCAAACACAGGCTGCTTCCTCCCCTCCACACTCCCCCATTCCTGAAATTCACTTACTTCATCTCAGAGGCTCAATCCCTAGCTCTTTATCCTGCCAGCTGCTCCTACCCTTCCCATGAAAATTGTTTTGTATCTGTTTTGCACATTTTTCTTTGCTCATATTTAATAGAGTAGAAACTATCTTGTTTCTGTCCTTGTATGCCTAGCACATTGCTGGGATGAATGAAGTACATACGTGTTTATAAACACAAATATGTGCATTTATATATAAACATATGTAATTAATTCAGCATACGTACACACACATACCTGCACATGTAAGATAACTTAGATTTGTGTCTTGGAGCTTCTGTGATTTACGTTGTTTACAAATCAGCATTATTGAGGGAGTTTGTATTTTTGTGATTGATATTATTTGTTTTTAGTCAAAAAGGAAGACAGTTTCAAAGCTAGATTCCTAAAATAAAATTTCACTATGAAAATGACTAAAAACAAGACTTCATTTTGGCATTTTTATTTTGTGGAATATAAATGTTCTGTTACTGGTTAGGTAGGTGGCACAGTAGATAGATAGATAAAGTACTGGGCCTGGAGGCAGGAAAACTCAGCTTCCTGAGTTCCAGTCTGACCTCAGACACTTACTAGTTGTGTGACCCTGGATAAGTCACTTAACCCTGTTTGCCTCAGTTTCCTCATTTGTTAAATGAGCTGGAGAAGAAAATGGCAAATCACTCCAGTATATCTGCCAAGAAAACCCCACATGGGGTCATAGAGTCAGACATGACCAAAAATAGCAGAACAACAGCAAATAATTGGAAGAAGCTTCTAACAATCACACCATTTGCAAGTAGATACTAAATGCTTTCTAGCAAAAACATTAATGGTGTAAGGTTAGAATTCTGCAACTGCTTCAGCAAACAGTAGTTTTTATGTTCTTTGAATAAATCAGTTCATTTAAAAAATTTTATAATCTGTTAATTTATCATTTATAACAACTTATGACAATAATAGTAGCACCATTTTTTAAAACAGAATTTAGAATTAGAGGGTCATCGATTTAAAGTTGGATAGGATTTTTAATCTACTCCAAATATCTCATTTTACCATTGGAAAAAAACCCGCATCTCACCTAAGGTCTCATAGGTAGTAACTGTTTTGTAGGTCCAGTCTTAAACAAAAGGTGTCTGATTCCACTCCCTTTTTGTTCTCTTAGTTCAGTAAACATTGTTTGTTAAGTGGCTACTGTGTACAAGGTACTGAGCATACAAGTATGCAAAAGAGGTCTTTCCCTTAAGGAGCTAACTTTCTACTGGAGAAATACCACATGTAAATAAATGTAACACCAGGTCATTTGAGCAGTCACAATGTAACACCAGGTCATTTGAGCAGTCACAAGATGTCAGAGCACAAAGGCCCTCTTGGCCATCTAGTCTCCTCAACAGTAAAATGAGGGACTTGGACTAGATGACTTAAAGTGTATGTTTATCTTAAGTATGTTGCTCTGAGCCACACCTGCTAAAGAATCCCACCTACAAGTACCAGAGAAGAGGACATCCAGTCTTTGCTTGAGGGGGAGGCTAATATACTACCTTCTGAGGCCCCCTGCTCTACTTTTGCAAGATTAATTCTTAGGGAGTTTTCTCCTTTTATGAGACAAATTTGCTTACTCTCTTTGCTTCTGGTTCTGCCTGCTGGAGCCACAAACAAAGAGAGCATGAAGTAATTATAATGGCTACAGAGAAGGCTGTACAGGAGAGGTAGCTCCTGAGCTTGAGCCTAGAAGGAAAAGGATTTTGAGAAGGGGAAATAAAGAAGCATTGCTTTCCAGACATGAGGGAATGCATAGACAGGAGAAAGAAGTTTTCGGTATTCTAAGGCAGTATTTTCTTCTTTGTCTTTCCTTCTTTTCTTTTCTTTCTCTCCTTCTTCCTTTCTTTCCCCTATTCTAGTTTACTCCCAAGTCCTTCATTCCTTTGGAATGATATTTTCAAGCGTTACATATCTCAAAAATTCTCATTTATCAACTGTGATTGAAATTTTAAACTAAAGAGACTAAGTTCCGTGTAGAATTCCAAGGTTCTGGGAAGCAGAGAGGGGAGGAGATTTCAAGAATTGTCAGGCCTTGCTGGAAATGTTCCAGAGTCTGCCTTGACATTTGTATTCACATGTTAGGTCTTGCTCTTCAGTCTTCTGGTCATTACTTTGAAATTGTGCATTCTGAAATACTAGACCATGTCTGGCAAAGGGCAGAAAGGTAGCTGTTTGTATAGTTGTCTGTGTTGTAAATCCCAGAATGTTTTTAACTAATTCACAAAATTTGCAGCAGAAAGATCACTGGAATCCTGAACTTGTCATGGTCATGGGACCTGAGTTCAAATCCCTCCTTTACATTTTACTTCCTGTGTGATTTTGAGCTTGACTTCTTCGGGTCTCCTTCAGTTTCCGCATATGAGGGGCTTGGATTAGTCAGGGGTGGGAAACCTGCAGCTTTGAGGTCACATGTGGCCCTCTTGGTCCCTTAAGGGGATTTTTTCTGTGAAGTTTGGATTCAGTCAAGCAGGTTGAGATAATCTCAAAGGGTCTTTTTCAACTATAAATTTATTATTGAAGTCCTAGTAGTACTCATGCTCACAAATGTTCTTCAGATTTTCTAATTAGGTTGACATTTTCTCATTCACCCTTCTTCCTCTCAGATATCATCTTAAAAGGCACAACTTTAAACACTATAATTAAAATGAAATGTATTATTCATAATATATAAATTATATCAACTTGTACTGTTGCATCCATTTATAAAAAGATTTCCTTCTTCAAAGAATTAAGATATTAGTTGTCTTTGTATTAGGTGAAAATGAACTCATTGCTATTAATTGTCTTTTTCCTAGGTTTTACTTTCCTCATTGGTATTGTAATGGAAATAATAGAACATATCGATATGGAATATCTCGAGGTGCAGAGGCCCCTCTTCTTGATGACTTTGTCATGTCATACCTTTTTGCTCAGGTATGCTTTATATCTGTGTTTTTTTATGATTTGACAGACTTTACATTTGTATGTTCTTTAATCAGAGCCAACTTCAGGCAGAAGCAAAATTGGCACCTGCCCTAGTCAGCAGATGCAGAGTAGCACATTATTGGCTGTATTTTTTTGTCTGAAGTCTGTAGATAATCGTCTACTAAGACTCATTGAATTGGTTCTGCATCTAATTTCCCAGTTTCTTTCCTTTTTTATACCACTTCTCTTAACACGTAGGAGATTTTTAAGAAGGGTCCCTAAAAGGTGATGTGGATTTTACAGCAATCTGTTTTAAACTCATGCAGAGAATTCACATGATTATTTTCCAAATGGTTGCAAATAAGACAGTGAAATGTTTTAGAAGTTTTGTTTCTCCACCAAGATAATCCCTTGTACTTGTCAGACATTTTAAAGGATTGATAGTAAAATGTAAGACACAAAATTATGAATTATATGAAAATTCATGAAAGGCTGGTTCAAACTTTCTAAAAGTTGTGCCTATTAAACTTATTAGTAATGTATTCTATTTATGTAAATGAGGATCATTACTAGAATCATAGATCTAGAGCTGAAGTGGGGTGCTTAGAGGCCATCTAGCCTAACATCCTCATTTTAGAAATGAGGAAGTTGAAGTCCATAGAGTTAAGTGAGTTAATTAAGGTCACTCAGGTAGCAGTTGGATTTTAGAAGTCTCATTCTCATTGTCAGAAAATTTTAGCCCAGGTCCTCTGACTTCAGGACCAGTGTTTATCCTATGGCACTATCTACTTAGTATTTTTAACATTTGTATTTTCCTGTCTACTGCCTTGAATTAAAAAAGTAGTTCAAATGTTTTTGCATTGATAGCTTAAATTTATTTTCTCTGATATGTAATGAACTAGTGTGAGTAAAGACAAAATTAAATAGACTAAGAAAAATTATGAGAGTAATTTAGGTATAATAGTATTTTCCAAATAGAAAACCAAGGAGTTAACAAAGATTCACACTCTTCTCCTTAGTCCCAGGGGACGTCTTGGTTTAGTCTCTGGTAACAACCTGCAGCAGAGTCACTGTTTTTCATTGTTCTTCTCCTGCTATGGTGGCATTCACAGCTTTTTAGCTGTTTCATAGTTAACTGACAGTTACTATAAGACTGAGGGAGGGAAAGAAGGAAAGGAATAGGCACTTGTAGAAGGCCTACTATGTGCCAGGGATGGGTATTGAGCTCTTTTGACAAATATTTTCTCATTTGATCCTTAAAACAACCCTGTGGTATAAATGTTGTTATCATCCCCATTTTACAACTGAGGCAAACAGTGGTCAGTGACTTGCCCATTGTCCCACAGGGAGGAAGTGTCTGAGATGGTATTTGAATCCAGGTCTTCCTGATTCCTAGCCAGCATTCTCTCTGCTGTACCGCCAACTGTAATAGTCAGGCTATGTTTAGTGCTCAAAAATAACAGTTGGCCTTCAGGGCTCCAAGGTTCCAGTGTTCTGTACCTTCTTTATTCATCTGATTCTCACAGTAATACTGTTGTTAACCCCAGTTTGACAAATGAGGAAACTGAGGTTCATAGAGGCTAAGTGGTCTTCCATGGAACTAGTAAATCCTAGAAGTGGGACTAGAGCCCAGATGTCTTTTCCACTATTCACTTTTATCTGAAAAACCATGACAGATGTAACCATTTTGGGGGAGGAACTGAAATATAACATGGCATTTAACTTCGTAGTAACAACTCCAGAGTGAGTCTTTGAATAGCCTCATGTGTATTTCCTGGTTGCTGGTGGTGGTTATGACCTTCCCCTTCCACAAATCGTTGCTTTATAAACACAATAAAATAATCTAGCCATCTTCAAATTTCATTAATACCTAGGGCATGTAGCAAGTAGTACAGACTAGGCTACCTTAGAGGAATCAGCAAAGGGCTAATTAAACATCTTTGAATAATTAAAAGACTGGAGAGTGTTTCATTGTATGGTACTTTCCTCAGAGTACATAAAAAGAGATAAAACTTTCAGTTTTGTCGGAAGCTTTCAGGTTTTCTTTAGGAAACCAAATTTGGGAGAGTAAAGAAAGTAGTAGCCACAAATGACCCAATCATTTCTCAATATTTAACTCTGCCAGACTTCTTCAAGGGACCCATTTCGCCATTAGATGTTCATAATGATTTAGCAAGTTAATGGCCATTGGCAAGTAAAAAATTTTCCATTGTTTCTCACTTTTATGCTGCAGAAAATATTTGATATTTATTCCATTTTACTATTTGCCAGGCATGGGTACTGAGCTCATTTTACAAATATTATTCCATTTGATTCTTTAAACAACCCTGTGGGGTAAATGCTCAGTTGAATTTCATTACATGATTTTGTGACCATGACTCAAGTTTACTTACTTGCTAGATTAAAAATTGAAATTTTAAAATTAAATTTTAAACTGCTAACATTGTTCACTATGAAAAATGCAGGGCACAGAAGTTACAAAGGTCCTCATTAAATAACTATAAGAAGACCTAAAGTGTTTGGGTTATTTTTATTTGTTTTTCAAAATCTCAATTGGACATAACAACAGACAGCAAAGAAAAAGGAAAAAGAAACTACATATTTGTAAGTTATGAAAGTAAAAAACATTTTACATATATACATTTAGGCCATGGCTAAACTTTTTTTTAATTATTAATTTATTTGTTTTCAGTTTTCTGCAATCACTTCTATAAGTCTTAGATTTTTCTCCCTCTCCCTCCCCAAGACGACATGCCATCTTATATGGTTTCTACACATACATTCTTATTAAATACATTTTCACCTTAGTCATGTTGCGTAGAAGAATTCAAATGAATGGGAGAAACCATGAGAAAAAACAAAACATAACATAAGAGAAAATCTGCTTCATTCTGCATTTCAATTCCATAGTTTTTTCTCTGGATGTGGATGGCATTTTGCCTCGAGTCCATTGGGAATTTTTTAGGTCCTTGCATTGCTGTGAAGGGCTAAATCTAACAGAAAAATTCCTCACACACTATGTACAACGTTCTCCTGGGTCTGCTCCTTTCACTCAGTATCAATTCATATAAGTCTTTCCAGGCCTCTCTGAAGTCTTCCTGTTCATCATTTCTTATAGCACAATAGTATTCCATTACATTCATATACCACAACTTGTTCAGCCATTCCCCAGTTGATGGGCATCCCTTTGATTTCCTGTTTTTGGCCACCACAAAGAGAGCTGCTATATAATTTTTGTACGTGTGGGACCCTTCCCATTTCTACGATCTCTTTGGGATACAATCCTAGGAGCGAGATTGGGTTAAACTTGACTAGCATTTCCAGGTATTTTACTTTTCCTAACCTAAAAACACTTAGAGTTTTTTCCTTGTGCATGAATTTCTCTGGAGAGAAGATGATTAGGAGGAAAAGGGAAAAAATGACAGAATTTATAAACTTTTTGCTGTTGTTGTTGTTTGGTCCTTTTTAGTTGTGTCCAACTCTTCATGATCTCATTTGGAGTTGTCTTGGCCAAGATACTGGAGTGGTTTGTCATTTTCTTCTCCAGCTCATTTTACAAATAAGAAAACTGAGGCAAAACAGTGTTAAATGACTTGCCCTAGGGTCACACAGCTAGTAAGTGTCCGAGGCCAGAGTCGAACTCAGGATAATGAGTCTTTTTTTACTCTAGGCCTAGCACTCTGTTCAGTATCTCAGGTAGTTTTCTTTGCTGCCTGGCCTAATGTTTTGTCTTTTCTTAAGAGAGTGAGCTATCACTTACTTGTCTGATATTGGCCTGTACCTAGTTTCTGCTAAATTCCTGTCCAATTTTCCCAGCAATTTTTGTCAAAAGAGAAGTTCTTGTCCCCAGAGCTTGGATCTTTGGATTTATCAAATAGTAGATTACTATGGTCATTTACTACCATGCATTGGGTACATAATCCAGTCCACTGACCCACCACTCTATTTCTTAGCCAGTACCAGATTGTTCTGATGATTATTGCTTGTAATACAGTTTGAAATCTGGTAGGGCTAATCCACCTTCCTTCACATTTTTTTTTATCAGTTCCCTTGATATTCTTGACCTTTTATTCTTCCAAACAAATTTTGTAATTTCTTCTAGCTCTATTAAATAATTTTTGGTAGTTTGGTATGACACTGAATAAATAAATTAATTTAGGTAGAATTGTCATTTTTATTATATTGGCTGGGTCTACCCATGAACAATGAATATTTCTCTAATTGTTTAAATCTTTATTTGTGTTAAAAAGTTTTTTGTTATTGTGTTCATAGGGTTTATCTTGGCAGGTAGGCCAGTTTCTCTGTCTTTTCTTGCAGGATTTTGTTAGTAATATATAGAAATATGTAGAAATTTCTATATGTTAATGTGGGTTTATTTTATATCCTGCAACTCTGCTAAAATTGCTCATGGTTTCAACAGTTCTTTAGTTGATTCTCTAGGGTTCTTTAAATGTACCCATCACAACATCGGCAAAAAGGGATAGTTTTGTTTCCTCAGATAGTTTTTATTCCTTCAGCTTATTTTTTCTTTTCTTATTGTTATAGCTAACATTTTCAATACCATATTGAGCAAGAGTGATGATAATGGGCTTCTCACTTCACCCTGATTATATTGGGAATGCTTCTAGCTTATCCCTATTACACGTAATACTTGCTCTTGGTTTTAGATATAGATTTATCATTTTAAGAAGGCATATTCTTATGCTTTCAAGTGTTTTTTTAATAGTAACAAGGATTGTATTTTGTCAGAGGCTTTTTCTGTATCTGTTGAGATAATCACATGATTTTTGTTGTTTTGTTGTTGATGTCAATTATGCTGACAGTTGTCCTATTATCGAACCAATTTTACATTCTTGATATGAATTCCACCTGGGGATTGATATGATCTTTGATTATTGCATTTTACTGCTAGTATTTTTTAAAAAATTTGCATCAGTATTCATTAGGAAAATAGGCTTATCATTTTCTTTCTCCGTTTTTGCCTGGCTCAGGCAACAAAATCATATTTGTGTTCTAAAAGGAATTTTGGTAGGACTTTTTTACCTCATAGTATTATCTTGAGGACTAAGGTACATAAACCTTAAAGTAGTAAAAAAAAAAATGTGTACTGTAATTATGCAATGTATCCTGCTGTGTCTTGGAGTGACAAGTGTAAACATTAAGCAATAAGTTCTTTGAAAGCAAGGACTGAGTGTTTTACATTGTGGTACACTTTGTTGGGAGGCAGCATGGCAAAAGAGATAGAGTATTGGATTTGAAATCGGGAAGCGCCTGAGTTCAGATACTCCCTTCTAGGTATATGCAAACTATGGCCATAGACAAGTCACCACCTCTCTTAACCTCATTTATAAAATCATCAGAATAGATCATAGCACCTACCCCACAGATTTTGAAGATGAAATGGGAAAATATATGGAAAGAGCAAACCCTAAAGTTCTATGTAATTCTTAGCTGTTATTAATGCCTTGTACATTAGGTATCCAGTAAAATATTTAGTAAATGAATGCCATTTCAGCTTCACAAGTGTATGGATTAAATAAACTGTTTCTGTATTATTTTTGAAGCCCTATTTAAAATTATATGTTCTGCTGCTGAAATGAAAGACACATCACTGGAGCTTTATGGCAAAATTTTTAAAAAGCATTGGTACTGATTTTCCCCCTCACAGATACATATGTTCTTGGAGAATATGTTTTAGCTAACAGTATAACACTAGAACTACTGAAAGCATTTTTTCCTACCTTCTTATACTTCAGTGGCGGGATGATTTTGTTCACGGATGGATCAAAGTACCTGTGACTCATGAAACGCAGGAAGAATGTCTTGGGATGGCTGTCCTAGATATAATGAGAATAGCTAAAGAAAAGGATCAGACCCCACTGGCAGTCTATAACTCTACCAGGTAATTTGTTTTTTTGTTTGTTTGTTTGTTTGTTTTAGCACTTTAGTGTCATACATAAATAAAAACAGTAAATATTTTAGTATTTTGATTTTTAGGTCAATACCCAATACCAAATTTTATTATCATTTATAAAATAGTATGTCCTAAGAGAAATTATGAAAAAAGTCTCAAACTCGAAGTTTGGCTAGTTCTTTACATCTTTGTAATTTGATCAATATAATTACTCCATCAAAACAATTTACAGCCTCTCTATAATTTGGAAGGTTTGCTTTAACCAAAAAATTGAATGTGGAACTTGGTGGTGGGTTTCTCCAGACTTGCCTGCACTGGTTCTCTAACTGCAGGCATTCATTTTTTACTTGAAGCCTTCCCACTTTGGTAGGAGCAACCACAGCTTACATTCTGTTGATATAGCTTTCAGGAAATGAGTGTTACCACCCTACCTCAAAAGGGAGCAGGACTTTAGTGAAAAAAATCTTTATTAGCTTATCAAAATAATAAACGTGCTTCAGAGCATTTCATGTGCTCAGTGAATGTTTGTTCATAACTCATAGCAGAGCAGCTATATTCTCCTGTCAAGCCAGGAAGAACATCAAGAGAGAATTTCTTAAGATGAAGTTTTAAATGGCCAAATAAGTATAATATACTCTATGTAAGTCCACTTTGAAGCAAGCTATTTACTAAAACCCAAGGTATGAATGAATGAATGGCTGTTGGGACCCTGACCTTATTTTTATTTATACAACTTCTTTCAAGTTTAGAGACTGAAGTAAGCTGAAATGATACTGCCATTTTATTTGCCATCATAAACATCAAAGCATAGAAAATTTGACATATAAAAATGAATAAAATTCATTTTATTCTCTGAATATTTGACTCAGTAACCGTTATTCCTTCAGTAGCATCTTTCTACCATGCCTTTACATTCATAGTTTACTCTACATCCATTTTGTTCTTAGGCCTTTTTGATGCATATAGTTTTGGTTTGGGAGGGCTAGAAATCCTCACACCCTGATTCTCACTCCCTTTTTCCATTGCCAGAGACACCCCAGCTACAAGCTACAGAAGTTTGCTTGGGTTGTGAGACAGGACAGGACACCACATGTGTGTTGAGGGAATTGTGCAGCATTCCACCAACCCTGAGAAAAAGAACATAGCATCCAGCTGAGGCCAATTCTGACCACCCAAAAGTCGGTTGGACAGAGACCTAGTTTGGTGAATCGTTAATAGCCCAGTATAGGAGAATGCTGAGATGCTTTAAGATCCAGTCCCAAAGGAACACACCTTCAGAGGAGGCAGTGTCAGAAAACAAATAGAGGGAAATCTAGGTGGGCAGGAAAGACAAATTAACAAGATTTTAAGAGGAATAAAACTCAAAGATCTTGACCATAAACAGATAAATCAACAAGGAAAACATTAAAAACAAAAGGAAATGTGCCTTCCAGATTTAGTAAACAAGATCAGGCATCTATAGTAAATACTGCAAAACAAAGGAAAATAATCCACTACTTGTTGAGACAGAGGTCCCTGTGGAATGTGAAAACATAGAATCACAACATGCTGTTTCTAAGTGGTTCAAAAGAGAAATGAGAGTTGTTAGAGCAGATTTTAAGTCCTGTATAGCAAAAACAAATGAGCATAATAGAAAAATTGGAATCGTTGATGGCACATTTCACCAAAGAAACAAAAGAGAGGACAGTAGATTGAGAATCTAATATGTAGATATGAAGAACAATATAGAAGACAAGCAAAAAACAATAATATTAAAGGAAAATAATTAAGCAAGCAAGCATACTGATCTCGAAGATAGAATGAGTAGGTACATTCTGAGGATTACAGAGCTCCCAGAAGAACATGAGAGGACAAAAGACTTTAACAACAATGCAAGAAGTAATAGAAGAGAACTGCCTAGAACTTCTGGACTAAAAACATGAAAAATCAATTGATGGAATTCATAGATCACCTCCAGAAGAAAAGAAAAAAAACCAAGGCTGCAAACACCAAGACACATAATGGTTAAATTTAACAATTCAGTTCAGAAACAGCAAGTTCTGGAAGTGATGAAAGAGGACCTTCAAATACAGAATAAAGGAAATTTGAATAATACAGGACTATTCTGTACTCCCCAGAAAATATGGGAGGAAATGAATAATGTGTTCTGTAGAGCACTGGAGCTCAGGGTGCTCCCCAACGCAACTTATCCTCCAAATCTGAGCTTAACCATAATTCAGAAAAAAAAGTGGATATTCAGTAACAAACATTTGAAATGTTTTTAGAAAGAAAACCAGAACTGAAGAAATTATTTTCTTCTTGAACACTGCAAGCAGCAGAAATGTAGGATGAATAAATACAGAAGCCCAGGACATCAACAGCAACAGAGTGGCCAATAAGAAACTTCTCTCTAAATGTAAACAAGGAGATGGGATGGAGGTAGAAGTCCACTGGAGGTAACAGTACAGAGGCAGGCCTAGATGTTATAAATATGACCTGGCAGTGCCCTGCCTACAGCTGAATCATTGTTTTTGTTCATGTGATACTACATTACAACATGGGAGGATACATGATAGGAGAAGAATGGAGAGGGGTAGAGAGGAATATGTGATGTGCTGGGGTCAGATCAAGGGCTAACAGTGAGACATAGGTGACCCCTATGATCTCAGGGAGAGAAGAGTGGGTGAGGAATAGGGAGGAAGGATTGAAAAAGAGGGAAGAGGAAAGAGACCTTATTTTGGTGGTAGGAGGGAATTCCACAGATAAATGTCCCTTTCTGTGAGGAGAAATGGTCTGTTTAGGGAAATGGGGACCCCATACTGGGTATGGCCTGGGGGATTTGGTTCTTGAAAATTTTACTCATCCTATCTTGATAGAGGGGAGTTGGAACTCCTGGGGGCAAGTGGAAGAACATGGACCCAAGGAGGAGTTTTTGAGGGAAATGTGAGAGGGGAGAAGATAACTAAAGGAGGATATGGATCAGTGGTAGACCATGTAATTGAAAACAGGAGGAGAAGGAGAGGCCCTACCATTAGGTGGTGTCCTTTCTGACACCTAAAATAATTGGCATTGTTCTGGGAATGAGGAATTATGTTATATTTGGAATTATAGTTCATATTAATTTATATTATTATTTTAATATTAATTCTATTAGTTTTGGAGTTAATATAGACCTTAATACAATAAAAATAATAATTGATTCAGAAACCACAGACTAAAGATACAGACCTAAACAGAAACTTAATGAAATCCTAAATAATAAGTAGGTCAGCAAATCATAGATAGAAACAGTTAACAATTATGTAAAAGAAAATAATGAAGAAATAACATACCAAAATTTTGAGATGCAACTAAAGTATTCCTTAGAGGGAAAATTATAACCTTACAATTACAATCATTCATTAACAAAATAGAAAAAAGATTAATGAACTGAATATGCATTTTAAAAATTTAGAAAATTTACAAATACACCACCCCAAAATAAGCAGAAAAGAGAAGATATTAAAAATTAGAAGACAAATAGATAAATTTGAAATGAAAAAATGTATAAATGATAATACTATAAGCTAGTTTTTTGAAAAGACTACTGAAATTGATAATTCCTTAGATAATCTGATTAAACAGAAGAGAGCAAAAGATTCTAATCAATAAAATAGCAAAAGAGCAAGATGAAATCTCAACAAAAAATAAACAGTCACAAAATATTATACACAGTTATGTGCTAAAAAATTAAAAATACAAAAGAAATAGAGAAATGCTTTAAAAAAATTGTTGGTTTCTATACTTCATAAGTTATTCTCAAAAATTGAGAAAGAACCATACCAAAATTCTATTTTGAGCCCAATATAGTCCTGATACTTGAACCAGGGAAGGATAAAACACAGAAAGAAAACTATAGGCCAATATCATTAATGAACATTGACTCAAATTATAAACAGAATCCTATCAGAGTACAGGAATTTATCCAAGAAATTCATTTTGTCCACATAGGATTTAGACAAGTGATGTCAGGTGGGTTCAACATAGGAAAATAATTAACAGAATCAATCATCTTACAAACCAAAACATCCCAAACCATATGAGCATCTTAATAGATGTAGAAAAAGCCTTTGACAAAGTATATCACTCCTTTTTAAAAAAAATATATGATTTATTTTTCAGTTCTCAACATTTACTTCCACAAGAATTTGAATTCAAAATTTTCTCCCCATCTCTCCCCACCCCTCACCCCAGGACAACATGCACCCATCCACCCCTTCCTCCAGTCTGTCCTCCCTTCCACCACCCGCACTTCTTCCAACCTCCTTCCCCTCTCTTTTCCTGTAGGGAAAAACAAATTTCTATACTCCATTGCCCCGTGTATCTTAATTTCCAGTTGCATGCTAAAACAATTTTTAACATTCATTACCAAAACTTTGAATTCCATATTCTTTCCCTCCCTTGCCACCTACCCCCATTGAGAAAACAAACAATTCACCATAGGTCGTACATGTGTAACAATCCAAAGCACTTCCATAATAGTCATGTTGTAAAAGACTAACCACATTTCCCTCTGTCCTATTTTGCCCTCAGTCTATTCCATTCTCTCCCCTGACCTGTTGTCCCACAATAGTGCTTGCTTCTGATTTTCCTGTTCCCCAGTTTACTATTCTTTGTGTTATCTTCCCTTTCCTATCCTCTTCCCCCCTGCCTTCCTGCATGATAAAATAGATTTCCATATCCAATTGAGTATGTTATTCCTCCTTAAGCCAAATCTCATGAGAGCAAGGTTCACTCGTTTTCTTTCATCTCCCCCCTCTTCCCCTCCATTGTAAAAGCCTCTTCTTCCCTCTTGCATGTGAGATTATTCACTACATTCAACCTCTCCTTTTCTCCTACTCCCAGTATATTCCATTCAACAGTAAGTTTTACTTTTTTTTTTTAGGTATTCTCCCTTCACATTCAGCTCAACATGTGCCCTCTGTCTGTATACATACACACATGTATATACACACATGTACATATACATACCTACAAATATATAATACACACATACAAACATACCCATACATGCCTACATATATATTCTATATTCCCTCTAACTACCCGAATGCTGAAAAAGGTCTCATGAGTTACAAATAACATCTTTCCATGTAGGAATGTAAACAGTTCAACTTTAATGAGTTCCTTAAAGCTTCTCGTTTCTGTTTGCCTTTTCATGTTTCTCTTGTTTCTTGTATTTGAAAGTCAGATTTTCTATTCTGCTCGGTATTTTCAACAAGAATGTTTGGAAGTCCTCTGTTTCATTGAAACTTCATATTTTTCCCTAAAGTATTACACTCAGTTTTGCAGGGTAGATGAGTCTTGATTTTAATCCTATCTCCTTTGACTTCTGGAATATCATATTCCAAACCCTTCGATCCCTTATTGTAGAAGCTGCTAATCAAGGGAGAGGCGTTTACTCCCTGGCCTGGCTTGCGGCTGAGATTCAGATCAGCTGCTCAGTTCCTCCAGGGGCTTTAGGTGGAGGTGGGGGGCACCACTCAGGACTGAGATTCAGATCAGTTGCTCAATTCCCCCAGGAACTTTATCCAACAGTGGATGCTGATTGCTGCCTGCCCTGCCACCATAGCCTCGGCCCCCAGCTGCTGCTGCCCCACCTGGGGCCAGAGCTAGGGGAGGACCTGCTCCCTTGTCATGGAAATGAAAGAGCCCTTTCACTGACCTTTGAAGCTGCCTTTGGTGCCTGTAGGTTGAGGGATCTGTGAACTGGGGCTGCTGCCACAGGAGACCCCCAAGGCTTGCTCTGGTCCTCCTCCTGGCTCTGTGCGGCCAAGGCTAGACTGGGCTCTGCTCTGCGTCCAGTGCAACAGACTCTTCCCATTGGCCTTCCAGGTCACCCTGGGCTGGAAATCTCCACTCCATTGTTCTGTGGCTTCTGCTGCTCCAGAATTTTTGAGAGTCTTTCTTTACAGGTATTTTATGGGTTGTGGAGGAAGAGTTAGAATATGTGCATCTTTCTGCTCTGCCATCTTGGCTCCACCCCCCTCGAAAATATGTTTTTTAGAAATGAGAGTTGAATAATTCTGAGAAATATAGAGGAATTTGCAAATAATTGAATTAGGGAATCAGGTAGTTTTATATGTATTGAAGCCAGGAATATTTTTAGAAAATTCCTGTTGACTAAGGATAGATAAATATGGGTAATGTGACTAGGCACCATTTTTTTCCTGGACTCTTTTTTTTTTTTTAAAGTAGGTTGGAGACAAATTTTGATGGATGTCATTTCCAGATTGCTTAGAGCAACTTCTATAGGAAAGCAGTAGTCAGCCACAGGACTTAAATAGACCTTTTTCCCCTTTCTTTCATTATTTAAAATGCTAATTCATTTAAGACAAGCCTCACTCTTCTCCCAAATGTGACAGAGGTCTAGGCTATCATTATAAGCATAGTTTCTCTACTATAAAAGCAACTTTTAAAGTCATGTCCCTAAGTTTACAACTGCCTTTTGGGGACCAACCCACCAAACAAGCAAGACTTTGCATTGAATTATTCCATCTTGGAGAGTCAGACACACACCTCTTCTTTTCTTAGCATATGTGAGATTTTAGTTTAAGTCAAGGTTCAAATTGGAAACAATATTGTGTAAATTTTATGTTGAATATGAGAAACAAGAAAAAGAGAGAGTGAAATAAAAACTCAACTGAAGGCATCTTCATCTCCATTTTGATATAGCTAAATGTTATACGCTAAGTTTTCTCTTTGAGTTTTTTCCAGAAGAATTGCTTTTTTTCTACAATTCTGTTATAAGATATGTTAATTACAAGTATTTCTTAGGTAACAAAGAGTTAGAGGTGTGAAATTGTATAAAAATTATTTGACCCATAATCATAGATTTAGACCTTTAAGGAACTGAGAGGCCAACTACTCCAACCCTCTCATTTTACAAATGAGAAAATTGCAGTCCAGGAAGATTAAATGACTAATCACTTAAGTAGCAAAGGGCAGAGATAGATTCCTGCAATGAACTAATACAGTAAGAGCATAAGACAGACAAATGATTATTTGGGTTTGGAAAAAAGAAATCTCTCCACTCTTCCCCTGGACTTTAATTTATCATATTAAAGGAATTCATGCTTCTGGTTTGGAGAGCTTTCCTTATTTTAAATTATATCTATTGCATCCATATTTTTCATCCAATATAGATCTTGATATCTGATTCTCGGAGCAGTCTCCCTCCTTTCTAAAGTACAGTGTTTGGCTTACAGTCTTCTTCTCTACCCCAGATGGACCAATTCACATCTCTACCAACAGTATATTAATTTGCCTGTTTTCCTGAAGCCCCTCCAACAATTATCATTTTCCTTTTAGTCATTGTTTACAATCTGACAGGTATAAGGCAGAACTTCCCAGTTACTTTAATTTGCATTTTTCTGATTATTAGTGATTTGAAACACTTTTTTATGTAATTAATAGCTTGGATTTCTTCTTTTGAAAACTGCATGTTTTTCTATTCTTTCCTTTGAACATTTATCTATTGCGGAATAACTCTAATTATAAATTTGAAACAAATATATATCTTGGAAACCAATCCTTTTTTAGAAAAACATAGTGTAAAAATAATTCCTCAATTTATTTTTCCTTTCTAATCTTAGCTACACTTTGCATAAAACTTTCCAATTTTATATAATCATGTTTGACGATTTTATCTTTTCTTATCCTGTCTGTTCTTTGTTTGGTCATGGATGAAGTCTTTCCCTATCATAAATCTGAAAGGTACTTTCTTTCTTGACACTCTAGTTTCTTTATGATATTACCTTTTATGTCTAAATCAACCATTTGGAGTTCATCTGTTTATGTGGTTTGATATGTTTGTTTATAACTAATTTCTAACCAAAGTCATTCTCATTTTTGTCAGATAGAAAGTCCTTACTCCAGGGGACCTTTGCGTTTATCCCACAGTACTATCTGTTTACATTTGAACATTGTATACTTAATCAGTTCTGCTGATGGACTTCTGTATTTTTTAGCCAGTGCCAAATATTTTTTATTATGATACTTTGTAATATATAGTTTGACACCCTAGTCCTAGTCCTGCCAGGCTCCCTTACTTCCCACTTTTCCCCCCATTATTTTCCTTGAGATTCTTCACCTTCACTTCCTCATGTTAAATTTTGTTATTATTTTTTCTACAGCTATAAAGTAATTCTTTGGTAATTTAATTGATGTGACACTGAATAAGTTATTTTAAGTAACATTATCATCTTTTTTATGGATTCAGCTGCTATTTATGAGCAGTTAACATTTCTTTCAGTATTTAGGTCTGCATTTCTACAAAACTTTATTTCTTTTCTGTCTCTACCACTTTCCTCACCACACACTCCCATTGAGAAAACAAAAAAAAACCTCTTTTACAAACATGTATAACCAAGAAAAATAAAATTTCTCACTGTCCTTGTTATAAAAAAAATGTCTCTCTCTGTACTGTTGAGTCCATCATCTCTTTATCAGGAGGTGGGCAACATATTTCATTATGAGTCCTCAGAAATTGTGGGTCATTGTGTTGAACAAGGTTCCTAAGATATATGTGCATGTGTATGTATACATGTATGTACATACACACAATTTAATAAACATTTATTAAGTGCTTACTATGTGCCAGATACAGGAAAGTATAAGCAGGGTGGGGGATCAGGATGCTAGAGGTATTACAACCATTTAGGACAGCAAATGCAAAGTGGAGTGAACTGAGTTCATTTTCTGCTCTCTGTGAAGGAAGGAAGTGGGAAGAGTTTTTATTGCACCCTCCTGAGGACTGAGGGAGTTAATGTTATTAAAGCTTGAGTGATCAGCTTGGTGGTGAGTTTAGAAGGGATGAACTTTTCCTGGGAGGTACATTTTGTTCATTCTGTGGAGTTGAAACCAGACGGGGCAGCAGATACAAAATGGAAGCATATTTTTCCTCTTTTTTGATCTCTTTGGGATATAGGCCTCCTAGTGGAATCTTTACATCAAAGGGTATGCATACACTCCTACAAAGTATAGGTATAGAAGGACTTAGTCTTAATATCACAAAAACCATCTATCTACAGTTCAGAGCAAGTATGCAACTGGAATTGCAAAACTTTTTCCAATAAATGTGAGAGTGAAGTAAAGTTGTCCACTCTCCCCAGTTATTTGATATAGTTCTGGAAAAGCAGTAGCAATATGAAGAGAAAGAAACTAAAAGCATAATAATAGGTAAAGAGTAAATGAAACTATTTCTTTTAACAAATAATATGATGGTGTATTTGGAAAATCATAGGGAATCAACAGATACCAACTGAGACAGTTTAAAGCTTCAGCAAAGTCGTGGGCTACAAAATAGATCCTCAAAAATCAGCAGCATTTCTGTATAATAACAAAACACAAGTAATAGAAAGAAATCCCATTCCAGATAATTAGAAAATGCAGAAAATATCTGACCTGCCATAAAATATTGACCTATATATCCCTCAGAAGGCCACAGCCCTCACTTTGAGGATCACTGCTTTAGAACAGTAACATCCATATTTGCAAGGCTGATTTTGAGAATATCATTAAGATGTTTTCATGTTGTAACAAGCTATAGCATTTCTATGACATTCCCAAAGTAATCTTTCTTTTCCTTATAATTAATCTACCATTTTAGCCTCTTTTCTTCTTCAGATATACTGTCACAAGTCCCCTTGTTATTAGCTCTCTATTTCTGCTTATGTAAACAAAAAAGATTTAGTGAACCCCTGGGTAACCAACGTAAGGACAAGACTTCGAGGATCAGGGAAAGGAATGTGTTTATTCATTATACTGTTTGTTAAATGCCTTTTCAAGCATTCATTTTTTTTACATGATTTCACAATAAATGTTTCTCTTGTTTATTCACCTTTTTCAGTGAAAATTAATTTGTTCCTAAAACGCTCTTTGACATTTGTTCTCAATTTCTGCTAGGAGCAGCAAAAGCTAGAATAAGAGTTGTATGTATTTTGTTGCTGTGAATGAGGAAATGTATATTGAGTATTATCATTTTAATTTTTCCTAGCATTATCATTCATCTTGTTATATGGCCTCACAGACATGAAGCTTTTTAAATTAGAAGTGTCCATATAACATGGTCCATTCTTTGTAGTCTATTTTTTATATTAGAAAAATCACAAGGTAGAAAAAGATAGCTCCCGTCTTACATGACACTTAAATATGCATTGCTTTTCGTGTAGTGCAGCTAGTGTTTCTCTGTTTCAATTTAGATTTACAAATCCTAATTAAATTTTTTTTGTATTTTTGTGTCACTAGCTACAAGACTTTCTTACCAAAATGTGTTCGAGCAAAGATCCAAGATTATCATATTTTGACACGAAAGCGAATAAGGTACAGATTCCGCAGATTTATTCAGCAGTTCAGCCAATGCAAAGCTACTGCCAGAAACTTGAAACTTAAATATCTTATAAATCTGGAAACTCTTCAGTCAGCCTTCTATTCAGAGCAATTTGAAGTAAAAGAACCTGGCAGAGGTCCTTCAGGTGAGGAGATTTTTGCAACCATTATAATAACTGGAAACGGTGGAATTCAGTGGTCACGAGGGAAACATAAAGACAGTGAGACCCTGACAGAACAGGTAATCCTTAATGATGTGTTCTCATTCTTTATTATTTTATATTGAATGACAGTCGGAAAAAAAGTAATTCTGATATTTTAGGCTTCTGTATTTCTTACCCTGGTAAACTCCCATTGAGGCCAATGGAAGTTTTGCTGTAGTAAACCTACAATAGTAGGGTCTGTGTCAGTAGTTTCTTTTTCATCATTACTGCATGGTTTTTAATTAGTTGTGTATTTCAAAGTACATATTTGCTATATTAACTTTGTTATGATCACTTTAGTTAAAAAGCTTAATTATATTAGGATTGATTAAAACCTTAAATGCAAAAGGCATAAACTGCTTGCTTTTTTTGTCTCTCTTTCATCTTTCCTTATTGATGCCAGAAGGGACAAGAATAAAACAAAATAGAATAGAGAAAAAGAATAAATGAAACCAGACAATTTTTATTTTTAATTGGCTTTATAGTAAAGAATTACTTGCTTAATGGCTATGAGGAATAAATCAGTCTTCCTTCTATATTTAGTTCATATTCTGGCTACCATTTGTTTTTAGAGAATTACAGGTTGTTTGAACAGAGATAATACTTTAATTTCTTATCTTAATGCTTTGGGAATTAAATTTCTAACTATCTAATGATATCTGTTGGTTCTACCTGTAATGGAGGCTTGCATTCAGAATGTTGTATTTCTGGCACAATAAAGTCAGAAACATGTTTTTTTTCTTAAACAAGAAAGTCCATTGTAATTTTGAGATTGCTAAGAGTAGAGAAAATATTTCAGTTGTTGTTGGGGTTATTTCATTTAATATCTTCTGAGTAATAAAAAATGAAACTTTAGAATTTTATCATCTTCCTAAGTTTTATTTTTGGACTAGTTCAATAAAGTTCACTTAATTTTTAAAATGTCAATATTAACTGCAGGATTTACAGATGTACTGTGACTTTCCTGATATTATTGATGTCAGCATTAAGCAAGCAAATCAAGAAGGTTCAAAGGAGAACAGAGTGGTGACTATCCATAAGCAAGACAGCAAGAATTTAGTAAGTTTTATTTTGATAACGTATGATTATTTGTTAATTATGTAATTAATTCACTTAACAGTTTATAAACAGTCCAAAAAAGTAATCATATGAGGCTCTTTTGAAATATAGATCTGTGGTCCAGTTTAATCTAAGATGTTTCCAGCTCAGTAATACTTACTTTATGGAAAGAAAAAAACATTTCATATGTTATATGAACACAAAGGGCAAACAGTTTCTGTGGCATCTAGCTGAGTACCAAGTACAAATAGGCCTTCTAATATACAAAGAAAAGAGGATCATATATGAAACTATGAACTTCTGATAGTGTTTAAGTGTATATAAATTTAACAGTATTAATAAAATGTGCATTCACTTGCTATGAATATGCTAGATATTTATGGGCCAATTCCAGGAGAGTTTGACAACTATGATCTAGACATTCTCACTTGTCCCATTTGTGGCCCATGCCACTTGCTAATGCACAGTGATCATCCAGGAACAGAGGTATGTAGTGGAACAATATTAATATTATATATCATTAATATTAATTAATATTAATAATATCATTAATATTATATATCTCATGGAACAATATTAATATTATATATCATCTTTCTCTTACTCCTTTATAAGGTTGCCATGGATTAAAGCTGAAACTGACATGTTTTGCGCTTTAACCCTAAATCTTGCTGGACAGCTCCACCTGAATGTCCTGAACTTCACACTAGAAACCTCTGAAAGGGAACTTTAATGTTTTTCCCCAGACTAACTTCCTTAGAGATGTCTTTGTTTCTGTCATTAGTGTTGCTATTTTTCATTCATTTCTTTATTTTTCCCTACATTCAGTCAATTACAAAATCTATTGATCCTTGGTAATGTTTTTTAAATTTGTCCCTGTCCCTTTCATTTTCACTCCCAAGATCATAATCCAGGGTTTCCCTGCTTCATAGTTGGACCATCCAAGCATTCTTCTAACTCTTAGAGTCTTCTTATCTCTTTCCCTCCTTGATTCAGTCTTTTGAATGCCAGCTTTATCATCCCAAAACATTGCTCTTTCATTCCTTTTGTTCAGAAATCTTCAGTTTATCTTAGTTTGCCACTCCTCCTCTTTATGACCCCCTTGCTCCAACCAAAATTCTGTTTTCCTTGCTGCCTGAACAGCTTTCCCCTTCTACCTTAATCGATTACTGCTCCCCTGAATTACTTAAGTAGCTGTTTTTTTTATTAACATTAACTGCCTGTAAGGAATTAAATCCCTCAGACACTTAGAATATGGTTCTTTGTGTTATTATTTGCTTTTTTGCATATTTACAAAATCATTGAAACCAGATTGTAAGCTCCCTTAGGACACTGTGGTATTGGGGATGCCCCTTTGTATATCCACTATCTAAGAGGACACATGGTAGCTGCTTCACAAATATTTGTTAATGAAAATGATTATCTTTTAAAATTGGATTTAATTACACATAGTAGATACTTAAATAATACTTGTTGATAGATTAGGTATGAGGCAACTAGGTGGCACTAGGTGGCACCTGGAGTCAGAAAGAGCTGAGTTCGAATGTGAATTCAGACACTACTGGCTCTGGGACACTGGGTGAGACACTTAGGTAAAGTGGGGATAATAACAGCTTCTGCCTAACAGGGTTGTTTTGAGGATAGAGAAAGATAATATCTGTAAAGCTCTTTGCAAGCCATAAATTGTATGTAAATGTCAGCAAATGATGTCTAATAATGGCATCCTTTCCCTTTTCTTTGGTAAAATGATAAGGAGTACACTCTTGCCCATGGAGTTTAAGCCATGCTATATGAAAATAATGATCAACAAAATTGAACAACATATTGAAAAACAAATCTAACATTAACATTAACATTATATTTGATGTTCCATACAGTAAACTCCCATGCCTGCAAGGGGAATAGCTTAAAGATGTATTATTATATCTCTTTTTTGAGACCAAGCTTTCTCTTTTGCAACATTTAGTTTGACTGTGTAGAATGGTAGTTTTGGGTTTTTTCCCCCCATCAGCACTGTTGGAGTTGTGTATATTATTTGCCTGGCTCTGCTTACTTAATTTTATATTAGTACATGCAAGTCTATAAAATTCTAGGATTCTGTGAAATAATTGCGTATACTTCGTAGCTGTAAACAAATTTCATGTGCATGTGAAAGTTGGGAATATTTTGTGGGTATCACTACATAACCACCATTGATTTCCTGAATCTTTTAGAAAGACAACAAAACATAACCAGATGATTTAATCATGTGGCACAGTGGGTGGTGTTTTCCCCGTCATTACTGATCTGTAGAATTTCAAGTTTCCTTTTTTCTAGCACTTTCCTGTGAAATCAGTGATAGGCCATGCTCAGACGGCAGAAGACTAGTCGTACAATTAAAGCAACTCTTCCTTCCTGAGCAAAATAGCTACAGCTTAAAAAAAAAGTATTTCATAAGATTTAATTGATTCCCCTTAAATAAATGTTTTCCTTTGTGAAAAGCATACATTCTGCCCACTCTTTTTCTAAGTTTAGGAAGACTAGTTTGGGATGCACATGTCGAGCCAGTTTGGTGGCAACAAGTGGTTCTAAAGCTCCCTTTCTTTGTTGTTACTGAGAAATATTTTTGTAGTTTTTTTCTTCTTCTGAGCACAGTTGAACTTACTGGACATGTTTGTTTTTTTCTGTTCTCTGATCTTTCAAGGCTACTTTGAATAAATTAGTTTCATTTCATTTTGACTACTTTCCCCAAATTTGGTCAATACTGTAATTTCTTTTTTACTCCTTTTGTCTTTTGGAAGGTATAATGGAAACCCTGATGACATACTTTTATACAAAAAGGAAATGAAGGAAGTCTTACAACATATTTCAGCTTAAAGCAATGTTACTTTTAAATGTGGATAGTCAATCTTATGCTAATAACAACTCACAATAAAATCTTAATAAATGTTTTATATCTCAGTCTATCCATATTAACCCACTATCTTCATTTTGTTAAATACAGCAATTGAAGCAGATGCCAAAACAAAAATAATTCAGTCAGTCAACAAGCAGTTATTAAGCTTTTATGAGCAAGGCATAAAGGCAAAATACAGTCCCTGTTTTTTACTAATAATATTTATTTTTCCCCAATTACATGTAAAAACAAGTTTTAGCATATTTTTTAAGTTTTGAGTTCCAAACTCTATTCCTTCCTCTTTCCCTTCCTCTCTCCCCGAGACAGTAAGCAATCTGATATAAATTATACATGTGCAATCACGTCAAACATTCCTATTTTTTTCTAGTGTGATGTGTAAATATATGTCAAGGAGATGAATACTTATAACAAATATATTTAAAAATTGAGCATTTCCTCTAGCAAGTAACCTCAGTTAACTACAAATCACTTTCAAAGACATGGCTATTCCTGAAAATATTTTTTGTACATTTTTGACAGTGGAAAAATCTTTTATATCTTTTCAAGGCAGACTTGCCTTTCATAAAGGTAGATGACAAAGTTGTATGATACCATTTTGGAGTAAAAAATTGTTTCACAGAAAGCACACCATAAGTGGAAAGATAGCCATATCAGAGAAGCCACATAATGGCTCAAGTTCCACATTTTTACTTCAGGCAAAAGTCTCAAATATTTCAGTTTATTATCTGAAGCTTGGAAAACAACGATAGTAATATAAAAGAAGCAAGTCAACAGAGTCTTTCTTATTTTGACATTCATACTTTCTTACATCTTTCGGGGAATGTTAGAGGTTTTTCATTACAGAGTTTGACACTTTGTTTCTGAGTCATACTGGAAGCACTATATTTCATTGCTCATTAGCATTTTCCTCTAAAATATTTCATTTTGTTCAGCTTTCCTTGAAAGAACAGCATACGTCATCTTTCTGATTTCTTATTCATCACCCAAAATGTGTGGTGCAACCTTTACAGAAACTCTCCTCACATTCAACTTTTCTTTCAGAATGAATATATTTTCCCTTGTCTAAATTTAAGTAGTTAACCACTATTCTTAAAATCAGTCACACACATGAACAAAATTTCTGACCTCAACATTTTAGTCAGTCATAACCACTTCATGCTCATTATGATGTATAGCTTTCCTTCCTATGCTACACTCAAGTTTTTTAAAATCATGTCAAGCATCTCACCTGCAGATTTACTTAATATAAAATTGATTCTTTTTTTTTTTTCTAAATGGGATCTACGTGTTTTATACCCATATGCTTCTATTCACTAGAGCTGCTATTAGCGTTTAAAAGTAACATTGATTAGAGAGGAAGCATAAAGTCTAACGAGACTGGGTTGGGGCCAGGTTGTATAGGGATTTAAAAGCCAAACAGAGGAATTTATATTTTATTCTACAGTCAATAGGAAGCCTCTGTATCTGGTTAAATAAGAGGATCACATAGACCTATACTTAAGGAAAATCACTTGTGTGTACCAGAGTGGTGGACTAGAGTGGACTGGAGATACTTGAAGCATGGAGCCCAATTAGGAGGTTATTGTGATAATCTAGGTAAGAGGTGATGAGGGTCCGACCTAAAATATTACCTGTGTGAGTGAAGAAAAGGTTCTGATGCAAGAGATGTTTGTGAAGGTGAAAAGAGTAAGATTTAGCAACTTGTTGGATACATAGAATGAGAGAGAGAAATTGAGAATCATGCCAAGATTACAAACCTGAGGCATTGGAAGGATGGTAGTGCTCTCATTAGAAATGGGGAAGTTTAGAAGAGGGGAGGATTTAGGCAGAAAGATGATTAATTTAGTTTTAGACATGTTGAGTTTAAGATGTCTCTGGGATATCCAGTTTGAAGTATCCAGGGGGTAATCAGTGATATTTGACTGAAACTCAGGGTAGAGAATTGGTCAGTATGTGTTGATCTTCTTAGAACTTCTTGTTATGACATGTTGTGTGTATGTATCCGTATATGTATATATGTGAGTTAGATTATTCAATGTCTTTAATGAATATCTTTCAAGTTATTGGCTTAGATTTCTTTATATTAAAGTATTCTTTGACATTTAGGAAATCCTCCTGATGATGATGCCATGTAAAAATGATTAGACTAAAAAGAAGTTATACTTTTAAAATAAAAATTGCCTAAAGCCTCAAAAATTTCTGCTGCTCTTTAATAAAAATTAAACTTAGCAATTTTCTTGGAGCCAAATATGATAGAATCAGTCAATCAGCAAGCATTTATTTAGCATCTACTATGTACCAGACACTAAAATATAAAAATGTATGTTCTCAGTTTCATAAATACAGCTGTGATGACAGAGTTTGAAAATAGTTTTTACTTTTTATGACACAGTAGAATAATTACATATAGAGTAGGACTTCTCCATTCTCATTAGAGAACATAACAGAGACAGCATTTTAGAAGTAGGAACTCTTGTGAAAAATATATATGTTTTATCTCCTCAATTAGATTAGTGTGTTTTATATCTTGAGAATACCTAATGCATTGCGCTCTCTCTCTCTCTCTCTCTCTCTGCGTCTCTCTTTCTCTCTTTTTCTCTCTTTCTCTCTCTCTACACACACACACACACACACACACACATGCAAATACTTACTCAAATACACACTCAAATACTGAATTTTAACTGAAATCACAGCATCCATTTTCTACTCTGGTACGTTATTAATAATGAGTGCTCTCATACTAGGCTTTTTGTGGTTAATGTTACTATCATGAAAGCCTGAAATGGCCAGGAATCTAGATAGTTAGTACTTCTCACAAAAACTAGAAGCTTGAGGGGATTTCCCTAGTATAGTAGGTAGATGTGACTCAGAAATACTATTTTGTGCAACTTGTAAAAACAACCTTTGAGATTTGATCATTTATGTCTTAATGCTTTTTTTTCCTACTCATTCATGCACTTATAAAACAATAACTTTGTAGAATTGGTAGATTATAACCCTGTAGATTAAGTGACAACCTAAAAAAAGAGAGCTACAAAAGAAATAGCAAATATTATTCTTATGAAGCATAAAATGAAATTCTGGTGATAATGTACATGTTTGGAATGACTAAGTGCCTAAAAAGTGGAGAGAAGAGGTATAGTCAGAGTCTGGTGGGGTTAATTTTTTTAGGATGATAGTTTTTAAAGGAGGTGGAGGACATGACTTGAGGAGAGGAAAGGGGAAGAACTTTTGGGAGAGAACTTTATGTAAATAAAGTAAGCTAATCATGAACAAGTGACGGTAAGCAGATTAGCCTGACCAGAGCAAGTGAAGTGCACTGGGGAGTGATGAAAAATGAAGTAGGAACATTTTCCTTTTAAAACAGACATAACAAAGGTCTTCTAGCAGCTGAGAGAACTTACTGTTGCCCTTTTAAGGTGCATTTTTCATCTGAGGATTTCCGAAGAAAAATTACAGGATTTCTCAAGTATTTGTGAGCTGTGAGGTTCTTTGCTTTTTTTTCTATAATTATTTCTGTAACTAGAGATTGAACAGTCTTTATGATTCTTTTAGAAATAAAAGTTAAGATTTGCATATTTGTATATACAAATATAACATTATATGCAACATTTTGGTAGCACTTACTGTGTGCCCAGCACTTTGCTAAGTGCTTTACCATGTTTATCCCTTTTGGTCCTCATAGCAAACTGTCTCCAGGCCTGATACTCTACCCACCATGGCACCTGCTGCTGTCAGCGTATTTATTGATTTTATCATATAAGTAATTTACCACTATCAATTTTGCAGCTTTTGTTTTCAATGATTTCTATTTAAAACATTTTGTGTGATTTTTTTTTTTTACTTTTAACTTAACAAATAGTTAAACCTCTTCCCTATCATTCTTTATAACTGAAACATGATTCTTCAGGGCTGCCAATATCACACACAGCCACACACCCACATCCACACACACACACACACACACACACACACACACACACACACACACACACTTTTTAAATTTTTTCATTTATCTGTCCCAATGATTTCATTGGTCAAGTGAACTCTCAGTCAGGAGCTTTCTCCACCATGAAGACTGATACTTCCTTGTATCTTAGCTTTAAAGAGTTTCTTAGTGGTATTAACAGATTAAGTCCCTTGCCCAAAGTCATCCAGCCAGCATTTATTAGAAAAGGGTCGTAATTGCAAATACATAAGGATATTCTAAAATGTTTTAGTTTTTTCATTTTAATGAACATTTATCAAATACCTACTTTGTTTTAGGTTATAGGAGAAAAACAAAATTTAGGTAAAATAAAGTCCTAACGTTCATGGAATTTACTTTGAATGGGGGGGATAGTAAAATATGTACAAATTATTAAATATAAAAGAGGAAATAATACCTGAGAAGTAAATTAGAGATGTGTAGAACAATGTGCTTTGTCTCCAAGGAATGCATAAAGCCAAAATATTGGAAGTATGAAGAGAGTAAAAGTGTTTGTAACATGAGAAAGTCATATTCATTGATGTTCCCCATTATTAGTGTTAAAGAAAAACTTATAATGTTGTCGTTCTAAGTCATATAAGGGAGCCACCTTGTAGGAACTGACATATGAAAGGAAGAAGAAACTATAGTCAGTAATCATAGTAATACTTTAGCATCTTCTTTGAAATATATTTCTGGAATGTTACATATAACATAATGGAATATTAAGTACCAATATGTATTAAGAAGCAGGTAACTTTTTGATGTATCTTTGCCTTCTATTAACATTTGATGCTATAATAAATCTAAATGTGCACAACTTTAAAAAATTGTATTGTTATTAGAACATACTATCTTTGTGTAAAATATCTAGTACACAGATTGTTCTTAAACAGTATTGCTAGGTATTCATTTTCTTTTCTACCTCATTGCTTTCAGGAAATTGAATTTCACTCATTGAGAGAAGCACTATCTTTTGTATCATTAATTGATGGATATTATAGATTAACTGCAGATGCACATCATTACCTCTGTAAAGAAGTAGCGCCCCCAACAGTTCTTGAAAATATCCAAAGCAATTGTCATGGTCCAATTTCGTAAGTAATGCACACTTTTTAAATGGGAGGGAAAAGGCCCACCAGGATACTTTGTACAGCAGAAATAATGACATTTTAACCCCAGTCAATATGCTCATAAAATTTTATTAGCTATCTAAATATCTTTTTTTTAATCACAGATCCTTTATGTAGTAGTAGCATAAAACAGTGAGAATCTAGTAACTTAAGATTTTTACCTTTCAATAGTACAAATGTGTTTTTTTAAATTTTTATTTAAAGTGCCAGTTTTATGTACAAACTATTTAAAAAAGAATAAAGTAAACATTCAAAACCTGCTTTGCAGCAAGCAGTGAGGCTGCCCTTTTTCCAACTATCTAAATATCTTTAAAGATACCCAACCTCTATGTCATAAGTAAATTTTCAAAAGAAATTTGTTTCTTTTAACTTGCTTCAGATTGTCAGTGGCAATATGGATATAGTTTTTCCTAAGACTATGAAACTATTTGAATTATTACAGTTATATACACCTGTACTATTATGTTAGTATGTGCCTTAGCATCAGTTACACAAACAGTTTTATGCCATCTTGACTTGGGAGGTAATCAAAAATAGATTAAGAAGGAGAATGCTCATTTTAAATATGGAATCATGATGAGAAGTCAGAAGACTTAAAGAAAATAAAATCATTGCTGTTGTTTCTGGCATATCTTTTCCACCCCAAAAGTCGTCAGGGTCCTTTTGTGCGTTTCCAAAGCAAAAGGAGCATCCCCAAGATTGGTTTGAACTCAGTATGAATAGTTAATAGGTTTTTTTTCATTAGAAAAATAACCTACAATCTTAAAGAATAAAGATTCTCAGCTTTTGGAAGGACCTTTAGTTTTATTTTTAAGTTTTTCATGATAAATATTTTGGTCCTACTATCCATAGTGATTCCTGTATTTGAAGTATATAAATGTAACAAAGGAAAAATCTGGTTTTGAAATGTGAATATATATAATGTATATATTTACGTACATACATACATATGTAGATGTGTTGTAGTAGTAGTAGTAGTAGTAGTGCTCATTGTCATCAGAGTTAATTGTACTTATAGTATTATTTTCTTG
Organism: Notamacropus eugenii; assembly: GCF_028372415.1. Classification (NCBI taxonomy): domain Eukaryota; kingdom Metazoa; phylum Chordata; class Mammalia; order Diprotodontia; family Macropodidae; genus Notamacropus; species Notamacropus eugenii. Next base: position 39,531,990 of record NC_092872.1, on the reverse strand, counting down.
GTAAACAAACAACTTTTTCTTTATTTTCAGGATGGATTTTGCAATAAGTAAACTGAAGAAAGCAGGTAATCAGACTGGCCTCTATGTCCTTAGATGTAGCCCTAAGGACTTTAATACATATTTCCTCACTTTTGTTGTTGAGGTAAGTAGATTACTATGTTGATGAACTAGAATCCTGCTTATCAGAACAAGAAAGAGCTTACTTATTCCAAATATTTTTGCACATTTAACTGTATTCCTTAGTCTACAGACAAAATTGCAACCATCTTTTGGGTATAATAACTTGCATATTATTACTTGAACTCCCACTTTTAGTCTGCTGGGAATGGGAACACTTTTATTCTTCCAAGATTCCTTTTATGCCTTTTACAACTAAAAGATCTGTGATTTTGTCCATGCAAGTACTTACTCCCCTATTGTAACTCTCAATCCATTTGGTGCATTAGTTGGTAGTCTTTGTTATTTAATATCACTAAAAAGGTTCATCATCTAGTGGTCCTCCCCCCTGTTGATGAACCCCTCCATCTTTGATAGGCTGTTTCTTGGACAACAGATAAGTCCATCCATTGTTGATCCCATGTTCAAAGCTTTTCCAGATTAATAGTGTACTCCATAATTTGCCATCTCCTGGCATAGATTTTATACCCATAATATATACCCATAATGGGTCATCACATTATTTGAATAATTAATGAAAAAATCATAAATACCCTACATCAAATTTTTATCATCTCACCTTGCAGTTTATGTGTTCTCATTGTCTTGCCAGTCAAACAGTATTTTGCTCAATCCAGATCAGCCCTCAAGTGCTTTAAGATTTAATTTTACTTGGAGAACTTTACCAAACAAGGAAGAACAATTGCTCATAAGCAATTTAATTTATTATTAAATTGTGAAAAGGTATAAAGAAAAATAAGAAAATCATAAGAATTAAAAGGAGTATAATAACAGCTACATTTTCATAGAGTTTCAAGGTTTGCAAAGTGTCCTTTCTAGACCTTGGCTTCATTTGACCCTCATTAATTACATTGTGCTACAGATGTCATTATCCCCATTTTACAGATGTGGAAACTAAAGCTCAGAGAAATGAAGACATAGCACAACTTTTAGTGTGTGAGATGTGCTTGAACCTAGGTCTCCCCTGTCTTCAAACCTCTTCCTCTTTCCACCACAGTCTTGCCTTTCATAGTCTTTAAACAGTGTAATCTCCTTTTAAAGGCAGAAAGCTCTTTTTTTGAGCATTTTGACTCAATGCTGTGGTAAATTACAATATGCATGTTTTAAAGCATAAAACTATGCTAAAACTTCAAGACAGTGAAGATTTTACTATAAAATGGATTCATGTTGGACCCTGTCTAAAGAAGGATTTAGTTAACAGAAGTACCTAATAAGGAGGTATTGCCTAAAAGATAGTTCCATAGATTCTGAAAATAGATTTCTGGCATTCACTGTTAAAGAAATAGCAAATCGAGAATCAAGGATTGCAATGAGGACTAACAGTCCTGGGTCATAGTGCTCCCTAGCCATATTTTAGCCATGTGGCTTTAGATAAGTAACTTCACATTTCTATTTTCTCATCCATAAAATAGGAATAATAATAATGCTTGTCCAAAGTTAGCTTGTAATGTATGGTTTAAGTGAGATGTGAAAGTGACTCATCAACTTTTTAAAAAATTGGTCCTGTGATTTCACAGCTTCTGGTGTGGCACTTCCTCTGCCAATGCAAATGGGCATTTTCTCTGCAATGTATAGTCTTTGTAAGTTGCTTGTAGGTCCCTGAGAGAGTTCAGTGACTTGCTCAGGGTCACACAGCCAGTATGTGTCAGAGGTGGGATTTGAATTCAGGTCTTTTTCACGCTGAGACTACTACTCCATCCACTATACTACGTTTTCATTTGTCAGTTATGTTATTGTCTGGGACAGATATTTACAGTTGCTTAGATGTAGTTCATAAAATAATAGAACACAATTTGCTTTTTTAATGATTATAATTATTTTTGTTTTAAAAACATCTTTGCTTCCTAATTGAAATGAGAAAATTTCTTCACAAATCTGGCCATTTTCATTTTGGCATTTGGGGGTTAAAATTTGGTCAAAATATGTTACTTCCTTGAGTATTCCGAGATGGGTAACCTAAGAGCATGTGAACGTTTCTCAAGCAACAAATTGATATATATGGAATAATGAGTAGGTCTTAATTTTTTTCTTAGTGCATTAGTAACATTTTACCAAAATAATCACACTTATGGTTCAGTTCTGTCAAATCCAGAAAGTATTCATGGAATGCTTCTGCTACATACCTAGGACAGTGCTTATTGCTTTGAAGGTTACAAAAGAACTATGATATAGTCTCTAACCTCAAGAAACTTAAAATATTTTAGGGACATCAAGGATTAAGCACATGAAACATTAAGATATTATAAGATAAAATACAGTGAAATGCTACACTGTGTTGCCCTGTTGAAATGACATGTGAAGTACTTTGCAAACCTTAAAGCACTATTTAGCTATTATTACATAGGGGTGATAGCTATGAAAGTGTGATTTGCCCACTGGAAGAATATATACAGAAAACACTGGGGTGAGGCAAAATTTTCCCCATTCTATTCTCTTAAACCACTTCTTAGGGAACAAGTACAGAAAATGTAAACAGAAAAGTTGGGATAAAACCTGTAAACCTTGTGACGTTTTTCAGCTATTTTATTTAACGGACAGCTTCAGTTTTAAAGAAATGATAATTTTGTTGTTTATGATTACTCTTTAATCTTTACGATTGAACTCATACAGCGGGAAAATGTCACTGATTATAAGCACTGTTTGATTACCAAAAATGAGAATGGGGAGTTCAACCTCAGTGGGACTAAGAAGAACTTCACTAACCTGAAGGACCTCTTGAATTGCTATCAAATGGAAACTGTCCGCTCAGATAGCATCATTTTCCAGTTTACCAAATGTTGCCCTCCAAAGCCCAAAGGTAAGGAGACTTTCTGGTCATTTTTCGTTTGCTGTCACATGGATATCATGTGCGTATTTTTAAAAAAAGATATCAAAAGAGTTACAGATTGACTTGTTCTCATATTGGTGGGCAATCATCCTCACCTTGGAACAAGGCCAGGCTGTTTTCTATCTTATTTTTTATTATTTCCTAATATAGTGAGCTTCTAGAATGGCAAGTGTTCTCAAGCATAAGTTGTAATATATCAGATAAATATAAATTGAGCTAGGGAGAAGTACTACTAAACACTTGTACGTTACTAAAAGTAAAAATGTTTGTATTTAATTTTTCAGTGCCTTACTTTCTGTAGCTCTGAAATGAGAAAAAAATATGAATTTGTCTGCCCAGAACAGAACTGCATAAAAAAACCCACTGATCAATGAAATGAAGATAAATGTCACAAAACTCTGAGCCTGGTGGAGGACAGACAGGAGGGAAATTAAGATGAATTTCTTGTCACTGACAAAATGGTGGCTCTTCTTTTAGATTCCATTGGAGTTGAACAGTGAAGTGTCATCTAGTTTTTACTGTCAGAAAGGGTCAAGCCAAATCCTTGTCATAGAAAATGTGTACAATTTAGGAATCATGAAACCATTAATTCAGACTATATATAGGTACATCATTATATCTCCCAAAGAAAAAGCAAAATAAACTGTAGAAGTAAATAAATACTCCCACAGGAAATGAAATTTTAAACCTAGCCACTGCTGGGAAGATAATAATGTGTGTTCTATGTGTTCAGTCATTTTTCAGTCATGTCTAACTTTTCATGACCCCCTTTGGGGTTTTCTTGGCAAAGATACTGGAGTGGTTTGCCATTTCCTTCTCTAGCTCATTTTACAGATGATTAAAGTGGGGCAAACAGGGTGAAGTGACTTGCCCAGAGTCATACAGCTAGGAAGTGTCTGAGGCCAGACTTGAATCGTGAAGATGAATCTTGACTTTAGACCTTATCCTCAATTCCATTGCATCACCTCCCTGCCCTAGATAATAATGACTAGGTATCAAGACTTGTAACACCTATTATATAGCATTGTCATCAAGGGAAAATGAGACAATGGTGAGTATTACTGATTGTACTTTATAGATTGTATAATGTTCCAAATCATTTTTTAAAAAAGTAAGTGCCCTAATTATTCTACCATAGAGTAGCATTTGCTCCCATGTTACCAAAGCAACATTGGATTGCACCAAAGAATGAAAATTTGAAACCTTTGCACATTTCCCTTATAGCGTGGATCTTGCCACCTCCTGATTCTTGAAGTGTTTCCAGCACTTAAGATGTACTAGTTAGTTACAACTTCAGGAATAATTGCAAATATTCAAGGTTTACCAGTTTTTTCCTTCTGAAGAAATAAAAATCTTGTCATTTGCTGAAGTAAATGTTTTGCAAAACAGTAGTGATTGCATTGAAAAAATGGCATCTGCTTATATTCTGGATAAAACTATTTTGACTCTTTATTTAATCATGCTTTATTCATTTCCCTGGGAATATATCTTCAGTTGAAACATTTGAGCATCAAATTTAATGAATAAACTTCAGACATAATATTTTAAAGAAATGTCAGTAAGGGATCGGCAATTATTCTGAGTGACTGTTATGTATTGTGTTCTTCTTTAAAATTATCAGTAATTTACTTCAGTTATTTATTGGGCACTGTGCAAGATTACCAGTTAATTTACATTGTTGACAAATACATGTTCTTTTCCTTTTGACTCTGTATTCTCTAGATAAATCGAATCTTTTAGTCTTCAGGAGTAATGGTATTTCTGATGTTTCCACATCACCAACATTGCAGAGGCACAATAATGTGAACCAAATGGTGTTTCATAAAATCAGAAATGAAGATTTAATATTTGTAAGTGATTCTATGAAGATAATTTTCCATTTAAAATTTAAAAATTTGGATGCAGCACTTTGAAACAGTCTTCTTTCAACTTGCTTCATCATTTGTTTTATTCCTATTATAGAAGAGACATGGAAACAAGTACATTATTAAACTTGGATTAGGAATGAGAAAATATGCTAGTAGTTTTAATAATAGACCAATATTAAACTTAGGTTTTACTGGGGAAATCACTAAAAAATTAATAAGTACAAGTTATTGGGTTCCCTTTCCCTTTTGGACCTGAAAAGGAGCCTCTTAATCCCTTCTGCAATAAAATCTACTCCTGTATACTTGGCATCATAGGGTAGTAGAAAGGTCACTAGATTGAGAATAAGTTGATCTTATCACTTGCCACTCCTTATATAAGCTAGGTGACAACTTCTGTGCATTTCAACTCACTTTTCTATAAAGTGTGAATGCTTTGATCCAGATAAAATCAAAGACCCCTTCTTCTTCAAACATATCACAAAATCACAGATACTTAGATTTAAAAGGAATCTCAATCTTCATCTGTCTAACCCATACCCAGAAGGAATCCCCACTAGCACATTCCTTGATAAGTGGTCATCCAGCATGCCCTTAGTCTTCTCCAGGCTGAATGTTAGCAACAGTTCTTTCAACTGACATTATGGGCTGGACTTCCCATTGACCTTGCCATCTCCTTAAACTATTGTGCTATGTCTCCTTCCCCTTCAGTGCTTCACTTAAGGCCTTTTGCTATCCTAATTACCTTCCTCTGTGCCTTCTCCATTTGTCAGTGTCCATAAGTTATGGCAACCAGAATTAAATACAGTATCCCAGATGTGGTCCATCCAAAACAAAGTACAGGGGAGTCTTCTATCCCTTTTTTGGAAGCTGTGCCTTATTTAATGTCACCCAAGATCACATGAGCTTTTATGACCCATAGATCACATTGATGATTCATACTTTGCCATGTCTGAGTTGGACCTCTCCAAACCAATGCAGAAAGGAAGGTACATTTTCCCCAAGAGACATTTCTTCCCCTCTAGTTTATAAATACGTGAAGTGCTACCATGCTTGCTCTTCTTTCTCCCAGACGTATTGTTGCCTAGAAAGTCACAGAAGTGTCATTAGATTGAAAACTCCCCGTGAAGGCAGGACTATCTTTAGCTTTTTTGCATGTCCCCATTGCTTGACACTATACCTGATGCATAGTAGACTTTTGATAAATGTTGATTAATTGATTGATGTGCTGTCAGATGATCATTGCATTGCTTTCAGGATTAGTCTGGTTCCAGTTAGATTCATTGAGCTCAGGATTAGCCTGGAGAAATTTGACCTGCCAGATGGGTTACTTTATTGAAATGATTCCAAAAGGTTTTGACTTTCCTAGGACTCTAGCATAATAGGATTAGTCCCAGGGCCTCTCCAGATTTTGGTTCACTCTGCCATAATGCACTTTTTTTCTACACTGAATCAGCTCACTTCTTGGCATAACCTTAAAATGATTACCTTTGGCATTTTGACCAAGATTTTTACTAGATGTAAGAATCTCTGGGACAACCACTCCATGTACCAATTCACTCTGAGTATTGTAAATCAGCTGAAACTTGACCAATCCCAGATATAAAGTCACAATAGTTATTTACCTAGTTTCATTGTATTCCTGCATACTCAGCATGCTACTGACCTTCCTTGCCTCACCCCCCAACAAAAGCCTACCAGTTGCCACAAAAAGGGCCTTTCTTGTGATCCATGATGTTTGACCATTGAAGACCGTGAAATAGAAAACTAACCTAAATTATAGAAGGCAGGTTTCCTGTCCAAATTTTCAAAACCTTTTCAGAGGGTAGAGAGTAGAGTTCACCCCCACATGGTTGCAATGTCTCAATCTAGAAATGAAAAAAAAAATTATAGGTGATGAAAAAGTTAGGTAGCCTGAAAAAACAAAAGTAGATAAAAACCCTGTAGTTAAAAACTTGACTTACGTATTGGATAAAAAGAATGGCCATATAACATACCTGGCATAAGCTGTCTTTCTTGCTTTTAAGTAGTGGAATTCAGACACACAATTAAAAGCAATTAGTTAACTTTAAATGAAATTAACATTCTTCCTTGGTTATTTTCAAAATGATACTAACAATACCTTGGGAATTTGTTCATGTTTTTGTGTAATTATAATAAATGTTATGTTAAATGAATTGGAGACAGTATATTTAATTAATTAGTATAGTTCAGTATATTACTGTATTAAGCTGTTGCGACCATTATAAATTCCCTGGATTATAGAATGTTGAGGTATTTTAGTCAGCATAACATGTACCCTTGTTTTTAGTCTTATATTATTATTTAATGGAATGAAAGAATCACTTGATAGACCCCTAAATCCCAGTTTAGCTGACCAGTGTATATCTTGCTTCGATATTTGACCTTTTTTATTTTTTATTTTACTTTTTTTTACTTTTTTTACTTTTTTTATTGGTTTCCAACATTTTTCTTTCCACATTTTACCTTTCTCTAACTTTTTTTTTTTTAAAGAATGAAAGCCTTGGGCAAGGCACTTTTACCAAGATTTTTAAAGGTGTAAGAAGAGAAATAGGAGACTATGGCCAGCTCCATGAAACAGAAGTCCTTTTAAAAGTTCTGGATAAAGCACATAGAAATTACTCAGAGGTTTGTATCCTATTTGAGAAGTTAATATGATTGAATAGGTAATTTTATTTTTTTTAACTCATTTGACTTTGTTGTTGTGGAATTATGTAGTAATTATGATCTTTTATTTGCAGCTGTTCCCTGAAAAATGTTTTTCCATTTTTCAAACATTTTTTCTCCTTCTATTTCCCCCCCTGCCCCAAAAAAAGAAAATCAAAGCCCTTATAATGAATATACATATTGCTGTTCAGTCATGTCCAACTCTGTGATCCCATTTAGGGTTTCTTTGCAAAGACACTGGAGTGGTTTGCCATTTCCTTCTCCAGCTCACTTTACAGATGGGCAAATAAGTTTAACTGACTTGCCCAAGGTCACACAGCTAATAAGTATCTCAGGTCAGATTTGAACTCAGGAAGATGAGTCTTCCTGACCCAAGCCTGGCACTGTATCCACTGTGCCACCTAACTGCCCAAATGGACAATAGTCGAGTAAAACAAAAATCAGTTCCAAATTGGCCATATCTGAAAATGTGTCTCATTCTGCAGATTAATTTATTTCCTCACTGCCAGGAGGTGGTTAGCATTCTTCAGCATTGATCCTCTTGCAGGGTAGGGATTAAAGTATACACACACAGGGACCCTATTTCCATCAAATAGTACCCCTTTCTTCTTTAACAAAAAAAAATCCCTGAAACAACTTTTTCTCATCTGTTTTTTATAATTGGATTTAAGTAAGGATGTGCTTTATAAAAGAAATGTATTTTCAAACTAATTAATATTAGCCTTTTCTTCTGAGTCTCCCCTGCTGCTGTCTCCACAGCTCAGACTAACTTTGGAGTTTCTCCAAAATAAAATCCTTCTCTCAACTCACACAGCCACCACCTTAGTTCAGACCCTCTTCACCTCTTAACTGGACTACTATAACAGCCTTTGAATTAATTGATCTTTTCTCAGGTCTTAAAACTTCAAGCTATCCTCCTCTTAGCTACCAAAGTGATTTTTCTAAGTGTAGGTTTGATTAGTTCACACCCTCTTCCCTCCCTCCATCCCACTCAGTAAACTGCAGTGGCTCTCTGTTATCTCCAGGATCAAATATAAAGTTTTGTGTTTTCCTTTAAAGCCCTCATGATCTGACCCCTTCATATCTTTTTGGTCTTTGCACACTTGACCCCCTTCCGTGAACTCTGATCCATCTATACCTGCTTACACACAATCTACCATCTCCTATTCCCATTCTTTGAATGTTCTCCCTTTTCTCTCCCATCTCTTTATTCCCTGGCTTCCTTAAGACTGGGCTCAAATCCCACCTTCTGCAGGAGACTTTTCCCAATCCCCCCTTGTTGCTAGCATCTCCCTTCTGAGATTACCTTCCATCTACTCTGTAAATATCTTGTGTGTGCATAATATATACATATCCATAGTATTGTGTGTGTATATGTATGTGCACATACATACTACGGATATATATGTGATATTATGTATATGTATAAATATAAAATATATTGCTATTAACCTGTTGTCTCCTCCATCAGCATGTTGTGAGCTGTTGGAGGGCAGGGATTCTTTTCGCCTTCCTGTGTCTCCTCAGAGTGCATGGCACAGAGTCAGTACTTATCAGCTGACTGACTGACTTGTTTGATATTCAGAGAATAGCAGTAGATGGTTGTTAGTGTTCTTGACCTCCCAGTCAGAACCTCCTAGACATCACATGATACATGATATCACAGCACACTCTTGGCACCTACTAACCTTCCATTTCTTTCTTTTTCTATTCCTTGTAGTCTTTTTTTGAAGCAGCAAGCATGATGAGCCAGCTTTCCTACAAGCATCTAGTTTTAAACTATGGAGTCTGTGTCTGTGGAGAAGAGAGTAAGTGAAATGTCTGGTCACTTTGTGTTAATGTCATGTTCTTCCCGTGAGGGTGGTCCGTTCTGCTGACAAAGGAAGGTCTTTTGCAGAAGCATAGCTAAAGACGCAGAAACGGTAATTTGTCAAAGCCCAGCAGATGTAGGGACTTTCAGTACAGCCTTTCAAATGGAAAATCAAAGTTTCTGTAGAGATTTAAGTAAAATTATTCTTGCAGCCCATTAAAAATGCCAGAACCATAGGGTACTGTTCAAAAATGTTAATAACTTTTGCATGTGATTATGGGTGTTTAGTTGTCAACATCTGGTCATTTCAATCTTAAAAAAAAGTTCAATCACCAGTTCTTTGCGTTGAGTAGAAAAAACATTTAAAGTGATTGTATGTTAGCAGAACTAATTAAATATGATATTTTGGCATCTTGCTCATCTAGGCCTTAACATGATACAATTTATAAAGCACATGACCTAGAAAAGGAATTTCACAATATCCTTTAATAATACATTTCAGTCTTATAATAAGCCTTACATTCAGAAAATCTTATGTGTAGCCTAAGCCCTTAATATTAAAATTTAAGCTCATTTTTTTCAGTGGATGTAGAAAATGGCCATTCCTACCACCTGCAAAATGTTTCTTTATATAGTTAAAGCCTTTATTCATTACATGTTTCAGGATACATGTCACATGTTATAGCAATTGCATAGGACCTGTAGCTTTACATTTTTTCTCTCTCAGTTACTTGACAGAGTCCTATGCTGGTGATAGCATTAAACTCTCATAGAAATTTGAGAAGTATTAAATATTATAGGAGTATATTTCATAATTTCTTCATTCATTAGTACTATTCATATGTTCATGTTCAATCTTGAAAATAGTAATGTAGTGCTTATTTTTATTTAGATTGTGTCTGTCCCTATTCTTACATCCTTTTACTTGACACTTAGACTAGCCAAAGTAAATACAGATGGAGCTTCATATACTCTGCTCTCTATTATCTGCATATGGACTATGTACAACTTTTAAACCTGAGGTTTGTTTCCATTTCATCCAACTTGCTTTTAATTTTCCTTCTCTTGCTAACAGCATATGCTCAGTACATGCTAAATACTTTTAGTATTAGGATAAACAAAACATAATTAGGAATTCTAGACCAAGTCTGCAAAAGTTAAATATAAATATATTTTTTATTATTCAATATTTATGTTAATTGTACCTTAACTCCCCTTTATAGTGCAAAAAAGCAGGCATTAAATGATTTTCAAAGTGTAAGAATGCAGGCTTATTTAAAGACATGTAATAGAATCAGTTTTTTCACTCATAGTATGATAGATTGCCAGAGCTAAAGTAGGCCACCACCTAGGGTAATCCCTTGATAACAAATTTAGTGGCAAGTGATGATGAATGGATGGCCTAAAAGTGACACTGGTACCAATAAAATGTAAAAAGATCAAGATGGAGAAAGGCTTCCTGTGTGATGGGTGGATCATTTGTGAATTTTCTATGGTAGAACCTGAGTAAGAATTATTCAGGGTAAGAAGATGTGTATGGGCTATTATCAAGTCAAGTCAACAAGCATTTGTTAAGTGACTCTTATGTGCCAGGCACTGTGCCAAGTGTTGGGAATACAAATAAAGGCAAAAGATAGTCTCTGTTCTTTAGGAGATTGTGGTATAATGGGAGAGACATCATACAAACAGCTATGTACAAGCAAGATGTAGATAGGATAAATTGGAGATAATCTTCTAAGATTATCAATCTTCTAAGGAAGGCACTAATATTAAGAAGGTTTGGGAAAGGCTTCTTACCAGAGGTGGGATTTTAGCTGGGACCTGAAGGAGGTCAGGCAAGTCAGGACATAGAAATAAAGAGGGAGACTAAAATTCCTGAAGTGAGAAGGATTGACTCATGTGAGGAACGGTAAGGAGGCCGGTGTCACTGGATGCAGAGATGGGGGGATGCACATATCAGTAATATCATAGCTTCATTGAAATATTGACATTTGGCATGACATAAATAGCAAATAAGTCTATCTCAGATTTTTAAAAACTATTATTTTCATTCATGATAAAATGTTCAAAGCTATATTGTGAATTAGCATCTTTCATTTTTTAAAACATGGTCTTTATGTAGAATAAACTATCATTTTCATGTTTTACTTCAACATTTAAAAATATTTAACATTTTATTAAATATTTCCTGTGTGTAATTCACTGTATTAGTCCATTGAGTTAATATGAAAATACAAATAAGACATGATTCTACCTCTCAAGGAGTTTGTAATCTAGTATAGTAATTTTCAATCTGTAAGAGAGGTGCCCAAAATCCTTTTCAGGGATCTGAGATGTTTTATTTTCTAATACCATAAGCATAGAGGGATATAATCCACATAAACAAAAGCTTTTTTAAGAGGTCTTTAGTAATTTTTAAGTGTAAAGGAGTTCTGAGACTAAAAAGTTTCAGCTAGCAGATGTAATGAATGGTAGGCAGTATATTTAGGTAGGGCCAATTGTGACAACCAGTAAAGCATTTATTAAGCTCCTACTATGTGCCAGGCACTGTGGTAAGAAGAGGGGATGCAAAAGAGGCAAAAAAATAGGCCCTGCCTTTGAGGAACTCACAGTCTGATGGGGGAGACAACATGTAAATAAATCATGGATAAACAAGCTGTCTACAGGATAAAAAGGAAATAATCAATAGAGGGAAAGGTACTAAAATTAAGAAGCGTTGGAAAAGGCTTCCTACAGAAGGAGGGATTTTATCTGGGACTTGAAGAAAGGCAGTGAAGCCAACTGGTAGAAAGGAGGAAGGGGGAGTATTGTAAGCATAATGGATAACCAGAGAAAATGCTTGGAACCAAGAGAAGTGTTTCGTTCAGATGAACCTTAAAGAGGCCAGTGCCACTGGATCAGAGAGTATGTGGTAGGGGAGGTATAAGATTTGAGAAGAATGGAGAGGGGAAAGTAGGAGGAAGCTAGGCCATAAAGGGCGACAGATGCCAAATTGAGGATTTTGTTTGATCCTGGAGGTCATAGGGGGCCAATGGAGTTTGTTGAGGAGGGGATGCTATGGTCAGGTCTCTGCTTTAGGAAAATCACTTTTGAAGCTGCATAAAGAAAGGACTAGAATGGGGAGAGATTTGTGGCAGGCACACTGTCTATACCAGAGTGATGAAAGTATCTGAAGAGATAAGGGGGCATATTCAAGAGATGTTGCAATCACGCTCAAACTTTAAATCCTAGTCTTAGTTCAAAATAACATTGGATTACTATAAATAAGTCCTGGATCCAGGTAACAACCATAATGTTTAGTAACATGTTGATTTAGAAACAATCATAACCTTCTGAACCTTTGACCTTGATAACTAATATTGCTTAGGTGAACTACACCTCTGAAGGTGAGTCAGTGGCTCCTTTTGAAAGAAAACATATTTTGTTCTGATAAAAGATTTGATAGCTTGACTGAAAAAGTAATGAACAAGGAATTACTCTTAATATTTTAATTTCCTGGAAGTATATTTTTATATAGGAGCTACAAATGATTAATTGGAACACTTGAACTTCTTTTTATCTGTAATATGAGTTATAGTCTGTTTTGTAGAAAGATGTATTTGCATAATTTTTTATGTCTTCAGCTACTTATCCTATTAAAGGAAGACTAAATTATTATGAAAAATTTTCAACCAGAACTGAATAGTAGTAAACAACATTAGGAACTGTTATATAACAAAATAAAATATGATATAAAATAAGCATTAGGAATTGCTTATTAGGAATTATATAACAAAATATAATATAAAATAAGCATGTTACATGTATCATAACTTAAGCTTTCTTGCATAGCTATGGTAAAATAAAACAAATTTTAAAATGGTCATGTTTAATTTTTTTCCCTTATGCTACTTAATTTTGTCTTAGTTTTATATATAATACTCATGTGTAGTATGGTGTATAAATGTCTGAATAATATATTTTTAAGTACACGTGTACACTTTTGCTTTTTAGATATTCTAGTTCAAGAATTTGTGAAATTTGGATCATTGGACACATACCTGAAAAAGAACAAAAATTCTATAAACATATTATGGAAGCTTGAAGTGGCCAAACAGTTGGCATGGGCCATGCATTTTCTTGTAAGTAAACAAGTAAAATCTCCTTTTGTCTTATAGCGTGGTAGATGTATCTTTGCCTGGAAGAGGAGATGAGAAAATTGTGAACATGTGACACAGAATCCAAAGGAGACCTTGAGAGAGGGTAGAAATGTTAACTGTAGGCACATTTATGGGGGTATTCATGCAATTTCATAGTAACTTCAATTTCTTTGGTAAAGTTCTCATCAGACAGACCTTCTGTCATTAATAGGCGCATTTATGTCTTATCCAGAAATACAGATATTTACAGCAATAGAATTTTGCCACCCTTTTCTTATTCATTTTTCATAAAACTTCAGAATAGGGAGGCATTTTTGACATTATCTAGTTTAAATTTTTCATTTGGAGAGGAAGACTGAGGCTTAAGGGAAAGGGAGGAACTAGGCCATAAAGGGCAATAGATGCCAAACTGAGGATTTATCAAAGGTCCCATGTCTAGCTTGTGAATTCATTTCATTTTAGAGGCTTTAATCATAAATTAGCTAAATACATTTTACTACTCTAACAATTGGTGATGACAAAAGCTTTTCACACTGTCTTGAGGCAGGTAGAAGGAAAAATAGCTTGATTATTAGAAAGCAAGTGAGTACCAGAGTTCCACTGACCCAGTTATGGAGTACTACTAATCCAGACAACAAGACAAATGCCTGTTGAATGAGTAAGCCATATTTTTTCAGTGTGTCATCCTCAATTAAAAAGATGATTAAGAAGGAGAATACCCTCACTTTTTCCCTGCTGAGAATGGTGGTGAAGGGAAATATAATTCTGTCTCCAAACTAATCAGTTGGACTAATATGACAGATGATCTGGTGATGATCACCACTTAGCACAATAAAGGTCGCAATGTGTATAGTGTGACTCCATCCCACTTGTTGACTTCATGGGCTGCTCTGGAACCCAAGTTTAACTAAATATATCTTTCCAGGTTGCCACACTTTATTGCTTTTCTAGGCAGTTTGCCCTAAGGCATGACAGGGTTCCATCAAATATTTTTTCAGAAGATTAACTCCAAATTCCAATTGTTTATCATGTGAACTTAGTAATCCTGAATTTGTGGAACTTAGGTTCCTTGCTCTCAGTACTTTGAAGCTTGATGAAAGGTCTCCAGACAACAAAAGAACTTGAAAGGATATTACTGATGAAAGACAAGATAAAGACAGGAGTGATCTCTGTTTTAATAAAAATCAGGATCCAGATAGGGAGGGACAGAATTAGAAAGGTCTCGAGGGCTCATTCCCATCACCTTTTCTACTGGAACAGTTGAGTGAAGCTCAAACTCCAGTCTCAGAAATTAGACTCTTTGGAGCAACAGTTTTCTATATTTTCTTAAGAAAAAGCAACCTCAGGCCCACTGTCTAGGAAGAATCAGCCTCAATTTTGGGGAAAATGAAAATTAAAGTACAAGACCTGAAAGACCAAAGTAGGAACTCATTGGAGAAAACAAAGACCCTTAGAATCTATGATGGAAAAAAAGGAAAAAAGAATCAAAATCTGCACTTGGATAGACTAGAAAAAGACTAGAAAAATTCAACTTTTTAGTTGATCTCTTCAAGGTGGCACATTGCTGTCTCAGTTAATAGCAAAGATGAAAATGAAATAAGAGTACACAGAATAAACATCCTGTGATCTCATAATATCACTGACCTACGATATTCAAAAGCACGTAGGAGGATAAAGTGAAATTCACTATTTCCAGAGAGGAAAAAAAATGGAGCCACCAAGGCTAAAATGAATTGTTTCTACTGAAAATCACTTTCTCAAATCTTTAAAGGACAAAGTATCATTTTTACCCATTATTTTCATTAGAGACAGCTAGTTCAGATTTAAGGAGGATTGATGAATAATTATTAAAATTTTATTTTTATGTAACTTCAAGGAATAAAGATACATATATAATAATCTTATATTTCCTTAACTTTACAAATAAATATTTATCATATCACATATGTTTCTCGTTAAATCTAATTAGTTAAATCTAATAGTGCTTCATATATTGTAAACAGTCAAAATATTGGCAGATTAATACTAAAGTATGTGTGTGCTCCTTTAATAGGAAGAAAAAAGCCTCACTCATGGTAATGTATGTACAAAGAACATTTTACTAATCAGAGAAGAGGACAGAAAGACAGGAAATCCTCCTTTCATCAAGCTCAGTGATCCTGGCATTAGTATTACAGTTTTGCCAAAAGACAGTAAGTCTTCCATTGTTCTAATTTAGCTTTCTGTATGTTTCATTTTGAGATAGCTTGAAATAGCTTGTTGGTTTAAAAAAAAAATACTGTTCATTGTATTGTGATCTTGATTAGTAATAAAATCTAGATTAAATTTTATAGTAAAGTTTTTATAGTTTATAGTAAAATATGAATTAAGCAAAAATTGTATGCAAGTCTTCTTAGGACTTATATGTATTTTAATAATTTTTACAATAAGAAGCAGCAATCATATTTAGTTTTTTTTGAATTCCTCAATATTCTTATGGTGAGACAAGAGTGTTTCAGATTTTTTTTCCTGTTTTCATTAAAAATTTAAGAAAACATGCAGTATATTAACTCCTTTGAGGTCTTGACTAGTCTTCAATTGTCTTTTCATGTGATTTTAGGATTTTTTCTCACTTTTTCATCTCTTGTGTATTGAAAGAATAAGCAAGTTCAATATAACAACTAGTTGAAGTATAAAAATATCAGAAAAAGCATTACTTTGTATCCATCTGACCCAAATAATTCTCCTGAATAATTTTTATATTGTTTTTACTTTAATAAATTGAATGTTTGGATTATCTAAATTAACCACCATTTTGGAACTTTTATAGATAAAACGTCCTTAAACTTGGTGGGTTTTGTGACTATCAGTAGTGCTCAAATTGGTCAAGAGAGTAGGACAGGAAATGCCTTGTGGAACCTGACCCTCAAAGTTGAGGAGAAAAGGCTGATATAGATAATCATCTGGCATGGAGGAGAAGAACCATTGTATTCCAACTCTAAACCATTAACCATAAGACTCAAACAGACTACTATATATTTCAGCTGAAAGCTGAGATATCGTTTTATCCATTTCATTAAAAAAAAATTTTTTGTAATGTATGTAAAATGCTATATTATTCCTGCATTTAAGAATTTTGAATGTTCTAACCAGAAGTCAGCAAATTCAGTTCTATTCAACAAATATTTTTAAGCACGTACCGTGTTCCAGATACCGTACTAGGTGTTGGAGAGACAAAAATGAAACATTCCTTGTCCTCAAGGAGTTTATATTGTACCAGACTATATGTGAAAGAACACAAAGTCCTGTACCCTCCTTCTTACTTAGCACAATTCTGATGGAGCTACAAGCCCCAGGACCTTAGCCTAGAAAGTTTTGACAGGAGGAAATAACAAACTGTATTAGAACACTTTTGTGGCACTCCAAGGTTCTAGGGCTAACATTGTCTTATATATGTGTAGCTTATCTCTCTAATGTAGGGCACTGTTAACCTGAAAAAAAGAATTAATACTGATGTTGAACCATTGGAACAGTTCAATTGACAGACAAAGAGATTTATAAAAATATTTGAGTCTAATTTTCTTAGACAGTGTTCATTTTTTTTAGTGTATGTGTAGTTTTGGTTTTTGTTTTTTTAATGCAGGAGATAGTTTAGAGGCAACTGGGTGGTGCAGTGGATGTAGTGCTTTGCCTAAAGTCGGGAAGACCTGAATTCAAATCTAGCCTCAGACACTTATTAGCTGTTTGACCCAGATCAAATCACTTGACCTATGTTCCCTCAATTTCCTCAGCTTAAGCTTTTTATGTTGTAGGTGCTGTTGTTACATCTGTGATCTCTTATTGCTTTTGTCTGAGCAAATTGTTCTAACAAAACACAGTGCAGACATACTTGTTCCTTAAAATGAGGATAACAGCACCTACCTTGAAAGGGGACGTGTGAGGATCAGATGAGATATTGTAAAAGTTCTTAACACGGTGCCTGGAATACAGTAGGCCCTATATAAATGCTTGTTCTTGTCCTGTCCTTTGCCCTCTAATTCTCGTAAGTATAGTGGAGATGATATGGTGTATTATAAAAAATTCAAGGCCCTTCTAGCTCTAAAAAAATTCAGTGATTCTGATTATTTTTAAAATAACTTGCATGTCGGAACAAATTTTAAATGAAAAAAGTTCATTTAGCTTTGTCACTGTATTTTGTTATATGATTTAACAGTTCTTCAGGAGAGGATACCATGGGTTCCACCTGAATGTATTGACAATCCTAAGAACCTAAGTTTGGCAGCAGATAAGTGGAGTTTTGGTACCACTTTGTGGGAAATCTGCAGTGGAGGAGACAAACCCCTGAGTGCATTAGATTCTCAGAGAGTAAGTTTATATGTCATAAATTAGAAGTGTTTAATCTGTGACTCTTTGCATTTTTTTAATGGTTAGCTTAATTTTTTAACAGTCATTTCATTTTGTCTTGTTAATAAGAGTTTTATGGCATCATGCGATGATTAATCTTTAGTGTTTGGTTCATTAATTACAGAAACTGCAGTTCTATGAAGATAGACACCAGCTCCCTGCACCAAAGTGGACGGAGTTAGCGAACCTTATCAATAATTGTATGGATTATGAGCCAGACTTCAGGCCTTCTTTCCGGGCCATCATACGAGACCTTAATAGCTTACTCACTCCAGGTATGTTAATGGCCAATTGGTCTCATTATTTCTCTAGATTATTGCTGATAATGATGTTTTAATGAACTCCTTATTGACTTTTAGGGCTCTAAAAAAGGAACTTTTTATTTCTTTTTGGCTAGCCCAGTTTCTAATTTGTAATTTACCAGCCGCTTTTTGTGGACTTCCATATTGCCCTAAATTAAGTAGTCTTTCTATTAAAAAGTAAAAAAAAATGTTTCCCCTACATTATCTTCTTTCCTAAGTAGTCATATAGAGAGTTTTGAAGGTTTCTGATCTCTTTTCTCTGTAGCATACATTTAACCTGTATTCCCATTCTTTCTTAACTAATGACTTCATTTTGTCATTGTACCCTTTACTCAATATAAGAGACTTCTTTGTTTTTCTTTCCCCTTTAGTATGCTGAATGAAGTTGTAAAATGATGGATGAATAAATGAATGAAAAAGCATTTATTAACTTTTAACTCTTTGGCTGACACTATGCTAAGTGCTAAGACTACTTGCACATGATTTAGCAACAGATACTTCTTTTACCAGTTTGTGACCAAATTTAATATAAAACCTTTACTAATGAGTACCAAACTATCCAGTGCCGGAAAAACATTTGTTACCTCCAAAATTTGTTTCACTGAGAGATTTTACCATTCTTTGTGTAGAAAATTGAAAATGCCCGTCAGCTTCCACAATCTTGTTTACTATTTCCAGCTTAATCTTTCTTCCAGGTCATGATTGTATTTCTATTATTTGTTAATTGAGGACATGCCAGCCATCATGGTGGTAAAATTTTACCTGATTCTTTATTCCTCAGACTATGAATTACTAACAGAAAATGACATGTTGCCAAATATGAGAATTGGTGCCCTAGGATTTTCTGGTGCTTTTGAAGACAGAGATCCCACACAGTTTGAAGAGAGACACCTTAAATTCCTGCAGCAACTTGGCAAGGTAAGTTGAGAAACTTTTTCATAGTCATAAAATTTTAGAACTAGAAAGAGATCTTAGTATTTATCCAGACCAACACCCTCATTATATTATTTTGTGGATGAACAAAATGAACCCCCTCCCCTCCCCAAATTAAGTGACTTAGCTAACATTTGGTAGCTGCTTAGTCACAGGCCCAGAATTCTTCTGATCCCTAATTATATTTGTCACATGTGGCTAACTATATTGGACTTGATAGGCTCGATCTTATTTGATTCTTTTTATGTTCTAGGTGCTGTTCTGACATCTGTGATCTCTTATTGCTTTTGTCTGAGCAAACTGTTCCAACAAGACACAGTGCAGACGTACTTGTTCCTGATTGTCCCTCTCTCATCTTATCTCCCCCCATTCCCCAGAATGCACTTTCTGCTCTGATCAGTGTGGTCTTCTCGTAGCTTCAGTAGCACATCAATCTCTTACCCACTGCTGGGCTTTTACTGATTCCTAGAAGCTTTCCTAATTCTCCTCCACTTACCTAAGTAATACTTGTCCCTAAAGGTCCACCCTACCCTCATAAAGGAGACTTACTTAATTACTCTAGCCCTCTCTGATCCCCTTTTTAAAAGAATATCTGAACCTCTTACTATTTGTACTACACGTAGTTAATCAACAACTATGTAATGAAGTGCTTTTTATGTGCCAGATACTATGCAAAGAAAGGGAAAAAAACAATCCCTGCCTTACACGGCAGTGTAGGAGACCAAATATAGGATGGAGCGATATATGCAATCCCTGCCTTACACGGCAGTGTAGGAGACCAAATATAGGATGGAGCGATATATACAATCCCTGCCTTACACGGCAGTGTAGGAGACCAAATATAGGATGGAGCGATATATACAATCCCTGCCTTACACGGCAGTGTAGGAGACCAAATATAGGATGGAGCGATATATACAATCCCTGCCTTACACGGCAGTGTAGGAGACCAAATATAGGACGGAGCGATATATACAATCCCTGCCTTACACGGCAGTGTAGGAGACCAAATATAGGACGGAGCGATATATACAATCCCTGCCTTACACTGCAGTGTAGGAGACCAAATATAGGACGGAGCGATATATACAATCCCTGCCTTACACGGCAGTGTAGGAGACCAAATATAGGATGGAGCGATATATACAATCCCTGCCTTACACGGCAGTGTAGGAGACCAAATATAGGATGGAGCGATATATACAATCCCTGCCTTACACGGCAGTGTAGGAGACCAAATATAGGATGAAGCAATATATACAAGACAGAGAATATATAAAAAATAACCTTAGAAGGGAAAGCTCTCCCAGCAAGGGGAATCAGGAAAGGCCTACTGAAGAAGGTGGCACTGGAGCCATTTCTCAGAGGAAACCAAGCATCCTAAAAGGTGAAGACTTTTAGAAGAGAGAGCATTCCAGATATGGGAGACAGCCAGTTAAAAGAGGGAAGTAGGAGATTGTGTGTTTTGTGTGAGCAGAACAAGTAGGTCAGCGTAAGTGGATTGAAGAGTTCGTGGAGTGGAAAATAAAGTACAAAAAGACTGGAAGGATAGGCAGGGGTTCAGCTGAAAAGCTTTATATGCCAAAAAAAGGACTTTATATTTGAATAACAGTAATACCGAATCACTGGACTTTATTGAAGAGTGGTCTGACATGGTTAGACCTACACTTTCAGAAAACCACTTTGGCAATTCAGTGGAGAATTTATTGGAAAGGGGAAAGACTTGAGACAGAGATCACAATTAGAAAGCTGCTGCAGTTGTTCAGACAAGAGCTTGAACTCAAGTTATGGCAGTGTGAGAGAAGAAAAGAGATGCAAAAATGTCTTTATATGGCAACTTATTGGATAGATGGGGTGAGAGTTGAAGATGGCTGAGATTGTGAATCTGAGTGAATGGGAAGGGAGTCAGGCCCTTAATAGTGAGAGGGAATTTGAAAGAGGGGAGGGTTTGGGGGAAAAGATAATGAGTTTTCTTTTTTACTTATGGAGTTTGAGCTGTCCATGAACATCCAGTTAAAAATGTACGATAGATGATTGGTGGTGCATGACCAGAACCTCAGGAGAGAGACTACGGCTGAATATATGATGGAGAAACATCTACATAGAGATTGTAGCCCAGCCCAGGGGGCTGATAAGATCCCTAAGTGGGAAAAGAGAGCCTTGGGGGTTAGTAGTGGATGCAAAACTAGCAAAGGAGACTCAAGAAGGAAAGGTCAGACAGGCAGGAGGAAAACCAAGAGAGAGTAGGGAGTAGAGAATATGCAGGAGAAGATTGGCAGCAATGTCATATGTTTCAAATTTGTCAAGAAGAAGGAGAGTTGAAAAGAAGTTGTCAGATTTGGTGTGTAAGAAATCACTGATAGCTTTGAGAGAGTAGTTTCAGGTGAATGGTGAGGCAGGAAGCTAGGTTCCGAAGGGTTTAAAAAAAGAGAGGAGAAGTGGAGGCATAGAGTATAAACAAGTTTTCCAATATAATAGAAGTGCTCCACAATGTAGCACTTAATGACAGACACTTGTATTGCTTACTAGTTGTTTCCTGTGTGTTAAGCTTTGTCTTTAATTCATATAAGTCTTAAAGGCAGACAAATAATGTGCTCAACTTAGTTTTTTTTAATCTCACTTTACTCGACATACCGAAGGGTAACTAAGTGCGCAACAGATACTTGATTGAAGGTCTCTGTGTTACTT
The DNA here is from genome assembly GCF_028372415.1 of Notamacropus eugenii. NCBI lineage: Eukaryota > Metazoa > Chordata > Mammalia > Diprotodontia > Macropodidae > Notamacropus > Notamacropus eugenii. The sequence goes on along the minus strand of NC_092872.1, from coordinate 39,510,178 downwards.
AAGTCTTATTACTTAATTTCCTTTTAAACTTTGGGACACATGTTGATTTTTATGGAAAGTGCTGTGTTTCAAAGATCTTTCATCTAAGTAATTAACAAAGTCTTCCAAACCCTATGAAAGCCATGGTGCTGTTTACATTCCAAGAGAAAAGACTTTAGAAAGATTCAGAGGCTTAGCCAGTCTTTTTAAAAATTAAAATGGATTTGGGGGTTAAACCCAGGTGAGCTGATATTTTGTTTGTTATTATACTTTAGTAGTTATAGTTAGACTTCATACTTTAGTAATTAAATTTAGACTTCCTAATCCAGTGATTGTGGCATATTCCTATGATAGCAAACTATTGGATGATTCTTTCAGGGGCAGGTTTTGGTGCAGATAAAATTGGAATTCAAATGCTGTTGTTCTATCATGAACTCAAAACTCTTTGCAAAAATGAAAGCCACTTTCCCTAAACACCAATAATATATTCCAGTAGCCTCTAGAATAATACAGCTCTGTTGAGGCAAGAGTTACATAGTAAAGAGAGCCTTAGTAATAGAAATTATTTCTGTTGTGTATATCCACAGCTTCCTTAGCGCTGTTGCCATAGGATTCCCAGAGAGCAAAAGGAAAAAGGGAAGGGTGATTAGAGGGGGAAAGAAAAAGAGAGAGGCAAAAAGAGAAAATTGATTTAAGTCTATGTGCTGAACACTGGGGATGCGGATAAAAGTGAACAAGAGAATTCCTGGTCTCAATGAGTTTACATTCAAATGGGGGAAGACAGGATGTAAAGGGGTATGGAAAAGGGATGGGAAGGGCACCCACAGGGAAGCATGATGAGGAATACTAAAGTTAGGTGGCATTGAGTCTTGGGCCCCTGAAAAATAAGGTGGGAGTTCACCTTTCATAGCCCAGGGGATCCAAGAGTGAGGTCCAGGGTTCCAGTAGAATGAAAATGGTTGGAGCATAAGGGGTCACATTGAGAAGCTAGTGGGGAAGTGGTGTGAGATCCTGGACCCTGACAAGATAAGGAAAAAGTGTGCTCCTATCAGAACCAGGGGATTGAAAGACAGAGTCCAAATTTCTTTAGGCCATCACTACTTCTTATAAAAGGTCCGCTGCTCTTAGTTTCAGTTAAAATCATTCTCAATTCAAAGAGACCCTTTTGTCATATCATTCACATTGTTCCATTTTCTTTCCTTTTTATTCAATAATTCTTCTTTTGAGTGAGGTGTGCTGGGAGAGTCTTATTTTTACATTTGATTAATCAGCTAAATTTTGAATATAAAACATAGATTCAGACCAAACTGAGAAGACTACAAGGGCAGCAGTTTCTAAATATGTTTACAGTTAAATACACTTTTTAGTAATTTGGTGTATAGAAGATAGAAAACACGGTATTACAAGTGGAGTTTTTTTTTAATAACAATTAGACTTCCTTAAATGTGGAAATGCCCAGTTGAATTATCATTCTTCATGCTTGAAGACAAAGGCTATATACTCTTTGCCTAGTCTGCTAATTTTTGTTGCTTCATTGGGATGTTCCAGTTGGTACCCTTGGAAAATGTAATTGCATTAAATGTCCATCTCCATCATCTTGCTTCTTGACAAAAGAACCAGTGGATTTTCCCTCATAATGAAGGCTTTTAAACTCTACAGTCCGTCTTCACTGATCTACTGCACATACGTTCCTTGTTCCTGTTCTCTTGTACTGGTTCTCCCCCATGCCTGGGTTGTTCTCCATCATCACGTCTCCTCCTGAGGTTTGCTGGCCTCCTTCAAGACTCATGTCAATTTCCCACTTTGTGCAGGAGGCCTTTCTTTCCCTATCCCCTACAACTGCTAATTTCTAATCTTTGAGATTATCTTCCATCTTATTTCCTATGTGTCTTGATTGTATGTAGTTATTTATATTTGGGTTCTTCCCATTAAAATGTGAACTCCTTGAGGGCAGAGGTTTTTTTATTTTCTTTGTGTCCCCCATGGTGGTTTCATAGATAGTGGGTAATAAATGTTTGCTGACAGACTTATTGTTACTCCTTTCAGTTAGCTCAATAGTGAAAATACCATAGGGAACTTTTTATATATAAAGTGTTTTCCTTTATTTCCTCAACAAAAAGTAAAGTTTTATTTTAATATTTTCATTTTGTTACTGATAATCTTCATTATTTGCTTGAATTTTTTAAAAGATTTGAAACAAACCACAGTTCTAAAAAATATTGAGGTTTAAAAAGTGACCATAAGTTAAGAATATTTTTAAAGCCAGAGTTGTAGGATTTGGAGCAGTGAGAAATGACAGAAGGAATACAGATGCAGAAACTGAGATCTAGAGAGATGAAATGACACCCATGGTCATCCAGCTGAGGATTCGTGCTTTTGTGTCTGACTCTAAATTCATTGCTCCTTCTACTGCTCCAGACTAGGGAAAATGAGAGATTAAGAGACTGTAGTGGTTACACAGTTCCTTAACCAGGGCGCCTAACTCGAAATCCAGTGCTCTTTTCCACTACACTGTGCTGTTTCACAATGAGTACCCTTGCTTCTCACACAATTGATATTAAAAACGAGGTAGTGTGTGCATCACACACACACACACACACACACACACACACATTATAGGAAAAGTATTTATCTTGAATTATAATCTAGGCCCTGCCTTGAGTTTCTGAACTGGTCAAGATTGTACCTCAGTTTCTCTTATCTGTCAAATAAGAATTACAATGTAGTTTTAAATCTTGAGGGAACCTTAAAGATCATCTATTTCAATTTCCTCATTTTAAAAATGAAAAGAAGTTAAATGATTTCCCCAAGATCATACATAACCCTAACCCTAATTCCAACTTCTAGATCAGTGTTTTTTTCACTATACCATTCTGCCCTACCTTTATGTCTAAAAAGGATAGATGAATGAAAAAGTATTAAGGCACTACTACTACGTGCTAGACCCAGGGATGCAAGTACAAAAATTAGATGGTCTCTGCCCTTGAGAATCAGTGAAATAAAAGTGAAAGGCAAGAAATTACATTCCTTTGGGCAAAGTTGAAAGTACCAAGTTACAAAGGTTATGATGCCTCCTATGGTATCTGACTCTTTGGAAGGGTATCATTTAGTATATGGAGAATTAGATAAAGAGTTTATACCCAGTAGAGGATTCTACAATATTTGAAATTTTCCAAAATTCTCTTCAAACACACAATTACACATTATAATGTAATTTATAACAATAGTTCCTCCCCTAAATCCTTATTCTGATGCCCATCATGGCATGGAGATGACCCAGGGTTCTCATAGACTATAATAGTTAAACATAAGGCTTTCATTTATGGGACCCACCCATATGAATTGTGTCTGTCATCCAAGGTATTGAGAGAGTTTCATTCCAATGTTGGCCACATTATGACAACTTTTTTTGGCCACAGCAGTTCTGTAAGACTCTACTGAATCACAGTGGGATTACAATTTGTGTCAGAAAAAGAGCTTAGTCTTCACTAACAAAATCACATTTTGAAGTATAGACATGCTGAGATATTAAAGAAGAATAATAAGAACAGAGATATGAAACAATGTGAAAATACTTTTATGAAGTAAAGCTAAGTGAAGAAAGCAGATATTGACTGTGACTCTATCAGAAGAAAGTGTGTTACATAGCTGAAGAATCCCAGCCTGCTGCAGTCTGGCTTCTTAACTCTTCACTCATCTAACACTGCTTTTTCCAAAATTCCTGATAAATTTTTAATTGCTAAATCTTACTTTTTCAGACATTATCCTTCTTTTCCTTCTATAGCATTTTGCATTGTTGACCACCTCCTCCTTTTAGATAGTCTCTTATCTGGATTTTAGAGATATTGGTCCCTCTTGGTCTCCTTCTTGCTCACCTGGCCACTACTTCTATACTTCCTTTGCTGGATGTCCTCTGTATCCCACTACCAAATCACAGGCATTCCTCAGGATTCTGTTCTGGTCTTTTCCTTGCTCCCTTCTCTTAGTGATCTCATTAGATCCCAGATTTCACTGATCATCCCATCACAGATGACTCCCACAGCTGTCTATCCAGCCGTAGACTTTCTCTCTTGAGCTCTAATTCTATACCACCGTGCATCTATCTGTTGGACATTTTCAGTCAGGTGTCCCACAGACATCTCAAACCCAACATGTTCAAAGCAACTCATCAATATTCCCTTGCACCAACCCAGTTCGCTTCCTATCTTCCCTATTTCTTCTATCAAATTGTCCATGTTTGCAACCTCCAAGTCATCTTCAACTCTGCTCTCCCACTATATATAATCATTTGCCAAATTGTGTCATTTCTACCTCCACAGCATCACTTAAATCTTTCCCCTTCTCTCCATTTAGAAAATCACAACAGTAATTATCGTCTCTTGCCGGGAACAATTTAACAGCTTGATCTGCCTACCTGATCTCTCCTCTTTCCCATCCATATTTTATACAGTTGCCAAAATCACAGCATACAAACTCTTCTGTTTGGCACCTTTGGCCCCTCACAGTCCGGCTCCAGCCTCTTGCAAGGTTTATTACATATCGCTCCCCTTCATTCACCTTCCATGCCAAACTGGCCTCCTGCTGTTTTCCATCTTTCTCTAACCTTCATGTCTTTGTGTAGGCATGAAGATTTGATGAAATAATCTTTATAAAGTGCTTATTATTAGCACAATACCCGGCACGTGGTGAGCATGATATAAATTACCATCATTGTTATTAGTATTAATGTTGTCTCAGGTTCTGGAATGAAATCCTTCCATACCTCTGCCTCTTCAGTTCCCTAACTTGAAAGTCCAGCTCAAGTGCCACCTCATATACAAGGCCTTTACTGATCATCCCCCATTCCTGGTACCTTTTTCCACTCTCAAATTACTCTGTATTAACTTTGTATGTCTTTCATATTTTTATGTGTCCATGGCTTTTTCTTCCCCAAATAATTTAAATTCGTTTAGTTTATGCTTGATTTATAGTTTGTCTCTGTTATCTATACCACCTACCACAGTGCCTACACATAGCAGGTGCTTAATACATATTTGTCAAGTGAATGAAAGGATGGAAAAATAAAGAAGACATGAAGGGAGTGACTGATAATTTTTTAAACTAACTTCATATCAAAGGTCTTTTTAAAAATTTGATTGTTATGTAACCTGAATTGGTTGGTTGGTTGGTTTTATTCTTTAAAGTTCACCCCCAAAAATGTTAAATATAGTTAAATATTTAGGTGTTTAAATTTGTGTAGCTTAAGTACTTTGTCTTAAAGAATGCAATAAAAGTGATGATGAGTAAAACTCAAAACTTTTCTTGAAAATGTAATACTTACCAATTTGCTAATGTCATATGTGTAGGGATTCTTGATTTAAAAAGAGAAAACCTTTCTCTGAAGTTGTCCTGGGCTTAGGGAAAGAAAAAAATATTTTTACCAGGTAAAAATTTCTATTTTGTCACTAAAGAATAAACTTATTAGATCAGACTTGTGAACTGGCCCAGAATTCTTTTTCTTTGACTTGTTATAGAAATACATGGTTGTCCTTAAAGTCAGTCTCAAAAGTTCAGTAATTTATCCTCCTGGCCTTACCTTTATTTTTCCTAGTCTAAGTGGTTTTGTCATCCCAGAATCTTTTGTCATCTCAAAAAAAAATTTTAAGGATTTTTTAAAAATAATTTTAAACATTTAATTAAATAAAAATTGTAAAAATCTAAAAAAAATTTTCAACCATAATACTCATAAATTAACTTTCTTTTTCTGTGAAGTAGTACTTTTTTATTGGTTTAAAGTTCTTATTTTTAAACCCCAATGATTTCTTTCTAAGATTCTGTATAATTGAAAACTAGTCAGATGTTGTTTATTATGTTACAATGACCTCAAGAAAAATTGAAATAGTTAAATATTAATGAGAACACTTATTTATTGTTTAGGGTAATTTTGGGAGTGTGGAAATGTGCCGATATGACCCTCTACAAGACAACACTGGTGAAGTGGTGGCTGTGAAAAAGTTACAGCACAGTACTGAGGAGCACCTGAGAGACTTTGAAAGAGAAATTGAAATTCTTAAATCTTTGCAACATGACAACATTGTTAAATACAAGGGAGTGTGCTACAGTGCTGGTATGGGGCATGTGGAAACCTATTTTCTAATTCAAGTATGTTTTCAGTAGCTCCAATAGTAGATTGATGCCTTCAGTAAACTTGCAGTAGATCTGAATTAACTGCAGGAATTACCTAGAAGAAAAAGTATGTATACAGTTGAGATTATGCATGGTAGCTATAGGAAGTCTTTGCCCAGTTCTTTGTTTTTTCCTTTGAGATTGGGTCTCCCTATCCCATCCAGTCTGGAAGTTCAGTGACCATTTACAGGAACAATCCTACTGTCATTAGCACAGTATTGACCTGCCCTCTTTCTTTTTAAAAAATTAATTTTCAGTTTTAGTTTTCAATATTCACTTTTATAAGATTTTGAGTACTAAAATTTTCCCCCTCCTTCCACTCTCCCCTCCCCAAGACCACATTCAGTCTTTCCACACTGGTACCAGACTTAGTGCAGATATCTAATCAGCTTTAGCCCTGCTGCAGCTCAGAACTCCAAAGCTCAAGCAGCCTCTTTCTCCCAAGGAGCAGGAATTATAGGTGTGCACCTATAATCTCCTGGATTTGCTCTGTTCTTGAATAAGATGTCAGTGAAAGATATTAATGTAAATTTGTAAGTAAGCACCAGAGATGGTTAAGAGAATGAGAAAGAGATAGACCTTTCTGTTTTGCTCTGTATTTCCATACCCATTTTCTTTGGTGTTGGTTAAATCTGGAATAAATCTAATTTCTTTTTTAACAAAAGACTAAATAAAAATGAATTGAATACAGTTTGGGGCAGGGGGCCTCTCAGCATTTAAGGATTCTCCAATGAAGTTTGAAACATTCTCTGTACAAAACCCGCCTTTATACTAGTGATAATTCTTTTGTTTTGACTAAGCCTTTTGGAGCCAGATACCCTGACAACAGTGAGGCAGGGATTTTAGATGATGTAAACCTGCATATTATTGAACACTTCTTGTTCCCTGTAATTTATTTCCTGACAAGACTACTAGACTTAGTTACATATACACATATCCTCCAATAGAATGTAAGCTCCTTCAGGGCAGGAACTGTTTGAATTTTATTTTTGTATCCCTGATACCTAGCACATTGTGTAGAATATAATAAGTGCTTAATAAACGCTCACTGTTTCAACCAGTGTGATGTAGGAGGGGAGAGCCATGTGGAGTAGAAGAGGAGCACAGAAGGTTCAAACATTTCTTCCATATTTATTCTAGCAATATTTTGTGAGTTGATAAATTCCTCTTTGGGAATGCCAGGATTAAACTTTCTAGGGCTGTATATAGTTTTTATCAGTGTTTTCAGTATGTAGTCTAGATTAGTCTGGTGATTGGAAGCTTCCATTTTGAGAAGGAGGTAAGAAGAGAAAGAGGAGATAAATCAGCACAGGTCACATTTCTTCTCTCACATAATTGTTCCTCACAAGATCTCCCTTCCCATCTTTATTTTGAGCACCTGTGGAGAAATCGGAACCCTATCTTTGTGAATTCTGAGTGCCTCTTGTATTTTATTCAGCTACTGAAATGATTTTTGTGTTGGCCAAATTTTCTTCCTTGTTTCATAAAAGACATAAAAAAAGAAAATAAGCTCATATAAAATGCAGCTTGGTGCAGAGAATAGAAAGCCAGCCCTGGAATGAGGCTGTTTCTAACACATATGGGCTGTGTGTTCCTGGATTACTTAATCTTTCAACACTCTGAAACCATGAATTACAGAGAAAGTGCCACTTTGCATTGGTAGAGGGAGTTTTTGCAGTAGGTGTCCCTTATACCAATGAAAGTATAGCTATAATGATATAGATGAATGGATAGATGGATAGATAGATGGGATAGATAGATAGATAGATAGATAGATAGATAGATAGATAGATAGATAGATAGATAGATAGATAGATAGTATGTCTACTTAGGACTTAGAGCAGTTACCCCTGCTGCTGTTATGTGTAGTTGAGTAATATACAGCATATAAATTGAGACCAACACCCTCAGATTTTCAAATAAAGTTGAGACTTGAAATATTCAGATGGATAGAAGATCCTCAGTGGTAAATATTATTTATAATTGTTTTATAATTTGTCTCAGATTTTATGTATTTGACCCCTAATTGGGGTGGGGAAGAGTTGTTGGGGTTTCTTCCAAAAAAATTGAATCAATATAATGAAAACTTTAATTTTTGTTTGTAAATTACAAGGCCGTCGTAACCTGAGATTAATCATGGAATATTTGCCATATGGAAGTTTACGTGACTATCTTCAGAAACATAAAGAAAGGCTGGATCATAAGAAACTTCTGCAGTACACATCTCAGATCTGCAAGGTAATAGCATCCTGGTCAGCATTTTAATACATTCACCATATCTGAATATAGCATTCTTTTTTTTTTTTTTTTCAAATGCTGACCTGTTAATGTAAACATCTTTGTCCGTAAACAACCTATACCTTTTTCAGCCTTTCTTTCTCAAAGTGAGGCAGCTAAGTGGTATAGTGGATAGAGTGCTGGTCCTTCAATGAGGAAAAACTAAGTTCAGATCAGACACTCAGTAGTTTACTTATTTATCTTACCCTGGGCAAGTAATGAGACCTCTTGAAGCCTCAGTTTCATCATCTGTAATACGTAGATAATAATAGCACTTACCTTCTTGGTTCTGAGGATCAAATTAAATAATTTATATAAAATTCTTTCCAAATCTGAAAAGGATTATTTAAATAATTATAAATGATCTCTTATGATATTTCTTTGGTAGGAGTAGGAATCTTGAAATTTACTTCTATGTGCATAGCAAAAATGCTCAGATAGAAAGTGTACTATGGCAAGTTTGGGGGTGTCTCTCTACTGCCATCAGTTTGAGCCCCTACCAGTTTTGTTCTCCTTGCCTACTAGGTGCTCAAAGTGAGTTGTACCTCAGCTCCTTTTAACTATTTAACATCAATTAGCTTTTACAAAGGGATATTTATTTAAAGAACTTAACAAGAAAAAACAAATGTTTTCCCCAGTACCTTGAAGATACAGTCTTAGTTCAGTCTCTGCCATAACACTGGTTCCACCAAATTCACATCCTGACTGCCAGATGAGTCTTCTCTGTTTCTTTTGTCCTGAGCCTTAAAAAGGTCTCCTTGCTCCATGGGGCATCAATGCTTTCCTGACTGCAAAAAACAGCACAGAGACTGGGAACCAAGACCTATTACTTGGGACCACATGGCCTTGATGGGAAGAAAGCCCCAAAGTCTCTCCCCTAATAATGCTGTGTTTCATTGAATGCCATGAGAGAGAACAGAGCAGGAAAGGACTGAGACAAGAGAGATGATGGAAGCCAACTAAGGCCTTCTGAATGTCTCTTCAGCCAATCAAAGCATTTCCCCCATATGCTTAGCTTACCAGATATAGAATACCTACATATCTTTCACAGTTTCTCCAAGGTATTTTGCTTCCGTATCATCATGATGCCTAGAAACAATCTTCCTTAAGGAGGATATATAGTCCCAAAAACTCTGTGCATGTGCCAGACTCCCACTGCCCCTGTACATTATAACAACTACTCACAGTAGTATTTTGAAGATTTATAGAGTACTTTTCTTACAAAATAAGGTAGTACAAATAGTAAAAATATTATTTCCATTTTAGATGAAGGAACAGGCCAAGAGAAGTAGCAAAGCAATGATTTGAACTCCATTAACCTCATTTTTTAAGCCCAACATTCATTGTATCATGCCACACTACCAATCCTGTATTAATAGGTTTAGAATGTAATGGAGTTAGATAGAGTGGAGGTGACCATTATATTAACTTTTGTTGTCTTCAGTCATTTCAGTCATGTCCATCTCTTTGTGAGCCCATTTGGTGTTTTTTTTGGCAAAGATACGAGAGTGATTTGCTATTTCCTTGTCCAGCTCATTTTACAGATAAGGAAACTAAAGCAAAGAGGATTAAATGACTTGCCCAGCAGTAAGCACAGCTAGTAAGTGTCTGAGGCCACATTTCAATTCAGGTCTTCTTGACTCTGTGCCCAGTGCCCTCTGTACACTGCCCCACATAGCTGCTTTATATATTAACTGCAGCAGCATATTTGTTAATGCTAAAATTGCGCTATTGATGTACTTCCTAGGAAGTGCTCTTGAAACCTGAGACAGGGAAGATTCAGGGGGCAAAATGATTGGGGATGTTGTTTACATTTCATTAAATTAGCTAAATGCCATGTTCTTTATTCAAAGGGAATGGAGTATCTTGGTACAAAAAGATACATTCATAGAGATCTAGCCACAAGGAATATTTTGGTGGAGAATGAAAATAGAGTTAAAATTGGAGATTTTGGATTGACAAAAGTTCTGCCACAAGACAAAGAATACTACAAAGTGAAAGAACCTGGGGAAAGCCCCATATTCTGGTAAGTTATATTTTTCAGAACAGTTAATGTTTGAGAGGGCAAACTTCCATCTTTTGAGAATTTGTCATTTCAATTATTTGTAAAACATTTTACATTTCAACACATTTTGAAGCAAAAATATTTTTCCTTTAAAAATAATTATGTGAGTACTCTCCTCTCTGTAGAGAATTGGGGAGTACAACACAATAGGTGCCATGTAATATGTGCATGTAGTGTGTGCATTGTCTTATAAGAGTTGCTATTTTAGTTGGTTTTGCTATAATGTTTTTTTTTTTTTTTACAACAAAGAGTTTAATAGTGGGTTGAGAGAGAGCAGAGAGGAAGGGTTTAGGGGGAAATGACAGGTGTTAAAAAAAACAGAAGGGAATGATAAAACTTTTAAATATAAAATAATTATGTGAGTGAATGAATAAACGAAAAAGCATTTATCCAGTCCCTCTCTCCCCAGGACGGCATGCAATCTTATATATGTTCTACACATACATTCCTTTTAAATACAATTTCACCATAGTCATGCTAATAGAAAAATTAAAATGAATGGGAGAAACCATAAAACAAAATAAAACATAATACAAAAGAAAATGGTCTGCTTCATTCTGTGATCCGGTTCCATGGTTCTTTCTCTGGTTGTGGAAGGCGTTTTGCCTCAAAAGTCTATTGGGAATTTTTTAGGTCCTTGCATTGCTATGAAGGGCTAAGTCCCCCCCAAAAATTCCTCACACACTGTGGTTGTTGCTCTGTACAAAGTTCTCCTGGTTCTGCTCCTTTCTCTCAGTATCAGTTCATATAAGTCTTTTCAGGCCTCTCTGAAGTCTTCCTGTTCATTATTTCTTATAGCACAATAGTATTCCATTACATTCACATACCACAACTTCTTCAGCCATTCCCCAGTTGATGGGCATCTCCTTGATTTCTAGTTCTTGGCCACCACAAAGAGATCTGTTATAAATATTTTTGTACATGTGGGACCCTTTCCCATTTTGGGGATCTTTTTGGGATACAGTCCTACAAGCGATATTGCTGGGTCAAAGGGTGTGCACATTTTTGTAGCCCCTTGGGCATAGTTCCAGATTGCTCTCCAGAATGGTTGGATCAGCTCACATCTCCACCAACAATGAATTAGTGTTCCAACTCTCCCACATCTTCTCCAACATTTATCATCTTCCTATTTTGTCATGTTAGCTAATCTGATAGGTGTGATGTGGCACCTCAGAGTTGCATTGAGTTGTGTCTCTCTAATCAATAGTGATTTAGATCATTTTTTTCATATGACTATAGATAGCTTTAATTTCTTCCTCTGAAAACTGCCTGTTCATATCCTTTTAAAGTGATTTCTATTAGTAAAACCAAATAAATTTTTGATGTTTATGATGCCAGGAACCATGAATGAATGAAATGAAATGAAAAAGTATTTATTAAGCTTTTCATATGTATGCCAAGTACTGTGCTAAGTAAGCTCAGAGGATATGAATATGAAAACAAAGGCAACTGAGGAGCAAACTGAAACCTTAATGAGGGGAAACTCTGTATCTAAGGGAGTGGTGGCCAGCTAGGGGATTTTGGGTTGAAAGACTACTGGGATGATAAATGGGCTCATGGAAGAGAATAGATACTGCTCTTCAGGAACTGAGGTAGAGTTTATTTGATTTGGTTCATGGTTCCAGAACTGGGGAGGGGGTTGGTAGGAGGAGTGAATGTTGTGAAGTATTTCTAGGGCTTTCCTGAAATATTTTTCTGGGATAAGTGGTTGTCAGTTGGAAGAACAGATCCCCAGGGCAGATATTTCTCCAGGGTTTTGTCTTTGATGAGGATAGCTAAGTAAGAAAGTCTTCAAGGATGTTGTGAAGCTAATTAAAGAGAAGGGAGTGAGTGCATTCTGTATTTTTTCTCCAGTTTTTAGCACCTATAACTGCTGAGGAGTCTGGCAGCATCTGCAGGAGAAGTTTCTGGAATGTATCTTCATAAGGGTTTTGTTCTTGGATGATGGCTGCATGGGTCAGGATGGAAGCTGACCTGGTAGTCTGAGAAGAACTACTCTTCCTAGAGCTCTTGGGCTTATCTGTCCATAGATGGTACTCTGTACTTGGTGGTTGGTATTCAGGGTAGCAGAGATATCAGACCTATTCTCCAGGAAAGTTACTCCCACCTCAATGGTGTCTACAAGAGTCAGCCTGGAAGCAAGGTCTATAGTCTAAGAGGTACTACTATTCCTGGAATTCTTGGACTCAAGTACCTGGGGTGATTCCACCAACATCTTGGGAAAGGTAGTATTAGAAGTAGTTTGACCCACTTGGCACTTGCTACCTCCTTTTTCTCCTTCAGGGTAACTTACTCCTTTCTGATTCCAATTCCATGGGACAATTAAATTAATTATACAGAAGTCTGAGAAATAGTATGGAATAGTAGAGAGATAGTGGTCTCAAAATCAGGAAGCTCCAGTCCTATTTCAAACACCCCCATCCTGGTTCTGTAATCATAGTGGTGCCTCTCACGGCCCCTGGCAGCTCTCCAAGACTCTCCAAAAGTCACTGCTGATCTAAAAGAGTGGAGGGAAGGTCTCATTGGGAGACCCCTGCAATCACAAATCTGAGCCACTACTCTTCCCCAGTGGAATTCTCTAGCAATTCTCAAGGTTTCTTTGTATTAAAGAGCAAGTATTACCTTTGCTAGTATAGTTATGCTAAACTATTTCTTCCTGTGTCTTAATAAAATATCCCTGTATTTAAATTATTCTGTATTGAACTGTTTTTGTTTTGGCTTGGTTTTTTTTAACCTGTATCAAGGTGCTATAGCTTTGGAAAATACCCTTCTGTCACATTACAGAAGTTCTTTTCTTTTATCCTAAACATTTCTTGCTTGTTCTGTAAAGTGTCATGAAATTCATATGAACTCTCTATGTATGTATTTCCTGTTAAGCATTATCTAAACTTTCTGCCATTATAAAAGGCAAACCTTGGTTCAAATGAATATTAATGTCATTGGATTCTTGATGGATATGTGTGTATGCATGCATCTTTTAGATGCTATACAGTAAACCTACCTTATAAATAGATTAATACACGTGATCGAGGGAGGGGGGAAGGAAGAGGACCAGAATTTTAAGAAATGATTGTGCCAGCCAGTTTTACATGTAGTAATTGCATGTGAAGAAGTTAGAGCAACAGATTAACACAGATTTTCATTATGTGGATTGCAATTATTTTATGCTGTCTTTGGCCAGCCATTGGCATGGATAATCAAGAGTTAACATATAAACTCACTTAATCTCTGGTCTTAACTGATTTTTTATGTGATCTAGGTATGCTCCAGAATCACTCACGGAGAGCAAATTTTCTGTAGCCTCAGATGTGTGGAGTTTTGGAGTAGTTCTATATGAACTTTTCACATATATTGAGAAAAGCAAAAGCCCACCAGCGGTTAGTATGGTTTTTGTTTTACCTATTTTTTTTAATGAGGCAACCAAAAAGTTACACTGAAAATAGTTAGTCAATTTAATGTTCATAATGTCCAATATATTCCCCTTTGGACAGTCCTCAAAATGGTTCTAAATTCTTTGGTCCCATTATACCTACTTTTTAAAAATGCTAGTTCGTAAAGCATTCATTTCATTCTTTATGAGTATCACATTTAGAAAGCTCATTTCATGTAGGAAGTGTTGCATAAGCAATTTTTGATGCTGGATGATTGGGAAGTTACTATGTTATTATTCCAGACAGTTTGCTAGGACTGTAGTTATATAAATGTAGAAATGTTGTTATACAGATTTGGAAATTTTATCTGAAACATTTTTTTTTTTGGTTTATAGATAATTTTGATCCTTAACAAAATACTTATTGCACACAGGTGTCTTTGATGCTTGTCCGTTGCTTGTTCTCTAATATGTCATGGTACCAAGGAATTATACATAAATTTAACAATATAATTTTACATAAAATTAGCTCTGGAAAGCAATATTGTGTCAGTGAAACTAGCATTTCATTTCAGGAATTTATGCGTATGATTGGTAATGACAAACAAGGGCAGATGATTGTATTCCATCTAATAGAACTTTTGAAGAATAATGGAAGGTTGCCAAGACCAGAGGGATGTCCTGATGAGGTAATTAAATTATCAGTATTTTTTCCACTATCATTAGTTTATACTAAAAATCTACATTTCCATTTCTCCTTTTGCCCAAGAATTTCAAATCAATAAAATTTAAGTAGTTGAACTTTCAGAGAACAGTTGTCATGGAGCCAAGGCAAAGCAGTAATAAATAATGCATATCTTCATTTCCCTAATTCCTATTCCAGTTAAATGATGGCATTTTTCTGTGTATATGTAGACCTCTGATTTCTTCTCTCTTCTCCAGATTTATTCTATCATGACTGAGTGTTGGAACAATAATGTAAGCTTGCGCCCTGCCTTCAGGGACCTCGCTCTTCGAGTGGATCAGATAAGAGATGACATGGGTGGATGAAAGAATGGAGCTTCATTTTAATGCTCCAGAATTAAGTTTTGCCCTTCAGGACTATTCTCACACAAGCTGTGGTGGTGAACAGAACAGAACTTAACAGAAACTCCATCAAGTGTTTGTTTTCTTCAAGAGGATGTATTTGCTTCCATGAGAATATGCCAATGAAATGCATTAATAGGGAATAGTGAAAGTATTCCTGTGTGTCATCAGTCAATACCACCATTGTTTGCCTTACTTGGCAAAGCAAGAAAGAAAAAGAAGGAAAAAAAGACTTCTTTTTTGACTCAGTTAAATTTTTGAGAGGTGAAAACATTTAATGCTTTTTTTTTTTTGCAAAAATACAGAAAATATATTTGTGTAGTCTTTTCCACAGTGAATGTATAAAGAACTTGGCCTCTTGTGTAGTGTTTTGCACAAAGGTTTACAGTCATTGGTATTGTTTTCTAATTTTTCCAGTGTTGATCCACACATATTAGCTTCATGAACATTAGAACCAAGATAAGATGTTTAGACTTCTTAACAAGCAACTTTCTCTGTGTGCCTGTTCAACTCTGTCGTTGGCCAGCATTATAAACAGGTGTATACTTTTAGCGTGTTGTTTCATACTGTAAATGTTTTTTCAAGATAAAGGGAACAAGCATATAGTTTTACTTATACAGGATAACCCTGATCCCATCCCACCCCCTTAAGAATACATTTTGAAATGGTACAAGCATACAATGATAGAGCACAATGTATTTTCTGCTTGGTTTTCTTGTAGCAGTTGTGGTAGAAGCCTTTATTAAGTAGAATTCCCTTTACATGTATTTTTTGGTAAGACATGAACAAACAAGGTGTACTTGAAGCTTCTTCACACTGAGTAGTAGTCTTATTTTAAGACTTTTTTGAGAATAAGGATATTAACAATATTTTCATTCCCTGAATTGTGTTCCTTCAATTCAATATCTTCCCTCACTCCTTTGAACCATGACACACTTAAATTGAATGAGTGAAGGAAACAAAGATATAAATAGCTTTCTATTTCTGAAACTGTATAAACCTGCTTTTATTTCCTAAATATATTTGTATTTCTCGAAGAATATATTTAAGGGATAGCAAAATTTCTTTTTCCAGAATCCAAGATGATTTTCTATCTGTTATAGATTTCATCTTACCCAATTTAAGAGCAAGTTGAAAATAGTGAAAGGTGATTTCAGTTCCTAATTTTAAAGTAACAATACAGAATTCAAGGGACATTAGGAATATATACTTTTTTTCATTGTGATACACTGAATATGAAGCATCTCAAAATATAATTCCTGTATCTTGCTCTACTTTTAGAATATTGTGAGTTAGATGAAATTTTTATTGTCACTGCATTCTAGATATTGCATTTGAATAATATTTTGGGCTCATTTGCACAAAGTTTAAAGCACGTATCTTGCCTCAAAATAATAGCACATTCTTAGTAGAACAGGTTATCTTTAAAAAAAAAAAAACTACGCGCCTTTCCTCAAACCAAGTCCCACTATCATTTTCTAAATACTGCTTTGGAGTTGATTGAAATCAGAAACTTAAATGGTATTTTTTTTTTAATTCATTTATAGAGTAATTAGCCTATACAATTTTTTTCTATTCATTTTATTTTATTTTTTTAATTACACAATACTATCATAGCTTCAAAAAAAGTTTTAGCTAGACTATTGAATGCAGAAGTAATATAAAAGGACAGAATATTACATTTGTAATAAGATTTATAGTGTATATTTTAGAGAAAGCTGAATATAATTTGTTTATTTAAAAAAAAAACTCAGGGATGTCTGTATCATAATGCAATTATGAGATCTTCCATGCTGCTAGTTTTCAAGTGAAAGGTAAGCCTTTATTTGTTTTAATACAGTGTGCTTATTTTTGTAGCTGGTACTGAAGCTCAAGTGCTATAGCGTCTTGCTTTATGCTTTTATTTTTGTTTTTTAAAGGTTTTAGCTAGGTTTTTTTTTTAACTTGTATAATGTTTAAATTTTAAATATTAGATAAAGAAGTGCAATGCAAGTAAACATCCTTCATTATGTTGAGAGACAGATAATTAACCAACCTACTGAAAAACTCCAAGTTGTTTTTTTTATTGAGGTTTTTATTGTGGTGGGGTTTTTTTATTCTGACCATGCGTAGAAATTACAACTTTCCAAAACATTTAACTGTTCAGCGGTTGTGCACAAGAAACAGGTAAGTGACCGCTGCTCTAGTTTATGCTAAACATTATTTCCTCAAATGAAGGCACTTCAGAAGTAAGATTTGGTTAGGATTTTCAACATTTCTGTAAATACTCCAGTTTACTTCTTTACTTTTTACAGTCTGCATTAATGGAGAAACAGATTTCTTTCCTCAGTTGCCATTGCTTTGGGAGAGTCACTTTTTCCATGTTGTTATATACGCTACCAAGTGCTATGATTTGCTGTGGAAAAGTGTACTTTCCCTCCATATACGTGACCAGCTGCTAGGAAGTTACAGGAAACTTTTATCACAGCTACAGGTTTTCTAATGCTCCAAAATTATTGAAACAGTCATTTTCATGATACATTGTTCACAAAATCCTATAACTGCATGTTTGTGTCCCCCCCCCAATAAAGTTCCGTTTTGAGTTCTGTTTATTAATTGGTGCAATTTGTTTTCTCAAAAATTAATCTTCCACACATTCTCCAAAGTTGTAGCCATCATTCATGTAGTAAGTGATGCAGATATAAGTTTCCACTGCATGGAAGTGGGGAGACTACTCATTGATTTAGGTATTAGCAAATCATAGTCATTAAGAAAGGAAACTCACCTGCTGATTTAGGTATAGATAGTTCACAGTATCTGTTAAATGCTTCCGTAGGTCTCTGATGCCAATCACTGTACTATCCTCCTGAGCATTGCTGTACCCAACCTAGTCTAAACTATTAAAATGATTTTTTAAAATGAAGGCTTCATCTTGTTTTTCAGAGTAGATTTATAAAACCCTCATGTTACCCTTAATTCATTGCGTTGGAATATCCTCTGCCAAATAAATGTATTTATGATAAATATAAAAATCAGATATAAAGTTTTAAAATGTGTATCCTCCTTTATACCCATGTTTCTAATTTCACAAAGAACTCTGGATCTGGTGTCCAAAAACTGCATTCAAATCTGAACTCTGCCACTTGGGACCTGGGTCACCTTCAACAGTTCACTTTAACCTCCCTAGACCTTGTTTTTCCCCCATATAGGAGGAGAGGGTTGAATTATGTAATCTCTAAGGACTTCTTCAGTTCAAAGTCTTCTGATCTATATTTGCCCTTATCCTTTATAGAGTAATTAAGCTATTTTAGTTACTGAGTTTACACCAGATGGCACTCTGAGTCTGGGGATAATTTTTAAACTATGATTTCTTCTTTTTTTAATCACTGAATAAAATAATAGGTTTAGAACTCAAAGGGACCTTGAAAATCACTTCATCTAACACTCCCATTTTACAGATGGGCTTCCGTTCAGGACTAAATGTCTTGTCCAATGTCATCCAGATAGAAAGGAGCAGAACTGAAGTTCAAATGAAAATGCTCTAGAAGACTCAAAATCAAGGACTTCACTAAAATTGTGAGGATTATTAACAAATGGTGCATCCTTATATTAAAAGGCCTATCAGAACAAAGGGTCAGAAAACTCATTTTGAGTATTATTACAACAAATCTATTTTTTTATTGAGTGATGAATTAGAGGCTCTAAATCAAGGTAACTTGACCTGAGGTCTGCAGACTCCACAAGTAAATGTCAGAGAATCCATAACTTGGGTGGGGGAAAAAATTAAATTTTTATTTTCACTCATGTCTAACTGAAATTTGGCATTGCCTTCAATTATGATTTTTTTAAAAAAATATATTTTGGCTTTAGATTGTTGAAGGATCCATGGCACAAAAAAAGGTGAAGAACCATTGCTCCATTTCCCCTTTCAAACTAAAATTCTGTGATCCTGTAAATATTGCTTTGTATTAGATATGTAAAAGGAAGAGAGTTAGATGATAGCGGGATGCCCATGATTGTGGTTAGCTAAAATGATCCCCCATTGTCTTTAGAGAGACAAGCCGCCTTTCCGCTTTTTACATGCTCAGCCCTTTGGAATTCATTCTTCACCTTCCTTAGCCCCTATTGTCATTGATCCATCCCTTCTAGAGTAATAACTCTGATAATTACAGCAGCTGATGCTTATGTAGCACTACATGTGCCAGTCACTGTGTTGTGTGCTTTACAGATGTCTCATCTGAAACTTGTGACAACCCTGGAAGGGGGAGATGTTAATCATCTCCATTTTAGAGATGAGAAAACTAAGGCAGATTTGCCCAGTCACACAGCTAGTGCCCTCTAGAACCCTTTTGTTTGAATTCTGTCATTAATAAACTTCACTGAAAAGCAAATTAACTCTCCCTGCATCCCCTACATCCTCAAGCCTGGAGAGAACCATTGGGATGGGTGGTAAAAAAAAAAAAAAAAGTTATCCTGATAAGTTCTCCATTTACCACATACTGGTGCTTTTATTCTCCCTTCCCTTTTAGACGGATGATACCAGCTTAGAGCTGCATAGATAACTTCATGAAGTTCAGTGTGACAGAAATCAAGTCAGTCCAATAGTGAGGAGCAGTGTTTCCAAGCTGTGCCACTGAGTGAGGGGCTACTCTAGGACTAGAGTGAGAAAAGAGGGCCAGTGAGTGATCTGTGCCAGCTTCATCAGCCTGCTAAAAAGTTCTAGGATCCAGTATTTTCTGTCACTAAAATGGGTTAGTGATGAAGATAAGTACTTTTCAGTGATATATGTATGTGTATATGTGTAGTACGTGTGTGTGTATATAACAGGCAGAGCTATATGCCTCAAACCTGTTGGTGAATTAAGGTCATGTCTACTCCAAGCATACGAATTCTTCCTCCAGCAGAATGGGAAAACTAGAACAATTTGTTTCAGTGGCCACGAAGGTGGCTGAAGCAAGCATTGTGGAGCATTGAGAGTTTGTTCAAACATCAAAAATACCAAGGACATCCACTGCACCTTGGGCCATCATGTCATCCTGACTTTTGTCTTGTTGCTGGATTTAGATAACTGGAAGAGAGAATGAGGCTAACAACTTGGTGCAACTTTGCCTCACTTAAATCCTTCACTTCAAGGCAAGACATCACACAGTGATGTCACTGGTTTTCTTTGAAAATGAAGGACAAACAATTTTAGGAGTACCGCCTATTTTTATGGGTAGCCTATATTTATGGTCCTTCAGTGTGGTAAAAACTCTGCATACATTTATGGCTACAAGGAAAAGTTGAATGAACATAAATATCCTAATTTGGGTAAGAAGGAGTTCTTAGTTTTGTAGGAAAAACAATTTTAATGCAACTTCTCTTTATCCACATCTAATTCTTTCCATCTACATCTGCAATTCTCTTTACTGAAATGGCAGCCAAAGTCACATTTGCTTTCTAATTGCATTAGGGAAAGAACTGGAAGTAGCATTACCAAAGAAGCTACTTCCCACTGCATCTTGGCAAGACTTGACATGCTGTTCTCAAGTTTGAGGATACAGAATAAAAGCCAGCAGAATAACTTGATTTTCAAAATCCTTTTTGAGCTTTTCCATGGCGTGCAACCAATTCATATTTTTCTTGGAGGCTTTGGATGTAGAAGCTTTGACTTTGTTGTCTTCTGGTTATACGTTTTGATCTTCTTTGTCATCAAAGTAAGATTCTATAGTCTGAAGTTTGTTTGTTTGTTTTTAATGCTGTTTGCTCATTTTCCCAGCCAGTTACTTGACATTTTAACTCTTTGTTAAAGTAAGACTCTACTTCCGGTGTGGAAGGTATAATGTCCCAAGCTTCTTTAGTGCAGCTGTTTTCAGAGGTACTTCTAGGAGACTGTAAATTTTCAGTTCTTTCAAGGTGGCAAAGGAGAAGTGTTTACTTCTTTTCTGTCCCAGGTCCAAAAAGGGCAAAGCAAAAGAATCCTGCCTCAGCACCAGCAAAGAGAACCCTACAATGCCACTCTGATCAGGCGCTTGATCCCCCCATTGTGGACTGAGAACTCTGGAAGCAGCCACTGCCGCCTTTGCCAACCTGGGGCTGGGCTGGGCTCTGCTCCTCTCCTCTATCACCTAGATCCCAACAGACCTTTCCTACTGATCTTCTAAGTTGTCTTCGGTGTTTGTGGGTTGAGAAGTCTGGAAACCACCACCACAGCCAGTGATTCAGTCTCTTAAAGGCTGAGGAGCACATGCTAATGGTATAAGAACTTAGGAAATGATGAAATTTCTGGTGAAGAGATCAAAACAATTTATAGTCATATAAAAAAAGTGTTCTAAATCATTCATTAAAGAAATGCAAACTAAAACAACCTTGAGTTGTCATTTTGCACTTACCTGGATAAAATAATTGAAGGGAAAAGTAACACATGTTGGAGGGGATATGGAAAAATTGAAACACTAATTCACTGTTGGTATAACTGAATTGATCCCACTATTTTGCAGAGTAATCTGGAATTATGCCTGAAAAGTTATTAAGCTGCCTATACCCTTTGATCCAGCACACTACTACTAAGTCTATTTCCAAAGATGATTAGAGAAAAAAGAAGAAAAAAACCTGTACTAAAATATTCATAGCCACTCTTGTGGTGGCAAAAAAGCTGGATATTGTAGGGATGCCCATCAATTGAGCAAGCTGTGGTATATGATTGCAATGGAATACTATGGTGCTATAAGAGATGATGGGCTCATTGGTTTAGAAAAACAGGGATACACTTGGACGAAATAATGAAGGGTGAGGTGAGCAGAGCCAAGAGGATTTTGTATACAGTAATAGCAATATTTTTTTAAGAAAAACTTTATAAAATATCCAAATTAACTACAAAGAACCTATGAAAACATTGTCTTCATTCAGAGAGAGAACTGATAAATGGAAGTAGAAATAGAATGATTTTACACATATATACCTACGTGTGTGTGTGTGTGTGTATACACACATATACATATTTGTGTCTGATGATGGCCATTTCTAGTGTGGTGGGAGGGAAGGAAAAAAGGGAGGCGAAATTTGCATGATAACTTTATTATATATTTAGAAGAAATAGTAAGTTGTACATAATAGATTTGCAGTTTCACGTGCAATCATTTTTATTCTCATAAAAAATCATTTTATTTCATAAATTAAAAATAAAATTTTTGAAGACTTGGGAAATAAAGGAAAGGGGAAAAAAACAAACATGTTCGGTTCTGAACCATTCCTAACCCCTATGTCTTTACCCTTGGCTAGTAGAGGCAGATGAGATTTCTGAACTGAACAGCTACTACTCAGCCAGGTCCTACTCCCTGCAGGCTTCCAAAATGAGACACAGCTGATCTGAGCAGGGGAAAATCTGTTGGGGTCCAGACTGTGACAAACCACTTCCCAGTGTGTCTCCTCAGTAGACATCCCAACTAGAAATTGGACCATGACACCACCGGACTTGCTCTCCTGCAGAGCAACAGAAGTTGAAGGCTGTGCTGATAAACCACAGACCTTGAAAGCATTTGTCATCAGACCCCGTTACTCTTCCTAGATTTATTTATTTATAATTTATAAATTTATATTTATAAATTTATTTATTTACTTACCAGTGGTTATTACACTCTCCTATCCCTGGCTGCAAAATAACTCCCATCCCCAGCCTCACCTAAAAACTCCTTCCTATCTGCCTCAACTTCACCACCTCCACCCATGCCCTATGCCAAATGTCCCCCATCTCTTTTTCTGTGCCCTCTAGAACACCTGCTCCATAATTAATTTATCATCTTAGTCTCTTCCTTTCTCCTTACATCATTTGGTGCTAACACCTGGCTTTTTCCTGAAGATACTGCTTTCCTTACCACTCTTTCCAGTACTGGTTGCATTTTCATTCATTCATACCCCTGATTCATTGGTCATGGTGGAGTTGGAATACTCCTTGCTTCCCATTGCCATTTCTACTCTCCTTAGACCTCCTTTACCCTGCACCATCACCAACTTTTAGGTTCATTAAATCCCAGTTCATCGCCACCTTTTCCTACTCTCTCTTCTCTGACTTTTCATGACTATACCTTGTTCTCCTGGCTATCTGTCCACTCCTCAGTCTCCTTTGCTGGTTCTTCATCAATATTATGACCATTAACTGTAGGTGTCCCCCAAAGATCTATCACTCTTCCCTCTATACTCTCTCACTTTGTGATCTCATCAACTTCAATGAACTTTATTATCACCTTTTTCTTTCTTTTTTTCCCCAGATACTTCTCAGATCTAATTATATATATCAACTGCTTGTTAGACATTTCTAACTGGATATCCCACAGGTATCTCCAATTCCACATGTCCAAAACAGAACTCATCATTTTTTCTCAAACCTTTCCTTGAAATTTCCCTATTACTATCAAGAGTACCATCATCCTCCCACTTACCCAAGTTCACAATCTCAATGCTATCCTCAAATCTTCACTCTTATACGTCCCAGATATCCAACTTATTGCCTTTTTTATAATTTCTACTTTGCAATATGTCTTCTATGTATCTTTTTTTCTTTTCATGCTATCCTAGTTCAAGGTCTCATCACCTTCCACTAAGACTACTGCAAGAGCCTTCTAATTAATCTCCTTGTTTCCAGACCCTCCCCAATCCAATCTATCCCCCAATCAAGCTGCACTTCACTAAGACTGAGCCCATTCTCCACAAAGGGAATAGTAGTTGGTGAAGGGAAGGTGTAAGGGAGAGTGTTCCCCCAAGGTATAAAAGTAACACATAATTCTATTCAGCTATGTCTTTGAAGCAAATATCTCTTTATAAAAGATAATTGATGTTCATTAAGTGCAAGTGAGATGCTAGTTACTGGTGGGCAATGGGAGGTATCATACTATAATGAAGTCTTAAACTCTTAACATAAGAGAAGAGACAATCCAACCCCTCAGGATTACCAATGCACATACCCAGAACCCTGAAAGGGAGATGTGGCTAATCTACTGGAGAATTGAGGCAAGAATATTTGATACACTATTAAATCTTATTGGTATAGTCATAGACAATCCTCAATATGAAGAACCCTTAGGAGATTAGTTTGATTCTAATAGTATTTTATTAGTGTCTAGGATGTGTCCAAATTATCACAGAACAAATCCCTGACCCTGAAATCAAGTAATTTTTTAAAGGACAAATACCTTTCCTAAGAGTAGCTAGGTGGTACAGTGGATTAGAGTGCTGGGCCTGCAGGCAGGAAGACCCAAGTTCAAATCCAGCCTCAGACATGTACTAACTGTTTGACCCTGGGCAAGTCACTTAACCCTGTTTGCCTCAGTTTCTTCATCTGTAAAATGAGCTGGAGAAGAAAATGACAAACTACTCCAGTATCTGCCAAGAAAACCCTAAAAAGGAATCACAAAATTGGACATGACTAAAACAACTAAACAAGAACAAAATGCCTTTCCCTGTGTAATAAAATGTTTTTCAACAAAAATTCTAAATATATTTGAATGCTAAAAATAATGATTAGATTAACCATACAATCCTTAGAACATCAGCTGAATCTTGCTACAATTGAATCTGTCTTTTTAGTGGGAGATTTTTAAAAGTTGAGATGCACCATTATTTTTGTGTTTTTGACCATTTTCATAATAAGATAAATATCATTTCCAATAATCAGCAAGTATTCATAAGGCTATAATCACCTCCTCTCAAAAGAACACTAGTTCTTTTAATATAAGGCATTTAAATGATATATAATATATTTTATGTTTTTGTTCTTGGTCACAAGGATATAATGGGAAAATTGTTTTCAGTATTCAAACGCTTTTAAAAGGCAAATCATGTTACTATACAATTATTTAAAAATCAACCCCATATTAATTCAAACCAAATAAAGGAAAGTAATTAACAATTAATGCCAAATAAACACTATATTTGTTGTGCCTAGTGAAGTACCTTCCATATAGCAGCCTCTTAATACTAAGTGAGTACCTGCATAGACCTTGGCCTAAAGCAGCCAAGGTCTCCCAGTGCATCCTGGGTCATCTCCA
The DNA here is from genome assembly GCF_028372415.1 of Notamacropus eugenii. Taxonomy (NCBI): domain Eukaryota; kingdom Metazoa; phylum Chordata; class Mammalia; order Diprotodontia; family Macropodidae; genus Notamacropus; species Notamacropus eugenii. Next base: position 39,485,235 of record NC_092872.1, on the reverse strand, counting down.
GTCAGCCTGAGGAAAATCTGGTCACGGGATTCAGATGGCTCTGGAGGAGAAGTGAGGCTGGTCACCTTGAACAACCTCCCTCACTCAAAACAAAGTCAAGTACAAGTCATGTCATCATTTCTCTGATGGCATGGTCTTCGCAATGAAGGATGAACACAACTTGAAAAAGACATACTGTTTTTCCAGAATATTCAAACTACTCTCAATGTTTTCAGCTGTGTTCAAACTCAGCAACTGAAAATTTAATTTACTTCTAGGGAATTCAATAATGCAAGGTCATAATAGAGGTCCATAAAGAGGAATTTCATTCTAGAATTTTTCCCATCTGCTGTTTATTAATATAGGTAGTATGGCCAAAGGAAGTAAATGCAAACATCCAACTTTCATATCTCAAGGAAAGAAATAGTGATTAAAATGCTTCTCTCTTTTTACCTTCATGGGAGGAAACATCACAATGATGAAGAATTTTTTTAAAAAAACTAATTGCAACTTTGAGAGCTCAGCTCTGGACACAGTGCTCTACAACACTGAGCCAAAAAAGCCATTCAATTTTTCAGTATTTCTCTGTTGTCCTTCACCCAAGGAAAGGTGTTTGACTCCCAATGACCAATGGCTTCTATTTTACCCTGATTCTTCTGGGGTCTCATATACATACTGCCTTAATGCTTTTTATATGGAATCATATTACTCATTCATCACAGAAGCTAAAGAAATCCTTCGATGATTGAGAGGGCCCTAATCAGCTGTCTTTTACTCTCTAGACTTTGCCACCATGGCTTAGTTGCCTTCTCTCTCTGTCTCTATGGCCCCCTTTTCACATTGGTGCCCCTCCATCCTATCCCCACAGGCTCCTCACTCATTCCACATTGTAATATCTTCTTCTTGAGGACAGGACTCATTTATTTCTAGTTCTATTTGTATCCCCAGTGCTTACCACAGTGTCTAGCACATAAGCACTTAATAAATGCTTATTGATGGACTTATTGATTATTGCATAATGAGTAACATTTCCTTTGGTAATGGTTCCAAATTGGAAACCAGCTCTGACAGTAATTTTAAATTCTCTATTCCTGGAGATTTGAAGAGGATCTCTTAAAGGAAGAAAAGTATTTTCATTTTGCAGAAATTTAGGGCAAAAAATGGTACTGCATATATTTTGAGTTTTTAAAGAGGCTTAAACAAAGCTATCTTGAAATTTAAAACAAAATGTGACTGATCTATATGAAATCCATTAATTAGGATTTTATAGAAACCTAGTCATCAATAACATCTGAAAGAGAAAAATCCTTTTCTTCTTTCAAGGTCCAGCTCTCCCTCCTTCAATGTCTCCAGCTTAAAGTGACTTGTCCCTGCTCGAATTTTCATAAACTATCTTGGAACTTTGCTTTGTCCCTATCACATTTGACCTCATATCATATTTCCCCTTAAATTAGGAACTCCTCCAGGTTGTTCGTCATTGTTCATCTTTGTGCTCTCAGCATGCAGCAGAGTGATTATTATGTAGTAGATGTTTAATAAAAGTTTGTTGTAAAACCAAATATATGTATTTATCAAAAGCATTTTATAATTATAACATTTTAGAGGTAGTTATTTATATTTCTTAATTTAGATTCTTTGCAAGATCCTCTCTATTCTTCTAACCTGCAATATCATTTGTATAATTAAGCTCTTTAAATATTCAAACGATAAAATTTGAAAACTAATGATAAGGGAAAAAATACAAAGATTGTAGATTCTAAAATAGGAAAGATTTCATTAAAAGCAAATTTATTTAAATCATGCTAAAAATAATTATTTCTGTAAGTACACATTTGTTAGGTATCACAGCTGTAGAGCTAGAAAAGCTTAAGAAGATCTTAAAGTCCAATCTTGTCCAGTACTCTCATTTTATAAACAAATGAAGCTTGGAGGTTTAAAAAACTTGCCCAAGAGCCACCCAGGTAATAATTAGTAGTGCTGGGACTTGAACCCAAGTCTTCTGATTCCAGATAAAGTTTTCTTTCCACTTTTATCCCAGTTGTATAAAGCAGTTCTTGTTAAATAGATAAAACTAACCACTGGGTCAAAGGCCATATGTGTAAAACTTTCCTTGTTGGTGAAGATTGATTACTCAGTGTTCCATGGATGAGTGGTAAAGTTGATAAGAACTGGAGAGATGAAAGATCCTGGTCATTTAATACACCATTCTGGATTTGGATTCTCTTCAGATCGCTGAAGGGAGAGACAGAGTCTGGGAAGAAACTCAATGCAGAGAAGCTGGCACCTTCATTAAATTCCTATATCCAGCTTGCAACACTAGAATCTTTAGGGAATTTCCCCTTAGGTTAGTTCTGGGATTCTTTCTGTCTTTGGTTGAGCTGTTATCTCACACCCAATGAGGGAACTCATTCACTGTGTACTGTTTGACATATATTCTCCTAACTATGCTTTCTCTGATTTCTATTTGCTATCAGTTTGGATAATGGATTTATGAAAAAAGAAATACAGGTAATGGGGTATAGAAATTTATCTTGCCCTACAGGACAAGAGAAGATGGGGATAAGGGAAGGGAGGGGTTTTAGAAGGGAGGGCACATTGGTAGAAGGTACAATCAGAATGCAAGGCATTTGGGGGTGGGGGGAGGGGAGGGATGGGAAGAAAATCTGGAACTCAAAATTTTGTGAAAATGAATGTTGCAAACTAAGAATAAATAAATACATAAATTTCAAAATAAAAAAGAAACTGGATTTTCAGGAAAGGAACATTGACCAAATCCAAAAAAGATTCCACTAAAATAAATATGCATTGTGATCTTCCCTCCAATATCACAGGTCCTCTGGATCCCTCTATGGCTGTCCATCCTGCTGACTCTTGGTCATGTTTGCATACATTCCCCAGAGGTGTCTGCTCAATGTGATGGCTACCTTTTTTGAGTTCTTTCCATTCCTAATGGAAGATGGAGGCTTTCTTCCCATTAGCCTTTACTCTTACCATGTGATTACCATTCTTCTTTTTTTAAAACATATATTCCTTGGGTGACAATACTTCACACAACTTTTCCTTTAGAATTTCTTCTTTATACTGTGTTGTATTGCATTCCTCCCACTAGACCTCACTGGCCTCTAGGTTGCAGCATTATCTCTTAGTCTCTTCTCTTCTCTCATATAGTCACTTACCCTCATTCATGTCTGCTCATCTCTAGTTCTTCACTGATTTTTTGCCATCTTAAAATTTTATTTATTTATTTTTAGTTTTCAATATTCATTTCCACAAGATTTTGAGTTCCAAATTTTCTCCCCATCTCTCCCCTCCCCTACCCTAAGACACCAGGCATTCTGATTATCCCATTCCCCTAATCTGCCCTCCCTTCTATAACATCCCTCCCTTTCCTTATACCCATCTTTTTTCTTTTCTTGTAGGGCAAGATAGATTTCTATACCCCATTACCTGTATTTCTTATTTCCCAGTTGCATGCAAAAACAATTCTCAACATTTGTTCCTAAAATTTTGAGTTCCAACTTCTCTCCCTTCCTCCTTCCTATCCACAATGAGAAGGCAAGCAATTCAATATAGGCTATACATGTGTAGTCATGCAAATAATTCCATAATAATCATGTTGTGAAAAACTAACTATATTTACCTCCATCCTATCCTGCCCTTCATTTATTCTGTTTCCTCTTTTGACTTTGTCCCTCCCCAAAAGTGTTTACTTCTAATTGCTCCCTCCTCTCATTGGCCCTCCCTTCTATCATTCCCCTCCACATCCCATTTATCCCCTTCTCCACAACTTTCCTGTAGTGTAAGATAGATTTGCATACCAAATTGAGTGTGCATGTTATTCCCTCCTTAAGCCAAATCTGATGGGAGTAAACTTCACTATTTCCCTCTCGCCTCTCCCCTTTTCCCTTCCATTGAAAAAGCTTTTCTTGCCTCCTTTATAAGAGATAATTTTCCCCATTCCATTTCTCCCTTTCTCTTCCCAATATATTTCTCACCCCTCAATTTTATTTTTTTAGATGTCATCCCTTCCTATTCAACTCATCCTGTGCCCTCTGTCTATACATACACATATATACATATATATGTGTGTGTGTGTGTACATGTATATATATAAAATCCCTCCAGCTACCCAAATACTGAGAAAAGTTTCAAGAGTTAAAAATATTGTCTTTCCATGTTGGAATGTAAGCAGTTGAATTTTAGTAAATTCCTTATGATTTCTCTTTCCTGTTTACCTTTTCATGCTTCTCTTGATTCTTGTGTTTGAAAATCAAATTTTCTCTTCAGCTCTGCTTTTCATCAAGAATGCTCAAAAATCCTCTCTTTCTTTGAACTACCAGTAGGTGATTCTTGGTTTTAATCCTAGTTCCTTTGACTTCTAGAATATCATATTCCAAGCCCTGTGATCCCTTAATGCAGAAATTGCTAGGTCTTATGTTATCCTGATTGTAATTCCACAATACTTGAATTGTTTCTTTCTAGCTGCTTTCAATATTTTCTCCTTGACCTGGGAACTCTGGAATTTCACCACAATGTTCCTAGGAGTTTCTCTTTTCGGATCTCTTTTAGGAAGTGATCAGTGGATTCTTTCAATATTTAGTTTACCCCCTAGTTCTAGAATATCAGGGCAATTTTCCTTGATAATTTCATGAAAGATGATATCTAGGTTCTTTTTTTATCATGGCTTTCAGGTAATCCCATAATTTTTAAATTGTCTCTCCTGAATCTATTTTCCAAGTCAATTGTTTTTCAAATGAGATATTTCACATTGTCTTCTATTTTCTCATTCTTTGGTTTTGTTTTGTAATTTCTTGATTTCTCATAAAGTCATTATCTTCCATCTGTTCCATTTTAATTTTTAAAGAACTATTTTCTTCAGTGAGCTTTTGAGTCTCCTTTTCCATTTGGCTAATTCTGCTTTTTAAAACTTTCTTCTCCTCATTGACTTTTTGGACCTCTTTTGCCTTTTGGGTTAGTCTATTTTTCAAGGTGTTATTTTCTTCAGCATTTTTTTGGGTCTCCTTTAGCAAGCCATTGACTTGCTTTTCATGATTTTCTTGTATCGCTCTCATTTCTCTTCCCAATTTTTCCTCCACCTCTCTTACTTGATTTTCAAAATTCTTTTTGAGCTCTTCCATGGCCTGAGATCATTGCATATTTGTTTTGTAGGTTTTGGATGCAGAAACCTTGACTTTTATGTCTTCCTCTGATGTTATGAATTGTTCTTCCTAATCTGAAAGGATGGAAGAAAATACCTGGTTCACCAAGAAAGTAACCTCCTATAGTCTCATTTTTTCCTCTTTTTTGGGCATTTTCCCAGCCCAACTTGACTTTTGAGTCCTTTGTCACATGGAGGGTGTACTCTAGGGTCTTGTAGTTCTCAGTTCCTTCAAGGTGGCACAATCAAGGGAGAGGAGCTTACTCCTCTCCTGGCCTGTGCTCTGATATAGGAGCAACCACAAGCTTTTCTGCCCAGGATCTATGAGTAGAATTCGCTCTCCAGAGCCTCCACTAGCTCCACCAGGTCAGTGATCCTCCTCACCCCAAGACTGCCACTTGTAACTGGGACTGAGATCAGCTGCTTGATTCCCCCAGGGTCTTTAGGCAGAGGGCTCCAAAAATGGATGCTCCTGCTACCTGGGCCCTGGGCTAAACAGGACCCTGCCTCCTTCTCACCCAGGTGAAAGAGCTTCCTCACTGACCTTTGAAGCTGTCTTTGGCATTTGTGAGTTGAGAAATCTGGGAACCACAGCTGCTGAAACCTGCTCTGGTACTGTCCATTAGGCCAGGGCTAGGCTGTGCTCTGCTCTGAGACTAATGAGATTGACTTTTCCTGTTGGCTTTCCAGGTTGCTTTGGGCTGGAAATCTCTTTTACTCTGTCATTTTGTGGCTTCTGCTGCTCAAGAATTTGTTTAGAGTCATTTTTACAGATATTTTATGAGCTATGAGAGTAGAGCTAGAGCAGGTCCACCCTTCTGCTCAGTCATCTTGATTCTGCCCCACTCCCCTTCATTGCATTTTAAGAGTTTCTCAGTTCAGACAAAGTAATCACAAATATTTATAGCCATATAAAAAAAGCTCTAAATCACTATTCATTCCAGAAATGCAAATTAAAGCAATTTTGAGGTACTACCTCATACCTATCAGATTGGTTTATATGACAGAGAAAGAAAGTGACAAACATTTGAGGGGATGTGGGAAAATTGAGACACTAATGAACTGTCGGTGGAGTTATGAACTGATTCAACAATTCTGGAGAATAATTTAGAACTATACCCAAAGGGGTGTAAAATCGTGCATACCCTTTCACCCAATAATGCCACTACTAGATCTGTATCATAAAGAGATAAAAAATGAAAAGGATTTGTATGCCCAAAAATACCTGTATCATTTCTTTTCTGGTGGCAAATAATTGGAAATTGAGGCAATGCCAATCAATTAGGAAATGACTGAAGAGGTTGTGGTACATGATTGTGATGAAATATTGTTGTGCTCTAAGAAGTGACAATCAGCATGCTCTCACAAAAAGCTGGGAAGACTTAAATGGACTGATACAAAATGAAATGAGCAGAACCAGAAGAACACTGTACACAGCAATAGCAATACTGCAAAATGATCAATTATGAATGACTGCTATTCTCTGCCAAACAATGATCCAAGACAGTTCTGAAGGATTTATGATAAAAAATGCTATCCAACTCCAGAGAGAGAACTGCCGGAGTCTGAATGTAGATTAAACATTTTTTTTACTTTATTTTTCTTGGTTTGGTTTGTGTGGGTTTGTTTTTTTTGGTTTGTGCTTTCTTTCACAACATAACTAATATGCAAATACGTTTTACATGAACGCATACGTATAACCCATATCAAATTGTGTGCCTTCTCAATGAGGAGGGAGGAAAGGGAGAAAAAGAATTTAGAACTCAAAATTTTAAAAATGAATGTTAAAAATTGCTTTTATATAAAATTGGGGGGAAATAAAATATTAAATAGTTTTTAAAAAAGAGTATGTTGGTTCAGAGTGACCACAAACTCTTGACAGTTGAATGAGAATCTCTCAGTAACCTTATATTGCCTCCTAATCCCAGCGAGACATTTGACTTTATAAGCCAATTAAAGTTAGCTATGAGGAAAACCGAAGAATTGACTTTCCCATAGCTATCTTTCATTGCCCTATAAAACCCTAATGCCTTGCAGGGATTAGGAGGCATTATAAAGCCACTGATGAAAGTCATTCTATTTTAGTGTACTGGTCTCTCTGGGCTTGGATTCTTACACTTTCAAGGGTACTAAATGGGCACCCACAACAACCCTGTTAACTGCTGGGTCACAGTGAAACCAGAACTAAATTTCAAAACCAAAACTCCCTCTGATTTAATGTTTGAAGATTTCCAAAGGTACCATGCAATAAATAGAAATATACTACATTCCTAATAAAATCTGACTGAAATAGAATTGTTGGTGTTTGGGGACAAATCATTTCATATTTTATGTGATAGCCTGTACTGAGACACTTTATAATAATTTCTCAACTGCTCAAAGTGGTGTAGAGAACTTCATGTAGAGATCCTTGGGCTTGGAGCAAAAAAGGTCTGGGTTCAGATCCTGCTTCAGATACTATGTGTCTGACAGGGACCAAATCAACTTCTCTGAGCCTCAATTTATTTCTTTATCTGTGAAATGAGGATAATAACACCTACCTCCCAGGTTGTAATGAAGATCCAATGAGATAATGGATAGATATAAAGCCCTTTGTAAATCTTTAAGTGCGACATGAATGTGAGCTTTGATTATTACACCGTCTCTGTCAGCTGGTTAGTCAATAAGCATTTATTAAGTGCCTACTATGTTCCAGGTGCTGTGCTATGTTTGGGGGATAGAAATAGAGGCAGAAGATTATCTCTCTTCTCCAGGAGCTCACAGCCTAATGAGAAAGCAAACAGGCAAACAATTTTGTACAAACAAGCTATACACTGAATAAATTGGAAATGAACAAAAGTCAAGAGGCCCTAGAATTAAAGGGTTCTCTGGAAAGTTTTTTTGACTGATGGCAATACAACATAGCTCCCCACTCATACAGTGGTAACAAAATCTTCACCATCTCCAGATCTGTAAGATTTGGGTTCAAATTTCAGTTCCACTGACCCTGAAAAAGTTACCTCCCCTGTCTGAGCATCATTTCCTTCATCTGTAGAAGAAGGGGATTGGATAAGTTGAACTCTAAGGTCACTTTCACCCCTAAATCCTATGATCCTGTGACTGCTTTCCAGTGGAAAACAATTTCCACTAGAGATGGGGTTAGAGAAAAAAACTAATTCACCTCTACAAGGAGAGGGAACACAGAGGCACTAATATAGTGTTGAAAGTACAAGATTTATTTCCCTATCATTATTCCCATTAACTATGGAGTGAGGGACTATGGTAAGTGGGGGAGAAAAAGGTCAACTCTGTAATTTGGTCATATTATTAACAGGAATTTTTCAAAAGCATTTAAAATATTTTAATGCTTACTAGAGGTAGCATTGTATGGCAAAAAAAAAAAGCATGTAATTTGTAATTTGAGAAGCTGGTTTTGAATTCCAGCTTGCATGACCTTGGGCAAGTCACTTAACTCCAAATTTCAATTTCCTCACCTGTAAAATAAAGGTATTAAAATTTGATGATGTTTCTTTTTTGACTTTTATTGATATCTTTTTATATCACTTTGATTTTTGACTTTGACTTTGATGTCACTTCCCATTCATCTACTTAGTGAGCAGTCCCATTTAAATGATAACATGTAATAAATAATTATTTATATAATATAATAAATAATAAAGGAAATTATTTAGCAAAATTAATCAATATATCACCTACGTCTGAAAATATATCCAATATTTAACTCTGCCTCCCCCCTCCTCCAAGTGAGGGCTCATTGTTTGATTAAAAAAAAAACTTTTGAGTAAACTGTAGCAAATGCAATCTGGAGGGAAAAATAGATATAGAACACACCACAAAGAAACCAAAGAAATGGGAGAGCCGTACAAAAATATTAATAGCAGCTTTTTTTTGCAGTGGCAAAGAACTGGAAACTGAGAGGGTATCCATGAGCTAGGGAATGGCCTAACAGGCTATGGTAAATGAATGTGATGGAATACTATTGTGCTATAAGAAATGGTGAAAGAAAAGCTTTCAAAGAAACCTGCAAAGACTAGCATGAAGTCATGCAGAAAGAAGTGAGCAGAACCAGGGGAATAATTTATACCATTAGTAACATTATAAAAGCAAAAACTTTGGAAGAGTTAAAAATTCTAATGAATACAATGATTACTCATAATTCTATAAGGCTCTTGATGAAACATGTTACTCAGCTCCTGATAAAGGGGTGACAGAAATAGGATATGAGTTAAGACATGTTTATATTGGTTATTTTTATTTTTGAGACATTTTTATATTTGTTTTTCTTGATTATATATGTGGACATAGTAGAAAGGAGAGAAGGAAAATTTGGGAGATGGAAAGATAAAAGATAATAAATATTTATTTTAAAATATTTTAAAGTGCCCCTCATTGTACTCCTCAAATCTCTCTCTCTCTTCCCTCTCTCTCTCTTTTGCCTCTCTCTCTCTCTCTCTCTCTCTCTCTCTCTCTCTCTCTCTCTCTCTCTCTCTCTCTCTCTCTCACACACACACACACACACACACACACATACATACACACACACACATTGTAAAAAGTTATATAACTTCACAAGACCTAGACCTGGTTCTGATTAGGGGAGTTGTGTCATATTTATCATTTTTGAATTTATGAAGGATTTCTACAAGCAAAATCAATCACAACAGGACATCGATACTTATGAGAGTTTATCAGCTTCAAAGAAAATATCCAAGTCAATCAAGCCTCATGAAATCTCTTGCTCAGGGTCATACTGAAAGATTTCTTCCACTATGCTGCTTATGCCTCTCTGTATTGTAGGCACTTAATGTCCATGCTGTCATTTTATAGGTGAGACAAACAAATTTGAAACACTTTTATTATTCCACATACCAATGATGGGTAATCAAGAGACTAAGGGATTCTCATTTGCCAACTCAATAAACATGGTCTGATATACCATTCTGCCTCTAAGGTCTGACAGCTGGTCAATTTGGCTTCTTTGTATACTCTCTTTTCAGATTGAAAAACAAAACAATGCTATATAGTTCAATTTAACATTCAAGGAGAACATCATAAGCTTAAAATTGTTCAACTTTCATTCTAGGGGTCTCCATGCTACTTGATAATCCTATTCATTGTTTATGGATTTATCTCCTACTTGAGAGAATGACCCTCATTTTGCCAATGAAAGAAATCAAGCTATTATTGCCATTGAATAAAGTATTTTTCTACTGTAAATGCATAATGATAAGATTGTACTAAAGTCCTTTGCTTAAGTGGTCATTGGAGCAAATGACCAAAGGGTAAGGGGCAGCACAGGTAATTGTTAATTTGGAGGGGAGGCACAATTTTTAAACTTTGGCCAAAGGACACAAATGCCTTGTCCTACCTCAGTCTCTCACGAGCCCAGAGTATGCACTTAGGCCTTTCCTTGGATATAGAATTTCACTATGGTATTTCCTCACGTAATTTCAATTCAGTCTCATGAGGTTAAGGACCTACCATAGGGAGGCAGCAATAATGCTAGTGGGTAGAGTTGGCCTATATTGTGACCCTGGGCAAGTAACAACCTCTTAATGCCCCAAGGTGACTCTAAGACTCAATGTTGCACAATGGCCACTGGAGAATGGTAACACCAATAAAACAATGGGTGTAGACTAAAAAAGCAAATGTGCAATCATTGTAGTAGTTCTTAAGGGTAAAAAGACAGAATGAAAACCTAACTGCCCACAAAAAAACCCCCACAAAAAAACCCACTAGCAATTAGAGGGATCAGAAAATCACAGACTTAGAACTGAAAGGAACCTTAGAAGATCATCTAATCCAAATGTCCCCATTTTACAGGTGAGGAAACTGAGGCCCAGACATTAGGACTTACCTAAGGTCGTAGAAGAAGTAGATAGCAGTTGTTTGGCTTTTCATAACCCCATGGACCATAATGCTCCAGGCCCTTCTATCTCTACTATCTCTCAAAGTCTGTCCATGTTCAAGTTCTTCTTCACTGCTTCCATGATACTATCTATCCATCTCATCCTCTGCTGTCCCATTTTCTTTTTGCCTTCAATCTTTCCCAATCTCAAGGTCTTTTACAACAAATCCCACCTCCTCATGATGTGCCCAAAGTATTTAAGCTTCAGCTTCTGTATTAGATCTTCCAGTGAATAACTTGAATTAATTTAAGCATTGACTAATTTGACTTCCTTGCTGTCCTATTGGACAGCAAGAGCCAAGATTAAAACTCAGGTTCTCTGACTCCAAATCAAATAGATCCCTCCCCCAACTCCCACAGTGCATTATCCCATCTTTTTTTTTTTTTTTCAAACAATTGAATTGACTCACACAATGCCTAGAATATAGCAGGTGCTTAATAAATATTTGTTGATCGATTATCTGGGGATGAAAACTGGGAGGGATATGGAGCAGGAATGTTCAGTACTATCAGTAAACTTCTCAGATTTTTAACAAAGCTGAACTAAACTATAAATGACAAACTTCTAAATTTCCCCCTCTAGTATGAAGGGTTAGTTTTCCTTGGTCCCAGAGAGCAGAGGTAGAAACAAGGGGTGGAAATTATAAAGATACCAAATTCAGCTAGGATTAAGGAAAAGTCTCTTACCAGTTTGCCCCAAAGGGAAATGGGCTGCTGCCTTGGAAGACTGGATTGCTTGTGACTAGAGGTTCTCAAGCCAAAGCTGTGTGATTAAATGAACACTGGAGGATAATCGTGGAGACAATTCTTGCTCAGGCATTAGCTGAGCCAGCTGATCTAAGAAATCGCTTCTAAGTCTACAATTCTATGGAAGTTTTCTTATTTCATAGAATAGTTATAGTTGGATAGAGACCGTGGATAGACATATGATCTAAGAGTCAGGAAGAGCAGGGGGTTGGAGGCTCATCTCAAAAGCATTCTTGCTGCGTGACCTGCACAAGTTCTTTAACCTCACTCACTGATTCCTTAAGACTCTAAGTTGCAGAGAACGTACTGATCAGGGTAGAGGGAGTTCCTTATAGTGACCATCCTCCACACAACAGAAATCACAGGTCCAGTAAGAAAAAGAAAAATTTCATTTCACCAATGAATGCTTTCCTAAAAAGGTGGTTATAAATCAAGCTTATATAAATCAAATAACCTTTCAGCACAAGTAGCTTTCTATTTGAATTAATTCTGCACTGTCAATTTGAAAAGCAAAGAACCATTTCTTAGCTATGCTTAATTACTAATTTTTTTTGCTGGGTTTTCTTGTAGAGAGACACAACTATATAATTCATGGAATCCCAGACTTGGAAGGCTCCTCAGTGGCTGGCTGTCTAGTTTGACTCTTCCTTTGGCAACATATCTGACAAATGGTCATTCAGCTTTTATCTGTAGATCTCTGATGAAGGGGAACACACCTCCCAAAGTCTCTCAGTCTACATTTGGACAGTTCGAATTGTTAGGGGGCTCTCTCCTTAACGGAGTAGAAATTTGCTTCTTTGAAACTACCAACCATTACTTCTAGGTCTGCCCTCCAAATATTTGAAGGTGGCACCATACAGCTATTCTGCAGACTAATTTCCCTCCTCTCCTTGACAAACATACCCAACCCCTCCAACTAATCCTCATGAGACATAAACCTAAGGCTCCTCACCATCTTCATTGTACTCCTGCAGATAAACTATAGATTACCAATATCCATCCTAGTATGTATCACTCAGAACTGAACCCATTATCCAGACAGAGTCACACAACATCAGAGGATGTCACCTTCCAAGGGTGCTTCTCTTTTCCTACAACCAATATATGTGTATCCTCCAGGGTACAAGGTGGAGGAGACAGAAGTGCACTCTAGGCATGGGGGCATAGCTTGGGGAAAGGTAGGAGAGGTCATGCTGAATTTGGGGAACACAGTGAGTGAAGTAAAAATAAAAACGTCCAGAAAGGAAAGGTGGAGCCAGATTGTGATTGCTTTGAAACACCAAGCTGAGCAGTTTCTATTTTTTCCTAGAGGAAAAAAGTTCTTAATATATTTGAAAAAGACAAAGTTCTTAATATATTTGAGATGTGAGACCTTTATTTGAGAAACTGAATTTAAGCTAATGTTTTACTGGATCATCTCCATAACCAATGAGATGGACTGCCCAGAAATATTTAATAATAACAGTCAAAAATACTGAAAAAGCTGAAAAAAAATCTTACGTTGACTTATTCTATCTAGATATGACCTATGAGGATTATAACATTAAAAACCATTTACTATTTATCAGTATATAGCATGAGATTAGGTTCTATGTGGAATAAATTAGCAAGCTTGGTTGAAGTCAGAGATTCGCTTTATTTACCGCAGAAATATTAGCGATAAAATGAAAAGGCAATTCATGAAGCTGTACTGGTAGCAGAAGAGAGAGGATAGTTTACCTTAAGAAATGAACAATTAGAAATTTTTTAAAAAAACCTCAGCCAAAGAAGCTACCATATTCCTGAAGACCACAGGGAAAAAAAGACAAAGTAATTAAAGTGGTTTTTCATATTAATCCAATACGTTGTGCCTGTCTGGAGCACTAGTGAACTTGACACTGAGAACACATTTAAAGTAGAGATTGTTTCTTCCTCTCAGCACATTTTAGCAATCATCCATTTGGGACAACCCCTCTGACAACAATATTCTGATAGTGGCACATATCTCTTTTTCCGGAGGCGTGTCCCCAAGATGGAGTCATATTGTTCCAAAGGCTTAGTGGCTCTGATTTCCCTTTTGTTTTTCACAACAGATTTCTTGGATTCATCAGAAGTTAGCATGAACTCTTCCATTGTGGAGGTGGCGTTTTCAGTGTGACCATGTAGATTAAGCATATTCTTTCCCAAATGCCTGCGAAACAGAGGAATCTGTCCCTCCTTCCAACCACCAATGACCTCTGGATCTAACTTTCCATCTTCCATGTCTGTGTGAATAAAGAATGAGAAAGATTCTGTTAGGTTAGAGAGAAAAAAGTCACGGGTTGGAAAACATTTTTACACCAACCTCAATCAGTCAAGGGGCAGCTACATGGTGCAGAGGATAACGCACTGGGCTTGGAACCAGAGACTCATCTTCCTGAGTTCAAATCTGGCCTCAGACACTTTCTAGCTGTGTGACCTTGGGCAAGTCATTTAACCCTGTCTTGTCTGCCTCAATTCCTCATAAGTAGAATGAGCTAGAGAAAAAAATGGCAACCCACTTTATTATCTCTGCCAAGAAAACCCCAAATGACAGACACAAGTGAAAACCCAACAGCAAATCAAAGTTTTAAAAACCTATGTGGATGGAGTGGGGAAAGGCATAAGGAAGCATTTTTTGTTAGCCAGAATAATGAAACAGTAAAACAAGGTGAGCAACATTTTATCTCATTTTAAGTTAGGCACCTTAAGGAACTGGAAATAAGAATACCCCTGGTACAATTCATCTCCGTTTTCATCTCCTCTTCAACCCTCCGAGTTCCCTCAAGCAAACATATTTCTTTTAGCCTTCTAAATGAGTGCTTTTTAAAAGTCAAGAACAGCCTGTACAGAATTTGTCCCTTTTTTTTTTTTTAGGAGAAATAATAACACAAGGTGAATCCTAGGAATTTGTAGATAATTCCATTATCCATATTGATGGAAGGTATTGATTGTAAAGACAATGTGGGATATTGGTACCCAAATCCTTTATATTTTTGTAATGTGTTATAAATTGTGATATTTATTCAATTCAATCATTTGGCAAATGTTTGTTGGGCATCCAATATAGTCTAGACCAAAGGATCCTACACTTTCTCTGTTCAAGCTGCACTTAGAGTCTAAGACATTTTTCATGACCCCTTTAGGCCAAAAGAAATACCTAAGAGTCTGCTTATTAAGTAGTTGTATTGAGAATTTTGAATATCCAACCATGCCCCTGTGAGACACCATGGATCACAGTTTGGCAATCACTGGTGCAGGCATTATATTAGGTTCTGTGGAAGACACAGAAATCTCCAAGTAGTCTCTATCCTCAAAGGCCTCACATTGTGTTCCAGTGCCACCTTCATGAGCTGTACTCTACTCTGGGTTTGTTTGTTTATTTTTTCTAAGTGTGCTCACATTTGGTGATCACAGAGTGTCTATGGAGCAAGAGAAGGTGCCAAATTTTCTTGGCAGTCAGAGAGAAACTTCTAAGAGAGAAAAAGTGATAGGGATGACAGTTGATCCACATGTTGAATAATGCCCCCCAGTAGGTAACTGAATTAGCTGCTCTGAGTTTTCCTTCTAAAACACAATTTGGATTCTGAATCCTATTTTAGGTTACTATGATCTGATGCTAGAAGTTCATTCAGACAGGATACAGTCCTATTTTGCGATTTCCCTTAAATCTCGCATATAATTGCTACAACAGGATAGTCACTTCAAATTTATGTATAATATATAGACAGACAGATATAGATATATATGTATTTATCTATCATCTATCTATCTAACTCTCTATTTATATTTATATATATATATATATATATATATATATATATATAAAAAGAGAGAGAGAGAGAGAGAGAGAGAGAAACACAGTTGTTTGTATGTTGCCTCTGCCATTAAACTGTAAGCTCCTTCAGGGCAGGGATTGGTTTTGCCTTTCTCTGTATCCGCATTGGTTGGAGAGTAGTAAATGCTTGCCCAACACTTGTGGACTTTACTTGAGTCTAGAAGGCTATCTACTACACAGAGAAAAGATGGAAGCACCCCATGAAGGAAGCATGGTGGCTGGTCCAGTTTCCAAGGAGTCTTATGGCTGGATGCCTGGTCTGTCCTCCATAACCACCTTCTTTTTCAACCAAAATCCAAAGTGGTTGATGGTAAGGTATAGAAGGATGGGGTTTTTAGGACTGAGAGAGAAGTGCCTTAGTTTGCTGCCCCAGGCACCAGATCTTAAACCATCCCTAACAAAGGCAAATCTATTCTGGTTTTTATTAGCCTTCTAAAGAAAGATTCCCCAGTTCTTCTTCTCAGTGCCCCATTCTAATGTTCAACCTTCATGGTCATAAAATTCTTCCTTAAATCCAACCTAAATCTGTCATGCTGTAGTGTTAACTCATTACCTCCGGTTCCCACCTAAGAAAGATGAAAAATAACCATCTTCCACCCTTCCTAATGTACTTAAAGCCAGTTGGACAAGCTCCCATACAACTTTGTTCGAAGCCAAATGATTTCAATTTCTGAAGCTTTTACCTGTAGGCTTACTTTTCCCACTCTTTCACCATATCCATTGTTTTCTTCTGAGCCCATTCCAAGAATATTCCCACAGAAATTCTGATTTCTACAGAAGAACAAAATATTTCAGCAAAACCTGAAATCCTGAAATATATCTAGTCATGAATTCAAAGGATCATCTGTAAAAGTTTTGTAAAATGTTTTTACCATAAGAAGACCTTATTACTTTGAGATCTACTAATTTGGAATGTGGAAGACTCAATAATTAGGCTAAAATTTGTACTGCTTTGATCAGTCATGTCCAACTCTTCATCACCCCATTTGGTGTTTTCTTGACAAAGTTACTGGAATGGTTTTCCATTTCCTTTTCGAGCTCATTTTTACAGATGATGAAACTGAGGCAAACAGGGTTAAGTGACTTGTCCAAGGTCATACAGTCAGTAACTGTCTGAGGTCAGATTTGAGTTCAGGAGGACTAGTCTACCTAACTCCAGACTCAGCACTCCACTGTGCCACCTAGCTGCTAATTTCCACCTCAACTTTCTATTTTAAAAAATCCCCCAGCAAATTAATACCTGTAAATACATATAAACTACCTAAGAAAAGCTGTTGTAAGCACTTTAGAAGTTGGGCTAATTAGAAACATTTTTATCTAATCATTAAAGTTAGTCCCTTAAGGGACTTTTCTAGGCAACATTTTATTAGATGTTTATCTCTCCTTTAACTTATTGAAACTGTATTTTATTTGCAATGCTTCATAATTCAGATATCTTACTAATTCTGACTCAGTTTTTCTCCCCATGAATAGTTTGAATTAGAGACACTTTACTGTAACCAACTCTTCGTGTTTTAAGTTTAAAATACTACTGAGACATCTAATTAAGGTAGCCCTTTACCTTCCCTTTCATTTTTAATTGAACAGCAAAGAGACATAAAGGCAGAGGTACCATGGTAGTGTAAAGAATACTGACTCAGGAGTCCAAAGATCTGGATTCAAATTCTAGTTCTGGCCCTTATGACCTATGTGACCCAGCCCTCAGTTTCCTTCTCTGTAAAATGACAGACTTGAACTAGATAGTTTCTGAGGGTCCTTCTATCTTTTGTGGCTTTCCAACTATAAATTGGCAAGAAGATTAGAATCCCAATGAGACAGAATCTGAGAATTCATCAAAGAAGTTATAGATTACAGCCTGGATTGTATTCATACTTTGGACTTCAGGTTTTGCTGGAATTAAGTCCAGCTCATGCCCATGCAGAAGCTCAAACTCCGAGTGCCATCTTGTGGCTTTGGTAGAGATTGCATCTTCAGTAGCTTGTCTAACCTTGCCTCTCCCTCTTAAGAGGAGCCAGTGTAGAGTTCACATACCTCCCCTGCACCCTGCCCCCATCCAGTGTATACTTATACCATATATTTATGCAATCATATTCAATACACTTATTTCTCCCTTCCATATACAATCACACTGTCCTAAAGTCACTAGTCCCTCTAATTAGAGTATATGCTTCTTGACCATAGGGAACACAATTCTCTGTATCTCCAGTCCTTAGCATAGTGTCTAGACCAGAAATGGGGAGCCTGGGGCTTCAAGGACACATGTTGCGCTCTAGGTCTGCAAGTGTGGCACTTTGGTTGAATTCAAACTTTTTCAGAACAAACTCCCTTAATAAAAAAGAAGACTTAGTTCTGTAAAATTTGAACTCAGTCAAAAGGCCATACCCTAAGACCTAGAAGGTCACATGTGACCTTGAGGCCACAGGTTCCCCACTCCTGGCTTAGACTATAGTAAGCATTTAATAAATACTAACATATTGATTAATTGATTAAAAATCTTTCAAACTATCAAACCTACATTCCATTAATATGATAAGCACCAATGATAAATGTTCATTGAGCACCTACTGTGTTCAAGAGATTGTGCTGGAGATAAGAGGAGGTATAAGACATAGCCTTCTTGCCTTCCACTGTTTATAGCAATATAGGCAGCCAAATAGTACTTATACACAAATCTACACATGATTCCTCTAGTAAAAAATCCCCTTCTCCAGAATTTACCACTTATAACCTATGAGTTCAAACCCTAACTCTGCAGTTCAATATTTAAGGGCTTTTAATAATATATTTTCCTATCTCACCCTCCTGCTAAGCAAATCTTTTTTTCTTCTCTTTTTTAAAATTTGTTTTCTGTGTTCTACAATCACTTCCATATATCTTAGATTTTTCCCCTCCCTTCCCCCTTCCCCATACATCCCCACTGCGTCCCTGAGACTCCATACTGTTTTATATAGATTCTACACATACATTCCTATAAAATACATTTTCACCTTAGTCATATTGGATAGAAGAATTAAAAAGAGTAGGAGAAATCGTAAAACAAATCAAAACATAATGCAAAAAAAAAATGATCTGCTTCATTCTGTGATCAAGTTCCATAGTTCTTTCCCTGGATGTGGAAGGCATTTTGCCTTAGAGACCAATGGGAATTATTTAAGTCCTTGCATTGCAATGAAGTACTAAGTCTACCAGAAAAATTCCTCACACACTGTGGTTGTTGCTCTGAACAAAGTTCTCCTGGTTCTACTACTTTCACTCAGCATCAGTTCAGGCCTCTCTAAAGTCTTCCTCTTCATCATTTCTTGCAGCACAATAGTATTCCATTACATTCATAAACCACAACTTGTTCAGCCATTCCCCAATTGATGGGCATGCCCTTGATTTCCAGTTTTTGGCCACCACAAAGAGAGCTGCTATAAATATTTTTGTACATATGGGACCCTTTCCCATTTTTATGATCTCTTGGGGATACAGTTCTAAAAGCAGTATTGCTGGGTCAAAGGGTAAGCAAATCTTTTTGCAAATTTGCTTACTTCGACCTCAATGCTTTTACTCATACCATTCTCATCTTCTTGATAAGCTCTCTCCCACCCTTTCAGTTAATTCATGCATCTCACCCCCTTTCAAACTGGCAGATATCTCCAATTCCTTCCCCTTACTCACCCAGCATTTCTCATCAGTTGCCAAATCTTGTCAATTCTCTTTCCATCATCATCTCACATACCCTCCCTCCTCACCATCCACACTGACACCACTTTAGTTTAGGTGTTCATTCTTTCTCACCTAGACTAGAGCCATAGCCTCCTATTGGATCTTCCTAACCTCTCCTCAATCCAATATATCTTCCACAAAGCCACCAAAATTAATTTCTGACAGTACAGGTCTGACTTTATCACCACCCCTTCACTCAACAAACTTCACTGACTCCCTACGTACTTATAGAATCAAACAGAAACTCCTCTATTTAGTATTTAAATCTCTTTACACCCTGACCTTTTCCTACAGTTACAATCTTCTTAAAATATTACTTCCCTCTATACACTCTGTGATTCAGCCCTACTGGCTTACTTGCTTTTCTTTGTATATGATCTTCCATCTCCAATCTCCATGCCTTTGCATGGGCTATCCCTCTTTCCTGGAATCCATTTCTATTCCAGTTTGGCTTCTTGGCATCCCTGTTTTCCTTCAAAACTTAGCTTGAGCTTACTGTATACATATGTATACATGAAGACTTCCCTGGCTTTATCTATTTGGCTTTTTTTCACCTGCTTCTTCCCCCAGCTGTTAGTGCATGCACTTCCAAAATTACCTTAGATTATTTTCAGTATATATTTAATATAAGTGCATATGCAAGGACTGCTTCACTTTCACTTTTTTTTTTTTTACTGCCCAGGGCTTAACATAGTGTACATAGCACATAGTAGGTATTTAAATGCTTGTTCCTCTCCCCTTGTTCCTTTGATGATTCATTGATTCAAAATCTCATTGTTTCAAAACCTGGCTCAAAATTCATCTCCTTAGGTACATCTTCTAAAAATGAATTCTGTTTATCTACTAAATACTTAAATATTCAATTCATATTATATTAATTTATGTATGTCAATATTAATCTGTAAAGATGTTTTTCCAATTTTTCTGCTGTGTGTAATGCTTCCTTTCAACTACAGTGTCTTCTAAGCATTAGAAAATTTATTTTTATGATTAATATAAATTGCATACAGAAATAAAGCTAAAAGGACTTTCTTTCCAGGTTCCCTCCTTTTCCTGTTTTTGTATAATTACACAGGCTTCTTCAAAATTTCAGGAATGATGACTATCTTTAAAAGCTGTTGGATTCTTTAAGTATCTTAGGATAGCAATCATAGAAGCAGCTAGGTGGTTCAATGGCTAGAGTGCTGGATCTGTAGTCAGGAAGACCTGAGTTCAAATCCTGATTCAAACATTGGCTCTGGAAAGTCACTCTCAGTTTTCTCTTCTGTAAAATGGGGGATGCCACCTACATCAGAGGATTATTGTGAGGATCAAGTGAGATAATTTTAAAATGATGAAAGTGAGAGAACTTGTTGTTCCCTGTTTTAGTAATAACCAATGATTAAATTAGGATGAAGGCTTTTTCTATTTCCTCATTTGTGAGACAGGCCCTGCAAACCCATCAGCCTCTGAAGGACATCGTTGATAGACGAAATCACCCAAATCCTATGGGAAGACTTTAGAGAGTAAATGATCTAATCTAGGTACATTTCTGCCCTAAAGTAGTAAATCCATTTCGTTGTACAGCCCCCTACCAGTTGGAGTTTAGGGTGACCCAACTCATGAAAGTGAAAATCAAACAGAGTGGGCTGGGTAGAGAACGATTCCTTTGTCCAGATTGTGGAGGTGACTGAGTCTCATGATCTAGCCACATTCTCAGCAGGAGTGGCTGAGAACTTTTAGCTCACGTCCTCATTTGAAAGTCTACCCCCTCGTTAATTGTTCCACTCAGAATTGATTTTTCATCTGTCTAGGCACCCCTTTTTTCCAAAAGTATAGTAAGACATGCAGTATCTCCATTGGATGTCTTTGGTTACTGAGAGAAACCACTGACCATCAATTTACTGATTATCAGCTATCCTAATTAATAAATTGATTATTAATTACCCAGAAACTCGTTCTCTCAGGTTTTTCATGCATCTCAAAAGTTATGCTGTGTTTGAGCTGCCTCTTCTCTCCTACACTGTGGGAAGGGGGCTACAGTAATACTGGTAAATGGAGGCAGAAAAACTTTTTACCAGTTTATCTGATTTAGAAAGTCTCATCCCCTCCTCACAAGGCTCTCCCCACACAAAGACCTAGCCATTCCTCAAACTCCTGCCCTTATTGAGGGGCTTTTCCTGAGGTTAGAAAGGGCTAAGCACAGCTTTAAGGATCCCACTGTAGTGCATCTTGTCAGGTCTCTCCCTCCAGTTTCCAGACTGCTGACACACTGGGAGTGGGGGTGGGGAGAGAGACAGAGAAAGAGGCAAAGGGTAAGTGACAGAGACAGAAATGGCGACAGAGGGAGACAGAGAGACAAAGAGACAGAGCACAAGAGAGAGCAAGACAGAGAGACAGAATGTACAGCTATCCCTCCACACCAGTGACATCGCAAGTCCAGTCCTGTCCCTATCCCTGTCTCTTGATAGTCAGAAAGGATGACTTCCCACCAAATTAGTTGCAAATGGAAAGTATCATTTCCCCAGTGATGCCCAGTTCTAAGTGAAACACATTGTAGAAAAACCAAAATACACTTTCCCAGGCCTTCTAATGGATATGGAATCTTCTCGCCCCAAAGTTTTTTTGTTTTGCATCTTTCTGGTGCAGTTGTAATGTATTATTTTATATGAGTGTGCATATATATTCATATAATTATGTATGTATATAAATGTGTATTTATATAAATATAATGATTTCCTTTCCAATCCAGTGCATTAATAGTTAACACCATTAATCTGAGAAGGGGTTTAGTGGTTTCCCCAGACAGACAAAGCTGCCCAAGACTCAAAAAAAAGGTTTAGAATCAGAGTCAAGACTCATAGTCTGAGAAGTGCTGATAGAGGTCCCCAAGTGGAAAAAGTTTAAGAAGTCCTAGACTAGATGACCTCTACAATTGTTTTCAGCTCTAGGCTATGACTCCAGTTTGAGTCTAAAGTCCAACACAGGGGTCAATCAGACAGCTCTGAAGGAGTTGAGAAAGTGAGAGAAGGAGAAGAGCCTCCATGGTGTGTCATCCTCCTGTGGGAGCTCTGCCGAATATCTTTGCATGGTCACATAAGCAGTTTGAGAACAATGAAATTAGGGAAGGTGGTTCCTTCCCACTCTGTAAATTAAAGAAAGCGTTTAGCTGGAGGTCAGGTATCAATGATAACCATAGCCCTGCTAACACAGTATTTCTGAAGGGAAAGTAACGGGGCAGGCTGAAGGAGAAGTTATTTCAGCTTTTCCTTAAGAGCCTCTCAAGTCAAAAGACAGTGGTTGGAATCCCAGCTCTGCTACATACCTTGTGAACTTGGATGATTCTCTTCCCAATATGGTACAGGGGATGAAGCACCGAATTTGAACTCAGAGGACCTGCCTTCAATTCCCACCTCTGAACACTTTCTACCTGTCACTTAAATCTTCTAGATCTTAGTTTCCTCATCTGTAAAATGAGGGAGCTGGACTAAATGATCCCTGAAGTCAATTACAGTTCTAGATCCAGGATCTCCCTAAAAGGGAGCGCGGTCGAGGGGCCGGTCTAGGGACCACTGTTCCTAAGATCCCTTCCAGCTCTAAATTCCCGGAACCCAGGCCTGGGCACTCACCATTGACACGGGAGACAAACATCACCTCCGGCTCCTCCTTTGGCCATCCAGTCGTCTGTATCAAGGAAGCACTCCTACTGCGCGACCTTCCGCAGACGGAGATCACCGCCCTGACGAACTCGCGGCCGCACAGCTTCTTCGGTTTGTCTTCGTTGTCCTGGGCCCTGAGCTCTCCCGGGAAGAAACTCAGCAGCAGCCAGGCCCCCAACAGGTGGGCAAACATCAGACGCGCTAGCATCCTCGCCCCGGCCGCTGGCACGCTCCCAGCTCTGTCCTGCCTCCTGGTCCGCTTGGCTGGACAGCTCTGGCCGTCAGTCCTCGCTCCTCCTCCGGCCCCTGAGCTTCTGGCAGGGCTGCGCTCCGTCCGTCGGTCTGTCAGTCCGCGGTCTGTCAGTCCGCTTTCTGCAGCTACCTGGTCCTGCCCTCTCTCTGCCCTGGACGCTCTCCTGCCCCTTTTTATAGCCTGCCCGCTCCCACTCATCTCCACAATCAACAGGTCTCTCTCCCCTTCCCCCTTTCCCCAGCCCTTCCCCCATCCCACCCCCAGCCCAGACCCATCTAATTTCCCTGTTCTTTGCACATCTTTCTCTTGGTGGACGCTCGCGTCTCAAAAGGATACACACACACACACACACACACACACACACACACACACACACACACACACACGGTTTAGAACTAGAAGACAACTTCAAGATTATCCTATTTCCCCTCAATTTTACAGAGGAGGAAAATGAGGCCCCCAGAGGCATCCTTTGAACCCAATTCTTGGACTCCAGAAGCAGCGTTCTTGCGCTGTACCGAGACGACTTCAGTCCCCCTTGCAATCCTCCCGCTGAGCGGCTTGGTTTGGGAGGCTCGGTGATTTTTCTTTGGAAGAAAGGGAAGGCAAAGTAGTGACTTTAGTGAAGTCCGGTGAGGAATGCCGAAAAATGATTACTTCTTACTTCTTATTTTCCTTCCACTCTTCATCTTTTAAATTTTTTCTTGGGGGGACGGGGTGTTTACTGTCGGAAACTTCTGATGTGGATAGTCACTCCATTACTGTCTGAGAAAAGCTACTTTGGGGCTCCTCATCTTGTCAACTGATTAATGTGGACACTTTCTGGAGCATACTAAGGGAGTTGTGTATTTGTGCAGCATTGCGGTTTCTACGCCTGACATTTTTTACTTGCCAGAGATAGGTAGGGAGCCCTGAGAAGTGAGTGAGATCCTAGAATCCTGGGCAGAAGAGGATGTGAGGAGTTTTCTGTATTGAGTATCGTTCTTTCTTAACGTCTTCCTGACAAGATTTATTTGTCCTACATACTAAGTCCGGGTTGGCCTTTCTGCTTCTCTCTCTCTCTGTCTCTCTGTCTCTGTCTCTGTCTCTCTCTGTCTCTCTGTCTCTGTCTCTCTCTGTCTCTCTGTCTCTGTCTCTGTCTCTCTCTGTCTCTCTGTCTCTGTCTCTCTCTGTCTCTCTGTCTCTCTCTCTCGCTAGCTCGCTCACTCTCTCCTCTGTGTTTCTCTCTTTCTCCCTCTCTGTCTCTGTCTCTCTCTGTCTCTCTGTCTCTGTCTCTGTCTCTCTCTGTCTCTCTGTCTCTCTCGCTCACTCTCTCCTCTGTGTTTCTCTCTTTCTCTCTCTCTGTCTCTGTCTCTCTCTGTCTCTCTGTCTCTGTCTCTCTCTGTCTCTCTGTCTCTGTCTCTCTGTCTCTGTCTCTGTCTCTCTCTCACACACGGTGTTCCCAAAATCTTCGGGCACACACATATGTATATGAATGTGTGTATGTAGTAATATTATGTGTGTAATATGTACTATATAGGTTCATAAATATAGTGTGTATGTGTCTATATATAGGGTATCTATAGAGTATGTACTAACAGTACATGTGCACATATGTGTATATGTAATATATAATGTATATGTACATATGTATGAAGGATAGCTTGGTGTAGTGAGTACAGAACTGGGATTCTTCCCTATACTAATTAAATCACAAGTTAAGTACCTGTCTCTATGTACTGAATGTCTAGGTGACTGCCAGTTTTTAAAAGTATCCATTACCCCTAAATATGGATTATATTAGTTTTTATATAAATGTATATGTAAGTCTCCAGAGGGCTAGATGCAGTACTTTTATAAAATAAATTGTGAAATGGAATTCTCCTTAAGCTTAATTAGGATCTGCCCACTACAAACTCCCAGGTAGCTAAATATTATATATATATGTAAAATATATATAAAATATTTTGAAGTTAGAACTCTTACTCAAGCATTTTCTCAGATTGATGAAGTGGAAAATATCCAGAATTTGTAGTCTGAGGATGGGGGTTTTAAGTTCAGCACTAATTTTTTTTTTTAACTATTCTGTGTAAAATCTTGGGAAAGTCATTTCTCCTCTATAATCCATAGATGAGGACATCTCTAAAGCAAGGAATCAGACAAGATGATCTAAGGTTCCTTTCAGCTATAAACTTTTAGCATCTGTGTGTGTGTGTGTGTGTGTAAGACATCCTGAGAAAATTAGGGTACATCTAAAAGGATGGGCAAGTAAACCTGTGTGTGACTCAAAGTACTAATATTCTTCCATTCCCTTATTCAGAACCTACCATGCTGGACATATGAGTGACCTCAGTCACTGCTCGCTAACTGCTGCTGGGCATTCAGTTTTCATTGCTTTCCTGTGCATTCTCCTTTTGACATCAGGGAATACTGTGGGAAGCTTTTGAAAAATCTGAAATATGGAGAAAAAGAAATTGATTTTCCAAACCTTTTTTAAGGGTATACTCTGCTGTAAATATCGTGTAATGGCCTCTTGTTAATAAAAGACGCAAATATACTAACGTCTTTTTGTCGTATAGCTAAAGAAATCAATATTCCTTCTCCCATTTGAAGAAAATAACTGAGAGAATGAGTAAATCTGAATGGAAAAGATATAGTATTTATACATGAGAAAGGGTACTAAAGTGAATTAAATCATTATTATAAAGAAAAAAACACATGGTACCAAACATCCTGGGACCACTATGTGTTGCCCAAATATCACCTAAAACTGGTTTAGTGGCAACAGTCCCAAACAGCCTGTTGCCTTCATTAATTATCCAGTCAGGCAGGATAATATCTGAATTGTCCACTAGGAGTTGTTGTTGTGTTTGTCCTTGGTTTTGGAAGAGGAACAAGATGTCAGGGAAATGATGACATGGCTTGGTCTTTGATTTGAGTGAGGGAGGGCTGTGCAAGGTCACTAGCCTCACTTTCTCCTCCTCAGCCATCTGGATCCAGTGACCAGATATTCATCAGGATTACTGGAGATGGCCCAGGATGCAATGGGAGACCCAGGCCCTTTAAAGCTAAGGTCTTTCCAGGTACTCAAAGTGAGGCAATGCCCATTCAGGGAATAGGCCTTGCCTCTTTAAGAGGTGAGTTAAGGGTTGATCCCTTTAATTAAGAAGAAAACAAAACAAAACAAAAAAAACAAGCTGGCAGGTGAAGACCCTCAGGGTTGCTGTTCCAAAGACAAACTAGGAGCTGTACTCTTTGAGAGACACATTATTCAGTCTGTCCAACTCTTCATGAAGCCATGGATCATAGAAAGCCAAATCCTTCTATCCTCCATTATCTCTCAAAGTCTGTCCAAGCTCATGTACCTCGCTTCCACGATTCTATCTATCCATCTCACCCTCTGCTGTACGCTTTTAATTTTATCTTCAATCTTTCCCAGAGTCCAATGAGTCCTGCCTTCTCCTTATGTGGCCAACATACTTAAGCTTCAGCATCTGTCCTCCCAATGGATAGTAGAAATTAACTTCTTTAAGTATTCACTGATTTGACCTCCTTGCTGTCCAAAGGACTTTCAAAAGTCCCCTCCAGCACCACAATTCGAAAGCATCTATTCTGGGGTTAGTCCTCTCTAAGTAGATAACTTAGGTAGAGACTTCATTATCCTCTTTGGTCACAAGAGGGTGCTCAGTCTACAACCATCTAAGCTATTCCCCTGTACTGCATTGAGGCATGACCTCAGGAGAGTTTAAATCCAAACTTACTTTTGACCCCTTCTCTGGCCCCTTCCTCTGCCCCAGAATTTTAATGCCTGTGCAGGCTGGCCTCCAATAGTTATTGAGTCTCTGGCTATAACCCTCCATGTCCCGCTGCCCTATTTTAACTTATGGAAGTCCCATACTCAAGCAATCTAACAAAAGCAACAACTGAGTCTCATTGAACAAGTCCAGCTCTAATAGAGCCACTGGTTGCTTCAATTCCCCACATTGCAAGCAGAACAATAGAAGGGAAAGGATCTCAGCTCTGCATTCCAGTGTACACAGAGTATCATCTCAGAGTTTCCTGCTCTTGGTGAAAGCTCCCTTCCCAGGACCCTCACAGAGGAGATGTGTCTAAATTCTCCACTCTCCTTCAGAAACTGTCACCACCTTTGGTCTAGAAGTAAATAAAAATTTAAAGATGGTATGATCACCTTGCCAACAAAGGTCATAAAGTCAAAGCTATGGTTTTTCCAGTAGCAACATGTAGCTATGAGAGTTGACTATATGGAAAACTGAACACCGTAGAATTGACACGTTCAAATCATGGCACTAGAGAAGCCTTTTGAGAGTCTCTTGAACAATAAGGAGATCAAATCTAGTGATCCTTAGATTAATTCAGGCAATTTACTAGAAAGTCAAATACTGAAACTAAAGCTTAAATACTTTGGCCACATAATGAGAAGAAAGGACTCATTGGAAAAGAAGCTGATGTTGGGAAAGATTGAAGGCAAAAGGAAAAAGGAACAGCAGAGGATGAGATGGATAGATAGTGTCATGAAACAATACATATGAGCTTGGACAAACTTCAAGAGACAGTGGAGCTTAGAAGGGCCTCCAATGCTATGGTCCATGGGTTCAAGTCACTACAAAACAAACAAACAACCCATGAACAACTAACTTGGAAAATGTATTAAAGGAAGATAATTCCAAACAAATAGCAAAAAAATCTAAGATGGAATGCCACGGCCCAGGCACAGGTTTCAATCTTGACAGTAAGAATCATTTTTAACTTTTAATTGAAAGAACTATCTTTTCTTGCTTGTCAACCTAACAGAAAAAATGTGCAAGAATTTAATATTTCTTATCTTTCTTTTAAATGTCAGGATGATATTTAAAAATTCAACTAAAAGATAAAAGGAACCAATGATTTTATATATTAATGTATTTCATTCATTTATTCAACAGTATGTAAATGTCTGCTTGTCTAAAACGTTGGTCTAAAGAAGAAATAATTTCTGGCCCCAGGGGGCTCACAATCTAGAAAAATATATGCAGATAACTAAAGTATAAAACATTACATAAGAATCGCATTAAAAACGCAACTCAATACTAATGAGTAATTAAAACCAACAATTAGGAGCACGACAAACTCAGAAAAAGTTCTTTATGAGATAATGTAAACTGGAAAAAAAACAAAACCGGAGGATTTTACACCCTAACTACAAACAATGAATAAAAAGGAAAATGAATGGGGAACAATGGATAAATAAGAATCCTGGTGGAGACATGGAGTAGATGGACAGAAGAGTTCTTAGACTATTTCACAATTAATCGATTTAAATATAAATAGCTGCTTAATAAGCTTAATTAATTGTATCATTCAGTATTAACTTTACATAAATAATTTTAAAGCAATTATAAGTATATTAGGGTATCAAGTAAAGTTCTATAAATGACACGAAGGAGAAACTCAAAACTGCTTGGCACAAGAAGGCTGAAGACCAGGGAAGGTTTCATGGAGAAGAAGGAGACAATACTTGAGTTGAGCGTAAAAGCGAAGTGAAAAGAGGGAGAGATGACACTATATGTATGTGGAACCGTGGTCTATTTTGGCCAAAGAGTTAACGAAATGTTTTAAATGCTCATTGATTTTCTTCTAGTGGGACATGACAACTTTGACGATAAAAGTAAAGACTTTATTTGGAGTCTTGTGAAATGTGTCTTTTACGAGAGGACTGGGATTTAATCTTATAGCATTTGTTTCTTTCCACAGAGGGCAACAGAGGTAATAAACTTTACTGTCTTCACTCTCTTCTATTATAGGAAACAATTGTATGGAAGAATTCATTTGGGGCATAATACATCTGCGGAGATGGAGGTTAGGTGCCACAATGGATAGAATGCTGGCCTGGAGTCAGAGGACCTGAGTTCACATCTGGCCTCAGAAATTTACTAGCTCTGTGACCCTGGGCAAGTCACTTAACTCTATTTGGCTTGATTTTCTCATCTGTAAAATGAGCTACAGAAGGAAATGGCAAACTGCTCCAGTGTCTTTGCCAAAGAAAACCCAGATGGGGTCATGAAGAGTCAGATAGACTGAATAATGACTGAACAACAAAAAAAGGCACAATATTAACTGGATGGTGAGATTACTGAATGATTAGATTATGTGATTAGATACTCTCAAAGGCCCCTTTTAGTTCTAACCCCCCTATGAACCTATGTTGGACTTTTTATTGTGTATAGATGTATGATGATGGGCTTGTTCTGAACTAGCCACAGTCTCTCATATCATGCAAAAGATCAATATGAGGGTAAACATTTGGAAGATGTCTGGGATTACGGCTCTTGTTCGTGATTATAGAACAGATGAAAGCCAACTGGCCAATTTGTGCCTGCAGCCATGACCTTGGCCCCATTATCATTTATTCTCTGCTCATATGTCCTTTACCTCCTGCACACATTCCCTTCCCTATATCCTCCCAGTCTCACTTTTTAGCTTCCTTTTTATGAACTATCCTCTTCCATTAGAGTGTGAGCTCCTTGAGGACAGGGATCAATTTTTTTTTTGATATCCGTATCCCTACTGCTTAGTACAGTGTCTGGCACACAGTCGCAAAGTTTATAACACAAAAAGACAATGGCAGACAATTTGACAAGGGAGTGAACAGTTGCGGGAGAGAAGGAATTAAGGAAGGAAGGTACCATGGAGGAGGGATCCCCTGAACTGAGCCTTGGAGAAAGAGAAGAATTCTGAAAGGTTACCCTAAGGGAGAAGGGCATTCTAGGTATGGGAGCTAGCTTAAACCAGTACACAGAAGCTGGAGAAAGCATTGTCTAGTTTTCTATCTAGGAACTACAGGACCTTTGAAGGCTCTGATATCCTGTAGACCTATCTGGGTAGGTTTGATGGAGGGAGATCTTTCTCCAGAGCAGTGGAGGAGTTTAAACTTATCAGTAGTAGAAGTATGAATGTGCACATCCTACTGGAGCCGTGTTTACCCTGTGGCTGGAATGCACTGCTTTCTCATGCTCCCTCTTGGAAACCCCAAGTTCCTAGAAGGTTAGTGAAAGCATCACCTTCTCCATAGACCTTTTCTAATTGCTCCTAGTTGTTAGTATTTCACCCCTCCTATGTTTATTTTGAACCTATATTGTATATAATTATTTGTGTACATGTTTGTCTACCCCAGGAGAAGGTAAGCTCTCAAAGGCAAGGACAATTTTGTTTTTGTCTCTGCATTTCCAGTGCCCAGTACAGTGCCTGGCACATTTTTAATTATTGTTCTTGTTGGGTTTTTTCAGTTGTGTGACATCTTCATGATGTCATATGGGGTTTTCTTGGCAGCAGTAGTGAAGTGATTTGCCATTTCCTTCTCTAGCTCATTTTACAGACAGGAAAACTAAGGCAAACAGGGTTAAGTGACTTGCCCCGGATCACACAGCTGGTAAACATCTGAGGCTGGATTTGAACTCAGAAAGATGAGTCTTCCTGACTCCAAGCCTCACACTCTATCCACTGCACTGCTAGCCACTACCTAGCTGCCTACCTGACACATAGCAGTTGCTTAATAAATGTTTCTCCAATTGCTGTTCTAGTGAAAGCAGTAATGTTATTTGCCTATATTCCTGAGGGATACAGTTTCAAACTTATTGTTCTTCTTCTGTCTTTAACACATTTTCAGACTCCCCAAAATCTCCTTTCCTTAAATTTAAGAAAGCAAGCCCTAGAGGACTTACTACTTTCATGCCAGGAGCTCCCGCCTTGACCCATTCCCTCCCATGACCTCCCATTAGTGATTGCCTCCAGCATCCACTACATCTAGTCCCAGCTTCTGCTGCTACCCCCCCAGCCACTTGGACGGAAAGGTCCTTATCTCCTACACCCTTTTCAATTGTGGAACTAAATAAATTCGGTCACTGCTTCTGAAAATGGTGGTCAGTGTATTCCCCTAGGGTTTCCCTTAACATCCATGAGGATTTTCAATCCAAACTATCCCTTCCTGGCCACCATTCCTCTATATGCATGGCCTCCCTCCATTAAAATGTCAACTCCTGAAGGAACAAACTTTGCTTTTGTATTTGTGTCCCTGGAGCTTAACCCAGTGCTTGGCACATAGTAAATGCTTAATAAACTCATTCATTCATTTGTTTATTCATTCATTCATTCCAATCTCCACGTTCTCTGACAGTTCTATGTCTTCACGGGGTTCTGATATCTTCACTAAATGACCACAATCCTCCACTGCCGGCCCTCCCTAGACCATGGCTTCCTGCTGATACACAAAGGCCTTTGTTCTCATAACATCACACAAAATGATGAGACAAATTCTGAAGTTAGAGGTCAGAGTATCTGCCTTACCCCATGACTAGATTCAATAAAATATGTTCTCAGGATGCAGCAATGAAGGCCTCTGAGGAAAACACTAGAAAAACTACCGTAACATCTAGTCATAAGACACCATGAGCCTAGAGGTAGGAAACAACCTTGCTGATCAGTTTGTGTTTTCCAGTAGAAACATAGGTAGAGGCAGCATTGATAGAGTGTTGAGCTTGGAGTCCAGAAGGCCAGGGTTCAAATTCCACCCATGATGTCATGTCATGTGACCTTTAACACAGTCACTTAACCTCTAATCATAATAATAGCTAACATTTATACAGCTATACATTTATACATATAATAGCTAGCATTTATATATATATATTTAAGGTTCATGAAGTGCTTTACAAATATTATCCTCACAATAATCCTGGGAGGGAGGTGCTACCTTTAGCCCCACTAGAAAACTGAGTCAGGGTGAGGTTAAGTGGCTTGTTTCATGTCACTCAGCTAATCAGTGTCTGAGGCTGGATCTGAGTTCAGGTCTTCCTGATTCCAGAACCAGCTTTCTGGCTGTTGTGCCACCTGTCCTAGATCTCTCTACTATAAATCAAGTCACTCTTGCCTGTGGTTCTTACTACTTATTGACTTTGAGCAAGTCACCTCATCCATAAATGGGGTTGAAGTAGATCACTTCTGAGGTCCTTCCAGCTCTCCATACGACCCTATGAGGTCCCACGTCACATGGGTTCCCACAAAGGGAGGTTCTTCATGCTGACGAAGATCACATATTTGTGTATGTTCCCTAATAATGGAATCATAAACGTTACCATAAGACATAAAAAGATGTGGGTGAAATGTCATAGTGTGTTGTGCAGTGTAATCCTATGTAATCTCAATGGAAAGACTACTCCATTTGAATCTGGAAGTTAAAAGTCATGGATTCAAATCCTGCTTGCTTCTTAATATCTCTGTATTCTTAGATAAGTCACTTTCCATTTTTGAATTCCAGTCTATGAAACGAGACGATTGGATTAAGTGATCTTTCAGATCTCTTCCATCTCTAAATCCTGGGATTCTACTATATATCCTCCAATAGAAACCTAGGAGACACACCCTACTCACAGAATCAAGGAGATGGAAGAGACCAAAAGGACCATCTTTTTCAATGTAACACACTAAACAAGTGGTAAACCAGTCTTTGTCAAAAGACCTCTGGTGAGAGGGAACTCGTTTCTTGAGACAGACCATTTCCCTTTTGGATGACCCTAGTCATCAGGAGCCTAAATCTGCCTCCCTCTCCTGAGACTTCCACCTATTGTGTGCAGTTATAACAAGTCTAGTCCTTCTCCATAGATGAGCTCTTCAAATACTCAGAGACAGTGTATTCCTCACCCTCATACCCTCACAACTCTTCTTCAGGCTAAACATTTTCTGTTTCTTGTTCAATTACTTGTCATATAGCAAGTGTTTGAGGCCCTTCCCCGTCTTACATACTCTCCTGAGGCTGTTCTCCTCTTTATCAATGTCCTTGTGAAAGGCCATGCAAAGAACTAACCACAATCTCATAGATTTGAGTAGATCCCAGGTATCGCTTTCCTCGTCTCATGTACTATGGCTCCCTTAATGCAGCCAAAGATGTCATCAGCCTTCTTGAATTCTGTATCCCATGGCTAACTAACGTTGAACTTGCAAGTCCACGGAAACTCCCAGATATTTTTCAGATAGACCTTTGCCTAGTCCTATCTACTTCAGTCTTAAGCTTGTAAAATTTATTTCTTAGAAAGTTAAGTGAACACTTATTCCAATTAAACAGTAAATATCAACTTCTTGGATTTGGCCCAATGAATCTAATCTCATTTAAATTTGAATTTAAAAAATCAAAATACTAAGGCATTGAGATTCACCAGTGTCAGCTACTGTAAATGTTCCTGTTCATAATTTCAGCTTTAGGAGAAATTCAGGGGCATGTGGTTGTCCCAGGGAAATATCCCACCTCCAATTAAACAGATTGCAGGCTTGCTGATTTAATAGCCACATTGCTGTGTGCAAAAAATTCATCTCTTTGGATTTAGCCAGGCTGGTCCTTGGGCAAAGGGCAAATACCTAAAGAGCCTTTCTCTCCTGGAAGAACCTACCAGATCTTGAGCAAAAGTCATGAAAAACTCAGGCACCTCACTTCCATGCTCTGACAAGGTATTAGAATTGAACTTTTGGTAGAGAACAACAAGTCACTGAGCTAAGAAAAATATTAAAATAAAAAGACAAAAACCAACAAATAATTTGGGGGTCATTATTGTGCTTCTCAAACTGTAACCTAAGTTAGATGTAAGTTTGTGAAAGTTTAGGCATTTCTTTTTCAAGCATTTTATTTTATTCATATTGCTGTCTTTTTTCCCCATTACTTTGATTTCCCAATATATTCCTTCTGCATTCCTTACTAAGGAGTAAGAAGGAGCAAGGTGGTACAGTGTGGATAGAGCGCTTGAATCAGGAAGGTCTGAATTCAAGTTTGGCCTTAGACATTTACTTGCTGTATAACTCTGGGCAAGTCACTTCGTGTCCTCAGTTATAAAATGGAGAGGAATATAGTACTTACCCTCCAGGGTTGTTGTGAGGATCAGATGAGATAATATTTGTAAAGTGCTTGTCACAGTGCTTGACACATAGTAAGTACTTAATAAATTGTTTCCATGCCTTCTCTTGCTCTTTTCTTCCTTCCTTCCCTTCTCTTCCTCTTTTCCCCTCCCTCCTTCCCTGCCTTTCTTTTCTTCTTTCCTTCCCTCCTTTTTTCTTCCTTCCTCCTTCATTCCCTCCTTCCTTCCTTTTTTTCCTTCCTTCCTTCCCAGTGAACCATCTCTTAGAAAAAAGATTTTAAAAGAATAAGGAAAAAATCTCAGTTCAGCATAGCTTGCCAACGCATAAACCATGTCCAACAGTATGTGCAGCCTTATATAACTAAAGCATCCTTCTCTGTAAAGGGAGGATGAAGAAGGCATTGCTATTAGCATTAAATTTACTGTTGTGAGCAGTAAATTCTTAGGATGTATGTATTGTGAAATTACTATGTAATGTTTCTATATGTATTAGGTTTCAGCTTGCTTTTCTTTCATCTCCACAGTACCACTTCAAGCATATGAGAACTATATGTGTGTGTGTGTGTGTGTGTGTGTGTGTGTGTTCATACTCAAGACTAAAATTATTATCTCAGAGTAATACTGGCTATATCTTACCTGACTATTCTAGCATTCAGTGCTTTTTTTTTAATAAAACATAATCTATTCAAGCTCCCATTGTGGTATGTTCTCCCCAATAAGAATAACCAATGATTTGCACCATAGATCTACTAAACTTTTTAATACTCTTTTATTTATTTTGCATTTTGAGTTCTGAGCTTTTTCCTTTCCTTTCTCTCAACCTCACCCTAGAGAAAGCCAACATTTGACACAGATATCTATGTGGAATCATACAATATACACTTCCATATATTTGTTCTTTCTCTGGAGGAGGATGACATCTTTATAAGTCCTTTGAAGTTGATTTGAATATTCATATTAATTAGAATACCTTAGTCATTCACAGATATTCTTTCAACACTATTGCTGTTACTGTGTATAATTTTCTCGTGGTTCTGCTCATTTCACTCTTCATTATTTCATGCAAGTTTTTCCACGTATTTCTAAAATCAACCTGCTTGTCATTTCTTACAGCACAGTAATATTCCGTCACAGTCATGCCACAACTTAGCCATTCTCCAACTGATGGGCAAAACCTCAGGTTCCAGCTCTTTGTGACCATAAAGAGAGCTGCTGTTATCAATATTTTAGAACATGTAGGGTTTTTTCTTTTTTTCCCCCAATTACTTTGGGAAATTGACCTAATGGTGGTATTGCTGGGTCAAAGGATATACGCAGTTTTATAACTTTCTAACAATTGTCATTTTCTCCTTCTATCATTTTAGTTAATCTGATAGGTGTGAGATGCTACCTCTCCAGAGTTATTTTAATTTGCATTTCTCTAATCAACAAGGATTTAGAGCGTTTTTCATATATAGATAGATAGATAGATAGATAGCTTTGATTTCTTCTTCTGAAAACCACCTCTACATATCTTTTGACTGTTTATCAATAGGAGAATCCGTTATATTTTTATAAAATTGACTCACCTCTCTATGTATTTCAAGTATGAAGCTTTTTTCCAAGAAACCAGCTATTTAAAAAAAGTTTCCCTCAATTTTCTGCTTTCCTTCTAATCTTAGCTACATTGGTTTTTTTTGCACAAACCCTTTTTAATTTAAGGCAATCAATCTTTTATCCACTTTATATCCCACAATACTCTTTGTCTTTTGTTTATTTATAAATCCTTCTCTTATTGATAAATCTGATAGGTAATATGTTCCATGCTCCTTTAATTTACTTATGATATCTGCCGTTATGTCTAGATCATGCATTTATTTTGACTTTATCTTGGTAAATTCTGTAAGACATTGATCTATACCTAGTTTCTGCCTGATTGCTTTCCTATTTTCCCAGTAATTTTTTTGCTGGGAAAAAGTGAGTTTTATTCCCAAAGCTTAGATCTTTGTGCTAATCAAACATGAGATTATTATTATCATTTGCTACTTTGTACTGTATACCTATTTTATTTTTATCCACCATTCTGTTTCTTAGCAAGTACCAGATGGTTTTGATAATTACCACCTTATAATACAATTTAAAATCTGGTACTGCTAGACCTCCTCCATTTACATGTTTTTCATTAAATTGCTTTGATATTCTTGACATTTTGTTCTTCCAAATGAATTATTATTTCTTTGTAGTTCAATGGAATACTTTTTGGTAGTTTAATTTGGATAACAATGAATAAGTAGATTAATTTATGTAGAATCGTCATTGTTATCATATTGGCTTGACCCACCAGCGAACAATTAATATTGCTCCAATTTTTAAAATATGACTATTTATATAAAAACATTTTATAATTATGTTCATATAGTTTCCGGGTTTGTCTTGGCAAGTACACTCCTAGGTATTTTATATTGTCCATGGTTATTTTAAATGAAATACCTCTTACTATCTCTTCTTGCAGGGTTTTGTTGGGGAAATATAGCAATGCTAATGATTTATATGGGTTTCTTTTATATCCTGCTACTCTGCTTAAATTATTACTTGCTTCAGCTAATTTTTAGTTGAATTCTGCAGGACTTTCCAAGTATACCATCTTATTGACAGCCAAAAAGACAGCTTTATTTCTTTGTTGCCCCTTTAGACTCCTTCAGTTTCTTTTTTCTTCCCTTATTGCTGTTGTTAGCATTTCTAGTACAACATGAATGATGTTGGTAATATTGGGCATCATTATTTCACTCCCAGTCTTATAGGGAAGACTTCTAGCTTAACACCGTTATAGATAATGCTTGCTGAATGTTTTAGGTAGATGCTGCTTCTCAGTGTGCAGATATTTCTGAATGTAGTGTGACCCTTGGTTTCAAATTCTGAATAGGAAAGAAACTGAAAAGCTATAGATAGTCAATGCGGAGAGAAAGAACATACAATTCATAATAAAGATAATCTGGATGCAAAGAGAATCAAAACTGAAAGGGGTGTGTGTGTGTGTGTGTGTGTGTGTGTGTGTGTGTCTGTATGTGCGTGTGTGTATGTGTATCTAAATTTGTTTCTGCCTCTACCACTCAATTCTCTCTCCAAGATCTCCGTCTCAGACCTCGTCTCCCTCTGGCCCTGGCTTCTTAAAAGTTGTCTCTACGATGTGGCTGACATCATACAAAGCGTCCTGCTTATGTCCACTTCACTCTGCATTTTTCATACAAGTCTTCTCAGATTTCTCTAGAACCATCTCCTTTATGATTTCTTATACCAACATAGTTTTCCATCACATCTAAAATATCATAACTTGTTCAACCATTCTCCAGTTGGTGTGCATGTCCTTAGTTTCCAATTCTTTGCCATTGTAAAAAGTGTTATAAATATTTTTATTTAGAATTTGCTTAAATCAAATTCTTCCTGTAATCCCTCTTGTCTTCTTTCCCTCCCATTTCCCTGTTCAGTGAAACACACTTCTGTACCCAGCTGTATGTGTTTGTATGTTTTCTTCCTTCTTCTGACCCATTTAGATGAGTGAGATTTGTGTTACACATTCCCCATTCCTTAACTCTTTGTGTAGACTTTTTCTGTAGATTTCCTCTTATCTCTCCTTGTCTCTTTTAGTGTATTCCTCTTTCCTCCCTTTCTATTCTTCTTTTAAG
Source organism: Notamacropus eugenii (assembly GCF_028372415.1). Classification (NCBI taxonomy): domain Eukaryota; kingdom Metazoa; phylum Chordata; class Mammalia; order Diprotodontia; family Macropodidae; genus Notamacropus; species Notamacropus eugenii. The sequence continues at coordinate 39,447,473 of NC_092872.1, read as the reverse complement.
ATCATTAAGACATAACAACCATTCTCAGATCCTCTGTCTAATCAGACTCCATTTAAAACCCTGCATGATGACAAAGTTGTAAGGTCATACGTGTATCATCTCCCAATATTGGATTGGAAACAATTTGTCCTCAATTAGTCCCTTATGACTGTTTCATCATGTTTACCTTGTTATATTTCTCTTTATTTCTGTGTTTGCTTTCACAGTTTCTATGCAGTACTAATCTTTTCATAAGAAATTCTTGGAAGTCCTCTATTTCATCAAAGATATATTTTTTTCTCTTGTAGGATGATACTTTTTCTAGGTAAATTATTCTGGATTGTAAACTTATATCCTTTGCCATCTGGAATATTGTATTCTAAGCTCTCAGCTCCTTCATGGTGGTGGTTTCTAAACCCTGTGTGATCTTATTCAGGATAAGATCACTGTAGCTCCACAGTGTTTGAGTTCTTTCTTTCTAGATGCATTGGTAGAGGATTTTCCTTATTTGGGAATTCTGGATAGAAGTGAAATGACAAGTCTAGCCCCTATCCAGGAACAGGCAGGAGTAGCAAGAGCAATGGACCTGGATTTAGGAAGAATTAAGTTCAAATCCAGACTCAAGAAGGGACCCTGGGCAAATTACTTGACCCTTGTTGGCCTCAATTTCCTCAACTGTAAAATGGGGGTAATAATAGCACTTATCTCCTAGGGTTGCTATGAAGAACAAATAAGATAATATTTGTAAAGTGATTAGCACAGTGCCTGGCACATAGTAAGTAAGCACTGGGTAATAAACAACAGAGCTGCTAGTTTGCTTCTATTTCTGCACCCCAGATACATTTAGGCTGTATATGCAAGACCTCATCTTAGCACGGTACACAGCCTTTCCCTGTGTTGAAAGGCTGGCCATTTCTGGCTTAATCCCATTTCTAGTGTCTGTAGACCTTTCTCTTTGTCCTGCTTTGATTCTTAATTTATAATCTTACTAGTAAATCTTCATTGTGAGATTTATAATTTCACTATGATTTTTTTCCTTGGATTGCCTAATCAAGATCCAGTCTAGTGTGTTTTCTAAATCAAATTGGAGGAGGAGTTGTGGGGGTTATGGGGAACAGAGCTTTATCATCCTGAACTCACCCTGGAATCTCAATTTCACTTAACCAATTAGCTTTAATCCATTAATCCATTTAATCCATCAATCCATTAGCTTTAACAAAGAGATATTTCCAGAGAATATGAAGCAGGAACAAAAGTTACAAACATTGCCCTCAATGCTTGGAGTCATACTCTGCCATATACTACCTCAAACCCTGGGGAGAAAGGGCTCAGATAAAGTATACTTTCTACATAGCAGTTGCGCACTGTTTTCCCTCCCTGCACCAAAGTTCATTTCCCAAGGCAGCATAGCTCCTCTCTGCTACTGTTGGATTGGGTCAAGTTGGTGTCTCTCTTTGATTCTCACTATCCAACAAATCCTGGCATGAATCCTACTCCAGAACTTCCTGTGCCTTGACATTTTGCCCTGTCTAAGCTCCTTAGGAGATAGCTATTTTCAATAATAAAAGCAAGAAAGAAACAATGGGGGGAAAAAGGCAAAGAAGAGAGAACCATATTCATGGGCCATCTCAGATGAGGAAAGCCCCTTTCATTAAATTCTAGTATATTTTTGTGGAATCAGTCTCCCTAGCTTCTTCCACATGGGCTGGCATTAGGCAGAGCCTAATCTATCTATACTCTGAGAATTGAGTGTAATTGTGAGCCTCCAGTTACATATGGAAAGAGTAACCCCATAATACAGAGATGTAGCTATTGTGAAGTCACCTCATGAATTCCTGCTTAGTTGTATTGATATCAAATCAGGAACCACAGTTTTGTGATGAAAAAAGTGCCTTAAGTCATTTTTCCACAAAGTACACTAAATGCTGAGTGAATAGATGAATGTTTGACCAAGATAATTTCCTTCAGGTTATCAAGTATCATAAAGGATGAACAAGGTTCTAAAACATCATCTGTAAGTGGAATAGGTTTTGTTTGACAAAAACTGCTGGGAAAACTGGAAAATAACGTGATGGAAACTGGGTGTAGACCATCACTTGACACTGTACACCAGAATAAAATCCAAATGGGTACATGATGTAGGTATAAAGGCTGATACTATAAAGAAATGAAGGGAGCAAAGAATAGTTTATTTATCAGATTTATGGAGAATGGAGGAATTTATGACCAAACAAGAGATAGAGAACATTATGAAATGCAAAATGGATAATTTTGATTACATTAAATTGAAAAGCCAATGCAAAGGAGGGAAGCAGAAAACTGGGAAAGAAGTTTTATAACTAGTGTCTGTGATAAATCTCTCATTTCTAAAATATATAGAGAACTGAGTCAAGAATCCAAGTCATTCCCCAACTGATAGATGGTCAAAGGATATGAACAGGTAGTTTTCAGAGAAAGAAATTAAAGCTCTCTATAATCATATAAAAAGTGCTCTAATTCACTCTTGATTAGAGAGATACAAATCAAAACAACTCAGAGATACCATATCACATCTATCAGAATGGCTAACATGACAAAAGAGAAAAATGATAAATTTTGGAGAAGATGTGGGAGAGTTGAAACACTAATTCATTGTTAGTAGAGCTGTGATCTGATCCAATCATTCTGGAGAGCAGTTTAGAAATGTGCAAGGACTCATATGTATAAAAATATTCATAGCAGCTCTTTTTATGGTGGCCAGGAACTGGAAAACAAAGGGATGCCCATCAGTTGGGGAATGGTTGAAGAAATTATGGCACATGTAACGGAATGCTATTGTACTGTAAGAAATGATTGAGCAGGGGGACTTTGGAAAAACCTGGAAAGACTTATATGAACTGATGCTGAGTGAATTGAGCAGAACCAGGAGAACATTATACATATTAATAACCACAGTGTACAAGGACTGTATCTGATACACTTAGCCCTTCATAGCATTGCAAGGACCTAAAATGTTTCCAAATGACTCATGATGCAAAATGTTATTCACATCCAGAGAAAGAACTGTGGAGTTGGAATGCAGAATGAAACAGATTATTTTCTCTTTGGTTACATGTTGTTTTGTTTTTCTCATGATTTCTCCCATTTGTTTTAATTCTTTTCTGCAACATGACCAATGTGAAAATGTGTTTAATAAGAAGGTATGTGTAGAGCCAATATAAGATTTCATACTGTCTTGGGGAGGTAGTGGCAGAAAATTTAGAACTTATGGAAGTATTGTTGAAAACTGAAAACAAATAAATTAATAAGTTTTGGGGGGAAAAGAAGTCAACCGCAAAATAGGAATTGTGCTTTCTTACCTCCCAGGGTCATTGTGAAAGAAATGCTTTGTACAATTCAGAATTCCTTATAAATGGGAATCCATAGGTAAGTAAAACAAGGTTTCTTTCTGAGCAGCATGGCTGGAAGTCCCTTTGAGCTGCAGCCCCAGACAAAATCCCTTCAGTATCCTGCCAGATCCCACTGTCTGAACACCAACCCCCCCTGCAAGGACAGGGTAGTACCATAGTTCATCTGTGGTACTTTATGGATTAAAGAGGTTTCTGAGGGCTTTGGGGATTTATATCACTTGTAAACATAGTTCCTGCTAAAATGCATCTCACTCTACGGACTACTGATTATATGGAGGCTATAAATTGAATGAATTTAAAAGTCTTGGATCATCTTAGCAGGAACTATGTTCACCAGTGACATAAACTCTCAAAGTCCACAAAAGCCTCTTTAATCCATGTTAAGACTGCTCTATAGGCAGAGGAATCTAAATCAGTCTTCTCTTGGCAGAACTTTGACGCTGACAATTAGTCTTCGTTGTGTAAAAGCACCCCCATTCCCCTTCAGTTTTATCACTTCCCCCACCTAGTACCATTCGACTTGCTCAGCTCTACCAACCAAAATGGAAGAGGACCAGGCTTAGCTCACATTTTAGCTAACATTCAGGGGTTCTCAACCTAGGCTCTGTGAGGTTGCTTTTTTTTTTTTTTTTAAATATATTGGCAACTGCATTTCAATAGATTTGATTTCCTGTCTAATGCTACGAATTTTGTTTTATTCATTTAAAAGGTTATCTGGAAGACTTTACATGCTTTACCAGACCACCAAAGGTATCTATAACATAAAATCGTTAAGAACACAAGATTGGTACCAATGTTTACTTTCTCCCAGGTATTTGTATTTCGTTTTTTGTTTCCCCGATCAACCCTGGGGTTATCTTGTTAGGTGTGTGGGAGGTGTGGTCTGGTCTCAGGCTATCTCCTCAGCTGACTTGAGGCAAAGGCAAGGTCAGGGGATGGTGATCCCAGCTTCCCTATTGTCTTCCCTTTTCCCCTGGAGGGCTGGGGCACGCCTAGAAGCTAACGCGTGTTCCCGCCCCTCCTGGGGCTCGTCTCCCGGCTCTGAGGCTTGCCTGGGTCTCAGTGCGAATTTTCTCTGCCCTGGGTCGTCTGTCCCTCCAGATCGCCTCCACCACAGTAGGAAGAATCCCCCTTTGCCACTTTTCCAGCCTCTGGTGTTATGAGACCACCCGCCCCCTTCTGCTGTTCCCGCTGATCCAGGATTAATCTGGGGAAGAATTTTATGGTTCCCTCACGGTCATCAGGGGGGAGGAGAGAGCACTTACTGATCACTCTGCCATCCCAGTTCCTGGAAGTTCAAGTAGTGACCCACCGAAGTCCGTCTTCAGGCTGAAGATTTCAAGGGCTGCTGCGCTGATGTCTGGCACTCAGCGGCTCTCACCGGTTCGGCCTGGCTTATCTCCTGCTCCACTGGTCTCGCCCGCCACTCTCGGGCTCCTCTGGTCCCCTCCCTTATTTGTATTTCTAATCATAAAATCAAAGAATTTATTTCTAGTTTTAGGAATCCCAGACAATAACAGAGCAAGCATTGAAGATACTTATTTGACGGGAATGGGTGAGTTTTTCTACTCACAACAAAAAAAAGAGGTTACTTTGCTCACAAATGAACTTTTGGAAAACAAACTCTTTTATAAATTAAGAAAGACATATTTTTTAAATCTAATTGTTGCCTGAAGTTTAGTACCATTTGCTTGGATTTTACATAGCTACTATTTGCTAATAATTCACTTTATATGAATTTAGTGTTCACAAATCATTTTCCTTATCACAACCCTGTGATGTAGGTAGCAGTGTGGGTATCATATCCATTTTACAGATAAGGAAACTGAGGCTTGGAGAGATGGCATAATTTACTCAGGGTCACACAACTAATGAGAGTATAGCCTAGACTCAAAACCAGGACTCTGTGTCCAGTACTCTTTAAACTGTACCATGCTGTTAAATTTTGAATCTCCACATTTGCCTAGTTACTCTATCAAGCACAAAAAACTAAAATTGAAATTGGACAGCAGCTAACAAATTACATGAATTTAAAAGTGCCCCAACAGCTGAGCATTTCTTCCATTGATGTAGTTCAGAATTCATTTCCACCTTGTTAGCCTTGGTAATGCTTGTCCACATCTCACCATAAGTCCTTCAAAGAGACCCAACTTTGATTCTTTTAGTATTTTCTGTTTAACAATGTACCCATGATGGACTTGCCTTCTTTGCCTCATTCTCATTATGTGGTCAATCTTTTTCCTTTTCCAGTTGTACATATCTTTGATAATGCCATTTACAGAATTTTTCTTATGTAGTCTACTTATGCGTGCCATCCACTTTTGTCCTATGAGCCACTGCAGCTTTGATTCCTCTGAGATCATGGTGTTCCATGTTATCCTATATACACTGAAGATTTTAAAGGTCATTTTTTAAAAAAAGCAATCATTTGAATACTGGGCTTTTCTGAGTTGGTCTATATGCAGGTGTGGGGAAGCTGTGACCTCAAGGCCACATATGGCTTTCTAGGTCCTTGGGTGCAACCCTTTGACTGAATCCAAACTTCAGAGTATGGATTCACAGCCACACTTGAGGACTGAGAGGGCCACATGTGGCCTTGAGGTCTCAAGTTCCCCAACTCTGTTATAGTTTGGATAGAAGTAATTACTAAGATTGCAGTTATATGTGCAATTTCATTTTAATGAGTTAGACCAGAATTGGAATCCAATCATGGTAATAAAGAAGGAAAACATCTCTGTATCCATTCAGTGCGGTTGAGTGTTTCCCCGTGGTTTGTATCCTACTAATGAACCCTATGGATAGACTGGGGGAGGCAAGAACAGGGAGGGAATAGAATTACTGTTCCTCGAGATCCAGGACTGTCCTAACACATTCAAATTGCTTTTGGAACGAGTAAATGGAAGCATGAGTTGCACTGATATTTCCAGTGTTTAGTTTTTAGCTTTCAGTGGGTGAGAACAATGACATAAGAATAAATAAAAAACATATTTTCTACTGTAATTTTGCTAGGAGATATGTGAAGGAACTAATTATCAATATTTCTAATTGTTTAAGTTTTTGGACAGTGGAGAAATTCTAATGAGAATTGCCTTTTCCATAACTTTAGATTATGAAGTAGAAGGAGTACTGCTATTTTTAGATTCTAAGTGGTAATTAGTGGTAATTGGTCAATATCCATTTATTGGACACCTACTATGTCCTATCAGGCAACTAGTATTTACCCATTAAGAATCTACTGTGGGGAAAGCTGGAGATATAAGGAAAATGATTTTTAATTTGTCTATCCCCTCAAGAAGCTTACATTTTACTCATGAAGACAACAGGTAAATAACCATACATAAAAGGTATATTCCTCAGCAAGAGATGAAGCTATCCCAATTTGCAGACAACATGAGGATTTACATAAAACGATGGTCTCCATATTGATCAGAAACTGATCCATTACACTTCAAGAAGAAGAAATTAGAATATCTATTTATAATCCTTTAAAAAAAAGAAATAAATTAAGCTCAGCTAATATTTAACATATAAAGATTTGACACAAGGATCCACATTTGTTTCTTATGCCAGAGAGTTAGGTGTTATACGTTACATCCCAAGTTATTCTGGGAAAAGAGGAGGTGCCTCTAATGCAGAGTAATATCTTCCTCACATGTTATTCATGTTCACTCTATTGCAACCTAGTAGGCACATGTGTTCAGCAGAACAGAATTCTAAATCATTTATTTTTTTGAGTTTTAGCGAAGTGAATAAATAACTTGAAAATATTCCTGCAAAGAAATTGAAAATTATTCTAATAATGCAAACATCAGTGGAAAACTTTAAGTGTTGAGGCTTGTGCTCCAAGTGGGAGTTCTCTGTTGACCACCTTCTGAGGTAAAAGCAGAGAGAATCTCATTAGACTGGACAAAAACAGATGGCTCAAAAAGGGGATTTATTAAGATTATTTGAAAAATGTTCTTATATTCACTTCGATTATGAATTTCAACTTACGAATACATTGTGCCTTGAGATACTGACGACATTATGTCAATGTCATGATTGGTAAGACATTTAAAAAGTAAGTTTTTGTTTCTGAAAATGATACCTGTCACTTATAAAACTCTCAGAGGACAGAATATTGAACATTATCAGTCAGGAAGACCTGAATTCAAATCCTGCCTCAGACTTTTACTAGCTGTGTGACCCTGGTCATGTCACTTAACTGCTGCCTGCCTCAGTTTCTTCATCTGTAAAATGAAGATAATATAGCACCAACTCCCAGGGTTTTGTTAGGATCAAGGGAGATAATATTTGTAAAGAAATTTGCAAACCTAAAAGAACTACACAAATGCTAGGTAATATCATCATCATTAATATTATTTATTATCTTTGCACACTTTAAAAAACCAACAGCTTAGGAACAGTTTTCTAACCTGTTCAAAAATAAGGTTCAGTGGATTTTGAAGCCATTGTTAAAAACATCTGTAACACCTTTCAATTAATTTGCAAGAACCATAGACTGACATCAGAGAAGATGAACATGTGCTAGCTAACAAAATGAGCATCTTGATTCAATAAGTAACGCATGATATCCTATGATATCCTTCCTCCATTTGGATCTATGTATCATTACAAAGTGTCTATTTCAGTCATGGCAGCCATTCATCAAAATCAACTGTCAAAAGAGATAAGAACCAGACTTTCATGTGACCCTATCACAAAGTGTATGGCCAAATTTTAAAAAATAAGAAAGCATATTCAATCATATTGGTGTCACTAAAACATTATTAATAATAATTCCCTTGAATAATATTTTAATAGGAGCAAAACATTTTTGCATGGTTAATAAATAAAACAGACATTATTTTAAAAATATTTATTTCATCTTTTTTTACTTTTCGACCTTATATATATGATTTATAATGTATAACATATTGGTACAGGAATTCATACATATATATGTATATTAAGAGTGCATGTTCAAATCTTTTTAATGAAAAATACATAATCAAATCATTTTAAAATCACCAAGTCTATGGCATAGCTTTGAAATCTAGAAGCACTATTATTTACAGTGGAAACTTACCGGATGGTCCATTATATTAAAATGATGTGTATGCAGTATCTTAAGAGGCTGTGTAACAGAAAACATGCATGAGGCAGTTAGTGTATTCAATCCCTATTAAGAATTAGAGACTCAAACCTTTGGATCTTAATTCAGCTGTTGATCCAACACTTGATCTAGGTAACTGACAAATCCTTTCAGTGTATTAATTTAATAATCTTATGGGGGAAAAGGAGACACAAATGACAAGTAGTGAGGCATAATTAAATTAGGTATAGCAACGTAGTTATAAAGCAAGACCCAAGAATGACTTTCTGTAGAACTTTGTACAAATCATATTTTCCGTGCCACTATTTCCCTATTGGTAAGAGGGAGCTTGTTAAACTTCTTCCTAACTTCCACACAAAGGTTTGACATTTAATAAGTCTGTGATGATCTTTGAGAGCCTACAGGAAAAAAAATTTGAAGTGTCAATGCAGAACTTTCCATAAGTAATGAATTTAAGGAAAATTTTCTTAAAGATATAATGGAAATTTAATCACTATGAAACTTTGTTAGCTTTCTCATCCCTTAGTACATTTTATTTAATCATAGAACAAAACCCAGTCACCTGTCATTATCAAAGAAAACTGACTCATAAACTCTATGTTTAATACAATTTTGTAAGGAGCAAAATCAACAGAAAAATATACTTATTAAATTATTAACCCACCAATTTTAATCCTATATCTTCCTGTAGAACCTAAAATTTCACCTCCTATTCTTGCAACATTGTCAATAACAACAAAAAGGTTAAAAATGTCAACCACAAATTCCCTTAAGAACATTTAACCTAAATACTGAAGTACTTCACTCTTTTATCCTGACTTTATTTTAAATAAACATAATGAATATTTTATAGAGTAATAATTCTCTCACTTCTTTTGCCCATAGGATTAGTGTTGATTTAGCCTAGAAACAATTTGAAGTTAAATTGTTGCTTATTGTCTTTAAACTATAATGATCTTTCTGTCTTATTTGATGCTAGACAATAAGAATAATTGTAGCTACATGATAGCTTGAGAACAAAGTGGGAGGGATAGACTTCACTAAAGATAACCACATACAGTAGGAGAAACTATGTTCTTTCCACCTTCACAAATCTGTTATGTAGGATTCTCTTTCTACTGAACTTTTACTCTTCAATTCGCCCAGTTGAATTGATTATGAACAGCCACTGCTGCTTGACTGCCATCAGTAATTGGCCAGTCTCTTGAGTTTCCAAAGTGGCAATTATGCAAAAGCCCATAGACTTTTTATTACAGTATACAAATAATGAAGTATCATTTTGGTACCTATAGCACAAGTGTGACATCACACACAAATCCTCATTGCAGCTTTGTAATTGGAGCCTATATAATTACTGACAACCAGCATGGCCCAAAGATGAATCAATTCCTCTCATTGTTTTCATCTGTCATGGCAAGCAAAGTATAATCTTTGCTGTTTTTTTTTAGACAATCAAGCACCTCTGATAGAATCTTGCCTCTGATTGGATCAATCAAGCATTTTTGACTAGAAATAGTACATATATATGCATATATATATGTATATAGTAGAGAGAGTTTTAATCAGACATGTGCAAGTGGCTCTAATCAGATATGTGTGGGCTCTAGCCAATCACATGCTGAGTAGAACTGCATATAAAGAGAGCCAGAGCTGAGAGAAGCAGACATGAAGAGAGCTAGCACTGAAGGGGTGAGCCAGCATTGAGAAAAGGACTGATAGGAGACATCTGAGAGTGGAGAGGAAGACCTCTGAGAGCTGGGAGGAAGCTGTGTCTATTGATCTGTGTTGATTTCTCAGACAGAAGTCCTATCTGTTGGTCTATTAATTTCTCAGACAGAAGCCCTGTTTGTTGGTCTTTATGAGAGAACTGAGATGATGGTGCTGTGGTGGGTGTTAGCGCTGTTGTTGCTCTGCTGAGCTTTGTTTTCTCAGAGGCCGAAAGTGTGGAGTGGAGCAGTCCCCATGAGCTGAGACATGATACCGGGGCAGGGAGCTGCCTATGTGTGAATCCAGGCAAGAGTTGGGAGTGGTCAGCCCACAGAGGAAGAGCCATGGGACTTGGAAGTCAACCTCCAGTTAAGATGAAAGAAGACGTTACTTGGACCCTTGATATTGACTCAGGATATTGCTATTGTTATGAGATATATGTGTTAAATTATACATTTTGCTTAAGGATATTGGATGAATGCTATGCTTTACTTTATTGGACGATGTTTAGTTTGTTGCTGAATAAATAGAGCATTCATTATACTATGCCATTAGACCCTTGAAATCATTGACAACAGCAGTCTTCAGGTGTGCTGCTGTGTTTGGCTTTATATCATCCCACTAATCTTCTCATTTATGCCAAATACATTCAGATATGATGACAGTTTTCACTCTATTCACCTGATTGAGCAAAAACAAAAAGATAATCAATACCTTCAGTTATAAATAAATGTTTTACTTCTCTTTTAGAAAAATGAATAGGTCACATTAACCTCTATTTCCTCCCTTTCTTAACGTATATTAAAGGTACTAGGAGAATAGGCAGAGCCTAACTGGAAGTCAAAATTCAGGTTTTGACTAGAAAGAAACTGCACAGGTAAGAAGATAGCAGGTAGCAAGTGACATTTTCAGTTGTACTTCCTACTTTTAAACTGTTCTATAACCCCTTAAATAGTTTGGCAAGAGTCAAGGAAAAGAACCAAGCAATAAATTAAAGCTTTTAAAAAGGAATTTAGTACATTTCAACATCATATATTATATTTTAAAAAATTACATATAAGCAAAATAATGACAATGATAATACCAGCTCCTTGTGCAGGCTTAAAAAGTAAGAAGTTTACATCTTCTCATATACTGGGCATTTCAGATTACACCATCAAATCTAACAATATTTTCGTAAGTTAAGAAATGATTTTACAATAAAAAGATCTTCAAAAGAGTTATGATTTCCCTGGTATAGATACTCCCTCCATCAATATTCAACTCATCTATACCTTCATGTGGTCCAAAACAAATCATTATCAGGTGACCAAATATCTGGTGATAGGTTTTTCTAGAGATCTTCAGGAGAAAAAGTGCCACCAAGCCTTTCCAGCTTGGTCAGACTTGCCAAAGCTTATATTCCCCTGGTTTAGTTTTCTACCTTATCTCTATGCCATGATGACTCATTTAAGGAGGGTATTAGTGACAAGGAAAGTATTACCACAAGCAAAAAGAATAAGAATTTCCTCTGAAGGGGAAAAAAGCATTCATGCTAACTTAAGGATTCAGTTCTTAAACTGTCTAGGACAGAGTCAAGATGGCATAGAAAAAGCAGGGGGTTGCCTGAGCTCTTCAAAATTCCCCACCAAATAACTTTAAATGATGCCTCAAAATGAATCTGGAGTGATAGAACCTACAAAAGGACAGGGTAAAACAATTTTCCAGCCCAAGAAAACTTACAAGGTCGGCAGGAAAGGTCTGTTGCCCTGGGGTAAGAGTAGAGTACTGCCCAGTGGAGGCCATGCCCCAGTAAATCAACAGCAGGTCTTGAGGGTGATTCAATCATCAGCTTTGGTGTGGCTTCCAGAGCTCTCACCCATAGATAGTAAGGGGGCAGACGACTAGTCCAAGATTACAGGGGTGCCTTTGCTAGCACTGGGTACAGGACTCTGCTGCATTGCCCATACATGGATCCAGGCTAGAGTCCTGGGTCACAGATCCAGAGTGAGGAGGAGCACTAGATTACCAGCATCCCAGAACTTGGAGGGTGGGGTCCCCAGTCATAGTACTGTGGCAGAAAAGAATACTTGTGGTCACAAACAGACCAGAACACAGGTAAGAAGAATAGTAACTGCAGCTCTCCTTAGATCACACTACCTTGTAAGAACAGAAAAACTTACAGACCTTTCAGAACTAGCTCTTAAAACAGCAGAACAAAAAAGCTAAAGCTCAGGACAATGTCCCTTTGACAGGAGGAGCAGAACCCAACTTTAACATCAAGTTAAAAGTCAAGAAAGAGGCTGGAAAAATGAGCAAATGATAACAACAACAAAAAAAACCCTTGAGCATAGAAAGTTACTGTACTAATAGGAAGGTCAAAACACAAACGCAGAAGACAACAAAGTTTAAACTGTTAAATCCAAAGCCTCAGAGAAAATTGTTAATTGGTCTCAGGTCCAAAAAAAGTTCCTGGAAGAGCTCCAAAAACCATTTTAAAAATCAATTAGGAGAGGTAGAGGAAAAATTGGAAAAAAAGAAATCAGAGTGTAAGAAAATAATGAAAAAATATTCAACTGCTTAATGCAGGAGACACAAAAATACTAAAGAAAATAATCTTAAAAAATAAGCCAAGTGGTAAAGGAAGCATAAAAATCCCCTAAAGAGAAGAACTTCTTAAAAAACAGAATTGGCCACATGTAAAAGATGTACAAAAAGTCACTAAGGAAAAGAAATCCTTAAAAAAGTAGAATTGGGAAGATGGCCAGATTCAAGGATTGGTTGTCGGATGAAGAGAAAATATAAATAGCTGCCAAGTTCATTGCTAATGCTCCCCCAGAAGAATTTAATGAAGTGTTTAATGATGTCCGGTTACTATTTAACAAGGACAATCTTCTCAGGGAAGGGGCAGCTCATACATTTGCTCAGTATGATATGGATCAGTTCACTCCAGTGAAGATAGAAGGGTATCAAAACCGGGTCTTAATTACAGAACATGGTGAACTGGGTAGTGGCAGATTTTTGGATCTACGAAATAAAGTTTCCTTTAAGTTTGATCACTTATGGAAACAAGCAAGTGACCCCCAACCTGAGGACATAGATGGAGCTCAGAAGTCATGGAGGGAATCATGTGACAGTGCACTAAGGGCTTATGTGAAAGATCATTATTCCAACAACTTCTGTACTGTTTATGCTAAAATTATAGATGTGCAGATGACTATTATTGCCTGTATTGAGAGCCACAGATTTCATCCTAAAAGTTTCTGGAATGGTCATTGGAGATCAGAGTGGAAGTTTATTATCACACCTACAGCTCAGATGGTTGAAGTGTTAAAGATTCAACTCCATTACTAAGAACATGACAGTCTTCAATTGGTTAGTCACAAAAATGTACAGGATTCAATAAGGGCTACTGATGATATACAAATTGCCAAGGAATTTAATAAATTATAATTTCTTTATTAAATTTATTTATTTTTATTAAAATTTGTTAATTTAAGGTTTATTAATTTATTAAAGGAATTTATTAAAATCATAGAACATGCCAAAAATAAGTATCAGACCATGATTAATGAGAATGATCATACAATGTCAGATGCTACATTCAAGTCCTTGAGCCAGCAGCTTCCAATCATCCTCACCAAAATCGACTAGAACAAGATACTCAACTATACAATTGGCAAAGAAATGAGAAATGCTTAAAGCTGGACATGAAATTCTCCATTCGTAACATGCAAATAAAAAGAAGAAGAAAAAAAAGCAAAAAAAAAAAAGATTCAAAGTATGGTCTTATAAGTAGTTATAAATAAGTGTGGTACCTTGCTAGGGCTTTCAAAGTTAACAGGTTTTCTAGCCTCTTGAAATACTACTGAACCAAAAACATTGTCTTGATGGGTTTTGTGTGTGTATGTGTGGGTGTGTGAGTGTGTGTGTGTGTGTGTGTGTATGTGAGTGGGTGGGTGTGTATGGTCCTTGTCATATATCTTCCTATTGTGACTGTATCTACTTGTAGGATTTCTTAAAAATTCAGTTATTTTTAACATTGAAAAAAGAAAGAGGAAGAGATAGATCCTGGAGTTGATGTACTGGTTAGAATATTTCCTAGCTATAAAAGCCCTCTCACAAACAGGCAGGTAATGTTTTCAATAATCTCCCTACCCTTGTCCTTAACAGCACTTCTGGTACACCAGTGATTCTTACTGATCAACCAATAGTTAAAGATACTATGCTGCAAGATATATCTACAGACATCCTTTGTCTTCTGACTGCTGATTGCCACTTAATGGTATCCTGGTAATTACAGATTTTTGAATATTTGGAACGGGGTTTTTAAGGTCTCTTTGGTGGAAAAAGGGGGTTTTCTGGAAATTCCATATGACCAGCTTCTCTGGGGAGAATTTGGGGATTTTGCATTGTTGCTCATTTTCTAATCCAAGGACCCCACATTACCTCCAAATGAACTTAATTGCTTTCTAACTTTTCTGAGAATTCTCTTCCCCCTAGTAACACGGTTGTTATAGACATCTGCATGTTTAGAATATTGTTACTCCATTTATATGTTTTTTATGTTCAAGAACTGCTGACACAATCTGGACGTGGAGGAATAAGTATCAAAACTTTAAAAATGCCTAAGGAATAATAGGCATATTGCACTTTAATGCTTTGTGGCAGGTAATTAGAGTTTGTACAGTAAGTGTATGAATTAGCCAAGTGCATAAATCATAAATAAAAACCAAAAAAGATTTGCACTAAAGTGGGAAGAAAAACTTCTAAGCAGTGTCTTTCTATTGTTATCTGTTTCTTAGTGTACTTAAAGGGAACACTGGCAATTCTCTCTAAATGGTTTGTAAAACTTGTTTGACATTCTTCTCCAGTCCTGCCTGCCAAGAACTTGTTAAACTGTGAGGTAGCAGCCTTGCCAGGATGGTGAGTGAAGGTATGTATTCCATAGCTCTCAAAACACAGAGACACCATGGATTTGCTATAGCTAGTGTCAGAACTATGCATGGTGAATTCATTCTGCATTGCTTACACTTAGGTGACCAGGCCTTAACAAGAGGTCATTTTGACTTGGTTTTTTTAAAAACATTTGCTGTCATCCTATCTTCAAATACACATTGAAGGGGAGGGTGTTGGTGCTTAAAATGGCAGTTTTTGCTCAGTTACATGGTTAAGCAAGAATATTTCTAAACTGTCCTGTTACGTAAACTTTTTTCAAAATGAAGTAACTTTGTATTATTTGCTATTCATAACATCCATACAAACTACAAAATTCTCTGTAACCAACTAGTAGAAATACAATGGTTTTGTTCTAAAAAAAAAAAAAAAGAAGAAGTAGAATAGGCCAAGGGAGGTACACAAGTTCACTAAAGTTCACGAAATAATTCTTTAAAAATCAGAATTGGGCAAGCAGAAGCTAATGATTCCTTCAAACATCAAGAAATAATAAAACAACATCTAAAGAATGAAAAATAGAGGAAAATATAAAATATCTCATTGGAAAAGCAACTGATGCAGAAAATAGTTCAAGGAAAGATACTTTAAGAATTGTTGGAAAACTTGAAGGACATAATCAAAAGAGTCCAAGCATCGTTTTCAAGAAATAATCAAGGAAGATTGCCCTGGTATTCTTGATCCAGAGGGTAAAATAGAAATTGAAAGAATCCACTGAAAGAGATCCCCAAATGAAAACTCTCAGTAACATTATAAAAAAACTCCCAGGTCAAAGAGAAAATATTGCAAGCATCAAGAAGGCAACAATTCAGATGTCATGGAGCCACAATCAGTATAACACAAGACATAGCAGCTTCTACATTAAAGGAGTGAGGACTTAGATATGATATTCCAGAGGGCAAAGGAAGTGGGATTGCAACTAAGAATCACTATCCAGCAAAACTGAATATAATCTGTCAGAAGAAAAAAATGGACATTGAATGAAATACAGGACTTTCAAGCATTCCTGATGAAAAGTCCAGGGTTGGAGAGAAAATATGACTCTCAAATGCAAGACTCAAGAAGAAAATCAAAAAGGCAAACAAGAAAGAGAAATCATAAGGGATTCAAATAAGATTGAGCTTTTTACATTCATACTTGGGAAGATGAAACTTGTAACTCCTGAAGAAGTGACTATACATCATGCTTATATAAATCAAATAATCTTTCAGTACAAGTAACTTTCTATTTAAATTAATTCTGCACTGTCAATTTGAAAAGCAAAGAACCATTTCTTAGCTATGTTTAATTACCAATTTTTTTTTGCTGGGCTTTCTTATAGAGGGACACAGCTATATAATTCATGGAATCCCAGACCGGGAAGACTCCTCAGTGGCTGGCTGTCTAGTTTGACTCTTCCCTTGGCAACATATCTGACAAATGGTCATTCAGCCTTTATCTGTAAATCTCTGATGAAGGGGAGCACACCTCCCAAAGTCTCTCAGTCTACATTTGGACAGCTCAAATTGTTGGGGGTTTTCTCTTTCACCAAATAGAAATTTGCTTCTTTGAAACTACCAACCATTACTTCTAGGTCTGCCCTCCAAATATTTGAAGACGGCATCATACAACTATTCTGCAGACTAATTTCCCTCCTCTCCTTGACAAATATATCCAGTCCCTTCAACTGACTCTCATGTGACATAAGCCTAAGGCTCCTCACCATCTCCATTGTACTGCTCCACATAAACAATAGATTACTAACATCCATCCTATATGTGTCACTCAGAATTTAACCCATTTTCCAGACAGAGTCAGACAACATCAGAGGATGTCATCTCCCAAGGGTGTTTTTCTTTTCCTACAACCAGTATATGCCAGGGTACCAGGTGGAGGAGAAAAAAGTGCACTCTAGGCATGGGGGCATAGCCTGGGGAAAGGTAGGAGAGGTCACACTGAGTTTGAAGAACACAGTGAATGAAGTAAAAATTAAAAAGTCCAGAAAGGAAAAGTGGAGCCAGATTGTGATTGCTTTGAAACACCAAGCTGAGCAGTTTCTATTTTTTCCTAGAGGTAATGAGGAACTCCTGAAAGTTCTGAAGCAGGGGAGTAGCAAAGTCAAACTTGTGGTTGAGGAGGATTTTGGCAGCTGTATGAAGAATGGATGAGAGAGGGAGTTCGATTTGGAGGCTATCACAATAATCCAAATGAAAGCTCATGAAAGCCTGAGCTAGGGTGGTGATCCAATGATTGGAGGGAGGGAAATGAACACAGACAAGGCATGGCTACTCATTGAACATGAACACAGGTAAGAGAAGGTTAGTGACTAGACATGGGCGGGGGCTTGAGGGTGTTGATGGAGAGACTGAAGCCTTGAGGTTGATTCTGAAATTGTGAGTCAGAAGAAATGGAAAGATGATGGTGCCCTGTACAAAAATTAAGAAGTTTGTATAGATTTAGAGGGAAAGATAATGAGTTCTGGTTTGACTATATTAAATTTACCTCCTCACTCGGTTGTTATGGTACTAGTCACTGCTCATGCTTGGTCAAGTCTGTGTATGAATTTTTTGCCCATTTGTACATCCCTGATTTTATAAGATGAAGGACACAGATGTGAAAAATTGCTAACTAACAATGAATTTGTGTCCCAATTATTCCACATCCCCTCCAACATCTGTTGCTTTAATCTTCAATCATTTTAACCAATCTGGTAGGTGTAAAATGATATCTCAAGACTGTTTTAACTTGCATTTTTCTAACTAAAAATGATTTAGGGTATTTTTTATATGACTATAAAGGATTTTGACTTCTTCACTGGAAAACTTCCTGTTCATATCCTTTGACCATTTCTCATTTGGGAAATGCCTCACATTCTTATCTATTTGACAAAGTTCTTAATATATTTGAGATATGAGACCTTTATTTGAGAAACTGAACTTAAACTAATGTTGAAACTGGATCATATCCATAACCAATGAGATGGACTGCCCAGAAATATTTAATAATAACAATAAAAAATTCTGAAAGAACTGGAAAAGAACCTTAAGGTGACTTATTCTATCTAGATATGACATATGAGGATTATGACATTAAAAACCATTTATTGTTTATCAGTATATAGTATGAGATTGGGTTCTATGTGAAATAAATTAGCAAACTTGGTTGAAGTCAAAAATTTACTTTATTTACTATAAGAGAGAGGATAGTTTATCTCAAGAAATGAACATTTAGCAATTTTTTAAAAAACCTCTGCGAAACAAGCTACCATATTCCTGCAGAACACAGGGGAAAAAAGGAAAAGTAATTAAAGTGGTTTTTCATGTTAATCCAACATGTTGTACCTGACTGGAGCATCAGTGAACTTGACACTGAGAACACATTTAAAGTAGAGATAGTCAGTTTCTTCCTCTCAGCACATTTTGGCAATCATGCTTTTGGTACAAGCCATATGACAACAATATACTGATAGCATCATATCTCTCTTTTTCCAGAGACGTTTCCCCAAGATGGAGTCATATTGTCGCAATGGCTTAGCAGCTTTGATTTCCTTTTTGTTTTTCTCAACAGATTTCTTGGATTCATCAGAAGTTAGCATGAACTCTTCCATTGTGGGGGTGAAGTCTTCAGTGTGACCATGTAGATTAAGCATATTCTTTCCCAAATGCCTGTTCAACAGAGGAATCTGCCCCTCCTTCCAACCAGCAATGACCTCTGGATCTAACGTTCTACCTTCCACACCTGTGTGAATAAAGAATGAGAAAGATTCTGTTAGGTTAGAGGGGAAAAAGTCATGGATTGAGAAACATTTTTACACCAACCTCAATCAGTCAAGGGGCAGCTACATGGTGCAGAGGATAACACAGTGGGCTTGGAACCACAGACTCATCTTTCTGAGTTCAAATCTGGCCTCAGACACTTCCTAGCTGTGTGACCTTGGGCAAGTCACTTAAGCCTGTCTTGTCTGCCTCAGTTTCTCATCTGTAGAATAAGCGAGAGAAAGAAAGGGCAGCCTACTCTAGTATCTCTGCCAGTTGACAGAGTCAGACACAAGGGAAAACCAACAGCAAATCAGTCAAAGTTTTAAAAACCTATGTGGATGGAGTGGGGGAAGATGTAAAGAAGCATTTTTGCTAGCCAGAATAATGAAACAGTAAAACAAGGTGAGCAACATCTTATCTCATTTTAAGTTAGGCACCTTAAGGAAATGGAAATAAGAATACCCCTGGTACAATTCATCTCCGTTTTCATCTCCTCTTCAACCCTCCAAGTTCCCTCAAGCAAACATATTTCTTTTAGCCTTGTAAATGAGTGCTTCTTAAAAGTCAGGAACAGCCTGTACAGAATTTGTCTTTTTTAGGAGAAATAATAACACAAAGTGAAGCCTACGAATTTGTAGATAATTCCATTATCCATGTTGATGGGAGGTATTGATTGTAAAGACAATGTGGGATATTAGTACCCAAATCCTTTATATTTTTGTAATGTGTTATAAATTGTGATATTTATTCAATTCAATCATTTGGCAAATGTTTGTTGGGCATCCAATATAGTCTAGACCAAAGGATCCTACACTTTCTCTGTTCAAGCTGCACTTAGAGTCTAAGACATTTTTCATGACCCCTTTAGGCCAAAAGAAATACCTAAGAGTCTGCTTATTAAGTAGTTGTATTGAGAATTTTGAATATCCAACTGTGCCCCTGTGAGACACCATGGATCACAGTTTGGCAATTGCTGGTGCAGGCATTATATTAGGTTCTGTGGAAGACACAGAAATCTCCAAGTAGTCTCTATCCTCAAAGGCCTCACATTGTGTTCCAGTGCCACCTTCATGAGCTGTACTCTACTCTGGGTTTGTTTGTTTATTTTTTCTAAGTGTGTTCGCATTTGGTGATCACAGAGTGTCTACAGAGCAAGAGAAGGTGCCAAATTTTCTTGGCAGTCAGAGAGAAACTTCTAAGAGAGAAAAAGTGATAGGGATGACAGTTGATCCACATGTTGAATAATGCCCCCCAGTAGGTAACTGAATTAGCTGCTCTGAGTTTTCCTTCTAAAACACAATTTGGATTCTGAATCCTATTTTAGGTTACTATGATCTGATTTTAGAAGTTCATTTAGACAGGGTACAGTCCTATTTTCCTGTTTCTCTTAACTCTCATCTCAGTTAATTGCTACTACTGTATAGTCACTTCAACTTTATGTATACCATATGTAGATAGACAAATAGATATAGATACATATATATGTATGTATCTATCTATCTCTCATCAATCTATCTATTGAGAGGCAGAGAGAGAGAGGAAAAAAAACACAGTTGTTGGCATGTTGCCTCTGCCATTTAACTCTAAAATCCCTCAGGGTAGAGATTGGTTTTGTCTTTCTCTGTATCCGCATTGGTTGGAGAGTAGCAAATGCTTGCCCAACACTTGTGGACTTGACTTGAGCCTAGAAGGCTGTCTGCTATACAGAGGGGAGACTGAAGCACCCCATGAAGATATCATGGTGGCTTGTCTGATTTCCAAGGAGTGTTATGGCTGGATGCCTGGTCTGTCCTCCATGACTACCTTCTTTTTCAACTAAAATCCAAAATGGCTGACAGAAGGCATAGAAGGATGGGGTTTTTAGAGCTGAGAGAGAAATGCCTTAGTTTGCTGCCTTAGACGCCAGATCTCAAGCCACCCCTGACAGAGGCAAATCTATCCTGGTTTTTATTAGCCTTCTAAAGAAAGATTCCCCAGTTTTTCTTCTCAGAGCCCCATTCTAATGTTCAACCTTCATGGCCATAAAATTCTTCTTTAAATCCAACCTAAATCGGTCATGCTGTAGCATTAGCTCGTTACCTCTGGTTCCCACCTAACAAAGATAAAACATAACCATCTTCCACCCTTCCTAATGTACCTAAAACCAATTGGACAAGCTCCCATGCAACTTTCCTCCAAGTCCGATGATTTCAATTTCTGAAGCTTTTACTTGTAGACTTTCTTTTCCCACTCTTTCAACATATCCATTGTTTTCTTCTGAGCCCACTCCAAGAGCATTCCCACAGAAATTCTGGTTTCTACACAAGAACAAAATATTCCAGTGGGGTCCTATCTAGTCATGAATTCAAAGGATCATCTCATAAAAGTTTTTTAAAATGTTTTTTTTACCATAATAAGACCTTATTACTTTGAGGTCTACTAATTTGGAATGTGCAAGACTCAGTAATTAGGCTAAAGTTTGTACTGCTTTGATCAGTCATGTCCAACTCTTCATCACCCCATTTGGTGTTTTCTTGACAAAGTTGCTGGGATGGTTTTCCATTTCATTCTCCAGCTCATTTTTACAGATGATGAAACTGAGGCAAACAGGGTTAAGTGACTTGTCCAAAGTCACACAGCCAGTAAGTGTCTGAGGCTAGACTTGAGCTTAGGAAGACTAGTCTTCGTGACTCCAGACCAAGCACTCCATTGTGCCACCTAGCTGCTAATCTGCACCTCAACTTTCTATTTTAAAAAGTTCCCCAGCAAATTAATACTGTAAATACATATAAACTACCTAAGAAAAGCTGTTGTAAGCACTTTAAAAGTTGGGCTAATTAGAAACATTTTTATCTAATCATTAAAGTTAGTCCTTTAAGGGACTTTTCTAGGCAACGTTTTATTAGATGAATTTATCTCTCCTTTAACTTATTGAAACTATTTTCTTTGCAATGCTTCATAATTCAGATATTTTGCTAATTCTGACTTAGTTTTTCTCCCTGATTAGTTTGAATCAGAGACACTTTACTGTAACCAACTCCTCATGCTTTGAGTTTAAAATACTGCTGTAAAACCTAATTAAGGTAGCCCTTTACCTTCCCTTTCATTTTTAATTGAACAGCAAAGAGACATAAGGGCAGAGGTACCATGGTAGTGTAAAGAATACTGACTCAGGAGTCCAAAGGTCTGGATTCAAATTCTAGTTCTGGCCCTTATGACCTATGTGACCCAGCCCTCAGTTTCCTTCTCTGTAAAATGACAGACTTGAACTAGATAGTTTCTGAGGGTCCTTCTATCTTTTGTGGCTTTCCAACTATAAATTGGCAAGAAGATTAGAATCCCAATGAGACAGAATCTGAGAATTCATCAAAGAAATTATAGATTACAGCCTGGATTGTATTCATACTTTGGACTTCAGGTTTTGCTGGAATTACGTCCAGCTCATGCCCATGCAGAAGCTCAAACTCCGAGTGCCATCTTGTGGCTTTGGTAGAGATTGCATCTTCAGTAGCTTGTCTAACCTTGCCTCTCCCTCTTAAGAGGAGCCAGTGCAGAGTTCACACACCTCCCCTGCACCCTGCCCCCATCCAGTGTATACTTATACCATATATTTATGCAATCATATTCAATACACTTATTTCTCCCTTCCATATACAATCACACTGTCCTAAAGTCACTAGTCCCTCTAATTAGAGTATATGCTTCTTGACCATAGGGAACACAATTCTCTGTATCTCCAGTCCTTAGCATAGTGTCTAGACCAGGGATGGGCAACCGGGGGCTTCAAGGAACACTGAGTAGCTAAAGATTCCAGCTTTCCTTTTTGACTTATCGACATAAGCCTCGCTTGCAAGCACTCTGGGTCTGAATAGCTTTGTGTAGTTACCTGAGTACCGCCTCAATCGTATGGATCCCATCCTCCTTACACCTCCAGGAAATCTGTATTTGCCTTAACTTTCTAATCTGCATCTCCCAGACTAGTGGCTAGCCCTCACTCACACTTGGGTATACTTTCTCCTTCTAATTTTTATTAAAACTCAATAACCGTTTTATCCCAGAAGATGCTGGCAGCTCTGCCCTGCCCCTCGGCCTCCTGCCTTAGCCCTGGAGGGTGTAGCCCGGGTCCGCCTTAGCATCCCCCGCTCCCCTTGCTCCCTCTGTCCTCCTCCTCCAGCACCCATTCCTTCCTCTCCCTCCCCAGCCTAGCTTTCGCCACCCCTGTCCTCATCATCCTCTCCGAAATTGGTGATGGCAGCTGCCAACTTGGGCAAGATTGAGGTCCAGATTTAGGTGGAGATCAAGTGCAGTGATGCAAAAAAAGCGGGAGTGGGTCAAGGGTGAGTCACAAAGAGACACAGAGACAGAAACACAGAGACAGAGACAGAAATGGAGACAGGGGAGACAAAGAGATACAGCACCTGGCAGAGAGAAGGAGAGGAGGAGGGAAGAGAGAGAGAGACAGACAGACAGACAGACAGAGAGACAGAGAGAGAAAGAGACAGAAACAGAGACAGAGAGAGAGGAGGAGGAGGAGGAGGAGGGTGAGGAGGAGGAGGAGGAGGACGAGGACGAGGACGAGGAGGACGAGGAGGACGAGGAGGAGGAGAAGGAGAAGAAGAAGAAGAAGAAGAAGAAGAAGAAGAAGAAGAAGAAGAAGAAGAAGAAGAAGAAGAAGAAGAAGAAGAAGAAACCAGCATCCACATCAATCCAAAGAGACCCTGAGTCCTTTGAAATGGGAACTTGCTGCTAAAGGATCCCTGGAACTCTATGGATTCTAGCATACGTTGCTTCAGCTACAAGGGCCATTTGAACATTAGAAAACTTTTAAAATGTCTGTGGAAGTGTCCTGTTCTTCATCTGAATTACCTTTCAATTTCTGTGAAGCACTCCTTTGTCTACAAAATGCTTTCTAGTCCTAGAAGCACAACCAAACAAGATAGGTATTTCTGAAGTATTGCTGTTTCATGTTTCATTTACTCAGATTGTTTTTTTTTATAGTGAAGTAAGACTGAACTTTTCTTTAAAGAAAAAAACCACACCATTTCATTTTAACTGTTCAATTTTTCTACAAAGACCAACTGAGCAGTTTTAAATTGTGTTTGCATGCATGCATACCTCAACAGTAATTGTACATTCCTTGTCCTAAAGACAGCTGTGCCCACTTCTTGCAGCTTTGTGCCTTAGGACTACCAACGCTAAATTTCCTCTTTATGATGCACAGTCTTAATACATAACATTCATTATTTGTCAGTGTAAATTATCTTTATGGTGTATATATTTTCAATGTGTTTGTGAATAGTTCACATTGGAGGATGTGCCATATCACTGAATGGAATTAAAATCTGTGGCAGTGGACAAAGTCACTGGACCAGTCCATCCTAAATGTGTAAAAAGAAAATAATCTGAAATTATGAATTTAAATAATGTATAGTGTGGTTTGAATTTTCTTAGCATTTTATTTGTAAATGGCAAATATATACGTGTGTGTATATATATATATATTAGCTGATGTAAAATAAGAGACAATGAAATACTGAAGAAAAAATAAATAACTACGTTAGCAAATAAAAGACAAGGGATAAAATCCTAACTAAAACCTTAAAATTCAAATTAGATCTTCTTCAGTTGAAAAAAATAAACTTCAATGAAATACCTTTTCTTTACCTCTCACTTTTCTTTCTGTGTACTTAGAAGCTTTTATAATCTCTTTTTTGGGGGGGGGGGAATTGTTTTTAAAATGATGACATGCTATAGGTCGCATCAAGCCTCAGAATGCTGCAAAGCCTTCTGGAAGAGATCCATAATCACTCAAAAGAATTTGACCTAACCATCCAAAGAAGGGAAAACAAATGGATAATGATCAAAGAATCTCTAAAATCTGAATCAGGACATGCAGTTACATGTGACTCACCTGTCAAGACGTATGCATTGGTGAGATGCTAAAAACAGACAAATTGGGCACAGAATTAAAGAAGTGGAAAGACAGCAGGTTGGATTGCCTTTGGAAGAAATTTAAAAATTCCTTCAATGGCCCCCAAATTAAGGCCCATCAGTTAACCAAACCTACTGATTCAATTTCTACAATACTTCTTGTGTCTTTCCCACTTCTCTTTTCAAAGTGCCCATCTTAATACAGGCTTCCATTACAATTTGCCTGAATATTTCAAAAGGTGCATAAAATATCTTCCTGTCGCCATTCTGTCTCATTTTCAAGCCATCTTTCATAAAACTACATGCCAAATATTATTTATACAAAAATCTACACGTGACACCTCTAGTAAAAAATTCTTGGGTTCCCTACTTGATCACGTTTAAACATCTGAGACCCTGAAGGAGAGGGCAATGCCTTACACCACTGATTTCTGTGCTGTTTACTTCTATGAGCTTTGGACTGGTGATGCCACTGCTTAGACTGCCCCCAGTGGCTTAATAGCTTGTATCTTTACCTGTAATGTATTCCCTATTCATCTAGCTTACACAGTTTCTACAATAATCTTTCTCCTACTCCATTTTCATCATGACATTCTGCTTCTTCAGAATTTACCACTTATAACTTATCAGTTCAAACCCTAACTCTGCAGTCCAGTGTTTAAGGGTTTTTAATAACGTTATCTACCTATTTCACACTCCTGCTAAGCAAATCTTTTTTTCTTTGCTTTTTTAAAATTTGTTTTCTGTGTTTTACAATCACTTCCATATGTCTTAGATTTTTCCCCTCCCCCCCTTCCCCATACATCCCCAAACCCTCCCTGAGATGGCATATAGTTTTATATAGATTCTACACATGCATTTCTATTAAATACATTTTCACTTTAGTCATGTTGCATAGAAGAATTAAAAGGAATAGGAGAAATCATAAAACAAATCAAAACATAACACAAAAGAAAATGATCTGCTTCACTCTATGGTCCAGTTCCATAGTTCTTTCCCTGGATGTGGAAGGCATTTTGCCTTAAGAGACCATTGGGAATTATTTAAGTCCTTGCATTGCAATGAAGTACTAAGTCTACCAGAAAAATTCTTCACACACTGTGGTTGTTGCTCTAAACAAAGTTCTCCTGATTCTACTCCTTTCACTCAGCATCAGTTCATATAAGTGTTTCCAGGCCTCTCTGAAGTCTTCCTGTTCATTTCTTATAGCACAACAGTATTCCATTACATTCATATACAACAATTTATTCAGTCATTGTCCAAATGATGGGCATCCCCTTAATTTCCAGTTTTTGGCCATCACAAAGAGAACTGCTATAAATATTTTTGTACATATGGGACCCTTTCCCATTTTTATGATCTCTTGGGTATACAGTTCTAGAAGCAGTATTGCTAGGTCAAAGGGTAAGCATATCTTTTTGCAAATTTGCTCACTTCAACCTCAATGCTTTTACTCATACCATCCCCATCTGCTTGAAAAGCTCTCTCCCACCCTTTCAGTTAATTCATGCATCTCACCCCCTTTCAAACTGGCAGATATCTCCAATTCCTTCCCCTTAGCCACCCAACATTTCTCATCAGTTGCCAAATCTTGTCAATTCTCCTTCCATCTTCATCTCACATACCTTCCCTCCTCACCATCCACACTGTCACCACTTTAGTTTAGGTGTTCATTCTTTCTCACCTAGACTAGAGCCATAGCCTCCTATTGGATCTTCCTAACCTCAGACCTCTCCTCAATCCAATATATCTTCCACAAAGCCACCAAAATGAATTTCTGACAGTACAGGTCTGACTTTATCACCACCCCTTCACTCAACAAACTTCACTGACTCCCTACGTACTTATAGAATCAAACAGAAACTCCTCTATTTAGTATTTAAATCTCTTCACACCCTGACCTTTTCCTACAGTTACAATCTTCTTAAAATATTACTTCCCTCTATACACTCTGTGACTCAGCCCTACTGGCTTACTTGCTTTTCTTTGTATATGATCTTCCATCTCCAATCTCCATGCCTTTGCATGGGCTATCCCTCTTTCCTGGAATCCATTTCTATTCCAGTTTGGCTTCTTGGCATCCCTGTTTTCCTTCAAAACTTAGCTTGAGCTTACTGTATACATATGTATACATGAAGACTTCCCTGGCTTTATCTATTTGGCTTTTTTTCACCTGCTTCTTCCCCCAGCTGTTAGTGCATGCACTTCCAAAATTACCTTAGATTATTTTCAGTATATATTTAATATAAGTGCATATGCAAGGACTGCTTCACTTTCACTTTTTTTTTTTTACTGCCCAGGGCTTAACATAGTGTACATAGCACATAGTAGGTATTTAAATGCTTGTTCCTCTCCCCTTGTTCCTTTGATGATTCATTAATTCAAAATCTCATTGTTTCAAAACCTGGCTCAAAATTCATCTTCTTAGGTAAATCTTCTAAAAATAAATTCTGTTTATCTACTCAGTACTTACATATTCAGTTCATACTATGTTAATTTGTATATATTAATATTAATCTGTAAAGATGTTTTTCCAAAGTTTTCTGCTGTGTGTAATGCTTCCTTCCAACTACAGTGTCTTCTAAGCATTAGAAAATTTATTTTTATGATTAATATCAATTGCATATGGAAATAAAGCTAAAAGGAGTTTCTTTCCAGGTTCCCTCTTTTCCCTGTTTTTTTATAACTACACAGACTTCTTCAAAATTTCAGGAATGATGACTATCTTTAAAAGCTGTTGGATTCTTTAAGTGTCTTAGAATAGGAATCACAAGAGAAACTAGGTGGTTCAATGCATGGAGTTCTGGACCTGTAGTCAGGAGGACCTGAGTTTCAATCTTGGTTCAATCACTGACTGTGGAAAGTCCTCCTCAGTTTTCTCATCTGCAAAATGTGGACTACTACTTATGTCACATTATTGTGAGGACCAAGGGAGATAATTTCAAAATGATGAAAGTGAGAGAACTTGTTGTTCCCTGTTTTAGTAATAACCAATGATTAAATTAGGATGAAGGCTTTTTCTATTTCCTCACTTATGAGACAGGCCCTGCAAGCCCATCAGCCTCTGAAGGACATTGTTGGTAGATGAGATTACCCAAATCCTATGGGAAGACTTTAGAGAGTAAATGATCTAACCTAGATACATTTCTGCCCAAAAGCAGTAAATCCATGCTCTTGTACAGCCCCCTCCAAGTTGGAGTTTAGGGTGACCCAACGCATGAAAGAGAAAACCAAACAGAGTGGTCTGGGTAGAGATAGATTCCTTTACCCAGATTGTGGAGGTGACTGAGCTTCACGATCTAGTCATATTCTCAGCAGGAGTTCTCTAAAAGCTGAGAACTTTTAGCCCACCTCCTCATTTGAAAGTCTACCCCCTCATTAATTGTTCCAATCAGAATTGATTTTTTTTACCTGTCTAGGCATCTCCTTTTCCAAAAGTATACTAAGGCATGCAGTATCTCCACTGGATGTCTTTGACTACTGAGAGAAACCACTGATCATTAATTTATTGATTATCAGCTAGCCTAATTAATGAACTGATTATTAATTACCCAGAAATTCAGTTTCTCAGACTTTTCATTCATCTCAAAATTTAAGCTTTAAGCTTTTTTGAGTTGCCTCCTCTCTCCTACACTGTGGACAGGGGGCTATAGTAATACTGGCAAATGGAGGCAGAAAAACTTTTTACCAGTTTATCTGATTTAGAAAGTCTCATCCCCTCCTCACAAGGCTCTCCCCACACAAAGACCTAGCCATTCCTCAAACTCCTGCCCTTATTGAGGGGCTTTTCCTGAGGTTAGAAAGGGCTAAGCACAGCTTTAAGGATCCCACTGTAGTGCATCTTGTCAGGTCTCTCCCTCCAGTTTCCAGACTGCTGACACACTGGGAGTGGGGGTGGGGAGAGAGACAGAGAAAGAGGCAAAGGGTAAGTGACAGAGACAGAAATGGCGACAGAGGGAGACAGAGAGACAAAGAGACAGAGCACAAGAGAGAGCAAGACAGAGAGACAGAATGTACAGCTATCCCTCCACACCAGTGACATCACAAGTCCAGTCCTGTCCCTATCCCTGTCTCTTGATAGTCAGAAAGGATGACTTCCCACCAAATTAGTTGCAAATGGAAAGTATCATTTCCCCAGTGATGCCCAGTTTTAAGTGAAACACATTGTAGACAAACCAAAATACACTTTCCCAGGCCTTCTAATGGATATGGAATCTTCTCGCCCCAAAGTTTTTTTGTTTTGCATCTTTCTGGTGCAGTTGTAATGTATTATTTTACATGAGTGTGCATATATATTCATATAATTATGTATGTATATAAATGTGTATTTATATAAATATAATGATTTCCTTTCCAATCCAGTGCATTAATAGTTAACAACATTAGTCTCAGAGGGGACCCATTAGTTTCCCCAGACAGACAAAGGTGCCCAAGACTCAAAAAAAGTTTAAGAATCAGAGTCCAGACTCATAGTTTAAGAAGTGCTGATAGAGGTCCCCAGTGGAAAAAATTTAGGAAGTCCTAGACTAGATGACCTTTACAATTGTTTTCAGCTCTAGGCTATGACTCCAGTTTGAGTCTAAAGTCCAACACAGGTGTCAATCAGACAGCTCTGAAGGAGCTGAGAAATTGAGAGAAGGAGAAGAGCCTCCATGGTGTGTCATCCTCCTGTGGGAGCTCTGCCGAATATCTGTGCATGGTCACATAAGCAGTTTGAGAACAATGAAATTAGGGAAGGTGGTTCCTTCCCACTCTGTGAATTAAAGAAAGGATTTAGCTGGAGGTCAGGTATCAATGATAACCATAGCCCTGCTAACACAGTATTTCTGAAGGGAAAGTAACGGGGCAGGCTGAAGGAGAAGTTATTTCAGCTTTCCCTTAAGAGCCCCTCAAGTCAAAAGACAGTGGTTGGAATCCCAGCTCTGCTGCATACCTTGTGAACTTGGATGATTCTCTTCCCAATATGGTACAGGGGATGAAGCACCGAATTTGAACTCAGAGGACCTGCCTTCAATTCCCACCTCTGAACACTTTCTACCTGTCACTTAAATCTTCTAGGTCTTAGTTTCCTCATCTGTAAAATGAGGGAGCTGGACTAAATGACCCCTGAAGTCAATTACAACTCTAGATCCAGGATCTCCCTAAAAGAGAGCGCGGTCGAGGGGCCAGTCTAGGAATCACTGTTCCTAAGATCCCTTCCTGCTCTAAGTTCCCAGAACCCAGGCC
This sequence comes from Notamacropus eugenii, assembly GCF_028372415.1. NCBI lineage: Eukaryota > Metazoa > Chordata > Mammalia > Diprotodontia > Macropodidae > Notamacropus > Notamacropus eugenii. Next base: position 39,417,498 of record NC_092872.1, on the reverse strand, counting down.
TGGGCACTCACCATTGACACGGGAGACAAGCATCTGCTCCGGCTCCTGCTCTGGCTGTAGGGATCTCTGTATCATGAAAACCCTCTTCCAGCGGGACCTTCCGCAGACGGAGATCACCGCCCTGACGAACTCGCGGCCGCACAGCTTCATCGGTTTGTCGTCGATACTCTGGGCTCCGAGCTCTCCCGGGAAGAAACTCAGCAGCAGCCAGGCCCCCAACAGGTGGACAAACATCAGACGCGCTAGCATCCTCGCTCCGGCCACTGGCACGCTCCCAGCTCTGTCCTGCCTCCTGGTCCGCTTGGCTGGACAGCTCTGCCTGTCAGTCCTCGCTCCTCCACCGGCCCCTGAGCTTCTGGCAGGGCTGCGCTCCGTCCGTTGGTCTGTCAGTCCGCTTTCTGGGGCTGCCTGGTCCTGCCCTCTCTCTGCCCTGGACTCTCTCCTGCCCCTTTTTATAGCCTGCCCGCTCCCACTCATCTCCACAATCCACAGGTCTCTCTCCCCCTCCCCCTTTCCCTTCGTCCTCTCCCCTCCCCTCCCCTCCCTCCTCCCTCAGCCCACACCCCTATTCCCCAGCCCTTCCCCCACCCCACTCCCAGCTCAGACCCATCTAATTTCCCTGTTCTTTACACATCTTTCTCTTGCTGGACCCTCGTGTCACAAAAGGATGGACACACACACACACACACACACACACACACACACACGCATACAAGATTATCCTATTTCCCCTCAATTTTACAGAGGAGGAAAATGAGGCCCCCAGAGGCATCCATTGAACCCAATTCTTGGACTCTAGAACCAGCGTTCTTGCGCTGTACGGAGATAACTTCAGTCCCCCTTGCAGTCCTCCCGCTGAGCGGCTTGGTTTGGGAGGCTCGGTGATTTTTCTTTGGAACAAAGGGAAGGCAAAGTGACTTTGGTGGAGTCCGGTGAGGAATGCCGGAAAATGATTGCTTCTTACTTCTTATTTTCCTTCCACTCTTCATCTTTTAATTCTTTTTTTTGGGGGGGGGGGGTGGAGGTGGAATGTTTAGCGTAGGAAACTTCTGTTGTCGATACTCCCTCATTACTTTCTCAGAAAAGCTACCTTGGGGCTCCTCTTGTCAACTGATTATTGTGGACACTTTTCAGGGGCGTACTAAGGGGGTTGTGTATTTGTGCAGCATTGCGGTTTCTATGCCTAACATTTTTTTACTTGCTGGAGACAGGTAGGGAGCCCTGAGAAGTGAGTGGGATCCTAGAATCCTGGGCAGAAGAGGATGTGAGGAGTTTTCTGTATTGAGTATCGTTCTTTCTTAATGTCTTCCAGACAAGATTTATTTGTCCGACATACTAAGTCCGGCTTGGCCTTTCTGCTTCTCTCTCTCTCTCTCTCCTAACCCTAACCTGTCTCCTCTGTGTCTCTTTCTCTCTCTCTCTGTCTTTGTCTCACACACGATGTTCCCAAAATCTTCGTGCACACACGTATGTACATGTATGTAAGTGTATATAGTAATACTATGTATATAATATGTACTGTCATAAATATAGTGTGCATGGGTCTACATATAGGGTGTCTACAGAGCATGTACTAATAGTATATGTGTACGTATGTAGATATGTAATATATAATGTATTTGTTTGTATGAGGGTTAGCTTGGTGTAGTGAGTACAGAACTGGAATTCCCTATACTAATGAAATCACAGGTGAAGTACCTGTCTCTATGTATTGAATGTCTAGGTGACTGCTAATTTTTAAAAGTGTCCATTACTCTTAAATGTGGAATATATTAATTTTTATCTAAATGTATACATAAGTTTCCAGAGGGTGAGATGAAGTATTTTTATAAAATAAACTTCACCTGTGAAATGGAATTCTCTTCAAGCTTAATTAGGATCTGCCCCACCACAACCTCCCAGGTAGCTAAACCATGTATATATATATATTACTGTTAGAACTCTTACTCAAGCATTTTCTCAGATTGATGAAGTGGAAAATCTCCAGAATTTGTAGTCTGAGGATGGGGGTTTTAAGTCCAGCACTAATTTTTCTTTAACTTTTCTGTGTGTAATCTTGGGAAAGTCATTTCTCCTCTATAATCCATAGATGAGGACATCTCTAAAGCAAGGAATCAGACAAGATGATCTAAGGTTCCTTTCAGCTATAAACTTTTAGCATCTCTGTGTGTGTGTGTGTGTGTGTGTGTGTGTGTGTGTGTGTGTGTGTGTGTGTGTGTGTGTGTGTGTGTAAGACACCCTGAGAAAATTAGGGTAGATCTAAAAGGATGGGCAAGTAAACCTGTGTGTGACTCAAAGTACTAATACTCTTCCGTTCCCTTATTCAGAACCTACCATGCTGGACATATGAGTGACCTCAGTCACTGCTCGCTAACTGCTGCTGGGCATTCAGTTTTCATTGCTTTCCTGTGCATTCTCCTTTTGACATCAGGGAGTACTGTGGGAAGCTTTTGAAAAATCTGAAATATGGAGAAAAAGAAATTGATTTTCCAAACCTTTTTTAAGGGTATACTCTGCTGTAAATATCGTGTAATGGCCTCTTGTTAATAAAAGACACAAATATACTAACGTCTTTTTGTCGTGTAGCTAAAGAAATCAATATTCCTTCTCCCATTTGAAGAAAATAACTGAGAGAATGAGTAAATCTGAATGGAGAAGATATAGTATTTATACATGAGAAAGGGTACTAAAGTGAATTAAATCATTATTGTAAAGAAAAAAACACATGGTTCCAAACATCCTGGGACCACTATGTGTTGCCCAAATATCACCTAAAACTGGTTTAGTGGCAACAGTCCCAAACAGCCTGTTGCCTTCGTTAATTGTCCAGTCAGGCAGGATAATATCTGAATTGTCCACTAGGAGTTGTTGTTGTGTTTGTCCTTGGTTTTGGAAGAGGAACAAGATGTCAGGGAAATGATGACATGGCTTGGTCTTTGATTTGAGTGAGGGAGGGATGTGCAAGGTCACTAGCCTCACTTTCTCCTCCTCAGCCATCTGGATCCAGTGATGACTGGAGATGGCCCAGGATGCAATGGGAGACCCAGGCCCTTTTAGGCCAAGGCCTTTCCAGGTACTCAGAGTGAGACAATGCCCATTCAGGGAATAGGCCTTGCCTCTTTAAGAGGTGAGCTAAGGGTTGACCCCTTTAATTAAGAAGAAAACAAAACAAAAAAAACAAGCTGGCAGGTGAAGACCCTCAGGGTTGCTGTTCCAAAGACAAACTAGGAGCTGTACTCTTTGAGAGACACATTATTCAGTCTGTCCAACTCTTCATGAACGCATGTATCATAGCAAGCCAGACCCTTCTATTCTCCATTATCTCTCAAAGTCTGTCCAAGCTCATGTACCTCGCTTCCACGATTCTATCTATTCATCTCACCCTCTGCTGTACGCTTTTAATTTTACCTTCAATCTTTCCCAGAGTCCAATGAGTCCTGCCTTCTCCTTATGTGGCCAATATACTTAAGCTTCAGTATCTGTCCTCCCAATGGATAGTAGAAATTAACTTCTTTAAGTATTCACTGATTTGACCTCCTTGCTGTCCAAAGGATTTTCAAAAGTCCCCTCCAGCACCACAATTTGAAAGCATTCATTCTGGGGTTAGTCCTCTCTAAGGAGATGACTTAAGTAGTGACTGCCTCCACCAAAGTCTTCATTGTCCTCTTTAGTCACAAGAGGGTGCTCAGTCTACAACCATCTACGCTATTCTCCTGCACTGCCTTGAGGCAGGACTTCAGGAGAGTTTAAGTCCAAACTTACTTCTTGACCCCCGCTCTGGCCCCTTCTTCTGCCCCAGAATCTTAATGCCTGTGCAGGCTGGTCTCCAACAGCTACTGAGTCTCTGGCTCTAACCACCCCACCCCCTCAAGTCCTGCTGCCCTCTTTTAACTCATGGAAGTCCCACACTCAAGCAATCTAACAAATGCAGCAACTGTGTCTTATGAGCAAGACCAGCTCTAATAGAGCCATTGGTTGCTTCAAAAAAGGATCCCAGCTCTGTATTCCAGTGTACAGAGTTCCATCTCAGAGTTTCCTTCCTGGGACCGTCACAGAGAGGGTGTGTCTAAATTCTTTGTTCTGCCTCAAGAACTCTTATCACTTTTGACCTAGAAGCAAATAAAAATTTAAAGATAAGAAGCCATGATCACCTTGACAACAAAGGTCATATAGGCAAAGCTATATTTTTCCAGTAGCAACATATAGCTATGAAAATTGACTATAGGAAAAGCTGAATACCATAGAACTGACACATTCAAACCATGGCACTAGAGAAGACTTTTGAGAGTCTCTTGGACAATAAGGAGATCAAATCTAGTGATACTTAAATTAATTCAGACTTTTTACTGGAAAGTCAAATACTGAAACTAAAACAAATACTTTGGCCACATAATGAGAAGACAGGACTCATTGGAAAAGATCCTGATGTTGGGAAAGATTGAAGGCAAAAGGAAAAGGGGACAGAAGAGAATGGGATGGATAGATAGTGTCATGGAAACAACACATATAAGCTTGGACAAACTTTAAGAGATAGTGGAGCTTGGAAGAGGCTCTAGTGCTATGGTCCATGGGTTTGAATCATTACAAAACAAACAAACAACCCATGAAGAACTAACCTGGAAAACGGATTAAAGGAAGATGATTTTAGAATCACTGGTCTATCTGATGAACCACTCTCTACCATCCCGAAAAGAGCCTGGATAGTTCAAGAAATTATGAGGAAAATTGTCCAGATCTATTAGAATCAGAGGGCAAAGTAAAAGATAAAAAGAATCTCCCGGGGACCTCCTGGAAGAAACCCCAAATACAAACACCCAGGAACTTCCTGACAAAACCCGAAGTTCCCAGCTCAAATGAAAAATATTCCAAGCAACCAGAAAAAAAATCTAAGATGGAACGCCATGGCATAGCCATGGGTTTCAATCTTGAGTGTAAGAAATTCCTTGCTGCATGTTTAACTTTTAATTGAACCATCTTTTCTTGCTTCTCAACTTCACAGAAAAAATGTGCAAGAATTAAATATATCTTATCTTACTTTTAAATGTCAGAATGATATTTAAAAATTCAACTCAAAGATAAAAGGAACCAATAATTTTATATATTGATGTATTTCATTTGTTTGTCCAACAGTTTGTAAATGTCTCCTTTGTGTAAACCATTAGTCTAAATAAGAAATAGCTTCTGGCCCCAGGGAGCTCATAATCTAGAAAAATATACACAGATAACTAAAGTTTAAATCATTACATAACAAGTGCATTAAAAATGCAACACAGTACTAACGGGTAATTAAGACCAACAATTAGGAGCATAAAGAAGTCAGGGAAAGTTCTTTATGCAATAACGCAAACTGCAAAAAAAGCAAAACCAGAGGATTAATCACTCTGACTACAAACAATGAATTAGAAAGGAAAATGAATGGGGAACAATGGATAAATAAGAATCCTGGTGGAGACATGGAGTAGATGGACAGAAGAGTTCTTAGACTATTTCACAATTAATCGATTTAAATATAAATAGCTGCTTAATAAGCTTAATTAATTGTATCATTCAGTATTAACTTTACATAAATGATTTTAAAGCAATTATAAGTATATTAGGGTATCAAGTAAAGTTCTATAAATGACACGAAGGAGAAACTCAAAACTGCTTGGGACAAGAAGGCTGAAGACCAGGGAAGGTTTCATGGAGAAGAAGGAGACAATACTTGAGTTGAGGTTTAAAATAAAGCGAAAAGAGGGAGAGATGACACTATATGTATGTGGAACCGTGGTCTGTTTTGGCCAAAGAGTTAACGAAATGTTTTAAATGCTCATTGATTTTCTTCTAGTGGGACATGACAACTTTGAAGATAAAAGTAAAGACTTTATTTGGAGTCTTGTGAAATATGTCTTTTACGCGAGGACTGGGATTTAATCTTATAGCATTTGTTTCTTTCCACAGAGGGCAACAGAGGTAATAAACTTTACTGTCTTCACTCTCTTCTATTATAGGAAACAATTGTATGGAAGAATTCATTTGGGGCATAATACATCTGCGGAGATGGAGGTTAGGTTCCACAATGGATAGAATGCTGGCCTGGAGTCAGAGGACCTGAGTTCACTTCTGGCCTCAGAAATTTACTAGCTCTGTGACCCTGGGCAAGTCACTTAACTCTGTTTGCCTTGATTTTCTCATCTGTAAAATGAGCTACAGAAGGAAATGGCAAACTGCTCCAGTATCTTTGCCAAAGAAAACCCAGATGGGGTCATGAAGAGTCAGATAGACTGAATAATGACTGAACAACAAAAAAAGGCACAATATTAACTGGATGGTGAGATTACTGAATGATTAGATTATGTGATTAGATACTCTCAAAGGCCCCCGATAGTTCTAACTCCTATGAACCTATCTATATTGAACTTTTTATTGTGTATAGATGTATGATGATGGGCTTGCTCTGAACTAGCCACAGTCTCTCATATCATGCAAAAGATCAATATGAGAGTAACCATTTGGAAGATGTCTGGGATTAGGGCTCTGGATTGTGATTGGTTGGTTATTGTCCTTCATCTTTGAAGAGGACCAAAATGACATCACCTTTGTAAAGTGAAATTTCAGTGTGTCCCACTGTGGCTGATCAGACCAATATGAGCTTGGAATGCTCTACCACACGTTGGGCACAGATAGTATGTGTGAATATTTGGGGTGGATATCCCAAATTTGCGCATCCTGTGCTTCCTTTGTGCTGTCTCAATTCTGCTTTGCTCAAAGAGCACAGCACTCTTTCTGATGTGAGCACACCATGCTGAGCTGTCCTGTGCCAGTGTCTCCCATGTTACACAGTCAAATCCAAAGTTCTTGAGAGAGACCTTGAGAGTGTCCTTGTATTTTTCTTCTGGCCACCATGTGATCGCCTGCCCCATGCAAGTTCTCCATAAAATAGTCTTTTTGGTAAATGTACATTTGGCATTTGAACAACGTGACCAGCCCATTAGAGTTGCACACTCTGAAGCATAGTTTGAATGCTTGGCAGTTCAGCTCAAGCAAGGCCTTCAGTGTCTGGTACCTTATCCTGCCAGGTGATTCTCAGAATCTTCCTAAGACAATTCAAATGGAAACGATTCAATTTCCTGGCATGAGCTGGTAGACTGTCCATGTTTCACAGGCATACAACAATGAGGTCAGCACAATGACTCTGTAGACCTTCAATTTGGTAGTCAGTCTAATACCTCTTCTCTCCCAAACTTTTCTTCAGAGTGATTATAGAACAAATAAAAGCCAACTAGCCAGTTTGTGCCTGCAGCCATGACGTTGACCCCTTTATCATTTATTCTCTGCTCATATATCCTTTACCATCTTTTTATTTCCCACGCGTGTGCCCTCCTTGGACTTCTCCATTATGCTCCTGCACACATTCCCTTCCCTATATCCTCCCAGTCCCATTTTTTAGCTTCCTTTTATGAACTGTCCTCTTCCATTAGAGTGTGAGCTCCTTGAGGGCAGGGATCAATCTTTATTTCATATCTGTATCCCTACTGCTTAGTACAATGCCTGGCACACAATCGCTTCTTAATAAAATGTTTATTGACTTTACTATGAGTACCTATATTAATTTACACTTCCAAAGCAGATATATTTGATTTTTTTGAGAAATACCACTTTCCTCCACTACACCTGTGTCTCCCCTGAGGCTGCCACTGTCTGGCTCTTACCACTATCAGTCTTCTTCTCTTACCGCTGCTGCTACCACTACACTTTTCTTTCTTTTTGCCTGATACTCTTTTAAGGCACTTGACTTGTTTTGACTCCAGCCCCAGTCCCATTCCTGTCTTGGAAGAATGGTATATGGCTTAGAACTAGAAATTAGAGATTATTTAGGCCAAACTCCCTTACAAATGAGCAAACTAATGCTCAGAAAGGAGGTCCTTTGCTAACTTTACATGGCTAATGTGGTAAAACCAAGATCCAAACCTACATTCTTTGATCACTTCTTTTCCCAGTCCCATAACACAATGCTGAGTATTGGCCAGAAGTTCTAAATCTGTGGTCCATGAACTTGTTTTGTTTTTTTTTAAAAGATCTTGATAATTATTTTTTTAATATAATGAGTTTCTTTTGTAGTTCTATGTATTTTAGGCATTTAAAAACATTATTCCGAGCAGTTCATAGGCTTTATTGTTGTTGGTCAGTTGTTTTAGTCAAAACCAACTCTTCATAACCCCATTGGGATTTTCTTGGCAAAGATACTGAATTGGTTTGCCATTTATTCTCCAGTACATTTTACAGAAAAGGAAACTGAGGCAAACAGGGTTAAATGATTTGTCCAGGGTCGTAGAATAGATTTCAAATCAGGGAGATGAGTCTTCCTGACTCCAGTTCTGGTGCTCTACCCAATGCATCACCTCGCTGCCCAAGGCTTTACCAGATTGCCCAAGGGATCCAAGATGTAAATAAAATTAAGAATGCCTCTTGTAGCCCTTTTGCCAACAAAAATAAAAGGAGTTGACATTTTTCCTTTGCAAGGACTATATAATTTTAATCTTTGCAACTGGACCATATATATTTTAGATTTCCAGAAAGTTCTTTAATGTGGAAAACTTAAGTTATCATTACTTGAATCTGTTTAAATTTGGGGGGGGGGGACATGGGGGGGAAGAGGGATGCAAAAAACGTTCAGTGACTTGCCCAAGGTCGTATAGCTGGTAAGTGTTGAGGCTAGTTTTGAAGAAATAACTCTTCTTGACTCTAGGCTGGTACTCTATCCACTGGGCCACCTAGTTACCCCAGAATCTGTTTATCTTTGAAGAATGTACTTTTCAAAAGCAAATGAGGATTTCTTTGGCATTGCAGAATTCTAGAAATCAGGCTGTTTATCCTTAAGTTATTGCAATAGGATATCCTAGAATCACTGTTCTTTTTAGTAGTCCAGGTCCTCAAACACATGTAACAAAATCTTTGTACCATTAATTTATAGATCTTGATTTATGAAGTATTATGAACATATGCCCCAGATACCATGCAGCATTATTGTACTCACTGTGTCCTTTAGACCCATAATGGAACCTTTTCCTCCAGCCTTTCTGGTCCCCTAACAGCATCCTCCCTCCCCCTACAGATTCAGCAACAAGCTTTGTAAAGTACCTACTATATGCCAGGCAAAGGCAGTAGGCAGTGATGATATAAAAGCAAAAATGGCAGCCTCCACATTCAAGACTTACATTCTGTTGAGAAAAAAATGTATATATAGAAAATTAAATATTAAAATAGATGTAAAACAATTTCCAGAGTGGCATTTGCAACTGGGGAGCAGAGGAGACTTCTTGTATGGGAAGTAGTGCTTGAGTTGAACTTTGAAGGAAGCTAGAAGGAGGGAGGGAGGGAGGGAGGGAAGGAGTACACTCGAGGCATGGGGCCAGTCTGTATAAAGGCAGGGAACCACGACCTTGAAAGTAAGCCAGTGTGATCACAACATTGACTTGGTAAAGGAGATTATTGTGGAAGAGACACATTGTGAAGAGGTTTAAAGGCCAGAGAGCAACATTTGGGTTTGTCCTAGGAGCAGTGTCCAGGAGGGGGAGAATCCGGTGCTTTAGGAATAACAACTTGGCCATTGGAGAAAGAGAGACAGTTGAGGCTGTAGATCAATAAGGAAGCTACTAAAATAAATCAGGTGAGAGGTGCTAATGTGGTTGGTGGAGAGATGATCCATGTGGAATGTACTGTGGAAGATGTCAAGTTCTGAAATATATCAGTTATGAGTTGATGAACAAAGCATCTTTAACTGAAATAACAAGGTACCAAACCTGTCACTCTGGGGGATGTCCCATGTGTACAGAGTACAATAGATTTCCCAACCGAGAAACCCATGAAGGGAGGAAGAGAGAGAAAGAGGGGTGGTATGAGGTAGCAAGTCATGAGGTCATGAGACCCCAGCAGCCTTTGGCAATCCAGGAAAGGAAAACCACTTCTTTCTGGCTATTTTGCCCTTCAAGTCATGAATTCCAATGTAAGGGGGCAAGGACATTAAAAGCTGAGATACAGCTTAAGCTAGTTTCATTTACAAGGTAAAATCTCTGGTTGGTAGGGGCCAGGGGGAGAGAATTTAGGGTATGCATCAGCTCAACCTAATCAAGAGTAAAATATCTCAAGAATAGGAATGTAAAGACATTACTGAAATTCTAAGATTACTAGGATCATTAAGGAAGATAAGGAAGAGGCAAGTAACATTTGGTATTAACAATTTTCTGTCATGTTAACAATTGTATTAACAATTTCCTTTCAGAGAACTGACAAGACTCAATAATTGAACAACCCTGGGAAAGTCACTTAACTCTGTTTACCTCGGTTTCCTCATCTGTAAAATGAGCTGGAGAAAGAAATGGCAAACTACTCCAGTATCTTTGCCAAAGAAACCCCAAATGTGGTCACAAAGAGTCAGACATGCCTGAACAGCAACACATCTGGAGATAGATCTCTAGGCTACTGTTCATTCCTTAGGGCCAGATTGTAAATGACAAGGAGACAAGTCTTATTACGGGAGGACAGTATTGGAAGATGGGAAGATTGGTGTGATGACAGGCACTGAAATGCATGGTACAGTCAGGGGAAGATAACTCACTTAACATACAAAAAGGGAATATGGGAGGAGGGGAAAATTATGGATCTAGAAGCAAAGATGAGGCTAAAAATCCAGGACCTCAAACCTCACAGAAGAGATAGTCTCAGTGCCCAAGGGCTCAAGCACAAATGGAGGGAAAAAGACTGAGAAGTGATCCATCTATGTGGCTGGTTCCTTTTCTCTAAGAATTGACTTAATGAATCTTTCCTGTGAAAAGTTCCCCACAGATAATTGGGGAAACTTCTTCCTTTTGGTCATTAGGTTGCCAGCATCTAGCATGGTACCTAGCACATAATATGCATTTAATAAATACATTATGATTTTAAAATGCACTGATATCCATAAAACATGAAAAAATACAAGGATAAATATATATGCTTATATATGTAATATATGAATTATGTGCATATATGTATATATTTTGTAATAAGAGAGCAAGATATAGATAAGTCACAAAGTCACATAAGATGAAGATACACTGAATGCAGATCTAAGCACACTACTTGTCTTTTTTTGTTTTTTCTTTCTCATGGTTTTTTCCTTTTGTTCTGATTCTTCTTTTACAACATGACTAATGTGGAAATATGTTTAATATGATTTTATATGTATAAGGCTATATCAGATTGCATGCAATCTTGGTGAAGGGGAAGAGGAGGGAGGTAGAAAAAATTTGTAACTCAAAATCTTATAAAAGAGAATTTTAAAAACTATCTTTACCTGCAATTGGAAAAAATAAAATACTGTTAAGTGAGGAAAAAGGGAAACATGAAAATATATAACTCAATTGCAATCTCACCCATGGAGATAGCATACATGTTGATGGTTGTCAGAGCCACTGAATTCAACACTCGGTTTTACACACTTTTATTAAGCGCACATGACAATGTATCAAGCAATTTGCTACATGCAAGGCTACAAAGAAAAAATAAAACCATCCTTGCCCTCAAGGAGCTAGATAGATGAAGCATTTATTAAGTGCTTACTTTGTGTCAGATAGGAATACCGGTAGAAAAGGCACTTGTTGCCCCCCAAGGAGCTTACATGCTAACGGAGGAAGGCAAAGCATAGAGTCCAGATGGTGAGGAATGGATATGAGTGAAGTGGACACGGCCAGGGAAGCGCATACAATAGAGGCCAGGGACTCACCAATTAGAAGAAAGGACCATAGGATGGAGACATCTCAAGGGTGAGAAGGCTACTAAATTCTAATCAAGGGGATAAAGCATATATGTTCATAAGCTGAATCTCCAAGTTAGAAGGGGATTGGCTGGTTATTGAGTCCAACTGAACAAGAGTTCTCACTACCACCTTTCCAGCAAGTGGTCACACAATGCTTTTTTGAAGATTTGTGTTATGGGGTAAAACCATCCCACCTCTCACTCCAAGCAACCTATTCTACCCTTGATTAGCAATAATTTTTTGGCATCAAGTCTAAATCTGACTTCTTGTAACTTCTAGCCACCATTCTTGGTGCTGCCTTTCAGGACCCCAAAAAATGAATAAGTATAATCTTTCTTCCACAGAGTAGCCATTTAAGTACTTGAATACAATGATCACATTTCCTCTAAATTAAACATCCTCAATTCCTTCAGTTCCTCATTCTGGTTGCCTTCCTCTGGTTACTCCCGAGATTATGAATGTCCTCCCTGAAATGTGGCTCCCAGATGCCACACTCTCCAGCTGACTTTTCCCAGTTTCCAAAGCTGTTAGTGCCTTCTTTGGAGGCAGTTAAGTGGTGCAGCACGTAGAGGCCTGGACCTGGATTCAAGAATTTAAATTTGACTGCAGGTACTTTAGCTATGTGACCCTAGGCAAGTCACTTAACCTCTGTCTGCCTCAGTTTCCTCAATTGTAAATAATAATAACATCTACCTCCAGAGGTTATTGAGAAGATCAAATGAGACAATATTTCTAAGACACTTGGCACGGTGCCTGGCATATTGTAGATGCATAATAAACTGTTCTTCCCTTCCCTTCTAAGATTATCTTTCATCTACTCTGTATGTCTCTTGTATAGATTTCTTGATGTTCATGTTGCCTCCTCCATTAGAAGACACTCAGTCAACTTAACCTACTTTAGTTCAGAACTTCTGAGCTCAAGAGATCCTTCAACCTTAGCCTCAAGCAACAAGGATTATAGGTGTGTCTCACCACGCCCAGCTATACCTACTTGAATTATGCTCAAACCACCATATTTAAATGGCAGCAGATTTTAACTCTTATGTGATATAAGTACCACTAACAGGAAAATTAAGCACTGTGACCTAGTAGATAGAGATCTGACCTTGAAACCAGGAGGAGCTGGGAGATCTTGGGCAAATCATCTAACTTCTTAGAAAGCTTGGCCAGTTGTGTCAAGCTCTAATGGAAAAAAGGACCACTAATCCTTATGTAAGGATCCCTGTGGTCATATATTAATAGTTGTAAGTATAATGTTATCTATGTTTTATTGTATTTTTTTACTTATTTTGTTAAAATTTCCAAATTACATTTTAATATGGTTTGGGCTGCATGCAAGAGTGACACCATTTTCTTATCTGGAAGTTCCATATACTAAAGAAATCACAGAGCCCTCCCTAGTCCTAATAGAAAAATTAGATTCTTCATGGTTGTAATGAATGCTCCATCAAAATATTATTTGAGACAGAGGATATTGGAATCATGAGATTAAGAGATGAGCAGAATTTTAGTTCAACTTCTTCATTTAACAGAAGCATTGAAGAGGAGGATGTTTGTGCTTAAAATGGCATTGTTTTTGCTCAGTAACATGGTTAACCAAGAGTGATTCCAGTGTCCTGTTACTTATGTAAACTTTTTTCCAAAATAAAGTAAATTTGCATTATTTGCTATTCATAACATCCATACATATCACAAAATCCTCTGTTAACTAACTATTAGAAATACAATAGTTTTGTTCTAAAAAAAGAAGCAGAATTGGCCAAAGGAGGTACGCAAATTCAATTAAAAAAATAATTCTTTAAAAATCAGAACTGGGCAAGCAGAAGCTAATGATTCCTTCAAACATCAAGAAATAATAAAACAAAATCAAAAAAATGAAAAATAGAAGAAAATATGAAATATCTCACTGAGAAAACAACTGATGTGGAAAATAGTTCAAGGAAAGATACTTTAAGAATTGTTGGACAACTTGAAGGACATAATCAAAAAAGAGTCCAGACACCATTTTCAAGAAATAATCAAGGAAGCCTGCCCTGGTATTCTTGATCCATATGGTAAAATAGAAATTGAAAGAATCCACTGATCACGTCCTGAAAGAGATCCCCAAATGAAAACTCCCAGGAACATTATAGCCAAATTCCCAGGTCAAGGAGAAAATATTGCAAGCATCCAGAAGGCAACAATTCAAATGTCACGGAGCCACAATCAGGATAACACAAGACGTAGCAGCTTCTACATTAAAGGAGGGAGGACTTAGAATATGATATTCCAGAAGGCAAAGGAACTGGGATTACAACTAAGAATGACTATCCAGCAAAACTGAGTATAATCCGTCAGAAGAAAAAAAATGGACATTGAATCAAATACAGGACTTTTAAGCATTCTTGATGAAAAGTCCAGGGTTGGGTAGAAAATATGACTCTCAAATATAAGACTCAAGAACAGAATTGAAAAAGCAAACAAAAAAGAGAAATCATAAGGGATTCAAATAAGATTAAACTATTTACATTCATCCTTGGGAAGATAAAACTTATAACTTCTAATAACGTTATCATCATTGAGATAGTTAGAAGAGGGCACGAGTGTGAGCTGAATATGATGGGATATCTAAAAAAAATCAAGGAGTAAAATGAATGATTAAATTATTGTTCTATTTATGGACCTAGTGCAATGTATACCTAATTTTGTCAATGGCAAATTTAAAATGAACAATTAATCCTTTCCCTGGAGGTGTAATTGACCTAAATGTAAAATCATGCATCTTCCTTTTGGATTGTCCAAAGATGATTGACTGATTATTCAGGGAAAGTATCTAGAAGCTCACAAAGTGAAAGACCTGGCTCAGAATCTAGACAGGGCTCCTTCCTCAGTGACCTGGGCAACTCTCTCCCCTTTTCTAGGACTCAGTTTCCTTGTCTGTATTAAGGGAGGCCTGGGGCACCTGGTCTCTAAGGATCCCTCTCTGGTTCTGCCTAGGTCCTCTTCTGGCCACTTTGGGGGCAGGATTGGGAGCCTGGTTGGGGCAAAGTAAGGCTTTTGGACACCAGACTTCTGCTGTCTCACCTATGTCACCTGGGGGTCCCAGCTGGCAGGAGACAGCATATGAGGCACTATTGCATTGATGCTTGCCTGCAAGCCTTGAGCTCCCTAACTGCTTCCACTAGAGGGAAAATAAGTCAGGCTTTTTTCGAATAATTGTCTTCTTGACTTTTCTTCCTTAACTTTCTCCATGCTTCCTTATTAAGCTTACTTGAAAGTCTAAGTTATCAAAAATGCCTACATTCTCCTTATTAGCTATAATTAAATAAATACAATAAATGCTTAAAATATTCCTCAAACTAGCCCATTAAAGTCCATTTAATTCATATTGTAGTCAAAATAACTGTATCACTTCAGGAATAAAATAATAGAAAATAATTAGTGCAATACTAATTAAATTTAAAAAAACTACATCAGGAATCAGTAAGACCTGAGTTCATATCCAGCTTCAGACACTTATTAACTGGGTGACTATGGGAAATTCTGTTTGCCTCGACCTTATCTGTAAAATGAGCTGGAGAAGGAAATGGCAAATCATTCCTATATCTTTGTCAAGAAAATCCCAAATGGGATCGTGAAAAGTTGGACACAACTAAACAATAATAATTTAATAAAACAAAAATGAAGCTTATCTTTTATTTATTTCTTAAACTGGAATTGAGGGGAACGTAGACTTAATTAGAGATGGATAAGGCAAATAGATACTTGGAAAGAAAGTTTGAAAAGGGCTTTTGAGACTGATAATACATTCACATGTCCTAAAGTCATGGCTGGTTTTTTTTTAAGCAATGTTTTGTATTTCCAGTGCTTAGCTCACTGACTGGCACTTAGCTGCTAGCATTTATAAAGTGCTTCAAGGTTTGTGAAATGTGTTACCAATATTTTCTCATTTTATTCTCACAACAGTCCTGAGAGATATGCAGTTATCCCCATTTTATAAATGAGGAAACTGAGACAGACAGAAGTTAAATGACCTACCCAGGGTCACACTGCTGGTGAGTATCTGAGGCTGGATTTGAACTCAGATCACCATTCTATTCCCTGAATCACTTAGATGTCCCTGGGACTGGTACTGGTTCTGGATTGAGTCATTGAACTTCCCTTGATTATGGCTGAATTTGATTTAGAAATGTGCGACACTGTTTCGTTTACATGGATATATCCTTAACACTATTCTTGTACTAATCAGTCATAGCTTGGGTTATTTTGTGGTTCATAAATGAAAGAGAAAGGGGCAAGGAAATAAGATCTTTTCCTTTCCAAAATGAGATAAGAGTTAACTGATAAAATGAAAAGAGGAATAAGGGTAGGAAGGATTTTTTTTTACATTTGTAAGAAAGAGGTTACTTGACATAACATGACTGGACTCATAGCTAAGAAGGAGGGAAAGATGCATGCAGGGAGAGGGGAGGTCAAACAGTATCTGCACAGTCCAACACAGGAGGGAACAGAAAAGGTTTGAGGGAAGAGTAATCAAAATGAACATTCGTGTAGTATTTAATGATACGCCATGGTTTTACATCCATTTTCACTTTGCCTTCCAAACTACACTATGGTGGTTGGGGTGGGGGTCCAGGTATTATTATCCCCATTTTTCAAATAAAGTTCAGAGATATAGAGCTAGCAAGTTTAAGAGGGTGGGATTTGATTCCAAATGTCTCATAATTGCTAATTTTTGCACTCTAACTTCACTGTCATTATGGGTTATATGACTGCACCTATTCTACTTAGAAAGCCTCTATCCTCAACCTCTCTTGCCTGGACCATTTAATTGGTTACACCACTCCAATTCATCCTCCACAAAACTGCCAAATTGGTTTCCCTAAAGCTCTAAACTTGTCACTCCCCTTCTCAATAAACTCCAAATGTCTCCCTTTTATCTGTAAGATCAGATATAAATTTCCCTGAAAATCTTTCACAATCTGGCCCCAAACTGCCTTTCCAGTGAGATGAATGAAAAGGCCAAGTGATGGAGATTCTGGGTAATTAATAATCCATCAATTAGGCTGGATGATAATGAACAAATTAATGGTCAATGGTTCAGTAACCAAAGGCAAAACCATGCAGATCCCTGAATGCTTAAATACCTTAGGAAAAGGAGGTGCCCCTGACAGGTGAAAATCAACCTTGCCTGGTGAACAATTAATGAGGGGGTGGATAGATTAATGAGGAAGATAGATTAATGAGGCTAGAAGTCTTCAGCTCCTCCAGCTGAGAATGGGACTTGATCATAAGACTTAGAAATCTCCAGAGATCTGATCAAAGGAATCCATCTCTACCCAGATCACTCTGGTTGGTTTTCTGCTTCATGAGCTGGGTTATCCTGGAGGGGCAAAATAACATGGGCTTATTTCCTAAGGGCAAGAATTCACCTTGATTCATTTCTGTTTGTAAGGTCTCCAAGTTGGGTAGGGTTTTGCCCAAGATTGCAGAGGATTTGGGGCAATTTCATCTATCAGCAATGTCCTTCAGAGTATGACTTGACTGGCTTATAGGAGCTGGTCCCTAAAGGAGAAAATAAAGGATAAAAGTCTTAATACTAATTTAATGATTGGTTATTAATATAGAAAAGTAATCACTTCTTTCACCAGTTTATTGCTCATCGATCCCCTTCATGTGCACTATACAACAATAGGTCCCTGCCCAAATGCTACTTAATGCCTCTTTTGGGGACCCTCCTGGCTTTGGAGTGATCATCAGTAATAATTGTTACTCTTTCCCACCCAAGTGAATTTACTTATTTTTTTCTTTCGCTCATTAAAGGGATCATTCCCTGTTACTTCTTAAAGAGACTATTCGCTGAATGGGCATTCCCTCATTCTAAGTGAGTACCTGAATAGTCCAAGGTCTCCCAGTGCATTCTGGGTCATCTCCAGTCATCCAGCTGAATATCTGGTCATTGGATCCAGATGGTTCAGGAGGGGAAGGTGAGGCTAGTGACCTTGCACAGTCCTCCCTCACTCAAAACAAAGTCAAGCACAAGTTATGTCCTCATTTCTCTGGTGTCATGGTCTTCTTTGAAAACAAAGGACAAGGGGGCTGAGCCAAGATGGCGGAGCAGAAAGACACACATACGCTAGCTCCGAACCCACAGCCCATAAAATATCTGCAAAAAAGAACTCCCAACAAATTCTGGAGTAGCAGAAGCCACAGAACAATGGAGCAGACTAGATTTCTGTTCCAGAAAGCCCTGAAAACCTCTCCCAAAAGGTACATCGAGCTCCAGACCTGGAGCCGAGCCCAGCCCTGCCTTGGCTGCACGGCACCAAGAGGAGCAGATCCAAGCGGGCTTCAGGGACAGAATCTCCAGCAGCTGCGCAGGTCCCTCCACCCATGGGCCCCAAAGGTTGGTGAAGGGGTCTTCTCGGCTTGCCGAGAGGGGAGTGGGGTGCCCCCATAACTCAGGCCCCCTTGGGAGGCAGCAGCAGAGATGGGAACAGACCAGGGCTCCCCAAGCAGGCAGAAGCCTGGATCCATTGTTGAAGGTCTCTGCATAAACCCCCTGAGGGAACTGAGCGTGTGAGGTGGCCCTGCCCCCACCTGAGCACCTGAATTTAATCTCACACTGAATAGCAGCCCTGCCCCCACACAAAGCCCTGAGGCTGGGAAGCAGCATTTGAATCTCAGACCCCAAGCTCTGGCTGGGAGGATCTGGAGGCCAAGTGGGTGTGAGGAGAATATTCAGAAGTCAAGTCACTGGCTGGGAAAATGCCCAGAAAAGGGAAAAAAAAATAAGACTATAGAAGGTTACTTTCTTGGTAAACAGGTATTTCCTCCCTTCCTTTCTGATGAGGAAGAACAATGCTTACCATCAGGGAAAGACACAGAAGTCAAGGCTTCTGTATCCCAGCCCACTCAATGGGCTCAGGTCATGGAAGAGCTCAAAAAGGATTTTGAAAATCAAGTTAGAGAGGTGGAGGAAAAACTGGGAAGAGAAATGAGAGACATGCAAGTAAAGCATGAAAAGCAAGTAAACACCCTGCTAAAGGAGACCCAAACAAATGCTGAAGAAAATAATACCTTGAAAAATAGGCTAACTCAATTGGCAAAAGAGGTTCAAAAAGCCAATGAAGAGAACAATGCTTTCAAAAGCAGAATTAGCCAAATGGAAAAGGAGGTTCAAAAGCTCACTGAAGAAAATAGTTCTTTCAAAATTAGAATGGAACAGATGGAGGCCAATGACTTTATGGGAAACCAAGAAATCACAAAATAAAACCAAAAGAATGAGAAAATGGAAGATAATGTGAAATATCTCATTGGAAAAACAACTGACCTGGAAAATAGATCCAGGAGAAATAACTTAACATTTATGGATCTACCTGAAAGCCATGATCAAAAAAAAGAGCCTAGACATCATCTTTCATGAAATTATCAAAGAAAACTGCCCTGAGGTTCTAGAACCAGAGGGCAAAATAAATATTCAAGGAATCCACCCATCACCACTGGAAAGAGATCCAAAAAGAGAAACTCCTAGGAACATTGTGGCCAAATTCCAGAGTTCCCAGGTCAAGGAGAAAATATTGCAAGCAGCTAGAAAGAAACAATTCAAGTATTGTGGAAATACAATCAGGATAACACAAGATCTAGCAGCTTCTACATTAAGGGATCGAAGGGCATGGAATATCATATTCCAGAAGTCAAAGGAACTACGACTAAAACCAAGAATCACCTACCCAGCCAAACTGGGGGAAAATTTTCAGGGGAAAAATTGGTCTTTCAATGAAATAGAGGACTTTCAAGCATTCTTGATGAAAAGACCAGAGCTGAAAAGAAAATCTGACTTTCAAACACAAGAATGAAGAGAAGCATGAAAAGGTAAACAGCAAAGAGAAGTCATAAGGGACTTACTAAAGTTGAACTGTTTACATTCCTACATGGAAAGACAATATTTGTAACTCTTGAAACTATTCAGTATCTGGGTACTGGGTGGGATTACACACACACACACATGCACACATGCACACATACATAGAGACAGAGTGCACAGAGTGAATTGAAGAGGATGGGATCATATCTTAAAAAAATGAAATCAAGCAGTGAGAGAGAAATATATTGAGAGGAGAAAGGGAGAAATGGAATGGGGCAAAATATCTCTCATAAAAGAAGCAAGCAAAAGACTTTTTAGCCGAGGGAAAAAGAGGAGAAGAGAGAGAAAAACATGAAGTTTACTCTCATCACATTCCACTAAAGGAAGGAATAAAATGCACACTCATTTTGGTATGAAAACCTATCTTACAATACAGGAAAGTGGGGGATAAGGAGATAAGCAGGGTAGGCGGGATGATGGAAGGGAGGGCATGGGGAGGAGGGAGCAATTTGAGGTCAACACTCCTGGGGAAGGACAGGGTCAAAAGAGAGAATAGAAGAAATGGGGGCAGGATAGGATGGAGGGAAATACAGTTAGTCTTACACAACACCACTATTATGGAAGTCATTTGCAAAACTACACAGATTTGGCCTATATTGAATTGCTTGCCTTCCAAAGGGAAGGGGTGGGGAGGGAAGAAGAGAAGTTGGAACTCAAAGTTTTAGGAACAGCTGTTGAGTACTGTTCTTGCTACTAGGAAACAAGAAATACAGGTAAAGGGGTATAGAAAGTTATTTGGCCCTATAGGACAAAAGAGAAGATGGAGACAAGGGCAGAGAAGGATGATAGAAGAGAGGGCAGATTGGTGATAGGGGCAATTAGAATGCTAGGTGTTTTGGGGTGGGGGGAGGGTATAAAAGGGGAGAAAATTTGGAACCCAAAATTTTGTGAACATGAATGTTAAAAGTTAAATAAAAATAAATAAATAAAAAATAACATGCAAAAAGAAAACAAAGGATAAAACACAGACAGACATGGCCAGACAGAGGGTTCTTACTGTTCCTCATATGTAATACCCATCTCCCATTGCCTCATCCTTTCTCAGGCCATCCCCCTTCCCTGTAGTGCACAGTCTTCTCATTTCTACCTCCTAGAATCCTTATTTTCCTTCAAAACTTAGCTCAGCTGCCAGCATCAACATGAAGCCTTTTGCTCCCGTTTAATTCAAATTGCTTTCCAGAATAGTTTTGTTTTACTTGATGATGCATGTCATATTACAAAGAATTTGTTTTTCTTTTCTGCTTTATTTCACTGGGGTAAGGAGTGGAAAAGAGATTCACACTCCTGTTAAACTCTAAAAAACAGAGAGATGGAGACTCCAGGGAGGGACTATTGCTAGGATTTTCAGATGAAGCCTCTGTATTCTTTGTTTTGCTTAATCGTTTTCCTTAATTAGAAGAGAGACCTCATGGGACAGTGGTAATCTGGAAATGCTTGTGATGAAGAAACAAATACATCAAGAGAACTTACAGGAAGAATAAAAAAAGTAGGCATTACAATCCATCTATGAAAAATAATTTTCTGAACTAAGATGCCAACAACCAGAGTGATCACTTGCTGAAAGACAGACTAAATAAAAAATGGGAGTGATACTAATAATGATAATAGCTAACATTTTAGATTTCACATACTAGATGCCAGACACTGCTAAATTCTTCATAATTATTATCTCATTTGATCCTCACAAAAATCCTGGGAGGCAGGTGTTAGTATCATCCTCGGTTTACAAAAAGGGCAACTGAGGCAAACAGAAGTTATGAAATTTGCCCAAGGTCACACATATCTGAAGGTAGATTTGAAATCAGGATTTCTTGACTCTAGGCTGGGTGCCCTAGCCACATTCCTCTAGCCTGGTCTCATGACTCTCCTTCAGGAGATGTGTAAAAATGTATTAGCTTTCAAACAGAGATAGTAAAGTATGTTGGAAAGTGAACTGGATATAGAGTCAGAGGCCCTGGGTCAGGTTCTGCTAATTACTCCCAGGGTCACCTTAAGCAAGTCCCTTAATAATTCTGAAATCATAATTCTCTGTTTCTTCATCAGTAAAGGGAGGCAATTCGTTCTCTAAACTATCATGATCCTACAAAGTGATGGATGGAGCAGCCCTCTATAGCATAGTGATAGCAGGTCAGGGACTAACAGTTCCATCTTTTTTTGTGGAGCAGAAATTGAGATAACACTGATGGGTGCTTTTCTCTCTGAAAAGGAAAAAATGATTATTTATTGGTATTATATATAAACTTGTGCCGTAATTGGAAAGTAGTGGATTAGGAATGGAAAGAGTGGTGGGAAGAGTTTCTATTCTCCTTTGAGACAAAGGAATAGCGAGGAGATAAATGATTTGGTTCTAATTTGGAGCTGGAATACATTTTAAGACAGAATTTAATTTTTTAAAAAATTAAATGGAAAACTTCTGGAAAGATAGGAGAGGGAGAGAAGATAGGAAAGTACCCAGGTCTTTCAATGTTCTTTTCAAAACTAGCAAGAAGCAAGTCCCAGAAAGTCTCAAAAGAAACTGGATTTTCAGGAAAGGAACATTGACCAAATCCAAGAAAGATTCCACTAAAAGAAACATGCATTGTGATCTTCCCTGCAGTATCTCAGGTCATCTGGACTTCTCTGTGGGTGCCTATCCTGCTGACTCTTGCTCATGTCCTTGCTAACATTCCCCACAGGTATCTGCTCAATGTGATAGCAGCCTTTTTTGAGTTCTTTTCATTCCTAATGGAGGATGAAGGCTGTTTTCCCATTAACCTTTACTCTTACCATGTGATTACCATTCTTCTTTTTTTAAAACATACATTCCCTTGGTGACAATACTTCATATAACTTTTCCTTTGGAATTCCTTGTTTATACTATAATATATTACATTCCTCCCACTAGACCTCACTGGCCTCTAGGTTGCAGCATTATCTCTTAGCCCCTTCTCTCCTCTCCCATGCTCGCTTACCCTCGTTCACATCTGCTCATCTCTACCTCTTCATTGTACTTTAAGAGTTTCTCAGTTCAGACAAAGTAATCAAAGCTAATTATAGCCATATTTTAAAATGCTCTAAATAGCTATTGATTAAAGAATTGCAAATTAAAATAATTCTGAGGTACTACCTCATACGTATCAGATTGGTTTATATGTCAGAGAAGAAAAATGACAAATGTTGGAGGGGATGTTGGAAAAGTGAGACACTAATGAGCTATTGGTGGAGTTGTGAACTGATTCAATAATTCTGGAGAGCAATTTAGAACTGTCCCCAAAGGGGTATAAAACCATGCATACCCTTTGACCCAACAATGTCACTACTAGGTCTGTATAATAAAGCGATAAAACACACACACACACACACACACACACACACACACACACACACAAAAGAACTTGTATGTATAAAAAAAACTCTGTTTTTTTTCCAAAGAATGTCATCTCCTCATTATGTGCCCAACGTATTTCAGCTTCAACTTTAGTATTTGAGCTTTCAGTGAACAGCTTGAATTAATTTCTTTAAGTATTGACCAATAAAACCTCCTTGCTGTCCAATAGCCAAGATTAAAACTCAGGTACTCACACTCCAAATTTAATGACTTCACCACTCCTCAATATATTATTTTTTAAGACAATTCAATTGACTTATACAATGCCTGGAATGTAGTAGGTGCTTAATAAATGTTTGCTGTTTATCTGGGAAGGAAAACCGGGAGGGATATGGAACAGGAACATTCAGAACTATCAGTAAATTTTTCAGATTATTAATGAAGCTGAACTAAATTATAAATGTCAGACTTTAAAATTTCCCCCCTTGATTTTACTTGGCCCCAGACAGCAGAACTAGAAAGAAGTGGTGAAAATTATAAAGATACAAAATTCAGCTAGGTTTAAGGAAAAGCCTCTTGCCAACTTCCCCAAAGGGAAATGAGCTGCTGCCTTGGAAAACTATGGATTGCTTGTGACTAGAGGTTCTCAAGCAAAAGTTGTGCGATGGAATGAATACTTGAGGATAATTCTTGCTCAGGCATGAGCTGGGCTAGCTGATCTCTGAAATCACTTCTGAGTCTACAGTTCTATGAAAGTTTTCTTATTTCATGGGATAGTTATAAGAATTAACTACAGTGAGATAGAGACCATGGATAGACATATGACCTTAGAGTCAGGAAGAGCAGGCAGTTGGAGGCTCATCTCAAAGCATTCTTGCTGTGTGACCTGTACAAGTTCTTTAACCTCTCTGTGCCCAATCAAATCCTTAAGATTCTAAGTTGGAGAGAAGGTACTGATCAAGGTAGAGGGAGTTCCTCATAGTGACCATCCTCCACACAACACTAAGCAAGAAAAATTTCACTTCACCAATGAATGCTTTCCTAAAAAGCTGGCTATAAATCAAGCTTAAATAAATCAAATAATCTTTCAGTACAAGTAGCTTTCTATTTAAATTAATTCTGCACTGTCAATTTGAAAAGCAAAGAACCATTTCTTAGCTATGCTTAATTACTAATTTTTTTTTGCTGGGTTTTCTTATAGAGGGACACAATTATATAATTCATGGAATCCCAGACTGGGAAGGTACCTCAGTGGCTGGCTGTCTAGTGTGACTCTTCCCTTGGCAACATATCTGACAAATGGTCATTCAGCCTTTATCTGTAAATCTCTGATGAAGGGGAGCACACCTCCCAAAGTCTCTCAGTTTACATTTGGACAGCTCAAATTGTTGGGGGTTTTCTCTTTCACCAAATAGAAATTTGCTTCTTTGAAACTACCAACCATTACTTCTAGGTCTGCCCTCCAAATATTTGAAGACGGCATCATACAACTATTCTGCAGACTAATTTCCCTCCTCTCCTTGACAAATATATCCAGTCCCTTCAACTGACTCTCATGTGACATAAGCCTAAGGCTCCTCACCATTTTCATTGTACTCCTCCTGATAAACAATAGATTACCAACATCCATCCTAATGTGTGTCACTCAGAATTTAACCCATTTTCCAGACAGAGTCAGACAACATCAGAGGATGTCATCTCCCAAGGGTGTTTCTCTTTTCCTACAACCAGTATATGCCAGGGTACCAGGTGGAGGAGAAAAAAGTGCACTCTAGGCATGGGGGCATAGCCTGGGGAAAGGTAGGAGAGGTCACACTGAGTTTGAAGAACACAGTGAATGAAGTAAAAATTAAAAAGTCCAGAAAGGAAAAGTGGAGCCAGATTGTGATTGCTTTGAAACACCAAGCTGAGCAGTTTCTATTTTTTCCTAGAGGTAATGAGGAACTCCTGAAAGTTCTGAAGCAGGGGAGTGGCAAAGTCAGACTTGTGGTTTAGGAGGATTTTGGGAGCTGTATGAAGAATGGATGAGAGAGGGAGTTCGATCTGGAGGCTATCACAATAATCCAAATGAAAGCTCATGAAAGCCTGAGCTAGGGTGGTGATCCAATGATTGGAGGGAGGGAAATGAACACAGACAAGGCATGGCTACTCATTGAACATGAACACAGGTAAGAGAAGGTTAGTGACTAGACATGGGCGGGGGCTTGAGGGTGTTGATGGAGAGACTGAAGCCTTGAGGTTGATTCTGAAATTGTGAGTCAGAAGAAATGGAAGGATGATGGTGCCCTATACAAAAATTAAGAAGTTTGTATAGATTTAGAGGGAAAGATAATGAGTTCTGGTTTGACTATATTAAATTCACCTGCTCACTCAGTTGTTACAGTACTAGTCACTGCTCATGCTTGGTCAAGTCTGTGTACGGATTTTTTGCCCATTTGTACATCCCTGATTTTATGAGATGAAGGAAACAGGTGTGAAAAATTGTTCAACTAACAATGAATTTGTGTCCCAATTATTCCACATCCTCTCCAACATCTGTTGCTTTAACCTTCAATCATTTTAGCCAATCAGGTACGTGTAAAATGACATCTCAAGATTGTTTTAATTTGCATTTTTCTAACTAATAATGATTTAGAGTATTTTTTCATATGACTATAAATTGCTTTGGCTGCATTGGAAAACTTCCTATTCACATCCTTGGACCATTTATCAATTGAAAAATGGCTCATATTCTTATCAGTTTGACAAAGTTCTTAATATATTTGAGATATGAGACCTTTATTTGAGAAACTGAACTTGTGTTTGAGGTTATTTAATGTTTAATCTCCATAACGGATGAGATGGACTGTCCAGAAATATTTAATAACAACAATCACAAATACTTAACTAACTGAAAATAATCTCAAGTTGACTTATTCTATCTGGATGTGACCTATGAGGATTATGACAATAAAAGCCATTTATTGTTTATTAGTACATAGCATGAGATTAGGTTCTATGTGGAATAAGTTAACAAACTTGGTTGAAATCATAAATACTTTATTTACTGCAACAAAATATTAGCAATAAAATAAAAATGCAATTCATGTAGCTGTACTAGTAGCAGAAGAGAGAGGATAGTTTACCTTGAGAGATGAAGAACTAACAATTTTTTTTAAAAAGCCTCAGGCACAGAAACTACCATATTCTTGCAGATCACAGGGGAAAAACGGCAAAGTGATTTTTCACGTTAATCCAATATGTTGTGCCTGCCTGGAGTACCAGTGAACTTGAGAATACATTTAAAGTAGAGATACTCAATTTCTTCCTCTCAGCACAGTTTAGCAATATCATTCTTGGTGCAAGACACATGACAACAATAATCGACTATTGGAGAGGACCTGTCTCTCTTTTTCCTAGGATGTGTCATCAACATGAAATCATATTGTTCCAAAGGACTGGTGGCTTTGATTTCCTTTTTATTGTTCTCAACAGCTTCCTTGGATTCATCAGAAGTTAGCATGAACTCTTCCTTTGTGGGAGTGGAGTCTTCAGTGTGACCATGTAGATTAAGTATATTCATTAGCAAATCCCAGCCTCGGTTCAACAGAGGAATTTGCCCCTCCTTCCAACCACGAATGACCTCTGGATCTAACTTGCCTTCTTCCACGTCTGTGTGAATAAAGAATAAGAAAGATTCTGTTAGGTTAGAGAGAAAAAAGTCATGGATTGGGAAACATTTTTATATCAACCTAAATCAGTCAAAGGGCAGCTACATGGTGCAGAGGATAACGCAGTGGGCTTGAAACCAGAGACTCATCTTCCTGAGTTCAAATCTGGACTCAGACACTTCCTAGCTGTGTGACCTTGGGCAAGTCACTTAACCCTATCTGCCTCAGTTGCTCATCTGTAAAATGAGCTAGAGAAAGAAATAGCAACCTACTCTAGTAGCTCTACCAAGAAAACCCCAAATGACAAAGAGTTCAATACAAATGAAAAACAACTTAACAACAAATCAATCAAATTTTTAAAAACCTACATGGGTTGGAGTGGTGGAGGGGGTAAGGAAGCATTTTTTAGCTGGAATAATGAAACAGTAAAACAAGATGAGCAACAGAAGGTGTTAAATTTGCTTGAGTCAGAGAGAAACTTCGAAGAAAAAGTAATATGGATGACAGCTGATCCACATGTTGAATAATGTCCCCAACAGGGAACTGAATTAGCAGCTCTGAGTTTTCCTTCTAAAACACAATTTGGATTCTGAATACTATCTTAGGTTACTGTGACCTCACACAAAGTTCATGCAGACAGGATACAGTCCTATTTCCCTTAAATCTCTCCTCATGTAATTGCTACTACCTGACAGTCACTTCAAATATGCCTAGATGTTTGCATGTTGCCTCTGCCATTAAATTGTAAGCTCCTTCAGGGCAGGGATTGGTTTTGCTTTTTTCTGTATTCCTGTGGCTTGGAGAGTAGTAAATGCTTGCTAGACACTTGTGGACTTACTTGGACCTAGAAGGCTGTCTGCTACACAGAGGAGAGACTGAAGCACTCCACGCAAATAGCATGGTGGCTGGCCTGATTTCCAAGATGTTTTATGGCTGGATGTCTGGTCTGTCCTCCGTGACCACCTTCTTCTCCAAACAAAATCCAAAGTGGTTGACAGTAAGGCATAGAAGGATGGGGTTTTTAGGGCTGAGAGAGAAATGCCTTAGTTTGCTGCCTCAGACACCAGATCTTAAGCCATCTCTGACAAAGGGAAATCTATCTTGGTTTTTATTAGACTTCTAAAGAAAGATTCCCCAGTTCTTCTTCTCAATGCCCCATTCTAATGTTCAACTTCCATTGTCATAAAATTCTTCCTTAAATCCAACCTAAATCAGTCATGCTGTAGCGTTAGCTCATTACCCCTGGTTCCCGCCTAACAAAAAAGAAACATAACCATCTTCCACCCTTCCTAATATACTTTAAACCAATTGGACAAGCTCCCATACAACTTTGCTCTAAGCCAAATGGTTTTAATTTCTGAAGCTTTTACTTGTAGGCTTTCTTTTCCCACTCTTTCATCATATCCACTGTTTTCTTCTGAGCTCACTCCAAGAACATTCCCACAGGAATTCTGGTTTCTACAAGAGAACAAAATATTCCAGTGGGGTCCTATCTAGTCATGAATTCAAAGGATCATTTTGTAAAAGTTTTTAAAAATGTTTTTACCATAATAAGACCTTATTACTTTGAGGTCTACTAATTTGGAATATATAAGACTCATAATTAGGCTAAAGTTTGTACTGCTTTGATCAGTCATGTCCAACTCTTCATCACCACATTTGGTGTTTTCTTGACAAAGTCCTGGGGTGGTTTTTCATTTCCTTCTCCAGCTCATTTTTACAGATGAGGAAACTAAGACAAACAGGGTTCAGTGACTTGTTCAAGGTCACACAGCCAGTAAGTGTCTGAGGCCAGACTTGAGCTTAGGAAGACTAGTCTTCCTGACTGCACACCCAGTACTCCACTGTGCCATCTAGCTGCTAATTTGTACCTTAGCTTTCTATTTTAAAAGTCCCCCAGCAAATTGACACTGTAAATGCATATAAACTACCTAAGAATTGCTGTTTTAAACATTTTAAAAGTTGGGTTAATTAGAAACATTTTTATCTAATCATTAAAGTTAGTCCCTTAGGGGACTTTTCTAGGCAACATTTTATTAGATGAGTTTCTCCTTTAACTTACTGAAACTATATTTTACTTGTAATGCTTCATAATGCAGATATTTTACTAATTTAGACTGAGCTTTTCTTCATTAGTTTGAATTAGAATCACTTTATTGTAACCAACTCTTCATGTTTTGAGTTTAAAATACTACTGAGACATCTAATTAAGGTAGCCTTTTATCTTCTCTTTCATTTTTAATTGAACAGCAAAGAGACATAAGGGCAGAGGTATCATGGTAGTGTAAAGAATACTGACTCAGGAGTCCAAAGATCTGGATTCAAATCCTAGTTCTGGCCCTTACTACGTATGTGACCTGGGGTGAGCCACTTAATCTCCCCAGCCCTCAGTTTCCTTCTCTGTAAAATGACAGACTTGAACTAGATAGTTTCTGAGGGCCTTCTATTTTTTGCGTCTTTTCAACTATAAATTGGCAAGAAGATTAGAATTCCAGTGAGACAGAAGCTGAGCACACATCAAAGAAGTTATAGATTACAGCTGGGATTGTGTCCATACTTTGGACTTCAGGTTTTGCTGGAGTTAAGTCCAGCTCATGCCCATGCAGAAGCTCAAGCTCCAAGTGCCATCTTGTGGCTTTGGCAGAGATTGCATCTTCAGTAGCTTTTCTAACTTGCCTCCCCTCTTAAAAGAAGCCAGTGTAGAGTTCACATACCTCCCCTGCATCCTGCCCCCATCCAGTGTATACTTATACTATATATTTATGCAGCCATATTCAATACACTTATTTCTCCCTTCCATATACAATCACACTGTCCTAAAGTCATTAATCTCTCTAATTAGAGTATATACTTCTTGAGCATACGGAACACAATTCTCTGTATCTCCAGTCCTTAGCATAGTGTCTAGACCAGGGATGGGGAACCTGCTGCTTTGGGGTAACATGTGGCTCTCTAAGGCCTCAAGTGCAGCCCTTTGACTGAATCCAAACTTCATAAAACAAATCCCCTTAATAAAAGGATTTGTTGTGTAAAACTTGAACTCCCTCAGAAGGCCGTACTCAATATGAATGACTGCTGATCCACGTATGGGTTGAGCATGCTTTCTCCTTCTAATTTTTATTAAAACTTAGTAACCGTTTTATCCCAGAAGATGCTAGCAGCTCCGCCCTGCCCCTGCTCCGCCTCTGCCTCCGTCTCCGCCTCCTGTCTCAGCCGTGGAGGGTGTAGCCCAGATCCACCCTAGCATCCCCCACTCGCCTTGCTCCCACTCTCTTCCTTCACCAGTGCCCCTTCTTTCCTCTCCCTCCCCAACCTAGCTGTAACCACCCCTGTCCTCGTCGTCCTCTCCTGAACTGGTGATGGCAGCTGCCAACTTGGGCAAGGTTGACGTCGGGATTTACGTGGAGTTCAAGCGCAGCGATGTAAAGGAAAGGGGAGGGGGAGAGAGAGACAGAGACACACAGAGAGAGACACAAAGAAACAGACAGAGAGACAAAGACAGAAATGGAGATGGGGGAGGTACAGAGAGGCAGAGTACGGGGTGGGGGGGGGAGCGGGAGAGAGAGAGAGATCGAAGAGGAAATAGAGAGAGAGAGGGAATCTTACAAGAAAGAACCTCCAAACAATCAGAATCACAACACAATTTGGTGCCTGTTGGCTTTGATGTGAAATCAACCAGAAGCATTTATTAAGCACCTTATGTATGCTAGGCCCTAAGGATGTAAAGATAAGAGCAAGGTTGAAGCTATCAAGCTACAGTAACATCATTAAATGAAAATAATGAAAGTGTAGTTGTTCAATGGATAGAAAATATAAAAGGTAAGAAATCAACTTGGAGAGCATCTTTTCAATTAACCCTGACCTTGCACCTAATGAACCTAGCCCAGAAACAACTCTGCCTCCTTCCCCTTCAACCAAAATAAACAAAATTGTGAGGAATCTCTGGACTGTGGCCTCTCTTAAGAAGAACAGGGTGGTTGGTTCTGCCCATTCACAGCCCAGACAATTTTCTGAACAGTCTTCCTCTACACAACAGAAGGCATGTAACAAAATCAGTGGTGTGAAGGAAGCAAAGAAACTGCAAGAAAAATGTGAGAAAAGGAGACTTAAGCAAGAAGAACTAAGATTAAAAAGAGCCCAGGATTTCTGATGCTACAAACCCAAATTAGGAAATCGTGTGTATGATCAGAGACTTCAGAAGAAGCTTGGATTATAGAACACTTACAACAGCAGATCCTATTCGTGAACATAGAATATGTGTTTGTGTAAGGCAACAAACATTCAATAAAAAAAGAAACAGTAATGAAAGACCTGGAGGTGATCACAATCCCAAGTAGAGATGTTGTGATGGTACATGAAGCAAAACACAAAGTGGACTTAATGAGGAACCTAGAAAACCAAACTTTTGTTCTGATTATGCCTTTGATGACTCAGTTCCTAATGAAACGGATTATCGATTTACGACTAGACCATGAGTAGAAATCATATTTGAAAGGGGAAGGGGCACATGTTTTACTTATGGTCAAACAGGCAGTGGAAAAACTCACAATTTGGGTGATGACTTTTCAGGAAAGGACCAAGATTGGTCTCATCTAAAGGGATAAATGTGCTAGCAGCTCTAGATGTCTTTTTAGTACTAAAGAAACCAAACTATAAGAAGTTAGAACTTCAAGTATAAGTAACCTTTTTTGAAATTTATAGTGGAAAGGTATTTGATTTGCTTAATAGGAAGACAAAATTGATAGTGTTAGAGAAGAGTAAGCAGCAAGTTCAACTTCTGGGATTACAGGAAGTGGAGGTTCGATGCCTGGAAGATGTTCTGAAGTTCAGTGAAATAGGCAATAGTTGCAGAACCTCTGGTCAAACATCTGGAAATGCACATTCATCTCAGTCATGCAGTTTTTCTAATTATCATCGGAGGGAAAGGAAAATTACATGGCAAATTTTCTCTCATTGAACTGGCTGGAAATGAAAGAGGAGTAGATACTTCTAGTGCAGATAGGCAAACTTGGTTTGAAGGTACTGAAATTAATAAAAGCACTCAAGGAATGCATAAGAATAAACCTCATAGATAGAAATAAACCTCATACCCCTAATTTACTCAGGTACTAAGAGATTCATTCCTAGGAGAAAACTCCCATACATGCATGACTGCTATCTTCTCCCCAGGGATGGCATCTTGTGAAAAAAAAAAAAAAACATAACCTCTTAATACATTAAGATACTCCAATAGGGTAAAAGAATTGACTGTAGATCTAGCCACTACTGGTGATATCCATGCAATTATGCATCATCCTCCAAATCAGATTGATGACTTAGAGACACTGTGGGGTCTAGGGAGTTCACCTCAGAGAGATGACCTAAAACTCCTTTGTGAACAAAATGAAGAGGATGTCTCTCCCCAGGGACTGACTTTTCATG
Source organism: Notamacropus eugenii (assembly GCF_028372415.1). Lineage (NCBI taxonomy): Eukaryota > Metazoa > Chordata > Mammalia > Diprotodontia > Macropodidae > Notamacropus > Notamacropus eugenii. The sequence continues at coordinate 39,385,438 of NC_092872.1, read as the reverse complement.
AAGCTCTCTCTCATATGGAAGAAATGGAAGAACTAGTTACTGAAGATCACTGGGCAGTCTTCCAGGAATCTATTCAATGGTTAGAAGATGAAAAAGCTCTCCTAGAAATGACTGGAGAAGTGACTATGATGGAGATTCATATGCTATATGGTTTGAAGCTATTATTGAACAAAAGACAGACATTTTTACTGAACTTTGAGATGAAGTGAAATCTTTCCACATAGTTCTACAAGAATAAGAACTGGCCAGCAAGTACATCAATCCAAAGAACCCTTTAAAATGGGCACTTGTTGCTCAAGGAGCCCTGGAGCCCTATGGACTTTAACATTTCTAGCTTTAGCTACAAGGGACATTTGATCATTTGAAAACTTTTCTAAAGCGTCTGTGGAAGTGTCCTATTCTCCACCAGAATGGCATTTCAATTTGTAAGAAACACTCCTTGGTCCACAAAATGCTTCGTAGTCCAGGAGGCAGAACCAAACAAGACAGGGATTTCTGAAGCATTTCTGTTTGATGTTGCATTTACTCAAATTACATTTGGAGATGCTTGTCAATTTCTGTTTTTTATAATGAAGTAATACTGTGGACTTTTCTCTGAAGAAAAAACAAAGCCAGAGTATTTCATTTTAACTGTTCAGTTTTCTCACAAAGACCAGCTGAACAGTTTTAAATTGTGTTTGCATGCATTCATACCTCAACAGTCACTGAACATATCTTTTCCTAGAAACAGTTGCGCTCACCTCTTCCAACTTTGTGCCTTAAGACTATTGACCCTAAATTTCCTCTTAATGATTAATGTTACATTCTTTATTTGTCAGTGTAAATTATCATTATGGTGCATATATTTTTAATGTTCATGAGTAGTTCAGTTTGGAGGATGTCCCATCTCACTTAATGGAACTAAAATCTGTGACAGTAGACAAAGCCACTGGACCGGTCCATCTTAAATGTATAAAAAGAAAGTAAGGTAGAATTTTGACTTTAAATAATGTAAAGTGTGTTTTTAATTTCCTTAGCATTTTGTTTGTAAAAGACAAATACATAAATCACTTGATGTAAAATAAAAGATAATGAAATACAGAAGGAAAAACTCAATAACCGCCTCAACAAATGAAAAATGAAGAATAATATCCTAACTAAAACCTTAAACTTCAAATAATATTTTCTTCAGTTGAAAGAAGTAAATTTCAATGAAACAGATTTTCTTTCCCTATCACTTTTCTTTCTATGTACTTAAAAGCTTTTGTAATCCCTTTTGGGAAGGGGTGGGGTTTGCTGTTTTAAAATGATGATGTGGTACAGATCACGTTAAACCTCAGAATGCTGCAGTCTTCTGGAAGAGATCCATAATCATGCAAAAGAATTTGACCTAACTATCCAAAGAAGGGAAAACAAATGGGTAATGATCAAAGAATCTCCAAAATCTCAATTATGACATGCAGTTAGATAGAGTTCACCTGTCAAGATATATACCTTGGTGAGATGTTGCAAATAAACAAATTGGGCACAGAATTAAAGAAGTGGAAAAAGAGCCGGTTAGATTGCCTTTGGAGGAAATGTAAAAATTCTTTCAATGGCCCCCCAAATTAAGGCCGATCAGTTAACCAAGTCTACTGATTCAATCTCTACAACATCTCCTGCATCTTTCCCACTTCTTTTTTTCTAAGTGCCCATCCTAGTTCATGCCCCCATTACAATTTGCCTGGATATTGAAAGAAGCTCATAAAATATCTTCCTGCCAGTATTCTCTTTCTCTTTCAAGTCAGTTTCATAGAACTATGAGGGCAGCTAGGTGGTACTGTGGATAGAATACCAATGCAGGAGTCAGGAGGACCTGAGTTCAAATCTCACCTCAGACACTTGACACTCACTAGCTGTGTGACCTTGGGCAAGTCACTTAACCCCAATTGCCTCATCCTGGGTCGTCTTCAGTCATCCTGATGAATATCTGGTCACTGGTTTCAGATGGCTCTGAAGGAGAAGTAAGGCTGATGACCTGCACAGTCCTCCCTCACTCAAAACAAAGTCAAGTGCAAGTCATGTCATCATTTCTCTGATGGCATGGTCTTCTTCAGCAACGAAGGATAAACACACACATAGAACTATATTGCAAATATTACTTTCACAGAAGTCTACACATTACTCCTCTGGAATAAATCCTTTGGTTCCCTACTTGATCATGTTTAAATATTTGGGGCTCTGAGAGGGAGGGCAATGCCATACACCACTGGTCTCTCTACCAAGTATAGGTCTATGGACCTTGGACAAGTGATGCCACTGCCTAGATTGCCCCCAATGGCTTCCTGTCTTTTATCCTTGCCTGCTATATTCCAATATATTCCCTGCTAATCAAGCCTACACAGTTTCTCCTACTTCATTATCATCATGACAGTCCCCTTCTTCAGAAATTACCACTTATAACCTATCAATTCAACCCATAAATCTGCAGTCCAAAGTTTAAGGGTCTTTCCTAACTTACATCTACCTATCTCACCCTCCTGCTAAGCAAATCTCTTTGCAAATTTGCTTACTCCCACCTCAATTACTTTGCTGACACAATCCCCTCTCCTTGAAAAGTTCTCTCACATCCTTTCAGCTAATTCATAAATCTCACCCCCTTTCAAACTGGCAGATCATCTCCAATTCCTTCCCCTTACTCACCCAACAATTCTGATCAGTTGCCAAATCTTGTCAATTCTCCTTCCATCATCATCTCACATACCTTCCCTCCTCACCATCCACAGTCACCACTTTAGTTTAGGTGCTCATTCTTTCTCACCTAGACTAGAGCCATAGCCTCCTGTTGGATCTTCCTAACCTCAAGCCTCTCCCCAATCCAACATATCTTCCATAAAGTCATCAAAATGAATTTCTGATGGTACAGGTCTAACTTTATCACCACACCTCCCCTCACTCAATAAATGCCATTGGCTTCCAATGTACTTACAGGATCAAATAGATACTCCTCTATTTAACATTTAAATCTCTTCACAACCTGACCTCTTCCTACTATTTTAATCTTAGCATTGCTTCCCTCTATACACTGTTATTCAGCCCTACTGGCTTTCTTGCTGTTCTTTGTATATGATGTTCCATCTCCAATCTCCATGTCTTTGCATGGATTATCCCTCTTTCCTGCAATACATTTCTATTCCACTTTTGCTTCTTGGAATCCCTATTTTCCTTCAAGAGACAGACAGACAGATAGACAGACAGACAGACAGACAGACAAACAGATAGATAGATAGATAGATAGATAGATAGATAGATAGATAGATAGATAGATAGATAGATAGATGATAGATAGATGATAGAAAGATAGATAAAGAGTTACCTGGCTTTATCCACTTGGTTTTTTTCCCACCCCCTTACTGCCTCAGCTATTACTATATGCACTTTCAAAAGTACCTCAGATTATTTTAAGCATATGTTCAATATAAGTGTATACACAAGGACTGCTTCACATTTTTTCTACTGCCCAGTGCTTAACATAGTGTACATAGTACACAGTAGGCATTTAAATGCTTGTTCCCCTCCACTTGTTCCTTTGATGATTCATTGATTCAAAATCTCATTGTTTCAAAACCTGGATCAAAATTCATCTCCTTAGTATATCTTCTAAAAATGAATTCTTTTTATCTACTCAGTACTTACAAATTCAGTTCATATTATGTTAATTTGTGTATATTAATATTAATCTGTACAGATGCTCTTCCAAAGTTTTCTGCTGTACGCTGCTTTCTTTCAGCCACAGTGTCTTCTAAGCATTAGAAAATTTATCTTTATGATTAATATCAATTGCTTATAGAAATAAAGCTAATAGGACCTTCTTTCCAGGCTCCCTCTTTTTCTTGTCTTTATATAACTACATAGGCTTCTTCAAAATTTCAGGAATGATGACTATCTTTAAAAGCTGGTGAACTCTTTATGTGTTTTAGGATAAGTACCACAGGAGCAGCTAGGTGGCTCGATAGAGTGCTGGACCAGGAGTCAGGAAGATCTCAGTTCAAGTCTTGGTTCAAACACTGACTCTGGAAAGTCATTCTCTCAGTCTTTTCATGTGTAAAATGGGGAATACCATTTACATCACAGGATTATTGTAAGGATCAAGTGAGAAAATTTCAATATGATTAAAGTGAGAGAACATTATTTCTACTTCATTAATAATTAGTTATTAATTAATATTAAATAAGGATTAAGGATTGTTCTATTTCCTCATTTATGGAACAGGTCCTGTAAGCCCATCAGCCTCTAAAGGACATTGTTGATAGATGAGATTGCCCAAATCTTATGGGAAGACTTTAGAGGGTAAATGATCTAACCTACGTACATTTCTGCCCTAAAGTGGTAAATTCATGTCCTTGTACAGCCCGGTCCCTGTTGGAGTTTAGGGTGACCCAGATCATGAAAGGGAAAACCAAACAGCATTGTCTGGGTAGAAATGGATTCCTTTGTTCAGATTGCGGAGGTGACTGAGTCTCATGATCTAGTCACATTCTCAGTAGGAGTGGCTAAGAACTTTTAGCCCACCTCCTCATTTGAAAGTCTACCCCCTCATTAATTGTTCCACTCAGAATTGATTTTTCACCTATCTAGGCACCCCCTTTTCCAAAAGTATAGTAAGGCATGCAGTATCTCCCCTGGATGTCTTTGATTACTGAGAAAAACCATTGCCCATCAATTTATTGATTATCAGCTAACCTAATTAATAAATTGATTATTAATTACCTAGAAACTCATTCTCTCAGGCTTTTCATTCGTGTCAAAAGTTAAGTTTTTTTTGAGCTTCCTCCTCTCTTCTACTCTGTGGGTAGGGGGCTACAGTAATACTGGTAAATGGAGGCAGAAAAACTTTTTACAAGTTTATTTGAGTTGGAAAGTCTCATCCCCTCCTCACAAGCCCCACCTCCCCCACAAAGACCTAACCATTCCTCAAACTCCTGCCCTTATTGAGGGGCTTTTCCTCACATTAGAAAGGGATAAGCACAACTTTAAGGATCTCACTGTAGTGCATCTTGTCAGATCTCTCCTTCTAGTTTCCAGACTGATGACACACTGGGAGTGGGGGTGGGGAGAAAGAGAGAAAGAGGCAAAGGGAAAGTGGCAGAGACAGAAATAGAGACAGAGGGAGACACAGTGAGTCAAATAGAGTGCAAGAGAGAGCAAGACAGAGAGACAGAGACAGACAGAGAGACAGAATGTACAGCTATCCCTCCATACCAGTGACATCACAAGTCGAGTCCTGTCCCTCTCCCTGTCTCTTGTGTCAGAAAGGACGACTTCCAACCAAATTAGTTGCAAACGGAAAGTATCATTTCTCCAGTGATGCCCAGTTTTAAATGAAACGCATTGCAGAAAAACCAAAATACACTTTCCCAGGCCTTCTAATGGATATGGAATCTTCTCGCCTCCAAAGTTTTTTTTTGTTTGTTTTGCATGTCTCTGGTACAGTTATAATGTATTATTTGATATGAGTGTGTGTATATATTCATATAATTGCATATATAAATATATGTGGTTGTAGACATATAATGATTTCCTTTGTAATCCTGTGCATTAATGGTTAACACCATTAATCTGAGAAGGGGTTTAGTGGTTTCCCCAGACAGACAAAGCTGCCCAAGACTCAAAAAAAAGGTTAGGAATCAGAGTCCAGACTCATAGTCTGAGAAGTGCTGATAGAGGTTCCCAAGTGGAAAAAGTTTAAGAAGTCCTAGACTAGATGACCTCTACAATTGTTTTCAGCTCTAGGATATACTCCAGTTTGAGTCTAAAGTCCCACACAGGTGTCAGACAGCTTTGAAGGAGCTGAGAAATTGAGAGGAAAACAGCCTCTACCATGGTGTGTCTTATCCTCCAGTGGGAGCTCTGCCGAATATCTTTGCATGGTCAAAGCAGTTTGAGAACAATGAAATTAGGGAAGGTGGCTCCTTCCCACTCTGTGAATTAAAGACAGGACTTAGCTAGAGGTCAGGTATCAATGATAACCACAGCCCTGCTAACAGTATTTGTGAAGGAAAAGTAACGGGGCAGGCTGGGGGAGAAGTTATTTTAGCTTTCCCTTAAGAGCCCCTCAAGTCAAAAGACAGTGGTTGGAATCCCATCTCTGCTACATATCTTGTGAACTTGGATGATTCTCTTCCCAATATGGTACAGGGGATGAAGCACCGAATTTGAACTCAGAGGACCTGCCTTCAATTCCCATCTCTGAACACTTTCTACCTGTCCCTTAAATCTTCTAGGTCTTAGTTTCCTCATCTGTAAAATGAGGGAGCTGGACTAAATGACCCCTGAAGTCAATTACAACTCTAGATCCAGGATCTCCCTAAAAGAGAGCGCGGTCGAGGGGCCAGTCTAGGAATCACTGTTCCTAAGATCCCTTCCTGCTCTAAATCCCCAGAACCCAGGCCTGGGCACTTACCGTTGACACGGGAGACAAACATCTGCTCCGGCTCCTGCTCTGGCTGTAGGGATCTCTGTATCATGGAAATCCTCTTCCAGCGGGACCCTCCGCAGGTGAAGATCACCGCCCTGACGAACTCGCGGCCGCACAGCTTCATCGGTTTGTCGTCGATCCTCTGGGCTCCGAGCTCTCCCGGGAAGAAACTCAGCAGCAGCCAGGCCCCCAACAGGTGGGCAAACATCAGACGCGCTAGCATCCTCGCCCCGGCAGCTGGCACGCTCCCAGCTCTGTCCTGCCTCCTGGTCCGCTTGGCTGGACAGCTCTGCCTGTCAGTCCTCGCTCCTCTTCCGGCCCCTGAGCTTCTGGCAGGGCTGCGCTCCGTCCGTTGGTCTGCCAGTCCGCTTTCTGGGGCTGCCTGGTCCTGCCCTCTCTCTGCCCTGGACTCTCTCCTGCCCCTTTTTATAGCCTACCCGCTCCCACTCATCTCCACAATCAACAGGTCTCTTTCCCCCTCCCCCTTTCCCTTCGTCCTCTCCCCTCCCCTCCCCTCCCTCCTCCCTCAGCCCACACCCCTATTCCCCAGCCCTTCCCCCACCCCACTCCCAGCTCAGACCCATCTAATTTCCCTGTTCTTTACACATCTTTCTCTTGGTGGACGCTCGCGTCTCAAAAGGATGCACACACACACACACAGACACACACGGTTTAGAACTAGAAGACAACTTCAAGATTATCCTATTTCCCCTAAATTTTACAGAGGAGGAAAATGAGGCCCCCAGAGGCATCCTTTGAACCCAATTCTTGGACTCCAGAAGCAGCGTTCTTGCGCTGTACGGAGATAACTTCAGTCCCCCTTTCAATCCTCCGGCTAAATGGCTTGGTTTGGGAGGCTCGGTGATTTTTCTTTGGAACAAAGGGAAGGCAAAGTGACTTTGGTGAAGTCCGGTGAGGAATGCCGGAAAATGATTGCTTCTTACTTCTTATTTTCCTTCCACTCTTCATCTTTTAATTTATTTGGGGGGGGGGGAGGATGTTTACCATAGGAAACTTCTCATATGGATACTCACTCCATTACTGTCTTAGAAAAGCTACCTTGGGGCTCCTCATCTTGTCAAATGATTCGTGTGGACACTTTCTGGAGCATACTAAGGGAGTTGTGTATTTGTGCAGCATTGTGGTTTCTACGCCTGACATTTTTTACTTGCCAGAGATAGGTAGGGAGCCCTGAGAAGTGAGTGGGATCCTAGAATCCTGGGCAGAAGAGGATGTGAGGAGTTTTCTGTATTGAGTATCGTTCTTTCTTAACGTCTTCCTGACAAGATTTATTTGTCCGACATACTAAGTTACAGGTCCTGGTCTGACTGTCTGTCTGTCCCTCTGCCTTGTCTCTCTTTCACACATGGTGTTTCCAATGTTCTTCATGCACACACATATGTATATGTATGTGTGTATATAGTATGTATCATATAGGTTCATAAATATAATGTGTATATGTCTAGATATAGTATCTATACAATCTGTACTAATAGAATGTGTACATATGTGTATATGTAATATATAATGTATATGCATGTATGAGGGATAGTTTGGTGTAGTGGGTACAGAACTGACCCCAAAGTCAGAAAGATCTGGTTTTAAGGGGCACCTCTGTTGGGATGACCCTTAACAAGTCACTTCAAGCTCTAAGCATTATAAATTGTAGAGAGTCTTCTCATCTAGGATTCCCTATAATAATGAAATCACAGGTTAAGTATCTGTCTCTATGTACTGAATATCTAATTGATTGCCATTTTTTTAAAAGTGTCCATTACTAAATATGGAATGTATTAATTTTTATCTAAATGTATATGCAAGTTCTTGGAGGGTCAGATGCAGTATTTTCATAAAAAAAACTTCACATGAGAAATGGACTTCTCCTTAAGCTTAATTAGGATCTGCCCCACCACAACCTCCCAGGTATCTAAACTATATATATATATATGTATACACACACACACACACACACACACACACACACACACACACATATATAATTGTTGGAATTCTTACTGAAGCTGGTAAGGCAGAAAATACCCTGACTTCAGAGTCTGAGGGTATGGGTTTGAATTCCAGCACTGTTGTTTTTTTTTTTAACTTTTCAGTATGTAATCTTAGGAAAGTCATTTCTCCTCTATAATCCATAGATGAGGACATCTCTAAAACAAGAAATCAGACAAGATGATTTCTAAGGTTCCTTTCATCTATAAATTTTTAGCAGCTGTATAATATATATGTGTGTGTATGTAGATATATACATGTGTGTGGTATGAAGAGAAGTTTTCCTCATTGAGTATCTTTCTTTCTTAATGTCTTCCTGAAGAGATTTATTTTGTCCTACATACTTAGTTACATGTCTCTGTCTGTCTGTCTCCCTCTCTGCCTGTCTCTCTCTCTCACAAAGTTCCCAAAGTCTTCATGCACGCATGTATGTATATATGTATATATATTTATATATAAATTTTCTCGGTTCCCACAGGAAGAAACCCTGAAAAAATTAGGGTAGATCTGAAAGCATGGGCAAGGAAATATTGTGGTATATATAAAACTGTGACCCAGAGTACTAATATTCTTCTGTTCCATTGTTCAGCACCTCCAGTGCTGGACCTATGGGTGACACTCAGTAAATGCCAGCTGATTGCTGCTGGGCATTCATTTTCATTGCTTTCCCATGCATTCTCCCTTTGGCATCAGGAAGTACTAGGGGAAGCATTTAAAAATTCTGAAGTTTGGAGAATATTTGGGGAAAAGATAAGTGATTTTCAAAACCTGTTTTTAAGGGTGTGCTCTGCTGTAAATATAACAAATGGCCTCTCGTTAATAAAAGATACAAATACACTGATGACTTTTTGTTATATAACTAATCAGAACTGAATGAGTAAATCTGAGTGGGAAAGACACAGTATTTACATAAGAGAAAGGGTACTAAAGTGAATTAAATCCTTATTATAAAGAAAAAAAAACATGTGGTTCCAGACATCCTGTGATCACTATGTGTTTCACACATAACACCTTAAATTGGTGTTAGTGACAACAGTTCAAATCAGCCTCTTGCTTTCATTAATTATCCAGCCAAGCCATGTAATATCTGAATTGTCCACTAGGAGGTGTTCTCTTTGAGAGACATAGTCAGTCTGTCCAACTCTTCATGACCCCATGGGACATAGCAAGGCAGGCCTTTTTATCCTCCATGATGTCTCAAAGTCTGTCCAAGCTCATGTACCTTGCTTCCATGACACTATCTATCCATCTCACCCTCTGCTGTTCCCTATTAATTTTGCCTTCAATCTTTCCCAGAGTCCAATGATGTACTTAAGCTTCAGCATCTATCCTCCCAATTCTTTAAGTATTGACTGATTTGATCTCCTTGTTGTCCAAAGGACTTTCAAAAGTCTCCTCCAGCACCACAATTCGAAAGCATCCACTCTGGGGTTAGTTGTCTCTAAGGAGATGACTTAGGCAGGGACTGCCTCTACTAAAGTCTTCATTATCTTCTTTGGTCACCAGAGGGTGCTCAGTCTACAACCATCTAAGCTATTCTCCTTCTCTGCCTTGAGGCAGGACTTCAAGAGAGGTACTAAGCAGTTTAAATCCAAACTTACTTCTTGACCCCTTCTCTGGTCCTTTCCTCTGCCCCAGAATCTTAATGCCTATGCAGGCTGGTCTCCAGTAGCTATTGAATCCCTGGCTATAACCCTCATGTCCTGCTGCCCTGTTTTAACTCATGGAAGTCCCATACTCAAGCCATCTAACAAATACAACAACTGTATCTCAACAAGTCCAGCTCTAATACAGCCATTGGTTGCTTCAATTCTCCACACTGCAAGCAGAGTAATAGAAGGGAAAGTCTCCCAACTCTGTATTCCAGTGTACACAGAGTATCATCTCAGAGTTTCCTGCTCCCTTCCTAGGACCCTCACAGAGGAGGTGTGTCTAAATTCTCCACTCTCCTTCAGGAATTGCCATCACCTTTGGCCTAGAAGTAAATAAAAATTTAAAGATGGCATGATCACCTTGCCAACAAAGGTCATATAGTCAAAGCTATGGTTTTTCCAGTAGCAACATATAGCTATGAGAGTTGACTGTTGGGAAAGCTGAACACCACAGAACTGACACATCCAAATTGTGAAACTAGAGAAGACTTTTGAGAGTCTCTTGGACAATAAGGAGATCAAATCTAGTGATATTTAAATTAATTCGACTATTTACTGGAAAGTCAAATACTGGAGCTAAAGCTTAAATACTTTGGCCACATAATGAGCAGACAAGACTCATTGGAAAAGATCCTGATGTTGGGAAAGATTGAAGGCAAAAGGAAAAGGGAACAGCAGGGGAAGAGATGGATAGATAGTATCATGGAAACAACACGTATGAGCTTGGACAAACTTCAAGAGCTTAGAAGGCCTCTAATCTATGGTCCATGGGTTCAAATCATTACAAAATAAACAAACAACCCAACAACAAGAAGTAACTTGTAAATGGATTAAGGAAAGATAATTTTAGAATCACTGGTCTATCTGAAAGCCGTGAGCTATCCTCTACTATCCCAAAAAGAGTCTGGATATCATATTTCAAGAAATTATGAGGGAAAAATTGTCCAGATCTACTAGAATCAAAAGGAAAGTGAAAAAAAGAATGAATGCCCCAGGAACCTCATGGAAGAAACCAAAATGAAAACTCACAGGAAGTTCCTGACAAAACCCAAAGTTCCCAGGTCAAATGAAAAATGTTCCAAGCAAATAGAAAAAAAAAGCTAAGATGGCAAGGCATGGCCTGGCATGGCATGGGCACAGGTTTTGATCTTGAGAGTCAGAAATTCCTTTTTGCATTTTTACCTTTCAATTAAGAGAACCATTTTTCTTGCTTCTCATCCTAAGAAAAAAATATGCAAGAATTAAATATTTCTTGTCTTTTTTTTTTTAATGTCAGAATGACATTTAAAAATTTAACTAAAAGATAAAAGGAACCAATAACTTTATATATTAATGTATTTCATTCATTTATTCAACAATATGTAATGGCTACTTTGTGTAAAATATTGGTCTAAATAAGAAATAATTTCTGGCTCCAGAGACCTCACAACCTAGTGAAAATATATACAATTCACTGAAGTATAAAACATTGCGTGAGAAGTGCATTTAAAAATGCAACACAATACTAAAGGGTAAATAAGACCAACAACTAGGAACATAAAGAAATCAGGAAAAAAGAAAAATTGCATTTGAAATAATGCAAACTGAAATAAAGCAAAGCCTGAAGAATACGTACCCTGACTACAAACAATGAATAAAAAGGAAAATGAATGGGGAACAATGGATAAGAATCCTGGTGGAGACATGGAGTAGACGGACAGAAGAGTTCTTAGACTATTTTACACATCGAAATGAATTGATTTTAATATAAATAGTTATTTAGCAAGTTTAAGTAGTTGTATTGTTTAGTGTTAGTTTTTTATAAATAACTTTAAAAAATTATAAGTATATCAGGTAAGTAAAGTTCTATAAATGACATGAAGGAGAAGGTCAAAATCGCTTGGGACAAGACTAAAGATCAAGGAAGGTTTCATGGAAGAGTAGATAACATTTGAGTTGAGCTTCAAAGGAAGGTGAAAAGATGGAGAGGTGATACTATATATATATGGAACCATGGTCTATTTCAGCCAAAGAGCTAATGAAGTATTTTAAATACTCATTGATTTTCCTCTAGTGGGACACAACTATCTGAAAGATAAAAATCAAGACTTTATTTGGAGTCTTGTGAAAAATGCTTTTTACAAGAGCACTGGGGATTAATTTTATAGCAATTGTTTCTTTCAACCAAGGGCAAAAGATGTACTCAACTTTACTGTATTCACTCTCTTCTGTTATAGGAAACAATTGTACGGAAGAATTAATTTGAGTTCTTTGTGGTCTGTCCACTCAGTATGTCAAAAGACAAAGGGGTTCAGTGGATCATGCAACATTCCTTATCAAAAAAGGGGGGGGTGTGAAATAATGAAGTATAGTATGATAAGCCTGTGCACTGACTGTGCTGTGCTGTTTAATCAGAACAGTGCTAGCTGACAAGGTTCATAATATCCCTGATAAACTGACTCTGCAAAGGACATCAGTAGAAAGTATAGGGTATGATGCATAAGCAAAGATGATTTTTCTGTGCCTGGTAATAAGCTGAGTTTTCTGCGATGACTATGTGGGTCATTTGGATTCTGTGTGGTTGTCATCAGCAGCATTATCTGCGTAACTACTGAGAGAGATGTCCTCAGACAATAAAGGACTTACAAACAGAGTTTATCTAAATCATTATTTTATGTTTTATGGATCCCTTACAAAGTTGAACTCTCCCTAAAGAAAGATGACACCAGTTGCCCAGTAAGATCAATAGAGCATGTGCAAACAAGGTGGTCTGATGGAAGGCTTCCATGGGGCTGCCATCCCACCAAGGGAGAGCATTGTTTGCCAGAAGAATTCAATTCAATTCAATATGAAGTGCTTACTGTGCCCAAGGCATTGTTAGGTGTTGGTGCTGCCTTAATGTAGAAAATTAATAAATGTTAATTCTCTGAACTCATTTCTATATAGGAAACAAAAGGATCACAGTATGGGAGAATTAGATTTTGTCCCCTGTCCAATCTATTTATCTAAATGGGGTTAAAATTCTGTCTTTGCTGCTTATCATTTGTATGATTTTGGGCAAATTACTTACTCTTCCTGAGTCTCAGTTTCCCCATCTGAAAAATAATCATTATGATAACAGTGGAATTTATTTAAGTGTTTTAAGGTTTATGAAGAGGTCTATATATTATTTCATTTGTGGGTTGGCCAGCAATTCTCTGTAAATGTTTAACAACCAGTTCTCTGGGGGGAAATGTACACATGCACTTTTAAGTTTAATCTACATTATTAACATTTTATTTATCATTTTAAGTCTAGATCATCAATAAAACAGCAAATCAAGCTCCAATTCATAGCATTAGCCCATTTCCAATACTAATACTGAAAATTTAACCATAGTCTCTCTCAAGTTGAGCTGGCATGAATTGGCTCAAGCACAGATATACATTATCTAATGAAAAGACAGGGCTATAATTAGCTTTTGCCATAACTTGGTTAAATTCTGTTGACCAGTAGAGGTTATGTATGTGTGTAGGGGCAGCTAGGTGGTGCAGTGGATAGAGCACCAGTGCAGGAGTCAGGAAGACCTAAGTTCAAATCTCACCTCAGACACTTGACACTCACTAGCTGTGTGACCTTGGGCAAGTCACTTCACCCCAACTGCCTCATCCTGGGTCATCTTCAGTCATCCTGATGAATATCTGGTCACTGGATTCAGATGGCTCTGGAAGAGAAGTGAGGTTGGTGACCTGCACAGCCCTCCCTCACTCAAAAAAAGTCAAGTGCAAGTCATGTCATTATTTCTGATGGCATGGTCTTTTTTGGCAACAAAGGACGAATGCACATGTATGTGTGTATGGGAGAGAGGATGTGGGGTTTGGAAGCATCCTCTATAGTGCAGAGAATAGTTACACCTCAGGTGAAGTCATATTAGAAAGGTATGGTCCATCCCCTAGAAGGTGTGAACTTCACCCTTATTCAGATTGTAGGGAAGGTAGATTCCAAAGGAATTCCACATCATCATATTAGTTCTAGCTGTGTCACAGTGGATAGAGCCTTGAGCCTAAAGTCAGGAAGTCCTGAGTTCAAATTTGATCTTAGACACTAGCTATGTGAAGAAACAATTTAACCATATTTTCTTCAGTTTCCTTATAAGTAAAATGAGCTGGAGACAGAAATAGCTTACCATGCCAATATCATTGCCAAGAAAACCCCAACTGGGGTCACCTAGTAAAGTGGTAAGGGCCTGAAATGTGGCAGGTGGATGATGATACATATGGAATGCACTATGGAAGGAGATGTCAGGTTCTGAAATAAAACAAAGTCATAAGTAGAAGAATAAAGTATTGAGATAATACAGTAACAAACCTGCCACCCTGGAGGATGTCCCATGAGGACAGAGTACAGTGGATTTCCCAACCAAGACACCCATGAAAGGAGGAGGAGAGAGAAAGGGGGTGGTATGAGGTAGCAAGTCATGGAGTCATGAGACCCCAGCAGCCCTTGGCAATCCAGGCAAGAAAAACCACTTCATTCTGGTTCTTTTGCCCTTCAAGCCATGAATTCCAGTGGAAGGGGCAAAGACTTTAGAAGCTGAAATCCATCTTAAGCTAGGTTCCTTTACAAGGTAAAATCTCTGCTTGGTGGGGAGGCAGGGGGAAAGAATTTAGGGTATGGTTCAGCTCAACCTAACCAAAAGTAAAATATCTCAAGAGAAGGAACATTACTGAAATTCTGACATTACTAGGATCACTAAGGGAGAGGCAAGTAACATTTGGTATTAACAAGTTTCTGTCATATTAACAATTATATTAGCAATTTTCTGTCAAAGAATTGACAAGGCTTGGTAATTGATCAGATATAGGGAGTGAAGTGATTTGAGGATGCTTTGAAGTTTACAAACCTAGGCGACTAGAAGGGTTGTAGTGTTCTCCAGAGAAATCGGAAGCTAGGAAGAGGGTAGGAGTTTGGAGAATAATGAGACAGATTTTCTGGCCTTGTGTCCATCTGGGGAGATGGAAGTTAAGTGGCACAATGCTGATCTGGAGTCAGAGGACCTGAGTTTAGATCTGGCCTCAGAAACTTACTAGCTCTGTGTCCCTGGGCAAGTCACTTAACTCTGCTTGCCTTAGTTTCCTCATCTGTAAAATGAACTGGTGAAGGAAATGGCAAACTACTCCAGTATGTTTGCCCAGAAAAGCCCACATGTGTCATTGAAAATGACTGAACAATAAAAAAAGGGTGCAGTATTAACTAGATGGTTAGATTATTGGATGATTAAATTATGGGAGTAGATACTCTCAAAAGCCCCTTACAGTTCTAACCTCTATGAACCTATCTACATTGAGCTTTTTATTGTATATAGATGAATGATGATGGGCTTGTTCTGAACTAGCCACAATCTCTGGTATTATGCAAAAAATCAGTATAAGGGTAAACATTTGGAAGCTGTCTGGGATTAGAGCTCTGGTTTGTGATTATAGAACAGATGAAAGCCAACTGGCCAATTTGTGCCTTCAGCCATGACCTTGGCCCCTTTATCATTTGTTCTCTGCTCATACGTCCTTTACCATCTTTTTATTTCCCACCTGTGTGCCCTCCTTGGACTTCTCCATTATGCTCCTGCACACATTCCCTTCGCTATATCCTCCCAGTCTCACTTTTTAACTTCCTTTCATGAACTATCCTCTTCCATTAGAGTGTGAGCTCCTTGAGGACAGGGCTTAATCTTTATTTTTTTTTCATATCTGTATCCCTACTGCTTAGTACAGTGCCTGGCACACAGTCACTTCTTAATAAAATGTTTATTGACTTTACTTTGAGCATCTATATTAATTTACACTTCCAAAGCAGATATATTTGATTTTTTTGAGAAATACCACTTTCCTCCACCACACCTGTGCCTCCCTGAGGCTGCCACTGTCTGGCTCTTACCACCATCAGTCTTCTTCTCCTACTGCTGCTACCACTACACTTTTCTTTCTTTTTGCCTGATACACTTTTAAGGCACTTGACTTGTTTTGACTCCAGCCCTGGTCCCAGTCTTGCCTTGAAAGAATGGTATATGGCTTAGAACTGGAAATTAGAGATTATTTAGGCCAAACTCCCTTACAAATGAGGAAACTAAGGCTCAGAAAGGAGGTCATTTCTTAACTTTACATGGCTAATGTGCTAAAAACTAAGATCCAAACCTACATTCTTTGATCATCCAGTTATTTTCCCACTCACTATATTCTTCCATAAGGAACAGTGACACAGAATGCTGAGTGCTTTTTTCCAAAAAAAGATCTGGATAACTGTTTTTCAACATAAGTGGTCGTTTTGTAATTCTATGTATTTTAGGCATTTGTTTGACTATTGTTTTAGTCATGACTACTAATTTATAGATGTAGATTTATGAGCTATTATGAACGTATGCTCCAGATACTATGCAGTATTATTGTACTCACTGTGACCTTTAGACCCATAATGAGAAGGCACTTTTCCTCCACTAGGTCAACCTTTCTTGTCCCCTAACAACACCTTCTTCCCATTCCTCCCACAGCAACAAGCTTTGTGAAGCACCTACTATATGCCAAGCAAGGGCAGTGGACACTGACAATACAAAAGCAAAAATGGCAGCCTCCACATTCAAGGGACTTAAAGTTGATTGAGAAAAAACAACATGTGTATGATGGAGATGGGATCTGGGCCCCTCAAAGGAAAGGACCATATCTTTGGGACTTGGACCCCAAAGCCCCTGAACCCAGATCTCCGGCATTTCATTCATTCTAGTCAATAATCCTTTTAACTGCCATTTTACTGTGGCTCCCTCATTTGTCTGTTCCTGGCCCACCCCAGATGACTTGCCATTTCTTAATCCCATCCAGATCTTCTCACAATCTTTCTGTATAATATATCAATTTTGCCCTCATCAAATGGGCTGATTTCTTAAGAGTTTGATCCCCTTGTACTGCCATCACAAATAGTGCAGACTCACTAGAAATCTTGCCCACCTCAAATAGTGTCTTAATAAATTTACTGCTTGGACTGAAAGAAGACTTGAGTGGTCAAATTCTTTCAAGGTGCACCCTTGTGCTGTACCCATGGATTTCCAATAGCATAAGGAAAATTAAATATTAAAATATATACAAAATAATTTCCTGAGAGGCATTTGCAACTGGGGAGCAGAAGAGGCTTCTTGTTTAGGAAGTGGTGTTTGAGTTGAACTTTGAAGGAAGCTAGAGGGAGGGAGGGAGGGAGAGAGGGTGGGAAGGACTTGAGGTATGTGACCAATCTGTACAAAGTCATGGATATAGGAACTACAAAGCAAGTCAGTGTGATCAGAACATTGAGTCTGTAAAGGAAAATACTGTGGAAGACCAGGATAGAGGCATTGTGAAGAGATTTAAAGGTCAGAGAGGAGCACTTGGATTTGTCCTAGGAGCAGCGTCCAGGAGGGGAATCCTGTGCTTTAGGAATAACAGTTTGGCAGCTATAGAGAATGGATTGGAGAAGAGAGATATTTGAAGCTGTGCGATCAATAAGGAAGTTACTAAAATAAATCAGGTGAGAGGTGCTGATATGGTAGGTGGAGAGATGATCCATGTGGAATATACTGCGGAAGAAGATGTCAAGTCCTGAAATAAATCAAAGCCATGAGTTGAGGAATAAAGCATCTTTAATTGAGATAGCAAAGTAGCAAGCCTACCACCATGGGGGATGTCCCATGTGCACAGAGTACAGTGAATTCCCCGGTCAATAGATCCATGAAAGGAGGAGGAGAGAAGAAGAAGGTAGTGTGAGGTCATGAGACCTCCAGTGACCTTTGGCAATTCAGGTAAGGAAAGTCACTTCATTCTGGTTATTTTGTCCTTCAAGCCATGAATCCTAGTGGAAGGGGGTAAGGACATTAGAAGCTGAGATCCAGTTTAAGCTAGTTTCCTTTACAAGGTAAAATCTCTGGGTGGTTGGGGTGGGGGGCAGGATTTAGAGTATGGTTCAGCTCAACCTAATCAAGAGTAAAATATCTCAAGAGTAGGAAAGTAAAGACATTACTGAAATTCTGACATTACTATGATCATTAAGGGAGAGGCAAGTAACATTTGGTATTAACAATTTTCTCTCATATTAACAATTATTTTTTTGAAAGAATTTTTATTCTTTTTTTTGTTTTCTGTAAATCTGTTTTTGAAATTTATTTATACATATAGTTTTCAACATTCACTTCCATAAGTTTTAAATTTTCTCCCTGAGCTGTGAGCTCTTCCACTCAGCGTGCACTCACCTCCCCCTGCCTCCAGGGACAGCACCACCTCCTCTCTCTCTCTCAAGGGTTTAAGCTTGTCACTTCAAAGTTCACCATGGATGATGATATTGCCATTTTCATTGTTGACAATGGCTCTGGAATGCGCAAGACTGGCTTTGCAGGAGACGATGCCCCTGGGGCCATCTTCCCCTCCATTGTTGGGTGCCCTAGACATTGGGGTGTGATGGTGGGTATGGGCCAGAAAGACAGCTATGTGGGGGATGAGGCCCAGAGCAAGAGAGGTATTCTGACCCTGAAGTACCCCACTGAAGATGGTACTGTCAGCAACTGGGATGACATGGAGAAGATCTGGCACCATACTTTCTACAATGAGCTCCGTGTGGCCCCTGAAGAGCACCCTGTGCTGCTCACAGAAGCTCCCCTGAACCCCAAAACCAACAGAGAAAAGATAACTCAGATAGTGTTTGAGACCTTCAACACCCCAGTCATGTACGTTGGCATCCAGGCTGTGCTGTATGCCTCTGGTCATACCACTGGTATTGTGATGGACTCTGGTGATGGTGTGACCCACACTGTGCCCATCTATGAAGGTTATGCCCTTCCCCATGCTATCCTCCGCCTGGATCTGGCTGGTTATGATCTGACGAATTACCTCATGAAGATCCTGACTGAGAGAGGGTACAGCTTCTCTACCACAGCTGAGAGGGAAATCATGTGTGACATCAAAGAGAAACTGTATTATGTTGCCCTAGACTTTGAGCAGGAGATGGTTACTGGTGCATCTAGCTCCTCTCTGGAAATGAGCTATGAGCTTCCTGATGGTCAGGTTATCACCATTGGCAATGAGAGATTCTGGTGCCCAGAAGCTCTCTTCCAGCCATCTTTCTTTGGTATGGAATCCTTAAAATCCATGAAACTTCCTTCAGCTCAATCATGAACTGTGATGTTGACATCTGTAAGGATTTGTATGCCAATATCATTTTGTCTGGTGGTACCACCATGTACCTAGGCATTACCAACAGGATGCAGAAGGAGATTGTAGCCCTAGCTCCCAGCACAACGAAAATCAAGACCATTGCCCCACCTGAGTGTAAATACTCTATCTGGTTTGGAGGCTCCATCCTGGCATCTCTTTCCACCTTCCACAGACGTGGATCAGCAAGCAGGAGTTTGATGAATCTGGACCCTCCATTGTCTACCACAAATGTTTCTAAACGGACTGCTTGTGTTTTTTTATTTTTACTTTTTGTCAAAAGAGTGTGACATGATAATTGCCCCCAAAAGAGATGAGATTAGCATGCCTTTATTTGTTTTTGCTTTTGTTTTTTTTTGTTTTTTGGTTTTGTTTTGGTTTTTTTGGAGCTTGACGCAGGATTTAAAAACTGGAACTATGAAGGTGATGAGCAGTCTATGTATATTGGAGGCAAGCATCCCCAAAGTTCTCCAGGGTGTCTTCAGGACTCTGATTGGACATTCGTTTTTTTTTCAATAGTCATTCCAAATATTGCATGATGCCTTGTTACAGAGTTACGAGCCTCCATGAAAGCTGTTCTCTACTTGAGCAAAGGAGCTAAGTAACAAATCCAGATGGGGAGGGGGGAAGGGGGAAAGGTACTAGTATTGCTTTGCATGTAAATTAATGTAATCCTTTAAAAAAAATTTTTTTGTATTTTCCACCTTAAGACTTGTTCCTTTTTTTAATTGTCAGCCATATTGAATGACTCCCTAAATTCCCTTCCTGCCCCCAATATAGATGTGAATGAAGACTTTACAGTCTCCCTGCGAGCTTTATGAAATTGATGCCAGTAATTGGGGGAGGGACTGTACACTAACTTACGACCAGTTCAAATAAAAGTGCACACGTTAAAGAAAAATAAATAAATAAATAAATTTCCTTCCCCCTCTATCCCCAAGATGGTATGCAATCTGATATGGACTCTACACATACATTCCTAATTAAACACATTTTCAGATTAATCATGTTGCATAGAAGAATTATAACAGATGGGAGAAACCATGAGAAAAAATAACATAACAAAACAAAACAAAAAAGAAAATAGTCTGCTTCACTCTGCATTCTAACTCCACAGTTCTTTTTCTGGATGTGGATGGCATTTTCCATCATGAGTCCTTTGGAATTGCTTTAGGTACTTGCATTGCTGAGAAGGGCTGAGTCTATCAAAATCAGTCATTGTACACTGTGGTGATTGTTTGTGAGAACAATGTTCTCCTCATTCTGCTCACTTCACTCAACATCAGTTCATATAAGTCTTTCTAGGTTTTTCTGAAATCCTTCTGTTCACCATTTCTTATAGCACAATAACATTCCATTACATTCATATACAACAACTTGTTCAGGCATTCCCCAAATGATGGGCATGCTCTTAATTTTCAGTTCTTAGTCACCAAAAAAAGAGCTGCTATAAATATTTTTGTACATGTAGGTCCTTTTCCGATTTTTATGATCTCTTTGGGATACAGCCCTAGAAGTGGTATTGCTGGGTCAAAGGGTATGCACATTTTTATAGTCCTCATAGTTCATTGTTGTGAGCTAATCCAACCATTCTGGAGAGCATATTAAAAATTATATTAACAATTTTCTGTCAGAGAATTGGAAAGGCTTGATCATTGATCAGATATAAGGAATGAAGTGATTTGAGGATGCTTTGAAGTTTACAAACCTAGGCAACTTGAAGGATTATGGTGTCCTCCAGTGAAATAGGAAGCTAGGAAGAGGGTAGGAGTTTGGAGACTATATGATGACTCAGATTTCTGGCCTTGTGTACATCTGGGGAGACCAAGGTTATGTGGCACAATGGATAGAGTGCTGATCTGGAGTTAGAGGACCTGAGTTCAGATCTGGTCTCAGAAACTTACTACCTCTGCAGCCCTGGGTAAGTCACTTAACTCTGTTTGTCTCAGTTTCTTCATCTGTAAAATGAGCTGGAGAAGGAAATAGCAAACTACTCCATTATCTTTGCCAAAAAAAAAAACACCAAATAGGTTCACAAAAAGTCAGAAATGCCTGAACAACACAGGTGGGGAAACATCTCTAGTCTATTGTTCATTTGTTAGGGTTAGGTTGTGAAGGACAATGAGACAAGTCTTATTAAGGGAGGACAGGATTGGTAGATGGGAAGGTTTGTGGGTTATGACAGGCAGTGAAATGTATGGTACAGTTAGGGAAAGATAAGTCAGTTAAAATACAAAAAGGAAATATGGGGGGGGGGGAATAATTATGAATCTAGAGGAAAAGATGAGGCTAAAATCCAGGACCTCAGGCCTCCCAGAAGAGACAGGCTTGGTGCCCAAGGGCTCAAGCCCAGATGGAGGGAACAAGACTGAAAAAAGATCCATTTATGTGGTTGGTTCCTTTTCTTTAAGGGTTGACTTAATGAATATTTCCTGTGAAAATTTCCCCAACAGGATTGGTCTATACTTACCAAATTTTCATCAGATGGCCCATAATTCTTCGAAATTAATTGAAGTTCTAAAAGTATCTTGTGGGGGGAGGTGGTGGAGCAGAGCTAAGATGGTAGAGTAGAAGGACTGACCTGTAGAAGCTCCCCCCGCATAGCTCATAAAATACCTGTAAAAAAAATGACTCTAAACAAATTCTAGAACAACAGAAGCCACAAAATGACAGAGTGAAAGACATTTCCAGCCCAAGGAAGCCTGGAAGGCTGAGAGGAAAGATCTATCACCCTGGTTGCAGGGCAGAGTGCAACCCAGCCTTGACCAAGCAGCACACCTCAGAGAGTGACAAATCCCTGGCAGCCACTGCATTTCCCAGATCCATCAACCCACAAATGCCAAAAGCAGCTTCAAAGGTCAGTGAGAAAGTGCTTTCACCTGCATGAGAAGGGAATGCTGTCTGGCCCTGGCAGTCCCAGGGCAGCAACAGTTGCTGCAGCACAGCATCCATTTTAGGAACCCTCAGCCTAAAGTCCCTGAGGAAATTGCTCCTCTAATCGAGATCTCACCCTAAGTGATGGCCCTGGGGTGAGGAGGAGTGTTGGCTGGTACAGTGGCTCGACCACTGTAGAGCTGATGGAGGCTCTAGAGACGGAATTCTACTCACAGATCCTGGGCAGAAAAGAGTGCTTGTGGTTGCTTCCAGACCAGAGCACAGGCCAGGAGAGGAGTAAACTCCTCTCCTTTGATTGTACCACCTTGGAGGAACTGAGAACTTACAGGTCCCCAGAGTATACCCTCCTCTTGGAAAAAGGACTCAAAAGTCAAGTAAGTGGCTGGAAAAATGCCAAAAAAAAAAGTGGGGAGGGGGAATAAGACTATAGAAGGCTACTTTCTTGGTGAAGAGATATTTTTTCCATCCTTTCAGATGAGAAAAAACCATGCATAATATCAGAGGAAGACATAAAAGTCAAGGCTTCTGCATTCAAAACGTCCAGAACAAATATGCAATGGTCTCAGGTCATAGAAAAGCTCAAAAAGGATTTTGAAAATCAAGTAAGAGAGGTGGAGGAAAAAATGGGAAGAGAAATGAGAACAATGCAAGAACATCATGAAAAGCAAGCCAACAGCTTGCTAAAGGAGACCCAAAAAATGCTGAAGAAAATAACACCTTTAAAAATAAGCTAACTCAACTGGCAAAAGACGTCCAAAAAGTCAATGAGGAGAAGAACGCTTTAAAAAGCAGAATTAGCCAAATGGAAAAGGAGGTTCAAAAACTCACTGAAGAAAATAGTTCTTTAAAAATTAGAATGGAGCATATGGAAGCTAATGACTTTATGAGAAACCAAGAAATTACAAAACAAAACCAAAAGAATGAAAAAATAGAAGACAATGTGAAATATCCCATTGGAAAAACAACTGACCTAGAAAATAGATCCAGGAGAGATAACTTAACATTTATGGGTCTAC
The DNA here is from genome assembly GCF_028372415.1 of Notamacropus eugenii. Classification (NCBI taxonomy): domain Eukaryota; kingdom Metazoa; phylum Chordata; class Mammalia; order Diprotodontia; family Macropodidae; genus Notamacropus; species Notamacropus eugenii. The sequence continues at coordinate 39,362,256 of NC_092872.1, read as the reverse complement.
CTGAAAGCCATGATCAAAAAAAAGAGCCTGAACATCTGAAATTATCAAGGAAAACTGCCCTGATATTCGAGAACCAGAAGGTAAAATAAATACTGAAAGAATCCACCAATCACCTCCTGAAAGAGATCCAAAAAGAGAAACTCCTAGGAATATTGCAGCCAAATTCCAGAGTTCCCTGGTCAAGGAGAAAATATTGCAAGCAGCTAGAAAGAAACAATTCAAGTATTGTGGAAATACAATCAGGATAACACAAGATCTAGCAGCTTCTACATTAAGGGATTGAAGGGTTTGAAATTAAAACCAAGAATCACCTATCCAGAAAAACTGAGTATAATATTTCAGGAGAATAAATGGTCATTCAATGAAATAGAGGACTTTCAAGCATTCTTGATGAAAAGACCAGAGCTGAAAAGAAAATTTGACTTTCAAACATAAGAATCAAGAGGAGCATGAAAAAGTAAACAGGAAAGAGAAATCATAAGGGACTTACTGAAGTTGAGCTCTTTGCATTCCATGAAAAGATTTTATTTGTAACTCTTGAAACTTTTCTCAGTATTTGGGTAGTTGGAGGGAATACACACACACACACACACACACAGAGCACAATGTGAGTTGAATAAAAAGGGATGATATCTAAAAAAATAAAATTCAGGACTGAGAGAGGAATATATTGGGAGGAGAAAGGTAGAAATGGAATGGGGCAAATTATGTCTCATAAAGGAGACAAGAAATGGAGGGGAAAGGAGGGGAGGTGAGAGGGAAAAAGTGAAGCTTACTCTCATCACATTTGGCTTAAGGAGGGAATGACATGCACACTCAATTTGGTATGAAAAGCTATTTTACACTACAGGAAAGTAGGGGAGAAGGGGACAAGTGGGGTGGGGGAATGACAGAAGGGAGGGCAAATGGGATAAGGGAGTAATTAAAAGTAAACACTTTTGGGGATGGATAAGGTCAAAAGAGAGAATAGAATAAATGGGGGGCAGGATGGGATGGAGGGAAATATAGCTAGTTTTACACGACATGACTATTATGGAAGTCTTTTGCAAAACTATATATATACATCCTATAATGAATTGTTTATCTTCTCAGAGGAGAGGGAGGAAGGGAGAGAAGTTGGAACTCAAAGTTTTAGGAATGGATGTTGAAAATTGCTTTTGCACACAACTGAGAAATAAGAAATATAGGTAATGCGGTATAGAAATCTATCCTGCCCCACAAGAAAAGAGAGCAGATGGGGATAAGGGAAGGGAGGGGTGTGGTAGAAGGGAGGGCAGGTTGGGGGAAGGAGTGATCAGAACGCACAGTGTTTTGGGGTGGGGAAAGGAGAGAGATGGGGAGAAAATTTGGAACTCAAAATTTTGTGGAAATGAATGTTGAAAACTAAAAATAAATAAATAAACATAAATAAACATTTTTGCTTATTTAATTTTTGGAATAAAACAAGGGTTTTTATAATAGCATAATGAAAAAGATGATTGCGCATGAAAAAAAAAAGATTTTTGTTATGGGGTAAAACCACCCCACCTCTCACTCCAAGCAACCAATTCTACTCTTAATTAGATCGAATTGTTTGGCGTCAAGTCTAAATCTGACTTTTTGTAACTTCTAGCCACTGTCCTTAGTGCTGCTTTCCAGGGCCAAAAAAATAAGTATAATCTCTCTTCCACAGAGTAGCCATTTAAATACTTGAATACAATGATCACATTTCCTCTAAACTAAACATCCTCAATTCCTTCAGTTCCTCATTCTGGTTGCCTTCCTCTGGTTACTCCTGAGATTATCAATGTCCTCCCTGAAATGTGGCTCCCAGATGCCACACTCTCCAGCTGACTTTTCCCAGTTTCCAAAGCTTTAGTGTCTTCTTTGGAGGCAGTTAGGTGGTGCAGCAGATAATAGGTCTGAGCCTGGATTCAAGAAGACTTGAATTCAAATTTGACCACGGACACTTTAGCTGTGTGACTCTAAGCAAGTCACTTAACCCCTGTCTTCCTCAATTTTCTCAACCATAAATAATAATAACATCTACCTCCAGGGGTTATTGGGAAGATCAAAAGAGAATATTTCTAAGACACTTAGTATAGTGACTGGTATATAGTAGATACCTAATAAGCGTTTCCTTCTTTCCCTTCTAAGATTATCCTTCATCTACTCTGTATGTCTCTTGTATAGATCTCTTGATGTTCGTATTGTCTCCTCCATTAGAGGACCCCCAATCAACCTAACCTGCTGTAGCTCAGAACTTCTGAGCTCAAGAGATCCTTTAACCTTAGTCTCTAGCAACAGCCGAGTGTCACCATGCCCAGCTACACCTACTTGAATTATGCTCAAACCACCACATTTAAATGGCAGTAGATTTTAACTCTTATGTGATATAAGGACCACTAACAGGAAAATTAGGTATTGTGACCTGGTGGATAGAGATCTGACCTTGAAACCAGGAGGAGCTGGGACACCTTGGGCAAATCATCTAACTCCTTAGAAAGCTCGACCAGTGGTGTCAAACTCCAATGGAACAAGGACCACTAATCCCTATGTAAGGATCCTTGTGGTCACATGCTAAAGTTTTAAATATTATGTTATCTGTTTTATTTTATTTTTTTTATTTTGTTAAATATTTCCCCATTACATTCTAATATGGTTTGGGCTGCACGCAAGCTTGTTGTGGATTTGATGCCATTTCCTTGTCTGGATGTTCCCTTTACTAAAGAAATCTTCCCTCCCTCGTCCTAATAGAAAAATTAGATTCTTCGTATTTGTAATGAATGCTCCACCAAAATATTATATGAGACAGAGGATATTAGAATCATAGGATTAAGAGATGGACAAAATATAGTTCAATCTCTTCAATTAACAGGGGAAGAAACTGGGGTTCAGAGAGTCATGTAGGAACAGTTAGACAATGAGCTATAAAGAACAGAAAAACAAGTGAATGAATTTTTTAATGACCTACAACTATAGTAGAATTATAATTTATAATTGGAAAAAACCTGACCCATGCAAAGCTGGACTGAAGAGGATATGTTCTTCAAATGCAAATATAAACATCTTCAAAGTATAAATATTTGCAAATATATTAAAACAAATGCAAATAAAATACATGAAAATATAAATATCCTAAAAGTCATTGAAGCAAAAATTTCTCAGAGTGGCTCTGAGTTCAGGGGTTTGCTTTTAGCCCCAAATTGCATAGTGTCACTAAGCTGTGATAAGGGACAGTAAACAAAGGAATTTTGAAATTAAACTATTTATATTGGGAAGAGCCGGCAACACTGTGAGGTTGACGGATTCACTTCCTCACTGGATTGTATTAAAAAAAATCCCAATACCTTTTTTTATTGCTTCTCTTCCTGTCACAATTTAATATCATTACTTTTGCATCATCTCCAAAGTGCGTGGAAACAGAAGCGTTGTGACTCTTTGAAGGCTGGATAATAAAGAAAATTGTTATATAAGTCGAATAACTTTTAAATCAACGTTTTATGTCCAACCCTGGCAGGTCATCTTTTAGTAATCCACCATTTATTTGGTCTGGGCTGAGAGTTAAGATGTTTCAAAAACAGCTGGGAGCTGTTTATTACAACCAGAAAGGGAAGGAAATTGGTCTTGAATAACGATAAAGAAAAGTTGAAGTAATTGAACTCCTACTTTCAATGACCAGATGAAAGTCACCGATTCATACTTTAGCCATACGATTACCCAGGAAACAATCAAATAAAATGAGGGTAGGTTTAAACTCAGGGAACATAGGATGTTACAGCTACATGTTATGTGATATACCTAAAAGATACTACTTTAAGGTTGACTTGTCAAAAATTTAAATTTCCAGTTAAATTTATCGCTTTTGGTTGTGTGTGGTTGGGATTTTTACGTAATCCAAACATTCCAAGAGGCAACGCATCACTCCCAAGCAGAATTTAGGCCCCTTCCAGCATCTTATTTGGTTGTTCAGTTTTTCAGTTGTGTCTAACTCTTTGCGAGCCCTTTGGGGACTTTCTTGGCAAAGATATTGAAGTGGTTTGCCATTTCCTTCTCCAGCTCATTTTACAAGTGAGAAAACTGAGGGAAACAGGGTTACGTGACTTACCCAGGGTCACAGAGCTAGTAAGTAGCTGAATCTAGATTTGAATTCAGGTGTCCCTGACTCAGGTGTCCAGGCCCAGCACTTTATCTGCTGTACCCCCATCTTCTCTATGGTCAGAGGTCTATTCATGCCATATATATGGACAGGTGTAGAGACATAACATGGTGTAGCAGATAGAAGTTTGCCTTTGGAGTCCAAAAGCCTTTGAAAAAGTCTGAGCCATGCCTCTGATATATACTGACTGTGATCTTCAGGAAGGGCCCTTTAAGTGCCTGGACCTATCTCTAAAATGGTAAATTCCAGCCTGGCTGCAGATCTCTTCTGTGGAGGAAGTTTTCCTGCTAGAAATTCTCCTACCCCAATAAAATGACAGGTCCAGACAAAATAAAATAAAATTAGTTCAGCTCTGGGTTCCATCTCCTTCAGGAAGCCTCTCTTGGTTTCCTCTAGTTGCTTGTACTCTCTTTCCTGAAATTACTTTGTATGTACTTTATAGCTTTTTATGTGCATATTCCCTCGGGGCAGGTATGTCATGCAGTGGTTAGAGCGCCAGGACGAGAGTCAGGAAGACTCACCTTCCTAAGTTCAAATCTGGCATCAGACATTTACCAGCTGTGTCACCCTAGGCAAGTCATTTAACCCTATTTACTTCAGTTTCCTTATCTGTAAAATGAGTTGGAGAAGGACATGGCAAAACGTTCCATTATCTTTGCCAAGAAAACCCTAAAAAGTGTCATGAAGAGTCAGACATGACTGAAAATGACTGGACAACAACAAATATTCCTCTCCAAATAGAATTTAAGCTTCTTGAGGTCAGAGGTTGTTTCCTCTTTGCCACTGCATTCCTGGTGCCTGGCAGACATTAGGTGCTTGATACGTGCATAGGGAATGATTGGATAAGAACTGGATTTGAGTCCTGATTCCATATACTTTTCCTCATCTATGAATGGGGATAATATTTGTCCTACCCACACTATATGGGATTTTAAGGGACAGAAGTGCTTTGTAAACCTTGAAGGACTATAAGAATGTGAACTATTGTTATGATTTGCATTGAGAGTGTCGCCAAGGGAAGACTACTTGTAGCTGGTTCTTTTTGTTCTTTGGATGCTTCAAGCCACGATTCCATTGCCCAATGGACAGTCCAGTGTCCAATAACAGACAAAGTCAACACAAGACAATTTGACAAGGGAAGGAACAGAGAGGGACTTAAGGAAGAAAGGTGCCATGGAGGAGGGATCCTCTGAACTGAGCCTTGGAGGAAGAGAAGAATTCTGAAAGGTGACCATATGGGAGAAGATGGGCATCCTAGGAATGGGAGCTGGCTTAAACCAGTGCACAGAAGCTGGAGAAAGCATTGTCTAGTTTTCTATCTAGGAACTAAAGGACCTTTGAAGGCTCTGATATCCTGTAGACCTATCTTGGTGGGTTTGATGGAGGGAGATCTTTCTCCAGAGCAGTGGAGGAGTTTAAACTTATCAGTAGTAGAAGTATGAATGTGCACATCCTACTGGAGCCTTGTGTACCCCATGGCTTTCTCATGCTCCCTCTTGGAATCCCCAAGTTCCTGGAAAGTTAGTGAAAGTGTCACCTTCTCCACAGGCCTTTTCTGATTGCTCCTAGTTGTATTTCACCCCTCCTATATTTATTTTGAACCTATATTGTATATAATTATTTGTGTACATGTTTGTCTATCCCAGGAGAAGGTAAGCTCTTAAAGGCAAGGACTATTTCGTTTTTGTCTCAGCACTTACAGTGTCCAGTACAGTGCCTGGCACGTTTTTAATTATTGTTCTTTTTGGATATCTTTCAGTTGTATCCAGATCTTCATGATCTCATTTGGGGTTTTCTTGGTAGCAGTTGTGAAGTGGTTTGCCATTTCCTTCTCTAGCTCATTTTACAGACAGGGAAACTAAGGCAAACAGGGTTAAGTGACTTGCCTGGGATCACACAACTAGTAAATGTCTGAGGCTGGATTTGAACTCAGGAAGATGAGTCTGCCTGACTCCAAGCCCCACACTCTAACCACTGCACTAATAGCTACTTCCTTTGGTCATCTTCAGCAAAGAAGGACGAACATACGCAGCTACTTCCTAGTTGCCTAGCTGGCATATAGCAGTTGCTTAATAAATGTTTGTCAAATTGATATTCTAGTGAAAGCAGGATGTTATTTACCTATATTTCCTGAGGGACTCCTAAAAATCTCCATTACATAAATTTAAGAAACCAAGCCCTAGAGGACTTACTGCTTTGATGGCAAGAGCTCATGCCTTGACCCATTCCCTTCCACGACCTCCCACTTGTGGTTGTCTCCAGCAGCACCCACTACATCTAGTCCTGGTTTTAGCTACTACCCCACCAGCCACTATGAGAAGAAGGTATAGATATACCCTTTCCAATTCTGGAACTAAATAAATTTTGTCATTGTTTCTGAAAATGGTGGTCAATGTATATGGGTTCCCTTTAACATCCATAAGGATTTTCAATCCAAACTATTCCTTCCTGGCTACCATTCCTCTATATGCATGGCCTCCTTCCATTAAAATGTCAGTCCCTGAAGGAACAGACTTTGCTTTTGTATTTGTGTCCCTGGAGCTTAACCCAGTGCTTGGCACTTAGTAAATGCTTAATAAACTCATTCATTCACTTGTTTATTCATTTATTCATTCTGATCTCCATGTTCTCTGACAGTTCTATTTCTTCACAGTGTTCTGAAGTCTTTACTAAATGACCACAATCCTCCACTGCCAATCCTTCCTAGACCATGGCTTCCTGATGATACACCCAGATCATCGTAACATCACACAAAATGATGAGACAGATTGTGAAGTTAGAGGTCAGATTATCTGCCTTGCCCCATGACTAAATTGAGTAAAACATGTTCTCAGGATACAGCAAACCACAAATGAAGGCCTCTGAGTAAAACACCAGAAGAAATACTGTAACATCTAGTCATTGAACACCATGAGCCTTGTGGCAGGAAACAACCTTGCTGATCAGTTTGTTTCCCAGTGGAAACATAGGTAGAGGCAGCATTGATAGAGTGTTGAGCTTGGAGTCCAGAATGCCTGGGTCCAAATTCCACCTGTCATGTTTCTTAGTCATGTGATCCTTAACATGGTCACTTAACCTTGTATCCTAATAATAGCTAGCATTTATACAGTGCTTTGAGATTCATGAAGTGCTTTACAAATATTATCCTCATAACAATCCTGGGAGGGAGGTGCTACCATTAGCCCCATTAGGAAACTGAGGCAGGCTGAGGTTAAGTGACTTGCTTCATGTCACTCAGCTAATCAGTGTCTGAGGCTGGATCTGAATTCAGGTCTTTCTGATTCCAGAACCAGCTTTCTGGGTATTGTGCCACCTGTCCTACCATATATGAAGCCACTGTAGCCTATGGTATGTACTCCTTATTGACTTTGAGCATGTGTAATGCCAAGCAAAATAGGGTCTTTTGCTGTTTTAGTATAAGCAATTTTGCCTCTATTTGAATGTGATTAAAGAGGATCTTTTTCACCCATGATGGGCCTGTTCATTGTGGGAAGCTTGATTTAGGGGAGCTGTTTTGTGGGAGGGTCCCAAGTACCTTTTGTTTTTTCTATTGTGGCACTGGGTCAGAGGGTCATGCCCTCTGGCTCTAAAAAGTGTATAAATATTCAAGGGTGAAGTTTTACTTTGGGGCTTAGTTTTTGGAAGAAGGTTTGTGTGCCAGATGAGAGTCTGGGAAGCTGCTAAGCAGCCCCCCACCCTCTTTGAAAACCCAGATGTTCCCTCTCTGATAAAGATGTATGTGTGTTAATGGTCAGACATTTTGGAGGCATGTCTGTTGACTTTTGATTTCTCTGTATTTTCTTTGAAGTTCAGGGTGATGACTTGCCTGAATTAGGTGTTTGGTTAAAGGAATGATACTTGTGCTTGGTTAAAGTGATTGTTAGCCCCTCAAAAGTTGCCTTTCCTTTTATGAATGCAGATCTAAGAACCTTTGGCAGAAGGCCCCACTCCTGTGCATGTTCGGGTGCTTACTGTTACAGAGAGTCACCTCATCTATAAATGGGGTTGAAGTAGATTACTTTGGTGGTCCTTCCAGCTCTATATATGACACTATGAGATCCCAAGTCACATAGGTTCCCACAAAGGGAGTTCCCCCATGCTGACAAAAATCACACATTTGTGTATGTTTTCTAATAATGGAATCATAAACATTGACACAAGATATAAAAAGAGATAGGTGAAATATCATGTGTTGTGCAGTGAAATCCTGTGTAATCTCAGTGGAAAGACCACTTCGTTTGAATTTGGAAGTCAAAAGTCATGGGTTCAAATACTGGCTGCTATTTATTATCTCTATAATCTTAGGTCACTTTCCTTTTATGAATTCCGTTCTATAAAATGAGATGGTTGGACTAAGTGATCTTTCAGATCTCTTTCCTCTCTAAATCCTGAGATTCTTCTACATATCCTCCAATAGAAACCCAGGAGACACACTCTACTCACAGTATCAAGGAGATGGAAGAGACCAAAAGGACCATCTTTTTCAATGTAACACACTAAACAAGTGGTTATCCAGTTTTTGTCAAAAGACCTCTGGTGAGAGGCAACTCACTTCTTGAGACAGACCATTTCCCTTTTGGATGACCCTAGTCATCAGGAGCCTAAATCTGCCTCTCTCTCCTGAGACTTCCACCTATTTTATGCAGTTATAACAAGTCTAGTCCTTCTTCCACAGATGAACTCCTCAAATACTCAAAGACAGTGTATTCCTCACCCTCATACCCTCACAACTCTTCTTCAGGCTAAACATTTTCTGTTTCTTGTTCAATTAATTCTCATACAACAAGTGTTTGAGACTCTTCCCCTTCTTACACACTTTCCTGAGGCTGTTCTCTTTATCAATGCCCTTGTGAAAGGCCATGCTAAGAACTGAACACAATCTCATAGACTTGGGTAGATCCCAGGAATCACTTTCCTAGTCTCATGTACAATGGCTCTCTTAATGCATTCAAAGATCCCATGGCTAACTAATATTGAACTTTAAAGTCTACTGAAACTCCCAGATATTTTTCAGATAGACCTTTGCCTAGCCATATCTACTTCATTCTTAAACTTGCAAAATTTATTTATAGAAAGTTAAGTGAATATTTATTCTGACTAAATAGTAAATGTCATCTTCTTGGATTTGGCCCAGTGAATCTAATCTCATTTAAATTTGAATTTAAAAAATCAAAATGCTAAGGTATTGAGGTTGACCAGTGTCAGCTACTGTAAATGTTCCTGTTCATAATTTCAGTCTTGGGAGAAAGTTCAGTACTTCAGGGGTATGTGATTTCCTCAGGGAAATTTCCTCCCTCCAGTCAAACAGGTTGCAAGCTCGCTGATTTAATAGTCACATTGCTGTGCACAAAAAATTCATCTCTTTGGATCTAGCCAGGCTGGTTCTTGGACAATGGGCAAATACCTAAAGCCTTTCTCTCCTGGAAGAACCTACCGGATCTTGGGCAAAAGTCATGAAAAATTTAGGCGCCTCACTTCCATGCCCTGACAATGTATTAGAGTTGAGTATTTAGTGGAGAACAAGTCATTGAGCTAAAAAAAATGATTAAAATTAAAAAGCAAACAAATAACTTTGGGATCATTATTGTACTTCTCCAACTATAACCTGAGTTGGATGTAAGTCTGTGAAATTTCATGCATTTCTTTTTTAAGTATTTTATTTGTATTGATGTCTTCTTTCCCTATTACTTTGATTTCCCAATATATTCCTCTTGCATTCTCTCTGCAGGAATAGGAAGTAACAAGGTGGTACAGTGTGGATACAGTGTTGGCTTTGAATCAGGAAGGTCTGAATTCAAATTTGACTTTAGACTTTTACTGTATAACTCTGGGCAAGTCACTTAATCTCAGTTTCCTCAATTGTAAAATGGAGAAGACAATAATACCTCCCCTGAAGGTTGTTGTGAGGATCAGATGAGATAATATATGTAAAGTGCTTAGCACACTGCCTGATACATAGTATGTACTTCATAAATTGTTTCCATCCATTCTCTTCCTTTTCCTTCCTTCCTTCCTTCCCAGTGAGTCATCTCTTATAAAAAAGATTTTAAAAGAATGAGAAAAAAAAATCTCTGTTCAACATAATTTGCCAATGCATAAACCATGTCCAACAGTATGTGCAGCCTTATATAACTAAAACATCCTTCTCTGTAAAGGGAGGATGAAGAAGGCATTGCTATTAGCATTGAGTTTACTATTGTGAACAGTAAATTCTTAGGATGTATGTATTGTGAGATTACTATGTAATGTTTGTATATGTATTAGGTTTCAGCTTGCTTTTCTTTCATCTCCACAGTACCACTTCAAGCATATGAGAACTATATACAACTATACTGAGAACTGTATTTACATGCAAGGTGTGTGTGTGTGTGTGTGTGTGTGTGTGTGTGTGTGTGTGTGTGCTCCCATTCAAGACAAATAATTCTCTCGGAGCAAGGCTGGCTATATCTTACCTGAGGATTCTAGCATCCAGGGGTTTCTTTTTCTAACATAACCTGCTCAAGCCCCTGTTCTGGGAACAACCAATGATTTGTACCACAGATCCATGTAACAGCAACCAAGGTGGAATTTTTGTCATTTTTCTTTTTTGGAATTCAATTTCCCAGTCTCTGGCTAAATGGTAAATGTCTGAAGGATTGATCTCCTTTGTTCCCTGGTCATCCACAGCTGTGATGCATCAGGTGTTGAGACACAGTTTTCATGTCTTTGGGCACTAAACCTGTCAGATGCCAAGTTTGGGTGCTGTGTACGTGGATTCATGCCTTTGCGCATGGCCTCTATATGCTAAGCCACACACACACACACACACACACACACACACACACTGTAGCCAATCAGGTGCCAAGTAGAACTGTATATAGAGAGCCGGCATCAAAAGGGCAAGCCATCAGATTCAGTGGTGGACACTGGCAGCAGCATCAGAAACTTGCTGAAGGAGCCTTGGGGCTGTGAAAGTGAATTGAGATGGCAGTGCAGATAAAGGGTGTGAATATTGTTATTGCCCTATTAAGCTTTGTTTTCCCAGGGATGGAAGCTGGGGGTAGGAGCCCCTGGAGCCTGCTGTCAGGTAAGAGCAGGGAGAGCTTGGAATGCAGCTGTCCCTTCCCTTGTGAGTTGAGACAAGGAGAAAATGACACTTGTTAGAAAGTTATAAAATTGTACATACCCTTTGACCCAACAATACCACTATTAGGTCAATTTCCCAAAGTAATCAAGGGGAAAAAAAGAAAAAAACCTATATGTTCTAAAATATTGATAACAGCAGCTCTCTTTGTGGTCGCAAAGAGCTGGAACCTGAGGTTTTGCCCACCAGTTGAAGAATGACTGAATAAATTGTGGCATGACTGTGATGGAATATTACTGTGCTGTAAGAAATGACAAGCAGGTTGATTTTAGAAACACATGGGAAAACTTGCATGAAATAATGAAGAGTGAAAAGCATAGAACCAAGAGAAGATTGTATACAGTAATAGTAATATTGTTCAAAGAATATCTGTGAATGACTAAGGAATTCTAATTAATATGAATATTCAAATCAATTGCAAAGAACTTAGAAAGACATTTTCTACTACCAGAGAAAGAACACACATATAGAAGTGTATATGGTGTGATTCCACATAGATATCTGTGTCAAATGTTAGCTTTCTCTAATGTGGGTTTGGGAGAAAGGGAGGGAGAGAGCTCATAACTCAAAATGCAAAATGAATAAATAAATTAGTGGATTGTAGTGCCAGTCATGGCAACACACTTAAGAGCTGCTGCTGTGAATAATTTTAAGGGTCTAATCACAAGGTATAATGAACACTATTTATTCAGAACTAAACCTTATTCAAGAAAGTATAGCATAATATATATATATGCATATGTATGTGAGCTCACTATATATTTGAGATATGAGGCCTTTTTCCAAGAAACCAGCTAAAAAACATTTTCCCCCTCAATTTTCTGCTTTTCTTCTAATCTTGGTTACACAGGTTTTATCTGCATAAACCTCTTTTAATTTAATGTAATCAATTTTATATCCCACAATGCTCTTTATCTCTTGTTTATTTATAAATCCTTCTCTTATCAATAAGTCTGATAGGTCAAATGTCCCATGATCCTTTAATTTACTTTATGTCTAGGTCACATATCCATTTTGATTTATTTTGGTAAACTATGTGAGATATTGGTCTATACCTAGTTTTTGCTGGACTGCTTTCAAGATTTCCCAGCACTTTTTGCTGGGAAATTGTGAGTTTTATACCAAATATGAGGTTATTATAGTCATTTGCTACTGTGTACTTTATAACTATTTTATTCTTATCCACCATTTTATTTCTTAGCAAGTACCAGAGAGTTTTGATAATTTCCAATTTCTAATACAATTTAAGATCTGGTAGTGGTAGAACTCCTTCTTTTATATTTTATTTCCATTCAGTTCCTTTGATATTCTTGAACTTTGTTCTTCCAAATGAATTTTTTTTTCTAGCTCAATGGAATAATTTTTTAGTGTTTTAATTGGGATGGCACTGAACAAGTAGCTTAGGTAGAATTGTCATTGTTATATTGGCTTGACCCACCAGTGAACATTATCCAATTATTTACTTACTCTCTATATAAAAACATTTCATAATTATGATTATGTTCATATAGTACCTGGGTTTGTCTTGGCAAGTATACTCCCAAGTATTTTATATTGTCTATGGCTAATTTACATGAAATATCTCTATCTCTTCTTGAAGGGATTTGTTGATGATATATAGAAATGCTGATGATTTATATGAGTTTATTTTATATCCTGTTACTTTGCTCAAATTATTGTTTCAACTAACTTTTTAGTTGAAACCTTAGAATTTTCCAAGTATACCATCATATTGTCTTTATTTCCTTGTTGCCCATTTAGAATCCTTCACTTTCTTTTTTCTTCCCTTATTGCTATCGTTAGCATTTCTAGTACAATATTGAATGATGCTGGTGATATTGGGCATCCTTGTTTCACTCCCAATCTTATCGGGAAGACTTCTAGCTTAACCCCGTCATAGATAATGCTCGCTGATTGTTTGAGGCAGATGCTTCTTCTCAGTGTGCAGATATTTCTGAATATAGTATGACCCTTTGTTTCAAATTCTGAATAGAAAAGAAACTGAAAAGCTATAGATAGTCAATGCTGAGAGAAAGAACATACAATTCATAATAAAGATAATGTGGATGCAAAGAGAATCAAAGCTGGAAGGGGTGTGTGTGTGTGTGTGTGTGTGTGTGTGTGTGTGTGTGTGTGTGTGTGTGTATTTAAATTTGTTTCTGCCTCTAACACCCAATCCTCTCTCTAAGGTCTCCCTTCATTCTCTAAGGTCGCTCCCCTTCTGGCCCTGGCTTCTTGAAAGCTGTCTCTACAACACTGTTGGCACTGCACAAATTGTCCTGTTTATGCCCACTTCACTCTGCATTTTTCATACAAGTCTTCCCAGATTTCTCTGGAACCATCTGCTTTATGATTTCTTATACCAACATAGTTTCCCGTCACATTTAAAATGTCATAATTTGTTCAACTATTCCTCCATTGATATGTATGCCCTTAGTTTCCAATTCTTTGCCACTGTAACACAAATATTTTTGTACATCTTTAGAGTTTGCTTTGCTTAAATCAAATCCTTCCTTTAATCAAATCTCCATTCTCTTCTTTCTCTCCTACTTCCCTGTTGAGCAAAATGCACTTCTATACCCAACTGTATGTTTGTTCATAATCCTCCTTCTTTTGATCAATTTAGATGAGGGAGGTTCATGTTACTCACTCCCCTCACCCTTAACTCCTTGTTTGTGTAGACTTCTATGGATTTCCCTGTATTTTTCTCTTACCTCTTCTAGTGTATTCCTCTTTTCTCCCTTTCTATTCTTCTTTTAAGATCATTAAGACATAACAGAATCACTCTCAGGTCTTCTGTCTAATTAGGCTCCACTTAAGACCTCTCTTGATGATAAAGTTGTAAGGTGATACATGGATCATCTCTCAGTATTGGATTGGAAAGAATTTGTCCTCATTTAGTCCCTTATGACTGTTTCCTCATGTTTACCTTTTTATATTTCTCTTGATTCCTGTGTTTACAGTCACAGTTTCTATGCAATACTGATCTTTTCATAAGAAATGCTTGGAATTCCTCTATGTAATCTAAGATATATTTTTTTCTCTTGTAGGATTATACTTCTTCTAGGTAAATTATTCTGGATTGTAAGTCTATATCCTTTGCCTTCTGAAATATTGTATTCCAAGCTCTCAGCTTCTTTGTGGTAGTGGCTGCTAAATCCTGTGTGATCTGACTATGGTACACTGTATTTGAGTTCTTTCTTCCTGGATGCATTGGTAGAGGGATTTTCCTTATTTGGGAGATCTGTATAACAGTGAAATGACAGGGTCAACACCTACCCAGGAACAGGTAGGAGGAGCAAGAGCACTGGACCTGGATTTAGGAAAAACTAAGTTCAAATCCAGACTTATGCAAGTCTAACTGTGTAACCCTGGGCAAGTCACTTGACCCTTATCTGCCTCAATTCTGCCAACTGTAAAATGGAAATAATAATAGTATCTACCTTCTAGGCTTGCTGTAAGAACCAAATAAGATAATATTTGCAAAGCGATTAGCACAGTGCCTGGCACATCGTAAGTAAGCACTGGGTAATAACAGAGCTGCTAGTTTGCTTCTGTTCCTGCACCCTAGACACATTTAGGCTGTATATGCAAGACGCAATCTTAGCCTGGCACACAGCCTTTCCCTGTGCTGAATGGCTGGCCATTTCTGGCTGGATCTCATTCCTAGTGTCTGCAGACCTTTCTCTTTGTCTCCCTATGATTTTTAATTTATAATCTTACTAATAAATCTTCATTATGAGATTTATAATTTCACTATGATTTTTTCTTTGGGTTATCTAATCAAGATTCATTCTATTGTGTTTTCTAAATCTAATTGAAGAAGAAGTTGTGGGGGGTATGGGGAAGAAAGCTCTATCATCCTGATCTTGCCCTAGAATCTCAATTTCATTTAACTAATTAACATCCATTATCTTTAACAAAGAGATATTTCCTGAGATGAAGCAGGAACAGAAGTTACAAACATTTCCCATAATACTTGGAGGTACACTCTCCCATATACTACCTCAATCCCTGGGGAGAGTGGGTTCAGATAAAACACACTTCTACACAGTAGTTGCACCCCATTTTCCCTCTCCCCACAAAAGTTCACTTTTCAGGGTAGTACAGCTTTTCTCTGCTACTCTTGGGTTGGGTCAAGTTGGTGTCTCTTTGATCCTCACTATCCAACAAATCTTGGCATGAATCCTACTCCCAAAGTTCCTGTGCCTTGCCATTCTGCTCTAAGTTTCTTAGGATGTAGTTATTTTCAATGCTAAAAGTAGGAAAGAAAAAAAAATTTTTTAAAAGGGCAAAGAAGAAAGGCCCTTATCCATGGACCATCACAGATGAGGAGAGGCTGAGGCAACTCCCCACTCAGAAGCTTACAGAATCACATCTCTCATCCAAACAGCAGTTGGGCAGGCAGGAGGAAGAATAAGAATCTTGCTTTGGTTGGTTATTGCCTCTTAAATGTACCCCATTTCTAGCTAAGCAGTCAATCAACAGTCCATCTCTTCGACCCATGGCTAAAAGAGCAGAAGTAGTAACTGAATGTCTGTACAAGCTCTACATGGGGGGGGGGGGGGGGGGGCACTTCCATTAAATTTTAGTATATTTTTGTGGAACCGGTCTCCCTACCTTCTTTCATATGGGCTGGCATTAGGCAGAGCACACTATCTATGCTCTGAGAATTGAGTTTACATATGGAAAGAGTTACATATGGAAAGAGTAGCCCCATAACCCAGAGATGCACCTACTGTGAAATTGTGAATTCCTGCTTCCTCGATCTAGCCAAGACTTAGCTACATTAATCTCAAATCAGGAACTACAGTTTTGTGATGAAAAAGTACCATAAGTCACTTTCCCACAAAATCCAATAAATGTGAGCAAATGGGTGAATGTTTGACCAAGATAATCTGATTCAGGTTATCAGGCATTATAAAGGATGAGTAGGTTTCTAAGAAGTCATCTGTGAAATGGGGATTGTGCCCGCTTCCCTCCCAGGGTCATTGCGAAAGAACTGCTTTGTATAATTCAGAATTCCTTGTAAATGGGAATCCGTAGGTAAGTAAAACAAGGTTTCTTTCTGAGCAGCATGGCTGGAAGTCCCTTAGAGCTGCAGCCCCAGACAAAATCCTCTCAGTATCCTGCCAGATCCCAGCAGGAGCAACAAGCACCAGAAACTGTCTGGAAACCACCTCCCCCCCTCCAAGGACAGGGTAGTACCATAGTTCATCTATGGTACATTATGGATTAAAGAGGTTTCTGAGGGCTTTGGGGATTTATGTCACTTGTAAACATAGTTCCTGCTAAAATGCATCTCACTCTATGGAGTACTGTAGCCTATAAATTACATGAATTTAAAAGTCCTGGATCATCTTAGCAGGAACTATGATCACCAGTGACATAAACTCCCAAAGTCCACAAAAGCCTCTTTAATCCATGTTAAGACTGCTCTATAGGCAGAGGAATCTAAATCAGTCTTCTCTTGGCAAAACTTTGAAGTTGGTCATTTGTCTTTGTTGTGTAAAGGCACCCCCATTCCCCTTCAGTTTTATCACTTCCCCCACCTAGTACCATTCGACTTGCTCAGCTCTACCAACCAAAATGGAAGAGGACCAGGCTTAGCTCACATTTTAGCTAACATTCAGGGGTTCTCAACCTAGGATCTGTGAGGTTGCTTTTTTTAAATATGTTGTCAACTGCATTTCAATAGATTCGATTTCCTTTGTAATGCTTTGAATTTTATTTTATTTATTTAAAAAGTTATTTGGAAGACTTTACATGCTTTACCAGACCACCAAAGGTATCTATAACACAAAATGGTTAAGAACACAAGACTGGGACCAATGTTTACTCTCTCCTGGGTATTTGTATTTTTAAGGTTTTTTTTTTTTCTAATCATAAAATCAAAGAATTTATTTCCAGTTTTAGGAATCCTAGACAACAACAGAGCAAGCAGTGAAGATACTTATTTGAGGGGAATGGGTGAGTTTCTCTGGTCACAACCAAAAAAAAAAGAGGTTACTTTGCTTACAAATGAACTTTTTTGGTAGACAAACTCTTTTATAAATTAAGAGAGATACATTTTTTTTAATCTAATGGTTGCCTGCAGTTTAGTACCATTTGCTAGATTTTGCATAGCTAAATATTTGCTAATAATTCACATTTATATGAATTTAGTGTTCACATAATTTTCCTCATCACAACCCTGTAATATAGGTAGTAGTATAGGTATCATATCCATTTTACAGATAAGGAAACTGAGGCTTGGAGAGATGGCATAATTTACTCAGGGTCACACAACTAATAAGAGTATAGCCTAGACTCAAAATCAGGACTCTGTGTCCAGTACTCTTTAAATTGTACCATGCTGTTAAATTTTGAATCTCCACATTTGCCTAGTTACTCTGTCAAGCACAAAAAACCAAAATTGAAATTGGACAGCAGCTAACAAATTACATGAATTTAAAAGTGCCCCAACAGTTAGCACTTCTTCCACTGATGTAGTTCAGAATTCATTTATACCTTGATAGCCTTGGTAATGCTTGTCTATATCTCACCATAAGTCCTTCAAAGAGACCCAACTTTGATTCTTTTAATATTTTGTTTAACAACGTACCCTTGGTGGAGTTGTCTTCTTTGCCTCATTCTCATTACATGATCAATATTTCTCTTTTTCCAGTTGTACATATCCTTGATCATACCATTTACAGGATTTTTCTTATTCAGTCTACTTAGGCCTACCATCAACCTTTGTCCTACGGGTCATTGCACCAGCAGTGATTCTTGATTTCTTCTGAGTGTTCCATGTTGTCCTATATACACTGAAGATTGCAAAGGTCTTTTTTAAAACAGTAATCATTTAAATACTGGGCTACTCTGAATTGGTCTATATGCAGGGCTGGGGAACCTGTGGCCTTGAGGCCACATGTGGACTTCTAGGTCCTCAACTGCACATTTTGGATTCAGAGTGACACTTGAGGATCTAGAGGGTCACATGTGACCTCGAGGCTGCAAGCTCCCCACTGCTGGTAAAATTTGGATAGAAGCAATTACCAGGATTGCAGTTATATGTGCAATTTCATTTTCATGAGTTAGACCAGAACTATCCAGTCATGGTAGTAAAGCAGAAAAATATCTCTGTATCCATTCAGTGTGGTTGAGTGTTTCCCCATGGTTTGCATCCTACTAATAAATCTTATGGATAGATTCGGTGGAGGGCGGGGAGCAGGGAAGGAGCGGAATTACTGTTGCTCAAGATTCAGGACTGTCCTAACACATTCAAATTGCTTTTGGAATGAGTAAATGGAAGTATGGGCTGCACTGACACTTTCAGGGTTTAGTTTATAGTTTTTAGTGGATGAGAACAATGACACGAGAAGAAATGACATAATTTCTACTGTAATTTTGCTGGGAGACATGTGTAGGAACTAATTATCCATATTTCCACTTGTTTAAATTTTTGGACAGTGGAGAAATTCTAATGAGAATTACCACTCTTCCACAATTTTAGATTGTTTTCATTCTTCAGAAGTAGAAGGGGCACTGCTATTTTTAGACTCTGAGTGGTGATTAGTCAATATCCATTTATGAACACCTACTATGTCCTATTGGCCAACAAGTATTATCCATTAAGCATCTGCAGTGTGCCAGGTCCTGTGGTGAAAGCTGGAGATATAAGGAAAATGCTTTTAAAACCGTCTCTCTCCTCAAGAAGCTTACACTTTACTTATGAAGACAACAGGTAAATAATCATACATAAAAGGTATGTTCCTCAGCAAGTGGAGATCAAGCTATCCCAACTGGCAGACAACATGATGATTTACTTAAAATAGTGGTCTCGATCCATTACACTTCAGGAAAAAGAAATTAGACTTTCTATTTCTAATTCTTTTTTAAAAAGAAATTAAGCTTAGTTAATATTGAACACATAAAGATTTTACAAAATAATCCACGTTTGTTTCTTATGTCAGACAGTTAGATATTATATATGGTTCCCAAGGTATTCTGGGAAAAGAGGAGGTGCTTTCAATACAGGGGAATATTATCCTTACATATTCATTCATTTTCACTGTACTGCAACCTGTTGTAGGTACATGGGTTCAGCACAACAGATTTCTAGATCACTTATTTTATTGACTTTTAACGAAGTGAATAAATGACTTGAAAATATTCCTGCAAAGAAACTGCAGATTGAAAGTTATCCTTACATTGAAAAGAGTGGTGGAAAAATGACAGTGCTGAGCCTTATGCTTGGAGTGGGAGTTCTCTGTTGACCACATTCTGAGGTAAAAACAGAGAGAATCTAACTAGATAGGACAAAAATAGTTGGTCCAAAAAAGGGAATTATTAAGATTATCTTAAAAATATTTTTATATGCACTTTGGTTATGAACCTCAAACTTAAGAATATATTGTGCCTTGAGATATTATGACATTATGATTAGTAAGACATTTAAAAACTAAATTTTTGTATCTGAAAATGATGTGTGTCACCTATAAAACTCTCAGAGTACAGAATGCTGAACCCTATCAGTCAGGAAGACCTGAATTCAAATCCTGCCTCTGATTTTTACTAGCTGTGTGACCCTGGGCATGTCACTTAACCTCTGCCTGCCTCAGTTTCCTCATCTGTAAAATGAGGATAATAATAGCACCTACTACAAAGGTTTTGTGAGGATCAAGTGAGATAATATCTGTAAAGAAATTTGCAAACCTTAAAGCACTACACCGATGGTAGATGTCATCATCACCTTTATTATATATTATTATTATCTTTGCACACTTAGAAAAACTAACAGCTTGGGAACAGAATTTTCTAACCAGTTTAAGAATGAGTTTCAATGGGTTTTGAAGCCTGTGTTAAAAATATCTGCAACATCTTTCAAATAATTTGCAAAAACCATACACTGACATCGGAGAAGACAAACATGTGCTAGCTAACAAAATGAGCATCTTGATTTAATAAGATAATATACTATGTCGTACTTCCTCCATTTGGATCTATGCATCATTACAAAGTATCTTTTTCAGCCATGGCAGCCATTCATCAAAACCAACTGTCAAAAGAGCTTAGAACCAGACTTTCATATGACCCTATCACAAAGTGTTCAACCAAATTTTAAAAAATAATAAAGTATATTCAGTCATATAGATGTCCCTAAAATATTATTGATAGTAATTCCCCTGAATAATAGTAGGAACAAAAAGTTTTGGCAGGGTTAATAAATAAAATAAACATTATTTTAAAAATATTTATTCTACCTTTTTCACATTTCTACTTTAGATATGTTTTACAATGTATATAACATATTGGTACAGGAGTACATGTATAAGCTTTATAAATATATAAGTATGTGTATACATACATATATATGCATATTGAGAGTGCATGTTCAAATCTTTTTAATGACAAGTACACAATTAAAACAGTTTTGAAGTCACCAATTTATTAAGACCCAGCTGGCAACTGGGATAGTTGTGAACCATATTAAATATTACCATACGTGTCAGCACACATATCTGAAAAATGTGAAAAACAGAACTGTTGTCCTTGAAGTAAAAGGTAGGATACATTTTAGACATGATAAGTTTTAACTTTTTTTTACAAATCACATTATATCCAAAATATTGGTATCATTAAAAACAATTAAATAAAAAACGCTATGATTCAACCAAGTTATTTTTGTGCTTTAAATACAGCCTAGTGAAGTTGCCTTCATTTTTCTACAAAGAATTTGCTCTGAGCTTTTCTGGACTTTTCCACTGTTTCAAAAGTGATCATTCCTCTTGGCAGCTGCAGCTTGCTGCTTTCTGTATCCAGTATGTTCTCTGCTTCACCTAAAATAAAGCATGGGAAAGATCTCAAAGAAATTCTGGGAAAACTTGATGGCCAGAGCTTCTGGTTTGAATCGCGGAAACAAAACATCATCTCAACGTTCTGAGTCTCAATGAAGGGAGTAGATATAATACTATATACATATAGTATTATATATATATATAGAAATATAACGAGATAATCTCAAAGGTGAAACCAGCTCCAAAGCCAGCTGGGAGATAAACTTCTTCAAGCTTAGATGGGAGGTCCTTAGACTAAGTTCTGAAGTCTGACTCCTAGCTAGACTCGGCCATCACTTTGAAAACCTATCCTCCAGAAGACAAGGAGGTTCTGGTACAGGCCTTTGGCATATTGCCTCAAAACAAAATGAAATGTTCCATGACATATACTATCCAATAAAAGGAATAACTTTGGACAACTGCCTTTTTGCTCCCATGAGCCTTGCACTAAAGGTCAAGATAGTCAGAAATTCCTTATTTTCATTCTTTCTCTTCTAAAATCACCTTGAGGAGAAAAGAACTGTGCTCCAGTAGAAGGACCACTAGATGAGAAGGAAGGTTAACAGGTCTGGATTTTGTCTCCCTAGTGTGACCTTCAGTCACTTAGCCTAATTAAGATTCAGAACTGGAAAGGCACTTAAAGTCATTGAGTCACTCCTTAATCTTTCTCTTGTTTTGCTTTTCTTGAGTTATTTCAATCAAGTCTAAATCTTCATGATCCCATTTGGGGTTTTCTTACAAAGACCCTGGAGAGGTTTGCCATTTTCATCTCCAGTTTGTTTACAGATGAGGAAACTGAGGCAAACAGGGTTAAGCGACTTGCCCCCATGTCACACAGCTAGTAAGTGTCTGGGGCCAGATTTGAAGATGAACCTTCCTAACTTCAGATGTGGTACCACATAGCTGCCTAGACCTTCATTTTACAGGTGAGTAAACAGGCATCCAGGAGGATTACAGTGATATGTAATGACACAGGGATAACCAATCAGCAGAGCTGGGATGTGAGTCCAGGTTTTCTGACTGTAGGCCTACTGCACTACTACTGCACTTCTGTCCTCCACTCTGCCTCTCTGGCTCCTAGTTGCCTCACAGTAGAATGAAGGGGTGGGACTAGAATGATTTCTATAGTTCCTTCCAGCTCTAAGATGCTATGTTGCTTCTCAAGAAAGCACTGTGCTATCTTCCATTAAAAACTCTACAGGGCAATGCTATCAATTCCTAATAATAAGACTGATGATAGGGCATTTCATAAATGCTCTATCCAATTTTTTTTTTACTGATTTCAGTTCAATTACTAAATTAAATAGGATAGTTCAAAAAAAAAATTACACAGGTAGTCATGACCACTAAAGGCCATGCTTCAATGTAACATTATAATATACATACATACATACATATACATATATACTCATATACATACTTATATACATCCTAGTATGTCCTAAATTTCCCAGAAAACTAGTTTTCCTGATGGATATTAATTAGGTAAAGGCAAAAATTGTATTTAATTTACTGTTAATTGCCAAGATTTTATTTTTTCAAGGTTAAAAACTTTTATTCTTTAAAATACATAGCTATAATAAATTACTTTTAAAATATCCATCTCCAACCTTGTTCCTAGAAAATAAACTCCTCCTTCATTACTCACAAAATTCAATTAATGTGGTAAAATTAATTTGACATGTTTTTAGATAATGCATTATTTTTATGAGACAGTGTGGGTTCAAAGCTACATATAAATGAGACAGTTTAATCTTAGACTCATGAGATCTCAAGTTGATGAGCAAGATGAAACTGAGTCCGTGATGTAAATGGGATTTAATATGAGTACAGTCATTTTAAAATCTACACTCCATTGCTCATACACATAGTGCCCAAATTATGAACAGGCTGTGTTTCAAAAGTATGAAAATCTGTTGTCTGGAACTTGGCCATTTTCCCAAAGGCTCAGTGTCATAAAGGCTGGTTAGCTTGCCAGGTCAGCACACCAAAGCCTAATTAATGAATTACCTCTAGCCTCTAACCATCCCCAGCTAAGGGAGCGATAAGGGGATCAGATTGAGGCAGCAGCCATTGCCTGCCAAGGGGCTGGGGTAGGGGGTGTACAGTCAAGGTCGTTATCATTTTGGGTAGCAGCTCCAACTCCTGAAGTAGAAGCAGCAATAGAGCTTCCTTAAGAGGAGGGTAGCAGCACTCTTGATGGGAGGAGGACAGTCTGGCCTTCTTACAAACAGGTTGTTCCCAATCATGAGTTAAGAAGAGGGCTGCCTGTACTAAAAAGGAAATGAGGCTCTAGAAGCATTCATTTATCAGGGATGTACATACCTTTCATCCTCTGCAGCAGGGTTCCATAACCCATGTCATATTGATAAGCAAGGACAAAGCTTAATGGAACAACAGGAAGGAAGAGGGCTGGTTTCTTATTTTTAATTGCTCTGTTCAAAGAAAAACAAATATTAAAAACCATTCTTTTAATAGGAACAAATATCTCTATCCTCTCCTAAAAGATTCATCTGGTTGCTAGAAGAAACACTCTGTCTCAAATGAGACCATAGATTTTTGAAGGATAAGTAATTATTGCAATAATAACAAGGACTTTCACATTCAGCCTTAATTTTTAACTAAACAATTCCATTTATCTCTAGCATCAACATAATTAAGGAAACTTACACATTTAATATTTTAGAGACAAGTCTGATCTCTTACGTACACTACCTTTGTGATCTACATGTGTGTCTTCTAAAGAGAAAAAAAGTGTCTTCCATGACCCATCACGTAAGGAAAAAAGCCCATTTCTGTCTAAAAACCAACATCATTTCTGCTTCACTTTTGAAGAGAACAGTACAAAAGAGTGATGCAGTGAATTCTGGGATGACTCAATTGTCATGGCTGTAGAGGGCTACTGGGTGTATGTGTGGTTCCTCTTATACAACTTGCAGCAATAATGAAGATGTGTAATAAGGACTCTTCTATTTCTGAACAGGAATAAGACATAGTTTTCTCCCATTCCTAGCATGTCTTTGAAGACTTTTCCTTCTTGACTGTAAGTCACCCCTGTCTCTAACTTACGAGTTGGAGAATAATGAAAGCTAACCCAAATGACGTGACTATCCTGGTTCTAGAGTGTTGTTAATAAACTAACACCAATAAAGGAAAAGGAAAGGACAGGCAGAACCATAGATTTAGAGTTAGAAAGATGCTGGGGGTCCTTCTCGTTCAATCTTCTCATTTTCCAGATGAGGAAACTGAGGCCCAGGGAGGTTACATGATTGATCAAGGTTGCACAGGTGTTAAGTATCACAAGCACTCTTTGTGCCCAGTTCCTCTGACTTAACAATGTTCTTTTCACTTGACTACACACTCCTCCATAAAGATCACATACAAAGAAATATCCTGTAAGGGACTACTTTGATTCCATATTCACTCTTTGCAATTATATTCTACTTTAGCCAATTTTGTGATAATGTGATAGTATGCTCCCATCTTTTTTTTTTATCACTATCTCATCATTGTGTAGAGGTAAACCTGAGCTCTTGAAAGTAAGCCCTCCTAAGCTAAAAATGCTTCTAATACTGTCCTTATAATAGACAATGTTTCTATCATCCAAGAACCAGCCTAGCTGAGTGTGTATCACTCAAATGTTGGCCATCAAATGATTAATTTTTTGGTCACAGACACTCACAAACCTGTATACCAAGTCATGGAGGTATTGCAATATGTATTGTGGAGGGTGTATCTACAATGCTAAAACTGGAGTTCTTCTGAATATCTGAAGTATAGTAATAACAAAGGGAGAGGGAGAAGAAAATATTGGATATTGGATGACTTTTTCTGATCATAATATAAACATTCTAGGTAAACAGCAAACAACACACCCAGCTGTGAGACCAATAGTAGCAATGCCAAAAAATGTTCCAAAATATTTGAGGAATTCTCTTGTCCCAGCGATCTGCATGGCCATCTGCCTTTCTCTCATTTCATTTTGCAACGTTAACTGCCTTTCCATCTGAGGAGAGAAGCAAAGGTAATGTGGTTATTTAGCTTTTAAAATGAGGGCAACTGTTAATGCTACTAATTTGAAAAGGATATTTTGGGTCTCAATTCCCTTTTTGTCATATAATTCCTTTATTTCAGCATACTTCACTGCAAACTCCCTTAAGTAATCCTATATTGAAATGCATTAAATCTAATTATAGTTAATTACATAATGCCTTAGGCTAGGAAGCTAGGTGGTATAGTAGATGGAGTGCATAATAGTGCCTACCTCACAATGTTATTGATAATATTTGTAAAGTACTTAGCACAGTGCCTGACATATAGGATAAATACTTATTCCCTTCCCTTTCACTCTTAATCTTGGAAGTGATATCTGCCTTGATCATGTAGACAAAGGAATACTGAGATTTTGCTACCATGCTCTTAGGTTACAGCCATAGAGTACTGGGCTCCAATTAGAGGCTAAAATAACAACTGTACAAAATCTGGTGGGTATAGAGAGTTTAATAGTTACAGTTATGTAGTCTATTGCTAGCTCATCTTGGAAGTGCTCTTTCAGATCCACCCAGAGTTTAAATCAATATCCATTTCCCCAAATGTCCCAAAGTCCACGGTATATCTCTGAAATCTAGAATCATCATGATTTACAGTGGAAACTTTCTGAATGGTTCATCATATTAAAATGATGTATATAAAGTATTTTAAGAGGTTATGTAATATAAAGTGTACATGGGGCAGTAAGTATATTCAATCCTTATTAAGAATTAAAGATTCGGGGGTGGAGCCAAGATGGCGGAGTAGAAAGACCAAAAAATGCAGCCCATAAAATACCTGTAGAGAGGGACTCTCAACAAATTTTGGAGCAGCAGAAGTGGAGAACAACAGAGTGGAGGAGATTTCCAGCCCAGGGTGACCTGAAAGGCTGACAGGAAAGGTTGGTTGCACCAGACAGAGAATGGAGCACAAAGCCCAGCCCAGCCTTGGCCAAGCCACACGGTGCAACGAGACCCTGGGAGGAGGACACCTCAGGGGCAGAATCTCCAGTCCCAGTAACAGCGGGTCTGAAGATCCCTCAACCCACAGGCGCCAGGTTTTTTCAGCTGGCCAGGAAGGCCCATAGCTCCAGCCTCAGGCAGCAGCCCACAGAGGCCACATCAGGCAGGCAGCAGCAGATCTCAAGGCAGCCCCTACAGCAGGCCGAGACCATTGCTGGATCGTAAAAACCCCTGGGGGCACTGAGGGAGGTGGTCTTTGTCTCGCACTGAATGGTGGCCCTGCCTCCACGGTTTGACTGAATCCCACCCCCACACCCCCAGTGCTAGCTTGGTGGAACTGGAGGTCAGGTGCCTGTGGAGAGAAAACTCTGCTAAGATTTTGGGCACAAAAATCCTTCCCTGCACCCAGACCAGTACACGCTTGATTATGCCACCTTAGAGGAAATGAGATCTTACAGATTCCCAGAGTATACCCTACTCTTGACAAAGGACCCAAAAGACAAGCAATTGGTTGGGAAAATGCCCAAAAAAGGGGAAAAAATAAGACCATAGAAGGTTACTTTCTTGGTGAACAGATATCTCCTCCCATCCTTTCCGATGAGGAAGAACAATGCTTACCATCAGGAAAAGACATAAAAGTCAAGGCTTCTGTATCCCAAACATCCAGAATAAATATTCAATGGTCTCAGACCATGGAAGAGCTCAAAAAGGATTTTGAAAATCAAGTAAGAGAGGTGGAGGAAAAATTGGGAAGAGAAATGAGAGAGATGCAAGAAAAGCATGAAAAGTGTGTCAACACCTTGCTAAAGGAGACCCAAAAAAATGCTGAAGAAAATAACAGCTTTAAAAATAGGCTAACTCAATTGGCAAAAGAGGTTCAACAAGTCAATGAGGAGAAGAATGCTTTAAAAAGCAGAATTAGCCAAATGGAAAAGGAGGTTCAAAAGCTCACTGAAGAAAATAGTTCTTTCAAAATTAGAATGGAACAGATGGAGGCTAATAACTTTATGAGAAACCAAGAAATCACAAAACAAAACCAAAAGAATGAAAAAATGTAAGATAATGTGAAATATCTCATTGGAAAAACAACTGACCTGGAAAAGAGATCCAGGAGAGACAATTTTAAAATTATGGGACTACCTGAAAGCCATGATCAAAAAAAGAGCCTAGACATCATCTTTCATGAAATTATCAAGGAAAACTGCCCTCAGATTCTAAAACCAGGGGGCAAAATAAATATTGAAGGAATCCACCAATCACCTCCTGAAAGAGATCCAAAAAGAGAAACTCCTAGAAACATTGTGGCCAAATTCCAGAGTTCCCAGGTCAAGGAGAAAATATTGCAAGCAGCTAGAAAGAAACAATTCAAGTATTGTGGAAATACAATCAGGACAACACAAGATCTAGCA
Organism: Notamacropus eugenii; assembly: GCF_028372415.1. Classification (NCBI taxonomy): domain Eukaryota; kingdom Metazoa; phylum Chordata; class Mammalia; order Diprotodontia; family Macropodidae; genus Notamacropus; species Notamacropus eugenii. The sequence continues at coordinate 39,334,774 of NC_092872.1, read as the reverse complement.
GCTTCTACATTAAGGGATCACAGAGCTTAGAATATGATATTCCAGAGGTCAAAGGAACTAGGACTAAAACCAAGAATCACCTACCCAGTAAAACTGAGTATAATACTTCAGGGGAAAAAAGTGGTCTTTCAATGCAATAGAGGACTTTCAAGCATTCTTGATGAAAAGACCAGAGCTGAAAAGAAAATTTGATCTTCAAACACAAGAATCAAGAGAAGCATGAAAAGGTAAACAGCAAAGAGAAATCATAAGGGACTTACTAAAGTTGAACTATTTACATTCCTACATGGAAAGAAAATATTTGTAACTCTTGAAACTTTTTTCAGTATCTGGGTAGTTGGTGGGATTACACACACACACACACACACACACACACACACACACACACACACATACACACACACAGAGCACAGGGTGAATTGAATATGATGGGATCATATCTTAAAAAAATGAAATTAAGGGGTGAGAGAGAAATACATTGGGAAGAGAAAGGGAGAAATGGAATGGGGCAAATAATCTCTCAAAAAAGAGGCAAGTAAAAGACTTTTCAGTGGAGGGAAAAAGAGGGGAGGTGAGAGAAAAAAACATGAAGCTTACTTTCATCACATTTGACTAAAGGAAGGAATAAAATGCACACTCATTTTGGTATGCAAACCTGTCTTACAATACAGGAAAGTAGGGGAGAAGGGGATAAGCAGGGTGGGGGGGGATGATGGAAGGGAGGGCAGTAGGAGGAGGGAGCAATTTGAAGTCAACTCTCTTGGGGAGGGACAGGATCAAAAGAGAGAATAGAAGCAATGTGGGGCAGGAGAGGATGGAGGGAATTATAGTTAGTCTTACACAACACAACTATTATGGAAGTGATTTGCAAAACTACACAAATATGGCCTATATGGAATTGCCTGCCTTCCCAAAGGGAATGGGTGGGGAGGGAGGGATGGGGAGAAGTTGGAACTCAAAGTTTTAGGAACAACTGTTGAGTATTGTTCTTGCAACTAGGAAGTAGAAACACATGTAATGGGGTATAGAAAGTTTTCTTACCCTACAGGACAAAAGAGAAGATGGGGATAAGGGAAGGGAGGGATGTTAGAAGAGAGGGCAGATTGGTGATAGGGGCAATTAGAATGATCGGCATTTTGGGGTGGGGGGAGGGGAGAAATGGGGAGAAAATTTGGAACCCAAAATTTTGTGGAAATGAATGTTGAAAAGTTAAATAAGTAAATTAAAAAAAAATAAAAAATAAAATAAAATACATTAAGTAAAACATAAAAAAAAAAAAAAGAATTAAAGATTTAAAACTTTGGATTTTAACTCAGCCATTGATCTAACATATGATCTTGGTAAATAAATCCTTTTTGTGTATTAATTTAATAATATGCAAAAAAAATATGTGGAACTTTGCACAAATCATATTTTCTGTTCCACTATTTCCCTATTAATAAGAGGGAGATTGTTAAGCTGCTGCCTAATTTCCACACAAAGTTTAGACATTTAATATATCTGTGATGATCTCTGAGAGCCTGTAGTCAAAAAAAATTAAAATACAAATGCAGAGTTTTCCATAAATAATGAACTTTAAGAAAACTTTTCTTAAAGGTATAATGTAAATTTAATCAATATGAAACTTTGTTAGCTTTCTCACCCCTTGGTAAATTTTATTTAATTATAGAAAAAAATATAGTCACCTATCATTATCAAAGAAAACTAACTCACAAACTCTATGTTAACACAATTTTGTAATGATTAAAACCAATGGAAAAAACAGATTAAGTTATTAGCCCACCAATTTTAATCCTGTATGTCAGTAGAACCTAAATTTTCATGCCTTATTATTGAAACATTGCCAATAACAACAAAAAGATGAAAAGAGAATGTCTACCATAAATTCCCTTAAGAACATTTAACCCAAATAATGAAGTAGCTAACTCTTTTATCCCATTGTGACCTTATTTTACATAAGCACAATGAATGTTTTATATAGTAATAATTTTCCCACTTCTATTGCCCAGAGGATTAGTGTTGATTTACCCTGGGAACAATTTGAAACTAAATTGTTCCTTATTGTCTTTCAACTATGATGATCTTTCTGTCTTATTTGATGCTAGATAATAAAAATAATTGCAGTTATGTGATAGCTTGAGAACAAAGTAAGAGGGATAGACTTAATTAAAGATAATTGCATACAGTAGGAGAAACTATGTTCTCTCCACCTTCACAAAGCTATTACGTAGGATTCTTTCTGCACTGAACTTTTGCTCTTCAATTGGCCCAATTGAATTGATTATGAACAGCCACTGCTGCTTGACTGCCATCAGTAATTGACCAGTCTCTTGAGTTTCCAAAGTGGCAATTATGCAAAGGCCCACAGACCACTTATTGGAGCATCCAAATAATGAGGTTTCATTTTGGTACATATAGCACAAGTGTGATATTGCATACAAATCTTCATTGCAGTTTGTTAACTGGAGCCCATGTAACTACTGAGAACCAGCATGGCCCAAACAAAGAGGAATCAATTCCTCTCAATTTTTTCATCACATTAATCTTCTTATTTATGTCAAAAACATTTAGATGTGATGATGAGCCATTCCTCTATTTACCCAATAGAGCAAAAACAAAAGGAAAATGTGTATCTTTAGCTATAAATAAATTTTTAACTTTTTATTTAGAAAAACGAATAGTTCACATTAACCTTTATTTGCTCCCCTTCTTCAAGTACATAAAAAGTACTAGGAGAATAGGCAGAATCCAAATAGAAGCAAAAATTCAAGTTTTGGGTGGAAAGAAAGATAGCAGTTGGCGTGTGACATTTTGAATCGTACTTCCTACTTTCAAATTGTTCTATAACCCCTTAAGTAGCTTGGAAAGAGTCTGGGGAAAGAATCAAGTAGCAAATTAGAGCTTTTAAAAAGGAATGTAGCATCCTTCAACATCATACTACAAAACAATTACATACAAGCAAAATAATAATAATGATGATAAAAGGATCTTGTGCAGGCTTAAAAAGTAAGAAGTCTACATCTTCCTATATATTGGGCATTTCAGATTACACCATCAAATCTAACAATATTTTCATAAGTCAAGAAATTATTTTATAATAAAAAGGTCTTCAAAAGGGCTGTGATTTCACTGGTATAGATAGTCCCTCCATCAATAGAGATTCAACTCATCTATGTTTCTGTGGTCTAAAAAATTAAAGAAACCATGATCAGCTGACCAAATATCTTGTATTAAGTTTCTCTAGAAGTCTTCAGGAGAAAAAGTGCCACCAAGTCTTTCCTTCTTGGTCAAACCTGCCAAAACTTATACTCCATTAATTTAACCTTTAGGAACTCTGCCTAGGTTATCCCCATGCTACGATAACTCATTGAAGGATGGCAGCAGTGAAAAGTAAAGTGTCACCCTAAGAAAATGAATAAGGATTTCCTATGAACAAGGATTTCCTATGGATGGGAAAAACAAACTATTCATCTTAACTTAAGAACTCAGTACTTAAAAAGATACTGTGGCCAGGGCAGAGCCATGATAGCAAAGAAAAGGCAGGGGTTTGCCTGAGCTCTCCAAAATTCCCCTCCAAATAACTTTAATTCATGTCTCAAAATGAATCTAGAATGGCAGAACTCACATAAGGATAGGGTAAAACAATTTTCCAGCCTAAGACTACTTGGAAGGTCAGCAGGAAAGGTCTGTTGCACTGAGGTGAGAGTAGAGCACTGTCCAGTGCAGGCCATGCCCCAGCAAGCCAGCAGCAGGCCTTGAGGGTGATTGAATCATCAGCTGTGTTGTGGCTTTCGGAGCTCACAGCTCATAGATGGTAAAGGGGCAGACGACTAGTCTAAGACTACAAGGGCCCCCTTGTTGGCACTGGGTGCAGGACTCTGTTGCGTTACCCATACATGGATCTAGGTCAGAGTTCTGGGTCACAGATCCAAGGTGAGGAGAGGCACTAGATCACTAGCATGCCAGAACTTGGAGAGTGGGGTACCTGGTCACAGTACTGGGGTAGAAAAGAGTACTTGTGGTCATTCATGGACAAGAATACAGGCCAGAAGAGTAGTAAATGCAGCTCTCTTTAGATCACACACCACCTTGAAAGAACTGAAAAACTTACAGACCTCCTCAGAACTAGTTTTTAAAACAGCAGAACAAAAACCTAAAGTTTGGGACAATGTCCCCTCTACCATAGGAGCAGAGTCCAACTTTAACATCAAGTTAAAAGTCAAGAAAAAGTTAAGAAAATGAGCAAACAACAACAAAAAACCTTGACCACAGAAAGCTGTTATGTTGACAGGAAGATCAAAACACAAACTCGGAGGATAACAAAGTCAAAAGTACTACATCCAAAGTCTTAAAGGAAAATATGAAAAAAGCTCCTGGAAGAGCTCAAAAAGCATTTTAAAAATCAATTAAGAGAAGCAGATGAAAAATGGGAAAAGAAATGAGAGTGATGCAAGAAAATAATGAAAAAAGAGTCAACAGCTTGATAAAGGAGACATACAAAAATATTGAAGAAAATAATGCCTTAAAAAAGAAGCTAAACAGTAAAACAAGCACAAAAATCCATGAAAGAGAAGAATTCCTTCTAAAGCAGAATTAGCCACATGGCAAAAGATGTACAAAAATTCAGTAAAGAACTCCTTAAAAAGTAGAATTGGCAAAGGAGGCACAAAAGCTCACTAAAGAAAATAATTCCTTAAAAATCAGAATTAGGCAAGCAGAAGTTAATGATTCCTGCAGACATCAAGAAATAATAAAACAAAATCAAAAGAATTAAAAACAGAAGAAAATGTGAAATATTTCATTGGAAAAACAACTGACATGGAAAATGGTTCAAGGAAAGATACTTTAAGAATTATTGAACAATTCAAAGGACAGAATCAAAAAAGGAACCCAGATATCATCTTTCAAGAAATTATCAAGGAGGACTGCCCTGGTATTTCAGAACCAGAAGGTAAAATAGAAATTGAAAGAATTCACCGATCATCTCCTAAAAGAGATCCCAAAATGAAAACTCCTAGGAATATCGTAGCTAATTCCAAAATTCCCAAATCAAGGAGAAAATATTGCAAGCATCTAGAATGAAACAATTCAAATGTCATGGAGCCACAATCATGATGACACAAGACATACCAGCTTCTATATTGAAGGATTGAGGGCTTAGAATATGATATTCTAATTACAGCTAAGAATCACCTATCCAACAAAACTGTCAGAAGAAAAAAAATGAACATTCAATGAAATAAAGGATGATGAAAAGTCCAGAGCTCAATAGAAAATCTGACTTTCAAATATAAGACTCAAGAAAAGCATAAAAAAGGTAAACAGGAAAAAGAAATCATAAGGGATACAAAAAAAATTAAACTATTTACATTTATACTTGGGAAGATGATACTTGTAACTCTTAAAAATGTTATCATCATTGGAGTAGTTAGAAGTATATATACATAGACAGAGGGCACTGGTGTGAGTTCAATATGATGGGATGATATCTAAAAAATAAAATAAAATAAAATCAAGGTGTGAGAAAAAAGAATGAACTAGGAGAGGGGAAAAGAGAGAGTCAGAATGGAGTAAATTATCTCACATAAAAGAAGCATAAAAGAACTTTAATGGTGGAGGGCTAACTGGAGAAGCTGGAGGGAAGAATGTTTAAACCTTACTTTCACTGGAATTGCTGCAAAGAGGGAATAATATACACATTCAGTTGGGTATAGAAATCTGTCTTAACCTACATGAAAGGAGGGCATGGATATAAGAGAAGGGGTGAGGCTGACAGAAGACAAAATACTTTTTGAAAATATACAGGGTGAAAGGAGAAAGAGAGTTGAATAAATGGGATGTGGGGGAACAGAATGGAGAGAAATACACAGTAATCATAACTATGAAAAAAATTTACACCAAATTTCTTTAGGCCTCATTTCTCATTATATAGAGAACTGATTCAAATTTATAAAAGTAAGAACCATTCTCCAATTGCCAAAAGCTCAAAGGACATGGGACAGGCAGTTTTTAGATGAAGTAGTCAAAGCTCTCTATGGTCACATGAAAAAAAATCCTCTAAATCACTATTGATTAGAGAAATGCAAATTAAAATAACTCTGAGGTACCACCCCACATCTATCAGATTGGCTAATACGATGGAAAAGAAAGATAAAAAATGTTTAGGGGATGCAGAAAAACTGAAATATTAATGTACTGAAGATAGAGTTGTGAACTAATTCAACCATTCTGGAGAGCAATTTAGAACTATTTCCAAAGGTCTATAAAATTATGTATACCTTTTGACTCAGAAATACCACTTGTAGGTCTGTATACCAAAGAGATTTTTAAAAAAGTATAAGACATGATGAACAGGATGCTCTCAGAAAAACCTAGAAAGTGAAATGAGAAGATCCAGGAGAACACTGGACATAGTAACAGAAATATTGTACAATGATCAACTGTGAATGACTTAGCTATTCTCAGCTATACAATGATCCAAGACAATTCTAAAGAACTTATGATAAAGGATACTATCTCCAGAGAAAGAACTGATAGAGTCTGAATGCAGACCAAAACATATGGTTTAAAACTTTCTTTATTTTTCTTGTTGTGTTTTTTTTGGGGGGGGGGGTCTATATTTTCTTTCATAACATTACTTATATGGAAATATGTTTTGCATGACTGCACATGTATAACATATCAAATTGCTTGCCTTCTTAATTAGGGGGAGGGGAAGGGAAAGAGAGAGAATTTTTAACTCAAAAAAATTTTTTAAATGTTAAATTTAGTCTTTATATGTAATTGGGGAAAATTTAAATACTGAATATATTATTAAAACATTTAAAAATATTGTGAAAGTAGAACTTCTAAGATTAAGAGATGAAAAAAAGTCAAAGAAAGACCTATTTCTTCAACCATTGTTTCAGTCAGTCAACAAACATTTATTAAGAACCCTTACGTTCTGGGCATTTTACTAAACAGTCTGGTATTACAAATAGAAGCAGAAAGACATTTCCTGTCCTCAAGGAGCTACCATGCTAATGGGGAAGATGATGTATAAAAGAGAACTGAAAAGCGTGGAGAGGCATAAGGACCTCTTTGGTCTGGGCTTTCTCCTAAAACTAGAGGTTCTTAAAGAAACCAACCAATCAGAAAGTGAGGCTACAGAGGTGGAGGATACTTCTAATTTGAGAAGTTGTGTTGTTTATCCTTCTTTTAAAGAAGACCAATGACCTCAGGAACAAGTGATGTCTTGACTTGTCCCTGAATTGGATTTAATTGAGGCAGAGTTGCAAAATCATCAGCCTCATTCTCTCTTCCAGAGTCATCTAAATCCAGTGGCAGGACAAAAGTCAGGATGATTGGTGACAGCCCAGGATGCAGTGGATGATCTAACATCTTCCATGTCTGACCAAGCTTTAACGGTGGAGTTTTAATAGCATTCCACAGTACCTGCTTTAGCTACTTTCATGGTCATTGGAACAAATTGTTCTTGTTCACCTATTCCACTGGCAGAAGTCTTCATATGCTTGAGGTAAGCATCTCCCTAACTCACCAACAGGTCTAAAGCCTGTAGGCTTGTCTCAACCTGGTTTAGCCCATATGCTGAGATGGTTTTACCAAGGTGTGGCCACTGTGCATGCTATAGCTTCCTGGAGCCACAGGTGAGAGTTGGGTGATAGGAAGACCTCAGAGGTGGGTGAGCAGTCCTGAAAAGGGCTCAGCAAACCCTCTCACCAGAGGTGCGAGTCATCCCTGAACACCCCAGTGTGATAAGTAGTCCTGAGCTGGAGTAAACCTCCAAGGTAAGGTTTCCATGGTATGGTATAGAAAGTCCTGTGGAAATGAGTAGTAACGTGTCCTGGAGAGTGATGAAGATGACTTATAATGATTTACCCTTAAAAACAACCACAATAATAAAAAACATCTGCTTTTCAAATACAAATTTTCCTCTACTCAAGATTTCAGCAAGCAAAAGAACAAAAGGTGCTTACTTCTAACCCCAATTCCTTGGTTTCCTACTAAGTCTGAGTGGTTTCCTTCATTTCTTCAGTCCTAGAAGCACGTGGGCGCAGGCCTCCCAGTGGGGTCTAACTTGTAGGTAGTAGCAAGAATGTTAGACTAAGAATCAAGAAGATTGATTGTGACCAGGGCTCTCAACTTCAGTATTCTCATCTGTAAAACGAGGGGGTTTTATAACTATGTCTCAAACCCCTGATTCACTAAATTTTTGCTATCCAAAGTTCTTACTTTTTAAAACTTATAAACTTAACAAAATGATTCCCTCCTTCCTGCTCCTTATATCTTTAGCTTCTTTCTTTTCCACAGTATGAGCACCCTATGTCTTGAGCTCCTGAAGGGCAAAGCCTTGGCCTCTGGAAGAGCAGTTGGAGGTAGTGAAATTTAGGTATTTTGTCAGTCTGCAGTACAGTCTGAGACAGGATAAAATGGACATCTCCACCACAAAAATTCACCAATCCATTGTTCATGCGGCTTCTCTGAGCTGAGATGCCCCTCTATTTAAACAAATACTACCTACCCTTTAAAGTCCAGCATAAGATCTTACTTCTTCCATGAAGCATTCCCTTGTTAGTGCAGCCCTCATTGTCTTTCCTTCCTCTAGACTTCTTATACTCTGTATCACACTATTGGCACACAATTGTCCAGTATCTACAACTATTTATCATAGTCTTGTTTCAAGAACTGGTCTGTAAACTCCTTCTGGCCAAGAGCTTCATTCAATATTCCTTTCACTGCCCCAGTACCTAATACAATAGGGATCATGTTACTGACTCAAAAAGTACTTCTTGGTTAATGATCAGTTTTGTTATTCAAAATGCATATCCCATGTAGAAATTAAGCAAAGTAAAAGATGAATGGGAACCACTACCTGGGACCTAAGATCATAGGATTTAGAACTATGCTCGGATTTAGAGAATGAGGAACAGAGTTGAAATTCAAATCTAGGTCTTTTGACTCAGCTTCCAGGGCTTTGCCAGTTTCACCTCTTTTTAGCTGCTTATTAATAATAACAACAATAATAGTATCTATATTGTGCTTTACATACTTAATCAAGCACCAACTGCTTTACACCTATTATCTCATTTGATCCTTAAAACCCTGGGAAGTCAGTGCTATTATCATCTTCATTTTACCGATGAGGAAACTAAGGCAGACAGGATTAAGTGATTTGCCCAGGGTAACACAGCTAGTAAGTAAGTATGCATGCCTGGATCTGAACTTAGGTCTTCATGATTCAAAGTTCAACACTTCATCCACTATGCTTAGCTACTTCTCTTAATGATGTGGAATCTGCCACCATACCAGTTTTCTGGTTATTACAAACTTCCTTGGTAAAGTCTTAGCTTGGATGGGTATACTTTGAAACACAGTTTCTACAGATGCAAATGTATTTTGAAAATAATAGGTAAGATTATTAGATCACTGTTGGATCAGAAAAATCCATACAGCCATGGCTACTGTATAGATAGACAGTTTTTAGCATAATTTAGATCAAGCTAATTCAAACCTTTAAATCAATGATTTCTCATCTAAACCCTTTTCCAATTTTTTTAAACCTCTATCTTGGGAAGAACTTACTACATTGTAGAATTAATCACTAAGGCATTTCTGAGAAAGGAAGTTTTTCCATATTCATGCTACCAAGCAGATGTCAGTGGTGGAATATTACCTCACTACTATTAAAAAGGCAACAAACTCAATTTCTTGAAAGTGAAACATAATAATTTTCATACATTGCTGTGTTTTCATTTTCAGAGATATAATGTTTCTACAGAAAGGTGAATCTAAACAAGCACTGGACAACATACTTTCCTTTTTTTTTTTTACTGTTTAATCTTTGTAAGAAGAAATTAATCTTCAATGTTCAATTAAAAATAAGCCTGAACAACCACCAAGAAGGAGGGAGATATGACCATAAGAGATAATAAAACTTAAGTTATGGTAGCTTTACCCAAGAAATATTTTTGTTCTAAACTACTTGGAATATTGTTCTTATAAGAGTCGCAATTCTATTTATACTATGGGTTATTCATACACACTGAGTTCTTATTGGGACTGAAATAATAATTTGTTATTTAATAACCAAGTTGGAATGAGAAACTTTAGTTCCTGATAACAATAGTACTTATGCTCATAAATCATAAGATATGGGGAAGAAAAAAAAAAGGAAGGAAACAAGGAAGGAGTTACTACTTACTGCATTTATTAAACACCTGTTGTGTTCTAGACACTGTCCTAGTGTCTATATTATAATTATTATCTCATTTAATTCTCATAACAACCATAGGAAGAGATACTGTTATTACTGAAATTTTACAACTGAGGAAAATGAGGCAGACAGACATTAAGTGACTTGCCTAGGGTCATACAACTTGTAAATGTCTAGGGCTGGATTTGAACTTAGTTTTTCCTGATTCCAGATCCAATATTCTATCCTTTGCCCCCCACAGTTGCCTCTAGGTTACAAAGGTTATGCATGGACTCTCTGCATAAGCATCTGATCTTTGGCAACAAAACAGTTTTAAGTAAAAGGTCTGTTATACTGAATCAGCAAATATTTATTAAGTACCTACCATATACAGAGAACTAAGTGAGGTACTATGAGGAATATTCTACCAAGAAGCATAATAGTATCCTCTTCCTTAAGAAACACGATCTCTTTGAGGAGACACTCTCTACGGCTCCCTGAGGATTGGTGGCCCTTATGGGAGCCTGAAGCTGCCTTTCCTCTGTCAGTTTTGTTTGTTCTCCGAGTACCTCTCTGCTCTGCTACCATTAGACACTGCCCCTCTGATGGATATTACATAGGAGCCACAGATCTTCCAACCTTTCTCAAGTTCACACCTGATCAAAAAAAGCACAAAGGAAAAAGAAGATGCTCTCCCTTCTGCTTCACCCCATCCTCTCTAAGAAGTCCTTCATTACTGAATTTTACAACCAGTTGACTGACAGAATCGAAACTAGCTTGTTGTTTTTATGTATAGTCCCACGGGGATACTAAGGAACAGGAGCATTCAATTACGTCAATTATTGATGCAAGTATTTTAAAAATATGTTTACTACAGTTCACTATAATTTCTCCTATCAGTGAAAATGTGCTTTAAGTATAAATAATTATAAGCAAAGATCATAATTTTACTTTGAAATAAAAACCTTATAATCTCTAGTATGTGTAAATTGTAGGGCAGCTAGAAGGCACAGTGCCAGTCCTGGAGTCAGGAATCCTCCCTTTCCCTGAGTTCAAATTTGGCCTCAGATACTTAGTTGCCATGTGACCCTAGGCAAGTCACTTAATCCTGTTTGCTGCCTTAGTTTCCTCATTGGTAAAATGAACTGAAAAAGGAAATGGCAAACCATGCCAGTATCTTTGCCAAGAAAACCCCAAATGGGGTCCTGAAGAATTGGACATAACTGAAAACAACTAAACAACAACAACATGTGTAAGTGTATTCTATAAAAGTGACAGCTTAGGTCTTTGAGGCATTCTTAAATTTCAGTCCTTTGAAAGTTAATAAACACAAGGTATTTCCTGTGCGGCAAAGCTGCTTTTATCCAATGAGTCAAAGTGCTTATTATCCTATCAAATGAATTAAGCATTTATTCACATCTGGTCTATTTTTGACTGATTGATACAATTTAGATGTTCTGATCATCTGGGGTAGAAATGGTTCCCTTTAAAGAGGAAAGTTACTAGGTTTCCTATTGGATATGAGATATTGGATACCAGGTAATATAGCTCTAATTTTCAGGAAGCTTTTCCTTACATCAAAACTAAATTTGCTTCTTTATAGCTTCTCCCCATTGTTCCCAGTTCTGCTTTCTAGGTCCACAAAGAACCATGGTTCTTCCATCTGATGGCCCTTTTAATCTTTGAGGACTGCTATCATGTTCCTTCTCAAGTATTTTCTTATCCAAGTTAAACAATCCTAGTCTCTTCTAATCCTTCTATGGCATGACTTTGAGAACCATCACCCTCTGGTCCGCTTCCTCCAGCTTATTTATAAGATTCTAAAAATGTAGTGCCTTGAACTAAACACAATACAGTTTTCACTTAATGTAAGTAGACTATTCTTCAGACCTCTCCCCATACTCTAAATGGTGCGTACAGCACAGGACAGCGGAACTACCAACTCCTTATTTCTGGACACTATGCTTCTCTCATTACAGCCAAAGATCACCTTATCTTTCTTGGGTGCCATTTTACACTGTTGACTAGATTGCTAAGAAACAAAACAAAACAAAATCCTAATCTCTTTCCTTGCAAACTTCTATCTAGCCATACCTCCTCCATCTTTCACTTATGAAGTTGAGATCTGAAGTTCCATTTTATTAGATTATTCAATTATTAGATTACGTCCAATGTTGCCACTTGTCAACATCTTTTTTAAATTTTAATTACAACATGACATTTATCCTCTAACTTTTTGTCTATAGCACATCTGATAAGCCTGCTAGGTGTGTCCTTATTCATTTCAGTGATTAAAACGTTAAACAAGAAAAAGTCAAATACAGAAATTGGGGGATATTCCAGTAACAACTTACTTTCAAGTTTGTAACAAACCACTATTCTTCTGGTTAAGTCATTTAACGAGTTTCAAACCTACAACTTCATGATGATCTAGTCAACATCTTACCATCTTTTCCAAAAGAAAACTGTGAGAGAATTTATCAAATACTTTGTGAAACTTAAATGAAACAACTTTGACTGCATTCCCTGATCTACCAAACCAGTAACCCTATCAATAGGAAATACAGTGAGTCTGGCAATGATCTATACTTGTGACGTCACACCACCTCTTTGTTATGACCATTTCCTTTTCTATCTGTTCAGTAAGCAGTCCTTTAAGACTGTAAAATGCAAACAAAAATTTTCCCAGAAATCAACATCAAATTCTTTGGTTTGGAGTTTATAAGATTCAAAAAAAGTTTGAATTTCCCCTTTTCTTCCTCTAATAACTCCTCCCAAGTCTGAGAACTAAAAGCCAAAAAGAAACTCTACAAATGTGTTAGTATATTTTCCCTAAAGAATAATTCCAAAATCAAGGCTATGGTCAGAATCAGCTTCTGATGCCAGTGAGAAAATCCTTAAAGTGTTCTTACAAATATATCCAGAATCAAAGTAACATTTATGGTATAGAACAAGTTACACAAAGTTCCTGTCCCTTGCTTACAACTATTACCACAAAGAGATTATTTCCTAAAAACACAGAACAGACTTTACAAGTTGAACTTGTATTCCCAAACAACAAATGAGATATGAGGGAGAGGCAGGAAATGAGAAGTAAGAAACCTACCAGCTTAACTCTCACTAAACAAATCATTATTAATTCACATAAGTGATATGAATATCAACTAACCTACATCTGCTTATGTTACTGGGGGTGAGGGGCGGAAGTAAGAAAGAAACCTATTAAGTACATGACATAATAACATAGACTTGACACTTGCCTGACTCCTAATCACCAATGCTCACACTTGTACAAAGCTGGAGAAAATTCTAACTTAAATGAACATAGTTGTTGATGAAAAATCCTCAGGTATAAACAGGTAGGTCCAAAGTTTTAATTGCCTTAAGTAATGCTTTGGTCTTTGAAGTGACAGACATTATGTCATGATACAAACCTGCCAACTACACAGTGTACTCCTAGACAGTATACTCCTTTGACTCAATCAAAAAGAAGCACAAAGCTAATCTAAGTGCAAATACCTAAAACTCCACTTCTAAAGATGTGTGTTAAATGTTCCCTTGAAGGCAGCACAGTAGAGGTAGAAAAAGCTTTGGTTATGTGAGTCCAAATATCTAATTTAAATTCCGGGCTCTCCCACCTACTAGCCAGTTAGCTTGGATAATTCAATTTTCCTTGCTCAGTTTTATCATCTATAAAACAAGAATTTAAAAAAATATTCTGTAAATAGGAAGTCACTGAGGAATTATTCTTTTCAATGAAATTCAGACATTTTCCTAAGACACCTGACAATGATAAGCATAGACCTGGATATTTCGGCTTACCCTAAGAAATTAGTATTTGGACAACTGTCCCCTTCAAAATAGTTTAAGAGTAAACAAGGACACAAAAACATCAAGACTGGTTGCCAAACCATCTACCTTATCTAATAGCAGAGTCTACCGATGATTGTTATTAAAATGCCCCCATAAGAAACTCTCTTAATTTAAAAATATGATGAAAATAAGTTTAGGAAATGAACTTGACAAATAGGTCTTTGGTTACCTCAAGAACTAACCTTTTATAGCCTTGGTTTCCCCATCTGTAAAATGAAAATGATGAACTAGGTGATTTTTAATGTCCTATTGAGCTCTAAATCTATGATCCTAGGATATCTGACTTATAAGACAGACCGTACTTATAAAAAGGATGGGCTTTTTATGGGCATGAATCGGTATGAATAAACTAGTTTCCAAGTATAAAGCAGTCATCTAATGTGTACCCTGATTCAGAATCAGACCAAATCATTCCCACTCCTATGTATAATTGTGTCATGGAAATCAGTGACAGTATCATATTAGCTTGCCAAATGCACTTCCTTGTCCTTAAAGGCAGAGAGATTTATAGGAATCTATCATTAGCAATATCTTTATTATCTTTATTAATTAGTGGGAAATAAGCTTCTCTTTTCAGTGACAGGGCACAGTAGGAAGAGCACTGAATTTGTAATCAGATGACCTGGATCTGAATCCAAATTCTATTATTACTTACTCTGTAAGTTTGGGTAAATCTCCTTCCTGGACAAGCCTTAGAGGAGAAATTCCCTATGATCCCCTCCAGCTCTAAACCCAGTGATTCTATAACTACTAAGATACTTCTGTGAAGCATTTCTCTCTATCAAATGACTAAAAGGAAGAGGCATATGGGCATACATCTATAATATTTCTTAATATTTCGCTAATGGAAAGGCAGAATAGGATAGTGCATGGAGAGCTGGCCTGAAATAAAAAAAAAAAAACTAGATTCAAGTCCCATCTCTGTCACATGCTGGCTGTACTATCCTCAATAAGTCACTCTCAGGGCTTTAGACTTTTAGCTCTAGAGACTTTTAGTTCAAGAATTCAAGCTCCATAGAAGGTGCCAATCTGCTTTGGTAGAAGGAATTTCCTCATCTGCAAGTCTCCTCTACCAATAAAATCACAGGATCAATACCTAGCCATATTCCACTAAAATAAATATCTAGTGATAGGTTGCCCCCCCATAACAGTTATTACGTACTTACTTTAACATTTGGGTCTTTTTTTAATTTAAGTTACAAATTCTCTCCATCCCTTCTACCCTTTCCTATCCATTTAGAGAGTGTATAATATGACGGGAATTATACATGAAGTCATGCAAAATATTTTACATATTAACCATGTTGCAAAAAATAATAAAAAACAAAAAACATAAAGAAAAGTAAAAGTGTATGCTTCAATCTGCACTCAGAGTTCATCAGTTCTCTCTCTGGAGATGGATACCATTTTTCATCATTGGTCCTTCGGATCACTGGCTTGATCAGAGTACCTAAGTCTTTCATAGTTGATCATCATTACACCATTGCTATTACTGTGCAGTGTTCTACAGGATCTGCTCACTTCACTTTGCATCAGTTCATAAAATTCTTCCCAGATTTTTCTGAAAACATCCATTTCATTATTTCTTATAACACAATAGTATTCCATCACAATCATATCCCACAATTTGTTCAATCATTCCTTAATCAATAGGCATCTGCACAATTTCCAGTTCTTTACCATCACAACAAGAACTGCTCTTTTCTCTCTCTCTCTCCTCTCTCTCTCTCTCTCTCTCTCTCTCTCTCTCTATATATATATATATATATATATATATGTATATATATATGTGTGTGTGTGTGTGTGTGTGTGTGTACACACACACACACACACACACACACACAGAGTATTTATAGCCCTTTTGGGAATAGAACCAAATTGTTCTACAGGTTAGTTCCAAATCTTTCACAATTCCACCAACAGTGCATTAGCGTACCTATTTTTCCACATGCCCACCAGCATTTATCATTTTTCTTTTCTGCTACCTTAGCCAGCCAATCTGATAGGTGTGAGGTGGTAGCTCAGAGTTGTTTTACTTTGTATTTCTCTAATCAATAGTGATTTAGAGCAATTTTTTAATGTGACTACTGACAGCTTTGCTTTCTTCTTCTGAAAATTGCCTGTTTATATCCTTTGACAATTTATCTAGTAGAGAATGGTTCTTATGCAGTTTGAGATCTGGTAAAGCTAACCTACTTTCCTTCACATTTTTTTTCATTGCTTCTCTTAACATTCTTGACCTTTTCTTTTTCCAGACGAATTTCATTATTTTTTCTAGCTCTCTAAAATAATTTTTTGGTAATTTGATTGGTGTGGCACTGAATAAGTAGATTAATTTAGGTTATTTTTATTATATTGAGTCAGTCTATCCATAAGCAATTAATATTTCTCTAATCATTTGGATCTGTCTTTATTGATGTGAGAAGTGTTCTGTAATTGTGTTCATAAAGGCCCTGGGCTTGTCTTGACAGACAAATTTCCAAGTATTTTATAAATATTTTCAGTTATTTTATATTTATTTATTCCTTCCACAAAATTTTGAGTTTCAAATTTTTTCCCCATTTCTCCCCTCCCCCCACCCCAAAACGCAAGCATTCTAATTACCCCTATCACCAATCTGCCCTCCCTTCTAACATCCCTCCCTTCCCTTATCCCCATCTTCTCTTTTGTCCTGTAGGGCAAGATAAATTTCTATTCCCCATTACCTGTATTTCTTATTTCCTAGTTGTATGCAAGAACAATACTCAACAGTTGTTCCTAAAATTTTGAGTTCCAACTTTTCTTCCTCTCTCCCTCCCCACCCATCCCCATTGGGAAGGCAAGCAATGCAATACAGGTCATATCTGTGTAGTTTTGCAAATGACTTCCATAAGAGTCGTGTTGTGTAAGACTAACTACATTTCCCTCCATCCTATGCTGCCCTTCATTTCTTCTATTCTCTCTTTTGACCCTGTCCTTCCCCAGGAGTGTTGACTTCTAATTGCTCCCTTCTCCCACTGCCCTTCCTTTCATCATCCTCCCCACCCTGCTTATCCCCTTCTCCCCCACTTTCCTGTATTTAAGATAGGTTTTCATACCAATATGAGTGTGCATTTTATTCCTTCCTTTAGTTGAATGTGATGAGAGTAAGCTTCACGTTTTTTCTCTCACCTCCCCTTTTTTTCCCCCACTGAAAAGTCTTTAACTTGCCTCTTTTATGAGAGATAATTTGCCCCATTCCATTTCTCCCTTTCTCCTCCCAATATATTTTTCTCTCATCCCTTAATTTCTTTTTTTAAAGATATCCCACCAATTCACCCTGTGCTCTCTGTCTCTGTGTGTGTGTGTGTATCTCTGACTGTGTCTGTGTGTGTAATCCCACTAACTACCCAGATACTGAAAAAAGTTTCAAGAGTTACAAATATTGTCTTTCCATGTAGGAATGTAAACAGTTCAATTTTAGTAAGTTCCTTATGATTTCTCTTTGCTGTTTACCTTTTCATGCTTCTCTTGATTCTTGTGTTTGAAAGTCAAATTTTCTTTTCAGCTCTGGTCTTTTCATCAAGAATGCTTGAAAGTCCTCTATTGCATTGAAAGACCATTTTTTCCCCTGAAGTATTATACTCAGTTTTGCTGGGTAGGTGATTCTTGGTTTTAGTCCTAGTTCCTTTGACCTCTGGAATATCATATTCTAAGCCCTGTGATCCCTTAATGTAGAAGCTGCTAGATCTTGTGTTATCCTGATTGTATTTCCACAATACTTGAGTTGTTTCTTTCTAGCTGCTTGCAATATTTTCTCCTTGACCTGGGAACTCTGGAATTTGGCCACAATGTTCCTAGGAGTTTCTTTTTTTGGATCTCTTTCAGGAGGTGATTGGTGGATTCTTTCAATATGTATTTCGCCCCCTGATTCTAGAATCTGAGGGCAGTTTTCCTTGATAATTTCATGAAAGATGATGTCTAGGCTCTTTTTTTGATCATGGCTTTCAGGTAGTCCCATAATTTTTAAATTGTCTCTCCTGGATCTATTTTCCAGGTCAGTTGTTTTTCCAGTGAGATATTTCACATTATCTTCCATTTTTTCATTCTTTTGGTTTCGTTTTGTGATTTCTTGGTTTCTCATAAAGTCATTAGCCTCCACCTGTTCCATTCTAATTTTGAAAGAATTATTTTCTTCAGTGAGCTTTTGAACCTCGTTTTCCATTTGGCTAATACTGCTTTTGAAAGCATTCTTCTCTTCATTGGCTTTTTGAACCTCTTTTGCCAATTGAGTTAGCCTATTTTTAAAGCTGTTATTTTCTTCAGCATTTTTTTGGGTCTCCTTTAGCAAGGTGTTGACACACTTTTCATGCTTTTCTTGCATCTCTCTCATTTCTCTTCCCAATTTTTCCTCTACCTCTCTTACTTGATTTTCAAAATCCTTTTTGAGCTCTTCCATGGTCTGAGACCATTGAATATTTATTCTGGATGTTTGGGATACAGAAGCCTTGACTTTTATGTCTTTCCCTGATGGTAAGCATTGTTCTTCCTCATCCAAAAAGATGGGAGAAGATATCTGTTCATCAAGAAAGTAACCTTCTATAGTCTTATTTTTTTTCCCTTTTGGGGGCATCTTCCCAACCAGTTACTTGGCTTTTGGGTCCTTTGTCAAGAGTAGGGTATACTCTAGGAATCTGTAAGATCTCAGTTCCTCCAAGGTGCCACAATCAAGCATATACACTAATGTGGGAGCAGATAGAGATTTTTGTGCCCAGAATCTTAGCAGTTTCCTCTCCACAGCCACCTGGCCTCCAGTTCCACCAAGCCAGCACTGGGGGCTGAGATTCAGATAAGCTGCATGGGCAGGGCTGCCATTCAGTGTGGGATAAAGATCAGCTCCCTCAGGGCCTCTACACAGGGCTGAGGTAAGAATTAGCTGCTCAGTGAGCCCAGGGGTTTACTATCCAACACTGGATGCAGGCTGCTGTAGGGGCTGCTGTGGGAACTGTTGCTGCCTGCCCAATGTGGCCTCTGCAGCCGCTGCCTGAGGCTAAAGCTTTGGGAAGGCCCTTCTCCCTGCCTGGCCAGCTGAAAAAACCCTGTCACTGTCCTTTGGAGCCTGTGGGTTGAGGGATCTGTGAACCACTGCTACTGCAACTGGGGATTCGCTGCTACTGCAATTGGAGATTCCACCCCTGAGGTGTCCTCCTCCCAGAGCCATGCCACGCGGCCAAGGCTGGGTTGGGTTCTGCTCCGCATCTGGTGCAACAGACATTTCCCATGGGCCTTTCAGCTCACCCTGGGCTGGAAATCTCCTCCACTCTGTTGTTCTTCACTTCTGCTGCTCCAGAATTTGTTGAGAGTCCCTCTCTACAGGTATTTTATGGGCTGTGTGGGGAGAGCCCACATATATATGTCTTTCTACTCTGCCATCTTGGCTCTGTCCTCCAAGAATGTTTTCAGTTATTTTAAATAGAATTTCTCTTTTCCTGCTAGATTCTATTGGTAATATAGAGAAACATTAATGGTTTAGGTAAATTGTATTTCCTACAACTATGCTAAAGTTGTAAATTATTTCAACTAGTTTTTCAGTTGGTTCTCTGGGGATTCCCTCTAAGTAGGCCATTGTACTATCTACAAAAAGTAATAGTTTTGTTTCCTCATTGTCAATTTTTATGCCTTCAATTTCTTTTTCTTCTTTTATTGCTATTACTAGCATTTCTAATACAATATTGAATAATTATGGTGATAATGGACATCCTTGCTTTATCCTTGATCTTACTGGGAAGGCTCCTAGCATATCTCCATTACAAATAATACTTGTGGCTGGACTTTAACTTAAATCTTACTGACTCCAAGCCCAGAATTCTATCCAATGTACCACACAGCTGCATTAAAAGCACCAAGATATTGAGAGGAAAGTTCTATCTGATCAACATCTTATGAAGCATATTTTTTAAAGGGTTTTCTTTATTCTTTATAACTTTGTTGCAGGTATCTTATCCTCAGAATATGGATATAGCATAGACTGCACATTGAGCAAATATCAGGAATCTAAAACATATAAACAACCAATCTGCCCAAATGTCAAATGATGACCCTAGGTGGGGCTAAGGAAGGAGAGTAGTGCAAAGGAAAATGATAGTATTAATTAGGCCGAAATAGATATCTTTCTCATTTTAAGTAACTATTAAGAGGGTTTTTAGAGAAAACACAAAATATAATATGAAACTATTTTTGTATTACCACTTTCTACTGGTATCTTGTGGGGGAACCATATAACAGTACAATCAGTCTAATCCTTAAGGCTCAATACAATATGGTTCTCATCCAAGGGAAGTGTTTTGAAGTAGAGGAAGCACTTCTATAGATTTAGACTTAAAAGATCTGGGTTCAAATCCTGACCCTGATACTTACTACCTGTATGACGTAGGTTGAGTTCCTCAGCCTTCCTAAAGCTCAGTTCCTTTATCTATAAAATAAAAAAGATGGACTAGGAAGTGATTGCTAAGGTCTCTTCTAACTACAAAGGCTTTGATCCTTTACAGATATCTAGAAACCACCTCTACGTGAATTTAGACAAAGACAGAAATGAGCTCTAATTAGAATCTTTATCTCCCCAAATATCAACAACATAAACTCCCAGCTAGGGCTTTAGAACTTTCAGTTGCAGACTTATCAAAGATATATCTGATCTCTTTATGTCTCCCTATGGGTTAAATAAAAACGAATAGGGAGGCAAATGTTAGAGTACTCTATAAATGTGAGTTATGATCTATGCTCATATATTTTGTCAACTACGATTCTGTAGCAGTAATGTCATCAAAGGAAGGTACAAACAAACAACGAGATGGACCGGTCAGTAGGTGAGAATGAATGACTGATGGAGAACCCATACACTCTGTTATGAGTCACAGCATTCTTATAATATCAAAAGAATGTGAGAAAGGCCCCAAACACAGAGGTTTGATGTTCTGTGGCAAATTTATGAGAGGATATTGACAAAAATGCATAATTTGGGCAGGAATAGGTGGATTGTGATTGGCAGATGTGGAAGGAATACTACAAGACTGATAATAGGTGTACTTGAGAACATGGATACATTCACTTTTTTAGAAAACTGAAAATGTATAATTAAACATTTACCCTTCAGAAACAGAACACAAGAATACAAACATTTACTAAGCAGCTTCTTTGAACAGGGCAATGTGTTAGGCACTAGAGAATAACACAGCAGCTGCCCTCAAAGTGCCTATCAGCCAGTATGAAAACAGGACACTGATAGTTAACTATAATACACAAGATTACATGATGAGTGTATTAGGGAGGTACCAAAAAAAAAGAGAAGCATGTAGGATCTGAGGAGGAAGGTCATTACCAAACTCAGTTATCAAGGATATCCAATGATGTGTTTTCAAGTTTGATTTATAATGGGGATGTAAGGATTGAAATGATTCAGTTCCTCCTATGGGATGTTCACGAATCTGTCATTGAATAAAAAATACCTCATATCTGGGGTACCACCAATTACGTTGATGTTTATAGGCTGTTGAAAAACTGTAACTCTTAGCATTTTTTTCAAACACAGCTAAAAATTCTGTCCAGTGTATTCTTTACCAATGGAGTAGGAACAGAGATCAAAGAGCAAAGTTTTCAGTTAGGAGGAAATGCGTATGGTGCTCTATACACAGTAAGGTATTTAGTAAATGTCAAATTCAGCTAAGGCCTCAGGCTCCTTTATGTGGTTTTATCCCTTCAAAAATCTCTCCTCTTCCATCTTTCAAGGCTCTTCTCCCGAGAATTCCCTGCTACAACTAATACCTCCAAATTAACTGATAAATCTCAATAAATGCTAAACCCCTTGATGATAGATATTAAGGTTTCGTTCTTTGGATCTCCCAGAACAATGTCTTATACACACTAAACAATAAATAAACATCTCAAACTGATAATGAATGTGTCTCAGTCCATAGGCTCCATTCAGACACTTACCTCTTCAGGCCTTTAACCCTTCAAGAAATTATCTACCGTCAGACTTCTCCATAATCTTCCATCACTCTTAACTTACTCAGGGCTTCCCTATTGTTTACAAACATGTCAATGTCTTCCCCCACAATCCAAAACCCTTATTTGATTCATCTATCTCCCCTATCATCCTATATCTTTCCTCCCTTTTGTGGCTAAAATCCTTGAAAAGGTGCCTCCACTTCTTTTCCTCTCACTCTCTTAATTCTTTACAGGCTGGCTCTCCACCTCATCATTCAACTGTAATCACTCTCCAAAATTACTAATGATCTCTTAGTTGCCAAACTAACAGCCTTTTCTCAATCCTAATTCTTCTTGACTTCTCTGCAGATCATCTTCTTCTCCCTGAAACTCATTTCTTTCTCCTGTTTTTTTCTTCTACTTCTCTGACTGATCTTCCTCTCTCTTTTGTTAAATTAACATGCAGGTTATACCTGCTGATTATGGGGTCTCCCTAGGTTCTGTCCTAGGCCCTTTTCTTTTCTCTGCCTGTACTACTTCACTTGGTAATCTCCTTGGCTTCCATGGATTCTGTTATCATTTCTGCAGATGACATTCATATTTACATATTCAGCTCTAATGTCTCTCCCAACCTCCAATCTCACATCTCCAACTGGCTATTAGATATCTGGAACTGGATTTCTTGACATTTTAAACTCAACATGTCCATAACTGA
The DNA here is from genome assembly GCF_028372415.1 of Notamacropus eugenii. Classification (NCBI taxonomy): domain Eukaryota; kingdom Metazoa; phylum Chordata; class Mammalia; order Diprotodontia; family Macropodidae; genus Notamacropus; species Notamacropus eugenii. Next base: position 39,312,050 of record NC_092872.1, on the reverse strand, counting down.
AGTATTACCTCCCCCTGCCAACTTTACCCTCTTCCTAACTTCCCTATTACTGTTGAGGGTGCCATCATCCTCCCAGTCACCTAGGCTTATAAGTCAGGTGTCATCCTCAACTCCTTATTCTCTCACTTCCCCATCCCCACCATATCCAATCAGTTGTCATGTCCTGTCACTTTTCCCTTCATAACATCTCTGGGAAATACCACCTTCTCTTCTCTGACACAGCTACTACTCTGGTGCAGGCTCTTATCACCATACACCTGAAGTACTGCACCTGGAATATAGCCTGCTACTTAGTCTCCCTGCATAAAAACTCTCCATTCCAAATCCATTCTTCAGTCAGTTGTCAAATTGATGTTCCTAAAATTTAGGCCTACAATACCGCCCCTCCTCAAATCCCATTGAACAAACTCCAGTAGCTCCCACACACCTCCAAGATCAAATATAAAAGCTTCTCTTTGCTTCTTAAGATCCTTAATAACCTGGTCCCTTCCTATTTTTCCAGTGTTATAAATCTTTCTGCCTTTTACACATGTTAAAATCTAGTTACATAGGACTAATGACTGCTCCTTGCACTAGACCTTCCATCTCTTGAATCTGAGTGTTTTTCGCTGGCTGCCCCTTATGCCTGGAACTCTCCTTTCTCATCTCTACCTCCTAGATTCCCTGGCTTCTTTCAAGCCTCAGTTAAAGTACCCCCTCTTCAGCAAAAAAGTCTTTCTGAGACCTCTTAAATCTTAATATCTTCCTTCTGAGGCTACCCTAAATTTATCCTATACATAACTTTTTCTATATAGTTGTTTTCACATTAGTTCTCTAGTAGACTGTAAATTCCTTGAAAGCAGGAACTGGTTTTTACTTTTCTTTGTATTCCCAGCTTTAGTACAGTTCCTAGCATGGAGAAGGCCCTTAATAAAAAGAATTTGGAACCTTGCTTCATATTCTGGCTCTATTACTTACTACCTGTGTCGCTTGTATTGTTGTTTTCATCCAGTAGTGTCCCAATTCTTCAAGATCCCATTTGAGGTTTTCTTGGCAAAGATAATGAAGGAGTTTGCCATTTCCTTCTCCAGCTCAATTTTACACATAACAAATTGAGGCAAAGAAGGTTAAGTGACTTGCCACTGGTCACAAAGTCACTAAGTGTCTGAGGCCAGATTTGAACTCAGAAAGATGCATCTTCAGAGAGAGAGAGACAGAGAGAGAGACAGAGAGAGAGAGACAGAGAGACAACTGCTGCCCCATCAACATCACTTTGAATAAATGAAATGATGATGGAAGAAAGGAAAAACATAAAAAAACATAGAGTCAGAAGACCTAGGCTGAAATCCTGACTTTGATCCTTATTCTTTGTGAGATCTCAGAGAATACACATTCCAGCTCTCTGAGCATCAGTTACCTACTTTGTAAAATAGACTAGATGATTTCTGAGGTCCCTTCTAGTTCTGCAACCTAAGGATCTGGAACTTCTGATAACATCCAGTTATGCACCAAGTTCTTTTAGCACCCAAGGAAGCCTGGGGACAAAGAGAAGAGGATGGCAAACGTGCTCATACATCTACTTACAATGACGAAGATGGTCAAGCTCATCTGATATCATTAGCATGCCCTGTCAACATGACATTCCTGCATCACATCCTTTGGTTCCTCCCCGGGCTACATACAGTTATGGAACTGTCCACCTTGTACTCCTCTCACCCCTTCCTCATTTAGGCCTCTGCTAGTAGTCCCTAGGTTTGTACTTAGAGGCTCTGAAACTGTTTTGGACTTCCTTGGGTAAACCCAACTCATTCCTAAACTATTACTTCCTTCACCTTGTCAAAAAGGAAAAATGGTACAGTAGAAAAAGCAATGACTTTAAAGTCAAAGGACCTAGGGTTTGAATTCTACCTTTACTATTTACTAGCTAGGTGACCCTGAACAAGCAATTTCTTCATCTGTAAAATTAGGGGCTTAGATTAGTATATTTTAAGGTCCCTTCTACTTTTAAGTCCCATGAATGAGTGAACCTTACCTAATATAGGGCATATTTATTTCTCCTCTGATGTGAGGTTACTGCTGGTAAAAATACCATCATTTGGGAGCATCTGTCCCTCATTCATACTGATATGACCATGAAACTTACTCCATTTTACTCAATGAAGCAAATAAAAGTGAAATCAAATTTTTACCTTGTAGGCCAAACTTGGCTTTATTTTATTTATTTTTATTTCTTTTCAAAGAAAGAATACTCCATTTTCCTTTGTTTTTCTTCATGAAATATGAATCATTCCAACACTTACAACTTTAAGAACTCTGTCTAATCTAAGATCCTCCAACTTGCTGTATGACAAGTTGCCTTATTCCAGTGAGATATATTGTTTCAATTTTTGCGGTCATTGTGGAACCATCCATGGCAAGGTTTCATTTAGTATACTTAGACTGATAATGATATAAAATTGTGACAAAGTAATACTTTATTTCTATCCTTCGAGCACAGCTCACCCAAAGGGCAAAACCATTTTTCTTCTTGTTTTATTATTTTTTCAAAGAATTCTGTCTTTAAAAAATCCACTGGAAAGAAAAAATGTTCATATATGTGTAAATGGTATTTGAGTGGGATCATATGATCATAGATCTTCAACTTGAAGAAATCTCACAGGTCATCAAGTCCAATCTCTTTTTACAGATGTAGAAACTGAGGTTCAGGGAAATTAAGTGATTTGGCCAAGATCACAGAGATACTAAGTGTCAGATATAGTCATTAAATCTGGCTCTTTTGGGTCCAGAGCCAGTCCACTGTATATGCTGCCTCCCATTAGCACAAATATTTTAATGTTTTATTTACATACAGATAAAGTAATTAAGGTACATGGCAAAGTACTGACTACTTCACAGGACAGTGATGTGTTTGCTCAGAAATTAAGGCAGAGAAAGTACCCCTCTTTTTATTACTAAGTATTGATAAAAAAAATTTTTTTTTGGCAAAACCCAGATGAAAATCCCCTATTCAGTCACAGAATTACAACAAATTGTGCTAAGAGACACTATTCGCTTCTAGTTCATTTCTCTGTCCCAGCAGAAAAGCACTGGAACAATCTAATCAAGTCCTTGAGATGATTATTGTGACGTGCTCTCAGAACCCTTCTGAGACTGAATGTCATTGCCTTCCCAGGTAGTTTATGGCTACATCTTTTAAGTGGTGGTCAAATATTAATTTAATCAATAAATATTCTGAAGTTAGAAAATATCATTTCCCCCATACTAATGAGGAATTTTATATATTTATCTTTCTAGCTTAAAAATTGAAATTCTTTCAAAATCCACTAGAAGGTGTGGCCTAGTCCACGTAATAATAATTTTGAGTAATTTACTTAAGAATCTTGGGTAATAATTAAAATTGTTGTCATATTCTTAGAACAGGCTTCTATATTAATGCAAGCTAATAAAAAAAGCTACCTGACAGACAACAGATATTGGACTAATCCAACATTTGTAGACTCTGACAAATGATAACAATAAATGGCTCTATAAAATAATTCAAAAGCTTCTTTTCCAAAGTCATTAAGACTGTATATATGTCTTATTCATATCCAGGAACATGCAAGTTTATCACTGATTTATTTTTGTTACTTCCATCTTTGTAACTCTTTAAAATAGATATTTAGCTTACTGTAAACGCTGCCAAAAAGGAACTAGAGTTTTACCTCAATTCAGCAAATCATTAATGAGACAGGAAACTGTCTCACTTCTTGTACTTACTGCTCCTTATAATTAGTCTGTTAAGAGAACCAAAAAAAAGGTACCGAAAATACAAATCATTTTCATGAAACCACAAGAAAACAAGAGATAATAAAATAAAATAAAAACATTTTAAAAATATCTAATAATCATATTCATCTAGATTTCTCCTTGAGACCTTGAACTTTACAACAGAAACATGCCTAAAGTGTAATGCATCTAACAGCAAATAAGTCTGATTAATGTTGGGTAACATTATTCAAATTACAGAAGAAACTGCAGTGTTACATATGGTTTTTCAGAAAGTAATGCTAAAATTATTTACACACTCCTGTTTTAAGATTCTGAAGAAATTTTATTTAATACAAACTATATATAAAAACGACCCAAAAATTAATAAGCACACACACACACACACACACACACACACACACACACATACACACACACCATTCCTCTCCCTCTTTAGTCACTTGTATAACTCCTTCAGTTGAAACTAGTTGGAGATGATAGAATGTAAGAATAGAAAGAGACATTAGAGAAGGTCAAATACAACCTCCCTCACTCTACAAATGGAGAAACTAGAGGTCCAGAGAGGAGAAATAAGTAATACAGCTAATAAGTGGCATATATGGAACAAGAACTCAGGTGTCCCCTAAGTCCAGTATTCTATCGATTGTACCTCATTATTATTGGGCAGAAAACGTGTTGGGAAAGGTATCTGCTTCTATCACTCCCCCCTGCCCTATTGGGGAAAATCTAAAATGAAATACAAATATCAGTATTCTCATTTTGCAAAGGAAGCTCAGAAATGTCAAATAATTTGCCCATGGTCACAAATAGTGTCAGAATTAGAATTCAAACTCAAATGTAGTTTCCTAGCCATTTCCAAACCATGTTGCCCCCATTGTAGGCATCCTCCTTGCCCTCCTTTCACCATAGATTGGACTGTGACCTTGGGACTCTGAGACCCTGGACTCAGATAGCCCTTTGCCTTATCTTTCCTGGGATCCAGGCCATCCCACACTTCTAAAGGAGGATTTCTAAACCATGATGCCTTTCAGGTACCTTTGCATCCTTGCCTACTTCCAGTTCCAATTCTATGGCTGTCTTCCCCTATTACTTGTACTAGTATCACCAGTTCTTAGCACGGTTTCTGGCATAGAGTAAACACTAAAGGAATGTTTATTCCCATTTTTTCTTTCCCTCTTTCCTTTCCTTTTCTTATTTCTTCCCCTCCCTTGTTTTCCTTTTTTCCTTCCTTTATCTTTCCACCTCCTTTCTTCCCTTCTTTCCCTCATTTTCTTTTTTCTTTACAGATGTGAAAATTTCCTTCCTCTTTCCTTCCTTCCTTCTATTCCTTCTTTCTTTTCTCACTTCCTTTCCTTTTTCCTTCCCTTTTCTTTCTTCTTCCCTTTTTCCTTCTTCCTTCATTTTCTTTCTTTTTTATTTATAAACATAAAATTTCTTCCTTCTCCTCTCTTTCTTTACTTCTTTTTTCTTTCTTCTCTTTTTCCTTTTCTTTTTCCCTTCTTTCTCTCCCTCTCTCCCTTCCTTCCTCTCTCTTTCTTCCTTCCTTCCTTCCTTCCTTTATTTTCTCTCCTGGAGGCAATGTACCACAGTGGGAAAAGAAGTAGATATACAATCAGAAGACCTGGGTTCAAATCCTAGTCTTTCTACTTATTACTTGAAGATCTTGGGTAAGTCACTCCTCAACTCTGGACCTTAGTTTCCCTTTTGCAAAATGTGGAGGCTGAACTAGAAGACCTTGATGACTAGATGAATTAGATAACCTTCAAACTATAATTCCCAAACTATCTCCAATGCTCTTTCCACTTCACAACTTTATTTCTAACATTAAGTCTGCTCTGCTTCAAATACTTACCAATAAAGCACATATAAAATCTCAAACATTAAATACTGTGTAGTCTTCAAAGACAACTTGTTTCTACTTATGAATATCTGTTTTTCAAATGTACATTACATGGTAAAACAAACTGTGCAATATGAAATGGCACTGCCATAAGAAAATGACAGCTATGAAGAATTCAGAGAAGTAAGGGAAGACATATCAACAAATACACAGCAAAGTGAGTAAAACCTGGGAAACTATTAACATGATGACTGCAGTGGTATATGTGGAGAGAACAGCAATGACAAAAAAACAACAAACCTTGAATACTGTGCTTATAATAACTGACCCTGGCTTCAGAACAGTTAAGAAAATGTACATCTCTTCTTTGCAGAGGTGGAGGTGTGTGGTACTGCATATGACACTATTACACACCAGTAACCAGGTAGTTTGTTTTGCTGAAATGCTCTTTTTCTCTCTTTTAAAAATGTTTAGCTACAAAGAATGGCTCACTGGGTAGGAGTGGGAGAGCGACAGATTTGGAAATGAAGGCAATGTAAAAACATAGGTATTAATATGATTTCTTCTTTACAATGTACATTATACTTTTATAATAATGATAGAGTGCATAAATCACTAAAAAGAACAGGAACTTTACACCAATTTACATTTGAAATTAAATTTGGAAGTATCTTATGGATTTTTAACATGCTTTCTGAAATAAGAGTATTTCTTTGTGTGCCTGGTTACGGGTTAAACTTCATTTAAAACTGTATCAACCCAGCAACTATTAATCATAATTTGTTAATACAACACATCTCTTTTGAAGTGTTCTAAGATAGTTCATATTCTTTTCTATTACGTCCTTTATAATCATCCTTAATGAGTTTTCTATGTTAATTATTCTTCCAATTTCCCTCAGAATTCCTCAAATCCCCAGCTCCATTCCCACTCACTTCAACAACCCATCATGAGAGGATTCTAGAAAGATGACAGAGTAGATCAGAAAACTCAGCTTTCCAAATTTTCTCCACAAAAAAAGGCAGAACATCACCTCAGAGGGAACATAGAGCAATGGAAATAAACAAAGTCAAGGTAAAGCAGTTGTTCCAAGACAGCTTGGAAAGACCCCAGGAAATACCTGACCTACAGGGCCAAAGGTTCAACCTGAGTGAAGTGCCAACACCTTCAAGCCAACTCTGCCAAATCAACAAACAACAAGCCCGGGGTACAAGTGAGGTTGGGAGGCCACCTCAGTCTTAGAAACTTTCAGCTCACTGACGGGGTCAGGGTCTGACTGCTGATGTCAAGGGATGCCAAGCATAGCTGTGCTGACCAGAGGCTTCCTGAGCTGGTCTGCCTTCAAGTTGGGGGGAAAGGGCTAGTACAGGCCTGGGGAGTGCAATAGCAGAGAGGCAGGGACCCTGCTGGCTGTGGGCACTTGCAAGATTTCAGAGTCCCTGGTTTCAGTTCCAAGGCAGAGAGGGCATTGGTGGTTTGCAGCCATCTGATGGACTTTGCAGGGCAACATGACTGGGGACCCTAGTCATGGCTTAGGAGTGAAGAGGAGAGCCCAAGTTTGAGCTCCAGGGACAGACCTCAGAAAATAACAGTAAGAAAGACCTAACACTTGGGGAATTATTCCCCATACCTCAGAACTTGATTATACTAATAGCTGCTAAGAAAACAAAATAAAACAAAAATAATAATAAAAATGGATAAGCAAAGGAGAAAAAACCCAACCATAGAAAACTACTATGGGGACAGAGAAAATCTGGATTCGTATTCAGAGGAAGACAATTGTGCTAAAAAAAAAAAAAAAGCCACACCTTTCTCAATGAGAAATATCAAATGGTCCCAAGCACAAAAAGAGTTCTTGGAAAAATTTGAAAAGGAATTTGAAAATCATATAAGAGAGATTGAGGAAATATTAGGAAAAAAAGAGCAATTCAAGAAAATCAAGAAAATTATGAAAAGTCAACCCCTGTGAAACAGAGAATCAAAAACTGAGGGAAAATTTCTTGAAAATTAGAATTGAGCAAAGGGAAACTAAGGAAGTTCTAAAACATCAAGAAATAATAAAATCAAAACCATGAAAAAATAGAAGAGAATATGACAGAAAAACAAATGATCTGGAAAACAGCAAGGAGAAATAATATAAGAATATTCAGAATACTTGAAAATTATGATAAAAAAATCTTGATAGAGTATTACAAGAAATTATTAAGGAAAACTGCCCTGAAGTTCTAGACCAAGAAGGCAAAGTAAAAACAGAAAAAAATCCACCAATCACCACCTGAAAGAGATCCCAGGAGGAAAACAAACAGGAATATCACAGCCAAGTTTCAAGGCTCCCAGGTTAAGGAGAAAATATTGGAAGCAAAAAGAAAAAAACAATTTTGATATCACAGAGCTTCAATAAGGATTACACAAGACCTAGCAGCTACTATACTGAAGGAGTAACTGACTCAGCAAGGCTCATATAATCCTGGATGAAAAAAAATAGACATTTAATGAACTTTAAGACTTTCAGGTATTTGTGAAAAATACAGCAGAACTTAAAGGAACATTTGACATATACTATCCAGGAGAAATATAAGATAAACAAACATTAAAGACCAATTGTAAATGACTCAATAAGGGCAAATTGTTTACTTCTCATATGTGAAAATATTTTCAGTACTTTAATGACTGTCATCATTATTTGGGTAATTTGAAAAACAAGCCTAGGCTAAGCTGAGTATGATGGGGTGATTCTAAAAAAATAAAACCGTATGGGGAGAGATAAAAAAGAGTAATTATCTCATACAAATGAGGCACAGAAGGAAACACTGATACAGAAGAAGCTAGTTGGGGGGAGGATGGGTAGTGCTGAACCCTCACTCTCATCAAGAATGGGTTAGAGGGAGCAACATACATATCTAGAAGGGTAAAAAGTCTTCTAAGTTCAGAAAAAAAATAAGAGGGCAATAGGATAGAACAGGGGAAAGGATAAGGGAGGAACTCTTAGAGGAGTGGGTAGAAATAAAACAGAAGAGTGAGGAGGAGTAAGAATAGAGTGAGAAAGGAAGAAAATACATAAGTAATTATAGTTTAGAATGTAAACAAGATGAATTTACCCATAAAATGGAAACTTACAGCAGGTTAAAAATGTGAACTCAACAATATGTTGCTTTCAAGAAATTCTATAAAAATGAGAGACACACACAATGATAAAATAAAGGTCAGGAGTAGAATTTATGTAAAAAAAGCAGGGGTAGTAGTCATGACCTCATACAAAGTTAAAGTTAAAACAAGATTTAATCAAAAGAGAAAAAGAGGGAAACTTAACACTATGTGTCAACAATATTATTCAGTATTGTTTTAGACCATTTAAAATAACCAGACAGTATAAAATACTTGAGAGTATACCTGCCAAAACAAACACAGAAACTATGAACGTAAACATAAAAATTTTTTATACAAATAAATTCACATCTAAATAACTGAATATTTATTGTTCATGAGCAGGTAAAGCCAATATAATTTTAAAAATACAATTTTATCTAACTTATTTATTTAATGCTATCCCAATTAAATTACTAAAAAGTTATCTTATTGAGTTAGAAAAAATAATAACAAAGTTCATTTGAAAGAACAAAAGATCAAAAACTTCAAAGAAACTAAGGGGGAAAAATGTAAAGGAAGCAGATTCAGTGGTATCAGACAAACCACATTATAAGGTGGGAGAATTGTTGAATTATAAAATGGATAATTTTGATTACTTTAAATTAAAATTTTCTTGTATAAATAAAACCTATGCAACCAAGAATAGAAGGAATGTAGAAAATTAGGGGGGAAACTTTCATAGACAACCTCTCAGATAGGATATGACTCAGTTGGAATATTGCTTTGGTGCAGGAAATGATGAGGTAGTTGATTTAGAAAAAAACATGGAAAGACTTAGACTTATGAAGGAAGATGCTATCCACCTTTAGAGAAACACATGACAAATGGAAATAAACATAGTATGATCTTACATATATGTGTGTATGTGTGTATATGTGTGTGTGTGTATGAGTGGATATATGTATATGCTTATCTGCTCTTAATTGTAGCCTTCTTTAAAGAATGATGGGGGGAGGAAGGGGAAAAGTAAAGTAAAAAGTGAACAATAAATAACAAAAGAAAACCTATAAAGATGCAAAGAAAAGTTGGGCACCTTTGAAAATAATGTATAGTGTTTATTATGTAGGCTTTCTTGAAATGAAATTTATTGTTTTATATGGAATCATCTTTTAAGGTCTGCTGCATACATGGCAATGTTTTTATTGTAATTTTATATTTGTTTAAACTAAATTTTAAAAATTTAATTTTAAAAATTAAAAAAATTTAAAAAAAACACATCCACATGGACACTCCTTAAACGTCATCATCACTTGGGACACTTTGATTTCCAGAACTGCCAAAATTCTTTCCCAGACCACAGTCTCACTACCTTCTGTCTCTCCCTTGGTAGAATCTGTACATCATCATCATCAGGTTTTCATACCACCTTATTCTCCAAGTCTTCAAGCCTTTGTGCCATTGGTCCTATGGGGGCCAAGAAAGAAACTATAGATGGATCCTTACAAATTTACTATGAACCTAAGGTTGGTGTCCTACAACTGGTGGGCCAACGCTATCATTTTTGTCCGCAAAAGGACAGCACATTTTTAAAAAGCACTGTGGGATTTTTCTGACTTGAGAACAAGATACGTTCCACTTTCAACACTCATGATAATGACAGAATTTAGGCCTACAGGATTTTTTAATGTTCCTCAAATGGCTCAGTTTTTATCTTCCAGGCAATGGCATTCTGATAACTTTCTGTTTTGTTGAACAACAAATGATTACATTTCATATACTGCTGTTAATTTTCAAAGATAAATGATCTTACTCAATTTGTAATATGTTATATCAAATACCAATAGAAATTGCATCACCCAAAACATGTCAGGAATCAAGGATTCCAGATAAATCTCATGCATAAACACTTGAAAACAATCTATGACAGTCACATTTCAAAAGTCTTTTTGGCCACCATTAAATTCATCAATGTACTTTCTAACAACTGCGACATGCTACATTTTTATATGCTTTTTAAAAAAAAAATTTGCTGCCTAGCTACTTAAGGTAGAGAGAGAGAATATTATCAAATCATAAACTAAAAAAAATTTGACATCCCAACAGCCCAAGTGAAATTTCCATTCTTTTACAATTGTCAATTTTCTGAGATTTTCTTGACAAACAGGAAAAACTTCACACATTTAGTAATTTTATAAATTTAGGAATTTTAAAGGATTTTCCCCCTTGTGAGTTGCTATGAGATTAAAGTGGAGAGTTGCATGAAATGTTGATTTGAATATGAAATAATGAAGAGAAAAAATAAACATGATTTGGTTAGCTACAGAATCACAGACCAGGTCATAACATGTAAAAGACAAAGAAAGTAATTGAGCAAGTCTCCTCTTGTCATAAGCTGCACTTTGTGTCCTTTCAAATACCCTGAACTCCTGAGGAGAGCACAGATATCATAGGATTTAGAGCTGAAAGGGATATTATAGATCATAGGATTATAACTCCAAGGGTCATCCTAGTTGAACTCCTTTATTTTATAGATGAGTAAACTGAGGCCCACGGAGATTGTTACTTGTGCAAGGTCATATATGTAGTAAGCTGCAGAGCAGAGATTTGAATCTATGTTTTTCATTCCAAACTGAGCGCTCTTTATATTTCCATGTACTACCACGGTGCAAGGTTAGTACACGTGATCCTGAGCTAACCCTGAAGTCATCTCCTTTCCCCCTCCTGTCCTGAGGACTGAATTCCTCCCTTTGTTATTAATCTATTTCCTTCTGACTAGTTTATTTTGCTATAAGCACATTCATTAATGAGTAGTTAAGTCTATTTTCACTCTTTGTTAAATGTTAACTTATTGTTCTAAACTAACATCACATCACAGCTTAGTCTGAAGGCTGAGGCAAACTCTTGAGGGACATAATGAACTGTACCTCCCCCCCAACACATATACACACATATAACATGTTTTTTCTAAAAGGTAGAGATGAGTAGGAAATACATTTAAGGTACTGGGACAAAGTAGGTGCTTAATAAATGCTTGTGGATTGATTGATTGATACAAGTATCAAGAGGCAGGAGACAGAAATGTCAAGTTTGTATGTATAAGAATGAACAATCTATTTGGATTAGAATGTGGTATGTAGGAAGGTGAGTAGTGAGAAAATAAATCTGGGAAGGCAGAAAGCCAGATTGTGGAGCCCTAATATCACCTGGCTGAGGAATCTGTATTTTATTTGAGAGGCAAATGGGAACCACTCATGATTTTTTGAGCAGAAGAGTAAAATAGTTAGTCCCATGTCCTAAGAGGATCATTTTGGCATTGGTATAGAGGACAAATCAACTATAGGAGAGAATGAAAGCAATTCATAGGTGAGAGGTAATGAAGGCCTGAACCTGGGAGGCAGGCAAGAAGGGGAGAAGATATGCAATGGAGGGAGAGTCAACAATACTTGATAATTAATTGGATATGGCAAGGATAAAAAGGAGGAAAGAATCAAGAATAATTCCAAAATTATGAACCAGTAGGATATATGCCTTTGATAAAAAAAAATAAAATAAGAAAGTCTATAGGAGGTGTAGATTTAAAGGGGAAAATGGTGAGTTACATTATAGACATAGGTCTACACAAAGTCATTCAGTCAATGTGAGGGTATCAAGGGAAAATTAGGCCAACACAACATCCATATCACCATCCCAGTCCAGCGACTAAGATATATTTTTTACCCTGCACACAAGAGTGGTAGTCTAGGTGGGAGAGGAAAAGAAACAAACAAACAAACCAGGAGACTTAGAGTCTAGTTCTGGGTCTTCCACTAATTTGTGTGCCTTGGACAAGTGGAACACCAGTCTGGGTCCCAGGTTTCTTATTTGCAAAAGCAAGTTTGCACTAGATGATTCTAAGGTCACTTCTAGTTCTAAATACACACACACACACACACACACACACACACACATATATTCATATATGTATTTGTGTATTTATTCATATACATTTATATAGAGATATTTCTATGAGAACTTTCAAAAACAATAGTGGCAGAAGTCATTAAGTAGAAATAGTCACCTTTCCCATATTACTCCAAGTACCAGAATCATATCATCCACATTTATATATATATATACACAGAGAGAGAGAGAGAGAGAGAGAGAGAGAGATCGATCTGTATACAGGTGGAGTTCCTTTGTGTGTTTCTGCCTGCTTCTGCTTATGGAAAGCCATAATAAGTAAGAGGTGCAGAAGGAGGGTCATAAATGGGAACACTAGCCTTTTCTTCTCAGTGGGAATAATAATAATGATGACGAGTATGTCATAGTGCTTTAATATGTGCAAAGTGCTTTACAAATCTTATTTGATCCTCACAAAAGCCCTGGAAGGTAGATGTTATTATTATCCCCATTTTATAAATAGGCAAAGTGAGGTTAAGTGACTTGTCTGGAGTCACACAATTAGTAAGTGTCTGAGGCAGTATTTGAACTCAGGTCTTCCTGGCTCCTGCTCGATTCACAGTGCCCCTTAGCTGCCTAAGAATCAGCAAAATGGCTTTCATAGCCATGTCCTCTCCCTACTGCCCATCACTTCCTCCAGTTCCTATTCATTGCTTTCTTCCTATTGCCTTTACCTTTCCAATTTGAGAAGTCATCATGTAAAGGTTACACTCTCTGCTTTTGAAGAAATAGCAGTATATTTCAAACAAAAAATTCTTTTAGACAGAATCTGTTATCAATGCTTCTTATGTAATGGTTCTTATTTATTAATTTTAATGCTTCTTCAAAAACTTTTCACATTAATGGACAAAAAGCAGCCTGAGGAAGAGATGACTTTCAGAGTTTTGCTGTACAGAATTTTCTTTTCACCACTGTAGTAAAAAGTGAATTGAGATGCAGAGTGTAGAAAAGAGCATTCATGAAACTCAGTGGCTATAACAGTTTTGGGGACCCATTGTCTTCTTTAGTTTTCTAAACTGTTACAAGGGGCAGCTAGGTGGTGCAGTGGATAGAGCATCAGTGCAGGAGTCAGGAGGATCAGAGTTCAAATCTCACCTCAGACACTTGACATTCACTAGCTGTGTGACCTTGGGCAAGTCACTTAACCCCAATTGCCTCATCCTGGGTCATCTCCAGTCATCCTGATGAATATCAGATCACTGGATTCAGATGGCTCTGGTGGAGAAGTGAGGCTGGTGACCTACACAGCCCTCCCTCACTCGAACAAAGTCGAGTGCAAGTCATGTCATTATTTCTTTGATAGCATGGTCTTCTTCGGCAACAAAGGACACACACACACCCAGACCTGCCCATCCAGAGCCAAACTGTTACAGAGAAATGTAGTGGAAAGAACATTGGATTTGGAATCAAAAGAACTGGGACTGAATTCCAACTTTACTATTTGCCACCTATAACTTTGAATAAGCTTTTAACCTTTACGTCTCAATTTTCTCAGCTAAAAAAATAAAGTTTATTGGACAAATTATCTCTAGAGTCTCTCTTCTAGCTCTAAATTTATGATCCCTATGAGCTTCTGCCAACCTAAGGTTAGAGTTGCAAATGGATAAAGCATTTATTAAGTGCCTACTATGGGCCAGGTATGGTACTAAGCAAAAGGAAAACAAATATTAAGTAAGATAATTCCTATCTTCAAGGAGATCATATTATAATGGGAGAAGACAACATATACAGGGGACCTAAAAAAGATGGGGAGAGAATCACCAATGGGGAGAGAATGGAGTTTTTTCAGGTATAAATTTGGCAGGTAAAGACAAAAAAGGAAGATCCCAGAGAGAATCCAGGTAAAAGTAAGACAAAGTATGATTGGGGTTGTTCTATAAAATGGTGGTTCTGGGGAAGAGTCGCCAATTTGTTCCCAAACTCTACTTTTCTATCTTGTGTGGCCTTCTAACTAGGACATCCAGCATTTTAATTAGTGTAATGAAAATTATTCAGTTAAAACAAAAAATTTCTTTAAAGGACATGGCATTAATGAAATTGTATGGTATCAATATTACAAATTAAGATAGATATCAATAGTTGGAAAGTCATAATTAGAAACTAATGTGAATTATAAAAAACATAAATTGCATGTACTTATTAAGTTTGAAGCATTGACATTAACTATGACAAAGAATATTAAGATTTGTAACATGTTGACAGAAAATAAGATAACCAAATAAAATTTAAAAATAAAAACAAAGCCAGCTCAGTCATCTCTTACGTGGTTCTCTGGTGCTCAGATGCATAGGTACTCATGCTTCTTGGTTACAATGACCTTTTAGAGCATGACTCATTTAAAACAACCAGATCTCTACATATACTATGTTATAAAGGATGGTTCTCAGAGACAGGGAAATATATCAGCAAATGAAGATGGTATAAAAATTAGACAGCAACATTTTTAATAGCCATTCTTATTCCATAAATATTCTTGGTATTTACTATGCTAGATAGGTTGATAGATCAAGAATTTATTAAACACATATTATGTGCCAGAAACTGGAAATATGAGAATAAGTAAGATAATGTCTTCCCTTAAGGAATATACATACATACATATGTATGTAGTATGTGGTATATCTATCTTCATCTAAATCTAGATAGCATGAAATAGAGATGGCTGGAAAGTGATACCAGACAAGAGAAGATGAGTTTTTCCTTACAAAGGACAAAGATTCTAGTAGGAGGAGGAGGATGGACGACATTATGGAATAACCTTATATGATGAACAGCAGTTAAACTACATCACACAGTTCACAAGGTTAAGGGTTGGATTGGGACATTTAGTTCAACTTCTCATTTTATTAGTTCAACTTCTCATTATATTAATGAGCAAACCAGAAAGATTAAGTAACTTGTCTAAATTCATACAAGTAATTAAGTGGCAGAACCAGGAAATGAAACGTTTCATTCCAAACACAGTTCTCTTTCTACTTATACAATGTTGCCTTAGGAGGAAAAAAAATCTGTCATAGTGGGCAAAGCATTATATTGAAGTCAGAAGAGATGGGTAAAAATCCCACTTTTACTGCCTGTGTGTCTTTAAGCAAGTCACTTAAATTCTGTGCGCTTCTTTCTGCATCTATAAAATAAGAGATTAGACTAGAGGTTTTCTAGGGTTCTATCAGATTTTAAATCAGTAATCCTATATTCTTAGGTGTCCCACAAGATTCTGTTCTGGCCCTCCTCTCCCTCTATACTACTTTCCTTGGTGATCTCATCAGCTCCCATGGATTTAATTACCATCTCCATGCTAACAATTATCAAATCTACCTATCCTGCCCCCACTTCTCTGTTGACCTCTAATTCCACATTTTCAACTGCCTTCCAAGATACCTAAAAATGGATGTGCTGTAGACATCTTAAATTCAACATGTCCCAAACTGAACTCATTATCTTTTCCCCTAAACACTTTCCTTTCCCTTCGCCAATCCCTGAAATGTTCTCTATTATTGTAAAGGCATTACCATCCTCCTGTCCTCCAGTTCACAACCTAGGAGTCATACTCAACCCATGCCCCCAATATCTCATCTGTTGTTGAAGCTCGTTGATTTCACCTCTCATATCTCTTGCATACATCCCCTTCAGTCCTCTGACCCTGCCACTATTCTAGAGCATACCCTTATCTTCTCACCACAACAGCCTACTGGATTGGTCTGGCTGCCTCAAGTTTCTCACCACTCCAATTCATCCTCCTATCAGTCACTAAAATGATTTCTCTATCGTTATGGTCTGACTACATTACACACACCCCACCCCCAACCCCACTCAATAAACTCTGGTAGCTCCTGGATTAAATACAAAATCTTTAGTTTTGCATTCAAAGTCCTTAATTAACCTAGCCCCATCCCATTTTCCTAAGCTTTCTTACACCTAACTCCCCATCAGTCATCTTCAGTCCAATAACACTGGCTTCCTTGCTATTCCACAAACAAGACCCTCTATTTCTCAACTTCGGGCATTTTCTCTGGTTGTCTCCCTTACTTAGAATGGTCTCCCTCCTCACCTCTGCCTACCAGCTCCCCTGGATTCCTTTCAGTCCCAACTAAAACCATGTCTTCAGCAGGAAGCCTTTCTCAATCTTTCTTAATTCTAGTACTTTTCCTCTATTAACTATTTTCTATTTATCCTGCATATAGCTTGCTTGTACTTTATCTGTTTACTTCTTGTCTCCCCCATTAGACTGTGAGTTCCTTGAGGGCAAGTATTATCTTTTGTTGTTTGTCTTTTGCTTAAAAAGAGGACCAGAGACACCATGATGTCAAGGTACGGTGATGTCTTGCCTTTTCAGTGAATTGGATTTAAGTGAAGCACAGTTGCAGAGTCACAGCCTCATTCTCTCTTACAGAGTCATCAAAGTTCAGTAGTAAGACAAAAGTCAAGAAAACTGGCGATGGCCCGGGATGCAGTAGATGACCTTGGATTGTCTTTTTCCTTTTCTTATATCACCAGGAGTTAACACAGTGTTTGGTACTCAGTAGGCACTTAATAAATATTGATTGATTGATCGCCTTTACAGCAGAATATTTTCAACAAACTCTCACACTGTTTATAGTGCCAAGCTCAATGCTATAAACTTTTTTAATAATAAAGATTATTTTGTGTATTTGAAAACATTCTCCAAAATTTTATATATATATATATATATATATATATATATATATATATATATATATATATATATATATATATATATATATATATATATATATATATATATATAAAACTTCAGCTCTGTTTTCATGAGGGGGATCTTATTCGATTTATTGAACAAACTGGCAATGCACTAGAATTACCATATTACATGTAATTCTTGACTTCAAATAATTTATGATCCCTACAATCACATATATTCTGCCACATTAAGTGATATTTGTCTTCTGTTACTAGAAAATTTAATACTGCTAGAACCATACAAATCACAGAATTTAAAATGCTTCAATAATGTGGTTTTTGAGATAACTATTTCCAGCATCTATTAACCCAAGTATTTTAGTACAATAACTAGAGTACATAAAAAAGTGATTCCTTCAGATTTTATATGGGACCTTTGCATAGGATTACATAGGAACATGAATAAATCTGTTATGTGTAATTGTAATATTACCTAAGTTTCATAGGGTTTTTTCAACAAGAAAAACTATCAATACCTAGAGTTTTCTTGGTAAGAGTTTAATTTATTATATAACTAAATATTTTCTACAAAATACCTCCTCATGGCCTAGAGATGGCTATTGGTTCTCAAAGGCTATGCCAGAAAAATATAGGCTCACTTCCTTGTCTTAACTGCATTGATTTTGTTCATTCAAAAACTTCTAAATTTTCTGTTGTCAAAATAATTGATTTTATTTTCCTTTCTTTCCTTTGTTTGGTTATTAAGAAATCATCCACAGCTATACCTGTGAAAGTTACATGATATCATTCCCTTTTAATTTTTTTCTCATGTGATCTTTTATAGTCATGTCACTTTAAAAAATCTTATTGAGATAAGCAGTATAAAATGTTGGTCTACATTTTTTTTTGCAAAGTTGTTTTTCAGTTTTCCTAGTAGTTCTTGTCAAAAATACTTCACTGAGTATTTTACACTCTTAAGTTTATCAAACATTGCGCTATTAAATGTTTCTGATGCTTGCTTACCTACTCTGTTCCAGAGGTAGACTTTTCTTCTTTTTTACCAGCACTAAATAGTTTTGATGATTACTGCTTTATAATACGTGATGTACGTATGTGCTTGCTATTCATTTTCATTCCTACTTTTAAAAATATCATCACTTCTTTTAAAAATTTTGACCTTTTGTTCCTTCTAATAAATTTTATTATTATTCTGTCTAGTTCTATCAAGTACCCCTATCAGTAGAAGAGCATTAAATCTGTAAATTAATTTAGGTAATATCATCAGGAACAATTAATGTCCCTCCAATTACTGAAGTCATTATTTCTTTAAAGAATATTTTGTCATTGTATTTATGTAAATGCTAAGTATATCTTGGAAGATTAACTACCCGATACTTCCTGCATGTTGTAGTTATCTTGAATGGATATCCCTATGATTTTCCCCTTGATTTTGTCGTTGCTATTTAGATATACTAATTATTTTGTGGATTGATTTTCTACGTGCTAGTTTACCAAAACTATTGTCTCAGTTTCTTTGCTGATTCTTTGTAGTTTTCTAAATAAGCAAATACGTCATCTGCAAACAAGGATAATTTCTTTCTTCTTTTTCCACTATTTATGTTTCTAATTTTTCTCTTCTTTTAAAAAAATAAATTTAGATTTTTTACATCACCTAAATTTTCCTATATCTCTTCCCTCCTATTCTAGTCATCCTATAGGAAAAAACATTTTTTAAAAGAAAAAGAAGAAAAAGAGAAAAGAAAATTTGGCATAGCCAATGAATACAATGAAAAATTCTGACAATGAATTCAATGTTCCACACCCACAGGCCTTCCTAAATGTCTTCAAAAGAGTGAGAAGGTTCTTCTCCTATCTCTTCTTTGTGCTTGTTCTTTGTCATTTTGCAACATTAATTCTGATCATTTTGTGGTGATTGTTCTTTCAATTTACATGTAGTCGCTGGATTTAGGGCAGCTAGGAGGTGCAGTGGATAGAGCACCAGTGCAGGAGTGAGGAGGACCTGAGTTCAAATCTCCCCTCAGACACTTGACACTCACTAGCTGTGTGACCTTGGGCAAGTCACTTCACCCCAACTGCCTCATCTTGGGTCATCTCCAGTCATCCTGATGAATATCTGGTCACTGGATTCAGATGGCTCTGGAGAAGAAGTGAGGCTGGTGACCTGCACAGCCCTCCCTCACTCAAAACAAAGTCGAGTGCAAGTCATGTCATCATTTCTCTGATGGCACGGTCTTCTTCGGCAACAAAGGCCGAACACACACAGTCGCTGGATTTAATATTTTTGGGCTCTGTTTACAGCCCAGTAACATTATTTGATATGTATGTATCATAATTTGTTTATCCATTCATCCATCCATCAAGTAGTATCTACTTTTCCCCCAATTCTTTGACACCACAAAAAACAATGCTGCTATAAATATTCTGGTGATTATGGGGCCTTCCTTTTCACTGATGACCTCTCTTTCTCCACTAGCACTTCTAAAACCATATCAAAAAAGTAGTGCATTCTTGCTTTTTAAAAAAATAATTGCATTTACTAGAAAGGTTTATACAATTTCTACACTGGGAATAATGCCAGCCCGTAGAAACTGAAAAACAAAACAGACATCATTTTCAGTGAATAATTTTTTTTAATCTTGATAAATTTCTTACATCTCTTTGTAACTCATTCAATTTTTCCTCTTTCCCTACCATCACACAGGAAAAGATCTTCCTCTTATTTTCCTGGGCTGAATCTGACTCTAATTATAAGCATAATTCCATCATGTGTTTTATTAATTATCCTGTATTTTCCTTTCTTTCTGTAACCACATTGGAGTCGGACTCCCTCAAACCAATAAATAAAATCCATCCCCTAATACTTCTACTTTCACCAGCTATCATCCTAGTTTTCTCCTCTCCTTAACAACCAAACTTTTATTTTTTTTTTTTTATTTTTTTTTTTATTAATTTTTTTATTTTTTTAATGTTTAACAATCACTGCCATACAATTGCGATTTTATCCCTCCCCACCCACCCCCCACTACCTCCCTCCCTCCCCACGACTGCATACAATTCTGTATAGATTCTACATATACTTTCCTATTGAGTATATTTTCACTATAGTCATGCTGTGTAGTCAGACTAAGATAAATGAAAGAATCCGTATAACAAATCAGAACATGATACACAAACAGATACACATACACAAACATGATCTGCTACATTATGTGAGTGACTTCCATATTTCTCTCTCTGAGTGTGGAAGGCATTTTGCCTTGAGGTCCACCATTGGGATTTAACAACCAAACTTTTAAACAGGCTAGTTTATATACCTTGCCTCCATTTCTTTACCACCAATTCATTCCAAATTCCTTACATTATGATTTCTGCCCCTGCAATAATACTGAAACTTCTCTCTCCCCATTCACCTCCTGATCAATTTTTTTCCCTCAGTGCTCATTTTTCTTAACCTCAGAAAGAAAGAAAGAGTAGTGGTGCCATCTAGTGGCCCTGGAAGAAATACTAATTTTTAACAGTGAAATCAAGCTTGATGTACATCCAGAGGTTCCCAATGGGGGCCATACCACCCCCAGAGGGGCAGTGAAACAATGGAGGGGTGGGGGGATGTTGAATAAAAATAAGGCGGTGGGGGAAGCATAAAGAAAGAAGAGAAGAAAATTTTGAAAAACCATTCATACCTGTTTCATCTACTGTGTAACACAGTCAAAGTCGTAGTGATTACATTATTTTCCAAATTCCAAATAAACTCACAAAATATGTTATAATCAATCAGTGGCCAAATCTGCTAACAGGTCTTAATAAGCAAGTGTTGGCAGGCCAGCATGTTGTACATTGTCAGGAAGTCCAGCATGCACTGGCAGGCATATTTGCATGTAATAATCTGTTTACAATACAATACTATATAGTTACATGGCACAATGTGTGTCATCAAAATTTCAGTGTAGGAGAGAAATCCACAAATTTACAGTAAATTATTAAATTTAAAGTGAGTGTTTAAAAATATTTTGTATTTTTATGATGTAAATTTTTTAAAAGTTAAAGAGTTAATGGAAGTAGATTTCCAGGGAGATGAGGGATGGAGGAGGGGCGCTGAGTAATTTTTTTTTGAAAAGGGCGCAATAGGTCAAATAAGTTTGGGAACCTCTGCTTACAGCCAATTAGTTATCCATAGGTAGCAGGGAGGTAGACAACAGGAGAAATTGACACTTCTAGATAATCCAATATTTTGTTTTAGCAAAGTAATATGAATCTCCTCTCTCTTAAAATCTTTTACCAAAGATGTTTTTTTTAAAAAATGTAAGTTCATAGCACCAAAGAATTATAAAGTTGGTAGAGGTCTCAGAGACTAGCTAGTCCAACTCCTACCTGAAAGGGAATATGATATCACTGACAAGTATTCATCTATTCATCCAGGCTCTATTTGAAAACTTCTAGTGAGGTAGAGCTTAACATTGGGGAAGTTCTTTGCATTTCTGATAATTCTAATTATTGGGAAAGTATTTTTTGTTGTTGATATTGTTGTTATGAGGAACTCAAATCTGCTTTCCTATGACTTCCACCCATTGATCCTAGTTTGAATAGCTTCAGATTTATTTTCTTTTATTAACAGTCATAATTAATCAGAATGTTTACATTAATTTATTTTTTGTTGCTAAGTAAGGGTTAATTGAAAATTCTTCCGGTTTCAAACTTTACTGAGAATTGTTGTAAAAAGCCTGGTAAAGTATCTTGAATATAATTGAATCTTTCTTTGATTCAGGATCTTTGAATATCCCAAAGTCATGATAATATAACAATAATTATAATTGGGAAGAATTGTAAATAAAGGTTTAGGAGATTGGGCTGAAGTCATTCATCCAATACCTATTTATATAAGCACCTATTCTTTGTTTAGCACATGGTACAATTACTCAAGGCCATTCCTGGAAGTTATTGATGTCTTAAAAGAAAATTTTTAGCATGAGAGTATTATGTTGAGATTTGCCTAAAATTGGAGCTCAGAAAAAAAAAGGTCTAGATGATTCACATTAGTTAGTCAATTCCAATTATTCAAAGTTTTACTATTGCATTTATTCTGCTTAACTTTCTTATGGAAATGCTACCGAAGAATAAAACAGTGACAATTTACTGTCACATTCACAAGTCAAAAATGTGTAACCAAGTTGTTATAGCTTCGCCAATACTTTAAAAATCTGTTATGTCATTGTTGGGATTGGAAGCTCAATTCCGTGTGGACAGTCTCGGGCGGGTAAAGGTGGGAGCTTCTAAATCTTAGAGCTCTCACGAGACCCCCCCAGGAAACGGCAGGGAATCGAGGTGAACCGAGCTATCTCGAGTAATTCCGCCTCTTCCCGTGAGAAACGTGATGGGAGAGAGATCTCCCCGCCCTTGACATGGTCCCGGATCTGGGCACACTATTGTTATCTAACAGCACGGTATTCAGATGCAAACTATGCGGCTGAAGGTTAAGTAGGATTGAGGAAGCCTGAAAGCTCTCTTAGCACGTGAGGAGCCAAGAGGACAGTAGGCTCCGCTTCTCTTCTCTCTCCCCTCCCCCTCTCTCCCCGCTTGTACTTCTACTTCCAATCCCTTAAGATCTTAGCCTCCTTAGGAAATCTCCCCCTCTTCCTCCTAAGGAAGACCTCCCCCTGCACTTGTAACCGAGACCCTGAAATAAAGCTCAACCCTTGTTCGACTCTGGAACGTCCTTTCTCTCATATGAGCATCCGGTTTTGGCCAACCGAAGACCTCGGAGGTGAGGTAAGAAGACTCGGGTAGCCCACACAGGCCTCTAGGCCTGGCATGTCATTATGGTAGATATTGCCCCCCTGACTGATAAAAAATGAAACATCTAGGAAGGTAGCAGGAGATGCTGGAAAAAGCATTAGTTCTTGAATCAGAGGATATAGATTTAAATCTGATCTCTGATGCTTACTACCTGTATGACCTTGGGTAAGTTACTGACCCTCCCTATGCCTTGATTTCCTTATCTATAAAATGAGGGGGTTGGACAGCCTTACTATTAGGCCCCTTCCGGCTCTAGGTCTACGATCCTAATATGATCTCTACAACTTAATAGATAGTTTTCTGGTTCAAATTTAGGCAAGGTCGAATCTAATCACCATCTATATGGTGGTATGTAATCTATCAACAGGCCTGTACACAAAGTCTTGGTAGCTCTTCTGGGTAGTTTCTAACTGGGATAACACTTGGCTGATATTGCCTTTACATGCCCAGAGCTACATCCATGGTTTAAAAAAGTAGTATTTAAGTGGATGTCTTACTCTCCTTACTGTACTCAAACCAGAAAGTCTAATATTAGAACGGAATACGGAAAAGGGCAATTCATTCTTTAAATAAACGTCCCTAAGGTTAATTATCTTCTGACTATGATTCCCAGTAGGAATGGTCTCTAGCTGATAGGATCGGTTCCCATCCAACTACAGAAGCTTAAATTTATTGTCAAATGGGATACGACCCATCAAAACCTGGACAAAAATGAATTCATGCGACAAAAGCATATCTGATCCCCAGAAAGGCCTAGAAATTTACCAGATCTTAAGAGTATCCTTAAAACAGAATGATGTAAAATTGGTCAAGAATTCAACAGACTGTTGCAGATAAAAATGTATTCCTTGGATTGGCTTCAGTCCTGATCTACATTAAAATCAAAACCAAACCAGTTCTGTGGTTTTATTATAGGCACAAGTTTGTTCATGTCATTCTTCATTGAATAAAGGTTGTCAGGTTGACTAATATTGGTTGACTATAGTAAGATTATAAATTTAGATGAATAGCTCCTCAAATTTCCCCACCAAATGGAATGCTTTTCATTTTTCATCGTCAGTTTTAAATCCTTAATTTATTCTGCTTTCTTGGTAAAATTGATCTATTTTTCTAATACATCAACAACTTTCTTTTTTGTTCAAAAGTAAGTATCTATCTATCCCCTCACCTCCTGTGCTTCTTCACTTTCAACAGTCTTCTTTTTTAAGGGTCCACCTATTAATATCAGAGGACTAACAGAGGTTACCAGGCTGGATTTAAGAAGCTATGGTTTTGATCTTATTTTTAAACACTTGATTTTATTCTCCAATTTTTTTCCTCTACATCTTGACAATTTTTTATTTATGGTTGCTTTGTTTTAATATTTTAGATGTGGCCATGGCAGAAACATGATATAAATTCATGAAATTCTGAGAAACAGATATATGTTTAGCATATTTCTATCAAGAACATTTTTGTTTATTTATCTAGAAAATCTCACAGTCACCAGATAACTATCCATCTCACTTCAGTTGCATAGATTGGCCTCATATTTTAATTTTTTTCTAAGCAGAACAGAATATAAAGCAATGCAGCCATTTCTGTAGAAAGATTTTAAATTGTAATGATTTAATGAAGTTGAAACAAGAAATCATACCTGAAGTCGAGCATTCATGAGCATAAATTCTTGTTGCTGTTTCATGTTTTCATTCATATGTTTTGAAAAAAGAAATCCCATTTTGATCTAAAATGTACAAAAGATACTTATTAAATATTCAATTATTCTAGCATTATATATTCTTATATCTAACCATAAACTTGATTTCTAGTTTTTCCCCCATGTACATTAAGGAACTGAAGAATTTAAAAAATCTTTTGGTTTTCTTTCCTTCAACGTAATTGGGCCTGGAGGCGGGGAGATTCCAGTTAAAATCCAACCTCAGACACTTACTCGTCATGTGATTCTAGACATGTCATTTAAATTCTGTCTGCTTCACTTTCCTTACTGTAAAATGGAGATGATAATAACAACCCCTACCTCACAGGGTTGTGGTGAGGAACAAATGAAATATTTGTAAAAAACACTTTGCCTAGTGGCTGGCACATAGTAGATACTTGACAAAGGACTGTTCCTTTCCCTCTCTCCCTATACCATAGTTCAGATTTGAAATAATCAGAGGTGGGGAGTGGGGAGGAAAGATGAGAATCCTTAGCAAAATAACTAATGGATCTATGAATTCACTGATTTGCATACGTCTTCCAATGGTACAGCGCCAACTCACCTTATCTTTTCATCCTGTTGTACATAATGAACATTGTGTAAATACCAATGAAGCATAAAGTCTACCCATTTATTTCTTGCTCTCCCTTCATGACTCACCTTCATTTCAGGTCAGGTATCTCTTCTATGACTTCCTTTTTGGTAGGGGGTGGGGGTGGTAGGGGCACTTCTCCCGGGCTATTCTTCATTAGGAAATATTGCAGTCTGCTCATGCCTACCATATGTTTCCTCTTTGTCCTCTGGGTAACTTGCAGTTGTATTTCTTTGGATACTCTGGTATTACAGGACTATCAGCCAAACAGCATCATTGTATGATATTAAATATCAGAAAGACTGGTTGTTTGGTTGTTTTGCAGGGGGAGGTTTGGGATCCCTGGAAGCATTACTTGATTTCCCATAGGCAACTCAGCATATTTCTACATCATGTTCGGTTTTGGGCTTAGTTCACTGTCTATCTGTAGTGTCTATTCAAACCAGTGGGCAATCTGTTCAATGTAAATTGTCATCTGAACAATAAGACATTCTTCATTCACCATAATATTGCCCAAGGGGAATAAGATAGCAATAACTATGAACTCCGAAGCCTCCTTTCACCACTTCTACATCATCTACAAATACATCTTGTTGAAGGACTGAAAAGGGAACTTGAAGTCTTTTCAAAATGATATTCTGCCAAAGACCAAATTGTTACAGTCACAAAACTGCTCCAAAGTTATAAAGAATATAAAATCCCTATGTCCTTGTTTATTGATTTTCTTTTAAAGCATGAGATTCCAAAGAGCAAAACATACCTTAAAGATCCAATAAAGAATCTCCTATACACATGACAAAAATCAAACTAGGTTCCTTGAATGATGGAACAAATAGGCTAATTTTTGTTCGGAAACCGTATGATTACTACTATCAATTAAAGCATAAGCCAAGGAGATGTATGCTTGCCAAAGATGTTTGTCATTATAGTAGGATATTTCCAACAAGCATTCCAAAAGGAGGAGAGATGGTAAGTTTGGCTAGATTATTCTGTTTGTGGATGACATTATGCTGATTGTTCTAAATCCTGGAACAGTGGAGACTTTCCCAAATGATGTCTTATATGAGACTACTCACAGAGCAAAAAAAAAAAAACAGAAAAGCTTAAAAGAGACCTTTTTCTTAATTTTTCTAGAAATATGCTTGTCTTATTTTCTTACCCATGAGACTTGGGCAATGTCAAAAGATTTGATTTCTAGCTCTGCCACTAACGCTGCAAGGCCATGGGCACAAATCTTAACCACTAGGGGCCTTGAGGCTCTTCATCTGTAATACCAAGGGTTTAGATCAGATAATCTAAGGTTCCTTCCAGCTCTAACATTCTAGGATTCTTTATACTGTATCACACTAGCAGGTTAAAGAAGAGATGGGAATGATCTATAATAAGCATTGAGGTCATGAAGCTCACACTCCACTCCACGGGAATCAAGCTTCCAAAGGTATCATGGACCTTAGCCAGTAAATGTGAAAACATAATCATAGATATAACTAAGGAGCAAACTTTCAGTTGTTTTTCAGTCAGGTCCTACTCTCCATGACCCCAGTTGGAGTTTTCTTGGCAAAGATACAGAAGTGTTTTGTCATTTCTTTCTCCAGTTCAGTTTACAGATGAGGAAATTGAGGCAAACAGGGTTAAGTGACTTGCCCAGGGTCACACAGCTAGAAGCCACATTTGAACTCAGTAAGATCAGTCTTCCTAACTGCAATCCCAGTGCTTTATCTATTGTACCATCTAGCAGTTACAAGAAGCAAGCTACTTTGGGGGAAAAAGAAACTAAACTGACGGATGCTGCCTTTTTTTATTGGTGGTTTCTAGTGACTTTAAAAGTACAAAGAAGTTAAAAAAAATAATTGTTTCATTGTCCTTAGGCTTTTGTGAGTTTTAAAAAATGAAACAACGGAGATGAAATTGTTTGTTTTTTTGAAGGATACAACTAAATTGTATAAAACTGAAACTGTTCCTTTTTCTCTTCTGAAAGCATCAATGTGATAGGAAAGAGTTATGAAAGGCCTGATGGGTGACACAGACTATTATGGTTGTCCTATGATGGCAATAGTGCCTCCCTGCTAGGGTTGGAAGCTCAATTCCATGTGGACAGTCTCGGGCGGGTAAAGGTGGGAACTTCTAAATCTTAGAGTTCTCACGAGAACCCCCAGGAAACGGCTGGGAATCGAGGTGAACCGAGCTATCTCATGTATTTCCGCCTCTTCCCGTGAGCAACGTGATGGGAGAGAGCTCTCCCCGCCCTCGAGGCTGTCCCGGATTGGAGCACACCTGTTGTTACCTAATAGCACGGTATTCAGATGCAAACTATGCTGCTGAAGAGTCTAAGTAGGATCTGGAAATCCTGAAAGCTCTCTTGGGCGGAGGGGCACGGAGCGGTGAGGACAACAAGGCTCCGCTTTTCCTCTCTCCTCTCTCCCCTCCCCCTCTCTCCCCGCTTATACTTCTACTTCCAATCTCTTATTGTAAGATCTTTGCCTCCTTGGGAGATTCTTCGCTCCCTCCTAAGGAAGAATTCCCCTGCACTTGTAACTAGACCCTGAAATAAAGCTCAACCCTTGTTTGACTCTGGAACGTCCTTTCTCTCATACGAGCATCCTGTTTGGCCAACCGAAGACCTCCGATAGAGGTAAGGGAAGACTCGGGTAGCCCTCAGGCCTCTAGGCCTGGCACCTCCCTACCTAAAGTTTGAGCAGGTGTTACAAACTGACCTCCTGAGAGGGTAGAAGGGGGTTGTGGACAGTGAGAATTGTATGTATCTAGGTGCCCCTACTTAGCTACAAGTGAGAATGGCATTGATTATTTAGATAAATATAGGCAGAAAATGCCTCTGAATATGGAATGCTCAAGTCACCTCTACAGTTTAATATGTGAGTTAGAACAGCCTCCTTCCATGGAAACTGGGAAATCTTGACCTGCAAATCTATGCCTTTCAATGTGGATGCTTAGTGATTAGTTTTGAGAGCAAGAGTAGGGGCTACCTGGAGGATTCTGTACCCTTGAATAGGGCACTTCAGTCTTGACTGGCTATTATTGGATCAAGGAATGAAAGTGAAAAGTCACAGTATGGATCATTGGTTGTGTGCCTACAGAGGGAGTGGGTAGAAAGGGTGATCTACACCATCATCCATGGATTCCTCACAGCGAGGTGGCACAGTGGACAGAACAATGAACCTAGAGACAGGAAGAGTTGAGTTTAAAACAGGCTTCAGGAACTTAATAGTTGTGTGACTCTTAGCCAGTCACTTAACCACTGTTCAGTTCTAAAATAAGAATGAGAACAGAATCTACTTCCCAAAGTTGTAGTGAGGATCATTTAATATCTGTAAGGTACTGCACGCAGTGCGTGGCACAAAGGCATTCCATCCCCTTTTCCGTTTGGATGTAGATGGAGCAGTCTTTTGTACCATAAAGTTCATTTTGAAGGAATAAGAAATGGGTTCTACTACAGTTGGAAGCAGGTACTCTGGCCTACCATCTGCCAGACACAGTAACAGCCCCGAGTCCTACTGCCAATCCCTACAGGATAATCCCAGTAAATTGCCTATACGCAGTAAGACTAGCCAATTGTCTTGATCCAGCATGAGAATGCTCAAGATTAGTCTGCACTGTCTAGGTGAAAGACAGCAGAACAGAAGAGTGAGTGCCAGCTCTGCATTTGGAGTGAGAAGACTTGAGTATCTTCTCCTTTCTTCCTCCTTTAATTACTGCTTCCATCTAGGGGCAGCTAGGTGGTGCAGTGGAGAGAGCACCAGTGCAGGAGTCAGGAGGACCTGAGTTCAAATCTCCCCTCAGCCACTAGACACTCACTAGCTGTGTGACCTTGGGCAAGTCACTTAACCCCAATTGCCTCATCCTGGGTCATCTCCAGTCATTCTGATGAATATCTGGGCACTAGATTCAGATGGCTCTGGAGGAGAAGTGAGGCTGGTGACCTGCACAGCCCTCCCTCACTCAAAACAAAGTCAAGCGCAAGTCAGGTCATTATTTCTCTGACGGCATGGTCTTCTTTGGCAATGAAGGATGTAACACACACTGTTTCCAACTAATCCCAGTCCATCCATGCAGGAAACCATTCATTCATCAAATAGCTTTTACTTAAATGGTATTTTGGAAGGTACAAAACTATATAAATGAAAGTTACTGTTATTCTGTTAATAAAAACAGCAGGAAATAACTGAAATAACCAACGATTTGGAGTCAAAAGACCTAGGGTTGAATATCAACTAAGTCACTTGCTAATTCTGTGAACTTAAGTGACTCCTCTCCCTGTTTGCTCCCCAGTAAAACAATTAGCAACGTACTTTAAGGGATTCTTAAGATAAAACAGGAGGTCATGTACATAAAGTGCTTTTTAAAGCCACAAAGTGGCTTTATAAATGTTAACTAGTGTTTCTTTTCCTTTTCTAAAAGAGCTGTAGGAGCCAGCCCCAGTCAGAAGCCGAGTCAGGAGTCCCGGTTTTGCCACATAACCTTGAATCCGATCCGAACTCTCGGGGTCCAAAGCGCTCTAGCGGAGCCTGCCCGATCTCAGGGCAGTGACTGCAGCCCTGAAACCAGCTAGCCCAGAGTCCCACGTCATCGACACACGATTCCGCATTCAGACTTGACAGGACCCTGAGCGGTCACCCAGCCCGGTGCCCTGGCACCCCCTCTACTTGCGTAAGGAGGAGTGAAGCCGGGCCGGGTGACTACACCCATCCTCCAATGTCACTTAGCCGAGCCCAGCCAGCCCCTGGCAGGCGTGGCCAGGTTCGGCAGGACCTGCACGAGCATGCGTACCCCGCCCCACACCAGTCCGAGCTCCCGCACCCCCACCCGCCCGCCAGGAAGGCCACGTGCCCCGGCGCTGGCCGCTGGAGATGCTGGGGGGAGCCCCCCGGGAGCGCCAGGACCCGCTCGCTCCTCCCCACCCCCGCCCTGCCCCGGAGCCCTCCCAGGACTGCGGGGCCCGCTTACAGAGGACGGGAGGCTCCCAGGCGCTGCGCTCCTGGCTCCGGGAAGGTGGCTAGGTGGCAGAGGGGGTACGGGCGACTGTCCCAGGCGGCCTTAGGTCGGGCGGGCCCCTCCTGGGCAGGGTCCAGTGGGTGCTAAGGCTTTCTGTGAGCCCGTGGCCAATCAGCGCGCAGTCTGCGCTTCCTTAAAGGAACAGGCGCCCTCTTGGACCCAGTTCTGCTGCTGCTACAACCTGTATTGCCCTGGCGTCTATCACTGCTCCCTCCACCTGAGCACACCTGGGGTCGGGTGGGGTGGGGTGAGGAGCTCACTGGCTCCCGAGCACCTAAAGTTCAAGAGAGGCAGGGCCAGAGTGTTGGCTTTTAGATTCCAGGGACGTGGGGTCTGTGAACGTGGATGGGCAGAAAAATACATTTCTATTTTCACTAACTTTTTGTTTCCTTTGTAGTCCTTTTTTGTTTACTTTATTTTTTTAAATTTTTTTAATTTTATTTGTTTTCACTGTTCTACAATCACTTCCATATATCTTAGATTTTTTTCCCCTCCCTCCCTTTCCCCCTACCTCCCCACTCCCTCCTTGAGAGGGCATACAGTTTTATATAGATTCTACACATATATTCCTATTAAATACATTTTCACCTTAGTCATGTTGCATAGAAGAATTAAAATGAATGGGAGAAACCATAAAGCTAAACAAAACATAATACAAGAGAAAATGATCTGCTTCATTCTGCAAAGGAATTCCATAGTTCTTTCCCTAGATGTGGAAGGCATTTTGCCTTAAGTGACCATTGGGAATTACTTAAGTCCTTGAATTGCAATGAAGTTCCAAGTCTACCAGAAAAATTCCTAGCACACGGTAGTTCTTGCTGTGTACAAAGTTCTCCAGGTTGTGCTCCTTTCACTCAGCATCAGGTCATATAAGTCTTTCCAGGCCTCTCTGAAGTCTTTCTGTTCATCATTTCTTATAGCACAATAGTATTCCATTACATTCATATACCACAACTTATTCAGCCATTCCCCAACTGATGGGCATCCTCTTGATTTCCAGTTTTTGGCCACCACAAAGAGAGCTGCTATAAATATTTTTGAACATGTATTTTGTACATCTTTCCCATTTTTATGATCTCTTGGGGATACAGTCCTAGAAGCGGTATTGCTGAGTCAAAGGGTATGCACATTTTTGTAGCCTTTTGGGCATAGTTCCAAATTGCTCTCCAGAATGGTTGGGTCAGATCACAGCTCCCCCAACAATGATTTAGTGTTCCAACTCTCCCACATCTTCTCCAGCGTTTATCATCTTCCTGTTTTGTCATGTTAGCCAATCTGATAGGTGTGATGTGGTATCTCAGAGTTGTTTTGATTTGCATCTCTCTAATCAATAGTGATTTAGAGCATTTTTTCATATGACTATAGATAGCTTTAATTTCTTCCTCTGAAAACATCTTGTTCAGATCCTTTGACTATTTGTCAATTGGGGAATGACTTGTATTCTTGTACCTTTGACTCAATTTTCTATATATTTTAGAAATGAGGCCTTTATCACAGATACTAGTTGCAAAGATTCTTTCCCAGTTTTCTGCTTCCCTCCTAATCTTGGTTGCATTGGGTTTGGTTGTGCAAAAACTTTTCAGTTTAATGTAATCAAAATTATCCATTTTGCACTTCATAATGCTTTCTATCTCTTGTTAGTCAAAAATTCTTCCCTTCTCCATAAATCTGATAAATACACTATTCCTTGCTCCACTAATTTGTTTATAGTATCATTCTTTATACCTAGATCATGTACGCATTTGGACTTTATTCTTGTGTACGGTGTCAGGCATTGCTCTATGCCTAGTTTCCGCCCCACTGTTATCCAGTTTTCCCTGTAGTCCTTTTTACTGACTGATTTTTTGTTTTTGAAATTTTTACTCTGAGAAGGGATCAGTGAGTTTAGCCAGGCTGCCAAAAGGGTCCATGGCACAGAAAAGTTTAAGAAGTCCCAATCTAGGGCAATGATAGATATGAAAGACAGAAAGAGAGAGAGAAAGGAAGGAAGGAAGGAAGACAGATAGGAGGGAGGGAGGGATGGAAAAAAAGGAAAGAAGGAAGGAAGGAAGGAAGGAAGGAAGGAAGGAAGGAAGGAAGGAAGGAAAAGAAAGAAAGGAAAGAAATGCCTAGAGGGAGGGAGTACAGGTATAAATATTTATTAAGTGCCTCCTATATGCCAGATACTGTGTTAAATATTTTACAAAATTCTCCCTGTAAGATGGGTGCTATTACTCTCCTGATTTTACACTTGAGGAAACTGAGGCAGACAGAGGTTAAGTGTCTTGCCCAGGGTCTCACCAATAGTAAGTGCCTGAGGTGGGATGTGAACTCAGATTTTGCTGACTTTAGGCCCAGCACTGTATCCACTGTACTACCTAGCTGGAGTTAGTACAGGTTCCAACTAGCTAAGTCAAGATTCAAACCTAGATCATTAGGCTCTAAGTCTATCTATTTTGTAATGCTGACCTTTGATTCTGTATCTCTTTTCACTATACCACATTACAGATGAAGAAACTGGAAACTCATTATGATGTTTCATGATCTATTGAAGATTTGTTCAAAGGTGACGGGGTGAGCACTGGTTACAATAAGTCTAGTGCCCTTCCACTCCATGAAAACTTCACAGAGAAATCCAAAATTTGTTCCAGTTAGGGCCTTAGATTGAGTTCTGCCCCAAATCTCATTGCCCAGTAACAAGAGCATTGGCCTCTAGGGTCCTCAAATAATCTTCCCTACTCTAAGCTCAATACTCTCCACTATACCATGCTGTTACTACTCAACACTAACATACTGTGATTGAAGTCCTTTTAAAAATTTTAACTTATTATCGCATAACAATCATTGATATAAGATCTACATGCTAATCACTGAAACTGCAAATACAAAGAATGAAACAATCTGTCTTCTCAAGGAGCTTACATTCTAAAGGGAAAGACAACAGGCACATACAGAAGTATAAGTATATACAAGTATAAATGTGTGGTTTGTCCTTCACTTTTGAATAAGACCAATAATATCATGGGGTGACATCCTGCAAAGTCACCAGCCTCACTCTCTCTTCCAGGGTCATCAAAGTTCAGTGGCAAGACAAAGTCAAGACTGCTGGCAGTGACCCAGAATACGGTGGATGACCTTGGTGTCTTTGATACCTGACTAAGCTCTAAGAACTCCACAGTGCCTGCTTCAGTCACCTTTATGGCTGTTGGAACAAATTGTTTTCATCTGCCCATTCCAACTGAGAAAGTCTTCACGTGCTTGAGATAGATGTCCCCCTAATTCACAGAAGGGTTGAAGGCCTACAGATTACCCTCAACTTGGTTTGAACCATCTGATGTGTTCTGTTACGACAGTCTGCTGGGATGAGGTGTGGCCACTGTGTTTGCTTTAACTTCTTGGAACCTCAGGTGAGAGTTGAGTGCTAGGGGAACACCAAAGGTGGATGGGCAGTCCTGAAAAGGACTTGGCAAGCCCTCAAACAGGAGAGGCTAGTCCTCCCTCCTTAACCAACCCATACACCCATTATTTATTAATAACTATGTACAGAATAAACACTAAGAAAATAAATATAAGTAGTTAAGGTGGGAAGGTGCTAGCAGTTGGGGAAGATCAGGAAAGATTTCATGTAAAAGGTGGGTGATTCCTAAGCTATATTTTGAAGAAAAACCTAATATTTGAAGGAACAAAGGGATTCCATGAGCCGGAGGTGAAGGAAGTTGGGAGTGAGAGCTTGGGGGTTGAGGGACAGCCAGTATAAAGACAAGGATAAGAGATGCAGTGTCCTGTGTCAGTAACAAAGAGAAGGCCAGTTTGGCTGGATCATGGAGTACAAAAGGGGGAATATTGTACAATAAAACTAAAAAAATTAGGTTGGGGACAGATTGGGAAAGGTTGTAAAAGCTAAATGGAGAAGATTGCATTTTTAGAGGCAACAGAGAGTGCTGGAGTTGATTGAGTAGGGATTGATGTGGTCAGATTTCTACTTAAGGAAAATTACTTTGGCAGAAATGTGGAGAATAGACTAGCGGGGGGGACAGAGAGAGAAATTTGAAGCAGGGAGACTAATTAGAAGTCCATTGTAATTATCTAGGCAAGACTGCTGTAGTTGTGTGAGTACAGATGAGAAATGAAATAGATGTTGTGGAGCTAGAAATGGTAAAAACAACAACACTGGATCTGTACAGGAAGCGAGTGTGAAAAGTCAAGTGTGACAAAGAAATTTTGAACCTGAAAGATGAATGATAGTGGTGCTGTCATCTGAAATAAGGAAGTTTGGAAGATGGGTGAATTTCATGGGAAAATGTGGTACATTCTGTTTTGGATACATTTAGTTTGAGATGTCTCTGGGACAGCCAGTTTGAAATGTCCAATAGAGAGTTGGTGATGTCTTGATAAAGATCAAGGGTGAAACTTGGGCTGAATCTACAGATATGAGAGTCACCATCATAGAGGTAGTAATTAAATCCACAGGAACTGACAGGTCACCAAATTGAGAAAGTGTAGAGAAAAACCCTACATCACAGATATAGAGAGTAGTCCTACAGTTAAAGAGAATGCCATAGATGATGATACAGCAAAGGAGATTCAGAGGAAATGACTAGACAGGTAGGAGAAGGGGATTTAAACCAAAGCCTTCCTAGTTCAAGGTCCAATACACTAGTCACTATGGCACATTGCCTCTCAGAGTTCATCATCACTGGAAACGTGTTCAAACCTACTTAAAATCACAGTGTATCTTTCTATTGGGTTCTTTGGGTCACCTACCATTTGAATTCTTTAGAAATTGTGGTTTCCAGTGTTTCAGGAAACAAAGCCATATAGTATTATCAGGAGAATGGGGAGGGAGACAAGAGAGATAATGACACCTAAGAAGTCATCTTACAGAAAAACTAGACCCAAGGACACATAGAGGAAATATATGCTGGAGGCGAAACATTTGTGAATTCTGTGAACATGGATGGGCAATTCTGGGAGAATTCTGGGAAGATGGCATAGTAGGTCAGAAAGCCTCAGGCTCTCCAAATTTCTTCCACAAAAAAAGATAGAATGCTGCCTTAAGGTGAACATAGAGCAGCAGAAATAAACAGAAGTTGAGGTAAAGCAGTTGTCCTCTTAAGACAACTTGGGAAGACCCCAGGAAAGACCCAACCTCCTGGAGTGGAGGTTTGGCCTGAATGAAGTGCAAACACCTCTTGAATAGCCCTGCAGAATCAACAAACAAGTTCTGGAGGTATCTGACTTGGGAAGTAGCCTCAGCCTCAGTAACTTCCACCACATGGACAATGTGGGGGCCAGATGATTGAGTAGAAGATTGAAGGACCTTCCACTGTCAAAGAATGCCAAGCACAGCTGGGCTAACCAGACTCAGTCCTGGACTGTAGGTGGGGGTAGAAGGAGCTAGCAGTGAGGTAGGGACCCTGTTGGCTGTGGGTGCTTGCTGGATTGCAGTCCCTGGTTTCTGTTCCAGGGCAGAGAGGGCAGTTGAAGTGCGCAGCCACCAGAAGGACCATAAAGAGCAAGAGCATTTGTAGGACAGTGTGACTGGGACCTCTGGCCATGCCTTAGGGGTTGAGAGGAGTGCCTAAAGTTGAGCCACAGGACAGAGCTCAGAAAATAACAGTAAGAAGGACCTAAGGCTTAGGGCATCAGTCCTCACACCTTGGGACTAAAACTTGATTGTAATAATAAACTCCTAAAAGTAAAACAAAATAAAAATGAGTAAGCAAAGGAGAAAGAACCCAAACTTAGATAGTTACTATGGGAATAGAGAAGATCTGAGTTCATATTCCAAGGAAGACAGTGGAGCTAAAAAAAAAAAAGCCATTTCTTTTTCAATAAGAAACAAGTGGTCACAATCCCAAAAAGAGTTCTTAAAATAGCCTTAAAAAGGACT
The DNA here is from genome assembly GCF_028372415.1 of Notamacropus eugenii. Lineage (NCBI taxonomy): Eukaryota > Metazoa > Chordata > Mammalia > Diprotodontia > Macropodidae > Notamacropus > Notamacropus eugenii. The sequence continues at coordinate 39,275,794 of NC_092872.1, read as the reverse complement.
TTAAAAATCAAATAAGAGAGATCAAGGAAAAATTAGGGAAATTTTTTTTTTTATTTGTGAAAAGAAAGTCTAGAAATAAAGAATCAAAAACTTAAGGAAGAAAATAATTCCTAGAAAACTAGAATTGGGCAAGGAGAAGCTAATGACACCAAGAAATAATAAAACAAAGTCAAAAAACTGAAAAAATAGAAGAGAATGTGAAACATCTCATCAGAAAAACAACTGTTCTAAAGAACAGGTAAAGGAGAGACAATATAAGAATTGTTACGTTACCTGAAAATTATGATCAAAAAAAGAATCTTATTGAAATATTATAATAAATTGTTAAGGAAAATTGGCCTAAAGTTCCAGAACAAGATGGTAAAGAAGATATAGAAAAAAATTCACTGCTCAGCACCTGAAAGAGATCCCAGAAGGAAAATGCACAGGAATATCCTAGCCAAGTCTCAAAGCTTCTAGGTTAAGGAGAAAATACTGCAAGCAACAAGAAAAAAACCAATTTAAATATCATAGATCTACAATCAGGATTATACAAGACCTAGCAGTTTTGACATTAAAGGACTATAAGCCTTAGAAGACTATATTTTTTTGAAGAGAGCTGCAGTTAAGACCAAGGGTAACTTACCCAGCAAAGTTAAGTATAATATTGAATGAAGAAAAAAAGAATATTTAATGAACTGAAACACTTATAGGTATTTGTGACAAAACCAGCAGAACTTAATGGAAAATTCAGGATTCAGGATTCAGGAGATTCAGGAGAAATATAAAGTAAACACTAAAGACCAATCTTAAAGTCAAACTATTTACTCCTCATATGTAAAAATATTATCAATACTCTTATGACTGTCATCATTATTTGGATAGTTTGAAAGAAAAGCTTGGACTGAGCTATATATAATGGGATGATTCTAAAAAACACTGGGAGATATAAAAGGAGTAATTATCTCACACAAATGAGGCACAAAAGGAAGAATTGATAAGAAAGAAGCAAGGTGGGGGAGGGCCAGGTAGTGCTGGAAACTTACTCTCATCAGAAGTGAGTTAAAGAGGGAACAACATACACACCTAGAAGAGTATAATAGTCTTCTAAATTTAGAAAAAAATAAAATGGCAAGAGGATAGAAAAAGGGAGAGACTTTTAGAATGCTGTGTAGATTAAGAATTAGGAGGGGGAGGGAGTAAGGGAGAAACTCTTAGAAAGCTAGGTAGATAAGGTGGGGGTTGGGAAAGAAGATAAAGGAAAAAGATTGGAGGGATGGGTAGATTAAGGAAGAGCGGGGCAAGGTAGTGGGTTGAAGTAAATTAGACAAGTGAGGAGGGATAGGGTAAATAGGGCAGGAGAATAATAAGGAAAAATAAGATGAAAGGAAATACACAACAAATAGTTATCACAGATTGTGAACAGGATGAATTTTTTTCTTTTTTAAATTTATTTTAAACTTAAATACACAATAAGAAAATAAAAAGAAACATAAACTTAAATACTGAAACAAATACAAAATAAGGGGAAAAAAGCATTGCCATGTGCACAACAGAATATGAGAGGATCCAAAATATACAGCAATAAATTTCCATTTCAAGAAAGTCTCTGTAATAAATACTACGCATTGTGTTCTGAGATATATGTCTTTTCTTTACTTCCTTGTAAGTTTTCTTTTGTTCTCTGCTATGTACTTTTTACTTTGCTCTTTTTTCCTCCTTCCTCCTACCCCTTCCAAAGAAGGTTACAATTAAGCTCATACACATAGACACACACACACACACACACACACACAAACATATATACATACATATACATACACCTATATACACATACATATTCATATACTTAGATATCTATAATCATACTCATATATAAACATATACATTCATACACATCTATGTAAGACCATACTGTAATTGTCTGTCCTCTATTTCTCTGAGGGTCGATAACATCTTCCTTCATAGATCCAGGTCTTTCTATATTTTTCTAAGTTCACCAACTCATCGTTTCCTGTACCACCGCAATATCCCAACCTTATACTATTTCTTTTAAATAATCAAAAAATAATATTGATGGATATGTCTGACATATAGTGTAGTTATCTTATTTTTCTCTTTTGATTAAATCTACTTTAGCTTTAACTTTGTCTGAGATCATGATTATTGCCCCTATATTTTTTCCCTAATAAGTTCTACTCCTAATCTTTATTTTATATTTGTGTATATCTCTTATTTCCTTATAATTTACATTTCCTCATATAAAAGCTAGGATTTATTACACAGGTTTTGGTGAAATAGAAATTTGTTTTATACTGAATCCTTTCTTATGTTCTACTGTATATATGGAAATTTTTTTTCTTGTTTTGAATTGAAGCTTAAAGTGAATAAAAAACTTTAAAATAAAATAAAAAGCATTGAGGAATGGATTTTCAAGGTTTCTTGAAGAGAGGAAGATTCCACATGGTTATAAAAAAATGAGTAGAGCAGAGTCAAGATGTAGGAGGGAATTGACCATTTTTGCTGAGTTCTCCCAACCCAATGCTCTAAACCAGGGCTTCTTAAACTTTTTTCACTCTTGACCCCTTTTCACATTTTGGCAGCATTCATTGGCATTGTGTGGCCTGAGGGCATGTGCAATGCAGTGTGCATGCTTTGTGTTCAGAACCAAGGCTTTGGTGAAGTTGTGCGATGCAACATGGGTAAGTGCTGCCAGAAATACCTCAGATTCATTACGCATTTAATTTTAATTAATTTTTGGTCATTGAACATTCAGAAACCTTTTACTTTTGCCAAATTTTTCATGCCCCCATATGGAGTCACAACCCACAGTTTAAGAAGCGCTGCTCTAAACAACTTTTAAAAATTGTGTCAAATAAAATTCTGAGCAGGATATGTTTTTTTTAAGTCACAGCATCTTATTTTTGCAGCCCAGGACTGAAATCAAGATCTGCCTATGGACACAGAGGTGGGAGCTGGCCAGGAGTGTGGGTGAAGGAAGCATCACAATTGTGGGGCTTAGAGGTGGCAGTAGCAGTAGTAGTAGTGGCTTCACCAAGAACTCTCAGCACCTCTTAGGTCAGAAAAGTCAGAAAGATACTATAGAGGACCTCTGTATTAGTACTGGGCACAGGATCAGGCACCATCTGGCAGTTTCCTTACCCATTACCCAGTTCTAGGTCATGGTTCCAAAGCAGAGAGGAGTCCACAAGAGAGTCTGCAGTCTTGAGGGAGCAGAGGCCTATCTGGGAAAGGAGTGGAATGCAGAGTAGTGTGAGAGTGACTAGAACTCTCCTTGGATCACATCACATTGGAAACACCAAAAACCTACGGGCTCTCAAAGCTATCCATAGAAATTCGGGCTAGCCAAAGGGAAGCATAGTCCAACTCTAACATAAAGTCTAAAGTCAAGAAATAGATTGACAAAATGAGCAAACAATGACAACAAAAAGAACCTGACCATAAAAAGCTTCTTTGGGGACAGAGAAACTCAAGATACAAACTCAGAAGACAATGATTTGGAAACATCTACAATTAAAACCTGAAAGAAAAATGCAGATTGGTTCCATGAGCCAAGATGGCAGAGTAAGCAGTAAACTGCCACAACTCTCCCACACTCACCTCCAAACAACCATAAAATGGAGCCCCAAAACAAATCCTGGAAGAGCAAACCAGTAAAAAGTCAAGGTGAAATAATCTTTTAGTTCAAGAAAATTGGAAGATCAACAAGAAAAATCTGTCTCACTCAGGTGAAAGGGGAGTACAGCCCAGGATGAGAGGCATCACAGGAAGCTAGCAGGAAGCCCTACCTCAGCAAACCAACTGGAGATTCTGAGCCCAAGTGATGGAGCAGGCAGAGGCCAACACCAGGACTTCTGTGTGCCTTAGCATAGATCACCTTAGCAGGTGAGCTGGTAGACTCCACCTCCAAGAACCACCATGTGCTTCAGCACAGTCATGGGCAAACAGGTAGATGCCTACCCTACAGATTCCTAAGCAAACAAGTAGCTGCCAGTCAGCACTATCCCAAAATGCTTCAGCATAGGTTCAGGCAGCCTCCAGGGTCCAGACCTCCATGTGCTTCAGCATAGCTGCAGACAAACAGGTAGATGCCTGTATGCCAAGCCTAGAGGCCTGTATTGGGCTACCCGAGTCTTTCTTACCTCACCTCCCGAGGTCTTCGGCTGGCCACGCCGGATGCACATATGAGAGAAAGGACGTTCCAGAGTCAAACAGGGGTTGAGCTTTATTACAGGGTTTCGGTTACAAGTGCAGGGAGTCTTCTTTCTTAGGACGAAGAGGGGGAGATTTCCTAAGAAGGCTAAGCTTAAGGAAATGGAAGTAGAAGTACAAGCGGGGAGAGAGGGGGAGGGGAGAGAGGAAAGAAAAGAAGCGGAGCCCTACTTTTCTCTTTTGCTCCACACGTGCTAAGAGCTTTCTGGCTTCCTCAATCCTACTTAATCTTCAGCCACACAGTTTGCATCTCAATACCATGCTGTTAGGTAACTAGGTGTGCTCCAATCCGGGACGACCTCGAGGGCAGGGAGACTCCACCCATCAGGTATCTCCGGGGGAGAGGCGGAAATACCCGAGCTAGCCGAGCTAGCTCGGTCTGACCTTCTCGAACCCCCGCTGTTCATGGAGGGCCTCGTAAGACTCTAAGATTTAGAAGTCCCACTTTTACCTGCCCGAGACTGTCCACACGGAATTGAGCTTCCAGTCCCAACACCTGTAAGTACCTAAGCAAACAAGCAAACACCAGCCAGCCCCAGCCCCACCTCTTCAACATAACCTCAGGCAAATTGGCAATCTCCAGAGGCCTGAACACCACATGCTTAAGGGTAGCAAGGGGGAAACTCAGAAACAACCCACTGGGACTCACCACATGCCAGACACCACCATTAGGACCCCAGTTTAGCACTGGATAAGCTGCCAGACCCCTCCAGCCTCCAACAGTGCCACCCAACCCCCATTCCAATCCCTCAACACAGCACCAGACACAAGAGTCATCCATGGTCCTCAGAGCAACATCAGTGTAGCACCAGGTAAACAGTTAGAGCCTGTAGTCACTAGCACAAAGGGCCAGAAGCAGTACCTCTGACACCTTGGGAGCAGAGCTCAAATTTAAAAGAGAGGCCAAAAGGAAAAAAAGGATAAGCAGAAAACTTAGAAACAAGAAAAGGAATCTGATCATAGAAAGTTATTATGGTGACAGGAAAGACCAAGATACAAGCTCAGAAGAGGACAATAATGTCAAAACACCTATGGGCAAAACCCTAAAGAAAAATGGGAAGTGGTCTCAGACCCGGAAAGATTTCATGGAAGAGCTCAAAAAGGAGCTTAGAAAAGACATAAGAGAAATAGAAGAAAAATTGGGGAAAAAATGAGAATGATACAAGAGAATTATGAAAACAGTCTAGAAAGCTGCTTAAAAAGTACAATTGTTCAAATGGAAAGGAGGATACAAAAATTCACTGAAGAAAATAAGTCCATATTGGCCAAATGGAAAAGAAATTACAAAAACTAATCAAGGAAAACCATACCTTAAAAGTTAGAATTGGACAAGTGGAAGCCCAGCTCTGTGAGACATGGTGAATTAATCAAACAAATTCAAAAGAATGAAAAAAAATGGAAGAAAGTATAAAATACCTCATGGGAAATACAACTGACCTGGAAAATAGATCCAGGAAAGATAATGTCAGAATCATTGAACTACCTGAAAGTCATAATCAAAAGGAGGACCTGGACAATATCTTCCAAGACATTACCAAGGAAAATTTCCCTGATATTCTGGAACCAGAGGGCAAAATAGGTATTGAACCAATCACTTCAGGAAAACGATTTCAAAATAAAAACTCCAAGGAACATTATAGTCAAATTTCAGAACTATCAGGTCAAGGAAAAAATGCTACAAGTGGCCAGAAAGAAACAATTCAAATATCAGGGATTCACAATCAAGATCACACAGGACTTGGAAGCTGCAATGTTAAAGTAAGTCATAGAACATGATATTCCATAGAGCAAAGAATCTAAGAATACACCAAGAATCACTTACCTAGCAAAATTAAACATGATATACCAAGTGAAAAAAAAAATGGTCATTCCATGAAATAGAAGGATTTCAAGACTTCATGGGGAAAAGACCAAAACTAAACCGAAAATTTGACCTCCAGTATCCAAACCCAGAAACATAACAGGTTAAAGAAACATAAGCAGGTTAAAAGGGAAAAGAAAACACAACGGACTCAAGAGTGCTAAACTGTTTACATCTCTACATGGGAGGATGACACTTGTAACTCTCAAAAAATGTATCACTAACAGTACAGATAGAAGGAATATATATATATATATACATATGTATATATGTATATACATACATGTATATATGTATGTATATATGATACAGGTATAAGGTGAACTTGGGAGAATGACAAAAAATTAAGGGATGAGAAAGAGGAGTACAGAGGGTATAGAAGGAAGGGAGAGGTAGAATGGGATAAATGATCTCACTTGAAGAGACAAGAAGGACCTTTTACAGTGGAAAGGAAGATGGGAGAGTGGTCAGTGGGCATTACTTGAACCTTACTCACATCAGTATTGGCTCAAAGAGAACAATATACACAATGAGTTGAATATAGAAATCTATCTTACCCAACAGGGAAGTAGGAGGAGAGATTAAGTAAAGGGGGTTGAGGGTGGGGAGGGAAGATCAGGGAAAGTGGTAGACAGAAGCAAAGAATGAAAGGAGAGAGAGGACAAACAGAAAGAAGAATAGAATTGAGGGAAATACACAGGTAGTCATCATAACTGTGAGTGTGAATGGGATGAACTCTCCTGTAGAACAGAAGTGATATGAGTAGATAAAGAAAATTAGAATCCTACAATATGCTGCTTACAAGAAATGCACTTGAAGCAGAGGGACATACACAGAGTAAAGGTAAGAAGCTGGAGCAGAATCTATTATGCTTCAGTTGAAGTAGGGAGGGAGAAAAATTTGGAACTCAAGATCTTGTAAAAATGAATACTAAAAATTTTTCTTTATATGTAATTGGGGAAGGGGAAACTCAAAATACTATATAAATTTTAAAAAAAACTACAGATTGAACACAAGCCCTCCAAGAATTCCTAGAACAGTTAAAGAATTTTATAAAGAGAATAAAAGTTTTAAAAATCAAATAAGAATGGTGGAGGAAAAACAGGAAAAGAATTGAGATCAGCGCAAGAAAATTATGAAAAGGAAATTAACAGTTTGGTAAAAGAAGTATAAAACTTGAAAACAACTTCTTAAAAATGAGAATTAGTCAAGTGGAAGCTAATGACTATGGGGTATCAAGAAACGATAAAACAAAGTCAAAAGACTGACAAAAAAGAAGAAAATGTGAGATATCTCTTCAGGAAAAAAAAAAAAACACCTAACCTGGAAAATAGATTGAGGAAACCATGATACAAAAAAAAGAGGATAGACATCATATTTCAGGAAATTATCAAGGAAAACTGCCCAGATATCATTGAACCAGAGGGAAAAGTAAAAATCAAAAGAATTTACCATTCGCCTCCTGCAAGAAATTTTAAAATAAAAATTCCCAGGAATATTATAGCCAAATTCCAGAGCTTCCATGACAAGAAGAAAATACTTCACATAACCAGAAAAAAAAATTCTGATACTATGGAGCCATAGTCAGGATCACACAAGATTTAGTAGCTACTATATCAAAGAAGCAGAGGGTTTGAAATATGATTATAGAAGGCAAAGGAACTAGGATCACAACCAAGAAAAATTTACTTGGCAAAAGTGAGCTTAATCCTGCAGGGGGAAGAAAAAGATACTTGATGAAATAGAGAACTTTCAAGCATCCCTGATCAAAACATCAGAGCTGAATGGAAAATTTGCCATTAAAAACCCAAGAAAAACATAAAAAGTAAACATGAAAGAGAAATGATAAGGGACTCAATAAAGTTAAACTGTTTACATTTTTATATGGGAAGATGATACATGTAACTCCTAAGAACTTTGTCATTATTGGGGAAGTTAGAAGGAATTTACATAGACAAAAGGCATGAATATGAACCTATTACATTGGGAAGATTTTTTTTAAATGTAATGGTGAGAAAGAGACATGCATTAGGAGAAAGGGGAAGGGAGAGGAAGAATGGGGAAAATTATTTCTCATAAAAGTGGCATGCAAGGAAAGTCTTTGCAATGGTAGGAGTAATGGGGTGGGGAGAGTGGGCATTGCTTAAACCTCACTCTCATCTGAACTGGTTAAAAGAGGGAACAATTTACACATACAATTAGATATAATAATTCATTTTACCCAACAAGGAAGGTCTAAAAGAAATGGTGGTGGTGGTAAGAGGAAGAGTAGATTAAGGAAGACAGTAACCAAAAGCTAAACAGATTTTTGAGAAGGATACAGGGTAAAAAAAGGAAGAATAAATAAAAGGGAATAAGATGCAGGGAAATACAGTTAGCAATCATAACTGTGAATGTAAATGGGATGAACTCACTCATAAAATGGAAGTGAATAGCAAAATGAATTAGAAACCAGAATCCAAAATAACTTTATTTTTTATAATTGCTTTATAATTTCTTTACAATTGCTTTAATTTCATCTTTGTTAATGGATTGTTCACCCTTTTTGTTTTTAATACTAATGATTTGATTTTCTTCTTTCTTTTTTTAAAATCAAATTAACCAATGGTTTAATCTCTTTTATTAGAATTATGCCCAAAAAGTTATTAATCTGCCTATGTCCTTTGATACAGAAATACTACTACTAGGTCAGTACCCTTAAAAAGACCAAATAAAAAGAAAAGTGACCCATATGTACAAAAGTATTTATAGCGGCTCTTTTTGTGGTAGCGAAGAATTATAAACTGATACTCATCAATTGGTACCATCAATTGCTAAATAGCCGAATAAGTTGGGGCACATGATTGTGATTGAGTACTATCATGCTATAAGAAACAAGGAAGTGGGTGGTTTCAGGAAAACCTGGAAAAATTTATATGAGCTAAGGCAAAGTGAAGTGAACAGAATTAGGAGAACATTGTACACTATCACAGCAATATTGTAATGACAACCAACTGTGAAAGACTTAACTACTCTGATCACAACAATGATCTAAAACAATTGCAAAGTACTCATTTTTTTAAAAATGCTATCCAATTTCAGAGAGAGAACTGATGAACTCTGAATGAAGATAGTAGCATATTTTCTTTCACTTTATTTTTCTTGCTTTTTTTTCTTTTATAATATATCTAAATGTGGAAATGTGTCTTACATGACCTCTTCTGCATGATGGGTATCATATTTCTTGCCTTCTCAGTGGGTGGGGGAAGAATGGGAGGCAGGGGGAAAATTCAGAATCTAATAAATTCAGAACTGAAATTTTTTTAAATAAAATGTTTTAAAGACCCCTTGGACTAGAAAATAACTGAGTTTCAGTTAATAATTATATTTCCAAGGCTGACTAAGCTGGCAAGCTCTTAGCATCATTTGGAAAATGCTAATACTACCTTTATTCTTCTACCTTGCATATATATTGTGAAAATAACCAAGATCACAAATATAAAGTGATTTAAACACTAGTGAAAATGGAGCTATATAATAATTCTGAGTTTTTTGTCTTCATTAGACACAAAAATTAGTAATACAAGGCTATTTTAATTATTGAAATGAATATTTCATAATAAAGGCTTATCTGAGGGGAAAAAAATCATGGCTAGAATTATTACCAACTCCTCTCAAAAAGTGACTGAAGGGACATTACTCATCTACCAGGGTACTTTTGCAGTTCTATAAAATCTTCAAGAGAATATTTTGCATATGAGTTGATATCCTTGATCAAACAATGAGAAAGGCACAAGCAAACTTTCACAGAAAATTTCTTGTATATTCACAGTTGAGTATTAAACTGTATAATGTGGATTCCTGATATTTTTTAGTTGACTTGGTTGAACAGAAGGTAGCCTTAAAGGTTCTTCTACAAAAATAATACGCTTTCCAATTATATGTTAAAATCATGCTGGACTCCTTGATAACTTTGTACAACCATCCTCTGATTATGAGTATCAAGAATAACATAAAACAGGGAAACATAAACTCATCAAGAGTCTAAATGGAAACAGGGACAAGGGAATGTCTATTTCTTTTCTAGGTCATAAAAAATTGGATTAGTTTCCTTATATTGAGCTTACATCTCTATAACACTTTGAAGTTTACAAAGCACTTTTCTTATCACAGTGGTAGTACAGGAAGAATTATTTACATTTTCTAAATGTCAAAACTGATGGTCTGAGAGTTGATTTACACACAGTCATAAATCTGGGAAAAAATCGAGCTCATGTCTTCTGACTCCAGGTCAATCATTCTTTCTATAACTTCATGCTTCCTCTCTACCAAAGATTTTATATGAATAAGCTGAACTGTAGCAAAGAAAAACTCATTTCAACTCATTCCAGTGTTTCCTCCAAAAGGAATCTGAATTAGCAATCTCAGAAACAAGTTTAGACTTGTATTCCCCTAGATGGCAGCGTTAGCTGTTTAGAAAGACAATACTCTCTGCCTGGGTCATCTCCAGTCATCCTGATGAATATCTGGTCACTGGATTCAGATGGCTCTGGAGGAGAAGTGAGGCTGGTGACCTGCACAACCCTCCCTCTCTCAAAACAAAGTCAAGTGCAAGTCATGTCATTATTTCTCTGATGGCATGGTCTTCTTCAGCAACGAAGGATAAACACACACACACTCTGCCTACAGGTTTATAAGATTTAGAGCTAAAAGAGATTGCAGAGATCATCTATTCCAACCCCATAATTTTGCAGATGAGGAGCATAGGCCCAGATGGGTTTCTCTTAAGCAAATCAGCTTTCTAAAAATTTAAAAATCGGGTACAGCCTTTCTAACATTTGCATGTTTTAACATGCACTCTAGGTTTCAGTAACTGGTATTCAGGGAAGGGAGTAGGGAGGGAGGAGATATACTGTAAAAACTGGGGAAATTTCCACTTCCTCTCAAACAGAATCAATAAACACATCCAATTTCCCAGGGTCTTGCTTCTCCCATAATTAGATGACAGTGGTAGTGGAAGCCATAAGATGCTCTGGAACATATAAAGCTAAGGTCAGAAGTCAAAGAATTCAGTTCAATCCAACAAATTTTTATTAGGCCAAGCACCGTATGCATCTAGAAATACAAAGACAAAAAATTAAAATAGGCTCTGCCCTCAAGCAACTTATATGGTAGGTGGGGAATAAGTGGGTGCCGATAATTACAAAATACAAGCAATGCAGATACAAAGTAATTTCCTCACTAAAGGCAGTAGCAAATGAGGAGATGACAGTAATTTCTTGAAAGAAATGACATGTTAGCTGAGCTTTAAAAGGAAGTTAGGGCTTCTAAGACGCTGAGGTGAGGACAAAGAATAGTTCTGGCATGGGAGCAGCCTGTGCAAAATATGTTAAGAGATAGAATGTAGGATCCAAGGAACTGCAAGGAGCCTAGTTTGAATGGCCCTTAAAGTACAAAACAGGGATAATATGAAATAAGGTTAGGAAGGTATTTTGTGAATGTCTTTAAATGCTCAATGCTAGAGATTGAAATTTATTCTAGAAACAAGGGAAGCCACAAAGTTCCTTGATCAAGGGAGAGACGGGGTCTTATCTGTGCTTTAAGAATATCAATTTGTTGACTCTATGGAAGATGAATTAGAAAGGGGAGAAAAAGAGATAGCCAAAGGTGCTAAGTGGTGTTGGTGGACTAATAACAGATCAGAAATTTTGGTTAAGTTTATAAGCAATAGGGATAGAAACAGAGATGGCCACAGGAGACAGAAATGAACACAACAGTGAAAGGAAAGAAACAACAAATAAATATGCCCTGAAAACGAGTCATAACGGGGAGAAATCTTCTATATTTAGACCACAGTCGGTGCCCATTATCTAAAATGCGACAGAATAGTGTAGTTGCAGTGGTGTCAAATTCAAAGAGAAAGAGACTGCCTGTCACCTACATATTGACCATAAATTAAGATTATCTATGTTGTATTGTATTTTAATTTATTCTGTTAAATATTTCTCAATTACATTTTAATCTGATTCAGTTGCACTGGGGGTTCCAAACTGTGAAGGTGACAGCTCTGTCATACTGTATAAAATGCTGATCTCCTGGTCAGGAAGATCTGGGTTCAAATCCTCCCTCACACACATTACTACTGAGTAATACCAGATAAGTCATTTAACTTTTTTTATTGCATGTAGCTCAGAGATGGTTATGATAGGAACTGGAGAAGAAAGTTCCCACACTGAAGAAATCATAGGTGCTTAATATATTGATATAGCTTAAATTTATTTTTAAAAAGTAAAAAAAGAAAACAGTATCAGCAAAAAGAAGGGCTCCACGCTCTCAAAGAGCTTATATTCTCATGGGGGAAGATCACACCCACAAGAAGCAGCTGACAAGCGGTGTGGGAAGGAAGATGAAGCTATCTGGTGCATGACATGGTTACAAAGTCCAGAAGTCAGAAAGAGGGATGGAAAGAGAATGAAAATCAGTTTAGAGAAATTCCTGAGAGTTCCAATGGGAGGAGGGGGGATTTGTAGGTTAAATAGGCCTGGGAGGGGAGGTCTAATGTTGGGCCAAAAAGTACCAAAATGGCGGATTCACCAGAGCCAAAGAATCTAAGTGCTTCTCTGCCCTTTTCCTTGCACTATCCCCATATCTTATGCTGTCTATCTCTTAGGAAACTTAGGTAGATAATTATGACATCCAGTCTAAGCAGAAGAATCATGTGCAAGATAGATCAATTTAAAAGCTAATAAATCTTTTAAAAATTGATGTTCTTTGTGGGTTTTTTTTTTACATCACAGTCATTTCCCAACATACCCCACCCCTTCCATTTAATCTTCCATTGTAACAAAGAATAACAGTAAAGCAAAACTGCCTGACAAGTCAGCTGTGTTGGGTAATAAATTTGACACACTATACCTACAGTCTCTTACCCCTACACTGAGAGGATGGTGTAGGTTCTCTGGAAGCAATATTATTTAATTTAAGCTAAGCTGCCTTTTGGGCAGTTAAGTGGAATGGTGGATACAGTGCTGAACCTGAAGTCAGGAAGATTCATCTTTCTGAGTAAAATCTGGCCCCAGATACTTAGTGCCTGCGTGTCCCTGAGCAAATCACTTAAACCTCTTTGCTTCGGTTTCTTCATCGGTAAAATGAGCTGGAGAAGAAAATGGCAAACCACTCCAGTATCTTTACCAAGAAAACCCCAAATGAGGTCACGAAGTTGGCTTTGTGACTGAAACAAATCAACAACAGCATGTTATAAACAATATGGAGACAAGGATTAATATGGATAGGACTCGTCTTGGATCATTACTGGCCATCCAATTTACCACTGGAACAAAGAACTAAATGGTGTTTATAACCAGGTTTCACAATGTTACAACAGGGTTTGGTTATCATAGATTAGTAATATTTTGCAACATTCAGTGGTACATACCTGGAGCAGTGAGGTGGTGCAGTGGACAAAACGTGAGGTCTAAAGTCAGAAAGACCTGAATTCAAATCTGACCTCAGAAATTCAGTAGCTGTGTAACACTGGGCAAATCGCTTCACCCTGTTGCCTCAGTTTCCTCATCTGTAAAATGAGCTGGAAAAGGAAATGATAAACCACCATCTTTGCCAAGATAACCTCAGATGCAATTGGATGTGACTGAAATGACTGAACAACAACAAAATGGTATATACCTGTATTCAAAAGGGCATTTTGCAGCTTCTGAATGTCCTGTCTCATCTGGCAAGGCCAAGGTAGAACTCGTGGGAACAGATCTCACTTGTTCATAATAGGATCATAGATTTATAGCAAGAAGAGACCTTAAATCATCTAATCCAGGTCTCTTCAGTTTCCTCCTTTTATAGATGAGGAAACTGAGGTGCATAGGTTTGAAGTGAGTTGTCCCAGGTTACAGTAAGTAAATTGAAGCTGAGATTTGAATGAAGGTCCTCTGACTCTGTGGCAAATGTCATCCTTGGCATGCATGAGAGGATAGGTGGAGGTAAAATACTCCTCAGTAATTGGAGACATCATTCGACAACCATTGTCCTGAGAAATAGGAAGGGAAGGTATCTGATCAGGAGTAAGCAACCATCACTCAATAAGGACTTAGGTTAAATTAGGGTCTAAAAATGTGTGTGTGTGTGTGTGTGTGTGTGTGTGTGTGTGTGTGTGTGCTTCATTGCTGAAGAAGACCATGCCATCAGAGAAATGATGGCATGATTTGCACTTGATTTTGTTTTGTTTTGTTTTTTTTGAGTGAGGGAGGGCTGTGCAGGTCACCAGCCTCACTCCTCCAGAGCCATCTGAATCCAGTGACCAGATATTCATCAAGATGACTGGAGACAACCCACGATGAGGCATATGGGGTTAAGTGATTTGCCCAAGGTCACACAGCTAGTGAGTGTCAAGTGTCTGAGGTGAGATGTAATAGAACAGGTAACCACAAAGAGAAAAGTAGAGCAAAGGATAAAAGGACAGTGATTGCTGAGCTCAGCAGCTTCAGGGACAGTAAGCTTTCATCATTTATGCTCAAAAGAAAAGCATGTTTGTGATAATGAGTGTGGGTCTATATAGATTCCTCCATTCCACTCTACAAACTACAGCTATTACAAGTAGTACTGGTATTGTGTCCTGCCACCCATTGTCAGGTACCCTTCCTCTGGGGATGAGGGTATTGAGTTGAAGTTCAAATAAGTACATCTACCGTGAATCTAGGGAACACAGTTTGGATCCCTTTTTTAACTCTGTGTGCTAGAATAGTATAGGAATAACCTACTGATAGACACAAAAATCTAAAAAAAATAGACATGCCATTTTGGTTACTGACACTGTTTCAGGGATACAGCCACAGAAAGGAGCCATAAGGGAACCACAGATCATTGCAGCCAAGTAGCTGCAAGCAACGCTTGAAGCCTTATCTGATCACCTTCTCCCATACTCTCTGATGTATTTGTAATAGCAGCAGCAGTAGCAGTAGTAGTAGTCATAGTAGTGGTAGTAGTAGATTTACTATTTGAAGGTGATTCACATCTATTACATTTGCTCCCTATAATAATCCTGTGAAGCAAGTGTTATTATTATCCTCATTTTACAATTGAAGAAGCTGAGACAGACAGAGGCTAAGTAATCTGCCCAGGGTCACACAAATACTACATGTTAGAAGCAGGATTTAAATTCAAGTCTTCCTAATTCTAATTTCATAATAATGAAGTAAAACCACCAGTCTGAACATCTGTATAACAGTGCTGACCTCTAAAAATGCCCCATATTCAAACCCAAGGTGCTACAGCTCATGTCCAACACATAGTCCTCACTGAATTCCTCCACCCACCTAGCCATTATTAGCAGGTGGATACGAAAGGCAATTCCAAAGAGGGACAACAAAAAACTTTTAAGGAATTTCCACAGCAATAGAAAAAGTGTGGTTTCCAAAGGTTGAAGTTTAAAGATGAAATAAAAGCAGTTTCCTACATTTGAAAAGGACAACCCTCATCTAGATGACTAAGTCTGTGTGTGTGTGTGTGTGTGTGTGTGTGCGTGTGTGTGTGACTATAACATTGCTTTAGAATTCATCCATTCACTCTACAATCAGTTAAGTGCTGCTTCATGCAAAGCAATGGAGGAAATTCAATTCCATTTTCTTCCAAAAATATCTATTATCCACCAGCAGGAGGAGCTCCCAGATACATCAAATGCTAAAATGAGAGATCTTGTATATTTAAGTGAATAATAACTTGTGACAAACCCTTTTGGTTGCTGGCCATAAAAAAGGGAGCAAAGATACAAAGATTAATAGATAAAGTCACCCAGAGGTGGTGGTGGCAAAAATGAGATCTAAAAATGAGATCTTCGTTTGAATCTTGGCATTAACGTTTAATAGTCATGGAACTATGGACAAGTCACTGAATCTCTTTGAACTTTGGCTTTCTCCTCTGCAAAATAGGGATAGCAATCTTTTTTTCTATTTTTATTCTTTTTTTAAAAATTTAGATACACAATAAGAAAAGAAAAAATATTATGAACTTCAATATTAAACTTAAATACAAAATAAGAAAAGAAAAAATGTCATGTGCACAGCAGAATATGAGAGGATTCAAAATATAAAGCAATAAATTTCCATTTCAAGAAAGCCCATGTAATAAATACTATGTATTGTGTTGAGAGCTGTTTTCTTTTGTTCTCTACTGTGCACTTTTTAATTTGTTCTCTTTTTCCTCTTCCCTTGTCTCTGCAGAAAGTTACGATTAAGTGTGGATATATACATACATATTTACATATAAACCCATACATATATATATAGATACATACATATATAAACATATACTTTCCCTAATAAATTCTAGTCCTGATCTTTGTTTTTTGTTTGTGTGGGTGTCTTATTTCCTAGCCCCACTGACTTCTCTATTTTACTTCTACCTGCTACCTTGCTCTCCTATTACTTAACCTACACCCACCTCCAAGGATCCCTCCCTTATCTTCCCATTCCCTTTAATCTAAATACCCTTCCATATCCTCTTTAATCTATTCTCTCCCTCTCCCCTCTAGACATTCCTCCTTTATCCTCTCCCCGTTCTCTATCCCCTTAATGTTATTTCTTTCTGAATTTAGAAGACTTTTTATTCTTCTAGATATATATGTCTTATTTCCTCTTGAACCCATTCTCAATGAAAGTAGGTTTCCAGAACTAACAGCCCTCCTCTCTCATCTAATTCCTCTGTCAGTTCTTCCTCTTGCATCTCATTTGTATAAGAAAATTACTCATTTTAGCTTTTCCTAAATAGTTTTATTTTTTGAAGTCATATTATACTCAAGTTTACCCTGACCTTTCTTATGAACTACCCAATTACTAATAATTTTACATACATTTTACATACATAAATCATAAATAGTCTGTCCTTATTGAGTCCCTTATAATTGGTCTTTGGTATGTACTTTATATTTCTCTTGGCTCTTGTATGTCAAATCTTCTATTAAGTTTGGGTTTCTTTTTAAACAAAGTCTAACAATTCATTAAATATCCTTTTTTTTTTTCATTTAGGATCACGCTTAGCTTTGTTTATATGATATTTTTGGCCAGAACCCGAGTTCTTTTGCTCTTCAGTATATAGTGTTCCAAAACTTGTGGCCTTTTAGTGTTTCCACTGGTAGGTCTTATATGATTCTAATTGAGGCACTTCCATATTTAAATTGTTTCTTTGTTTGATGGTCATATTATTTTTTTCCTTGAGCTGAGGGTTTCAGAATTTTACTATAATATTCTCGTGGGTTTTCCTTTTAGGATCTCTTTCAGTTAGTGATCAGTGGATTTTTCTTATTTCTACTTTCCCTTCTTGTTCTAATATTTCAGGACAATTTTCTTTAATTATTTCTTGTATTATTGTATCAAGATTCTTGTTTTGATCATGGGTTTCAAGTAGTCTGATTATTTTCATGTTTCTTCGTCTTGATCTCTTTTCCAGATCAGTTGTTTTTCCTATGAGATGTTTCACATTTTCTTCTATTTTTCATTCTTTATATTTTGTTTTATTATTTCTCAGTCTCAAAACTTTTCTGACTTCCCCTTGCCCAATTCTGATTTTCTAGGAGTCATTTGCTTCTTTGAGATTATGAATCTCCTTTTCTAATTGGTTGACTTTCTTTTCATAGTCTTGTAATTCTTGAATTGTTCTTATTTTTTTCTTTAGTTTTTCCTCAGTCTCTCTCATTTGACTTTTAAAGTCTTTTTTAGTGCTTCTATAAATTCTTTTTGGGCAGGTGACCATTTGACATTATTCTTTGGGGTAGAAGAGGGGTTTTTTTTGCCTCAGTATCCTTTTCTGAAGATGAACCTTGGTTTTCTCTATTCCCATAGTAGCTCTCTATCGTTGGATTCTTTCTCCTTTGCCAGTGCTTTTTTTTTTATTTGTATTAGGATAATTTCTATAATCACCTCTAGTCCTAGGATATAGGGGATGGATGGCGCCTCTTGCCTCAGATTTTCCTTCAGTTCTCCCCTTTAGCCTGGAACTGGAACCTAGAGCAAGATCTGCAGCCTCCTATAAGTGCCATCAGTCAGAGGCATCCCTGCCCCACTGCTTCTACACTCATCAGTTGTTTGCTGGTTAATTCTCACCCCCACCATCAAGTCTCTGTCTCTGAAGCAATCTGGATCTGGTATTCCTTGTCAACAGAGGTTCCCTCAATCTTCCCAGATTAGACACCCAACTCCTCTCACCGTTGCCGGGGTAAAAGTTCCTGTGGCTGGGACTGAGGTAGCCTTGCAATCCAGCTAACCCCAGACTTCACCCCTTGTTGTTTAAGCAATCCCTAGCCTAGAAGTGTTTAGTCTTCACAGGGACCAAACCTCACCCTAGAATTTTTTTCAGACCTCCCATTGTCCCAGAAGGACCTCTGTTCTGCCCCACTCTTATTTATTTTTAATTCCACTCCATATGTTTGCCCTGAGGTGCTATTTTATCTCTTTTGTGGGGTAAAATCTTCAGAACTTGGAATTTTCTGACTTACTCCACATCTTCTCAGAATCTTCTCCAATAACAATTTTTAAACTATCTGTTTCACAGGGTTGTTGTGAGGAGAACATTTTCTCACCTGGAGTATTTTAGTGTTGTGAATTAATAATAAACCTAGTGAAGAAGATAAGCTACACATACAAATAACAATGTAAAAATACAGAATGGTTTAGATGCAGAAGAGAGGTTCAAATGCTCATATTTACACCACATAACACTTCTTCTTTAGCTATAAATATTTATTTATTGTTCAGTTCTCAACATTCACTTCCACAAGAATTTGAATTCAAAACTTTCTTCCCATCTCTCCCCACCCCTGCCCCAGGACAGCATGTACCTCATCCACCCCTTCCTCCAGTCTGTCTTCCCTTCTATTACTCCCTCCTTCTTCCATCCCTCTCCCCTCTATTTTCCTGCAGGGAAAAATAGATTTCTATACCCTATTGCCTGTACATCTTATTTCCCAGTTGCATGCAAAAACAATTTTTAACATTCATTATTAAAGCTTTGAATTCTACATTCTTTCTCTTTCTCCCTCCCCACCCACCTTCACTGACAAAACAAGCAATTCAATATAGGTCATACATGTGTAGCCATGCAAAACACTTGCATAATAGTTATGTTGTGAAAGACTAACCAAATTTCCCTCTGTCCTATCTTGCCCTCCATTTATTGAATTCTCTCCCTTCACTTGTCCTCCCACAATAGTATTTGCTGCTGATTATTCCTTTCCCTGATTTGTTGTCCCTTCTATTATCTTCCTTCTCCTATCCCCTTCCCCCCGCCTTCATGCAGGGTAAAATAGATTTCCATATCCAGCTGAGTGTGTTATTATTCCCTCCTTAAGCCAAATCCCATGAGAGTAAGGCTCACTTATTCCTTTTCATCTCCCCCCTCCTGCCCTCCATTGTAAAAGTTCTTTCTTGCCTCTTTTATATGATATGATTTGCTGCATTCTATCTCTCACTTTCTCTTACTCCTAGTACATTCCACTCAACAATAAATTTTACTTTTTAGGTATTCAGCTCACCCTGTGCCCTCTGTCTATACTCCTGCCCACACACACACACACACACACACACGTACATATACATATCTGCACACATGTAATATCCATATATCCATATACATAAATATACACACACATACGTATATGTGTGTGTGTGTGTGTGTGTGTGTGTGTGTGTGTGTGTGTGTGTATATATATATATATATATATGTATATATATATATATATATATATATGTATATTCCCTTTAACTACCCTAATACTGAAAAAGGTCTAATGAGTTACAAAATCATCTTTTTTTCCCTGAAGTATTATACTCAGTTTTGCTGAGTAGGTGATTCTTGGTTTTAATCCTATCTCCTTTCACCTCTGAAATATCATATTCCAAGCCCTAAAATCCCTTACTGTAGAAGGTGCTAAATCCTGTGTTATTCTGATTGTATTTCCACAATACTTGAACTGTTTCTTTCTGGCTGCTTGCAATATTTTCTCCTTGACGTAGGAGCTCTTGAATTTGGCTACAATATTCCTAGGCATTTTCCTTTTGTGGTCTCTTTCAGGAGGTGATTGGTGAACTCTTTCCATTTCTATTTTACCCTCTAGTTCTAGAATATCAGGGAAGGTTTCCTTGATAATTTCTTGGAAGATGATGTCTAGGTTCTTTTTTTTTGTTTATCATAGATAGATCAATAATTTTTAAATTATCTCTCCAAGATCTATTTTCCAGGTCAGTTGATTTTCTAGTGAGATATTTCACATTGTCTTCTATTTTTTCATTCTTTTGGTTTTGTTTTATAATTTCTTCATTTCTCATAAAGTCATTAGAGTCCATCTGTTCCATTCTAATTCTTAAAGAACTATTTTCTTCAGTGAGCTTTTGGACCTCTTTTTCCATTTGACCAATTCTACTTTTTAAGGCATTCTTCTCCTCGTTGATTTTTTTGGACCTCTTTTGCCATTTGGGTTAGTCTGTATTTAAAGGTGTTATTTTCTTCAATATTTTTTAGATCTCCTTTAGAAAGCTGTTGATTTACTTTTCATGATTTTCTTTCATTGCTCTCATTTCTCTTCCCAATTTTTCCTCCACCTCTCATACTTGATTTTCAAAATCCCTTTTGAGCTCTTCCATGGCCTGAAACAATTGCAGATTTTTTTGGCAGCTTTTGATGTAGGAGCCTTGACCTTGCTGTCTTCCTCAAGTTGTATCCTTTGGTCTTCCTCATTCAAAAGGATGGAAGAAAATACCTTCTCACCAAGAAAGTAACCTTCTATAGTCTTATCTTTTCCACTTTTTGGGCATTTCCCAAGCCAATTACTTGACTTTTGAGTACTTTGTCAAGTGGAGGGTATACTACTCCAGGTTGCTGAGGTTTTGTGCAGCTGTTCTCCAAGATATGTCTAGAGACCTGTAAGTTTTCAGTTCCTCCAAAGTGGCATAGTCAAGGGAGAGGTGTTTTCTCCTCTCCTGGCCTGTGCTCTGGTCTGTGATCAACCAAAAGCAAGCACTCTTTTCTGCCCTGGAACTGTGAATAGGATTCCCTCTCCACAGCCACCACTAGTTCCACCACACCAACACTCCTCTTCACTGCAGTTCTGCCACTCAGGACTGAGACCCAGATCAGTTGCTCGATTCCCTAGTCATGTGTAGGCTAAGAGCTCTAGAAGCAGCAACTGCTGTGGCAGTAGCTGCTACTACACTGGGGGTGAGCTGGGGCTGGGACTGCACCATGCTCCCCTTTCACCCGGGTGAAAGAGCTTTCTCACTGACCTTTGAAGCTGTCTTTGGCATTTGTGGGTTGAGAAATCTGAAAACCATAGCAGCTGCCTGCTATTCAGTGCCCTGAAGTCAGCTCCAGTCACATCTATTCCAGCGTGGCCCACTCTGGGCTCTGCTCCACTTTGAGCCCAGTGCAATAGACCCTTCCTGTCAGCCTTCCAGGTTGTCTTGGACTGGAAATCTGTTCCACTTTGTCATGTTGTGGCTTCTACTGCTCTAGAATTTGTTTAGAGTCATTTTTTACAGGTACTTTAAGGACTTTGAGGGGAGAGCTCATGCAGGTCCATGCTTCTACTCCACCATTTGGATCTATATTTGTTATTATACCTTTTGAAATAAATACTTCTGTATGAAAGCTAATCTTACTTTCAGTGGCTAAATGGAATTCGGGTACAGGAGACTCACCCCCTACACATGGGGGAACATCATCAGTGGGGTGCTTCCAGCAAATAAGAAATGTCCAAAAGATTGTGTTTGTCCTTTGTTCTCAAAGAGGACCATCACATCAAGATGATGAGATGACTTGCAGTTGACTTTGATTTGAGTGAGGGAGGTCTGTGCAAGATCACCAGCCTCACTTTCTCCTCCAGAGCCATCTGGGTCCAGTGGCCAGATATTCATCAGGATGACTAGAGATGACCCAGGATACAATGGGAGACCCTGTCTATTTTAGGCTAAGTTCTTATCAGATTCTCACTTTGAGTGAGATACATCCATTCAATGAATAGGTTTGTTTAAGTAGTTACTCAAGGGATGGTCCCTTTAATCAAAAAAAAAAAAAAAATCAAACTGAAAGGGGAAGACCCTCAGGGTTCCTGGGTAAAAGGGAAACAGTTATTATTTAGTATCTACTAAATGTAAATTTGCTTCCAGCAAATAAGAATTGTCCAAAAAAGAGTACAGTAGAAAGAAAATGGCAAAAAATAAGGCCATGAAAAAGCTAAACAAATTGTGGTATATAAATGTAATGGAATATTATTGTACCATAAATAATAATGAAATGGACTGGGAAGGACACTGTGAACTAATGGGAAGTGAGGAGAGCAGAATGGGAGAATGATTTACCCTATGATAATAACTTTATAAAGAAAAACAACTTGAGAAGATATTAGAACTCTGATCAGCACACTGATAAACCATGAGTCCAAAAGACAAGATGAAACATGCCACTCACCTCCTGACAGAGAGATGATGAACTTAAAATGAAGAAAGATATCCATTTTTGGGCATGGTTAATGTGGGAATGAATTTTGCTGCATAATGCAGTTATGTATTAATGGTTTTATTTTGAAGGTTTCTTTTTTTCTTTTCTCAACTGGGGATATTAGGAAAGTCAGATTTTCAAAATACTTTTTAAACAAGTCACTATTGCTGTTTCTTCTTGCTTTGATTTGCATTTTTGGCAATTGAGTTTAAAGACAAAAAAAAAGCTTTGGGGATAGATGCTTTTACCAAATCACTTTGGAAAATGCTCTGAGGGATCATAAAATATTTACTATTGTACTTGTTCCTTGAAGCTGAACTGATTAAAGTTATAATTTGATTTCTGACCTCTCACTGTAAAACCATTTAAGTGATGCATGATTCTGGTTTTTTTTCTTAAAAGGTTAATGACAATTCCAAGTGGTTCATATGGAAAGAAAATAACATAAACATTAATTTTGTTTTTATATATGTGCTCACTTTTAGAAACCTATATAATAGACGTGAGTACATTTATGAATTAATGGATTTTAAAAGCAGTTCTGTATTCCCTAACATTGTAAAGTATTTAATTTATGTTGAATATTAATAAAACATTACCTTTTGAAGATTAAAAAGAAAAGTTCTTGTATAAACAAAATCAATATAGTTAGAATTAGAGGGAAAATAATTAACAGGAAAAATCTTTGCATCAAATTTGTTTTACAGAGTTCTGATATCTCAAAGTCATATGTAACTGATACAAATATACTGACAGGAGCCATTCTCCAATACATATTGGTCAAAGGATATGAACAGGCAATTCACAAAAGAAAAAAAGACAAGCTATCAACAACTCCATAAAAATGCAACAAATTATTAATAAATGAGAAACATACATGATAAAGAATTCTAAGGGTGTCTTGAAGGCAGCTGGTGAAATTGTGGAAGAACTTCTGTGTAGTGGTGGTAACTGATTGACACAATGAGGGTGGATGTGTTTGACAGGTAATATTTGAGTCCAAAGGGGAAAACTGGACTCAGTAGAAAGGGATAATCAATAATATCTTAGAGGCCAAACAGGTCCTGGGAGGATAGCGGGGGCAGGGTGAGGGTCATAGTAAAGACTGAAAAAGAACCATTGAATTTTGTGCTGAGGAAGTTTTTAACTTGTGAAACGGTGGTTTCAAGACACTAGTCATAGGGTTCAGCAGCCTGATTAAAAGTATTTGTAGAGAGATGGATGCTGGCAAAGAAGAGCTATCAGGTCTGTGTAACACTTTTAAAAATATAATTTCTTGTTTTTTATTATGATCTTAATAATTGTCAAAATTCATGGACATTTCATTATACAAAGAACGGGAAAAACAATTGCCTATGAAACTACGTTTCTTTATATAATGTGTGTTTTAAAAGAAAGTGTATATTAAACTCAACATGATAGTAATAAAAAAAAGCAAAAGAGAACAACTCTAAGGTTCTACCTTACACTCATCAGTGGTAATGATGACAAATTTAAAAATAAAGTATTAAAAGACCTAACTGGCATACTAAGTTACAGTTGGTGGAACTAGGAAGTGATCCAACCATTCTAGGAAGCATTTTGGAACTATCTTGACAAAGTTACCAAACTGTGAACAATACCATTTGATCCAGTAATGCTACTACAAGGTTAATATCCCAAAGAAATCAACCTATATGTACAAAAATATTTATGTACAAAATATATTAAAATATTTGTAGTAACATTTTTTTTTTTTGCTGGAAAGAGCTGGAAACTAATGGAATGCAGAGCTATTACAGAATGGTTGAAAAATTACAGAGCTTGTGATGGAATATTATTTGTACTGTAGGAAATTACAAAAGTGCTGTATTTCAGAGATACAAGGGAGGACTTATGTGGACTGCTCCAGAGAGAAATGATCAGAATCAGAACAAAGACAAACCTGTGTATAGTGGGAAAAATACTCAAACTGTATAAAACAGAAGTGTATGGTTTCATATATAATGCCCACTTTTCATTTTTTAAAAATATATTGAAATTTTCAAATCTCTTAGTATTTTAAGTTCATAATAAAAGATAAAATTTTAAAAATCATGGATCGTGGATGGTCGGTTTCTCATTTTTCAGGAACAATTAAATTCTTTCTTAGAATGTACTTTTTAGAAATAATTGTCCTCTGATCATTTTAATAATAGCTTTTGTTTGTGACTCACAAGTCTGACATTTTAATGACAATGTTTAATGCAAATCTGCCTACCAGTCAACAAGTGGCAGAAGAACATAAACACAGACACAAGCAGTATCCACTCCTTCATGAAAAATGCTAATTATGGAAGGCAGTTGTTTCATCTAACTAGAATTTAACAACTGAACAGAGAACCATTTTGCTTTTCTAAGTAAAAAGAACATAGGCTATAAAGAAAAGTTTCCTTTAGCAGATAGGAAAGTTCTTCAATCGTACTTGATGGAAGTATAAGGTAGCCAGCTATTGATTGGCTGAAGTATCAGCCACATTGTGGTAGCCTTTAAATAACAAGCCAGCCAAGTCTGCAGACAGTTGAGATAGGAGAAGCTCTGTGAGTTGATAGTCATCCCTTAAGGTGAGGTACCTTTTCCTTTATGTCTCTTCTGGAATCCAGTGAGGAATGGGAAGAGGTACTTATCTCTCTTAATCCTTTCTACTGGCAATGGTGTTTTTTCAATGGCATGGTCATCCAATAAGATCATCCACAATTTATCCAAGAGGAAACGTTGCACCCAGCTAACAGTAGTGATTCAGTTCTAATGAAAGCTTTGGGAAGGATAAAGTCACCTTCCTTAATGGCCACTAAGCAGGAAATATGAATTATGATATTCCTGTTATCTTTTTCCTGGGGCTTTCCACGAGATAAGCAAGTCTCTGATGACAGGTAGGAGGCAAGGACCCACCCTTCTTTTGATCCCAGGAGGAACTGCCACTGAAGATTTATTATTTCTAAGGCATATGTCCTTTCAAAAATGATTATGGATTTTGTTATACTGCTGTGTTTCTTCTGTCTTGATCTTAGGTGAATGAGTTTCAATTCTGAGATGTGCATGTCCAAGGTTAGAGGCTACCTCTTGAGTTTGAGAGGACTGATGGTCCTGGGTCCTTTAATCAGAGCTGACAAACGTCGAGGCAAAGAATCCTGGTGCTTTCAGAGCAGATAGGACGGCGAGCCCAACCAAACCTTGACCTGACACCTACAGTGAGAGGAACAGTGTAGAAACTAGGTGAAATATAAAATCCCTACTCAGCATTCTTACAAAATGACATATATAGATGTTTAAGTGTAAACCTCTTAAGAGAGTTTACCAGAAGTATTATTACCATTTTTTAAAGTCTTTCTGGAGGATTAAGTAATTACAACTCCTTTCTCCTCTAAAGGAATTAGCAGTTAATTTTGATGAACTGATTTTTTTCCATCTTTCTTTTGTATTTTTTATTACAAGAGATAATTCATTGAGTAGGGAAGGAAGGGGGGGATCTATTAGAAAGAAAAGGTTGCAACAAATATACTAAAGTTGTGATGTCCAGAATTGTTAAGAAATTGATATAGCAACCTTAGTGTCATTCTCAATTCCTTAATCTTATTCACACAACATATCCAATCAATTCCCAAATCTTATCTCTACAACTTCTCTCACAAATGCCCCTTCTTTCCACTGCTACTACCTGTCACCATCTCTCACCTAGACTGTAATAATAGCCTCTTAATTAGCCTCCCTATCTTAAGGCTTTCCTCACTCCAATTCATCCTTTGCATGGCCACCAACATGATTTTCCTAAAATACAGATCTGAACATATCACCCCTCCTACTCAAAAACTTTCAATGGCTCCCTATTATGTCTAGGATCAAACATAAACGCCTCTGCTATTTGAACCTCTTTTTCTGTAGCGTCCTTTACATATTACTCTCCTTTATGTACCCTCCATTCTAGCCATACTGACTCACTCACTGTTCCTCATACACAACACTGTCTCATTATTTTACACTGTCAGTTCCCCATGCCTAGAATGCTATCCCTACTCACATTTGCTTCATGGTGCTTTGAGCCTCATTTGGTCCAAGTGCTTCAAGTTCCTCAAGAGGACTTTCCTGGTTCCCTTAGCTGCTTAGTGTCTTCCTATCCAAGGTTAGCTTGTATCTACCTTGTGTATATTTACAAAATGTTCCCACCCCTGATAGAGTGTATGCTCCTTGAGCGCAGGCACTATTACGTGTATATTTCTGTATTCCCAGCACCTAGCACAGTTCCTGCCACATTATAAATACTTAACTAAGTTCTTATTAATTGATTGGAGAAATGATAAAATGACATGAATAGTTAATTTTGGAGGAAAATGCAAATTGTTCATAATTACATTGAAATATTATAATTCCCTAATAATTCAAGAAATACAAATCAAAATAACTCTAAAATATTGCCTTGGACCAGACCTGTGATTCAATGATATAGAAAACTCTCAGTGTGGAAACTCCCTCCATCAATATGGATTAGATTGACACATAGATACATGGATTGATAGACATCTAGATAGATGGATGGGTAGGTAGATAGACACCTAGATATAGATAGGCAGATAGATAGATAGACAGATAGACAGACAGACAGACAGATAGATAGATAGATAGATAGATAATTTATTAAGCATTATGTTTCAAGAACTGTGCTAAACGCTGAAAATACAAATACAAGCACAAAACATAGTCCTTACTCTCAAGAAACTTGCCTTTTATTGACAGAAGACAATACATATAAGGAAGCTAGAAAGGGGGGAAATGATACCCAGAAGGTTAGGCTGCTGTGGAGGAAGTGACAAAGTACAGAGCATGACAACTGGTGCTGAGCCTGGGAACCTCATGAAATAGAGTAGGCCTCACCTGCTCTAAATTATTAAAGAGTTACTAGGAAGTTCCCAGAAGTTAATTGACAACATAGCCGGTATGAGACAGAAGGCAGCACTGGAACCCAGGTCTTACTACATGGAGGCAGGATCTCTATCCACTATCCCAGACTGCCTTTCTGAATTAGTAGAAAGAGGAAAGTTATGTGAAAGTCCGAAGGGATGGGCCTTTAGGGATAGAGTCATTCTATTACATTGTTGGTGGTGCAAACTTATAGAAAACCAACCATCTGTCAATATTTAATAGAGATAGGCACTGGCCCAGTGATCTCATTTAGGAGAGGAAAGTCCCAGATGAATAAATTTCCTAATCAGCACCTTAGAGAAACACCTAGGCTGCTAAAAGGATTAGTCTCTGCTAGTTTGTGCTAGTTGGGCCCTGAACACAAAATCTTCTTGGCACTTTAACCCAGCAATTCCACTTTGAATATTGTGTCATAAAGGTATAATGAAAAGAGGGAAAGGACCTAGTTATAAGCAAATATTCATAGTTACTTCATTTTTAATAGCAATAAAAAAGTCTATATTTCCAGAAATTGGAGAAAGGCTGAGTAAAAGATGGTAAATTAATATGTTGCAGATAGAGGATGATGGGAGGGGAGGTGGTAGCTCTCTCTGTGGCCCACTGGATAGAGTGCTGGGCCTGAAGTCAGGAAGACTCGTCTTCCTAACTTCAAATCTGGCCTTGGACACTTATTAGCTGCATGATCCTGGGTAGGTCACTTAACTCTGTTTGCTTCAGTTTCTTCATCTGTTAAAATAAGCTAGAGAAGGGAAAAAATAGCAAACCACTCCAACAGCTTTGCCAAGAAATCACCAGATGGGATCATGAAGAGTCAGACATGAATGAAATGATTGAACAACAATGAACAGGGATGATGAAGTCAATGCCTGGTCCTATCCAATGCAAATGGCTATCCCTTAAATGCTCAGTTTCATTTGCTGTGTTTACTACCTGGCACCAGAGACTGCTCTGGGGTAGCTGCCACACTTCTTGTCCAGTGTATCCATTTTGTTATAGAGCCAATTGTTTGGCTAGTTACATGTGTGTGGGTCTGAGACCACCAACTCAAATAAAAAATCAGAGACTTCTCAAGGTAGAAGTAAAGCAGCAAGATTTTATTACAATCTCACGAGAAAGGGCATTTCTTCTCTGACAGGTAGTCAGGAGAGTGACACAATTACAAAAGGCAAGAGTAGAGATTATATAGCTCTAATTCAGATGCCCCCACTCCCATTGGTTGGGAGGCAGGCTCACAATCTAAACTCAACAGTCTACCCTGTGAATAGGGGACAAGGCAACTCAAGGGGGGTTGTGTTGTGGCAACCCAAGGTAGGGTTTAAGTTTCATAGTCCCAAAAGTCACATGATTTCTGGGATACCAAAACTTAGGCCTAGCCATCTTCTAAAAGCTTTTTATTTAGTGAGAAGCCTTCACTAACTTCATTCCATTCATATGTGAGAAATGAGGCAAATGCTATCAGACATGGCAAATGTTTTGATTCATTTTGCTTAACTGAACTACTGCATTATAAGCAAGAGTTCTCTTAGGGGTTGGAGTGGAGTCAATGGGAAGTAACAAAGATATTTTTTAAAGCATCAGTAAAAAAAATACATTTTACATCCCCCTCTCTTGACCTCAGTTTCCTCATCTGTAAAACTGGTTCTAGATGATGTCTTCATTTTTCTCTATCGCCTGTGAAACCTAGGATTGATGATTTGACAAATTTCAACTTCTCTTCACCCCTTCTCCATCCCACCACACCACAATTCTCATCCTCTAAGAATACTAGAATATAGGCACACCCCCTCCCTTCTTTTCTTGAGAGTGTAGTGGGAGTGAGCCCCCACCCTACCCCCATGCAACCTCTATAGAGTTCCTTTTCCTGTTCTTACTGATATTGTAGAAGTTTCAGGAGGCTTGCTTCTGGACAAGTTTTCATCATTGAGGGGTTTATACTTCAAGGTGGCAAAGAATTTTAATGGACACACTCAGACTTCAAGTGATCTTATAAATTCAAGAAGTCTAGAATTCTTGAGCTCCATTGGGTCAGAACTGGCTTGCAACAGAGGCTAGCTGGTGAGAAGAAAACTGGTCTGTGCCTGGCCATTTCACTAGTAGAGTTGAAAGGATAGTGCTGAGCTGTGCTGAAATGTAAAATGTCTTAATTAATTAATGGTACTGCATATTGTTACATGTTCTGAAGAAGTTAAGTATCAGCCTCTGAACAGATTGTAACCTTAGTTATAAGTTGTTGTTGAATCCTGCTTAATTCATTTTATTAATGTGTACTTAATGTTTAACATTCCTTTTGTGTACAGGAAAAAATTACTTGTAACACACTTGATTCATCATTCTTTTGCTTCATCCTTTTCAGAGATCTAGACACATGACATAACCTAGACCTTAAACAACAATATGAAGAAACATAATTAGCCAATGAACAAAAGAACAGGGAGCCTAACCTCTCTCATTAGAGGTGGGCTACTATTGGACAGAACCTGGTCCCAATTGCATGCCCAGACACAGGACAAGATGAGGACAAGCGTACCAGTCCTTGTGGATTCTAGAAGAGAAAGTTTAAAAACCACAAATCCTTCTTTCAACTCATTTAGTTTTCCTATTTCTCAAAGATGACAAGATAATTTTAAAGCATTTTATCACTTGGATGTATGAGAGAGATCAGAGATGTTCAAGGAGGAGCTGGGTGATCATTTGTCAAATATGTTATAATGGGTGATTCCTTTAGATAGAGGTTGGACTACATGGTCACTGGGACCCTTGCAAAGCTCAAATTCAATGACTGGGCACTGTGGGAAAGCAGGTGGGAGATATGAGTAATAGCAGCACCTTTGAGATGACTGTTATTCAAATTACTCAGTGGCAAGAACTAAAAAACAATTCCATTCCTAGAACTAGGGCAGAAAGGAGGTAAATCTCATCAGCTCTCCTCCATTGGCAAAGAAAAGACAAGGAAACAAGATCAATGAGAGTTTAGTGCTATCACAGAGCCATAAATCTGGAGACACAAGAAGAAATCATTAGAATAGACTTAAGAAGGGATCTTAGAAATTGCCTGTTCTAATTTTTTTTATTTTGCAGGTGAGAAAATGGAGGATCAGAGAGAACAGGACTCTCCAGGCTGAGACCGTTAACAATCTAGGTACTCTGATTCCAAATCTATTGCCAGTTTTCATCTCTCAAGATTTTGAGGCCTAGACCACCTAGGCCATGAGTCAAAGAGATATAGATATAGAAGGTAAATGAGAAACAAGAACCACTTTTAAAAATTCTCATGAATTGAAAATATTTTGTGGTTTTTCAAATACTTTTCTTTGTACTGAATTAAGTAAAATTTTTCCATGGTCTTCATGGAAACTATGAGAAATTCCTTTGATGAGTTCAAAGTTGTTGTGGGAGTTGTTGAGTAGGCACAAAAGGAAAACATAACTCATTATGTATGTGTTTTTTAGGCTTTTATTTTTCCTTTGGTGAGAATTCCTTTTAATTAGTAACAGGGGGAAGAATTCTTTTAAAGATAATATTTTAAAAGCTTTCAAATTAAATATATTTTATCTACTGAACACTACGTTGTTGATCAAAATGACTACTGTCCCCTCTGCCCAGGTGTCACATTTTTCTACGTGCTGACTAATATCATATGTAAGCTTACTAATTTCTTTGGATTTATAATGCAAATGCAATTTGTACTGGGTCTTAGAGCTAGGAGGAACCCAAGGGGTCATCTATGCCAATACACAGAATCACAGGATTTCAAAGCTAGAAGAGAACTCAGACACCATTTATTACAGACCATTCCTCAAAAGGGATTCCCTACTATTCCATTTTCAGACATTTCTGGTCCTTTTCTTTTGGATATCCTTCAACTTATCAGTCTCCTTCCTAAAAGGTGAATCTCAGAACCAAACACAAAATTCCAAATATGGTCTAATTGAGGCAAAGTACAATGGGTGGAGCACCTTCTTACTCCTGAGTACTCTGCCTCTTAAAGCAGCAAATCTGTCATATCTCACTGTTGACTTATGTTCAGCTAATAATCCATTAAAACCTCCAGCTATTTTTTAGACAAACTGCTATCTAGCCAAGCCTCTCCCTCCATCTTGTACTTGTGAAACTGATATTTGAATCCAATTATAAAGTTTTATATAGCCTTCTATTAAATTTCAGCTTTTCTAATTTAGTGTCCTAGATGACTGCTGACTTTAAATCTTGACTGTCTTCCATTAGTAGCTATGCCTCTCAGCTCTGGATCCTCTGTATATGCTGTTTGTTCTTTGTTCTCAGAGAAGACCCTGACCTCAGGAAGGTGATGCCATGACTTGCAAGGGAATTGGATTTAAGCGAGGGAGAGCTGTGCAAAATCCACCAGCCTCACTTTCTCCTCTGGAGCCATCTGGGTCCAGCGGCAAGGTACAGATCTAGACTGGAGATGGTTCTGGATTCATGGGAGACCTTGGTCTTTTTAAGCAAAAGTCTTTAACAGGTCTCAGTTTAACTGAGGCAAAGGCTACTCAATGATTAAGGCTAGGTAAGAAGTGTAGCAGAGAATGGCCTCTTTTACCTAGTCAAAAAAAAAAACAAAACCCAAAATCAATTTGGGAGAGAAAAACCCTCAAGGTTTCTGGCCCAAACAGACAATTGCTATTTATACTCACTCTGAGCCATCAGGGCTACAGATTCAATGAGCACGATAACATCTGGGAGTTTATCCAACTCTCATTCATACATCTAGAACTGGAAGCAATGTCTGATACCACCTAGTACAACCTTCTCTTGGTACAGATCAGAAAATAGAGGTCCAAGAATGATCTGCCCAAGGTCACATAAGTCATGATCATCGAGAGGGGTTTTAAATATAGGTGCTCTGAGTCCTAAGGAGGGGTCTTCCCACCGTACCACACTTTAATAAAATAACTGGAAAACAGTACAAGCCCATTGAATATTCCTCTGGAGCCCTTATTTTAAGAATGATAAATTTTAGTGGAAAATAATAACATACTGATCACAACTGCAAAGAGTATCAAGAATCTCAAATTTTCAGCTTTAGAAGAGACCTCAGATGGTATTTCTTTCAAATAAATAAGAATTTACTCTCTAATATCCCCAACAAATAGTCATCCAACTTTTATTTCAAGGTTTCCAGTTCCTCCCCACACAGTTGATTCTATTTTTGAATCTCTCTAAATGTCAAGACCTTTTCATATTCTGAATAGTTCAGTCATTTTCAGTCTGATTCTTTGTGATTCCATTTGAGGTTCTCTTGGCCACAGTACTGGAGAGGTTTGCCATTTCCTTCTCCAGCTCATTTTACAGATGAGAAAACTAAGGCAAACAGGGTTAAGTGGCTTATTCAAGGCCACACAGCTAGTCAGTATCTGAAGCCACATTTGAACCCAGGAAGATGAGTCTTCCTGACTCCAGGATTGACATTCTATCCACCGTGCTACCTAGTTGCCTTGACACAATGACTATAACCACATTAATTATATTAATAACACCAACAGTAAGAAAAAATATACAAAAGAAAAGTAGGTTAGAAAGGCACCTGGGTGCAAATAGTGCTTAGAAGGAGACTTTTACCAATAAGCTGATAGACACCCGTACTCCTAGTTCCAGTTAGCTCACTGGTTTTATACACACCCCTTAGGGATATGACCAAGTCCCTGAATCAATCAAGATAAATTTTCTGTGCAACATTGCTTCAGTGCATCCAATGGCTTTTAAAAATGCCTAATTTGATTGAAGTTTTCATTTTGTTTTGTTTTTTACATTTAGAGCAAGACCCATGATTGATTCAACAGGGTTGAATTAAAATGTGTTCTCAACAGGTTAAGGTAGCATTGTAGCAATTGTAAAGGAGCCCATCTTGTCAGTTTAAGAATGATATCTTGTGTGACTTCCACCTTTACACATAAAAAAATGAGACCTATTCTTTCCAAAGATATTTGTTACCATCATGGAAGAGGGCCAATGCAAAGTACAAATCAAAGATTTGATTCCCTACAAAAGATGGAGTGCTCCAGAGGCACCTGTTTACAGAGGGCTGTGCTGATTGTACCAAGTCCTTGAACTCTTGCCCAAGCTCCTCCATGAGATCCATAATCACACATTTTATAACTAAAATTGTACAAACTTGGGAATTTGTGGGTTTCTGTCCAATCATTTTTCAAGTGTTTGTTTATTGAAGTATTTGTTTTTGTTGATTGCTGCTAAATTGAAAGATTTGTTGTATTTTAAAAATCATTAAAGGTCTAGTCTTGTTTGAGTGAGAAAAGAGATGACTAGGAAGACATTACCTGGGATATACTACACCAAATGAAACCATTTAAAGCAGTTGCTATCTCTAACAACATATTCAACATTCTGCCTTGTATTCCTCAATGCCTCTGTCATGAGGAGGGAGGTATGTTTGTCTATTCTTGGGGCTCACTAGCTTTTCAGGTAGGATTCAGTGTCTTTCTATGTTCTTTTCATTTTAATTGTTTTAATCATTGGTTCTCTTATGCCTTTCATTCAGCTCATTTGACTGTATCAGTTCATACAAATCATTTTAGGCTTGCCTGAGTTCCTCATACTCATAGTTTCTTACTGAGAAATAATGTCACATTATATTCAGAAATCATTTTTATGTCATTAAACATTCATTTTTCTCAGAGTTCTTTGCTACAACAAAGGGTGCTACTATGAATCATTTGTTATGTTATTAGACTTTGGTCTATGTCTTTGATTTCCTTGGGGTGTATGGTCAGTAGTGGAATTTCTGAGTCAAAGGATATGAATAATTCAGTCTCTTTTCCTGTATTTTTCAGGAATTATATCCAGAAGGTTTGAGCCACTTCCCAGTTCTACCTAAAATGCAGTTGTGGGCCTTTCTTGTCACAGTCCCTCCAACAATGACTACTCTCATTTTTTGTCCTTTTTCCCAACTTGCAGGAAATGAGAAAAAAGAGAGTTGTTTAAAGTTGCATTCTTTTACAATTAACAAATTGGAGTATCTTTTGAAAACCATTACTATTCTTTCACCAGTTATCTACCAAGGAATGTCAATTTCCCATTCCACAGGACATTGTAAACCAAAACCCATTGGTAGATAGGAGATTTCCCCATTGTTCTTCTACTTGGTCCCAAGGGAGTTGTTCTGACTTCCTAACAAGCCAGCCCCTCCCATTCCTAAGGGAAAAAGAGGAGAAGCTGCTAGAGATGAAAGCTAGAGGTGAGTACATGTCAAATCATCATGAGCTATGGATAAAGGGGTGTGCTGGTAAATGTTAAACAACTGACTTTCTACCCAAAAAGCTATTAAAATGTGCATACCTTTTGACTCAGTAATATTACTATTAGGTCTATACAATAAAGAGATCAAAGATAGAGAAAAAGGACCCATCTATTCAAGCTCTTTTTGAATATATTTGCAAAGAACTGGAAACTGAAGGGATGCCTGTCAACTGGGAATGAAGGAACAAGTTATGATATGTGAATATGATGGAATTCTACTGCGCTGTAAGAAATGAAGAAGGGAGTGGTTGCAGAAAAACCTGGAAAGGACCTAATACAAAATGAAGTGAACAGGAGAACAATTTACACCGTAACAACAATATTGTAAAGATAAACAACTTTGAAAAGTCTAGTAACCCAGATCAACACAATGATGGACCACAACTCTAAAGGATTCATGATAAAACATGATAGAGAGTTGGTGGACTATGAATGCAAACTGAAACACATTTTCTTCTCTTTCTTTTTATTTGGCTAATGTGAGAATGTATTTTTCATGATTATACATATTTGGGTTTTGTTTTTCTTGCCATCTCAAGTATGGGAGAGGAGAAGAGAATTAGTACTGAAAATAAAATAAAATTGAGTTTTATAAAGGTAGAAAAAACTGATTTTCTGAAAAAAAGTGCACATGGCACATTTTAAAAGTTTAAGCTGTATTATTAACATTCTACCAATTATCTTCTTAAGTTTAGACAATCCAAACAATAAATCAAGCTTTGATTTTTAGTGTTTGCCAATTTCTAAGCTATAAATACTGACACTGAAATTTTAACAATTGTCTGAGGGGTAGAGATGAGGGAGTAACTAAAAAGTCCTGTCTAAGAAGAAGGCATGTGGCTGGGAAATAATCACCTAATACACAAGAAGCTGAGGGTCAGAAAGTAACTAGCCCTGTCTTCACTAATTTCATGTCACTGCTTGGTTGATGCTAGACTTGTTGGATTTTTTTTTCAAGGTGTAATGGTAATTTAAGGTTAATAGGGGGAGGGGAAGAGTTAAAGATCTTCCCCGCCCATTAATAGACCTCAATACCTTTTGTTAATTTCTCTGGGTCTGAGGGTCCTGCCCTCTGGCTCTGAAAAATGCATAAATACTCTGAGGTGAGGTTTTACTTTGGGGCTTACTCTTTGGAAGTGTTTGTTTGGCCAGATGAGACTCTGGGCAGCTGCTAAGGAGCCCCCTGGCTTTGAAAACCCAGATGTTGGTGCTTCTCTTTCTGGTAACTATGTATGTTTTGCTTATGGTCGTTGAGTTGGAAGCCTTGTCTGTTGATTTTTATTTCCCTGTATTTTCTCTGAAGTTCAGGGTGCTGACTTTTTCCCCTGCACTAAGTGAATGATATATGTGCTTGATTAAAATAGATTGTTGACGCCTCAAAAGTTGCTTTCCTTTCAGAAAGCAGGCCCCCCTGTGTATGCTGGGGTCCTTGCTGTGACACAGGGGTACTGATGCATATTTCTTTTACTCTACATTTACCTTATTTAATTTGTGCAAAAGCTTTTAAGACTTCTGCAGCCAAAATTATCTATTATCTTTTTTTATTTTCTTTATTCATTTAGGTATGAATTTTTTTACCAGATGAAATTGCAAGCTAAATATGTTGACATATGTGACTTCATTAGTAGGATAACATAATTCCAGCAGAGAAGCCCAGGAACTCTAACAATAAAGATCAATATGAGTTTCCCAGGAGCACTCAAAGGTTAAACAACTTGCCTAGGGTCACTTCATCAGTACTATCAGAGAAAAAAACTTCAAACTAGATCTTCTAAACTCTTTATCTCCTACACCAGAGGTGTCAAACATGATACCATGGATCTCATTTTAGCCCAAGCACTCCTGAGATCAGCCTAAACTAGATTAAAATGTAATTGCAAAATATTTAACAAAACAAATAAAAATAAAATACAGATAATATTTGTGTATTATAAACATTTAAGTCAATATGCAGTTGACAGGTAGCCTTCCCTTTGTTTAATGTTCTGCAGTTCTACTGGAGTTTGACACCCCCAGCAAAGCTGTCTCTCACCAGACACAATCTCATTGATCCAATTCCCAACCCCTCTAAATGTCCTATTATTTAGTCCATACCTCATCTTACCCACAAGAACTGCACTAGAGACCCAAAACAGATCAGCCTATTTGTCTATTTTTTTCTCAATATTCTAGTCAGAATGAAGTCTGTGGTGGTCTAGTGATATGAACCCCTTAAGAACAGTTAAATGATCGTGATCATCTCTTCATTTATATTGGGTTTCAGTTCTCTACTAGCATTTTTATTCTCTCCTTCCTGGTCCAAAGGTTATTGACCTCTGAAGAGAAAAGCAGAAGCAAAAAGAAGAAGTATATTTATTTATTTATTTGTTAATCAATCAACAAGCATTTATTAAATTTCTGTTGTTGGCCAGGCATTGTGCTTTGTATTGTAGATACAAAAACAAAAGTGAAAGTCTCTGTCCTTAAAGAGCTTATATTCTTTTAGAGGCAACGTGTACATATATAAGTATATAGCAAATAAATAGAAATAGAGATTATACTTGTGATTTTTTTCTTTTCTTTCTCTTCCTCTTTTCCTTTCCCTCTCTCCCTCTTTTCCTCCTCTCTCTTTTCCTCTTCCTTTATCTTCCCCTCCTTCCTTCCTCTCCCCTTTCTCATCATGTCCCTCCCTTCCCCTTCTGTCTTCTTTCCTCTCTCCCCCTTCCTCTCTCTCTCCCCATCCCCTTCCTTCCTGTTTCCTTTTCCTTCACCTTCTCCCCTCCTTCTCTCTCTCTCCCTCTCCCTCTCCCTCTCTCTCTCTCTTTCTCTCTCTCTCTCTCCCTCTCTCTCTCTCTCTCTCTCTCTCCCTCTCCCTCTCTCTCTCTGTCTGTCTCTCTCCCTCTCCCTCTCTCCCTCTCTCTCTCTCTCTCCCTCTCCCTCTCCCTCTCTCTCTCTGTCTCTCTCTCTCTCCTTCTCTCTCTCTCTTTCATTGCTACTTGAAATAAATAAATAGATAGATAAATAAATCAGTACAAGGTGATTTTTAGTGAGAGGGTTAGTAGCTGGAGGAATAGGGAGGGTGACATTTGTACTGAGTTTTAAAGGAAACAAGGGATTCTGAGAGGCAGAAATGAGGAAGGAGTGCATTCTAGGTATGGGGGATAGCCTATACAAAGATGCAGAGAGGAGAGGTAGAGTGTCATGTGATCATCAGCAAGAAAGTAGTTTATTCCTCCAACTTCACTCTCCGCTGTCTGACCATCATCTTTATCACTTCATTGAATCTGTTCACTCCACGGTCTCCAGTGTATTCTTAAAAGGTGAAATTCAAAATTCATGACAAAACAACTTTGGTTTCAACAGAGTAGCAGAATTATTTGGGGAACTTACAAAAGCAGTGATTTAAAAATACATTTCCCATTGCCAGCACATGACATTCTAAATAAAAACCAGAAAATATGGGTTTTCTGCAAACCACTCCAGTCCCTTTGTCAAGAAAACCCCAAATGGGGTCACAAAGAACTGGACACAACTAAAACAACTCAACAATCACAACTCAACAATATATACACAAATATATGTGTGTATATATATATATATACATATGTACATGTATATTTCTACATATATAATCACATTAATATATACACTATATATAACGTGTATGTGATGGAATCCTAATAAAGCTGCCCCACCCCCAATATTCTAACTTTCTTATAAGCCTCACTGAACAACAGACATGCCCTGATTTGAACACACAATCTGCCTTTACCCACATCACAGGCTTCCAGACTCAATACAGCCACTGCCTCTAGCTAGCCTCTGACCCCAGATCCAGTTCTCATGTTTAAATAAGTATGTTCATGTACAGAAACACATCATACATCTAGTCCAAGACAGGATCACTATACCTAACTATCCATCCTGTCCAGACAGGACCACAATAACTAGCCAATCAGAAAGCAACACAACCAGGATGTTTGATCACCTAGTCATAGAAGGGGCTTCTTCCAAGATAATACCTATGCAGTAATAGTAAAGAACTGACCTAGAGTAAATCTATGATGAGGCTTATTATATTATCATTATCATACATAAATGCTTCTCCTTTGGGATACATTGTAGGTAACCACATGAGCAGTTCCTCTGAGGCTGGGACCCTACCCCTGTTACCTAACTCATCCTTTAACAAATCCTTCCCCTGTTACTTAATCCCTTGGCAAACTCCTCTGGCCTTTTTAATGATCGTAACTTCTGTTGTGTAATCAGCAACATAACACTATAAAATTCCCTTTGTCTTACTCAGTTTCTGGTTCCTGCTGGGAACCCAATCTGCTGGAGAACATTACTCTCAACAAATGTCTTCACTTGGTTTGGAGGTGGTCTGAGTCTGAATTCTTTGAGACAGCTCCACCGAAACAAATCATGAAATTTACAACATTTATGTATGTGTAATATGTGTGTATTTCTGTATATACCATATATATTGCATATAATATATGCGTATATCTATTAGTATATATACATGAGTTTTATTTTCTTTATAATTCATTTGTCATGCTAATAATTGCGGGCTTTTCTTGAATCATTCCATAAAGTTGAAAATCTATGAGGGGAGAAAATGTCCAGTGCCTAAAATTTGTCATTTTTCATTAGGACATGGATGGCTTATGGAGAAATAGTGTGGGGTTAATAGATAGACAGCTGGCCTTGGGGTCAGCCCCTGCCTCTGCCATACTGACTATGTTAACTTCTCTAAGCAACGATAAAGGTACACCTTTCAGGAAAGGTGACATGCTTTGATGGAGGGAGTTTTCTCTACCAATGAAATCACAGGTCTAAGCCTAAACAAAAAGAAAGAGCTATATAGGTCTGAAGTAGGATCAAAGATTTAGAGCTCAAACAGACTTCAGAAGTCAACCTTCTGGTCTAACTCTGATCTTACATATTAGGAAACAGGCCTAAAAAAAGCAAGGCCACAAAAACCACATGAAGCAAGTTAATAACTGAACCTAGGATGGCTTTCCACTGCATCATGATACTTACATTACATTACTTTACATTAACAGAAGGGAAGGAAAAAGTAGACAAAATGATAGGCTATGTGGCTTTTTTTTTCATGGAAAGGGCATGTTGTATTGGAGCCATGGTGAAAATCCCTTCATTTATTTTATAGTAGTTAAATGGCCTGAGAGGAGATAGCGCTTCTTTATATTGTAACTGTGTCTGTAGGTCTGTATATGCATATATGTGCAGATATGCCTATGTGTATGTATGTGTGTATGGTATATACATACATGTGTGCATATATACACACATATAAGCATACATATATCAGCTAGGTGGCACAGTGGTAGAGTGCAGGATCTGGAATCAGGAAGACTCATATTCTCAAATTCAGATCTGGCCTCAGACACTAGCTGTGTGACCCAAGGTAACTCATATAACCCTGTTTGCCTCCGTTTCCTCATCTGTAAAATGAGCTGGAGAAGAATATGGTAAACCACTCCACTATGTTTGCCAAGAAAACCCAGAATGGAATAATTAAGATTCAGACACAACTGAAGTGACTGAACCACAAATATGGGTGTATGTATGTATGTATGTGTGTGTGTATATATGTAAATACACAATACATATATACATGTACATATATTTCTATATGTATAATCACAGTATATATGTACATAAAATATATATAAATACATATAGAAAATTAATTTAATCATTGGCATAATGCCAATAACACTATTTCTGGAGTAGCTGGACATGGATTTGAATGTTAAGTTTGTTGGCTGCCCCCACCCCCGCCCCCAGCCCCACTTCCTCTCTTGATCGTAGGCAAGTTAGTTGACTCTGTCAGCTTCAGTTTTCTCCTAGGTAAAAAGAGAGTTGATTTGATCATTTCTAAGGACTCTTTCAGTTGTAAACCTAATGAGCCAAACTGATAGGCAAATTAGCTTCCTAAAAAAGCAGATTCCCCGGGGTTAGAAAAGCGGCTTAACTCTTCTGAACCGGGGTGGTTTACCTCATGCAATACTCTGTCCTTGGTTCCAGTGATAGTGCCAGATATTTCTAATACAGCTCCTCAATTTCCAGAGAAACGAAAGTGAAAATGGGACGAATAGAACGCTTATTCAGGGAATTACAAGAAACCAAAGGATTTCACCGAACTTGACCTAGATGCTGAAGAGATGACTGCCCAGTGGGAGGAGACTAGGGCTGAAAAAGACCTTTGCCTCAAAGGATCTGACCACCCGAAGGAAGGAGGAGGAGGTAAGAGCTTGGCTGAAAGCTGCAATTCCATCCGTGCCAGCCGGTGAACATCAATAGGTCTGTGTGTGCAGTTTGTCTGTGAGCCAGAGGAAGCAGAGTTTACTTCTCTCCGAAATAGGAGGACCAGAATTGGCGTCGGATCCCACCTCTGCCACTATTTGAATGAATCTGGGTAAGTAAGCTTCTCTGGGTCTCAATTCTCTCATTCGTCAAATGAAATATTTGTCATATCTAACCCCGAGGATCCCTTTCAGCCCTAATTCTACGACTCTTGTGGAGAATGGTTCCTAGTGGAGGCGTAATTCGGATTATGATAAATTGGAAGCAAGAGCCAATGGAAATGAACTTTAAGGTTGGTGAGCCCCTGGGGTTCCATAGGACAAAAGCACCTAGTCTCTTTCCTAGGCTATGATTAAGTTAGCTCCTTAAATAACCTTGGAGTCTTTTGTCACACTTGCTTGTCTCTGGGTTTCTCCACTAAATCTTCTGTTGAGTTAGAGAACAGCTGATGAAAGGATCACTAGACTGGAAGTCAGGTGCTAGTCTCCACTCTTCTTTTTAGCAGTGTTACCCTGGGCGAGCCATTGACTCTCTTTGCTTCATTTTCCCCACTTATAAAAACGAAGTTATCTGAGGTCATCTCCAAATCTAAACCCCACCTGTGTTTCATAGGCTCATACATCTAGAGCTGGAAAGGACCCTAGAAGTTCCCTAGTCCTACCCTCTTGTTTTACAGGTGAGGAAACTGAGGTTCTGAGGTGAAGTGACGTGCCCAAGCTTACATAGGCAATATATTGCAGAGGAGAGAGCCTATCCTCTCACTCCAAATTCACTGATATTTTTTTCATAACAGAGTGCTGTCTCTGATCTTGGCCAAGTTACTGGATCTCTTCTAGGTTTCAAATTCCTCCTCTGTGGAATTAAGGGTTAGACTATCCGATCTTATTCAGCCCTTATATTCTATGACATTCAGTACACATAGTCATACTGAAAAGAGGTAGGTTGGCCATGTCACCAAACCAAGCATAAAAATAAAAAAAGCTGTCACTATTGAGTAATATTTTTAGCAATGCTGATAGACAATGCCAAAGGTTCCCCTTTGAATCAGAGCTGGAAGGAACCTGGGAGAGCATCAATTCACCTAACACTCAAATCCTTCTCTTTCTACTACATCACACTGCTTCCTTTTCAGTTTTGAGTTCAGGAAAGGGAAACAGAAGCCAATGTTTATTTTATTTTTTTCTTGCCAATATTTAACAGTAGCTAACCTTTCTATGGGCAGCTAGATGGCACAATGGATAGTATGCCAGGCCTAGAATTGGGAAGACTCATCTTTCTGAATTCAAATCTGACCTCAGACACTTACTAGCTTTTTGACCTTGGGCAAGTCACTTAACCCTGTTTGCCTCAGTTTCCTCATCTGTAAAATGAGCTGGAGAAGGAAATGGCAAACCATTCCAGTATCTTTGCCAAGAAAACCCCAAATAGGGTCATGAAGAGTTAAGGCATGACTGAAACATGATAAACAACAACAAGCACCTTTCTATAGAGCTTTAAGGCGCTCTTCTCACAACTGTCTTGGGAAATAGGTAGTTTAAGATTATTTTTCCCATTTTACAGATAAAAATCCTGAAGCAAAGTGATTTGTTCAAAATCTCATAGCTAGGTGTATAGGAACCAAATGGAAATCTAGGTCTCTCTTATCTCCAAGCCCAATACTTGTTTATAACCTCCTAATTGGTCCCCTTGCTTCCATTCTATCCCCTCAGTCTAGTCCTTCCTCCACACAACTGCCAAAATATTCTTAAGGTACCATTCTGACTATGCCACACCCCCAGGGGAGAAAAAAACCTTTAGTGGTTCACTAAGATCTTTGGGATAAAATACAGAGACACTGATTCCACAGACTGGCATTTGGGACTCTCCAAAATCTGGCTTCTCCAGCTTTCAGATCATAAACTCTACATTCAAATCCCAAGTAAAACCCTACCTTCTTTGAGAAATCTTTTTCTATCCCCCTTAATACTAGTGCCTTTCCTCTACTGAATATTTCCAGTGGATCCAGTATATCTCTTGTCTGTACATAATTGTCTGTACCCTATCTTCATCATTAGACTGAACTCCTTGAGAGTAGGGACTGAGTTTTGTCTTTCTTTGGATCCTAGAATTTACCAAATTGCCTGGCACATAGTAAGTGTTTAATAAATGCTTGTTGATTTATTGATCCAGACAAAATAGACTGCTAATTGTTCCTTATATTTAACGTTCTATCTCCCACCCTTTAGCATTCACAACTCTTCTCTGTGGCTGGAAATTACTCTTTCCTCATCTCTATCTTTAAGAATCTTCATTTTTCTTCAAGATTCATCTTGGGTGCCACATCCTCCATGAAATATACATTGATGCTTGAGTTGTTAGAACCCACTCCTTCTTCAAATTACCTTATATTTATTTGTGTAAATTCTGTATTTCCCCAGGAAAACATAAGCTACTTGAAGATGG
The DNA here is from genome assembly GCF_028372415.1 of Notamacropus eugenii. Classification (NCBI taxonomy): domain Eukaryota; kingdom Metazoa; phylum Chordata; class Mammalia; order Diprotodontia; family Macropodidae; genus Notamacropus; species Notamacropus eugenii. Next base: position 39,232,287 of record NC_092872.1, on the reverse strand, counting down.
ATATTATTTTGTTTTTTTCTTCATATCCCAGACCTTGACCCAGAGTAGAAATATATTAAATATTTATTGAATTGAATAAGTGAATTTATTTTATCCCTATTATGTGGGAGCACTATGTCCTGGTAGGAGATAACAAAATTTAAATAAGATATGGTTCCTACCCTCAAAAAGGTTACAGTCAAATAGTCTTTCTCTCAAGGGCTACATGAGTTTGAGTTTACTGCATAATTATAGCAATCAAAGTTACATTTGAGAAGAATTGAAAAAAAGCACCTCCTTTTCTTTGCAGAGATGGGGTACAATGAGTATGGAATAATAATAACAGATAGCATTGATACAATGTGTTAAGGTTTGCAACTTGCTTTATATATTTCATCCTCACAAGAACTCTAGGAAGTAGGTGCTATTACTCATTTTACAAATGAGAAAATGGCAGTCAATAGAGGGTAAGTGACTTACCCAGGCTCACACAGCTAGTAAGTGTCTGAGGCCATATATAAACACAAGTCTTTCCGAATCCAGCGCTCTATCTACTGTGCTAACTAGCTGCCTCTAATATTTTATATTAGATTGCATATAGCATCAGATATGCGTCTTGACTGGTTTACAATTTTTTTTCTTTTTTCTTCCTTCTGGCTTTCTGAGTAGAGGATGAGAAAGGGATATATTTGAAAATTAAGGTAATATAAGAAATATGATATGATATGATCAACATTGAATGAGATGATAAACATATCAAAGGAATTATGACATAATTTCTCAGATTTCATGACACTCTGAGTCAGAAGGTGTGAACAGAGAGAAGCAGATTTCAGCTCAGTGGAAAAATGAATTTCCTAATGTTTGAATTATCCAGTGGTCTGCCTAGAAAGGTAATGGGTTTCCCATTTATGGAGATCTCAAGCAGAGGCTGAGTGACCATTTGTCAGTGCTGTCAAGAATTAATTCATCTTTTTTGTAGTCATGCCCCCTTTGTTGGTATTTGTGAAGTCTAGGGACTCCTTTTTTATTTTAAAATGCATAAAACAAAATACTTAGGATTACAAAGGAAACCAATTGTATTGGGATACAGTTAGCATAAAAGTTTGGACCCCAAGTTAAGAACCTCCACAATAGAGGAAATCCTTTTTATTTATCTTTGTAACCTCAGCACCTAGAACTGTGTCCTGCATATAGCAAGGATTTAATAAACATTTTTTTTGAATTGAAAGTGCCTGACTATGAACAGTATCCTAGTTTAACTACAGCTATAGATAAAACCACAAGATAGAGATGCCAGTTAGTGGGCCAGGCTTAAGACCTCTAAGGTCTTAAAGAAACATCTTAAGGTTTAGGGCACGTAAGAGAAGAAAGCATCCCAATGAGAGCTGATGTTTGGGAAGTGTCAACCTAACTAAATGCAGAAATACTCACAAGAAGGTTGACCACTAAGTGATGAATTTTTTTCTTTTTAAATCCAAGTGACTTATGAGCACAGGTTACTACTGAATAAAGGAGGATTTTTTTTTAAAGATCATCAGGGGAGGGTATCCTCTCAGGTGAATCCTTAAAATATAAAAGCGTAAATTCTTCACTTTTATGCTTCTTAAATTCTTAGCAAGGAAGAACTCATTAGGATAACAAATAATGATGCCTGAAACACATTGAATTCTTAAAAAAAACAACAACAAATAGCTTTATACATAGGTGGCCATCCACAATATGACATAAGGGACAGGGAAGGTACCTGTCCCTGACCCCAAAAGACTTCCCCACAGTGATTGAAATTATTAATTTCATTTTGTTTTCTGCTGCTTGAAAAATTTAATTAGTAATCAGCAATAATTATGCCTTGGTTAAACCTGATTCCACACACTGGAGATTGATCTGCAGTAATAAATGACTGATGTTGAGAAGGAAGCTAGCGAGTGGGTCTGATAAAGGCTCATTTCCAAGATATATAAGAAACTTACTTAAATTTATGAGAATTAGAGACATTCCCCAATTGATAGTCAAAGGATAGGAATATATACTTTTCAAAGGAAGAAATCAAAGCTATCAACAGCTGTAATGAAAGATTTTTCTAAATAACTAGCAATTATAGAAATACAAATGAAAGCAAATCTGAGGTTCCATCTCAAACCCATCAGTTTGGTAAAATTGACCCCCAAAAATGACAAATTTTTGTTACAAGGGGTTTTTTTCTTCTTCATTTTTTTCAATGGGAAGGCTGAGAGAGAATGAAAATAGATGTTTGTTGAGAAAATAATAGCTAGAACTTGAAAAGTGGTTTACATACATCATCTCATTTGATCCTCACAACAATCTTGTGAGGTAAGCACTATTATCATGCCTATTTTTCGCATGAGAAAACTGAGACTAAGAGAGGTTAAGTGATTTGCACAGGACCATACAACTAAATAAATATCTGGCGGAGGATTTGAATTCAAGTTTTATCAATTCCAAGGACAGCATGCTATCCACTGGACCACCTAGTGCCTCTAAACAATATAGATAGATGGATGGATGGATGGATGGATGGATGGATGGATGGATGGATGGATGGATGGACAGACAGACAGACAGACATAGATAAATAGATAGATAGATAGATAGATAGATAGATAGATAGATAGATAGATAGATAGATGATAGATAGATAGATAGATGAACAAATGCACACAAACAAATGAAGGAAAAAGGAAGACAAATTATGCCTAACTTTTTACACTTTCAAAATATACACACTTAAATTAATCCTGGACCAATGAACTCATTGCATTTTTTCCTTGACTTCTTTAGGATAATCAAGTTTTTTCACAGTGTTATATATCAACATACTAGGTGGCACAATTGATAGAGCACTGGGCTTGAAATCAAGTAAGACACCTTCCTGAGTCAAATCCAGCCTCAGACACTTACTAACTCTGTGACCCTGGGCAAGTCACTTAGCCTTATTTGCCTAAATACCTCATCTGTAAAATGAGTTGTAGAAGGAAAAGGCAAGTCACTCCAGTATCTCTGCCAAGAAGTCCTAAATGGGGTCACGAAGCATGTCCCCCCTAAATGGGGACATGACTGAAATGACTCAAAACGACAAATGTATCAATGAAGAGAATGAATAATCAACAACATATATTCCTGCTCCTTTTTTACCTTTCCAAATTTCTGATGAAGGCATCATCCTATTATATCTATTTCAGTTAGAAAAACCAACAAACCAACCAACAAGCATTTCTTAAGCATCTAGGCCCTGGAAATACAAATATAAAGTAATCCTCCGCTTAGTTATGGAATTCTATTTGGATGAAGCAATGTTCTTTTTGTATGCCCCATAATTAGGTTGTTGCAGGAAGATGTGGATATTGCTTGTGCTTGTGTTCATGTTCTCCTGGCATCTGCTGAATGGTAAGTAGCTAAATCTTTGAATTAAACACTGTTCTTACGAAATCATACTTGGGAGCTATATACAAGAGTCATTATTAAAATTCTGAAGATTTTTTTCCTAAAAAGTATATTCTAAGAAAGAATTTCAGTGTTGGTGACAAATTATAGATTGACCTTCAAGGATCGTAGAATTTCAAATAGGAAGAGAACCCAGAGATCATTTAGTCATGTTGTTCTGATTCAAGGGCTCTGATAAAAAAAACAAAGATGGGTAGCTATTATTCTCAGCAAAAATGAAGGGATTTGATTATTTCAAAGGTCATTTCTTCCTTTTAAAAGATCCTATGACTGAGTTTGCTTAATGGGAGTTTGAGATGAGAGCTATTGGAGATTGGTGACATGCCTAGAATCAGAGAACACTCTCCTCGTTCAGCCCAAGAACAGGATGGAGGTGGCTTCTATGAAGTAAACTAGCAGGTAGACAGTGTAATGCAATGGAAAGTACCTTGGATTTGGTATCAAAAGACTTCCTTTTACATCATTGACCTAGAAGGGATCCCAGATGCCATCTAGTCTAACTCTTATTGTTCAGAGGAGAAAACTAAGTGAAACTTGCCCCAATGCCATTGAAACATGCACTCTTTCAGTTCTATCATCTTCTACCTGTGTGGCTTTGGACAAGTAATTTATCCAGTCCAGATCTAAGTTTCATCATCTTTGAAAAAGAAGGGGTTAGATAAGAGGATCTCTTCTCTTCTAGTTCTAAATATATGACTTTATATGCAGCAAGTCATTGTTTAATAAATAATGGCATTTCATATTTGCACAGTACTTGATAATCTTTTGGGGGGGTATTTATGATTTTAACATTAGAGTAGAGGGCCTTGGAATGTAATAAAACAGGCTGAATGCAATATATATTTTAAAAATTAGACTTTTATAAATCATTTGGAGAGCATCATTTCTACTTCTTATGCATACCATCATACTGATGGTATGATACTATATCAGTCACTTCATCTGTCTAAGCCTCTGTCTCACCTGTACATCAGGGATAATAGCATATGCATCAAATATTTTTACAGAGTCATTAAAATATCCCCTATTTCACTTTTGTTCCTGCAGTTTGAAGGTTAATTACAATTTCACATGACTTCCCTTCATACACCCTGTTCCCATCAGAATGGCCTGGTAGCTGTTCTGCATATGTGACATCCCATTGCCTTCCTCCCTGCTTTCACTGATATGAATGGTACCCAATGTATGGAAAGCTCTCCCTCTTTGCTTCTGCCTTGTAGAATCCATGGTTTTCTTCAAAGCTCAGAAGCCATCTCCCATATGACCTTTCCAATAATTAGAACTCTCTCCTTCTTAAAAATTACTTTGCACTCACTTATATTTTGTATATATTGCACTTTTTCTGTCTCTGTGCCCTTTACCAGAGAATGTAAGCTCCTTGAAGGTATGGGTGGTTTTATTTTCATCTTTGTATTTTGTCTTTGCACATAATAGGCACTTAAATGTTTGTTGAATTGATTTAAAGCATATAAAAGTGTGAGTTGTGAAGTATCAGTTGTGAGTAATTGCACTATAGCATATTGTAAATACAATAAAACATTTGCTGTATACTTTGAAAAGAATGTTTACCTTCTAAAGTCTGTGGTTTGGACTTTCCTCTCTGACTCTCCTCCCTCCAGCCTTTTCGGTTTCTGTTCCCAAAGACTACTATAAAGCATGTTATGGCAGCAATGTGACCATGGAATGCAGTTTTCCAGTGGGAGAAAGATTAGACCTGAGTGCCCTGACTGTTTATTGGGACAAGAAAAAAGAGTTTCTTGTAAAATTTGTTCATGGTGAAGAAGATCTCAAAATCCAGAAAAGCAACCCAAGATTAAGGCATTTGAATGACCAGCTATCCAAAGGAAAATCTCTGCTTCACATCACCGATGTGAAAATAGAAGATGCTGGGGTTTACCGCTGTCTTATTGGCTATGGGGGAGCTGATTACAAGTGGATTACTTTGACCGTCAATGGTGAGAATACTCCATAGCTAAAAAACAAGAGGGAATTGTTTTTTCACCACAAAACAAGCATAAAAACCCCACGATAATAGTGTTAATGTCTACATTGAAATGCAGTTGGGAAATGCAGCTGGTAACTTTGAGGACAGCAGTTTCGGTAGAGTGATGGTGGGAAAGGAAACGAGATTGCAAAGAACTGGGAAGTGAGCTATTGATGAAGTAGGGGCAATGAATATAGAGTACTCTTTCTAGAAGTTTAGCAGTAAAGAGCAGGGGAGAGTTAAGACAGAGATAGGGTGGAAGCTAGTGCAAACAAAGGTTTCTGGGGATGGAGCACGGAAGTATGCTGGTATATGTTTAACAACTAGCTCTCTGAAAATGCAAGATACCTTTCTAAATTTAATCTTCATTATTAACATTTTTCTCCATTACTTTCCTGTCTAGACAATCAAAAAACTAAAAACTCAAGCCCTGATTTGTAGCATTTCACAGACTGAGCTGGCTCTAGAATATTCTTGGATAAAGGAGACTTGGTAATGCTTATAAGCAGAGGGAAAGTAACTAGAGGAAATGGAGAAGGTACATCAGAGAAGAGGGATAATTAATGAAATAAGACCCATAAGGAAGCAGAAAGGTATAGGATCAAGAAGCAACTTGAAGTATAGTGGGGAAAAATTGTACCTAGAGTCAAGAAGCCTGAATTTAAATATTACCTCTGATGTTACTAGCTGTGTGACTCTGGGCAAATCAGATTTCAGTTATTGTTTTATAAAGTGTAAAATGAGATAATCTTTAAAGTCCCTTCCAGCTCTAGATTCTATGACCTTCTGACTTTATAGTGAAATCAATCAGTATAATATGGTGACTTCCTCCAGCATCCCTCAGTGACAGGAGAATAAGAGCAGAAAAGGTAGGTGGTTGAGGAATTACCTAGAACTGGGGATTAGTAGAATGGGAACATCGAAAGGTCATGTAGTTGAGGCTTTGTAAAGTACTTAGCATGGTACCTAGCACATAATAATGATAATAAATAATAATAATAATAAAGCTTAATAAATTCTTGTTTCCTTTCCTTATTCCTTCCTTTCTTCCTTGTTTTCTTCCTTCCCTCCTTCTTTCTTTCTTTCACCAGAAAGTGAGAGTCACTGACAAGAAGTCACTGATTCCTCCTTTTTGACTTGTGGGATGAAGAGAATGAGAGAGCAGATTTCTAGGAATGTCATGGCTTTACAGCAGGGATTCTTTACATTTTTGGGTCATGGACCTCATTTGCTCTACTAAAGCCAGGATTTGAACTCAGGTTTCCAGATTTTCTCCTTGTGAACAGGGACTATTTCATTTTTATCTTGTATCTCCAGCACACAGCACAGTGCCTTGTACGTGGTAGTACAACTTCTCATTGATTGATTTGAAATTCACTACTTTTTCCACAAATCAATGCCTCCAATGTCAGTAGATCTAACTACTTGTGAAGCAGCTTTTTCCATTATTGAACAGCTCCAAATACTAGAAAGATATTTAGTTGAGCTAAAATCTGCTTCCTCTTCCTATTCCTACTTTTGAATAACAATTACTCTCTTATATGTGATAGACTTTCAAACATTTGAATGCAGCTGTCTTCTCTTTTTTTCCATTCATCAAACTGTATACACCAACTTCCTTCTATCTCTGATTTGAAAATATGTAATTCAAGAAGTGGTACAGTGGATAAAGTACCAGACCTGGAATCAGGAAGACTCGTCTTCCTGAGTTCAAATCTGACCTTATACACTTACTAGCTCTGTGACCCTGGGTAAGTCACTTAACCCTGTTTGCCTCAATTTCTTTATCTGTAAAACAAGCTGGAGAAGGAAATAGCAAACCACTCTAGTATTGTTGTCAAGAAAATCTCAAATAGAGTCATGAAGAATCAGACACAACAGAAAAATGACTGAATAGCAACAAATAACAATTAAAGAATAGGGAAATTTTGAAATAAAAGTATAATTGCCTTAAAGAATAGGATTCCCCAAAGGCTCAGTTCCTAAAATAAAATGATCCTAGAGTTAGTGGAAGTGAATTCTCTTCATATCATTATGAGCCAGTTTATTGACAAGACTGGTATCACCAGCTGACTAGTGTCACTTGATCTGTGAAGGGGCAGTCTTTAACATTGCTTATCAGTGATTTCTTTATGGCTATGCTACTCCTTAAAGAAATTTTGGAGGTGGTGGATAATAGATGTGCTAAAATTGCATTTTATTCTGTTGTTTTCAAAGTTTAACTGAGCAAGTGTAGGGCTTTATATTTAGCCATGTAAAATTCATCTCATTAGCATCAGCCTCTCTCTTCCATGAATCTAACACTGTACTATGTGGCCCAGAAATTTAGCTGTGAGAATAGTTAGATCCCCTTAAGGTATTTACTATGTGTATGTGAATATTTGGAGACAGTACTTTTAAAGGTGGGAAGAAGGAGAGATGACAGAGGAAGCATCCCAGGGCCAATTTAGGAAAGGTCCTAATTGCCTGACAGGAGAAAAAGAAATGGTATTTATCTAATATATTGACAAATTACTTCTTCTGCATACATAGCTACTCTTTGGTCCTCTTTAGTTAGATTTGGTTCCCCATTAGTTATATAGCCCTATTCCTCTTTTCTCTTGATATATCATCCTGTCACTTTTGATCAATAGTTACAGTGTGGCATAGTGCTGAGACCTCTGGACATGGGCTCAATTTCTAGCATTTCCACTAATTATATATCTTACTTTGGGACAGTCACTTAAGTTCCTTAGATCTCAGGTCCCTCATCTGGAAGGAAGATCTTGAGCTATAGGACTTCTACAATCCTTCTAGTTCTAAATCTATGATCCTATGATCTTAATCCTATGGGAGGAAGAAAAAATAAGGTTAACACTTCCATAGTGACTTCATGGCCTGTCATTATCATTCCCTTTTCATGGGCAGAGGAGAGCATTTCTTTATTATGGGCCTACTTCTATTTTGGTCTACAAAAGATGTTTCTAATCTATGCTCTATGGATCTTATTAACCTCAGTTCTTTTTTGTGATGGAATTATTAGACTAGTAGATTAGGGGAATATTGTAGATGTAATTTACTTAGATTTTAGCAAAACATTTGATAAAGTCTCTGCTGTTTCTGTGGGCAAGATGAAGAGATGTAGGCTAGGTGACGGATTGGAAACTGAATGAAAAATCAGATCACAGTAGTCCTGAATGACTTGATATTGTCTTGAAGAGAGGTCTGTAGTGATGCTGAACATTTTCTCCAATGATTAGTTGAAGGCAACAATGATCTGACCGTCAAGTTGACAGCATAAAGTCAGGAGGAACAACTAATACATTAGATGACTGAATCAGGATTCAAGAATATCTCAACATGTTGAAAGTTGGGCTGAATCTAATAATATAAATTTAATCAAGATATATGTACAATCTTGCATTTGGGTTTAAAAAAATCAACTTCACAAAATAAAGGTGGGAGAAGTATGGCCAACAATAATACATCTCAAAAAGAGCTGGGAGATTTAATGGTCTGCTAAGTCAACATGAGATTAAAGCCTAAAATGGCAGCTAAGAAAGGTAGTACAATATTAGACTGCTTTAAGAAAGGCATAATACTTTCTAGGACTAGGGTGGTAAGATTACTATTGTACTTTCCCCTTGTTCTAACATATCTAAAATATCATGATCTGAACCATGAAACTACTTTTTATTAAGGAGACTGATAAATTGGAGAGTGTCCAGAAAATAGGGATTGGGATGGCAAAAGGTGTCCAAATCATGTTATTTGAGGGGCTGAAGAAAATGAGGAGGTTTGAACTGGAGAAAGCTTAGAATGGGGCAGAGTTTTCTTTGCATATTCAAAGGATTGTTTTTTTTGTTTTATTTCATTTTGACCTTTCTTTGTATTCCTAGCACTTAGTACATTACCTGGCATACAGTAAGTGCTTAATAAATGCTTACGAAAAAGCTGACTGAAAAATTAAAAAAAATTTAAAAGAAGTTGACTGAAGACGGATTAGACTTGTTTAGGTTGGCTCCAGAGGATAGAACTAGTACCAGGTAGAAGTTTCAGAAAAGCAGGTTTGGGCCTGTTATAAAGAAAAAAATTGGGGGGAGAGACTAAACCCGTGATTTCTTTGATACAGGAAAATTACAGATAAGGAGACTCTTTCTACTCATGCAGGTTAAAACCTCAGCACTTCTTAGAGAACTGCCTAGAGCACTAAGAGGTTAAGGGACTTGCTCAGAATAACACAGCAGTGTCAGAAGTTGGACTTCCTGGCTCTGAGGCCAGCACTCTGTTCACTGGGCTATTCAATGCCTCTCAGTTGCTATGCAAATATAAAGGAGGCTACCCCAGGGGAGGGAGAGTAGGTAATACAGTAGATAGAGTCCCAGGCCTAAAATCTGGAAGACTCAAGTTTAAATCCAGCCTCAGCCCCTTACTAACTGTATGACCCTAGGCAAGTCGCTTAACCTTGTTTTCTTCTGTTTCCTCATCTGTAAAATGAGCCCGAGATGGAAGTGACAAACCACTCCAGTATCTTTGCCAAGAAAACCCCAAATGAGGTCTTGAAAAGTAGACATGACTGAAACAAATGAACAATAACAAAGCCTCAGGAGAAGCAAAAGGGCTTCCTTCAGTGGACATCTTCAAAAAAAAAGGCTGGATGATTACCTGTTAGCTAGATCATAAAAAGGATTCTCATCAGGACCAGATGCTTTTTGAGATTCTGTTTAGCTTGGTCAGTCTATGATTCAAGGATGCCTGGGATGAGTCAGAGTTATTGCAAGGGATCCATGAATTCATTTGCCCATCAAGAATTATCATTTTTATCCTTATTCATCTCTAACAAAATAAAATGCCTTCATCTGGTTGCCTACACAACTTTTTGAATTTCAAAAAAGGCCCTTCTACTGGAAAAGTTTGGAAACAAGTATGACCCAAGTAAAACTTGAAAGAGCACAGTGGGACAGTTGCTTTACCGTGGACTGACAATTAAGTTCATATTGGCAGCTATGAAAATGGTATAAGGGGGGAGGAAAGATGAGGAACACAAGTGTGAAAGATGGATAATTTTCAAAATGAGATCCTGAAATCATGAACTTCATTGTAAAGTTCCTTGCAGATGATCTCATCCAACCATCTTCCAAACCATTAACAATAATAACAACACGTGTTTATTGATTGATGAGCCCTGTTCACTACAACTATAACATATAATCATCGGTTTCCACTTGAAGATTTCCAGTTATCTGTAAGTCTTCTCCCTCCCCAAGGTTACCCATTGGAGATCATTTCTAATCATTAAGAAGTTTTTCCTTATCTTGAAGGAAAATCTACCTCTTTGCAAATGCCTCTGGAGTCAACCTAAGTAAATCTAATCTTTTCCACTTGACAGTCTTTCACATATTTGATAATTATCATATCCCTCCTCATTCTTTTCTTCTACAGACTAAATATCTTTGGTTCCTTTTACCAGTCCTCCTTTGGTGTGTTTGCAGATCCTCTCACTGTCTTTATCATCCTTCTTGGATCATGCCCCAACTTGTCAATTTTTTTAGGTGGGAATTTTCATTGGTATAGGGAAATTCTGGTGAGGAAACTCCCTCTACCAAAGCAGATTAGTATCTATTCTGCAACTTCTGTCTCAGAGAATTGTGTGGGGAGCTGAGAAGTTAGACAACAGCAACAGCAAAGAATCACACAGTTTTTAGTCTGTCTATAAACTTTACTTTATGGGAAGGCATAGTCAGGAACTTCACAAAGGATAGGCATAGACAGGTTGTGATCTGTGCTGTTGGAGGTAAGTGCCACATAATAGGTTTTCAATAAATGCTTGTTGATTTAGCTTGACTTGAAGAACACATAGCAGAGATCACATCTCAGCTTCTAGTTTTCCAATATCCCTTTTGAGGAATTTCTATCAAGCTACAAATGCATGTGTATACATTAGGCATACATACATACATACATACCATACATCATGTATGGTCCATGACCTATGCATTCCAGCATGTAGCTACACATGTATTGGTTTCCTTCAGTAGAATTTAAACTCCTTGAGAGTTGGGTCTTTTACTTTTCATTTTTGTGATGATTCAGTTTTACTACTCTAGAAAGTCAAGTTATAACTACCTTTACTAATGCAAATGATTTTACAGTAATACAATCAACATTCTCTTCCCATCACTGCAAAACCCTAGTGACTTGCCTTTATTCAAAAAAGGGAAGTTTTACTTACCACGGGATTTTAAGAGTAGATATCTTGAAAGTGATAATGAAACTGGCCACAATCTAGTTCTGTCCTAACTCAGTTATGGTAATTTCTTTGGTTGCTAAGTACAAGTTCCCTTTGCCTGCTTCCTACCTCAAACACTTGACACTGAGGGTAATAGAAAGTGATGGAGTTAGAGAGCAGAGTTTAAATATCACCCAATACTCAGTCGCTTCGCCACTCTGAGTTTCCTCATTTGTAAAATGAGGATAGTAATATCTGAACTACCTACATCACAAGGTTACAATGAGGTAAGTGCCTTATAAACCCTGAAGTGACATAGAAAATCAAGTTGTTTATAATAAACTGTGGGCATAATTTTTCCTAATAACTGGACTCCTTGCAAGTTGTCAAAATAAAATGGTGACCCAATGGAGGAATATTTTAGGATGGCACATGAGGTGTATGTGCCTTCAAAGAGTTAATTATTGCTTTATTATTCTGAATAAGGTAAATTATCCTGAATAATCTAATATAGTGGATTATCACTTGATTCTCAAATAAGTATTCCTTCCCCAAAGAATTAGGCTTAGTAAAAGAATGAAACTTATTTTCATAGTATTTAGAACTGGGTGTGACTTTATAAATTAATTTGTTCAATGCTCCTATTTTATAGTAGATAAAAATGAAGTCTAGAGACAGGAAATGACTGCCCTGAGGTCACCCAAGTCACATGTAAATACCACAGCTGAGACTAGTCAACTTGGGTGGTGATGCAATGACTGTGAAGATGTTTTTTCAGTGTAGGGGCATGCTAATTTAAAGACCAGCCTCATGCAATATACACACCCACACGATAGTACCATAGAAAGACCACTGGATTTGACCTGGATTAGAATCCTGACTGCTACTTACTAGCAGCAGGAACTTGAACAAATCACTCCCCTTCTTTGAAGTGGGGTAGACCTAAGGAGTTCTAAAATTTTCAAGTTCTAAATCCCATGATTCTCTGAGATTTTACCTGAGATTCGGATGCCTCTGGAATGTTTCTAAAGTTGCTTATTAATTAGAGACCTTGGAGTAATTTTTCTTTGCATTCATAAATCAGTATTGTTAATACAGTAGTATGCACACAGTAGGCACTTGCATAATATTTAGTGTTCTATGAATCACAGAATCACAGGAACGTGAGACCTTAGAGACTTTAATGTCCATCTGTCCAACTCATATATGCATACAGTGGCCATTCAATTTTGTTTTACTGGTGTTTCCATTTATATTTTTGTTTCTGTTTTATGTTGGTGTACATTATGCATATTATTTTCCTGCTTCTGCTTTTTATATCTTGCATCAGTTCATACAAGTTTCCCATGCTTTCCTGTTTTCATCGTATTCACAGTCTTCTACAACATAGTAATATTCTAGTACATTCTTGTACCTATTTAGCCATTTCACCAGTCTGTAGTTATCTATTTTGATTCCAATTCACTGGAACTACAGGAAGTACTTTTGTTACATATAGGTGGGATCTTTCTTTTTGTCACTAACCACCTTGTGTTGTCTAACAATGGAATCTCTGGATCAATTGATATGGACATTTTGTTTTCCAGATTTGCTGGATCAATTCATAGCTCAATCATAAGGCATTAGTGTGCCTGTGTTTCTATAACCCCTCTAAATTGCTTACTCTTATCTTTTGTCCATTTTCTAGGTATGAGATAAAAGGTCAGGATTGTTTTAATTCACATGTCTCTTATTATAAGTGATTTCAAAAGTTCTTTCATATGGTTATTAATAATTTATCACTCTTTCCATAATTGTTATCTATATCCTTTGACCTTTATTGTTACATATTTCTATTAGTTGTTTATATATCTCCCTAGACATCCCTATGTTATATCTTCTTATTGATGAGGTCACAAGTTGGCTCTTCATCTCCACTTTCTCCCACTGGAACCTTGGACTCCATGTCCAGAAATATTTCAGGCTCTGATGAGAAAGTTTTTACATTTTCTTGGTTGGTTTTTACATTTTTTTGGTTGGATTCATCTAACTTCCCAGACATCTCTGCTCTATATTGTCTCTACTGGGATTTTACTCTATGATATCTGAATGGAATGAGGACTTAAGATTCCCGGTTAGTTGGCCTTTTGTGGTTAAACTACTTATGTGAGGAAGGAAGTAAATATTAGAAATGGAGAAACCTGCACTAAAATCCCACTCCAAGGTACCATTTGGGCATGGAAATGAACTCAGGCTTCCTCTTGTGGGCTATGCCAGTGGAATGTAAATTCTGTTAGACCCTACCAACTTGGAAAAACTTTAAATAAAGACCCAGTGACAGAATGTTAGATGGAATGTGTGCCATATGCAGATAGGCCTCATTAAATATGAAAAAGCTCATCATCAGAAGGGTTTGCTACTTGGTGATTTTTTTTCCTTTAATTTGGTCATCTTCTTAGGCTTCCATCTGTCCTGGCAAAGAGAAAACTCACACATGAAGTCAGGGATGCTAGATGTCTAGAACATCAGCAAAAAAATATATCTCAAAATACTTAATAGAGTGCAGTCATTCAGCTAATATAGTAAGGTATCACAGAATCTCAGAATTGGAAGGGACTCAGTGGCCATCTATCCTAACTCATACTCAATAAGTCTCTCTTATATTGTGTCTTGAAGTAGGGGCTGGAGGACCCCTTATCCTCTGTGGTATTATGTAAATTCTTTTCAGGTATGGATTCAACTAGGTAGACTCTTAAGTTTCTTCCAACTCTCAAATTCTCTAATTCCATCCCTACAACACATTAGATGTGTGTGCATCCAGCCTTCCTCTGAAGGCTTCCAGTGAGTGGGAACCCTCTGTCTCTTGAAGGAGAGCTAGCCAAAGGAGGCAGCTCAGTGATGCCATGGGTAGAGCACTGGACTTGGAGTCAGGAAAACCTGAGTTCAAATTCTACCTCAGACATTTACCAGCTATGTAACCCTGGGCAAATCACTTGACTTTTGTCAGCTTCAGTTTCCTCATCTGTAAAATGGGGATAATAATAAAATAAATAAAAAATAATAAAATGAAAATAATATTTCACAGGGTTATTGTGAAGACTGGATAAGATGATATATGTATCATCTTTGCGAACTCTAAAGTGTTATAAAATGCTAATTGTTACTGTCCCACTTTTGACTAGTTCTAATGGCTGAGAAGTTTTTCAAGTCTAAATCTGGAATCAACCTGAGGTCTCTGGGTCTAAAACTTATGAAGCTACTTTCCTTTACAATTATAATCAATTTAATGATTTTTAAAATAAAATTACACACCAGTCAATACTCTGATGGATTTGTAATGTCATCAAAAAAAGTATTCTCTTCAGTGACACAGAATATAGACCATAAATGTTTGCACATCATATGTGACTCTAGGCTATGTCCTCCCAAAAAGTTACCTTGGGGGCAAGATGAGGAGGGGGTGTGGTATCCTACATTGTGAGGATGCCTGTGGACAATAGATATTGACCATTTAATTTATCCCTCATTCCTGTTTAATGACTCCATGGAGCCATGTCTAGTTCTGGGAAAGTTAAGCAATCCATAAACAGGATAAGGAAGTATGTACTTATCTATCAGCCACTGGGATAGGCACTACAAATACAAAGCTAAACCTAAAAGAGTGGCTGCCTTCAAAGAACTTATATTCTATTGAATGGAAACATTGATTTTTTTTTTTTACTTTGTTTCATTTCTTAGCTCCATACAGTGAAATAAACCACAGGATCAAAGTGGATCCAGTCACCTCTGAACACGAAATCACATGTCAGTCAGAAGGTTATCCTGAGGCAGAGGTCATCTGGAAAAATGGGGACCAGGATTTAAGCAGCAGAGCTACTGTGACATATTTAGTTGGACCAGAAAAGTTGTTCAATGTGACAAGCACTCTCAGGATCAACACAACAGCGAATGAAGTTTTTCAATGCTTGTTTCAGGAAAAGGATACTGGGAAAAATATTACAGCTCATATTGTCATCCCAGGTATGCTTTGGAATGTGTCCTACCATCTTCCAACATGAGAGAACACCCATGTCCAATGCCCTTTTCACTGCCCTGTCGTGCTTATTTCATGGTTATTTTCCCTTCTTTTTTTCCCCATAGAGTAATAAGTAAGTCTATAGTGAGTTAATGTGTGCAGAAATTCTTTGAAAAGTCATGACATCTATATGTATATCAGGCAATTTTATTTCCAGAAATGGATAACATGGCAGCCTCACCCATTTCTACTGTTTCGTGTAAATCTTATGCCCTGATAAAAGGTTTTAAAAGTATGATAAAATAAGACGAGTACTGAATTTGGCATCATAGAACCTGTATTAGAATCCTAGCTCTGGACCTGGGCAACCTTATGCAAGTTATTTTGTCTCCCTGGACCTCACTTTCCTCATCTATAAAATGAGAGGTTTGGATTGGATTCAGTAAACTGGCAGTTTTAGCATCGCACTGTGTACTCATGAGTTGTTCAGTATGGGGGATTTGGGATTGCGTTGTTCTGTCATAGTAAGGCCAGAAGTGGTAATCTTTAAAAGGTTTTATGCATTCCTTTTGGCATGTGTAGTAGTTTAGGGACTTGGTATCAAACTTATGCAAAGTCTATGTTTGTGAAAGTTTCAGACTGTTTCTGGGACTCTTCTTATCTGGTTTTTCCTGTTGCTGACACAACCCAAGTGTTCTGATACTTCACTCCCTTACTGAGATTGGTCAAGTCTTCACATTTTCCTGAGTGGCAGTTTCCATGGGAAATGTGAACTGACATGTTGATACTAAGTTATAAGGCTCATCCCCTACAAAAAAGTGCAATGTCTTGTCAATAAGGAGGCTAATGGAAAGAGTAGTTTTTCCAAGCTGGAAGCAGAGACCAAAGATTGGGGGAGGTGATAGCAGCACCCTTTCTTGCACTAAATAACCTTTGATTCTTTTCCATGTCTAGCCTCTCCCCACAACCCAGCATCCACCTCCCATCATCCTTCACTCTTTCCTTCCAAATGGAAAAACTGTACTTCCCCTTAATCCCTTTGCTGATAAAGGCTTACAAAATTTCATACCTTCAATTCATTGCCAGATCTATTGTCTCACCTGCCCTTGGGGAAACTTATCCCCAGGCTGGGGAATACAGCAGGGACAACTGTGGTATTTCCAATATTATGCTTCCAATAATCCTACATCACAGAATTGTGGGTGGCTGATGTTTCAATCTGTTTCTCTTGCACAACAAAAAATTACTTTGATCTGTGCAACACATTCTATTATTCAACTATTACTCCTATCTTCTTGACTGATAAGCAGTCCAGAAGGAAATTAAGAGCTGCCAGGTGCTGATAATGTAGGGATGACCTCAGCCTTTTGTGATTTAGGGAAGTGAAAGAGGACTACACACTGAATATCACTTTTTGTTGTAATGGGAGGGGCAATGGACTCAATAGTAGACAACTCACTATATGTCATGGAAATCAATTAATCAATTAGCAAACATTGATTAAGCATCTATCTACTATATACACTTATGCTAGATAAAAGGAAAATAGTCCCTGTCCTCAATGAGATTACAATCTAGCAATGGGAAATTACATGTACCTGTGGGACATCTTTAGCAAGTGTTATCACAGTTTTACAGTGCCTACAATAAAGAAACATTAACACCATTCTTATCAAAACTCTTAGCAACTCCCTTTGTACCGTGAGATAAAATATAATCCCTTGGTCAGTCATTTAATGATCTCCATTATGACTGCAGCCTACCTTCCAATATTTACTTCTTATTAAGTCCTTTCATATACTCTACCTCCCATTTCCTAGAGCACTTTACAGCTCCTCTTTGCCCTTATTACACTTTATCTTCTATCAAACTTATTGGTAGACATATATCTCACTTTAAATTGCTAACTCCATAAGGACAGAGACTGTCTCGTTGTTTATTTTTGTATTTCCAGAACTTTACATACAGTAGGCATTTAATCTATGTTTCTGGGATTGAATAAAAGACACACAGCATGTATTAAGGGAATTTTACAATCAAAGACACTTTCCCTGGCTAGACAATATTAAGATGACTTTTGAATGATAATTATTTTCATGATCCCTTCTCAATTAACTGTAGTGTTATGTTCATTTCTAGTTGCTACATTTTAGGAAAGACATTGATACTTGGAACATCCAGAGGAGGATGGTGAAGGACTTTGAGTTCATACTATATGAGGATCTTTTAAAAGAACTGGAGATATTTAGCTTGCAAAAGAGATTTGGTCAAGAGGGAAAGGGATGAAGGGTTATTACATTCAAGAGGCATTAGAATTGTTTTTGCTTAGTCCTGGAGGACAGAACTCAAACCAGTGGGTAAAATTTGCAAAGAGGATCATTTATGCACAATGGAAGGAAAACTGCCTAACAAATAGAGATGTCCAAAAACACTTCCCAGAGGTCACTCACTGGAGGCTTCAGGCAAAGACTGAATGACCACATGTGGAGTATGTTGTAGAGCAGATTCTTGTTCTGGTATAGGTTGGACTTAATGGCCTCTGAGATCCTTTCCAAATCTGAGATGCTGTGATAACTCTGATCTTACTTTTTTTAATTGATTTTCAGAGAAAACTGAATCATCTAAGACAGACCTGAGAACTTACTTTGGGACCCTAGGAGCTGTCATTTTCTTTGGATTGATTCTGGTGTTTCTCTGCTGTAGAAAAAAAGATGGTATTACATTTTAAATTTAATTTACCTTATCCTCCCCCTTTTTGTAGCCTGTGTTTTTGTGGGGCTCAGTTTCTTTGGACCCTTATTCCTCCTTCTCACTCTGATTTTACCAAGTTTTGCTCATTTCATTTTTTCAAGAGCCACTCCATTGGAGAGTGGGGAGTTATTGAATGCCAACTTGTGCAGTATATGATGGATGTACAGAGTTGGCATATACACAATCTCTGCCTTCTGGCAGCTTACAGTTCAAGGTAGTATGGCATATTTGTTACACACAAGGCCAAATCTTTGTGTAGATAGAATACATGTGATTTTTAGGAACAAAAGTATTTTGTATAGTATTTTGTAAGATATGGGGGTTTGAAGAGGTTCTTAATGATAATCTAGTCCAAACCTTTTATTTTGATAGAAGCAAATTGGGCAAGGTATTAAGTAACAAAGAAGGGATGTGAGCCCAGGACCAATAATTCCAAAACCAAGATTCCTCTCAGCACATAACGTTCCCAGAACATTGTTATTACTACCAACCTTGCTTGGAATTCTTCCCATTAACTTTACTAGTAGAGGAAGGAGGAAGGGATCATTTCTCTTCAGAAGATCTTAGTTTAGATGCACATATCTTACTTGGAGTTCTTCGCCCATTATTAGTGTATTGGTTTCCATTAGTAGATAAAGATTAGTCAGTTGATAATATGATTCCTGAACAGATACAGAACAGGTGAATTTCAATGGTGCAGGTGTGTAGTGGAAACAGGTTTTGAGTAGAAGAGAGTGAGAGTGTTTAACTGTTCAGTGGTACCTACGGGGCTTATATCTGAAAGGGACCCTAGAGACTGCCTTGTCCAACCTCCATATTTGTAGAAGAGGCAACTGAGACCAGAGAGATTGTGACTTGACCAAGGTCATCTCAGAAGTAAACAGCAAGGAGAGGGTTCAAACTCATGTTCTCTGTCTACAGATCTAGTGTTCTATGTTAGAAATAGGTAAGACTCCAGTATAATAATGAGTGGAAGGCAGGCTTGTTGTGGTATGTGTCTGAGAAGGGAACTGTGAAAGACAGACTTTGCCAGCTTCTTAGTTTTGCCCAGTGCTAACTCAGATTATTCAATATTTATTTGCCAGATCATGATATTTCCCAGATATATACAGGAGAAGAAAAATCCTGATTGATTTCTAGTTTTGGTTTCTAAATGTTGCTTATAAGATGCATCCTTATGCTGAGTTTTTGGGTAAAGGAGAGCAATATGACTAACTTCACAATTCCAATAAAATGATGATATTTTGATTTCAAGTGATTATGGTTTTTCCTAAGGAGGACAATGGATAGTTTTCAATTTTGTTTACCTCAGTGTTCAGTTTTATTCTTCCTAATTTCTACAACTTAAACTCAGTAAACAAGTACAGCTAGACAATTTTCCTTGCTCAAAGGATGAGCTATAGACCACATTTTTCTTGAATACTCTGAAAATTGAGATTCTGTGAGATTCTCTGCATGTCAGTGTGTGTTTAAAATGATCTGGATACAGATATAAGGAAGTAGAAAATGAGAGAAAATTTTTAGTGGTTTCGTGAGAAATTCCCCTACCTTCCCCATTGGCCCTGGGCAATATGGCAGAAGAGAAGGAGGAGGAAGATCAAATATTTCCAAACTGGGTCTCATCAGGTTTCCCATCAAATTACTACACCAAGGAGAATATAAACAAAGCCCTAGAAGATGTTGCAGCTGGCTAGAATTACACATAGATTTTTACTAAGAAATATCCATAATTAGAGCCAGTACTTGTGAAGATTTACTCTCTAAAGTACTGTTGGGAACTGGGTCATCTAGTATTCCAGAAAATGATACTAGGTGTGAAATAGAACTATATACTTAAAGATGCCCCTTAAGAAAATCTATGGCATTTACTCAAAATGATAAATGTAGATAACACTCCAGCAACTTGTGAAAATTTGGAAAGAAAGGGTCTTCAGGAACATAGCCGCTCTACTCCTCTAGCTCCTTGCTAAACTTTTCTTGTGTGGGACACACAATTTAAGCCCAATCTACTGCATAGGATGTATAGCTGTACCATATCAGAGGAGAAAATAATCAAAATGTTTATTTTTTTAAAGTGAGAATGAAATATATAGAGAAAAATCGTCTTTCCAGAGAACGACAACAATTTTCCAGACAACGAACTCCAATATGGTAGGTATAAATGAGTTATCAGCAGACTGGGGGAGAGTGGTCAAAAAATGGCAAAACCCAGATGATTAATAATAATTTATAATTATGATGATAACAATAAAAGCAATAAAATGGAGACTTTTGTCAACCAAGATTTTTCCCTTTTGAATCTGGCTGGTTAGGGAGTAAAAAGGATTTCTCAATTTCAGTAAACCATAGGAGAATGCATACATCATTCAAACCTAGTGACTCTTGAGGAACCACCTCTTTCCACCTCTCACATAGTATGCATCTTTAGTTGGAGGAGAACCGAAGGAGGAGTATTGGAGTAGAGGAAGAAGATGGGTTTCCCACCATTAAACCTTAGTTGTTCTAGAGTAGGGATGGGAAACCTGTGACCTCAAGGCCACATGTGGCCCTCTAGGTCCTTAAGTGCAGCCCCTTTGTTCTGTGAAGTTTGGATTCAGTCAAAGGGCCACACTTGAGGACCTGGAAGGCCACATGTGGCCTCAGGGCTGCTCCACCCCATTCTAGAGGTTGTTCTGTTCTAACAGTCTGTAGCTGAAATATCCTTGCCTCAATATCAGTGTCTCAGGGAACCTGGTTTGAGTTATGGTTAGAAGGATATTTCTTTCCCCTCTGGAATTTATCCATTTGTAAAGAGAGGGAAAGCTATTCATTTGAACAAGAAAAAAGTGTGGTTGTAGGTAAAGAACTACCATGGCTCTTCTGTACCTTCGCACAGTTTGGAAAGCTTTTCCTCCTCGTCTCTGTCTCTCTCTTACAATACCTAGAAAGGTGTGCTCTTTAAGTCTCATCTCAAATGCCACTTCCTTCAGGAGTCCTTTCCTGATTATCTACATTGTTAACGCATCACTCAAAAAAAAGAATACTATTTATTGTGTATATAGCATATCTTTACTTATTTCCAAATATATCTTAGCCCTAAGGTAGAATGTAAGTTCTTTGAGGGCAGAAGTTATCTCTTTTGTGTTTATAACATCCATGCTTAGCACTGTGCCTGGAACCTAGTAAGTCCTTAATAGATGCTTGGGGATTGATTGACTGATTGTTTGATTTATTTAGAAACGCTGTTCCAAAAACTAATCTTACCGTCCAAACAAGTCTAGATTAATAGGCTATCTTGGACCTAACACTCATTCGTTTTTGGTGCATGTGGGCATATACAGTAAGTGCTAACAATTTCATTATGCCATTGACACTTTCAAAGAAATATGGACAGAAACCTTACTGTATTTAGCCACCATGTTGGATAATATAAGAACTTGGAAAAAAAAAATTGTGAATGGAACTGAATTCATGAGCCCTACATTTCCATCCTGCCTCTTAAAAGTTTTGTGAAATGAGGCAAGACAGGGCACTTCTTTGAGTCTCAGTTTCCTCCTCTGTAAAAATGAAGATATTACTTGTACTAACTTGTGGAAGGAAATGTACTTTGCAAATCTTAAAGTGTTATGGAAATGTGAAGTATTATTCTAATGGGATTTTTTAAAAAGGCTAAAAACATTTCAGATTGAGAAAGAAACTAACATATACTCTTGTTCTAACTCCTTGTTGTTTATTCCTCTACAGAAACAAATGCTGAGAAGGCATGAACACAACATCTCAGCCTCTGATTTAAGCATCTGGGGTTCTCAGCCCAATTCCTTTGGAATTCCCTCAATGCTTAGCAGTTCATAGAAAAGTGCTTCAAACACCTCAGCTCCTGGGAAGGAAACAAGGGGAGAGAATGGTGTGATAATGGAAAAAAAAAGGAGAGAATGAAGACATAGAGAATGAAAGGGAAAGAACCTCCATCTGCTTCAGAGGATAGTTGAATAGTTTTTGAGATGGTACTCAAGAAATATTTCCAGCCTACTTTGAGGAAACATAGGCTAATATGAGGTGAAAGAGTAATGGTATCTTTGAGTGATGATATTTCCAGCCATTCATTTATACAAATCTGTTGTTTGTCCCTGAGGAAGAATTGAAAGTCTCTGACTTTGAAGTTGTTCATTGTTCTGTATTACTCCTTCAGTTACCTGGTCTACCTAACCAACACCTATAAGCCAAAGCTCAAGCTCATTTATATAAGATTCTCCTTGTTGATGAAGAATGATCATCAAGTAATCATTCTCCATCAACGAGGACAGTCAGGCTAATGGACTTGGGCCCTGGGTCACACACTTGATGAAGAATGTCTTTGTGTCAAGGTGAAGACAATTTGTATGTTGCCTTTAACTCTGAGGAATCTGCTTACATGGTTCTATTTAAGTACAAAACGTTAGCATGTTTTTAAATTTTTGTCTCGTGAGTGACGTCTTCAATACTTTCATTCTAAGAATGATTGGATGGGGTGTTTGGTTTTTTCCTCCCTTGTTTAAATTTGCTATTCAAATGTAAGGTTTGCATCCAAAAAGGAAGTATTGTTATTTTAGGATGTTGGTAAAAATGGGAAGGATGTGGGGAAACTTGCAGGTTTAGTATATGATTTTATAACATTTTAGACTCATTAGCTTCAGTCTTCCTCTTAGAATCTCAAATTCTTTTTAAAGCTCAGCTCAAGAGCCACCTTCTCCATAGTCTTTGCTGATTCCCCTCAGCTGCTAGACCTTCCTCTTCTGCCTCCTGCCAACTTCTTTATATTTATTTTGAAAGATATTTTTATGAAATTTATATTTTTTTACATATGTCTATATTTATAGAAGCAGCTAGGTGGTATAGTGGATAGAGCACTGGATCCGGAGCCAGGAAGATCTGAGTAGAAATTCAGCCTCATTCATTTACTAGCTACTTGACCATGGGCAAGTTGCTTAACCTTCGTCTGCCTCATTCTTCCCAAGTGTAAAATGGGGATAATCATAACATTTACCCCCAAAGCTGAAATGAGGCTCAAGTGATACAATCCTTGTTAAGCACTTTGCCAGTCTGAAAGCACTATATAAATGCTAGCTATTGGTATTTTTTGTGTTGAAGAATGATGATGATGATGTTATATTCCCTCCCTCAATAGACTGTAAGCCTCTTGAGGACAGGGAATATTTTTCACCTTGTATTTATGTTCCCAATGTCTAACACAGTGTCTTACACATTGGGGGTGGGGGGGGTGCTTTTTTAACCAAACTGAATGAAATTGAAACCAAGACTATTGTGGGATCTTTCCTCTTCAAATGCCTTAGCTTTGAGCTAATGAATCCCTCTTTAAACCTACTCTCTATTACCTAAGGATAGAGGCTGCCACTTCTGACTCTGTATAATCTTGTGTTTCTGAGGACCATTGCCCTCTGCCAGGTGAAATTAGAGCTTTTGTAGTCCGTGCAAATTGTAGTGAATTCCTACGGACAACTCTGGAAATACTTTGCTCGAAAGGGAAAAAAAAAGAAAATCTAGCCTGCTAAGAGTTGAATTTACTGGATTCTAGTCTTTTTTTTTCTTTTAATGAACATTGAGTTTATCAAAAACCAGCTATGGGTAGGACACTGAATTATGTACTATGGATACAGAGATGGTTATGACTGAAGTTCCCCTCTCAAAAGAGCTTGGAAGGTTGCTGCTATTATGTTGTTTTTTGCTAGTATCCAACTCTTTGTGAACACATTTGGAGTTTTCTTGGCAAAGATACTAGAGTGGTTTTCCAGTTTCCTTCTCCAGCTCATTTTACAGATGAGGAAACTGAGATAAACAGTTAAGTGACTTGCCCAAGGCCACACAGCCCAGAAGTGTACGAGGCCAAATTTGAACTCAGGAAGATGAGATGGTACTCTATCCAGTGCACCATCTAGCTACCTGGTTGGAAGGACAAATATACAAGTAATTGTTGAAAAGGAGAGTGAGATAAGCAATCTGTTGAGTTCCAGTCCCACATTACCAACTGCCTTTTGGGCATTTCAGACTGGATATACTTTAGGCATCGCAAACTCAGTATATCCAAAAAAGAACTCATTATCTGCATTCCACCCTTTGGAACTTCCTTATTACTGTATAAACTCTTATGACAATTATGTGGAGCTACCATTCTCCTAGACATCCAGGTTCACACCCTTGTTGTCATCCTTGACTTCCCATTCACTCCGATCCCATACATCCAATGTGTTAACAAATCTTGTTTCTACACTCACAATGTCTCTCAAATATGTCTCCTTTCCTTTATTTGTACAACCATTACCTCGTTCATGCCCTCATTACCTCTCACTTGGAATATTGCAATAGCTTCCTACTAGGTCTTCCAGCTTCATGTTTTTCCCTTTTCCAATTCATCCTCCACTTGTTTGCCAAAGTGACAAGTATAGGTCTACTCATGTTACCCTCCTATTCAATAAATGACTTCTTGTTACTTCAAGGAACAAGTATAAAGCCCTCTTTGATATTTAACACTCTTCATGACATGATCTCTTCTTAACATTTTAGTCTTCTCACACTTTCCTTCCCTTCATGCACTTGATAATTTAGACATACTGGTCTACGTGCTATTCCGCATTTACAACCTTCTCTTTTCCCACTCTGTGTCTTTGCATTGACCAACCCTCATGCCTGGAATGATCTCCCACCTTACCTCCACCTCTTAGTCTCTTTGGCTTTCTTTCAAATGTAGCTCAAATGCCACCTTCTACTGGGGGCCTTTCCCATCATTCCCCTTGACACTAGTTGCTAGTGTCTTTCCTTCTGACATTCCCTTCCATCTATTCTGTGTACTTCATTCATATATATGTGTGTGTGTGTGTGTGTGTGTGTGTGTATACACATATGTATATATATGTATATATATGTATATATGCCTGTATATATATGCATATGCATATGTATAGACCTAGTTACCTATATGATGTCTCCCCCAGTAGAATTAGAATTTATTGGTATCATATTTTGCTTTTCTTTTCATCCCTAAATCTTAGTACAATACCTGGCACATAGTGAGTGCTTCATAAACTTTTATCAAATGCAAGGTAGGGGCAACCTGCATGAGAAGTGTAAGTAAGGATGGAGACATCCCTTTCACTCACTTGAGGTCATCCTTTTGTATAATGCAGTTATCACCCCAATTCACCTTACTGCTCCCCCAAATTTAGAACTTATCCAAAGAAGCAGCACTTACTATAAGAATTGTGTCATCTTTTTGGGTTCTCAGCTCCTCCTCCTCCATCTTGTATTTCTGTCTCTATGCAGTAGTTTGCAAAAGGTATCATGGAGTGTTTTTTTCTGAATATAGTGGGTCCATGAAGCACTTTTCAAGCACCTCTTTCATTTCAGCATCTGCTGACCTGAACAGAAGGCTCTGTCTCTTCTGCTCATCCACATCCATGTACTGGAAAGACTTTCTGTTAATCAGGAAGACTATTTAAACACATTAATTATTTTAGAAGCACTTTAATAATTATGTCTGAATTTCTAACAAACTGTGGTACATTCTGTGTTTTTTTGGACAATGTTATAAAAGTGATATTTATTAAAAAGTTATTTTATCCTTTAGCATGTATCAAAGTCTTTATTTTATGGTTTCTAGTATTCTCAGAACACCAATGACACTTCGGTAACAAAATAAATGATATGATAAACCATATTAGAAAAGTTTATTCAAAGCTTCTGTTCTCTTCTTTGGACAAGAGTCAGTCTTTTTAGAATTGCAGCAGAAGTAAACTCCTAATAATAAACTCAATAAAGAGTTATTTTAAGCATAAGGGTCTTTTTTTTTTTTTTTTTTTTTGCGGCTGGATCTCCCAGTCTTACACTGGCTAAAAGAGCAGAGACCAGTCATGAGCCTGATGCCATCGCTGATCAACACCAAAGCTTTGACCTGCTCCATTTTCAGCCTTAGCCAATTTGCCTTAGGCAGCCTAGTGGTCCTCTAGTCCTAGGAGCTAACCATATTGGTGCCAGACTTAGTGAGGACACCTACGTGACTTTAGTTCTGCAGTGCATAACTCCTGAACTCAAGCAATCCACCAGTCTCAGCTATACCATGTCTGGCTGCAAGGGACTTTTTAAAGGAGTGGACTGTATGGACCACCAGGGACTTTCCAATGCAGAGATTACTGTATCCACATAATTTACATATGAAAATGCAATCCTATATCTATATGGTTGTGTAGATATTTGATCTTCACATCCTCATAAAGGAGGATCCTAGAACTAAGATACTAGCATAGAGAACTGAAAAAGAATTTTGAAAACATTTGGTCCAACCCTTTCATTTTTTACAGAGGAAGTACTCGAGGATGAGAGAGGGCAAAGTGAGTTGTTAACACAAGTAGAAGAGAACCTGGGATTTGAAATCAGGTTCTTTAACTGAAAATCCAGAACACATTTTGCTACAGCACACTGTCTCTCAAGTTGAACATCAGTGTCTTATATGATTCACATGACTATAATGTAATGACTTTAAAAAAAAAAAAACCTCCAGAACTAAATGCACTAGAAACTACACATCTAAGTGAGTTTTGTTCAATGTAGCTACCTTGAAAGGCTATGAAAAAATTCTAGTGCTTATTGGCCATTGCCAAATAATTGTGGAACTCCAGCGAATTACCTTCAGAGCTCGTTAGAAGACACACAAGGAACTAAACCTCATTAATCTGTAGTCACACTTTTGTGTTTGTTTTTAATCCAAGTCATTGTTATGGAGCAAGAATCCCCCGCCTTACTTACAACATGCTACTTCAAATGACTTTTGACTATGTGTCAGAATCAAGCTCACCTTTAAAGAATGAAAAATTGCTCCATATTGAGGACTGAAGACCACAGAATCTGCAGGAGATTCTAAAAGATGAGTCTCAGAATTTTAGGAGCAAAGGGCACTAACGCACAAAATGTAGGACAGAATTCGCCTGAGTGGCACGCAGCAACACTAATATGATTTTTTCGATATAGTCGTATACAAAATAGGAGCTTATGGACAGGTGTATAGTAATTTAGTTAGGGGTGGGCGGAATGCTTGGTGGTCACCCAGAGGAACAGTGGGATGTGCTTTGTGGCAAAAAGGGCCAGGGTCACTGATGGCTTGGGTTTCCATAGGATTTTGGGACAGAGTCCAACCTAGAAGCTGTTGTGTTGCTGGTGATGGGGTCAGGGAACATGGACCAGAAGCAAAAAAAAGAGGAGCTCTAAAAATTAACCAAGAAGGCCAAATGAGAGTGAGGAAAGTGAACTTTTAACTGCCTCATCAGAAAGCTTTCTGGAGAGTTTTAGCAGTCAGTTCGAACTAGAACATGGTAAAATCTAAACTTTAGGTGTACCATCACTATGCAATGGGGACAGGCCTAGGAAAGTGAGTTCATAGACTCCTTAGGCTGTTCAAGGTACATTGTTCAAAAGCGACTTCATTGGTGGAATGATGCTCATTTGTATGCTTTTAAAAACTAAATGTTAATATTTTTTTAATATTAGAGTCCTCCACCCTTCACAGACAGCTAGCCCTTATTATAAGAAATAAAAAAGAAAGAGAAAAAAGTTCAGCAAAACAAAGCAACATCTCAGAAAACTCCAGTGTTACATACAGCGTAACATCAGGTAATATTTGTTTATCCATCTCAGCAAGAACGCATTTGTGCCACCATTCTTGTTTTACGGATAACTCTTATGGGTCCAAACGATGATTAGGAGAGGCTAAATGCATTTCACGGGGTAATATAACTAGTCAGTGTTGGAGACAGGATTCTGCTAACTCCAAGGTTTCTTTTATGTCACATTGCTGGTCACATGACTCATACCAGTTAAGATGAAGCTGGAGGTTAGGAAACATTAAGTGACTTGAAGGTTTTCCAGAAAATGGGTTGCTACTATTGTCCTAAGTTTCTTTTCTCCTTTCCTGTAAACAATACAATTAACGTACACATGAGTCATTGATGTTTTATGTAAGCAGATAAAGGTGTTGTTTCAGTAACTAACTAGGTCTGTATTGATGACACGGGCAGTGCCAGCTTTATGTCAAGTAGTCCTTGGTGCCAGATCCCTTGACTTTCAGAATTTACCATCCTCCTCATCTAGAAGATGTGTGTGCTCATATTATCCTGGTCCTTTCTGCCAGAGAGGAAATAGATTTGGCCAAGTAATTTAAGTAGGATTTTAGTAAATTAATGTGTCCCTCTTTGGAAATTCCCAGGAACTCTTGCATTTAAAACAAATAAGTTTTTATTTATAAATTTAATAGCCATTAATAACAATCATTTATTAAGCATTTTCTTTGTTCCAGACATTGTAGATACAATCAAATAAACAAAATGAGGAATATAATTCTAAATAAAGTCATACATTCTAAACTATTTATAAATGATGAAAATACATGTGTATGTATATATATACATATATTTACATTTCTTTGTATTCCTCCTATTTGTCATTTTGTGATATAATAATTTTCCATAACATTGATAAATATTTGTATTTTAAAAGAAAACAATTATCAACTCAGGAAAATTCTCATTATAGAATTTCAGGTATCAAAAAAATTCTGATGGGTATCTTGTGGGGTCATCTTAAAGGGTTCCCAAAGTAGGGAGGGATAGAGAATTTCATAGAGACAAGAAAAGTAGCCAAAACAGCTAAAACAGTGACATCATCTATAAATTTTGACAGCTCTAGTAGATTTTTCTGATTCTTGATTTTGACATCTTTTCCTTAAGTATCAACAAATGTAGAATGACATCTTATTTAAAAATATATTATTTACCAAAATGACTCCTAGAAGTGTTACTTGTTACAGGTTGAGGATACCCTGGGACTAGAGGAAAAGGAAAAAGAACTGTGTACCTGAAACTGTGAGACACAGTTGTCACTTTTTGACCAGCCTCAATGAAAGGCATCAAGAAATGGACTTACCAATGGTGTTCATCATTTGTCGGTAAGTACTAGACTGGGTATAGCCAAGGAAGAAGTAGGAATGAAGAATTTAGTGTTTCTGGGAAGGGAGTCTGAGAGCATTTGTGTGAAGTAATCTAAATTGACTGACCTAGTATTGAGTTTAAAATGTGAAAAAAGTAACAAATGAGGAAAAGCTTTGTAAGTGGTAAGAAGAAAGAGAAAGCCAGTTCCGTGTAGAACACATATAAGATTGCAGGCCATCTTGGGGAGGTGGGGGAGAAAATCTGAAACTTATAAAAGTGATTGCAGAAAACTGAAAACAAATAAATTAATTAAAAAAAGAAAAAACAAAAAGGAGAGAAAGCCAGTTCCTACTGCCTCTCCAATCCTAATCCCACTACAAAGAGTATGGCAAGAAGATAGGTACTCACATCAGATCTTGTTTTGCTTATGTGAATTGGGTATTTTTGAGTTCTATTTTGGGAAGAGATTGTTCAATGGAGTTAGGCAAAGTTGAACTCATGGTCTGGGATATGTTTAAATACGACTCACTCTTGTCATAAACCCTGAGATACAGAAACATGTCCTTTTCACAGTTTCTTAACTCGCTGGGCAGCTATCAAATATCAGTTAATTCTCACATAGCTTACATACATATCATTTTACTGATTTATATGTAAAAACTACAGTGTCAGGTGGGAAGTTCCCAGTATTACTTTCAAGGAAACGCACTCAGGCTTCTATTCAAATGGAACGATCTTTTTGACACTTTCCTAGCCTCCTCATTTCATTCAGTATCATCTCTCTAGGAAGTATTTTCCTTATTGGAATATCTCAGGGTTGTAGCATACTTATAATAATTATAATAGCTCAAAGTTACATGGTTCTGTAAGTTTTATAAAACACTTACCTTGCAACTGCCCTATGAGCTAGGTAGAACAAAAATTATCATCTTAATTATGTAGATGAGGAAAGTGAAATCAGAAAAGTTACACCAGCATGTCAAGGATTTGCTGTTGGTATAGGACAGGGGTGGGGATCAGGGATCCTGTAGCCTCAAGGCCACATGTGACCCTTTAAGTCCTCAAGGATCCTTTTATTAAGGGGATTTGTTCTGTGAAATTTGGATTCAGTCAGAGGGTCACACTTAAGGACTTAGAGGGCCACATGAGACCTCGAGGTCACAGGTTCCCCAATCCTGGTATTAGACCTTTCTCTATCAATGCAGAGAGAAACCTATTTCTATATTAGTACGTAAGTCTTAGAGAGTATAAGTGATTTGTCTAGAATTGCATAGTTTGTAAGCAATAGAACTGAGATTTGAGCCCAGGTATTTCTGACTTAAGATCCGGTGTTCTTTACACTAAACCATGTTTTGTTTTGTTTTTTACTTTTAAACAATATTAAATTATATACTTTTAAATTCTATAAATTAACTATATTAATATATATTAAATTACATATAAATTATATAAATATTAAATTATATACTTTTAAACAAAATTTAAACAATATTAAATTATATTCATTTTACCCACAATTCAGTAATCACAAAATACTAATCACTAAATAAAATGAACACTTTCTGTGTGTAGCTATTACTAGTCATAGTATATCCTAGTTATATAGGTAGTTATAGCATATTATCAATTACTCAATCATAAACATTTACTAAGGACCTACTCTGTGCCGGGTACTGTGATAAGCATTGTCATGTATGCTGATATGTATGACGGCTTGCATGCAAGAAGTTCCTTATGAGATTTTATTAGAGAAATATATATGATGAGGAAAAAGAAGTAGGTCAGTTGGAGAGGACAGTAGCCACTCTTGTTCTCCCCACCCTACTTCTGACTCATTGCTTAGATAGGTTTCCCACTACAAACTTCTCTTCTCTCTTCTGGGAAGTCAAAACAAAAGGAACCTACAATTCTCTTTCTTTTTGCTCTGAGTTCCCAGAGAGGTATATTCCTTTGGCAAAACGCCTCAGTATAAATCTACCTCTCCTCTTTTCTTGGGGTCTCCTCCTCTTTTGTATCCTCCCAAAAACAACCCCAATAAGAACATTTTTCAGTCATTTTTTATTTGTGTCTAACTCTTCATGACTCCATTTGGGTTTTCTTGGCAAAGATACTGGAGTAATTTGCCATTTTCTTTCTCCAGCTGAGGCAAACAGGGTTAAGTGACTTGTCCAGGTTTACATAGCTACTTGGGTCTGAGTCTAGATTTGAAAATCTACCTAACGCCAGATCCAGAACTTAATCACTGCACCACCTTCAGGAGCCAATTCTAAATTCCCCTTCCAATTCAATCAGAGAAACATTTTCATACTTCAGAAGGAAACCTAAGGTTTTTACACATTTTTCTAATCAACTTAATAATATGTTGACATTTTACTACCTCAAAACCTCTTTTATGTGTCCTTAAATTTCTGTAACTACAGAAACTACGGAAGGCAAAAATCAATTGATCAAAGACCAATTATTCAAACGTACAACCACCCACAGACACCCACACCCACACCCACACACCCACACACACACACACACATACACAAGATTGAAGGACATAATAAATGGACCACCTAAGTGCTGGCCTGATACTAGTAAAATGTTTAAAGATGAAGATGAATGCTCCAGCATCATCCATCAAACAGAGAGGATTTATTGGAAGATATGCACAGCATGGGAAGGTATACATGGGTTGTGATCTGCAAAGATAGAAGGGATACCCGCACCAGTGAAAATATGGTTCCATCCAAATACTGGAAATGTATCTATTTTAGGCATAGTGGAAAATAAAAGAAATATAAGATACCGCTCTGGTATTCTAAAAGTTTACAATCCAATTAAAAAGAGAAGGCAAAAAGTGGTAAAAGCAGCTAGATGGCTCAGTAGCTAGAGCACTGAGCCTGGAGTCAGAAAGATCTCAGTTCAAATCTGACCTCAGACAATAGCTCTGGGACTCTGGGCAAGCTACTTCACCTCAGTTTGCATCAGTTTCCTCATCTGGAAAATGGGGTAATAACATCCTAGTTCCCAGTATTGTTGTGAGGATAAAATAAGGTAGTATTTATAAAGTGCTTTACAAGCTTTAAAACTGACAATGCTATTATCTTTATACGAACAGGTAATCAATATGAAAGTCAAATAGTAGCACAGCACGAACATATGAGAGATATCACAAGCACCTGGCTAATTGGCAGGTGAATATGTATTAAATGTTCTGTGTTCAAAGAACATAGAGGTCCCTGTAATCCAGATCTCAAGTGATCTGGGACACCTTCCTGTAGTAGGTGGGACTTAGGTTGGGCCCTGAAGGATAGATACAATTAGTATTTCTCATTTATCTACAAAGGGCAAACTTAACAAATAATAAAATTCCAAAAGAAATTACTGGTCTGCTTGGGACTTTCATAGATTTTTGAGGAAACGATAGCTGTCATCATCTTTCTTAGGCCACAAACAAAGACCAAATCTAAAATCCAAATATTTAAAAATCATGGTCATAGAATGTTGAACTAGAAAGGCCTAACACCCTTAATATAAAAAAAAAAGGGGAAATGCAACTAGAGGGGCTAGGAACTTGTCCAAGGTCACAAAGCTAGTAAGTGACAAAGCCAGGAGCAGACCCTGAGTCTTAATGACTCTTAGGGCAGTGTTCTTTTCTCCACATTATATAACAGATTGCTTGGCCTTGAAATACTTCAGAAACTGAAGGAAATCGACCATTAGATTTTAGCTTTTACTCAAAATAGAGTTGGTCACTTCATTGACGGAGTTTTGTCTTTAGTATTTTCCTGATAAGATGACTAGCAATTCAACCACTTTTACTTCCTTTTTTACCCTTCTCCACTTCCCTCTCTTTCCCCCTCCCATCCCCTAAATGTGGGAACTCCACAAGAGTCTATCTTCAGCCTTATCTTATCATTCCGTATTATATATCTGAGGATCATATCTGATATTTTATTTGGACTTGAAAGGGACCATGAAGATCAACAGATCCAAATCCTTCATTTTACAGATGGGGAAACTGAGGACCAGATAGGTGAAGTGGTTTGCTCAGTCATAAGGCAATATGTAAAAGAACCAGGGTTTGTTAATACAGACTCTCTGATTCCAAATCTCTGTGAAAACTAATTATTAACCTTACATCTTCTATTTGTTTTCACTCTGTAATTAATTCCATTTTGTAACAATATTCTGTATTTTATATAAGCCTCTTCTCTCTCTTTGAGTGCTGAAGTTCATGAGCTCAAAAGTTTAGTCTGCCTCTCTCCAGTTAGATGCAAAGGTTTAAGCTTTCCCACAATCACTGTTAGTTAAGGAAAAACTCTGAGCTAGGTTTGGAAGCTCAATTCTTTCAAAAAACATTTTAACACTAAGGGAACGTTATTCTAACACCACCTGCAAATTACTTGGTGCCAAGGAAGCTTGTTATCCGTTGTAAGTCCAGCTCCTGAGAAACTCCATGACATCCTGAGATCAAATAAGCTGACCTTGCCCCATTCTGGCCTTATCCTCACCAAAAGGTCTTACTTCATTCCTAGGTACCCGTGAGTCTGCTGCTTCGTCTACTATCAATGACCTAGAGATGTAGTTGG
Source organism: Notamacropus eugenii (assembly GCF_028372415.1). Lineage (NCBI taxonomy): Eukaryota > Metazoa > Chordata > Mammalia > Diprotodontia > Macropodidae > Notamacropus > Notamacropus eugenii. Next base: position 39,198,380 of record NC_092872.1, on the reverse strand, counting down.
ACCCCATAAATTCACAAAGCATTCTTTCAAGACAGCAAAGGATGGCCCTGAACTTGTGTGTGTGTGTGTGTGTGTTCCCACTTTCTTTAATATAACCAGTCCTGATCCCTCACTCCCACGATTTTGACAATTCCATAACTAAGGGTATGATTTCCGCACCTACCCTTTTCTATTCTTTATTCAATGCATACAAAAAGAAGTTACATATCCAGCTCTTTGTCTTTTGGCTAAAAGAGGCAGCCATTAGACCTGCTTTACTGGCAGGTAGTGCCCCTGCTAATAAACAATTATCTGCTCAGAGAAAGGTGCCTCAGTTTACCTTCTTGTTAAATTTAACTAATGATATCTAGAACTGTTTTCACTGTAACATGCATCTCTTTGCTGAAGAGAGAGATGGGAGAACTGGTTCAAAATGTGAATAAATTCACTTAGACCTTCTCAGTAGCCACTGGGAGCTTTACTGACACAAGAGCAGCAGGTCTGAGATTTAGCAAGGAGCTAAACAAAGGCAGTTTGATAAACAAAGGACCAGACGTTAGGGTCCTGATTTTAGGGTTTCTTTGTGAGGGTTGGAGATCTAGGGTAAGTCTTGCAAGATAAAGAAGTCTTGCAAAATAAAGACACCGAGTGAGGACTATGAATGACACAAGATAAGGAAATCCCATTCCCCAGGATGAGGGGTGCGGACAGGGAATTTTATGGTCCAGGATACAGGGAAGTTTTGTGGTAAGGGGAGACTTTAGGGCACCAAGGGCTTCACAAAGTCAGTCAATATTATTTTAACTCTTAGGGCACTGTTTCTATCCACATCACCTTCACACAGCCTCAATTATCACATGTATGTAGAAAGCTCTCAAACTATAGCTCTAGCCCTGATCCTTCCTCAGGGTTCCAGTTCTACATTTCTAATTACCTGCTGGATACTTCCACCTGAATATCCTCCTGTGACCTCAAATTCAGTATAATTAAAACTAAATTCATAACCTGCCCTTCATCTTAATTTCCCTATTTCCATTTCTCTGAGTGTAATGTCAAGTCAAATAGGATCTTTTGCTGCTTTTGTTTTAGTATAATCAAGAAATATAATGCCTCTATTTGAAAATGAGTAAAGAGGATCTTTCCCACCCATTGTGGGGTCTGGGAAGATTTGTAAGAAGGTCCATGCCTTTTGTTAATGAGGCAGAGGTTCTCAAGGCATGTGACACCCTCCGGCTCTAAAAAGTGTATTAAGACTCTGAGGTGCAGGTTTTCTTTTGAGGCTAACTGACTGGAAGTGTTTGTTTGCCCAGATAAGGACTCTGGGAAGCCGCTTTAAGAAGCCCCCCAGCTTTGAGAACCCAGATGTCATGCTTCTCTCTCTGATAACTATGGTCAGACAGTTGGAACTGCCTGTTGAATTTAGGCAGAGAAAGCTATGTCTGTTGACTTTTTGATTTCTCTGTATTTTCTTTGAAGTTCAGGGTGCTGACTCCCCTGAATTAAGTGAGTGATATATGTGTTTGTTTAAAGGAATGATATATGTGCTTGATTAAAGAGCTTGTTAACCCCTCAAAAGTTGCCTTTCCTTTTATGAATGCAGATCTGTGATAGCAGGCCCTGCCGTGTATGTTGGGGTACTTACTGTTACACTGAGTCACTCAAACTTGCATCACCTTTGATTTTTCCCTTCTCCCTCATTTCCCATATCCAGTATGTTGCTAAGTCCTATCAATTCTTCCTCTGCAAAAATCTATTCCATCTCCTCTCTCCTTTCAACTCCCACTATTGCCTCAATCATTGCTCCCTGTTCTCTGGTTATCATTTCTCATCTCCTTCCCAGGAGCTCATATTTTAATAGGAATCTTTGTACTCTGCTCTCTGGATCTCTTGGCTCTGATGGGTGAGGTTTTACCTAATCTTGCCAGGACCTGGGCTTCCATGTCATTTACCTGTCTTCTCACCTTGACCCCTTCCCCATCTGCCCTCCAGGTTTTACAACATCCTTTTACCCTGTTGGAAGGTAAGTAACTTGAGGGCATAGCTTGCTTGTACTTGCATCCCTAGAGCTTAGCACAGCACCTAGCACATATTACATGCTTAATAAAAGCTTCATCCTCTGTAGTAGGCATTAATAAATGCTTATGGACTATCTATTCATCAATCTATCCCTCCATTAATATATATCATTGCCTATTGACTAAGTGATTGATCAATTATAGATCATAACTTCAGAGCTGGAAAGAGGCCCTGGGCATCACTTAGTCCAATCTCTTATTTTTCAAGAGGTTAAGTGACTTGCTTGAGGTTCCATAGGTAATAAGTAGAAGAGAAGACATCTGAACCTCAGATCCCTGACTCCAGATCCCATATGCTTTCCTTTGTACCATACTACCTCCATTTTTTTTTTTTTTTAAATCAGGGACTAGTGTCTAGCCACTCTACTCAATACCATACATTTTATACGGGGGTGTGGTGGTAAATGTTTAACAGCCAGACTAAGGTTAATATGCCTTATTAATATTTTCTCTATTATTCTCTCAAGTTTAGACAATCAAACAAAATAACAAATTAATTCTTGTTTTGTTGTATTGGCCAGTTTCCAAGGTGTAAATGTGCATACTAAAAATTTAACAGTTGACTCTTATGAGCTGATAGGAGCCAATTCTAGCCTATCACTGTATGTGAGGTTGATTTTTTTAAAACAAAGTATAGAATTTTACATTTATCCACATCATTCATCAATATTAATTATAATAACTAATATTTATATAGCATTTGCTATGTACTAGGTATTGTGCTAATTACTTCACAATTATTCTTCAATTCAATCCTCACAAAAACCCTTATTGGTAGGTGCTATTATTATCCCTGTTTTACAGGTGAGGAAACTGAGGCAAACAGAGGTTGAATGGGTCACATAGTTATTACGTGACTGGATTTTAAGTCAAATCTTCATGACTCCAGGCAAGGCACTCTAACTCTGGGCCTCAATAAACATTTTTAAAGAGCCTTTTAAGTGCTAGACACTGTGCTAGGCATAGTGTTAAATTTCATCATGTCCAGTTTGGTCCATTATTTTAGTCTGTTAAGATTTGAAGCAATAAAAGGCATAATTTCATAATGGATGTGTAGTCAGAAAGACTCCAGTTCATATCCTTCCTCACATGCTCTGTGTAGCTACATGACCCTGGGAAATAACTTAACCTCTCTGTCCCTTAGTTTCCTCATTTGTAAAGTGAGAAGTTTGGCTCAGTGGCCTCTAAGGTCCCTTCTGGCTCAAAATCTGTGATCTAACAACTTTTCAAGAATTCAGATGTTATCCTACAGAGGGCCAGTCTTTTCTTTAAGTTTCCTGGCATCTGCAAATTTATAAACATGCCATCCGTACCTTATTCAAGTCATCAATATAAATGTTGAACCAAATAGGAAAAAAGAGAAGATCCTTCCAGGATTGATCCTATCAATCAACACTTTACTTGTCCATTCAATCAGGTCTGAATCAACCAAACTGTACTAAAATCTAACCCTCATCTACCAAATTTTCCACAAGGATTTTGGTAAAGATTCTTACAGAAGGTGGTGGGAGAAACAATGACTTTGGAGGCAGAGGATCTGAATGTGAATCCTGGTTCTGCTATAGGCAATAACTTGTGCAAAATTAAGCAAGTCATTCAACCTTGCTGGCCTTCAGCTTTTTTGACTATGAAATAATATAGTCAGTCTAAATGACGTCTAAGGGCCCTGCCAGCTCAAAAATCCCATGAAACTTGTCTTACTGAAATCTAGACAGCCTATCCATGTCATCTTCCCTATATATAAGTATAAAGAAAAAGGAAATTAGGTCACTCAAGCATGACTTGCCCTCTCTGATGCTCATAAACTATTCCTGTAATATTGTTTTCTAGAATTTTACTAGGAATTGAAATTGAGCTCATGAACCTAAAAGGCATCATTGCATTGTTAATACGAAGCTGACATCAAAGCCAGGAAGATCTGGGCTCAAGGCCTGTACATCCTGGCTGTGTGACCCAGGATAAGTCACTTAGCCTCTTATCACTCTAGGGCTAGGCAATTCCCTAAAACTGTGGCCAAGAAGTTGCAACCAGCATTGGTAGAAGGACCTTCCTCACCCTGTGGTTCTCTTTAACAATAAAATTGCAGGTCCAGTTCCTGTCCTGATATCATTGTGATGATCAATATTTCAAAAAAAAAGGATATTAGGCCAGGTTAGTATGACTTGCCCGCACAGTGCTCACAAACTTTCCCTTTAATAATATTTTCTAGACTTCTTCCAGGAATTGAAATCAAACTCATTAACCCACAGTCTGAAGAGACCACATTCTTTCCTCTTTTGAAAACTGTTGGTAGCATTTGTCTTTCCCCAGTCCTGAAGCATGTCTTCTGGTCCTCCTAGATACTTCAAAGATCATGGAAAGGGTACCATGGGCACCCCAGCTGGGTCTTTTTATGCCTTGGGTGAAGCTATTTATCATGACTTTCTGACTTGAGGGCATTAGTTGCTTCAAAACAAAACCAAACCAAGCCAAAAACAAACATCTCCTATTTATTGTATTACTTACATTTATCTATACTGATTATTCAGGTTTAGAAATATCCCAGTAGGTATTATGGTATTTTTCTGCCTGAATTTTTAAAAAATACCTGAATCTGAGTAAGACTCTTAAGGTCCATGTGAAATACTTACTAATAAGTGATAACAATTATACAGTGACTTAAGGTTTGCAAAGCATTTGGATTGGTTTGGAAGCATTTGCTTCTCACAACAACCCATTTTTTATCCCTGTTTTACAGATGAGGAAACTGAGATTAACTTGCCAAAAGTTGGAGGCTAGTAAGTGTCTGATGCTGGGTTTGAGCTCAGGTTCTCTTGACTCCAGCCACTTAGTTGCCTTGTGCCCTTGACAAAGTCTTTTATCCCTTCTCATGTTCAAGTACTGTTGGTAATATCAATCTATTAATGAAATCAACAAACATTTCTGAAGGACCCACCACACAGGAGGTACTATGCTAATTTCTAGGAATATGAAGACAAAAATGAAATAGTCTGTTCTCAAGAAGCTTATATTCTATCATGAGAAAGGCCATATATGTAGGCCAAGAGATATAAAATATAAATCAAAGTAAATACAGGATAATTCTTGGTGGAGAAGGTGGTAGTAACTGTGGGGGTAAAGAAAGGTCAAGAAGGGTCTCATGTAGAAGATGACTTGAGTTGAGCTTTGAAGGAGGCAAGGAATTTTACAAGGGAGAAGTGAAGGAAGAGAGAATTCTAGAAATGAGAACAGGAGATGGATTTCATTTGTGAGGGGGAGCAACTTGATCAAGTAAACTAACATGTAAAGTTGCAGCTGCTACTGCTTGTCCTTTGTTCTAGAAGAGAATCATGACCTCAGTGGGATGAGGCCAGGACATGCAAGTGAATTGGATTTAAGTGAAGGAGGACTGTGCAAAGTCCCCAGCATCACTTTCTTCTCTGGAGCCTTCTGGGTCCAGTAGCAAGATATAGATTAGGATGACTAGAGATGGTCCAGGATGCAATGGAAGACCTTGGTCTTTCCAAGCTAAGGTCTTTAACAGGTCTTAGTCTGACTGAGGCAACACCCATTTAGTGATTAAGATGATCAAAAATGAGGCAGAGAATGGCCTCTTTAAAACAAAACCTGTAAAGCACACAAGAAAGAGTAATGTGTAATAAAACTGGAAAGACAGGTTGGAGCCAGATAGAGGAGGGCTTTAAAGCTCAAAGAGAGGGACTTGCATTTGATACAAGAGGCAACAGGGAGACATAAGGGTTTCTTGAACAATGATCACTCTGTGGGATATACCCTGAGGCCCACTTACCTCCAACTTGTGCCCTTAGTGTTATCATTTGTAGGATACATGTGGTTTTTCGGGATAAATATCTGGGCAACGATGGGGGGTGGATAAGAATTCTCTTTTCTACAATCCTGTATCTATCACAACCTTTTCAGGGAGAAGGGTGGGATTACTTGCTTTCAATGAGTGTTGTACTGTCAGAACAATCTTAGATTCAAATTTACCTTGTCCAAAACTTGCAAGATGCTTTCATTTCCTTGTCCTCACATAAACCATTGTTTCAATTCCCAACAGGTTACCTTAAAATTTCTAGATTTAGGAAGCTTTATTTGGACTCTCTCAGATCAGCTGAGTCAACAACCCTTTCAAGAAATGTGTTTGTCTTGAGAACATTAAAGGAAATCAGTGATTTCATAGAAAACAGAAAGATGATAATTCAGATGGAAGGTGTTTTATCTGGTACTTTTTACATTTCTCTAGGAGTAGAGAGGATCTGTCATGGGTGACTGTTTTTTATTATTTCTTTACCTCAGTACATCTATGATCTCATCAATGTGGGCATTCCCTCTCACCAAGCAGATGGCTACCCATCCACTTTTTTTTTTTAATTTACAGGACCATTAATAACCTTTCTTTGCCTTGTGGGCCAGGAACCTTTCCTTTTTTTTTTTTTTTAAAGGATCCTCACTCTTGTTCTAAGATTCAATGGTATTTTGGACTCAAAAAATTGTTTTACTCTGGTATTCCAATCATTATGAACCATGGCTTAAAAATATATACCATGCATTTGGGAGTGCCTAGATATGAATATTGGATACAAAATATGAAAATGGCACAGACCAGATGATTTATATTGGTGCTTTTCCCTTCCTTATATCTCAGTCATTTCCTGATGTATACTCACTCCCAGAGTTTATTACAACAGAATCTGCTGTTATAAAAACAGTTCAGCAAAGTCACTGAAGCAAAGACCACATCTGCCACCATAGACTACATTTAGCTTCTACGGCTGCCCCCACCCCAGAAAGGAAGCATTCTTTATTACTGGCTGCTCCTTTGCCTTTATTTTAAGTTCAGCTGCCCTTTAGTATGGCTCCCATTGACATTATAGTAGGTCTCACAACCATTACTCTTCTGGTTCTGCTTTTTTCTTTTTCTTTTTTCCCTGCAGCTGATCATAGAAGTCTCCCCCATGTTTCTCTGAATTTCTCATATTTTTATGGCACAATTATATTTCACTGCATTTATATGTTATGACATGATCAATCATTTCTCCACTAGTGGGAGCTCCCTTTTTTCCTCATTTTTGCTTCTGCAGGAACTATGAATAACCAATTATTTTTTAACTCGTCTTTCATGCTCACAGTCATGGCCTCCTGAAGCAGTGTTTAAATTTACATTTTGACTGTTGTACATAGAATGCTGAGGGGAAACAGCTGGGTTGACTTATTCTTAGATACAGATTAGCTAGAGTCAGAGTGGAGGCATTATTTATTTCCCTCTTCCTGTTACTGAGAACACAAATCTCCCAGTCACAGTCATTCAGCCTTGAAATCTCCCCCATCACCCTCCCTCAGTTTCTAGTTCCCCTTTATGTGTCATCTTCCCCTACTGGAATGTAAGCTCCTTGAAGGTATGGACCGTCTGGCTTGCTTTTGTATTCCCATCCTTTGAGCTTAGCTAGTCCTGACACTTAATAAACTAATAAGTTTTTCCCCTTCCTAATCCTTCCTCTTCTTCCTCTTCTCTTTCTTCTGCTTCTTCTCATCCTCCTTCCTCTTCCTCTGTGTATGTGTGTGCATGTGTGTGTGCGCGCATGTTTGTGTGTGTGTGTGTCCTCTCTTTCTCTTTTTCTGAGGCTTAGGCTCTGGAAGGACAAAAATAAAAAAAAAAACAGTCAAACTTATGGGAGGAAATGCATAAAAGTTGCATAGCACAGGCAGGTATCAATGACTTGCTATTGGCATTACCAGAAGGAACAACCCAAATGATCACAGATCAATGTGATGATGCAGTCACCTATATTTCTCTTAGCATGGTAATAACTGAGTCTCTAGACCCGAGTATAAGCTCATCTGTAACCTTAGAGGTCCCTAGTTTCACACTGGGGTGGAAGTCCAAACCGTATTTTGCCAAAAAATAATCTTTACAAACATCTATTCAAGTTTAGGAGGGCATGGTGCTGGCTAGTACAGAGGTTATCCCTATTTATGACTAAATCACACTTAGATATATCCCTTTGGGTTTACAAAATGCTTATTTCTTCATTAGCCATGTGTAGAAGCAGGATGATGATTTTGTGGGTTTATATACATCTTGGATGACCCAACAGGTTGAACAATCTGCCACGATGACACATTTGTTAAGAATAAGAACCAGAACCCAAGTGTCTTGATTCCAGATCTGGCATCCAACTCAATTCCAATTGACAAAATTAATGTTAGGCAGTGAAGATGCAAAGATAAGATGAAAGTGTCTCTGACCTCAAGGAGCATGTAGACTACTTGGGGACATAATAGAAATACAGTTAAATAAACATAAGGTAATTAAAGAAAGGAGAGGGTACTAACCCCTTGGAGGAAAGATTTTGCACAGGAAATGGTACTTCAGCTGAGTTCTGAAGAAAGGTAAGTTATTTCAAGAGCCTGAGATGAGGAGGAAGGCATTTGAGGTATGAAAGAAAGTCTATGCCAAAGTATAGTGGTGAAAGACAGAATGCTAAGATCGGGGAACAACTGATAGGCCAGTTCAACTAGAGTGGACAGTGCAGGGAGGGAAATACTATGAAATAAGTCTGAGAAGGTCTGAGGGAGCCAAAGAGTGTGAATTTGTATCTTCTCCTCACAGTCGATAAGAAGCCCCTGAAAATATTCAAGCACGTGAGTGACTTGGGGAATTATTTTGGCAACTCAATGGAAAATAAATTGGAGAAGGGCAAGACTGAAATGAGGAAAATGAATGGAGAAGCCATGACACTAGTTTAGAAAACAGGTGATGGGGACCTGAACTAGGATAATAAAGAAAGGAATAAAGATGTGAAAGATGTGGCAAAGGTAGAATCAACAAGACTTGGCAACTGATGGGATATGGGCGGTGAAGGAGAAGGAAGAATGAATGACTGAGGTTGCTGAGTGGTGGTGCCCTCAACAGAAACAGGGAAGTTTGGAGGAGGAATAGGTTTTAGAGGAAAGATAATGAGTTGTGAGAGGGAAACTACTGCATCAGGAGGCAGACCATCACAGTTTTAGACACCTCTAATTGTTGAGCACAAGTGTTCCTTCTAAGGCAAACAGGATTAAGTGACTTGTCTAGGGTCACACACATCACAGATCCCGGGGTCATAAGTTTCTGAGGCCAGATTTGAACTTAGGTTTTCCTAACTCCAGGCCCAGAACTTTATCCACCAGGCCACCAAGCTGCTTCTCTCTCTCTCTCTCTTTCTCTCTCTCTCTCTCTCTCTAGATAGATAGATAGATAGATAGATAGGTAGATAGATAGATAGATGATAGATAGATAGATAGACAGATATAGATAGATATAGATATCTGTATGTATGTATACAATGTATGTACACATGTATGTATATATGTCTGTGTGTGTGCATATATAGTATATAATATGTGTGTGCATATAATATATAATATATATTTTATGTTGTGTATATATGTATATGTGTGTATGCATATGGTACAGATAAATTACCTAAGTAATATATATATACATATTACACACATATATGCATGCTTATGTATGTATAATCTACACATACATAGTTATATCTCTAAATAAATATGTGTATAGATATATTTGAAGGGGCATAATAGGAGTGAAGACACTGAACCCTTCTGTTGGTCACATTTAGCCCCTTGCTAAATAAAGGACGTTTGTGACCAACAGCTCCAGTGAGCTTCCTGTGTGGCCCCAGGAATGTCATATTGAAGATAAGTGGAAACAGTAAGGAAGCACTTGCCCACTCAGTAAGCTATCCAAGGGAAAAGAAGAAGCGGTTTCTGGACTCTTTATCACAATGCAGTGAATGCCATCTTTCCCTTGGACTTCTAAAGGAGGGGCAGTGAATGAGGGGATTTCTCTCCCCTCCCTGCCCTGGTAGTTATGGCAGGAATGTGCACCGTACTGTGAGAGTGTATGTTGGCTTAGACGGGAGCCTGGAATTGGATCTCAAATCCTTAGTAGCCACTTCTGTTTTGTTTTTTTACTGATCTTAGGACACCTAAGGACATTTCTGAGAAAAGGACATTTCCTGCCCTATCGGTAACATCCTGAGTTTGAGAGGTTGGGAGTTCTTGAGTTGGGGGCTGGTTGTCCCACAGGAGGGAATGTCTGCCACAGCTTTTTGGAGGAGAAGGTCACCATTGCCTGAAGAATTCTGTGGCTGAAAAGATGAAAAAGGCATGGCTGTCTGTCCAAGTGATCTAGGCTTTGTGTGTTGTTCAGATAGTACACATTCAAAGCATGTATTCAATGAATCTGAAATAATCTGTTAAGCAGTCCTATAAAGTTGTCTTTACCCTTTGGAAGAACACAATCAGCCATGGCTTTATGTTTTAAGTGTTTGTTAAAAATGCACTTATGAGTCTTCCATATTTTAATTGTGATTGTTGCGGTAGAGGCAGCTAGGTGGCACCATGGATAGAACGTTGGACCTAGAGTCAGAAAGGCAAGAGTTCAAACCAAACTTGGACATTTTATAGCTGCGTGACTCTGGGCACGTCACTTCACCTCTGCCTGTCTCGGTTTCCACATCTATAAAATGGGGACAGTAATAGCATCTATATCCTGAGGTTATTGCAAGGATATGATGGTATAATATTTGTAAAGATCTCTGCAAACCTTAGAGCACTATATAAATACTCTGAGTTTAAATGATTTATCCATGTTCGCACAGCCAGGATGTGCAGCCTGAGCCTAGGTCTTCCTGGCTTCAAGGCCAGTTCTCTCAGCTATGCAATGCTGCCTGTTGGAGTCATGACTTGGATTTCAATTAGTTGTAAAATTCTTGAAAAATAATATTAAGGAAAGTTTTGTAAACATTTGATAGGGCAATGTGTGCATGACCTCATTTCCTTTGTCTTGATGTGTGAGTCAGTGAGTGTGTGTGTGTGTGTGTGTGTGTGTGTGTGTGTGTGTGTGTGTGTGTGTATCAGGAGGATGATATGGATATGTTTAAGGGAAATTGTTATTTCTGCTTCTTGATATCTAGAGCTAAGTCAAAAGTAAAATCATAGAATCACATATTTAGAACTAGAAGAGAATATAGAGGCTAACTAATCTAACCAACTCCCTCCCCTTCCCATTATAAATGAGAAGACTGAGCCCCAGAAGCTTAAAATATTTTTAGTTACTTGTCCAGCAAGTTGGGTACACTTCCCTAGAAAAAAGTTGTTTTCTTTTGTCAAGTGTCTTAGAGCAAGCAGGGTTCTTAACCTAGAGTCCATGAGCATTTTTCTTTTTGGTAAATATTGATAATTGTATTTCTTTATACTTGATTTTCTTTGTAATTCAATGTATTTTACTTATGCATTTAAAAACATTATTCTGAGAAGGGTTCTGTAAGCTTTGGCAGATTAACAAAAGGATCCATGACATGAAAAAGGCTAAGAGTCCTTGTTTAGGGGATGAGGTCCATGGACTTGATTAAGCATCTATCACTATGTGGACAAAAATCTATGAAGCAAAACTGTTGGTAAGGAAAAAGTCAGATAGTTATAACCCAATGTCTACTTATTTTAATTGGAAAAAATATGAGATGTTCCTCAACCACCCAAATGAGTCACTCTTTTTTGCTCAAATACACTCAAATATGTAACTGTTAGCTAATATAGCTGTTAGCTGATAGTGTTGTTACGTATAACTGGTATAACTGTGATAATATATAACTGCTGGCTGGTAGCATTTGTCAAAAGGAGAAAAAGATAACAATGGCAGGGGAGGGGGATGAAGTCAAAGATGGCAGAACACAAGAACTATCCCACTCATCAATCTCCATAGGATTGTCAGCTTCTTTGTGTGATTTGGAAGCAGTTTTTACTGGTTCTGGAGATTTGTCATTCCTTGGGTATAGACTGTAGACTCAGTGACTGCTAAAGTATCTTTGCCAGATGTCATCTGGCTATAAAGGACATAGACTTACTGGTTCTTGAACTTTCCAAGCCACTTGTGGCTGCCCTTGAATTCCAATATCTTCACATCATCATCCCTTTCTGTATCCTCCCATGTATGTGTGTATGTGTGATGCCCACTGTATAGAGTAATTTGACTATAAAGGACACCAAGTAAACTATATGATGAAAAATAGGTACGAATTTACTATAGACTGTTAAAGCATAAAGCAAAGATTGATCGTGCATGTATTCCTATAGGAAGGGATAGGTTGGCTTACTATGTAACCTCAAACAATTTTATCTCATTTGTCTGGTTCTTAGTTTTCTCACCTATAAAAACAACAGGTCTGGATATGATAACTTCTGAAATCCCTCATTTTTTTCAAATCTTCTGTTCTTCTTGGGAAGTACTGATGCTTTACAGAATGACTGAAAGTGATAAGAAAACTACATGCTAGTTTCCTTATTGGCAAGAAAAATAAGGAACCATATAGAAGAGATAATATATGAGTAAACCATGGATCCAAACCACAATTGCATTTTTACGTAATTTGGGTTCAACATCGTGAGTATCTTACAGATCATTCTCTTTGGTTTGTACCCCTGTCTGGGATTTCTCATGAGAGCATCAGGGGATTTAACTCATGTATAGGTCTCTAAGGAAAATGATAAAAAGGCCCTCAACATTTATGAAAGCACTCAGGCTAATAATGTATGTAATTTAGGACAGGTTTTATATAACCAGACAAAAAACAGAAGGCAAAGACAACTCATACCATAAACAATCAAGACAGTGCTCCTTTCAGTAAGTTTTCACCATCCCCAAGGACTAAGGACTGAGGTGCCCCTATAAGAGGTAAATCTCAGGCTCACTAGAGAGTTGACCCTTCTCACTTCAGTGCTTCGCCATTTTCCCAAGGACATATACAAGGAAAGGAATGGAATAAGCATTTAAATAATACCTATTATGTGCCAGGCTCTGTGCCAAGCTTACAAATATTCTCTCTTTTGAGCCTCACAACAATCCTGAGAGATAATTGCTATTTAATGTTATAATGTTACAATTGAGAAAACTGAAACAAACCGAAGTAAAGTCCACACACTACCAAGGATGACACAGATAGTAAGGACTGCACCACTTAACTGCCTATCTAGTCACCCAGCCTTGTAGAATTAATCCAGTTACCCATTCACCCAAAGGGGACATCAGCTGGATCTGATAAATCGTTGATCTCTTCTCCTGCCCCCCAGACATATACAGTACTACATCCCAGGAACAGTGGTTTGCTTCTTTGCGTTATGGTTCTATCTTTTGTTACTCCTTGGCTCTGTCTTCTGCTTGCTCCTAGCAGCTCCTCCACTTGGTATGGGAACTTAGTGTTATCATGAGATTCTTTTTCTTTTTTCCAAGAGCTTTGGTCTACTTTTTTGGTTCCTATTGTTTAGAAACATTGGTCCTCAAATTCTTCTACTTTTCCAGGAACTCTTCTGTCCTTACTGCTGTCAAGTCCTCACACTCTGGGATCTTGACCCAATAGCTACTCATGGCTCTGTCACTCCCCTTGGCTGCTGCCATCTCTCAAACCAAATGGCTCCCTCTTACTTTGAGGCCAAAGGGCCTTGTAAATGCTCAGGTTTCTCTTCCAGAGAAGTGATCTTTGCCTGAAATCCATCTCTCAAGGGCATTTCTCTTTAGTAGTTTAATTTCAGTCTCTGTTTGCTCACCAAAATCCAAAGGTGGCCAAAATCCAAGGGTAAGGCTCAGTTGTCTAGATAGTAATGATTCAATTATCCTTAAGTGGTCGTTAATGAGGATGCTTCTACCTAGTATAGAGAAACATTTTTAAGGCTTTATCAATTAATGGCAAGGAAGACCCAGGACAATACCTGAGGACATATACTCCATAACATCTTAATTTTCTTCTCCCCGGTATACTGTACCCTGTTCAAAAGAATTATGATCATCAAAGAATTCACTTGATATCAATGTATCATTTAAGTTAAAGAGAAACTGAACTCTGTCCTATATGATAATAATAATAGCTAGAACTAGCATTTATACAGAACTTTTAGGCTGCAAAGCACTTTACAAATATTCTCATTATATCCTCACAACAACCCTGAGAGGTAGTTATTATTATTGCCCCTATTTTTCAGATGAGGAAACTGAGGCTGAAAGAGATTAAATAACTTATCTAGGACGACACAGCTAATAAGTGATTAAGGTAGAATTTGAACTCTGATCTTCCTGAAACTAAGTCCAGTGCTTTATTCACTGCTTCTCCTAGCTGCCTATGTTTTGAGTAATGGACTAGAATCTGATTTCTTTTCTTTTCTTTCTTTCCTTCTTTCTTTCTTTCCTTCTTTCTTTCTTTTTTCTTTCTCTTTCCTTTTCTTTCCTTCCTTCTTTCTTTCCTTCTTTCTTTGGTAGTATTTTATATTTTTTCCAATTACAAGTAAAGATAATTTTTAGCATTCATTTTTTATAAGATTTTGAATTTCAAATTTTTCTCCCACCCACTCCCCTTCTTGAAGACAGCAAACAATCTGACATAAGGTATACATATGAAATCATGTAGATAATTTCGACATTAGTCATGTTGTGATAGAAGAAACAGAACAAAAAAGAAAAGCTACAAAAAAAGTGAAAATAGTATACTTCAATCTGTATTCAGACTCCTCAGTTCTTTCTCTGGAGATAGGTAGCATTTTCCATCATGAGTCTTTTGGAATTGTCTTGGATCATTGTATTGTTAAGAAGAGCTAAGTTAATCACAGATGATCATTGTACAATGTTTCTGTTACTGTGCACAATGTTCTTCTGGTTCTGCTCACTTCATTTAGCATCAGTTCATGTAAGTCTTTCCCGGTTTTTCTGAAATCCACCTGCTCATAATTTCTTACAGCACAATAGTATTCCATTATATTCATAGACTGCAACTTGTTCAGCCCTTCTCCAGTTGATGGGCATTCCCTCAATTTCCAATTCTTTGTCACTCGAATATGATTTCTAATATCTAATTGCTAGTGCTTTAAGGTTTACACAGTGATTTACTTACCACAAAACTGTGAGGTAGGTAGTGCCAATATGACTACATCCCACTTACAGATGTGAAAACTGAGGTTCAGAAGGACAAATAATTTTTACAAAGTCTTTCATGCTATACTTGTGGGAAAGATGGAGAGATGTAGGTTAGATGATAGTGCAGTTAGGTGAATTTAGAACTGATTGAATGACTAGACCCAAAGAGCAGCCATTAATGGATTGACATCACCTTGGAGGCAGATCTCGTGATCTGTCCTTGGCCCTTGTAACACCAAAGTGATACCCATAGCAGCTGCGATGAATATACACGTGTCTCCATGGTTGGTTCACAAGCTGTAACAAACTCTCCTCCTCCAAGACAAAACCAAAGTAGTTATTTGGGACATTGCTATCAGGATGCCAGAAGGCAAGATTTAGTAAGGTACTCATCACCAATCCAGGGAGTGCTGACATTTCTCTCCATCAAACCTCCCTGCAAGCAAGTAACCCTAGGAAAGTTCTTCACTCTGCTTGTTCCTCTCTCTGCCTGCTTTTCTCTCTGCCCATACCTTTCCCTCCAAGCAATACAATATATACTGTTTCTAATCAAGAACTCCACACTTGACTGACTTAGTGCCAAGAGGCTTGGAAATCAGCACTTCATTGGGAAGGTGTGGGGATCCCTGTGGCCTAGAACCTATTTGGTTCTGGGCCAGAGCTCCAAGTAAGATCTGTTAATGGGCAAGGAAGATCCTGTATCCCATCAACATTACAGCCCTATGCTAGTCAACTTTTTTAAATCTAAGATTTGCATGAAGGAATTGATGGCTTAATTGATGAGTTTGCAAATGACATGAATCTGGAAGGAACAGATAACGTGTTTGATAACAGAGACAAGATTCAAAAAGGTCTAAGCAGGTTAAAATCATAGGCTAAATTGAGTAACAACATTTAGTTGACATAAATGTAAGGTTTCCATTTGGTTTTAAAGAGTCAATTTTACAAATATAGGATGTGGAAGATGTGAATAGATGATAGCTCATGTGAAAAAGATCTGAGGGTCTTAGGGACTGCAAGCTCAATATTCTCCAAGAGATCTCTCTTCTATCCTCCTTATCTCACAACACTTAGATTTTTTTCTACCACTATCTCCTCCTTCACTTCTCACATAAAGAGGTGGCCCATTTTCCTTGCCAAAGCCGATCTTTCTATATGCAATCCTGATCTCAGTCTCTCCCATATTCTCCAGTCATTTGCTCTCCACCTCTTCTCTTTTTTCTTCCTAATCTTCAATGTCTCCTTATCTACTAGCTCCTTTCCTGCTATCTACAAACATGCCTATTTCTCCCTCATCCTCAAAAAAAAAATCATTTAATTAGACCATCCTCTTCACCTATCATACCATATCTCTCCCTACCTTCTCAGATAAATTCCCTAAGAAGCTAAGTATTCACTGCTGTGCGGATACAACAACAGCAGTACAAGTAAACCGCAGGGTTAACGTGTGTGGCTTCACGTAAGATCAGACAGCAGAGTTAAAGGAGGCCTTCCAGCTGTTTGACCAAACACAGATGGAAAGATCTTACAGAGTCAGCCCTGGGCCAGAATCCTACCAACGCTGAGGTGCTCAAGGTCTTAGGGTAAAGGTGCTAGACTTTGAACACTATCTGCCAATGCTGCAGACCATAGCAAAGAATAAGGACCAGGGAACATACGAAGACTATGTAGAAGGGCATTGGGTGTTTAATAAGGAAAGGAATGGCACAGTCATGGGGGCTGGGTGAGAAGATGACAGAGCTTGAAGAAGCAGAAGGCATGAGGACAGCAACAATTTATCAACTATGAAGAGCTAGTGTGGTAAATGACTGAGAACAACTCCCTTTCCACAAAGAACTCCCTCACTTTCTCAATGTAAAAACAAGTCTCTTGCCCCTGAAGCAAGTAACTACATTTTCAGGGTTGTGTGTGTGTTTGTCCTTCATTGCTAAAGAAGACCATGCCATCAGAAAAATGATGACATGACTTGCACTTGACTTTGTTTTGAATGAGGGAGGGCTGTGCAGGTCACCAGCCTCACTTCTCCTCCAGAGCCATCTGAATCCAGTGACCAGATATTCATCAGGATGACTGGAGATAACCCAGGATGAGACAACTGGGGTTAAGAGACTTGCCCAAGGTCACACAACTAGTGAGTGTCAAGTGTCTGAGGTGAGATTTGAACTAGGTCCCCCTGACTCCTGCACTGGTGCTCTATCCACTGCACCACCTAGCTGCCTCACACTTTCAGGGTTACCAGCATGCTTACTTCCAGCACCCACCAGATGTCCTCTTTGGCCTATTAGCTCTCTGCTTTCACCAAATAAAAACTTGCTGCCTGCTCCTAAAATAAAAGAAAAAGGAAGGAAGGAAGGAGAAAGAAAGGAAAGAAAGAAAGAGAAAGAAAGAAGGAAAGAAAGAAAGAAGGAAAGAAAAAAAGGAAGGAAGAAAGAAAGTGAGAGAAAGAAAGAAAGAAAGAAAAAGAAAGGAAGGAAGGAAGGAAGAAAGAAAGAAAGAAAGGAAGGAAGGAAGGAAGGAAGGAAGGAAGGAAGGAAGGAAGAAAGAAAGAAAGAAAGAAAGAAAAAGGAAGAAAGGAAGGAAGAAAGGAAGGAAGGAAGGAAGGAAGAAAGAAAGAAAGAAAGAAAGAAAGAAAGAAAGAAAGAAAGAAAGAAAGAAAGAAAGAAAGAAAAAGGAAGAAAGGAAGGAAGAAAGGAAGGAAGGAAGAAAGAAAGAAAGAAAGAAAGAAAGAAAGAAAGAAAGAAAGAAAGAAAGAGAGAAAGAAAGAAAGAAAGAAAGAAAGAAAGAAAGAAAGAAAGAAAGAAAGAAAGAAAGGAAAGAAGCTATATGCATTTAGGGTTTCCATTTCTTTCTCCTCTTTATCTCTTTTAAATTCCCAGTAATCTTGCATCTGACCTCATTATTCAACAGAAAATGTTCTCTCCAAACTTGCCAGTAATCTCTTAAATGCTAAACCTAATGACCTTTTTCTCACTTCTCATCCTTCCTAGCAGCTCTGTATCACTTTCTCATTAACACTCTCTCCTTGCTAGGCTTTCATGATACTTCCCTTTTCTGGTCCTCCTCCTATCTGTCTGTTCATTCACTTTCAGTTTCTTTTGTTGTATCTTTATCTTTGTCATGTCCAGTAACCATGCTTATCTGTAAGACTATGTTTTAGCCTTCTTTCATTTTCCCTTTATATTATGCCACTTGGTGATCTCATCAGCTCCCATGGGTTCAATGATCATCTTTATGTAAATGATTCCCAAATATACACATATATAATATTCATATATATATATACACATATGTAGCATAGATACATACATACATAATATACATATGCACATAACAAAATACATATCTACCTACATAACAACATATGTATATATATGTATACATGCATACATATATCCAATCCTAGTCTCTACCAAGCTTTAGTTCCATATCACAGATTGCCTTTTGGACCTCTTGAACTAGATGTCTCTAAGGTAACAAGTTCAACATGAGCCTGAAACAAAATTCATTTTTTTCTCCCCAAACCCTCCCTTCTTCTGACAAGAGAACCACCATCCTCCCCATCTCCAATAGTTCATAATCATGGTGTCATCTTCAATTCCTCAGTTTCACTAACCCTACTACATATACAGTCAGTTACCACATCTTTTTATTTCTATCTTCCCAACATCTCTTCCCTATGTCTCCTTTTCTGACCTCACACTGCCCACACCTGTGCAGATCCTCATCACTTCTTGTCACCATTATTGCTTTCTAATTGGTTTCCCTACCTCAAGTCCCTCCGTATTCCAATCCATCCTCCCATCAGTTGCTAAAGTGATTTCCCTAAAGGTTAGGTCTGCCCACATCCCCTCCTCTGCACCTACACAATAAACTCCAGTGGTTTCCTGTTACTTCCAGGACCAAATATAAACTCCTCTGGCATTGAAAGCCCTCCACAATCTACCTTTTTAATCTTTTCACACTTTCTCTCCTTCAGCTACTCTCTGATCTCATTATTGTTCCTTGCATGTGACATTCCATCTCCTGGCCTCATGCTGCCATTCCAGGCTTTCTCCCATGCATGAAGTACTCCTCATTTCTCCCTGTTAGTTTCCCCAGCTTCCTTCAGTATTCAGTTCAAATCACACTTTCTGCTAGATAATCCCCTCTGGGATTATTGTCCATCTCCATATATTCCATTTCCATTTTGTATGTATACATACTATGATTTTCATATTGTCTCCCCGATTGGAATGCAGGCTCCCAAGCGCCAGGAATGTTTTGACCTTTCTGCGTAACTGTACTGTTTAGCATAATATCTGACACAGAGTAATCATTTAATAAATGTTTGATGACTGACCGGGGTTCACATCTTTGCTGTGACCTTTTCTAGATGTCCTAGGACAAGTCATCTTCTCTGTGGGACCATTTCCTCATCTATCAAATGAGGCAGCTGGGCAGATGACCTCTGGGGTTCTTTCATGCTCTAAATTTATCCTAACCATGATTTTATGATGATGAACTCAAACCTTGCCTCTGGCATGTCCTGAATGTGTAATGATGAGTACAGGACTTAACCCCTATCAAGTTGTGCTCTTATATCGGGTGCAAAAGCACATTAGAAGCTTGAGGGAGGATAGAATTAATTCCTTTATTAAAAACACATTTAGTAAACCCCTCCCTCCCAGGCAAAAGCAAGAAGCTCCTTAGGATTTCAGATGCTCCTTACGAGAGTGGTGGAACTGTCTTTATATACTCCTCTTTCAAAGGGTGCACAGCTGGGTCTCAGGTTAATTCACCTGGGGGCAAAATTAGCTCAAGCAACCCCAGATGTCTTCCACAATATCTTGGCTCACTATGTGTGGGAGTTCAGGGACTCTACTCAATCCAACCCAATTCCACTAACTCAGGGGTAGGGAATTTCCAACCTTGAGGCCACATGTGGCCAGGGGTCCTCAAGTACGGCCCTTGGACCAAATCCAAACTTCACAGAACAAAGTCCCTTAATAAAAGGACTTGTTCTGTAAACTTGGACTCGGTCAAAAGGCCACACCCAAGGACCTAGAAGGCCATATGTGGCCTTGAGGCTGCAGGTTCCTCACCCCTGCACCAACCTTGGCCCACAACATCTCAGAGCCCCAGTAAGTGTCTTCATCTGTAAAATGGGAATAATAATGCCTGTAATACCTATCTCACAAGACTGTTGCAAGGCTCAAATGTATTGAGCAAACTGCAAACTTTAGAGTACTACATACCAGTTATTATTATCTGTGCCTGTCACAGAGTTGGAACTTAATAGATGCTTGTTGAATGAATGAGGTTAGATATTATTGTGCTTTGCTATCCCCTGCCGCATGCTTCTCCAACCCTGGAATCAATCCAATACCTGTACCTGCATCAGGAAGTGAGTTAAAACTGGGGGATACCAGGTCATGAAATCATGAGATTTAGAACTAAAAAGGACCTTGGAGATCATCTAATCTGAGCCAGTCTCCCTTATCCCTCCCCACTCACTATATACATATATGTAGAGAGATAGATAGACAGACAGACAGACAGATAGATAGATGGATAGAGTGTGTTTGAATGTATGTGTGTGTGTGTGTGTGTGTGTGTGTGTGTGTGTGTAAATTTAGACGCAAAGATCATTTTGTTTGCACCAAAGTCACATTGTCTGCAGGCGACTAAGCCAGAATTTTAATCCCTACACCAAACCCACCTTTGTTTTCCCAATATCATACTTATTTTCTCCACTGGCTTTAATTTGAAATCATTCTAGGCAGTCTGTCCCTTCTAGGTCCTGCCTAATCTGGAGCAAAAGTGTCAAGTGGACTTTATGCAAACCCTCAACACTCTCAAGTGGGTAAGAACCAGGTTAAAATATAACTGAAATGTTTAACAAAATAAATAAAAATACAGTTAAATATCGATAACATCACATTTTAAAACAGTTAAATGTACAACCTGCAGGGACATTATGTATGGTTTAGTGCCAATTCCATTTCTATTTGAGTTTGGCATTAACTAGTCTAGAGAACTCCTGGAAATACAGACTAATTCTGAGGATCCTGCAAATGCTGAGCTATCTATCCTTTTCCCTTCCCTCGCCAGTCTGAATAACACAAAAAAAATTAAGTTTGTCAACTCAAAGGTCTGAGTGGGATTGGTAATTGGGAGAAACCAAATAAGATGGGAATAGGAGAAAGGTACTCTGTAAAGAGTGGTGAAAAACAATGAGAAAAGAGAACTCTGGAGGGGTTGATTCCCTTCCCCTCCCCCAAAATGGAACTTGAGGAGGGTATGGAATGATTGGAGTATGCTAAAAAATTGTCCCCAGGCTGGCTTGAGAAACTGATGGATTAGCTATGCTATGAAACCATGGTAACTGGCAGGAAGGTTGGACAGGGATGTGTGTGTGTGTGTGTGTGTGTGTGTGGCCATCAGAGGAGAGATGTTATCCCAAAGGAGTGACAGGGTGTTGCCAACTCTAAGAACAGACATATTGAAGAAGAAATCTCCACCAAAAGCAGATCTAATTTTCCAGACTACAAGGGACTCAGGGGATTTACTTGCATCCTTGGACTATAATGGTCCTTTTTTTCCATATTCCTTATTCCATAACATTCTTAATGTTCTCTTTATTCCATAACATTCTTAATATATACTTAAGAGTGGAGTCAGTGTCAGCATACCAGGAGAGATTGGGGTATTTGAGGTATTTAGTGCACCTCTGGTATGAGGGCTTGCTGAGTCCTTTTCAGAGTTGTTCATCCACCTTTGGCATCTACCTGTCACCAAACTCTTACTTGTAGCTAGCTCCAAGAAGCTGTAGCATGCTCAGTAGCCACACTCTGGTTAAAAACCATCTTAGTAGATAGACCAAACCAGGTTGAGGGTAACAGGCCTCATATGCATCAGTGAGTTAAGAGAATGGCTATCCCAAGCATGAAAAGACTTCTCCCAGCAGAATGGGCAGATGAAAACCAATGTGTTCCAGTGGTCATGAAGGCAACTGAAGCATGCACCATGAAATGGTGAGAGCTTGGCTAGACACAAAGCCACCAAGGTCATCCATTGCATCCTGGGCCATCACCAGTTGTCTTGACTTTTGTCGTGCCACTGGACTTTGTCAACTCTGGAAGAGAGAGCGAGGCTGATGATTTTGTGCAACTCTGCCTCACTTAAATACAATTCATGCACAAGTCAAGACATCACCCCATGGTGCCATTGGTCCCCTTCAAAAACTGAGAATAAGCAAGAACAACGATATTGAGATGATACAGTACAGTAGAGGGATATTATACAGACTGTGACTCAGGGTTTCTGTGAGGGAGCTATGAGACAAAAGAGGAAGAAAATCCCCCTAAAATGTACCTGAGCCATGATATCATATCATAAAATTAGAGATAGAAGGGACTTTAGAAATTATCTAGTCAAAGACCCCATTTTATAGATGAAGAAACTGTGAAGAAAAAAGAAAGTGACTTGACCATTGTCACTAAGGTGATAAATATATCAGGGATTCAAACACAAGTCCTCTCTCTCTGTTTCTCTGTCTCTATGTGTGTGCATGTCCCTCTGTGTGTCTCTGTGGGTCTCTGTCTCTGTCTCTGTCTCTCTCTGTGTCTTCAGTGAATGCACTACTCAGGAAGGGAAGGAGTGAGGTAAAGAAGGGAGCAGGATGGAATGAAATAGAGGACAGAGAGAAGAGAAAGGAAATAGACACATACGTAGAAGTTGGGGAAGGAGGAGTTTGCAAAGAGGAAAGCGAAAAGCAGAGAGGGGAGATAGTGAGTCTTAGAGACAAGGTTATAAAAGATTCTATGTAAAATGAAAGGCAACATGACTGATGAAATGAAGCATATTTCCTTACTTGGGTTCCTACCTCTATGTTCTACCCCCTCAAGGAGGCTAAGAGAGTATAAAGTGCAATACGAGAAACAGTGTGGTATATTGAAAAGGGTGCTGGACTTGAAGTCAGGGGATCTGAGTTCAAATCCTGAGTTCCTATTTACTGTGTCACATAAAAATAAAGCTCATGATTATATCATTTTCCTGAGCACCAATCTTGTAGAAGTCTCCAACGCAATTTGCTTTAACCATGAGGCTAAATAAAGCAAGGCTTTACTTTTACTTTTTCTTTGTATTCTAAGCACTTAGCACAGTGCCTGGAATGCAGTAGGCACTCGATAAGAACTTATTAACCCACTAACTGTAGGTAAGCTACTTGTCACCTTTAATTTCCTCATCTGCTGAGAGGTATTACAGCAAAATGACAAGAGGATTCTGCATTTGGAGTCAGAGAACCTGGATCCAAATCCCGACGCTGCCACTTACTACCTATGGGACCTTGGGAAAATCACTCAGCTTTTCTGAGTCTTCATTTCCTCTAATGTGAAATGAGAGGATTGAGTCTAGATAACATCTGCACTTCCTCCCAGCTTGAAATCTATGGTTGTATATGTCAATTGGGAGGAGGAGGATAACCTTCAATGGGTCCATTCAAATTTAAATCTCATGATCCACAATTCTACCTTGCTTCACCACCGGACTGCAGTCAAGGGAAAAGCAGAGACCTCACACCCATTCCCTAAAGTGGACAAGCACATGAGGGTCTTTCTTAATCAAATTCCCCCAGTTGTTAGTTCTTGATCCTTCTTTAAAATTTCTTTGTATCCCTCCAGTGGAATATTCGTTCCATAAGGGCAGGAACTACTTCTTTTTTTTCTTCCTTTTTTTTGTCTTTGCATTCTCAGCAAAGTTGCTTTCAATGTGAAAGTGAAATGAAAATAAAGTAGGCTGGGTCTAGTGGTAAAGGGGTAGTTCTGAGTTTTCATTTTTTTTCTAGTAGATTCTTATCTAAAGCCTCCTAGGAGTATGAACATCCATTTGTGTGCTATGTGAGAGACCTTAACCTTCAAACTTGCAAAGATTGTCTACCCCTTCTCTCCCTTCCTTCTTCAGTTCCAAGTCTAAAGACACTGGATGGTAACCAGAAGAGAATCTGATGCAGAGGACTGGCTGTTTTCCTTTTCAGAGGAGGCTTGTTCGACTCTGATGTGAGTATTATGTTGTTCGTGGAATTTGGTCTTTGAAACAGTGCTAATGACAAGCAGTTGAGATGATGGAAAAGAGGGGACTCAGGGGTCTCCTCCTGAAGAGATCTTGGGAGCTAAAATGAGTTCCAGTCATTTGGGATGATTTAAGTGGGGTCCGGGTGCTAGCTCTGGAACTAGATTAGATAGTTTCTTCTTGCCTCGAAATCTTAGGATTCTTCCTTCCTGTCCCTAAGACTATTGTTATCATTGGGAAGTTACAACTGAAACAATTCAACAACAACAAATAAATGGGCAGGAAATGTTCAGTCCAGGAAATTTGAACCACTTTCCAGAGCTCCTGTGAGAGAGATTTCTGAAGTCTAGCAGTCACAGATGTGTCTTTCCCTCTGTGGTATCTGCTTTCAATTACATTATTTTTGACATGCAGTACTGCTACTCTGGACTAAACTCTTCTTTTAAAAACCACATTGATATCTTTTGGTTTTGCACTACTTTTTCTTTTTCTAATATATTCTCCTTCCTTACCCTCCCATAGATTCTGTATAGCAAAGAATTACACTTCAGTAAAACTAACCAACACATCAGCTAAGTCCAAGAGTATATGCAGAGTTCCACACCTGTAGTCCCCCACCTCTACAAAGAAAGGAGTGAGGTACATTTGCATATTTCTTCTTCAGAACCAACTTTGATCACTGTAATTAGGTGGCATTCAGTTTCTTTTTGGCATTCCTTTTTTTACCATTTACATTATTATTATCATTGTGTATAATCCCTGGTTCTGGAATTAGCTCTTCCTCTTTATAGAAGTGTTGGATGAAAGTATTATTTTATGGGAGTTCACAAGGCTATCAGATGACAGCAGCATTACTGAAAGTAGACAGGAGCCTTTTACTTCTAGTTTAATTGTGCAAAGAGAGGTTAGCCGGATTAAAAGAAAGCTGAAAATAAGTAATAAACCCATATTTGTTGAACATCTGCTCTGTGTCCAGTATTTCCCTAGATATTGTGATGAGAACAGAAATGAATTAGACAATACTCTCCTTATTCTGGGACAATATGTTTAGGGAACATAAAATATACCTCATCCCCTCCCACCCCACTTTATTTTGAAGATAATTACAAAGCAACATACTTCAGTGAGTATTGTGGCATAGTGGCTAGAGAATAATGACTCCTTTGACTCTTACTGGCTGTAAGATCCTGGGTAAGTTACTTAACCTCTTCGTGCCCCCAGGTATCTCTCTGAAACTCTAGGTCACAGAGGTGGTGTTGATCTGCATTAGTAAAGGCAGCTCCTCACCAGGAATTCCCTACATGAGTAAAATTACAGGTTTAGTTTGAGAAAGAAAGAAGGAAAAGAAGGAAGGTAGGAAGAGAGGAAGGAGAGAAAGTGAGAGAAAGAAAAAAGAAACAGCAAGGAAGGAAACAAAAAAGGAAGGGGAGAAAGAAGATGAGAGAAAGGAAGGAAGGAGGAAAAAAGGAAGGAAGGAAAGAAAGAAAGAAAAGGGAAGGAAGAAGGACTCCTTTAAATAACCTGTGATGTTGCTGGCCTGGCCACTACACCTTAGCTCAGAGTTTCAGCAGTTGCCAAAACATTTCATAGCCAGGTCGACAACCAGTTGGTAATGAGCCTCTCCAATCTTACTTAGACTGATTCTCAAACAAGAACCAGTGTTATGGATGGGCCTAGAGACCCAAAGTCTTTCCAGCTTGTTAGGACCTGCCAGAAACTGCCTTTCATGAACAGAAGCTTTGAGAACACAGTCACTTCCACTTCATGCTGACTTTTCTAAATACAAAGTAATCAGATACAAAGTGAATAGGAGACAACATAGTGTAGTGAAAAGAGGGCTGGATCTGGAATGAGAAGACTTGAATTTAAATTTCAGGGTAAGTCATTTCTCTCTGAGGCCTCAGTTTCTTCATTTTTAAGATAAAGAAATGAAATGTATTTATTTTAAAGGAAGGAAAAATATTGGAAGTTGGACTAAATGGCTTCCAAGTATCCTTCATGCTCTAAAGTCTGTTATCTCATGAGCATTAACTGTAGAGTCAGAAGGCCTGGGTTCAAATTCTGATTGTTATATTTACTACTAGTATCTTTGTGATGTACTAATCTAGTGATTTGTTGTCTCTGAAACTCAATTTCCTCATTTGTAAAATGAGTACAGTATGTCACGTTGCTGTTGCTGAGTCATGTTTCACTCTTTGTGATCTTTGTGATTTGGGGTTTTCTTGGCAAAGATACTGGAGTGATTTTGCTATTTCCTTCTCCAGATTATCTTACAGATAAGGAAATGAGGCAAACAGGGTTAAGTGACTTGTCCAGGGTCACACAGCTAGTAAGTGTCTGAGGTTAGATTTAAACTCAGGAACATGAGTCTTCCTGACTCTAGGCCCAGCACTCTATCCACTATCTGCCCTGTACATCAGATTGGATGGTCCCTAAATCCCAAGAATATATAAATGTGGAAGTAATATGGAATAAAAGGATGATCAATCAGAACTTAGCAAGGTTAATCTGGAAACCTTTCCTGGAGAAGAGGAGTCTTGAGGAACTGATGGGCACAGATTGTAAAAGAACATTTGAGAGACAAGGACAGGAGTTAGAAAGTCATGCATTGGGGAAAGCAGTGTTTTTTCTAATGTATTTTGATGAACTGATAGTTTCGCATTAAAAATAAAAAGTTTTCTATGGAGCATGCAGGGTCTGTGTCAATTTTAGGAGAGAAGGGTATTTAGAATACCTCAAGAATACCTTTAATGTTAGCTACCTAGGCACCATCCTAGGGACACAGAATGGGGCATAGGATGTCATGTCTCACTTTGGACTTCCATTAAAGAGCTAGCAAGATATATGGAGAAGAGTGCTAGATTTAGAGTCAGAAGACTAGGGTCCCAATTTCCCCTCGACTATTTGTGTGACAGTGGGTAAAAGTCACTTATCCTTTAGGAACCTCAATTACTTACTTTATCTATAAAATGGAGATGATACTGGCACTGCCTTTTCCCCAGAATCAATCAAGAAAAGCATTTTGTCAAACAAAGTTCTAGGTAAAGGTGAATTGATTTTAGTATTATTGCGATTACTGTCATTCCTGTTCTCACCATCACAAGTACCTCATGCCCAGCCTAGTTCAAATACCTCCTAACTGGGTTGGCTCCAGGCTTCCAGTCTCTTCTTGCCTCAAACCATTTTTTTATCCTGACACCAGACTCATCTTTCTGAAATATCATTTTCATCCAGGAGGTAGGTTGGAATACGTCTTAGATCTCGGCCTCAGTTCCCTCATCAATAAAATTAAGTGGTTGAACTAGGTCAGGGGTGAGGGACCTGTAGCCCTGAGGCCTCAAATCCAAACTTAATAGAACAAATCCTGGATTCAGTCAAAAGGTCATACTTGAGGACCTAGAAGGCCATATGTGGCCTCAAGGCCACAGGTTCCCCACCCCTGGCCTAGGAATTTATTCATCAACCTTATGGCTACCCAGACAGGGGTCTCTAAGGCTACTATTCCCTTATATGAATTATCTTCCCCTTTATATTATAATATATACACCTTGAGAGCAAAAATTTGTCTTATTTTCTATTACTATATCCCCAAAGGCAAAGTGATTGCCAAGGAGTGCCTAAAGTTTGAAACACATTTTGGTCTATCAAAAAAAAATGGGAACCCAAAACACAAGATGAAAACCATTGATGGGGGTAACAAGACTGTGGATTTTTTCATTTATTTATTGTTCATTCATGATAACATTTTAAATAGAAATTGTAAAGTTCTGCACTTGGCTTAAAAAAATCAACTGCAGAAATGATGAGCAGGTGAAATTCAGAAAAACGTGAAAAGATTTACATGAACTGATACTGCAGAAAGTGAGCAAAACTGGGAGAACACTATACACAGCAACAGCAAAACTGTTCAATGTCTAATGTTGATAGACTTGGGTCTAATCAGCAATTCAAGGATCTAAGACAATTCCAAAAGACTTATGATAGTGCCTGCTATCTACATCCAGAGAAATAACTATGGAGTCTAAATGTAGATTGAAACATACTATTTTCACTTTTGGGGGGTTGTTTTTTTGTGTGTGGCTTTTCCCTTTTACTCTGGTTCTTTTTTCATAACATGACTAATGTGGAAATGTTTACATGATTGCACACACATAATCTATATCAGATTGCTTGCCATCTTGGGGAGAATGAACAGGAAGAAGGGAGTTAAAAAAAAATGAAACTCAAAATCTTATCAAAAATGAATGTTGAAAACTATCTTTATATGTAATTGGAAAAAATAAAATACCATTTACCAAATAAATAAGATCAACTTCACAATGACAGGATGTATGTGTGCACATGTAA
Source organism: Notamacropus eugenii (assembly GCF_028372415.1). Lineage (NCBI taxonomy): Eukaryota > Metazoa > Chordata > Mammalia > Diprotodontia > Macropodidae > Notamacropus > Notamacropus eugenii. The sequence goes on along the minus strand of NC_092872.1, from coordinate 39,169,961 downwards.
GTGATTTGGTAATAGTTTAAAAGAAAAGACATAAAGGACAGGGGTGGCCTTGGCAGAGAAGTAGAAAAACAGCAAAGGTAGTAGTGATTTAGGGCAGCTAGGTGGCACAGTGGACAGAGCACCAAGCCCGGAGTCAGGAAGACTCAATCTCCTGAGTTCAAGTTCAGCCTCAGATACTTAACTCACTGTGTGACCCTAGGCAAGTCACTTAATCTTATTTACCTCAGTTTCCTCATGTGAAAAATAAATTGAAGAAGGATATGGCAAATCACTCCAGTATCTTTGCCAAGAAAACCCCAAATAAGGTCACAGAGAGTGAGACACAACAAAGTGACTAAAAAACAACAAGAAAATCAGTGTCTTACTCAACCTAAACAGCCAGCCTGTCCTTGGTGGCTAAAACATTTGTTTCCCTTGACCTGAAAATGCCACAATCTATCAACAGTTGAGACAGGAACAAATTAAGATTCCTAACAATATTTCTTCTCTTGTTGGTCAGATTTTTTTTGTATTTGTGCCATCTACCCATCAAAATAATTTATGGAGCAAAAATGCAGAATACATTTCTCCATCTGGTAACATAGTCTTTTATTCATGTGAAAAATCAAGCAGTATCAGAATTTGGTCTAATAGTTCAATACATAAAAACCAAAGGCCATCTTTTTAGTAATGGGACAGATAAAGTCCAAAAAGCAGAAATGGAAGCCAAATGAAATCAGTTGGTAATATGCTATTGACAGCAGAGTTGTTTTTACGATGATGTAATGAAGTTAATATAAGGGAGAACATTCTCTCTAAATATGAGTTGCCTTATCTTTGGAGTCTGAAACGCATTTTGGCCTATTAAAAACAATGGGCAGTCAAAATGCAAGATGAAAGCCATTGATGGGGGTAACAAGACTGGGGATGAGATCTTGGAAGCTAGAAACTATTATTCTTTCTCAGAACCCTTATTTCTTCTTCTCAAGGACTTGGGAACCTTTATTGCTTCAATAAACATCCAAATGAATTTGATACCTTAGTATTTAGTTATCACCTTATAATCCTTACCACTCAGTTGACCAATGATGAGTTTTCTGAAACAGTGAAAAATCATGGCAACCACTTTGCTCTCTATTGAAGAAGTGAACAGAACTACTTTGAAAACTGTGGGAAAGACATGCCCCTCAGATTGGCACAGAGATTTGTTCAATTAGATACTTCAAGAAAAAAATCTAACTATTGAATAATTTTGATTTTATGATTGTAACAGTATCAGAATTTTTAAATGGAACACAAGTTTTAGAAACATCCAATTGTGTAAGGGGTGCAATGGATAAGAGTTTCACTCCTAAAGTCAAGAAGATGAATCTTTCTGAGTTCAAATCTGACCTCAGACACTTACTAGCTACGTGACCTTGGGTAAGTCAATTGGCCCTGTTTTCCTAAGTTTCCTCATCTGTAAAACAAACTGGAAAAGGAAATGGTAAACCACTCCAATATCTTTGCCAAGAAAACCCCAAATGAAGTCTTCTTTCAGAAGACTGAAAAACAGCTGAACAACAAAGAAAAATGAATATGTTGGATCAGTGGATTAGAAGGCCTTTGAGGTCCTTTCCAACTCTAGATCCAGGAGCCAAGGATTCTCCCTATTAAAAAGATTTAAAATGGAAAGCATCTTTTACTCTAATAGAGTTCAACCATTTCATTTTACAGGTCAGGAAACTAAGGCCCAGGGCACTTGTGGGTGACTTGACCAACATCACAGAGGCAGTATCAGAATGGAGATTTAAATACGGACCCAAATTTACTCAGACAAAGGAGGAAGAGGTTCGATTTCTATGTTCTTTACAACTCTGGCATCCTCCAAGATGAAGTGTTAAAACCAAATTCAAAATAGCTAGCTCTCAATTACTCAGGGCCAGAGTATCCGAACTTATCCCACCTCCTGTTTCACGTAGAAGAGGAATTAGACTTCTTCTTTTGGGGGACGGAAATGGGACCAATAGGTGGAAGTTACAGGGAGACCAATTTTAGTTCAACACTAATAGAAACTTCCAAATAATTCAAACTGTCCCAGAATGAGTGCATTAGAAAGTAGTGAGTTCTCCATCAGGGGAGGTCTCCAAACAAAGATTGTATCATGACTTGAGGATGTGGTAGAGGTTTCATTTTGAGGGATGGGAAGCGGAGGTTGGGCTAGAAGATTTCTGAGATGCTAAGATTCTGTATTCTTCTCATACTCATCCGTCAGGCCACACAACATTAAAAAGAAAACCAAAGAAAATCACTTAGAGAGCTTGATTGAGCTCATTTGTAGGTCAAAGAGTCATGAAATACTCATGAATGTTCCTGGGTATCAACTGACCTGAATGTTTACTGGTGAGGAGATAGGTGCTTCCCCTCTTTCCTATAATTATTTGTACTTAAAATTCTTTGAAATGGTTAAAGAAGGTTTTTTCCTTTCTTCAAAGATAGTAGGAAAAGGGAGAATTTGGAAACCTATGTCCCTTTGCATGAAGAGAAAGATTCACAAAATCAGACTCTCAGAATCTCAGAGATGGAATTAACCATAGAGATAAGCTATTTCAGATCACCTCCAAGCAGGAATCCTTGTGATAACAGACCTGACAAATGACTGTCCAACCTCGGCTCAAAAACTTCCAGTGCTGGAGAACTTGCTGTCTCCCAAGGCATCCCTTTCCACTCTTGGACAGCTTGAATGGTTAAAAAGTGTTTCCTTATATGAAGCTTAAATCTACCATTTTGCAACTTCCACAGTGAATGGATCTGACCTCTAGAGTAAAAAAAGAACACATTTAACCCTTCTTCTACATGACATCACTTCAAAAACTTAAAGAAAATGCATAAGCAGCATTTAATATAATTCACTCACTTTAAAGATGAGGAAACAGACCAAGAGGAGGGAAGTCACTTGTCCAGAGTTAAGGTAGTGGGAGAATGGGACTAAAACCTGGGTCTTAACCCCAGTAAATTGCTGCCTCCAGTGTGAAGAATTCTGGGAGGAATAATTGTGGTTTATTCATTCTCAAAGAGGACCAATGACATCAGTAGGGTGATGTCTTGAGTTGCAAGTGAATTGGATTTAAGTGAGGCAGGGCTGTGCAAAGTCATCAACCTCACTCTCTGGAAGGAGGAAAGGATGAAGACGATGATACCAAATTGATCAGGTGTGTAACCCCTGAGCTTTTTTAAGTGGAACAGAGAGCCATTCAGGGACTAAAAGATGTCTCTAGGAGTTGAACACTGGTAGCAATCACACATGATGGCATATTTCTTCTGTCCTATCCTCTTATCATCACCTATCAAAATCTTACCCATCTTTTTTGGGGATCTCCCATCACTGGTGGTCTTCAAGAAAAGGCTGGTTAACCATTTATCAGGAATTTTGTAGAGGCAACTTCTATTTTTGGTATGGGTTAAATCCAGTGGTATGTTTAACTGGCTCTCTGAAGAGGAAAAAAAACTGCTTTGGCACACTTTTAAGTTTAATCTTCATTATTTTAACACTTTCTCCATCACTTTCTTAAGTCTGGAAAACAACAAAACAAGATATCAAGCCCTGATTTGTAATACTTGGCTGATGTCTGAAGTGTAACTACTCCCAATGAAAATTTAACAATTAGCTCTTGAGCTCCCATTTCAGCAGGATCTCACAACCCCAGATGGATACTTCTTAAGTCCCATCCAGTTCTGAGACTCCACAATTCTATCTATTTTATGATGCTTTCTTTGCTGCCCTCAAACTAGATATGTTCTTTTCCCACCAAACTCCATATCATTATCTTTGTCTGGTACGTTGTAGGTTCTTGATGAATGCATGTTAATTAATGGACTGAATGATTTGTCACATTCTTTGGAACTGTAAATAAATACATTATATTTATTGCATAACTACTAACATATGCACCTGTTGTCTGTGTCACCCCTCTCCCATAGAAGGTAAGCTCCTTGAGAGCTTGTTTAATTTTTATTTTTGCTTCCAGCGCCCAGCACCATGCCTGGCAGAGGATAAGTGTTTAACAAGTGTTTGTTAATTGATAACCATATCCTGCCAAAAATTGGAGTTATGGGTCTATCGGATCCAGTCTAATGCAGAATGAACTCATGGAATTTGTCTTTTTGTCCCTGGAAGGACCTACCCTACAATAAGTAATTATTGCATTGAATGGATTTGAAGTTGGAAAACTAAATCTTTCCAGAGAAATCAGGAAAACTTCTGAAATTTCTATAGATAGGTTTGTGAGCAAAAAACCCCCAAAACAGAAGAGGAAAACTTTTCCAGGTAAAAGTTTACAAGAGAGTCAGAAACCACAGGCTCCACAGTAATTCATATATCAAAAACTACAGAATTTCACTTCTTTCTCTAGGCTTTCTAATTTCCCTTTCTTTATACTGTTGTATCTGTGAGCAAATGGTGTGAGAGAATCAGTGTCCTCAAGCACCCATTTCTTGCCATCTATATCATCTGTTCCCTTTCAATCTGGCAAATCTTCAGGAAAATACAGTCTTCATGAAAGCCAATGCATGAAATAAATGCTGGGGTGAAGATACAGAGGTATTTGCAATAACCAAGACACAATTTCATGCAAGTTGTGCCCAAGAAAATGTCTGAGAAAAAAACAAATAGAAACAAACAACTGCACACATTGATGACACGCAAAGGTCCACAAAGTAGTTTTCTTCCCAATAACTCTGTGACGTAAGCACTACAAATGTTATCTCCACTTTACAGATGGGAAACTGAGGTTCAGAAAGGTGAAGGGTTCTTGCACAGAGTTCACTCAGTAAACATTAGGAATAGGGTTTGAACTCAATTCTCTTTTTTCTAAATTTAGAGCTCGCTGAGAGAAAATAGTGAGTGGTTTTATAAGTAAGCTACTGTGCCTTATAAGTACTGACACCACAAGTGAGTTCATACAATGGGGAAGACAATATGTAAATATCTAGGTTCATACAAGATATATAGAACAGATAGAAGGAAATGGACCATAGGGGTCATGTTAGGAGACTGTTGTGTTTTCAATTAATTCATTAATTTGTTTATTAACAATTCTCTTCATTAATTGTGTAATTTGTTATTGCAATCTGAGATTAATGTGTTTGGGGGGAGGAAAATTGGAATGGGCTCCCTGAATTTCTGAAATTTGTCATGTTTATATTTTCAATCCTGGATTTAGGAATATAAGGAAAGTAATCGAGATCAATATTCTGTCTCAGACAAAAGCAGCATTTTATATATATATGTGTGTGTGTGTGTGTGTGTGTGTGTGTGTATAATATATGTGTATACACAAGCATACATACATATATGTAAGTACACACACAGAGCATTCAGAATCAGTCAGGTGTCATAATGGATAGCACACCAGGCATGGAGTCAGGAAGATCCAAGTTCAAATCCTAACTCAGAAATTTACTAGTTGCATGACCTTGGGGAAGATATATAATTTCTTAGAGCTTTGATTGCCCCATCCATAAAATGGGGATAATGATTATACCTCTTCTTATGGGGTTGTTGAGAAGACTAAATAAAAAAATACATAAATCACTTTGCAAACTCTAAAGGATAGAAATATTAGCTATTATTATTATTCAGAACTACAAAGGATAGTAGAAGTTGTCTAGCCTGTTGTCTGGTTGTATCTGACTCTTTGTGACACCGTTTGGGCTTTTCTTGACAGAGATGCTAGGGTGGTTTGCCATTTCCTTCTCCAGCTCATTTTTCAGATGAAGACACTGAGGCAAACAGTGTTCAGTGACTTGCTCAAGGCCACACAGTTAATGAATGTGTGACTCCAGGCTCCAGGTTCAATCCTCTTTATGACCTAGCTGCCCAGTGGCACAGTGGAAAGAGTCTAGACTAGTGGTTTCAAATTCAAATGCAAATAGATCCTTCCCTTCAGCACAATCTTTAGAAAACCACAAATTAGCATTATCTATGTTTTATGGTATTTTTATTTTTTTTCATTCAACATTTCCTAATTGCATTTTAATCTGGTTCTGGCAGCACTTGGGAGGCTGATTATTTTGACACCACTAATTTAGCCCAATTTCATTATTTTATAGAAAATTGGTATATTACACTGACATCCCACAAAGCAGTTCTTAGAGCCTCATAAGTATACTCAGTCCTCAAAAATTTATCCAGAATTCCTGTCTTTCCTCTGCACTTCATGCCACCTCTACCTAAAAATTTCTAATAGCAGGGAGGTCTCTCACTACCACGTATAATTGCTCATTTCACTTACAAAGATCTCTAATTGTTAGAGGGTTTAAAAAAAATACTGAACCCAAATCTGCCTTCTGTTTGTGTTCCTATTATACATACAGGTTCTACCAAGAGCCAGTGCTGCTCCTGATTATCCAGGAAGCTTGTTCAATTCCAAGCCAGTTTGCCTAGAAATGGCACTAAACACTGTAGACTAGAAAGTAAGAAAAATGGGGAAAAGGTGGTCAGCTCAGGCTAAAGATTTGTAGGGAGACCACCTCATTGAGTGAAATCCTAGGAAGGCACTGAATTCAGGCTCTGCCACTTAAAGCCTTTAAGACTTTAAGCAAGTCACTTCCCCTGTTCAAGCCTCAGTTTCCTCATGAGTAAAATGTGGGATTAGGGTTAGATGATCTCTTAGGGCCAGTCCAGCTCAACATCTATCTTTGTCTGAGTTGATTGGTTGTTGTCCTTCGTCTTCAAAAAGGACCAGAATGACATCACCACGATAAAGTGAAATTTCAGTGTGTCTGACTGTGGTTGATCACACCAATACAAGTTCCGAATGCTCTACCACAGGTTGGGCACAGATACTATGTATGAATATTTTTGGTGGCTACCCCAAATTTGCGCATCCTCCGTTTACTTTGTGCTGTCTCAATTCTGCTTTGCTCAAAAAGCACAGCACGCTTTCTGATGTGGGCACGCCATGCTGAACAATTCTGTACCAGTATCTCCCATGTTGCATAGTCAAATCCAAAGCTCTTGAGAGAGACCTCAAGAGTGTCCTTGTATCCTTCCTTCTGGCCACCATGTGATGCCTGCCTCATGAAAGTTCTCCATAAAATAGTCTTTTTGGCAAGCGTACATTTAGCAGTTGAATGGTGTGGCCAGACCATCGGAGTTGTGCTCTCTGGAGCATAGTTTGAATGCTTGGCAGTTCAGCTCAAGCAAGGACTTCAGTGTCTGAGCATGAGCTATACAGATGTCTGATTATGGCAGATCTCTTATTTAATAATAACATTAACTAGAATTTATGCAAGACTTTAAGGTTTGCAAAGGATTTTACAAATTTTATCTCTTTTAACTTCACAACAACCCTAGAAGGTAGGTATTATTATTATCCTTATTTTTACAGATGAGGAAAATGAGGCAAACAGAGATTACATGTCCAGGATCACATAGTTAGCAAGTGTCTGAGACTAGTAACAAACATTTACTAAGCTAGTACCATGTGCAGAACATGGTATGGGCCAGGAGGAGATGAAAAATTTAGACCATAAAGCATACATCCCCTGTTGTCACAGAGCTTATAGTCTAGGAGGACACTAAGACATGAACTGAGGTAACAATGATGGACAAAATTATTACATGTTACAAGGTTAAGGTACAAACAAAGCATTGTAGGAATGGTCTACTGACAAAGATTGCTCAGAAGTAGGAAGTTTCACCAATAGTTAAATTGGTTCCTATTTTTACTTTCTGGTCCTGGAGACAGTGAAGCCTTGGCATCAATACTGGGTGCATGGGATTAGAGGGGCGAAGCTAGGATGCTCAAGAATGCCAGCAAAAATTAGGAAGGGCAAATCAGCAAGAGCAAACAATTCAGGTGGAAAGTCCCTGCTTGACCAGCTGAAAAAGGGAAGAAAGGGAAGTCACAGGAGGCAGTGAGATGAGCTACCAGATTTGTGTCTACATCCAGCGTAGTTGCAGCATTGCAACTTCAGTCTGCAAAGGGAAGGTTGCCAAACCCTGGAAAAATAAGGCAGGCGTTGTCTGCTGTAGATCCTGTTTTGAGTATGCCCCTTAAGGACTGTCTGCCTCCCTGCTTACCACTAGACTCTCGTATCTATCTTCGTTTTTCAGGGCTGACCCTAGGCAAAAATTGTGAAGTTCATTACAGTGGAGTCTGTTCTCTACTTCCCTTTTTCCTTCCCTTTCATTTTATTTCTTTTCCTACTCCTTCACCCAAAAATCCTTGATAAAATTAGAAGGCTAGACTAGAATCAGGGGGTTTAACCTGGGTTCCATGAACTATTGTTTTCATTTTTTAAGAGGCAATAGGAGATAAGTGACTTGCCTAGAGTCACACAGCCAGTTTTGGGGCCAGATTTGAACTTAGGTCCTCCTGACTCCAGGGCCAGTGTTCTATCCACTCTACCCACTACCTAGCTGCCCTACTTCCATGAACTTTTAAAAAAATATTTTGATTACTATATTTCAATGTAATTGATTTCTTTTGTAGTCCTAATTATTTTACTTTACATACTTTACATACTTTACATACATACATTTTACTTCACATACTTCATATGCATTAAAATTTTTTTAAAATTGTACTATATGTGCATTTATTCTGAGAAAGATTCACCAGACTGACAAAGGGTCCAGAACACACACACACACACACACACACACACACACACACAAAGATTAAGAACCCCTGAATGACTAAATGATCTTTCTTGCTCTAAATCTCATCCTATGACTCAACCTCCCTTTAGGTACCCAGTACCCTTTTGCTCTTTCCTTCTCCAGGATTGTTATTGTTATGAGAATCAAATGTGATAATAAAGGACAAAACATTCTGCAAACCCTAAAATGTTGTATAAATGTCAGTTCTTATTATGATGACTGTTAAAATCTGCTCTTTGGAAAGGATGTGATGGACTGATTCAAATTCATCTGAAAAGGGCTTTTTGATGCCCAAAGGCAGTTGTATTTAATGGGACAAAATTCCCGTTGCTTTTGAGCCAAAGCAGTGAAACTCTAGTTGCATAAATTTATGGCATCAGTAAACAGGATAAGCGAGTTGTTTTCCATGAATCCTGAAACCACCAAATGTGGGGGCTAGCCCTGACCGTTTATTTTTGTTTTTTCTAAGTTTATTCAAAATAATTATATTTTTAAAATTAAGAGAGTCAGGGGAAGGAGAAGAAAGTATAATAATTCTAAAGAAAAGGAGGAATAATTAATTTCCTTTCTTCATTATTGGAAGGGACCTTAGAAGTAATCAAGTTCACCCCCCTCACTTGACTGATAAATGAAACTGAGGGCTTAAGTGACTTGCCCAAGCTCACATAAGTTGTCAGTAGCAGAACTGGAATTCCAACTGAAGTTTTTCAAATTTTGACTTTTGTTTCAGGACCTTCTCCCAAAATCATAATGAGCATTTATCCCACAAAACGCCCACCAGAGTGAGCAGCATGATAGACACTTTCCATTTCCCCCCCTTTATATTCTGGGTTACATTGTGAATTTCAAGTCTTCCTCTCTCCCCCAACTTTCATTAAAGAAGGTCAACATTTGATAAAGACTATATATAGAGATATAGACAGATAAATAGATAGACAGACAGACAGATAGATAGATAGCAAGAAATACATAGATAGATATAGATATAGAGAGGAGTGTGTGTGTGTGTGTATGTGTGTATGTGTGTGTGTGTAACCATACAATACATAATTCCATATATCAGTTCTTTCTCTGGGAGTAGATAGCATCTTCCTTATAAGTCCTTCATAGTTCATATGAATGATCATATTACTCAGAATAGTTGAGTTATTTTGTTATTCTTTAAACAATATTGCTGTTACTGTATACAGTGTTCTCTTGGTTCTGTTGTTTCACTCTACAGTATTTCATACAAGTCTTTCCATGTTTTCCTAAAAGCAACCTGTTTGTCATTTTTATAGCACAGTAGCATGCCTTCATAATCATGTATCACAACTTATTCAGTCACTCTCCAATTGATAGACATCTTCTCAATTTCCAATTATTTGCCACCACAAAGAGAATTGCTATAAATATTTTAGAACATATAGGCTCTTTTCCTTTTTCCTGATCACCATGAGAAACAGACCTAATAGTGATCATTCTGGGTATAATTCCATATTGCTCTCCAAAATAGTTGAATCAATTCACAATTCCACCAATAGAATATTTGTGTCTCAGGTTTTCCACATACCCTTCAGCATTTGTAATTTGCTCTCTTCCATCATTTCAGCCAATCTGATGGGTGTGAAGTGATACTTAATTATTAGTTGTTTTAATTTACATTTCTCTAATCAATAATAATTTAGAGCATTTTTCATATGACTGTAGATAGCTTTGACTTTTTCTTCCAAAAACTGCTTATTCATATCCTTTGATCTTTTATCACTTGGGGAATGACTTGGGGAATTTGAGATGTGAGGCCTTTATCCGTGAAACTAGCTACACATTTTCCCCCCTCAATTTTCTACTTTCCTTCTAAACTTGTCTACATTGGTTTTATACATTTGTATAAAGCCTTTTTAATTTAATGTAATAAAAATTATTCATTTTGCATCCCACCACAATGCAATCTCTTGTTTATTCATAAATTCTTCTCTTATCCATAAATTTGATAGGCAATATGTCCCATGCCCTTCTAATTTATTTATAATATCTCCCTTTATGTCTAGAACAGGTATTCATTTTGAATTATCTTGGTAAGTGATATAAGATATGGGTCAGTTTCTAATTTCTACCACACTTTTTCAGTTTATTGCTATTGCTAGCATTTCTAGTACAATACTGAATAATATTAGTAATATTGGGAATCCTTCCTTCACTCCTATTTTTATTGGGAAGGTTTCTAGCTTATCCTCATTACAAATAATGTTTGCTGATGATTTTAGGCAGATACTTATCATTTTAAGGAAAATCCACTCATATTTATGCTTTCTATTATTTGTAATAGGAATGAGTATTGAATTTTATCAGACATCTCTTCTGATTCTGTTGATATAATCATATGATTTTCATTGCTTTTATTAGTGATATAATGAATTATGTTAATAGTTTTCTTTATGTTAAATCGCTCCTGCATTCCTGGTATAAATCCTTCTTGGTCACAAGGTATAATCTTTGTGACATATTGCTGTAGTCTCTTAGCTGGTATTTTATTTAGGCCTTCTGCATCAATAGTTATTAATGAATTTTTGTCTATAATTTTCTTTCTCTATTTTTGCTCTTTATCATTTAAGTATCAGCACCATATTTGATTCATAAAAGAAGTTTGGTAGGACTCCTTTGCCTATTATTCTAAATAATTTATTTAAGATTGAAATGAGGTGATTTTAAAATTTTGTTGATCTTTTAAATTAGCTGATATTTAAAGTTGGGTAGAATTCCTTTGCAAATCCATCTGGTCCTGGTGATTTTTTCTTAAGAAACTCATTTATGGCTTGTTCAATTTCTTTTTTCTAAAATAGATTTATTGAGATATTCTATTTCCTCTTCTCAATCTGGTCAGTTAATATTTTTGTAAGCATTCTTTGTTTTCAATTAAATTTTTAAAATGTGTTTAAAAATTTATTTTTTCAGTTTTCAATATTCACTTCTACAAAATTTTGAATTTCAAATTTTCTCCCCATCTCCCCCTCCCACCAACCCAGGACAGTATGTATTGTGATTACCCTTTTGTCCAATCTTCCCTCCCTTCTATTACCCCTCCCCTTCCATACCCTTCCCTTCTATTTTCCTGTAGGGTAAGATAGATTTCTATACCTCATTGCCTATATATCTTATTTCCTAGTTCCATGTAAAAACAATTTTAACATTCATTTTTAAAGCTTTGAGTTCCACATTCTCTCCCTTTCCCCCTTCCCCATCCACCCTCATTGAGAAGGCAAGCAATCTGATATAAGTTATACATGTGTAGTCATGCAAAACACTTCCATAACAGCCATGTTGTTGAAGACTAACTATATTTCCCTCTATCCTGTCCTGCCCTCCATTTATTCTGTTCTCTCCTTTGACCTGTCCCTCTACAAAAGTGTTTGCTTTTGATTACTCCTTCCCTGATCTGCTGTCCCTTCTATTATTCCCCCTCTCTTATTCCTTTCCCCTCTGCTTTCCTGTAGGGTAAGATAAACTTCCATACCCAAGTGAGTGTGTATGTTATTTCCTCCTGAAGCCAAATTCAGTGAAAGGAAGGCTCACTTATTCTCTCTCATCTTCCCCTTCTCCTCCATTATAAAGCTTTTTCTTGCCTTTTATGTGAGATGATTTACTACGTTTTACTTCTGCCTTTCTATTTCTCCTAGTACATTCCTCTCAATATTTAATTTTCTTTTTTTAGATACCATCCTTTCATATTCAGCTCTCCCTGTACACTCTGTCTCTTTCTCTCTCTCTGTATATATATCTACACATATACATATATACATATACATACATATATACACATACACATGTACACACATATATGTATATGCATGTATATGTGTATACATACATATATATATATATACATATATATTCCCTCCAACTATTCTAATGGTGAGAAAGGTCTCATGAGTTACAAATATCATCTTTCCATGTAGGAATGTGAACAGTTCAATTTTAATAAGTCTCTTATAGTTTCTCTTTCCTGCTTCTCTTGATTCTTGTATTTGAAAGTCAAATTTTCTATTCAGCAAGAATCCTTGGAAGTACTCTATTTCATTAAATATCCATTTTCCCCTCTGAAGTATTGTACTCAGTCTTGCTGGGTAGGTGATTCTTGGTTTTAATCCTATCTCCTTTGACCTTTGGAATATCATATTTCATGGCCTTCCATCCCTTAGTGTAGAAGTTGCTAAATCCTGTGTTATCCTGATTGTGTTTCCACAATTCTTGAATTGCTTCTTTCTGGCTGCTTGTAATATTTTCTTCTTTACCTGGGAACTCTGGAATTTGGGTACAATATTCCTAGGAATTTTTCTTTGGGGATTTCTTTCAGGAGGTGATTGGTGGATTCTTTCCATTCTATTTTACCCTCTGGTTCTAGAATATCTGGGCAGTTTTCCTTGATGATTTCTTGAAAGATGATGTCTAGGCTCTTTTTTTGATCATGGCTTTCAAGTACTCCAATAATTTTTAAATAATCTCTTCTGGATCTATTTTCCAGGTCAGTTATTTGTCCAATGAGATACTTCATATTGTAGTCTATTTTTTCATTCTTTTGGTTTTGTTTTATAATTTCTTGATTTCTCATTAAGTCATTAGCTTCCATTTGCTCCATTTTAATTTTTAAGGAATTATTTTCTTCAGTGAGCTTTTGGACCTCTTTTTTCCATTTGACTCATTCTTCTTTTTAAGGCATTCTTCTCCTCATTGGATTTTTGGATCTCTTTTGCCACTTGGGTTAGTATAATTTTAAAGGTGTTATTTTCTTCAGCATTTTTGGGGGTTTCCTTTAGTAAACTGTTGACTTGTTTTTCATGATTTTCTTGCATCACTCTTATTTCTCTTCCTAATTTTTCCTATGTTTGTTTTCCTTGGTTTTCAAAATCCTTTTTGAGCTCTTCCATGGCCTGAGACTAATTCATATTTTTCTTAGAGTCTTTGGATGCAGGAGCTTTGGATTTATTGTCTTCTTCTGGTTGTATGTTTTGATCTTCCTCATCACCAATGACATAAGAAAATACCCCTTCACAGAGAAAGTAAAAATCTATGGTTTGTTTCTTTCCTTCGCCCCTCCCATTTACTCATTTTCCCAGCCAATTACTTTTGAACTCTTTTAAGTGGAGGGTTCCAGAAGCAGTCTCCACTTCAGCAGTGGCTGCTGCCATCCTGGGGCTGGGGCCAGGACTGTGGCTGGGGTCAGACTACGCTCCCCTCTCAGCCAGGTGAGAAATCCTTCCCACTGACCTTCTATGCTGTCTTTGACATTTGTGGGTTGAGATGCCTGGAAATAGCAGAGCTGCTAGTGATTCATTCCCCTGAAGCCTGCTCCAGCTTTGTCTGTGCTAGTGCAACCCACACTAAACTGCGCCGTGCTAGCAGCCCTGTGTGATAGACCCTTCCTGTCAACCTTCCAGATTGTCTTGGGCTGGAAATTTGCTTCACTCTATCATTTTGTGGCTTCTGCTCCTCTAGCATTTGTTTAGAGTCATTTTTTAAAGGATTTTTAGGGGTTTGGGGAGAGAGCTCTCACAGGTCCCTGCTTCTACTTTGCCATCTTGACTTTGCCCCACCCCCTGCCACCTTTTCACTTAGATTGTTAAACTTATTGGTATATAATTAGGCAAGCTAAATCCTAATTGCTTTCATCTTCATTAATAGTGTATTCACCTTTTTCATTTTTTATACTAATGATTTGGTTTTCATCTCTCTTTTTAAAAAATCATATTAACCAATGATTTATCTAATTTTTTTCATAAGACCAGTTCCTGGTTTTGTTAATTTGATGGTTTTCTTAATTAAATTTCATTAATTTCATCTTTAATTTTAAGGATTTCCAATTTGGTATTTCATTGGGGATTTTTAATTTGTTCTTTTCCTAGTTTTTTTAATTGCATATCCAATTCATCGATTTGCTTTTTCTCTGTCTTACTGATATAAGCATTTAAAGACATAACTTTCCTCTGATTACCACTTTTACTTCATCCCATAAGTTTTAGTATGTAGTCTCATTAATACCATTCTTTTTAATAAGATTATTTGTTGTTTCTATTATTTGTTCTTTGATCCTTTCAGTCTTTAAAATTTGATTCATTTTCAATTAATTTTAAATCTGTCTTTCCATGGTCCCCTTATTGAATGTAATTATATTACATTATGATCTGAAAAGGGTGCATTTAATATTTCTGCTTTTCTATATTTAACTATAAGGCTTTTATGCCCTAATATGTGGTCAGTTTTTGTCAAGGTGTCATGTACTGTTGAGAAAAAGGTCTATTCCTTTCTGTTCCCATTAAATTTTCTCCAGGTGCCTATCATCTCAAGCTTATGTAAGATCTGTTCATCTCCTTGACTTCTTCTTTTCTTATTGTTAGATTTATCTAGTTCTGAGAGGGGACAGTTGAAATCCCCCACTGTTACAGTTTTCCTATCTATTTCCATCTTTAATTCATTTACCTTCCTTTATAAATTTGGATGCTATAGCATTTGGTACATATATGCTTAGTATTGATATTACTTCATTATCTATGGTACCTTTTAATGTATTATAGTTTTCCTGCATATCTCTTTTAATTAAATCTATTTTAACTTTTTCTGAGATCATGAGTGCTACCCCTGCTTTTTTTTACATCACTTGGAGCATAATAAATTCTACTCCAGTCCTTTCTTTTAACTCAACAAATATCTCTCGTTTTTAAATGTGTCTCTTGTGAACAATGTATTGTTGGGTTCTAGTTTTTGATCCATTCTGCTGTTTTCATTTTATGGGTGAGTTACACATCCACAAAAGTTATAATTACTACTTACGTATTTTCCTCCATCTTATTTCTGCCAATGTTTATCCTTCTCTCTCTCTCTCTCTTTCCCTCTCTCTCTCTCCCTCTCTTTCCTGTCTCTCCTCAAAAGTCTACTTTACTTTTGACAGCTGCCTCCCTAATCTGTACACCCTTATTATCCTCCTTTATCCCCATGCCCTCCTATTTCTCTTAAGTTATGAAGTCTTTCATACCTAATTATATGTATATGTTATTCCCTCTTTAATCCAGTTCCAATGAGAATAAGATTCCCATGCTTCCCATTACAGGCTCTCAGCTTTTTAAAAGAACTTTACTTGGGTGGGGAGTAGGGGAAGAAATCTTTTATCTTGGAACCAAATGCCCCTGGAGACAATACAAGGTACTGTCCTGTCTGAAGGAGAAAAAATCTCTAGGATGCTATAAGCAGAAAGAGACAAAGGTTTCTGCTGTAGAGGCTATTCCTGGAGGGACTAAGCAGGGCTCAGGACTGCACCAGAAGGACCCATTGAGAGACAGAGAGAGGCACCATCTGGTAGCTTTCAATCTTAACTAATTAGTGCTAAGTAGGTGCTAAGTTCGGTTGCCTATTTGAAGTAGCACAAGTGTTGTTGGCATCCACTAAATTTTAGTGGGCAAAACCCCAGTTGTCCCATACTAGTTATGACTTGGCTGTCCACTCCAACACAGGGTTCTTTTCCACAGGCCTGGCCTGCCTAGAATTCAGGGTTGAGATTTTTATCAGTCACTGCTTCCAACATGGGCTATGTAAATGGCACCAACTATGGTAAACGGTACAGGGCACAGGGCTTACGAAGATTCACAAAAACCTTCCCCCATGGTGCTCTACAGGCATGGTGGCTTATTAACACCTAAGGAAAAAGTAACTTTCTTCCAGAAAATTTTTGGGAAAACTGTTGGTGAAAAAGATTTTGGTTGTGTTTTAACTGATGTAGGTAAAATAGGTCAGAGTGAGAGTGAATGAGAGAAAAATTTTTAGTTGTTTTCCCATTTATCAAAAACATTTATTCATTCTGTCATTTCTGTATGTATGCATGCATCTGTCTGTCTATCTGTCTGCCTATCTCTCTGTTTATTTCTGGTTGTTTAAATTCATATTATCTTCCAGAATATTAGCCAAGTCATAGCCAAGGGGAATGATGAAGCTTACCATGATCCTCACAAGCAGTCACAGTAGCTTTGGCTCTGTGTTCATCTCATTTTAAACCTCTTTTCATTCACACAATTAGGACCAAGTCCAACATCTTCATTCTACAGAGTAGGAAATGGGGGTCCAGAGAGTTTAACTGATTGCCCAGGGTCACACAGCTAGAAAGACTCTCAGTCAAAATTCAAACTCAAACCTTCTTCATTCTGTCCAATGCTCTACCTAGTATGTCACCCAGTTAAGAAGTAAAGAAAATAATTATAATAAAAAAATCCACACACTTCTATAGTGCTTTAAGTATAAAGACTTTAAAGAGCTTTCCTCATATCAATTCTGTGAGAGAGGTATCACAAATCCCCATTTAATTGTATTGTACATGAGAAAACTGAGGTTCAGAAAGAAGGTATTTGCTGAGGATCACAGAGCTTGAAAGTGTCACATCCCTAAGGTCTCCTAATAGAAGACTGACTTGTCTATTGTTTGTTGATTTTTTAAGATAATAATTTGACTGAAACTGAAGCTTAAATACTTTGGCCACATGAGAACACAGGACTCATTGAAAAAGACCCTGATGGAAGGAAAAACTGAAGGGAAAAGGAAAGCAGAGGCTGAGATGGAAACATAGCATCATGGAAATAATGAACATGAACTTGGACAGACTTTCAGAGACAGTGGAGGATAGAAGGGCCTGGGGTACTATGGTCCATGAGGTCAGGAAGAGTCAGACAAGACTGAATGACTGGGCAACAACAACTAAAGAGTAAAACTCAGCATTAAAGACTCCCCTCCCAGTGATGTGCCTCCCATACATAGGCTAAGATCAGATGAGGTTCTTTGGTGGGTACAACCCCAGAGATAACTTTGTTCATTGATTCTCGGAACACCACATCAACTAAACCAGGGCAAAAGCATGCTTGTCAAAAATGCTCATCACCAAGGTCAGAGAGGATATCACAGTCCAACTGAAAGGAACAAATCCCCTTTATACACTGAGAGGTCTTCCAAATGCTCCTTTTTGCCAGTGATATTGAACTGATTTACATTGAACTCCAGAAAAGGTGAAAGAGAACTCAGCAATCCTCTAGTCCATTCCACGAATGAAAGGAACCCCAACATAACATATATGACAAACAGTCATCCAGCATCTGCTTGAAGACCCCAGAGGAGGGGCAATGCACCACCCCTCAAAGCAGTCTGATCCAGTTTTGGACGGCTCTAATTTTTAGAAACATTTTCCTGACATAAAACCCAAATTGCTTCTTTGTAACTTCCTCTCGATGCTTGAGGTCCTACACAAGTAGAACAATCTCTCTAAATGACAGCCTTTTGAATACTTAAAGATAGCTAACATGTATCCCTTGAGATTCTTTTCTCCAGGCTACATATGCCAAGTTCTTTCAACCACTCTGTATGACATGGACTCAAGGCCTTTTCCCATCATGTTCATATACTTTAGAACAATCTCCAGCTTGTCAATGACTTTCTTAAACTACGATGCCCCAGACGAATATGAAAGTCTGATAAGGGCAGAGTACAGGAGGATTATCACTTCCTCATTCCTAAGAGATATGTTTCTGAGTACAATCCAAAATCTCATTAATTCTTTTAACTGCCACGTTACACTTCTCACTCATATTGAGCCTGAAGTCCACTAAAACTTACAGATCTTTTTCAGAGTAACTGATCCCTAACCATGGCTCCCCAGTCTTATACTTGTGAAGCTGATTTTTTGTATCCAAATACCAATTTTGACTTTTATTCCTATTGCATTTAATTTTATTAGACTGAGACCATTGCTCTGATCTCAACCCTGCCCCCACCCCCCACCTCGCCAAATATCAGCATGGCCATTTGTGCCAGAAAATTTGAGAGGATAAAGACGACCCTTTCTGCCAAGACTGTGACATGCAGTTGAGTTTATTTTTTGGTAACCTGTCCTGTTACTTTTGCTTTGACAGAATCTTGTTTGTTTGTCTCCAGCAGAAAAGTTCATTTCACACCATTAACCAATTTGTTAGTACTGTATACCCTCCTACATCACTCATTACTCAGAACAATCTTTTCCCATGAATAGAAGGTGTAAAGAAAGTATGCTGACTGATCTTTGTTAGTTTCACCAGAATTGGGGGCAGAGGCATCTGTAAGGAAAAGAGAGATTTAAAAGAACTCTCCATATATATTAATAAATTACATATGTGCACTACTATACTAACATATTGTGTACATTACAAAACACATACAAAGAAATTTTAAAAGGATGAGATAAAGATGAAATAAATGATATTTTAAAATAATTTTATTTTATAAACAATATAAAAACTTTAATTCTGTAGCTAAAATTTATAACATTTTTCAGTGAGAGCAATTTGAATATTCTATCTCATCTTTGAAAATCATTGTTTAATATTCTGTGATACAAAGATTCAGTGGTCTGATTCTAAGTTCTATTTATTTCAGTGCTTGGTTTCAATGGCTACCATAGGCAAAAAAAATACATAGATCCAAATGGCTAAAGTATAACGTCACTTGCCCTTAATAAATTGAGATATTTCCTTTTTCAACTCCATCCACCAACTGTGCAGTTTTGTTTAATTTGGCTAGTATATTTCTATCTTCCTTGATATTGGAGGGTGGAAACATGAAGAAGGGTGCAGGCAGTCATCCAGAAGCTTGATCAGGCAACTGAGGACCTGGGACACAAGAAATGTCCATTGATGCTTCAAAGAGGAAAGGGAAGGTGCCAAGAATAGGTTCCTCATAAGGGAATGATTCCCTCCCCTCACATGTATCTGAGAAGGAGCACGTAAGCTGACTATCCTGAACAGCCCACACTGGCAATAGGCAGAGAGAAAAGAAACCCCAAAGACAGGCAAGGACTGATCAATTGTACTATTCTCCTCAGCTGAAATAATTTTTATTTACCCATTGGTGTGTATGACCCCACTTTGGAGAAAACAACAACAGCTTTAGGTCACTAGATTTAAGTTTGGAAGCCTGGGTACATCCCTTAGTTCTGATACTTTACTAGCTGTGTGACCATAACCAACTCACTCCTTGTTTCAATTTTTTAAAAAATATTTCAGTGATGCACTTTTCCTTCTTTTTTTCTTTATATCTCTATCACTAGGCACTATCATCTCTTATCAACAAATAGAAGTCCTCCCTTGAAACAAATAAGTATAGTCAAGGAAGACAAATAAAGACATGTCTGAAAACCTTCAGTGTCCTCATCTGTAAAATGGGACATCTTATATTCAGGGATATTGTCCCAAAAAAGTGACTTCTTTATCTTAAAACTACAGAAATGTGGGTTATTATTATTTGATCATGATTATTACTCACAGCCTCTGCTTAAGTGAAATATATCTCCAGGCTTTCTTTTCCAATGCTTCTTCCTTCTGATACCTCAAATTTGAAAACAAAAATCACCATTATTAGCTCCTTCACACTAAGATTTAAATGCCTACTATTATCTCTTTTGAATGGGGGGAAAGAGTGATCTTTTACAAGGAATTAAAGTCTTAAACTAAAGTTATAACAGAGTTCAGTTGAATATTTCAGGGTTAGTTGCTTTGAAGGCATTATCTAAATAGTCTGGGACTGCAAGTCCAGTTCATTCATAATTTTTTTAATCTCTGGGAAATTTCCTTTAGCCGGAACTCTGGTTCAATTAATAGGTAGATGTATGTTTATATAACCTTATGTTGCTGTGATCTTGAATTTAGGGGAATAAGGCCTCATATATTACCTATAGTACCTACTCTACAGATTGGGGAAACTGAGGCCCAGAGAATTTAATTTCCTAAGGTGACATGGCTACTAAGTAGCAGAGTCAAAATTAAACCTATATCCTCTAATTTCAAATTCATTTCTACTAGGTTCCCATTCTGAATTTCCAAAGGCGGCCTTCTTGCCTGAGCTCATAACTTTGCTTCCAAACAATTCTGCCTGGGTAATTTAAGTTATCTTGATTAAATTCAACCCCACCCCAAACACCAGGTAAAACACTATTACTGCACATTCATCAACAGATGTATTTTACTAAAAACAAATTTACTGAAAACATACTAGTAATAATAACAATAATAGTGGCTAGCATTTATTGTTATTATTCAATCACTTAGTCATTTCCAGTTCTTCATGATCCCATGGACCACAGCACACCAGGCTCTACTGTCCTCCATGATGTCTAACATCTGTTCATTAGTCCCATTTTACAGATGAGAGAATGGAGGCAGAGGGAGGTTGAGCAACTAAGTATCTAGGATTGGATTTGAAGTCAGGCCTTCTTGATTTGAGGGTCTCCATATCCTTACCCCTGTATTAGGTAGCATCAGGAGTAACAGAACAGCTTACTAGAAGGCATTCTGGATTTGGAGTCAGAGAACTGAAAGTATGAATTCTGTCTCTACCTCTTACTACCTGCATGACCTTAGGCAAGTCACTTAACCCCTGTAAGAGTATATTATAGAGAAATTGCATTATGTCTACTTCATATTTACTAATCTGCCCCTCTCACTGCCCAAGTTTACTTAAGAGACACGATAATTAGAAAGCCTGCCATCCTGAGAGTCAGGAATACCTGAATTTATATTTTGTTTCTGTCAGATACTTATGGGCTGTTCCCTGGAGCAAGTTGCTTTAACTTCCCAGTTCCCCAGACAAGGCTTTGTCTACAAATTGCAAAGCATCGATAGATGGAGTTCTTTACAACTCTGTGATTGGTCTCCCTCCAAAATCTGTGTGCATGTTCCTTGTCTCCCACCCAGGTTAGACATTTTAAGGGCAGGGACTGACTTGTTTTATTCTTTCTGTCTTGAGCACCCAACATAATATTGTGTGTTTGATTTCATCCGTATAAGGAATTATCCACAATAACGCAAATTGGCAAACTCTCAGTAATTTAGTAATTGCGCGAGAGCACTTAGAGGTTACTAAATCAGCATATTCATATTTGCCAAATGTCAAAAAACCAGAATGTGTCAGACAGAATTTCCACCTCCAAGGCTGACCCTCAATTCCTGTCCAAAATAGGTGCTTAATAAATGCTTCCTAAATTGTACTGAATTACTTTAGTTCAGCAAAGGATTCTGGGAAATAGTGGCCTCTCATTTGGATTGGAAAACCTTCTTCAGAATCATCTTCCTCCCTTTCTTCCATTCCTCTCACAGCGAATCAATAACAGATCTCTTGTCTGTCACCCATTTAGTTTCCCCAAGTGATTTGTTTAAGAATCATTCCCCTGCTTCTGAAACTGGGGAAATCATTGAACCACAAGGCACAATGATTCAGTTAGAGCGAGCAGCACAGAAAAACTAGAGGTGGATGGTGATTTTTCTGTGCTTGTCTCTCTTTCAGACCCAGGAAACAAAATGACCTTCCTTCTCTCATTTCTGATTGTGGGAATAAAGCTCCACCTGACAACAGGTAATGATAACAACCGCAACCCTGTGAAGCAGGTAGCACAAGTGTCTGGTTTAGCTACAGAATGTGGTCAGGAGTCCCAAACCACTGGTGACCCCAGTATCTTTCCTTGATGAAAGTGAGCTAAAGGACATCATCTCCTATGAAACACTTCCACTGTCCAGGTCATGTGCGGCCATGATAGATCATCAAGGAATATGTAAATGAATCAGGGACTCTTCCACTCAACAGAGGTCCTGAACGCCTCCATAGAGAGTTACCTTCCCTCCCCTTCCTTCCACAAAGGCTTCATATTGAGGATTAGATACTGCAGCTCAAGCAAAATTTTTCGGTCAAAGGGATTTTTTTCATTTCCAAATGTTAATGTATCTCATGATATTTGCATTTAAAGAAAAACATGTTTTAATACCATGATAGGCTTATTAGCAAGGCAGCTGGGTGACAGAGTAGATAGAATGCTGGCCCTGCATTCAGAAAGGCCTAAATTCAAACCTAACCTCAGACACTTAGTAGCTATAAGTCACTTGACACTGCCTGACTCAGTTTTCCCATCTGTAAAATGGGGATAATATCACCTACCTCCCAGGATTATTGTGATGATGAAATGTGTAAATATACATAAATCACTCTGTAAACCTTAAAGTGATGCTAGCTATTATTATTATTATTAATACCCTCCCTCCAATCTTTCTTCAAAAAACTCATAGAATGTTAGGTTTGCAAAGCACTTTAGAGATCTAGCCCAAACACTTCATTTTGCAGATGAGAAAACTGAGGCTCAGAAAAGGGAAGTGAGTTGTTGAAGGGTTTGGTGTCTTTTCTGTCTCTCCAAGAAGTGGGATTTCCAGGCAGGGTGCTGAGTTGGGTGACATGGGCACTCCTGAAGTCATGCAGTGCTGGGATGCCCATTCTGAATCATCTTACTTAGTATGAATGTCTCAGCTCTTCAGTCCACAACCATTACCCTTTTCTTTCTTCAAAGTCAATCGGATTGTATATTGATTTAGCTGACCTGCTTCTCAGTGGTCCAACGCAAGTCAAGAAATTTATTGCCACACTTCTGCTAAAGGATCACATCAATCCAACCATTAGGCAATGAATAAATAATCATAAAATAATAGCCAGATAACATTATGAAAAATGCTATTAATATAGCAACTTTTAGGTATCTCATTTTATCCTCACAATAGCCCTGGGAGATTGGTGCTATTATTATTATTTTATAGATGAGAAAACTGAGGCAGGCAGAGGTTAAGTTACTTACCTTCAGCTCTACGGTAGGTGTGGGAGTCTGGATTTTAAATTCAAGTCTTTTCAACTTCAGGTAGAGCACTCTATTGTGCCATCTAGCTGGCTCTATATGCAGGAATATATGCTTTGTCTGCCATATAGATATTCCCAATTCCCAGACCTCCTGAACTCTGAACACAGAATTCATCAGAATTTTCACTAATCTTTGAGCCCTTGGCTGTAGTGACCTAAGGAATTATTGTCCATCACTGGATGCTTTTTTTCCCAATAGGTTGCATAATTCAGTGATTTATTGTTTATAGTTCCCTGAAGTTTTCATAGCTGCTAACTCAGAGCTATGACATATTACAAAAATGCAGAACTTCACGCTTCTCAGAAAGCCTTTAGTGGTGTTCCTCAAGCCCCAGCTCTGCTAGCTGACAGAAGAACCCATAGGGATAAACTTTCTTTGCACAAAATAAAAGGCAAGGATCTGAGGGGAGAGGAAAATCCACCTTAAATCTGAGTAAAGAGGTTCTGGATTTTTTTCTTTTCCAATTTGTAACAGACAGAGCAACATGGTTGTATCCATCAATGGGTTTTTAGTATGAATCTGAGCACTTACTATTTGAATGGAATATTTGAATAAAGCTTCCTTTCATAACTGCTTGGCACTCAGAAGTGATATCAAAATAGCTAGCTTCTTTTCAAACAAAGCAGAAGATAGACAGTCAACAAGTATTTATTAGGTGCCTACTGTGTTCCAGGGACCATATTAAGTGCTGGAGATTGAAAGAAAGGCAAATGTACATACACATATATGTATATGTGTGTATATATGTGTGTATGAAAGAGTATACACATAGCACATAGTAATGCCTAGCAGAGTACTTAGCACAAAGCACACACTGTATTTAATAGATATTTTCCAATTCATTAACAGCTATGCACAATAGAGTTCCAGTACTTACATTTCTCTAACACTGAGAAGTTTACAAAATGCTTTGCGCACATCATTCCTATGAGATTTATGGTGTAAGTATGATTATTTCCACAGTATAGATGAAGAAACCAAAGCTTAGAAAGTTGTGATGACTGATTTGTGCTCACAGGCAGTGAGCATCATCAGTGGCATTTGAATCTGGGGTACTTCTTAACTGAATATCTGATGTTTTTTCATATACACACATATGTATGCACACACACACATAGCATACCAATAGGATCAGCTAAGGTGCCACAGTGGACAGAGCACTGGGCTTGGAATTAGGAACACTCTTCTTCATCAGTTCAAACCCAACAGCTGACACTTAGTAGCCGTGAGACCCTTCATCTATAAAATGAGCTAGAGAAGGAAATGTCAAACTACTCCAGTACCTTTGTCAGGAAAACCCCAAATGGGGTCATGGAGACTCAGATACAACTGAAAACTACTGAACAGCAACATTCACACCAATCATATTAGCAGCTTTGTGATATTTATATTTGAGTATTTCTATAAAATAGTATAATTCTAATCTCTAAGATAAAGATTACAGTTGCACACCTAATTTACAACACAGAGTCCGTAGGCTATAGCATTATGGAAATGGGAGTTATAATTATGTTTTTGCTTAATAAATTCATGTATTTCTTTTCTACTAAGACTTTCATTAACCAAGTTAATTGTTTGTATGAGGCTCTTTGCTGTAATGCTTAATCATGAGTAAATTTAACTCTGTTTGGAGTTCCCCAGTATATTTTTGGTTCACGTCAGGGAGCTAAATTCACAAATCACTTTTACTTGCTAGCAGCTTTTACCACTTCGACAATCCAAATCAACAAGCATCAGAGAAGAACCAAAAATGTCCACATACTGTGCTAGAATTTTTTTGGCAGTCACTGTCCTGAACAAGGTTACATTTTGCTAGGATAAAAAGATACACATTTAAGTAAATACAGGGCAATTTGGGAAGGAAGGGAGCACTAACAAATGCAAAGAATTAGAGCTTTCATTGAGGAGACAGCACCCGAGTAAAGCCTAAAGGAAGAGGATTCTAAGTCAGGTCTCAGAAAATAGTGTATTCTAGGTATAATGGATAGTTTGTGAAAATAGATTGCAAGGAGAGATGACATGTCAAGTTTGAGACTGATAGTCCAGTTTGATTATTATGACTATGTAGTGGGGAAGGGAAGCAGCAAAGGAACATAATTTGAAAGAAGGCTGCAAAAGAACAACCAAATTTTGAAGGACATTTTATGCCAGACTGAGGAGTCTGCATTTTATCTCAAAGGCAATAGTGAGCCAATGAAGGTTTCAGGGAAGCAGAAATTGATCATTAAACCCTAATCACTCCAACAATCTTTAGCTTTCATCCTTTTATCCAATCACTTTGAATTCAATGAAAAACACTTCATGAGCTCTTGCTAAGGACATCCAGCCAACCAGCCTAGCAATGTAGGTCTCATTCTGGACTCCTCACTCTCTCTCATATTCACTTTGGGAAATGGGGTGGTATCTTAGGAAGATTATTTTGTGGCAATTTTGTGAAAGAAAGTTGGGAAAGGGATGAGTTTGGGAGTAGATTGGTTGAAAGGTTAGTGCTATAAGTCCAAGAAAGTGATGAAAACTTGAACTAATTGGTGTCCTGTGAATGGAGAAAAGGGGACAATGGTGAGAAATGTTATGTTTAATAGGAATTCGCAATGAATTAAATATGGGAAATAAAGGAAAAGAATCAAGGATAAGACAGAAGGTATTAAAAGGGGGTAAGTGGGAGGATTGTGGTGCCTTAAAGAAAAATAGGGACATTTTGAAAAGGTTCAAGTTTACGGGAG
The DNA here is from genome assembly GCF_028372415.1 of Notamacropus eugenii. Taxonomy (NCBI): domain Eukaryota; kingdom Metazoa; phylum Chordata; class Mammalia; order Diprotodontia; family Macropodidae; genus Notamacropus; species Notamacropus eugenii. The sequence continues at coordinate 39,143,905 of NC_092872.1, read as the reverse complement.
AAGATAATGAGAAGAGTTTTGGATATCTTGAGTTTCAGATGATGATGAGACATCTGGATATTCACCAGCTGGGACTATATTAGGATTTAGGAGTCATTTGCATTGAAATAATAACTGAATCCATGGGTAGGATGAGCTCACTAATGGAAGGAACAAGTATAGAATAAGAAAAGACAAAAGCCTAGGAGAGAGCTTCAGGAAACACACGTACTTTAAAAGGGGAGCACTTTAGTTTAAAAATATCCATTCTTTTCTACACTTGGAGCTCAACATCTGGTAAAGTCAATTAGCTAGCATTTATTAAGCACTTACTGTTTGCCAAGGACTGTGCTAAGTAATGGGGATACAAAGGCAAAAAACAGCCCTTGTTTATGATCTAATGGAGGACACAACAACCAAAGAATTATGTACAAGCTACATGTATGTGTGTGTATGTACACACACATACACACATATATAATAAACAGGAGATGAGCAACAAGGGGAAAGCACTAGAATTAAGGGGTGGTCAGGAAGGGCTAATTGCAGAATATGGGAATTTATCTCAGACTCAAAAGAAGTCAGAAAAGCTAAGAGGTGGAGATGAAAACGGAGTTACAGGCATGGGGGGACAGCCAGGAAAAATGCTCAGTCAGGAGAGGAAGTGTCCCATTTGAGGAACACCAAGAAGACCAGTGACACTGGAGATTGCAGCTTACCTCCTGGGGTGCAAGGTGTAAAAAGACTGCAAAGGTAGGAGGGGGGGCAGGTTGTAGAGGACTTTATAAATAGAGGATTTCATATTCAATCTGGAAGGCAACAATAAGCCACTGGAGATAATTTAATAGGATGAGGATAAGATAGGGATCATCAACATAGTCAGACTTGCACTTTTGGAAGATCAATTTGTCAGCTCAGTGAAAGGTGGACTTGAAAGAAGGAAAACTTGAGGCAGGGAAATCTACCAACAGGCCATTACAATAATCCAATTTGGAGGAGATGAGGGCCTGCAGTAGGGTGGCAAAGTCAAAGAAGAGAGAAGGCATTGTATATGTGAGATATTAAGAAGAAAGAAATGACAGGACTTGTTAACTAATTGGATATGGGGGCAGGGGGGGGGGGTGGGGGGTGGTGAGAGTGAGGAGTCCAGAAAGACACCAACATTACTAACCTGGATGATTGGGAAGATGGTGCCATCTTGTCCTTAGTAGGTATTCACAGAGTGTTTTCTGATTGAATGAATAAAAGATTGGGGTAATGGATGAAGACTAAGGATTGCTGAAGTGATTAGGGCTCAGTTACTAAAGTATCGCGGAAAGGCTACCAATAAGGATCATGGGTCCACACATCTAGAATTGTAAAGAACACAGGAAATCATCTAGTCCAAACCCCTCATTTTATAGATGAGGAAACTCACTTAGCACAAAAGAAGTTAAATAATTTGCCCACAGTCCCACAGGTAGGAAATATCAGAGATAAGATTTTAACCCATATCCTCTTATTTCAGAGGCAAGGTTTTTTCTACAACACTAAAGGAGGTTTAATTTGACATGAGATATAATTAAGAAAGAGTTCCACTGCAGGATCTTAAAAGGAAGTAGCTTGATAAACAGTATTTGATGAGGATGATTTTTGATTGCTTGTGTTGAAAAGAAAGTAGAGACAAGGAGAGTTGTATTACCCCAGGTGTAGGATGTTTAGGGTCATAAGAAAGGGCAGTGACAGTGTATCCAAGAAATAATGCAAAAGGAAGAATCACTGATACGCGGAACAAAAGGAGGTAAAAGAAAGAGAAGCCCTGGTAAAGTTATGAAGCCACAAACTATAGATTTAAAGACTGTCACAATTAGGAGGGTCCTTAGAGACCATCTGGTCCAAAACTTTTATTTTACAGAAAAACAAGATCGAGATTAGGGAAAGTGACATATATTAAGATTACACCAAAAGTGAGTCTCTTAACATCTATTCAAGTGATCTATTCACTGTACCAAACAATCTACGGAACTGATATCGGGCTGGCCTTTTTTTGTCCCAACGAAGACAAAATTGGGGTCTGTGGGCAGATAATGCCATAGTTTTTTTCTGTTTGTTTCCACCATAGGTTTATTTACAGTGACTGTTCCCAAGGAATTGTATATAGCAGAATATGGTAGCAATGTGACAATGGAGTGTAACTTTGACACTGGAGGACAAGTGGACATTGAAGCATTAAGAGTCACTTGGGCAAAGGATGAAAGGACAATTGTGAATTTTTCTAGCAAACAGAAAGACCTGGAAATTCACAGTGAGCACAATGGAAGAAGAATGACATTGTCAGAGGATCAACTGTCCTTCAGGAAGGCCTTATTGCATATTAGGAATGTTCAAATAATAGATGCTGGCCAGTACCATTGCCTACTTTTCTATAGGGATGCTGCAGACTACAAGTACGTCACTCTGAAAGTAAAAGGTTGGTTATCTTGTAAGGGTGCATGATCACATGTGAAGGTGGGTGAGGGTATGTAAGTATAAAAGGGTGAATGAAGGTATGTTCCAGAATATGTGAGATTCCTTGAATCTTGGACAGAAAGGAGTCCAACTCTGGACTTTATCAGACCTGGTTCCATTTATGGGGAGGCCTGACCCCAAACAGGGGAAGGCTAAAATTTTCTTGTATTTTCTGGTTCATTATGCCCCCTACCTGAAGTCCAGGAGTCAGCATGGTATGGTGGAAAAAATGATGCATTTCAAGCCAGATGACTTGGGTAAAAATCCTGTCACTACCATTTATTAGCTGTGTGACATTGGGCAAGTAACCCAACTTCTCTGGGACTCAGGTCCTCACCCACAAAATTATGGGATTGGACCAGATGTTAAGGTTCCTTCCAGCTCTAAATCTATGATCCTACAATCTCTACAACAAAGTTTGGATTCGGCTCATGTCTAGGGGCTCCCTTAAAAGGGATTACTGGGGTCCCTTCTAGCAAAGGATACTCAATGTATAAAACAGCTGATATAGGTTTAGGACAGTTACTTCACAATAAAAGAAATGCTTAAAAGGCAAAGGCTCATACGGGCTCGTGAATGCACACTTAAGAAATAAACTATAACTCATTCCCTTAAATACACTCCAGGGAGATAAAGACCTATGGGAGATTGATGGGACTGCTTAACATATATTTCACATTCAACTCAAATATATACTGTCCAAACAGCAACTCAATGTCCCTATCTTCTGGACAGTCAGACATGAATGGCCCATCCTCCTGGAAGAGGTACTCTTTTTCTCCATGAAAGCTATACCTCCCACTGTTGGGTAAGCTGAATCCAAAGCCATGACTCTACACCTCTTGAGTTCATGAGGTAACCACCAAAACTGAAAGCAGTAATCTCTTGAGATGGTTGTTTGATGACTTGTGCTCAAGGAAAGAAACATAAAGCAAAAAAGGCAACTAAGAATTTGAGGTCCCATCTCAGGGTCACCTAGGCAAACATCTGCTCTCACCACCATGTATGTGGCTGCCATAGCTATTGCTAGGAGGCAAATGAGAGGTGAGAAAATTACTGTCTCACCTCCACCATGAGGTCTTTCATGATCCTGATTATTAATGCCCTCATCCCTAAATGACACTGGATTTACCTTATATATATATGTTTTGCATTAATTATCTGTGTATATTTTGCTTTCCCTGGGAGATTCTACACTTCTTAATGGAACTCTTTTTTTCTTTGTATCTTCAATGCCTAACACAAAGATCAACATCTACTAGGTCTTTGATGAATATTCCTGATTCACTTAAGCTGTCCAAAAATGAAAGAGGTTACCCCCAAAGACAGTGGTGTCTCAGTCTTTCAGAACCCCATAAAGGCTGAGTGGTCATTTGTTATGACTGATATAGAAAAAAAGATTGCACCCTGAGCTCAAGGTCAGACCCAGTGACTCCTAACATCCCACCTCTAAGATTTTATGGTATGTGATTCCACGAAAATTACTCATCTTTTCTTAAGAAAATTGCCCTCAGCCCAACTTCCACATTTTGTTGGAGATGGGTGAATAACATTTCCACCTCACTTCTCAAACAAGGAGTGGGTGTGATTCTTGATATACTTTGAAGGGTACATGATGTTTCCCTGGATAGAAGGTAAACTTGAAAGCACGGCTTGCTTCATTTTTATTTTTGTAACCTCTGCACTTAATATAACACCTAGCACATAGTAGGAACTTAATAAATGCTAGTTGATTTTTTCCCAAATCCTGATGATTTTTTTCTACCAAACTTCACTCTTTTATGTTCTTTCCTTTCAGTCTCCAATTCAAATCTCTAATCCACCCACTAGTCATTTTCTGACTAGGTTTGTTGTTTAGTCATTTCTGTCATGCCCAATGTTTTGTGACCTCAGCTGGAACTTCAGTTGGGACTTCTCCAGCTCCTTCTAAGGATGAAGAAACTGAGGCCAATCAAGTTAAGTGACTTGCCCGGGGTCACATAGCTACTAAGTGTCTGAGGCTGGATTTGGATTCAAGTCTTCTTGAGTCTAGGCCTAATGCTCTATCCACTGCTCTACCTAGCTACCCTTCTGACTAGGTTATTCTCTTCAATTCAACAAAACCTTTATTGCAACCTTCTAGTTCCTGACTTTTCTACTTTAGTCCTCTTTCCGAAAAATGTCTATCAAAGTCACCATTTCATATAGTGCTACATACACAGTGAACACTATCTGTTGATGAGGATGAAGATAATGATGGCAATGTTTGCCTAATGTTTCATTCATGTTTCTCATTGGTCTAGTATCTCTCTGAATATCAGGATCAATGATTTTCACCCTTAACTAGTGAGTAGTCTAAGAATTATATAAACTAAGTTGCCTTGCAGTCCTACCCAGGTAAGTAAAACCATCATCACTATTGATTTTTACTTCCATTTCCAGTTTTCTAATTTCTCTATTCATCCCTATGCCTTCAATAAAAAGTATTCATTTAATCATTCATTGATTCATTCAACAAACAAAGTATATCCATTGTGTGTAGAGCACTGTTATAGGTGCTAGAAGCAAGCAGGTTTAGATAAGTTAGGGCCCCCAGCTTTTGTGAAATTTACACAATAGTAAGTTATAATAGTAATTTACATAATAGTAATAGTAGGGAAAAAAACACAAACACCAACAAGCATAACACACACTATTACATGATTTGATGTGTTAGCCAGTTGGAAACAGCATAAAACTCTACTTCCTTCCAAAAAACCTTCTTTGCCTACTTGGAAGTCTGGTAATGATTTTCTCCACTTCTCACTCAATGCCAACAAGCAACTCATATTTTCCACAGCTTATTGATGTCCACAAATTAGGTCAATATTTACTGAATTATTTTTAGCATGTTCCCTTGCTATATCATTTTCTCTGTGTTGTACAATTTATCTTTGTATAAAATAGTGAACATTTATCTAGTGTTTTAAGATTTGCACAGCATTTCATAAATATTCTCTAATTTTAACCTCACAACAACCCTGGGAGGTAAGTGCTATTATTATCCCCATTTACAACTAAGGAAACTGAGGAGGCAGAAGTTAAATGATTCACTCAGGGTCACATAGCAAGTCTGAGGCAAGATTTGTACTCAAGTTTTGCTGACTCTAGCTCCATCACTCTATCCGCTGAGCAACCAACATCACCAATGCCTGTTTTAGGTCTTCAATGACTAACTTTTTTTTTTTTTGGTAGTAATACACAGAGCACAATTAAGTGGGTAAATACTAAGTAAATATCATCAGCTCACAATTACTTGAGGGGATCTAGTCCCTGTTTCTTGCTTCTCCTCCAGCAGAAGAAATGAAACAATCCTTGCCTTCATAGAACTTAACATTTTCTTGCTAGTTGCCCCCAGGAAAAGCTTTAGTTAGGGAAAAGGACCCACATGTACAAAAATATTCATAGCAGCTCTTTTTGTGGTGGCCAAGAACTGGAAATTAAGGGGATGCCGGTCAACTGGGGAATGGCTGAACAAGTTGTGGTATATGAATGTAATGGAATATTATTGTTCCATAAGAAATGATGAGTAGGTGGACTTCAGAAAAACCTGGAAAGACTTATATAAACTGATGCTGAGTGAAGTGAGCAGAACCAGGAGAACATTGTACACAGGAACAGCAACGATGTGCAATAGCTAACTTTAATAGACTTACCTCTTCTTAGCAATGCAAGGATCTAAGACAACTCCAAATGACTCTTGATAGATAATGCTGTCTACATCCAGAGAAAGAACTATGGAGTCTGAATGCAAATCGAAGCATACTATTTGCTCTCTCTTTTTTTTTTTTGTTTCTTTGTTTCTTCTTTCTTGTGGTTCTTCCCATTGGTTCTAACTCTTCTTTACAACATGACTAATGTGAAAATATATTTAATATGCATGTAGAGACTATTTCAGATTGCAAGCCATTTTGGGGTGGAGGAGGGGAGGAAGAGGGGGAAAATGTGGAATTCAAAATGTTATGATAGTGAACGTTGAAAACTAAAAATAAATAAATAATTTTTTTTTAAACAAAAGCTTCAGTTGAAACAGTTAAAAAGGTATTCTAAGAGTTAATTAATTTTTCAATTCAATAAACACTCATTAGTCACCTACTGTGTACAGAACTCTGCTAGGCAGAAATATATATTATATGGATATATGAAATATAAAGATGAAAAGTGACATAGTTCTTGCTTTCAAGGAACTTATAGTCTATGAGAAGAGAGACTTCTTACCTTCCAGTCAGTAAACCATAAACTCCTTGAGGGCAGGAACTGTCTCATTTTTCATGTTTATTCATATATATATTTCCACCCAGCAGAATGATGCACATAGTAGGTGATTAATAATGTTTATTGAATTTAATTGAAAAATTAATTAAAACCCTTAGAAAACCTTTTTTAACTGTTTCAACTAAAGCTTTTCCTGGGAGCAACTAGCAAGAAAATGTAAGTTCTATGAAGGCAAGTAAGAAAGGAATAAATGAAATCGAAAAGGAAAACTTACTCCATTTTCATTTTTCCATTGCCTAGCTTCCTACAAGACAATAAATACCCAAGTCATCAGGGTCCCAGGAAGCAATGAAATGGAGCTTACCTGTCAGTCTAAAGGCTATCCTCTGGCAGTGGTATCCTGGCTAAACATCAGTGAACCTGTGAATACCACCCACTCAGTGACCCCTGAAGGTCTCTATAACGTCACCAGTGTCCTGAGGCTACAGGAAAACACTCATAGGAACATCAGCTGTGAGTTCTGGAATCAAGCTACCCAAGAAAGGACGTCTGCTATCGTGGACCCTGTTTTAGGTAACCATTGAGTCCCCTTTCAAACATCAGTGGCTGCCAGTGGAAGGGGGCTGCTTATCAAATGCTTTTTGGCAGCAACATATAATCTAGGCAAGTTCAATAACTCATTTCCAGAGACTGCAATCCCATCTTGCCTTTTCCTTGGAAAACCTAGACCTTTTGTGGTGGTAACCCGCATTCTGACATCTCTTAGGAGTTCCAAAGCTCTGTTCTCACAACAGCCCTTGTGGTCTTTTTATTCCCTTTTTAAAGATGAGGAAACTGAAGCGAAGTAATTGATTCATAATTGCACGGCAAGTAAATGTCAAAGTTGGCATATTCAAACTCAAGTTTCCTGAGTCTGAGACCAGAGCTCTTACCATAATACCTCTCAGGCTCTTAAAAAAGGGTTTCACAGTTGAGTTGACTAGTTTTTTTTACAAGAGTCTGGCTCCAGGCAAAAAGGCTTATTGTCCTCCAAATACTTCTTTTCCTCATCCTCTTTTATTTGCCTAAATCTTACACACCCTTCAAGAACCAGCTGGTATGCCCTTTCATAAAAGTTTTCCAGGTGACTCAGTCATCCCTCCTCTACTGATCAAGTTGGCACATTTTGCCTTTTGTCTCTATCTCAGGGAGCCTTGTTCTTGGTTGGTACCTTCTCTGCTCTGCTATTTAGCATCTATATAATTTGGGGCAAATAACATAATCTTCTGGGCTTCAGTTTCCTGATCTGTAAATTCAGGGTGTAGGTCAGATGATCTCTAAGGTCTTTAACAGCTTTAAATGCTTTGTTCTAAAGGGACTTCTTTGGTGCTTTTCCACTTGTGTGACTCTAGGAGTCAGTCTTTCTAAGCCTCTGTTTTCTAATCTGCAAATGGGGCTAGTTAGATGATATGGAGGACAGTTAGATGGTGCAGTGGAGTCAGAAGGATGAGAATCCAAGTTCAGCCTCAGACACTTATTAGCTACATGGCCCTAAGCAAGTCACTTATCCTATGCCTCAATTTCCTCAACTGTAAAATTGGGATCCTGAGGAAGGAAATGGTAAATCATGGTATATTTGTGAAGAAGACCTCACTGGGGTCACAAAAAGTTGGACTCAACTAAAAAATTACTTAACAATAACAAAAATGGGGATAGTAATGTGTACAGAAAGCTAATGAAATGGGATTAATAACAATTATTATCATTATCCTTATTTCTACCTACTAGGCTTACTCTATGCACCTGAAACCATGCCAAAACCTAACCTGTCTTCCAAATGACATCCCTTAAAGAGGTAGCCTTGTCCCTTCTTAGGTCTTCTTTTCTCCAAACTTTCTCCAAATCTTTCCAATTTGTTCAACCACTTTTATATGACAATAGGAATGGGTATGGCTCTTTCCCAGCGTGCCTGTGATTATTCTTCTCCCTTCAAGGCTGCATCAATGACTTTAATAGTATGTTCAGTATTCCCCTCTTTGGTTATTGTGAACTCTGAAATTACTTGGTCACTTTCTCCCAAGGTTCCCAGCATTTCCATGTCACCAACCAATTCTTCCTTGTTGGTGAGAATTAGCTCTAGAATAGTAACTTACCTCATCATTTCCTCTATTTTCTGGGTAATGAAACTATTAGCAGGTGAAGCATTTGTCAGATTCTCTGCTTTTCAGCAGTATGAGATTTCTAATAGATATCGAAATTATTTCTATTATGTCTTGTTTCTGTGCTAATTTGAGATCCTTTTTTAAAATTTTCACTTTTTTGTTATTCTTAACTTGGCAAATACTTTAACAAACATAGCTGTGTACAAAGGATGGAAAAGTAGAGATTTATATGAACCCATGAATTGGTTTTGTAGTGATTAGGCTTTTTAAGTATATAATAAATATAACACATTAATTCCAAAGCTTGTCTTGGTTGATTATGTCTTCCACTGAACTTCCTTATGTTCTCTTCTATTCATTTTAATAAATGCTATGATAGCAATTTTTTCTTTCTTTTCTTCTTTTTTTGGCATCTCTATTACTACCCTCTCTCTTTCCCCAAATTCTCCCTCTACCATTCCCAATCCTGAACAAAAAAGGGGGTTTTCTAAACTTTACCTTGTAACAAATAAGCATAGCCAATAAAAAAAAAATCCACAAACATTGGCTATATCCAAAAATGTACATCTCATTCTGTATTGCTAGACCATCACCCCTCTATCAGGAAGTAAGAAACATGAGGCATCATTAGTCTTCTGAAGTCTTGGCTGGTCATTGGTATTGATTAGAGTTTCTAAGTCTTTCAAGGTTGTTTTTCTTTATAATATAATGATCAATGTATAAACTGATCTCCAGAGTCTATTCATTTTGCTTAGCATCAATTCTTCTAAGTTTTCCCGGACTTCTGTGACTTCATCCTTTTTTTCTATTTCTTACAACACAATGATATGATTGTAATCCTACTCCATGATTTGTTTAGCCATTCTCTAGTTGATGGGCACTCCCTTATTTTCCTGGTCTTTGATTTAACACACACACACACACACACACGCACACACACACACACACACTGCTGCTGCTGCTGCTGTGGATAGTTATATGCTTATGAGATTCAATTAAACTCAGGAAATGTATTAAGAACCTATCCAATGTGTCTGGCACTCTACTATGTGATGGAATACAAAGTCAAAAATTAAATAGTCCTTGCCCTCAAGGAGTTTTCCCTCTGTGAATACTTTAGACTCTCAATATATATCTGCTGATTAGATGCCACTGGGGCTAGTTCATTCCAACCCCATCACTCTCCCCTAATGGACTGTATCAGTATCTATACAAGGGCAGGAAAATGCTATGGTAGCTCATAGTACCTCTGTGGTTCTACAGTTTCCTGGTGTTGATAATGTCATTGACTTCTCTGCAGTCACATCACCTACAAACCTCTTAATTTCTGTTTCCTAAAATGCTCCATGTGTTTCCTCTCCACTGTACTTAGACTTGTTTGTCTCTTCTCTCCCATCCATATCTCCATTATATATCTGTTCTTGGCTTCTTATGGTAACCACATTCTTCTCATAATTGGGATGGTTGACAACCTTTCTCAATGTATCATCAAGCCAAGCATAAGTGGAAACTGTGAGCAAGTGTACCTCAGCTGCTTATGGAAGGACTTAAGATATATTCAAGTTCTAGCAATTCCAGAGTTAACTTACCATTAGCCATTTAGAGATACTGGCTCCTCAGATCATTTTTTTTTTATGTTTAAAACGGAATTTCTTCCTTGCAGGTCTACTTTTTAAAAGTACACTTCTGTTTTTCAGGGGGAGGAAGTTTTTAAATTTATTCTAAACTTAATACAAACCAAGAAAAAAAAATGCCATGTACACAGCAGAATATAAGAGAGGGCTCAATATAAGCCCTCAATATAAAAACATAAATTTCTATGAAATATAGTATTCCAAGACTTTTGGTCCTTTGATGTAGTAGGTGCTTCATCTTGTGTAAACCTTATTATAGCTCCATGATATTTAAATTGTTTTTTTCTTGTTTTTTCCAATATTTTCTCCTTAATCTGAGAACTTTGGAACTTGACTATAATATTCCTGTAAGTTTTACTCTTGGGATCTCTTTCAGGTGGTGATCAATGGAAAGTTTTTCTATTTCTTCTTTGCCTTCTTGTTCTAGAACTTCAGGGCAATTTTCCTTGATAATGTCTTGTAACATTGCATGAAGTTTCTTTTTTAATCATAGTTTTCAGGTAGTCTGAATGTTATTATGTAACTTCTCCTCAATCTGTTCTCTATATTAGTTGTTTTTCTGATGAGATGTTTCACACTCTCTTCTATTTTTTCATTCTTTTGATTTTGTTTTATTATTTCTTGGTGTCTCCAAATGTCATTGACTTCCATTTGACCAATGCTCATTTTCAAGGAATTATTTTCTTCCTTAAGCTTTTTGTTCTCTTTTTCACAGTGGTTGACTTTTCATAATTTTCTTGGATTACTCTTATTTTTTTCTAATTTTTCCTCCATTTCTCCTATTTGATTTTAAAGTCTTTTTTCAAAGTTCTTCCAAGAACTCTTTTTGTGCTTGAGGCTATTTGATGTTTTTTTCTCACTGAAAAAGAAGTATTCCATTATCTTCCTCTGAATATTAACCCATATCTTTTCTATCCCCATAGTAGCCATCTATGGTTGGGTTCTTTCTCCTTTGCTTACTCATTTTTATTTGTTTATTCTTATTTTATTTTATTTTTAGCATCTGTCAGCGTAATCAGGTTCTCATCCTGAGGTATGAGGAATGAAGTTCCAAGCCTCAGGCCCTTCTTACTGTTATTTTCTGAGGTCTATCCCAGGGCTCAATGTTGGGCTCTCTTCTCTACTCCTAAGCCATAGCTAGGGTCCCCAACCACCCTGTCTCACAAGTGATCTTGCTCCCTCTGGTAGCTACAAACTACAGCTACCCTCTTTGCCCTGGAACTGAAACCAGAGAATGTTCTCCTGCAAGTGCTCACAGCCAGCCAGGTCTCTGCCCCACTGTTACTGTACTCACCAGGTCTGTGCTAGTCCTTCTTCCCCCACAGTAGCAGGCTAGCCCAGCTCAGAATATGTCAGGTCAGCACAGCTGTGCTTCCCTTAACAGGGGAAGGTCCTACTCAGCAATCAGACTCCCCACACTGTCAGGGAGATGAAAGTTTCTAAGGCTGGGGTTGCCTTCCAACCCCAGTGCCCCCAGGGCTGGTTGTTTGTTGCTTTTGCAGAGTTGGCTTGGAAGTGTTTGCACTTCACTAAGGCCAAACTTCCACCCCTGAAGGTCAGATCTTTCCTGGGGTCTTCAAAAATTGCCTTAGGAAGACAATGCTTTACCTCCAGGTTTATTTCTGCTACTCTCAATGTATTGTCTTTTTTGTGGAGGAAATTTGGAGAGCCAAAAGTTTTCTGACCTATTCTGTCATCTTCCCAGAATCCTCCCCCAAAGTACATTTCACCTGAACAGCTCAAAAATATTTGTAAATGATGAACTCCTTGAGGGTAAGAATCAACTTTGTTTAACCCAATTCAATTCAACTGGTAATTTCTGAATCCTAGCAGCATGGTAGGTGGCATGAGGCAGGCAGCCAGCCCAGTGTAGCTGTTGACAGTATATATCAGAATCCCTGTTGAAAATGGCCATCTATGAACAGTGTTCTGGTGTGACTTATTTCTGCAGATCAGCAGGGAATTCCTGATGAAAAATTAGCCCTGATTTATATTTTCATTCCCACCTTCATCATCATCTTGATTTTTATGGCGGCCCTGATATTCCTTAGAAGACAACTCTGCCCAAAGGACTCACACAGAACAGGTAAGCTCCATTGCTTCTATGGCTTGCTTTGACTCATAATATAAAAAGGACTGGACTTTGCTGGTGTCAGGAAATCAGGACTTCAAATCTTGGTTCTGATTCTTAATAGCTGAACAAGTCACTTCATCTCCTTATGCTCAGCATCTTCATCAAACTCATTAAATGAATTTGAACTATATACTCAGTAGGAACCTTTTTAGCTCTCTGTTCTACATCTCCAGGATACTATAAACTCCACTCTGATCTGCTGGTTTTAATTTGATGTTCTCATAGTCTTTCTCAGAAACTAATCGGTGCTGATCTTTGGTAAGCAAACACATTTTCCTTTTTAAATTTTGGTTTTTTAGGGGGGAGAAATGTTCTGTTCCTTCAAGCATGATTTCCTTGTTCTGCTCACTCTCTTATGCAAGGATCTGTTAGTGTTTATGAGATCCAAATGTTAACAGTAATTCTGCTGGTTCTGAGGACCAGGTCTCAGCATGGAAGGGATCTCAGCTGCTATCTCCTCTAAGCCATACTCACCTCCACTTGAAGACCTCCAATGACAAAGAATTCACTGTTTCCTGAGGCAATCCATTCACATTTCTAGACAACTCTGGTTCTAAGAATTTTTTTTCTTATGCTGAGCCAAAGTCTCCTTATGTGCAATAGCCACACATTGTGTCCAGTTGTGTTGCTCCGAGGTCAAGCAAAAAGTCGAATCCCTTTTCCAAGTGTCAGAATTTAGGTCATCCAACTCCCGGGTCTGTGCTCCTTGTAATAGAGTATCAAGCACCCTACAGAACCCTCAGGAGTGACTTGATTTTAATTTCCCTGCAGAATTCATCTCTGACTCTCACCATTGTTAGACTTTCTAGAAAATCCTTGTACGAATATCTCTCCACTATAATTTGGGTCAGGTGTTTGGACATGAATAGAAATAAAAAAGAAGGGGCCCCCTGCATGGTCTTTCTTTTCTCTCATCCTGCTGGTCCCCTCAATTAACCCTGTCCTGAACTATTTGACAAAGAAGGAAGTCTTAAGTTGAAGGGTAACTCTTATGGCCTTGAGCCAGAGATGATGGACTCAAGTTCATCATGGACAAAATTGACAAAAGGATAATGTATGTTTTTGGACATGGTCAATGTGTGGATTTGTTTTGCTGGACTGCACTTGTTTATTGTAAGGTAGAGTTTCTGAAATAACTTTTTGTTCCTGGGAGGTAGAATTTGGGGGATGAGAAAAATGAGTGATAATGCTACGTATGGCAGTAACTGTGCCAAGAGGAAGTATATTCGGTCTGGTCTCTGCAGGGCTGTCCTGTAATTCTTCCTCTTTAAGAGAAAGATTTCTCTTACCCTTTTATTTTAACCCTCCTCCTCCCAAGCCCCTTCTAGTTCTCTGTACTTCATACAGTAAATAGTGGGGGCTCAAGGTCCCTACCAGCCCTCAATTTTATGGATCTGTAGAGTATTGCCCCAAAACCTTGTAACTACAGTAAGCAAACTAATGTACAAAGACAAGGTTTTATCTCATGGTGAACATGAATATAGAATTAATAACTAGATTAATAAAATAAAAAGACAATTCCCCAACTGGAATATCATATGATAGTGTATATTGTTTTCCCTCCTTATTTTGGAATGGGAAACCATGATTGTGGTCCTTTTGAAGGATGACCTTTGTTCGGATTGATTCTTTAGGAAAGTACCAGATATACCCTACCAATTCTCCTGTTGGTATTGTAGACAGAGGCCTCCCATGAAAGCCAGTGACAAATATTCAGGACCCAAATCTACTAGCCAGGAAATAAAAAGATCCTAAGATCTAGAGCTTGAATGAACCATTAGGCTAACCACTTAATCTTTGAGATGAGAGCAATGAATCCTAGCGAGCAGAAGTGATTTGCCCAGGGTCACAAAGGTGGTACATGGCAGAACTGGAATTGGAAACTAGGTTCTCTTACTGAACATCATTGACACATAGTTAGCTTCTAGAGTGGAATCAAGTTAGAATTATATTTCCCCTTCCCTCACCCCACCCAACATCTCTAGTGGTACAATGTTTACAGGTTCAGAAAAAAATTTCTTTTCTGCAGGAAGAATAGTTTTCAGTTTATACTTGCCAGGTTAGTTCCTTCCCACTAAAATCTGTTAACACAGAGACGACCAGAAATAGTAAATAGCAAGCAAATTCATTTACTTAAAAACAAAAACAGCAAGCAGAAATTGGAGAAATTGTACAGAACAGAACATACCAGAAAATACAAAATGAATGAGGTCTTCCACAGGGAATGATAAAAGATCTCAGCTCAAATCATGAGAGAGATCTCAAACTCATTTTTCACAAATAGAGCTGTGGAAAAGGCTTCCTTAGAAGGTAGCAAGTTCCCCCTTGTCTACGAGTCTTCGAGCAAGGTTATATGGCCATTTACTTGATCCCCTGTAGAGGGGATTCTTTTTCAGGGATAGGTGGCTTAGACATCTTCTGAGGTCCCTTCTGTGATTCTGTCAATTTGTCTTAATATCCCCAGTGCTTAGAACATAGTGACCAATTGATAAATGCTTATTGG
Source organism: Notamacropus eugenii (assembly GCF_028372415.1). Lineage (NCBI taxonomy): Eukaryota > Metazoa > Chordata > Mammalia > Diprotodontia > Macropodidae > Notamacropus > Notamacropus eugenii. The sequence continues at coordinate 39,128,794 of NC_092872.1, read as the reverse complement.
ATTGGATTGACAGGGTTAGTCTCATGTTCCTCAAGTCAGAATAGATTGGGACCTTGTAAAAGCAAGCACCTTGATGTACAGAGGAGGGCCTGCTGTACAGGTTCTTTGATCTGCTTTTCTAAAAGGAAAGGTAACTTTTGAGGGGTCAACAATCACTTTAATCAAGCACAAACATCATTCACTTAGTTCAGGGGGAAAAGTCAACACCCTGAACATCAGAGAAAATACAGAGAAATAAAGATCAACAAACAGGGCTTCCAGCTGCCTGACCATAAGCAATATATACATCACAGATCAACAGACAGATCCAACTGTCTAACCATACATACATAGTTACGAGAGAGAGAGACAGAGACACACACACACACACACACACACACACACACACACACACACACATACACGCACCAACATCGAAGTTTTTGAAGCCAGGGGGCTCCTTAGCAGCTTCCCAGAATCACATACAAACCTTCTTCCAAAAACTAAGCCCCAAAGTAAAACCTCACATCAGAGCACTTAGACATTTTTCAGAGGCAAAGGGCATCACAACCCTTGAGAACTAGTGCCTCACTAGAAAATTAACAAAAGATGTAGGCCTCCCCTAATCAAGCTTTCCATAACGAGCAGGCCCATTAATAGGTGGGAAAGATCTTGAATCTCATTAGCATTACAGACCTACAAATATGATTTCAGAAGGGCTAGGAATATCATCCTTCATACCATCCATCACAGTGAACACTAGAATTCTGGGGACCATAATTTGGGAAGTATTGGCCCAGATAATCTCTAAGAGACTTTCCAACACTAACATTAGTCCATCATTATCATTATTATTATCATGTTTCTTTGCTATATTTTTGTGAAATTCTGCTATTAGTAAATCTCTCTTAGGGTTAGTAAGAATTCTTCTTACAAATGCAAATAACCTTGAGATGGTAAACACATTGTTATCTACCACTGACATCTTAGTTAATTTGTTGAATGTAGTCAATATTTTCTATGTGACAAATGATTATGGTATAAGGAGTAGAACTCTGGACTTGGAATGAGGAAGCCCAGGTTCAAATCCTGCCTCAAACACTTACTTCTTCGATTTGAAAAGGCTACAAGCCAAGACCAAAGTGGAGGGAATGTTGGTGCATGATTTTCTGTGTGCAGATGGTTGTGTACTCAATGCAGACTGAAACTGAGATGCAACAAAGCATGGATCAACTCTCTGTTGCCTGTGCTAATTTTGGCCTAACAATTAACACCAAGAAAACACAGATGCTCCATCAGCTACCACCACACCATCCATACATGGAACCATTGGTTACATCAAACAGAGAAGTTTTAAATGCTGTGGATAAGTTCATTTACCTTGGTAGTATACTTTCCAGGGATGTACACATTGACAATGAGGTTGATACATGCATTGCCAGAGCTAGCTCAGTGTTTGGGAAGCTCCAAAGAAAAGTATGGGAGAGAAGAGGTATTAGACTGACTACCAAACTGAAGGTCTACAGAGCCATTATGCTGACCTCATTGCTATATGCCTGTGAAACATGGACAGTCTGCTAGTGCCATGCCAGGAATCTGAATTGCTTCCATTTGAACTGTCTTAGGAAGATTCTGAAGATTACCTGGCAGGATAAGGTACCAGACACTGAGGTCCTTACTTGAACTAAACTGCCAAGCATTCAAACTATGTTTCAGAGAGCGCTTCTCCAATGGATTGGCCACATTGTTCGAATGCAAAATGTATGCTTGTCAAAAAGGCTATTTTATGGAGAACTTTCATGGGGCAGGCAATCACATGATGGTCAGAAGAGGTGATACAAGGACACTTTCAAATCTCTCTCAAGAACTTTGGAATTGATTGTGTGACATGGGAGACACTGGCACAGGACCGCTCAGTATGGTATGCTCACATCAGAAAGGGTGCTGTGCTCTATGAGCAAAGCAGAACTGAAACAGTTCAGAGGAAATGTAGGATGCACAAACTTGGAGTATCTACCCCAACTGTTCACAGACTATCTGTGCCCAATCTGTGGTGGAGCATTCTGAGCTTGTATTGCTCTGATCAGCCACAGTTGGACATATTGAAAACTGACTTTATCATGATGATGTCATTTTGGTCCTCTTCAAGAGCAAAAGACAGCAACTACCACCAGATATGTGATCCTGGACAAATCATTTAACCTTTCTGTGCCTCAGTTTCCTCATCTATAAAATGGGGTGGTTAGACTCCATTACCTCTAAGGTCCTTTCCAGTTCTAAGTGTATGATCTAATACCAGCAGGAAGGGAAATTTTAAAGAGAGAGAAAGAGGGAGAGATACTACTGGAGAAGGGGCAGTGCCTAAGGAAGTCATTCTACATGGAGTCAACATTAAGACACTGGACACCCTGGAGAGAAGGGTACATGAAAGAGAACTAAGAAAGAAGCAAAGGAAACCCTACTTGACATACACAGAACTAGTTTTGAGAGTTGGGCTCAATCTGTGATCCCAAATCAATGCAGATATTTTTAACTTTATTTATAAGCACTTCTTTTTTGGTACTGTCACAAAGTCACAGGAAATAAAACTGGGAGGGACCTTAACAGTAATTTACTCAAATTCCATAATTTTTAGACAAGGAAACTGAAGCCTAAACAGTTCTAGCTTCAGATTCCATAGGTAGTATGGTAGCAAGGTCAGGATTGGACCCTGAGACTCCATATCCAATATTCTTTCCACTACACCCTACCATCCAACTATTTGATTTCTTTTCCTGAAATTAAGATAATTTTTCTTCTTAGTACAACTATAACCTTGACTTATTTTTCTCTCCCAGACCCAACAGACAAATCCATTGCCACACTATACAGGGAAGTGAACTTAACTATAGGTTAACAATCTTTTTTTTTCTGTATCTCACATCTTTTTTCTCTGTCAACACAAATAGGGAAATACGCAACTGTTCTAATAATAAAGAATGTGAAACTGAACAGTTTTATTGGACTTTCCTGCTATACATAGCTGTTTGTTGACCAGGACACTTTCGGTCATGGAAGACCAGTTGTGGTTTAGTAGAATCAACAGTGAATTTGGAGTCACTGTCCCAGGCCCAGCCCAGTCATTTACTAGCTATGTGACCTTGACAATGGGTTGGCTAGATGGGGGTCATAATACTTGCTAAGGTTATGTGTGTGTGACTCAAGTGAGATAATGTTCAAATTCTAAAATGCCATAGAAATGTCATGTCAGCTCTTGTTATCATTACACTGTTACTCTAAGAGTAATAAGCAGTTATTGTTCAGCTCCAGGAAATTCATAGATAGTCTTGCCCTAGATGGCAACGATGGTGTCTGAGGCATAGTAGCATACATGTAAGTCAATAGTTAGAATCTTAGAAGTAGAAGGTGACATAGAGACCTCTAGTCCATAACTCCCCAGCCCCCTCACAAAATTATGGGACAGTTGAAGTCAGATTGAACAGGGCCTTGAGTACTAGAAATGGTTGGAAATAAATAGTTTATTCAATAGACTGAAACCATCACCTATGCCTTTTATTTTAAAGCACTCTAATACATTTTCTCATTTGATCATCACCACAACTCTGAGCTAGGTGTGATCATAATCTTCATGGTAGAGGTAGAGACTATCACCTCATTTCAAGGAAGGTGCTACTGTCTACTGAGGTTGCCTTGAAACCCAAGGATGTGAGGATCATTCATCACTGCCTCTGAATTGTGTCATTTATCCAAAGGCACTTGCTTAGTGCCCTTCTAAGACATTTCAGGCTGTTTTCCCAAAATTGGTGCTCACATTCTGGTTGGTCTCCATGCTTCAAATTCCTTCCTTCTCCATTCCATCCTCCACCAGCTGCCAGTGACCTTCTTCAAATAAAAGCTGACCAAATCCTGAAGGACTCATGTTAAAAACTGTTATCTGCCTCCAGAGAAAGAACTGATATTGTCTGAATACAGAATGAAGTATATTATTTTTCACTTTCTCTACTTCCCTTTCTTCCTTTCTCTTCCTTTCTCTTTCTCCTTTCTTTCTAAGTTTTCTTGCACAAGATGACTAATATGGAAATGTTTTACATGATTGTACACATAACCTGTATCATACTGCTTATCAGGCAGGGGGAGAGTAGGAAGAGAGGGATAGAATTTGGAATTCAAAACTTAAAAAAACAACAAAAATGTTTTTAAAAATTCTTTTTGCATGTAATTGAAAGGAAAATTAAATATTTTTTTTTTAAATCTGACCATTTCACCATTCCCTTTACTCAACAAACTACAGAGGCTCCTGTTACTTAGAGGATCAAAAATAAAATCCTGTTTGACTTTTAAAGCCCTTTATAATCTGACCAATCCCTACCTTTCCAGTTATTTAATGCTTTACTGTCTTCCATGTACTTTGCAATCCAATGACACTGGCCTCCTTGTTGTTCCTACACAAGACACTTCATCTCTGTTCCATGACTTTTTACTGGCTATACTGATGCCTGGAATTTTCTCCCTCTTAGCCTTCTTTCCTGACTTCCCTGGCTTCCTTTAAGATTTAGCTCAAGTTCTACCCTCTTCAAGAGACTTCCTGGTCTGCCTAGCTACTAACACTTTTTCCTCTGAGATCAATTCCCATTAGATTGTCTATATCTTGCTTATATTTAGTTATTTACCCTTGAGGGGCAGGGCATATTTTTGCCATCCTTTGTATTTGCATCACTTAGCGTGGTACCTGGTACATAGTAAGTGATTAATAGATGCTTATTGGTTGACTAACTGTGGAGGTTAAAGGACTGCTGAAAGGAATACGGGTAGTGAGTAAGAGGAAGGATTCAAACCCAGGTCCTTTGAATCCTGAGCTAATGCTCTTTCCACTGTCTTTTGGTGGAGAGCGTGGCCAAAGGCCAGAATCATTGGAGAGAATGTAAATATGACTCTTCAGATGCTCTTCCCCTTTATTGTGAAACAAGCAGCTCTAGTCTTCTTCAGAAAGTGGTATTTCCTTTACCAGTCATTTCTGAACCAGTCATTTGGTACTACACATGAGTTCAGAATTCAATCAAAATTCATTTTAAAAGTCATATGTAATTTCCACATAACTTGAGATCAGATTAGAATTAGGACTGGAAAGGACCTAGTCTAACCATGTCCAGAATCCCTACACATGTCTCCATTGTACAGACAAAGAAACTAATTCAGCGATTTGCAAAATCTCTCAGGTATTAAGTAATAGGGCCAGAATTTCAATCCAAGTCCTCTGACTCGAAATCCCATATGCTCCAAGTCCAATAAGGATTTATTAAGCAAATCCTTCTGTGCAATGACTATGTTAGCTGCTGGGGACACAAAGACAAAATGAAAGTTAATCCTCTGTTCTTCTAAAGAGCTAAGAGGATATAAGAAGCAAAATGAGGCTGCTTGGAAGGCTCAGCCTTCAGAGGAGGGACATGGAATCTGGGAGATCTGAATTCTAATCCTGCCTTGGATACTTACCTACGTGATCATGGATAAATCATGTAAACTGTCTCAGAACTTAATCTGTAAAATGGAGGTAGTAATAGCACCTATCTCACCAGGTTCTTGTGAGGATCAAATGACACGTTACACATATGTCTTTGTAAACCTTAAAGTGCTATATAAACGCTGTTATTATTAAACAAGTATGAGTTGGGAGAGAACACCAAGAAGGGTGGAGTGAGGCACAGTTGGGGGATTCAGAGCCATTTCTCCTAAACCACTCTGCTCCGAACTTGGAGACTCCGGGTTTGCACGCAAGGCTGATTTGGGGCTTTTTGTTTATTTTTGCAGATTTCTTTCTCACCTCACTGCCTCTTCCCTTTTCAAGCTGTATGTAACTATATGTAAATGTATGTAAAGCATCTGCTCCCCTGAAAGACTGTAAGTGCCAGAGACCAAAGATCATGTGTAACCTGAGAACCATTTTTCCAGACATAGATTGAAATCGTGAACTTTTAAGTAAAGCTGGAAAGAACCAGAAGCCAGAATGATTAGAAACTTGAAATGATCAAAAATTTTTATCCAAATATTGAACTGGAAATGACTTCTCAAGAGAATTATAAGAATCATGAGATTAGTTCCCAGCCTGGTGGGGCCTGATATAATACACTGTTTTTTTTGCCACTGACTAATGAGGAATTGAAATATTTTACCCTGTGATCTTGACCTTCAGATTTAGATAGATATGGAAATGCCCCAAAGTATTATAGGTCATAAACTCTGCAGCTCACTGGAAATAAATAAGGAAATTGGTACATTTACCTAATCCTGGTATACATTCTCAGATTTAATTATCTTTCTTCAGTCATTAGATGAGGTCCCTGATGTGTTCAACAGAATATATGTAACTGTATGTAAAGAATAAACATAAAGTAGTACTGACTTATCATTGATATCCCCTCACCCTACCCTGATAAATCTCCAAGCTGGCAGCTTTGGAGTGATCTTTAAGATCTCTAAAAATCTCCAATCCTCTCCTGTTCTGTGGCTCTTACTTTGAATTGCCTCAGGCTTATGAATACTGCCTGGAGTTCACTCTTCTATATGACTTTCACATCATAGGTCAGCTTGACACCATTCTCTGTGTGGTTCTATGTGCATCTTATCTCCTCCAGTAGGTGCCTGCTCCCCAAAACATCTCATCGTCCTACTCCTCTGCTCAAAAAACTGCAGTGGCTCCATATTGCCTATGGAATAAAATACAAATTTCTTAAAGTATAATTTAAAACCCTCCTCAATCAGCTCAGACCTACCTTTTTCCAGCTTTACTTTATGGACTCTCTTCTAGGCAGCTTATATTTAACAAACATTCAACAGTTATTAAGCCCTGCATTGTGCTAGGCACTGTAGATATAATGAAAGATATGACACAAGTCCTCCCTTTGGAACCATTTGTGCTTTTTCTCTCCTGTAACAGTTCTTATTTAAGGAACAAATATTGCTGAGGATGACCACAACTTTGTTATCCATTAAAGACATTCTGGCAAGCTCACAGAATGGGTTGGACTGTACAAGGGAGATGGGAAATATACAGTTTTGCCTGGGGCTGGGGCTGGGAGGGAGTAAGAAATCAAGGTATGGGAAAGAGTCATGGACTGCCCTCCATACTTAAATCATTCAGTGCTTATCCAGTTCCTCATTCTTCATCTCAAAAGTGACATGGGCAATGTTGTCAGGAAGTTGAATTAATCATTGTGTTCCTAACATATTCTAGGAAAGGCAATAACACAACATCCTTTCAGGATACATTCCAGTTTCTTAAGAACATTTCCATTTGGAAAGTTTTTCCTTGTGTCTAACCTTATTCCTTTGGTTATGGCCATTTAGGCCCATTCCCTGTTGTGTTTATGTAGATAGATATGAAGTCAATCAGTTGGTTAGTCAATAGTATCTATTAAATGCTTACTATGTGCCAGACGCTGTGCTAAGCATTGGGGTTACAAAATAAAGACAAAACCCATCCCTGCCCTCAAGGAGCTTATATTTAAATAGATGAGACAAATGGGAGAATCACTAGGTACATACAATAGAATAGATGGCGGGTGATCTGAGAGGGGAAGGCACTGGTTACTGGGAACATCAAGAAAGTCCCTTTGCTAAGGGTGGACTTCGAGCTGAATCTAAAAGGAAATCAGGAAAGCTAAAAGACATAGATGAAGGATAGCAGGGTATTTTAGGCATTGAGGAAAATGAAAAGGCAGGAGAGCAGAATGAAGTGTTGTGTATGAGGAACAACAAATAGGCAAGTGTAATAAAGTAAAAGACATCAGGCTATGTAGAGCTTTAAATGACAAAGATTTTTGATTTGATTCTGCAGGGAAGAGGGAACCACAGGAGTTTATTAAGTAGAGAGTGGTTAATATGATCAGACCTTCTCTCTAGAAAAATCATTTGGCATATAAGTGGAGAGTTTGTTGGAGTGGGGAAAAATTTGAAGTAGGGAAATGTATCATAATATATCTGTTGTACTTTGGACCTGAGCCAGAGTGGTGACTGTGAGAGTGGAGAAAAATGGATGTATACCAGAGACATTGGTAAAGGTAGAAATGACAAGATTTGGTTGAATGGGAGTGAGAAGTCAAAGTGGACTTTGAAGTTGCCATCTTGGGTGACTGGAAGGATATTGGTACCTTCAACAGTAATGAGGAAGTTCAAAAGAGGGGAGGATAGGAGGAAAAGATAATAAATGTTGTTTTGGACATTTGAGTTTGAGATACCTATAGGACATCAGTTTACAATGACCAAAAGTTGGTGATGTGGGATCATAGCTGAGGAGAGGCTAGAACTGGATAGATAGATAGATCTGGGAGTCATCTGAATATATGGGTGTTACTAAGATCACCAAATGAGATAAGTTAGAGGAAAAATAAAAGACAATCCAAGATAATGCCTTGGGGGATTACCCCCCCCCCCCCCATTAGTAGCAAGGATGGAGAAGATACACATTTCTACAATGAGTGTTCCGCCAAAGCATTATTCTGGATTGTCTTTTCTTTTTCCTCTATACTACTGATGAGGGCTGAAAAGGGGGTGTGAGACCCCTACAAAGACCGGGGTACCAGGGGCAGGTCGTCTGGAGAAGAATTCACGAACTCAACCATTGTTGAAGTCAAGGTAAAGATTTATTATACTTTTCAGCAGGCAGAAGTTCTTAGGGAACCTGCAACCTTAAAGGGGTACAGGGAAAGTTTGTAAAGGATATTCTATAGTATCCCTCGTGCCAAGTATGCTAACTAGATGTTTTGGGGTGGGATTAAGAAGTGATTAAGGAGTAGTGAGTTCTTAAAAAAACATGCACTTTTGGTATCTACTGCACAGGTATTTTACCCAGAATTCATCAGGAAATAGCCCAAGGGGGTGGGGGGGGCTACATGGAGGTGTGGTTTTAGGCCTGAAATGTTACTAAGTCAACCAATGATTAGGGCTGACCAGGAAAAACCAGGCTTCTCTCGTCAATGTCTTATCAGACAAGATTAATATGAGGGAGTATAGGTATATCTAACTCTAGGATACATATGATTGGTCAGTGAGTAGTAAATGTCGTTATGACCCAGTACACAGCCAGTTCAGTACACAGCTGGTTCAATCTAATGAGTTCAATAGGTGCAGCTGGCTACTATAGCAGGAAGGGAGATAATGGTTGTTGCTAGGGCAGGCTGTGTCCTTGAGGGAGAAGCTGCCTGAGATAGCATTTTGAGGCTAGGGAGTGATGTGATTTTTTAAAGAGTAATGTGATTTTAGAATTGGGGCCCAAGTACATGCACCTAAGCACCCCATCACTACCTCACAATGGAGAAGTAACAAGGGAGATTAAAGAGAAATCAGACATGTAGGAAGAGAATGAGGAAAAGCAGCATCATGAAAACCTAGAAAAAAGTGAGAGAATCCAGGAGGGGGTGATGAGCAGTGTGAAATGCTACAGAAAGGTCAGGGAGCATGAGACTGAAGAAGACTTGACAATTATGAGATAACTGACAACTTAGGAGAATCTAAATCTTGGTATCATTTTTATTTATCATCTTTCATTCTTTCCATAAAAGGAAAGCAAAATTTCTGAGAGTAGCTATTTTCTAGGATCACAGAATGTCAGAATTGAAGGGGACCTTAGAAGATTATTTTCCCAGTGAGGAAACTGAGGTTTACAGAGATGAGGTGACTTGTCCAAGGCACAAAGCAAATTAAAAATTAAATTAAACTCCTTGAAATTCTAGACTAGTTGTTAACAAAATCAGGAAGGGCAGATGAGCTGTACATAGATGTAGAAAGTGAGCAGCAATGGCCCCAAGAACCTCAACTTCTCTCATACTCTGAGGCTACCTTCAGGCAAAGAATAAAAGCAGTGAAAGCCCAAGCTCTTGGCTATCCCTCCTAAACTGGTCCTTATAAAATGACTCTGGACATATGTTGATAGGAGGGAAAGCAAGAGAATCAGATGATACTTCATTGTGGCAGAATGGTTAAGCTTTAAGGAAGTCTGTTTAGTATGGCTGCCTGATAGTTTTCCCTGGTCTCTGTGTTGCATATCCTTCTGGAAAAGTTGAATGTATTGGACCATATCATGAGCAGTATTTCATCAAAACAGAAAACCACACTGTTGTGTAATAACATCTTTGTTTTAGAAAGCTTGCAGTAACTGTGTTCTTGACAAGACATTCTGTGACCTCTTTAGTTCTCTTAGGAGTGTCTTTGGCCATAGATCACAGGACCCTTGAAGTCAGAAATCAAAGGACCCGAACATTAGTGTACTTTCTACTGTACCACACTGTCCCCCAAATACTAAAATGGATAGAGTTAAATTTTTTTAATTTTGCCAAAGTTTAGGGTTTTCATTCAAATAAATTAATAAACAAACCTGATGATCTTTTTAAAAAATTTGTCTTTCTTTTTTTATTTTTCAGGTCTGAACCTGTGACCTCAAGAGCTGAAAATTTTATGATTTGTCAGATTCAAGAGACTTAGTTTCCTACACCTGCAGCTTGCACTTTTCAAAAAAAAATTGAACAGCATGGCACTTTAGATTCAAACCCACAAAAAGTTAGCTGAACCCTGGATAATGGCAAAAGCATAGTACTAAACTTCTCCAGTTCTTTGATATATAGCCTGTGTCATGATGTTTCTTGAGTTTATTGATACCAACTGTCATAAAAGTGCTAAATACTGCTGGACAGTAAATAGCAATGCTATCCTGGGTATTGCCCTTTTTGTTCAATTAATGTTTATTTGGGTTTCAGTACTTTGAATTGAAAACCCTGCTGGAGGCACTTCTTGATTACTGGTTGACTTCTCTTCTGGAAAGTGTTAGGGTCTGTGGTCCCTGGTCCTAGTCTGAGGCTCTTTTCCATCACTACTGGATTGAAAGAACAGAACCATTTTCCCCAAATGTATTAGAAAGGACAGATTTCAAGAAGAATAGAGAAGAGTTGGCCTTTGCTCTTATATAGGAATTGAAAGCATGCCAAAGAGACTCCCTCTGCTGGGAAAAGGGTAATATTTGATCTCCTCCATAATCTAAGAATTACTTGAATTGTCTAATTCAAGTTCTGAGCTCCACGACAGGGAACCAACGAGCACAAGGTCACAATGTACACCTAGTAACTACAGACCTTCTGGGGGCCCTCTAAAAATATTCTACTAAAGAGCAAATATAGAAATATGTAATAGTCCTCTAAACTATATAATAAACTTGACTTAAATTAAAAATGCCTATAGCAACTTGGGTCTGTCGTTATTCATTGTTGAAATCATGTATTTATGATTGCAATTTCTCCAAAGATAATCCTCATTTTCCACCCAATTCTGAATATTGACTGAAAATATGGAAGTGTTCATGTGGAAGCCATATCTAATTTGTCCTGGGAGGGGGGGGTTAAGTGAAAAGATTAATTCTATTGTAGTCATTTTGAGTTTGAGGTATCTATGCTATAACTCATTTGGAATATCTAACAGGCATTCAATTCAAGAGAGAGAGAGAGAGCCTGGAATTCAAGAGAGAGGCTAAGTCAGGACACGTAGATCTGGGAATCATCTCCACAGGGTTGATAATTGAACCCATGAATGCTGATGATATTTCCAAGTGGGAAAATGTTAAGAAAGAAGAGAACGGGGCCTGAGGTAGAGTCTTGATGCATATCTACGTGGATGTGGGGGTGTTTGGATGATGACTCAACAAAGAAGACTGGGAAAGAGTGGTCAGACCAATCAGAAGAGAATCGCAAAAGCCCAGAGAGAAGAAAGCATCCAGACAGGAAGAATATATAGTCAGTAATATCAAATGGAGAAGAGATGTCAAGAAGGATGAGAACTGAGAAAAAAAAAACATTGGATTTGTCAGTTTAAAAAAAATCACATATATCAAGAAGAAATAGAAGATTATTGAGAGAGAGCATGATTGTGGGGGACAATCTGCTGAAGAAGACAGAAGAGGATGGGATCAAGAGAACATTTACAGAGGTCAGCCTTGGTGAGAAGAGTCACTTTGTCATCAAGAACTGGATTAAAGGAATGAAGAATGAGAAACTGTCACAGGGTTATGAAGTACAGAGACCAGGAGAATAGGAACTTCATTGTAAGGGCAGTTGGAGAGTTTTCAGAGAATTTCCACAAGCCCACCTGGGACAATAGTGCTACACAAGCATTTATCACCATTTTACAAATGAACAAACTGAAATCTACGGTGTTTAAGTGACTTATCCTCTGTTACAGAGCTAGTAAGTATTAAAAGGCCACATATGAACCTGGATCCTCCATTGGTAAAAGCCTATTATGTATTTAGGGGAGAAGGGTGTGAACGGACCCATGGAAGAGGCAAATTATAAACAGTGCCCCTAAAGTGTATGTATCAAGAAACAATAAAACAAAGAAAAGAATGAAAAAAATTCACATTGTGAAATATCTCATCGGAAAAACAAATGACCTGGAAAATAGATAGAGGAGAAGCAATTTAAGAATTACTGGACTACCTGAAAGCCATGATTCAAAACAAAAAAAGGGGGGGGGCCTAAACATCATACTTCCAGAAATAATCAAGGAAAACTCAATCCAGAAGATAATACAGAAATTGAAAAGATCCAGCAATCACCTCCTGAAAGACATGCCAATAGGAAAACTCCTAGAAACATTATAGCCAAATTCCAGTGCTCTCAGGTCAAGGAGAAAATACCACAAGCAGCCAGAATGAAACAATTTAAATATCATGAAGACAGAGTCAAGACCATACAATATTTAATATCTTCCACAATAAAGGAGCAGAAGGCAAAGAAACTAGGATTACAACCAAGAATAACTTACCCAACAAAACTGAGCATAATCTTTCAAAGGAAAAAATAGATATTCATTGAAATAGAGGAATTCAAGGATTTCTGATGAAAAGACCAGAGCTGAATAGAAAATCTGACATTCAAACACAAGACTCAAAAGAAGCATAAAAAGGTAAGCATGAAAGAGAAATCATAAAGGACTCAATGAAATTAAACTGTTTACATTCCTATATGGGAAGATGATACATGTAACTCCAAAGAATTTTATCATCATTAAGTCAATTAGATGTCTACATCAACAGAGGGGATGGATGTGAGTGAAATATGTTGGGGCAATCTCAAAAATAAAAGGAGTGAGAAAGAGGGATGCACTGGAGAAAGCAAGGGGAAAAACAGAAAAATATGTCATATAAAAGAGGAATGCAAGGAAGAGCTTTTGTAGTGGATGCGGAAATGGAGTGAGGTAATGCTTTAACTTTACTCTTATCAGAATTAGTTCAAAGACGAAGAATATATATATATGTGTGTGTGTGTGTGTATACATATATATGTATATGTATGTGTGTGTATGTATATGTATACTTAACTGGATATAGAAATCTATCTTATCCAACAGAGAAATGGGAAGGGAAGGGGATACAGAAAAGTGGAGGAGGAGCTGTGATAAAAAGGAGAGTGAAATAAAGGAGGCAGTGGTCAGAAACAAAACAGTGAGGAGAGACAGGGTAAAAAGAAGGAAGGATATATAGAAGAAAATAGCATGAAGAGGAAATATACAATTAGTCATCAAAACTATGAATATGAATGGGATGAACTCTTAAAGCAGAAGTGGATAGCTGAATGTATTAGGAATCAGAAATCAACAATATGTTGTTTATAAGAGACACACCTGATACAGAAAGACATATACACAGAGTTAAAATAAAGGGCTGAAACAGAATCTATTATGCTTCAGCTAAATGAAAAAAAGGCATAGGTGGCAACCATGATCTCAGACAAAGCAAAAGCAAAAATATCACTAATTTTAAAAGATTATCAGGAAAATTATATTTTACTAAAAAGGTAGCACAGACCATATATATGTATATATATATACATTTCATATATAATATGAAAAATGTACAGTAAATTTCTCTGATAAATTCTTCATTTCTCAAATATATAAAGAAATGAGTCAAATTTATAAAAATAAGAGCCATTCCTCAATTGATATATGGTCAAAGGATATGAACAGGCAGTTTTCAGAAGAAGAAATCTATAGTCATGTAATTCATTATTGATTTAAAAATGCAGATTAAAACAACTCTGAAGTACCGCTTCACACCTATCATATTGGCTAATATGACAGAAAAAGAAAATTACAAATGCTAAAGGGAATGTCAAAAATCAGGACTCTAATGCATTGTTTGTGGAGTTATGAACTGGTCCAGCAATTCTGGAAAGCAATTTGGAACTGTGCTCAAAGAAAGGGCTATAAAACTGTGCATACTCTTTGATCCAGCAATACCAATACTAGGCCTGTGTTTAAGGAGATCAAAGCAAAAAGAAAAGGACCTATATGTACAAAAATATTTGTAGCAGCTCTTTTTGTGGTGGAAAAGAATTGGAAATTAAGGAGATGCTCATCAATTGGGAACTGATAAAACAAGTTGTGATATATGATTGTAATGGAATATTATTGTTTTATTTTTTTATTTTATTTTTTAAAATTTATTTATTTAACTTTTAACATTCATTTTCACAAAATTTTGGGTTACAAATTTTCTCCCCTTTTGTTCCCTCCCCCCACCCCAAAACATTGAGCATTTTAATTACCCTTATCACCAATCTGCTCTCTCTTCTACCATCCCTCTCTGCCCTTGTCTCCATCTTCTCTTTTGTCCTATAAGGGCAAATAACTTTCTATACCCCTTTACCTGTATTTCTTATTTCCTAGTGGCAAGAACAGAACTCGACAGTTGTTCCTAAAACTTTGAGTTCCAACTTCTCTTCCTCCCTCCCTCCCCACCCCTTCCCTTTGGAAGGCAAGCAATTCAATATAGGCCAAATCTGTGTACTCTTGCAAATGACTTCCATAATAGTCGTGTTGTATAAGACTAACTATATTTCCCTCCATCCTATCCTGTCCCCCATTACTTCTATTCTCTCTTTTTGATCCTGTCCCTCCCCATGAGTGTTGACCTCGAATTGCTCCCTCCTCCCCATGCCCTCCCTTCCATCCTCCCCCCCACCCTGCTTATCCCCCACTTTCCTGCATTGTAAGACAGGTTTTCATACCAAAATGAGTGTGCATTTTATTCCTTCCTTTATTCAAATGTGATGAGAGTAAACTTCATGTTTTTCTCTCACCTCCCCTCTTTTTCCCTCCACTAATAAGTCTTTTGCTTGCTTCTTTTATGAGAGATAATTTCCATTTCTCCCTTTCTCCTCTCAATATATTTCTCTCTCACTGCTTGATTTCATTTTTTTAAGATATGATCCCATCCTCTTCAATTCACTCTGTGCACTCTGTCTCTATGTGTGTGTGCATGTGCGTGTGCATGTGTGTGTGTAATCCCACCCAGTACCCAGATACTGAATAGTTTCAAGAGTTACAAATATTGTCTTTCCATGTAGGAATGTAAACAGTTCAACTGCAGCAAGTCCCTTAAGACTTCTCTTTGCTGTTTACCTTTTCATGCTCGTTTTCATTCCTGTGTTTGAAAGTCAAATTTTCTTTTCAGCTCTGGTCTTTTCATGAAGAATGCTTGAAAGTCCTCTATTTCATTGAAAGACCAATTTTCCCCCTGAAGTATTATACTCAGTTTTGCTGGGTAGGTAATTCTTGGTTTTAGTCTTAGTTCCTTTGACTTCTGGAATACCCTATTCCACGCCCTTCTATCCCTTAATGTAGAAGCTGCTAGATCTTGTGTTATCCTGATTGTACTTCCACAATACTTGAATTGTTTTTTTCTAGTTGCTTGTAATATTTTCTCCTTGACCAGGGAACTCTGGAATTTGGCCACAGTGTTCCTAGGAGTTTCTCTTTTTGGATCTCTTTCAGGAGGGGATCTGTGGATTCCTTGAATACTTATTTTGCCCTCTGGTTCTAGAATCTCAGGGCAGTTTTCCTTGATAATTTCATGAAAGATGATGTCTAGGCTCTTTTTTTGATCATGGCTTTCAGGTAGTCCCATAATTTTTAAATTGTCTCTCCTGGATCTATTTTCCAGGTCAGTTGTTTTTCCAGTGAGATATTTCACATTATCTTCCATTTTTTCATTCTTTTGGTTTTGTTTTGTGATTTCTTGGTTTCTCATAAAGTCATTGGCCTCCATCTGTTCCATTCTAATTTTGAAAGAACTATTTTTTTCAGTGAGCTTTTGAACCTCCTTTTCCATTTCGCTAATTCTGCTTTTGAAAGCATTCTTCTCCTCATTGGCTTTTTGACCCTCTTTTGCCAATTGAGTTAGCCTATTTTTCAAGGTGTTATTTTCTTCAGCATTTTTTTGGGTCTCCTTTAGCAGGGTGCTGACCTGCTGTTCATGCTTTACCTGCATGTCTCTCATTTCTCTTCCCAGTTTTTCCTCCACCTCTCTAACTTGATTTTCAAAATCCTTTTTGAGCTCTTCCATGGCCTGAGCTCATTGAGTGGGCTGGGATACAGAAGCCTTGACTTCTGTGTCTTTCCCTGATGGTAAGCATTGTTCTTCCTCATCAGAAAGGAAGGGAGGAAACACCTGTTCACCAAGAAAGTAACCTTCTGTAGTCTTATTTTTTTTCCCTTTTCTGGGCATTTTCCCAGCCAGTAACTTGACTTCTGAGTTTTTTTTCCACACCCACCTCGCCTCCAGATCCGTCTAGCCAGAGCTTGGGGTCTGAGATTCAAATGCTGCTTTCCAGCCTCAGGGCTTTGGGTGGGGGCAGGGCTGCTATTCAGTGTGAGATTAAGATCAGGTGCTCAGGTAGGCGCAGGGTGGCCACAGGGGCTCAATTCCCTCAGGGGGTTTATGTGGAGACCTTCAACAATGGATCTGAGCTCCTGCCTGCTTTGGGAGCCCTTGTCTGCTGCTGCCTCTGCTGCTGCCTCCCAAGGGGGCCCAAGTCACGGGGACAGCCCACTCCCCTGTCGGCCACCCAAAAACACTCTCTCACCGACCCTTGTCACCTGTGGGTGAAGGGACCCGCGCAGCTGCTGGAAATTCCATCCCTGAAGCCTGCTGGGATCTGCTCCTCTTGGTGCCGGGCAGCCACAGCAGGGCTGGGCTCGGCTCCCAGTCTGGGGTGCGATGGACCTTTCACGTCAGGTCTCTCTGGAACAGAAATCTCATCCGCTCTGTTGTTCTGTGGCTTCTGCTGCTCCAGAATTTGTTGCTCCAGAATCTTTTTTACAGATATTTTATGGGCTGTGGGTTCGGAGCAAGCGTATGTGCGTCTTTCTACTCTGCCATCTTGGCTCCGCCCCCAATATTATTGTTTTATAAGAAATGATGAGGGAAGTGGTTTCAGAAAAACCTGGGAAGTCCTATATGAACTGATATAGAGTGAATTGAGTAGAATCAGTAGGTCATTGTATACAGTAACAGACATAGTCTAATGATGATCAGCTGTGAAAAGCTTAGCTACTCTGGTCAGTACAATGATCCAAGATAATTTCCAAAGACTCCTGATGAAAAATGCTATCCACCTCCAGAGAAAGAACTGATGAACTCTGAGTGCATACCGAAGTACAATTTTTTTCACTTTATTTTTTCACTCTTTTTTTTTGCAACATGGCTAATATGGAAATATGTTTAACATGGAATTTCTGCTTGTTAACACAGGACTCTCTGTATTAATGTAGCCAACCAAAGAATTGCTATGAAATGGTTAACAATGAATTGGGATAGTGAATAGTAATGGAAAGAAAACACTATCAGAACCCATTCCTGAATTAATATGGATCCTGTTCTCTTAATGGATCCCATTAGTAATTTGGGAGACCCAGAGCTCTTCCACATAGGTGGTCCACATCTTGGGTGATCTGGACATACTCCAAAGCACATCTAAACAGATGTAAAGTGAGAAAAAACCAGAAAAATTTATATAATATCAGTAACCTTGTAACAATTTTGAAAGACTTAAGAATTCTGATGAATGCAATGACTAAGTGTGGCTTCAAAGGACTAATGAAGCATATTATCCACTTGCTAAGAGCAGGGTGATGGATTAAAAATGCAAAATGAGGTAGATAGATAGATAGATAGACAGACAGAGAAATAGACAGATAAATAGATAAATAGATATTCTGGGCATAAACATATGGATTTGTTTTACATGACTATGCCTATTTGTTACAAGCATTGTGGGTTTTTTTATTTGAAGTGGGGGGAATTCGGGATGGGGGAAACTAGCAAATGAATAAGTTCATAGTGAAATAAAATACATTTTTAAATGATATTTTAAAAAAACTCAGCAGAATCTCTTTAGTAAGTTAGCATACCCTAGCAGAACCTGTTATTTAACTTTGCTTTCACTTTCTTAATGTCTAACCTACAAAGAGTATCAAATAAATTCTCAATGGATGTGCATACTTGGCAGATTCTTCAGTCTTCATACCCTCTATTTCCCCCTTATTTTAGGTTGTAGTTACTCTCTGTCCAGTGTTTTGAAAGAGAAATCAAAATACCAACTCTATATTACCCTCCTCTCTGGAATCCCTTGCCACCTCATCATATTATCAATTATGCCCAGTCAAGCCTCAGCCTTGTATCACTTCCACCATTTATCACCTACACTTCTACGTAACAGGCTTCTGAACAAAGATAAAGAAATTCACACAATAGTTATGACTGGGTCAACTAAATATTTATGTGACACAACATCAACTGAGACCCCATTGTTGCTAGGCAATCCTATTACACCTCCGTTATCAACTTACTATCCCACTCTCCACAGCCGCTCTTCTCAATCCTTTTATCTATCTTCAAATCTCTCATGGCTCAGGTTTCAGTAAGCAGAAGTTTGCAAAAGGACAAGGCTTGATTCATCAGCAAGTTTTGAATTTGCCTGTGTACTCCACGCATGACTTAGTTGTGACAGCATATGAGAAGCATATGACCTTGAGCAGCTGCTAGTCAGGTTCTGGTCATCATTGGTGTGAGTTGGTCTTGTGAGCTTTTTGCCTTCATCAGTTTAAATTGAAATATTTTCACATGTGCAAATTTCCAGACAGCAAGAAAGTTTTATGAGGCTTGGCTTTTTTTTTTTTTAACTTAGCAAAACACTTCTGGGGAATCTACACATGCAAAGGTGAAAAAAAAGTTTCTGAGTGGCAAGAATAGAACGGTTCCTTGTACAAGGGGTGGTAGGTACTGGAACTGTTGAAACAGTTTTGTGGTGCTATAGCTACTCTTTGTCTCTCAAGAGGTAACTGTGATGAAGATACTCTGTTAGCCTGAAGAGCAAGCAGAGAGAGTGTGGGAATTCCTTTCTCTTCAATTCCTCCTCAGGTAGATGAAATGTATAAGATAGAAGAATAAGAGTAAGTGGTAAAAGTAATCCCCTTCATTATTCCAGTGCTTCTGCCACATATTTTGAATGGCAACAGAAGAGAAAATAAGAGCTTTTCATCCCAAAAGAAGATATTCCACAAATATCAGTTACCACATCCTAAAAATATTAGTTTCCTACTATATGAAGCTATACAATATAAGGGGATACAAATGTAGCTTTCCTTTCCAGAGTCACTCTGGAAATATTTTCTCAAAATTCTACCAACCACTGACGTGGAACTGGGGCTATAGTGGATTCTTTGCAAAGAATTCTGGGAAGATGAGGCAAGGAAGCCAGATCAGGAAAAAAGTCATACACAAGCTAGCCCCAACCTATCTTTCCAACCTTATTGGATGTTGCTCCTCCTCCCACAGTATGCGATCCAGACAAACAAGGCATTCTCTCTGTTCTTCATATACAACACTGCACATCCACTCCAGAGTTCAAGTAGCTTACCCAGGGTCACAGAGAACTAGTCTCTTTTCTTTTTGCACTGACCACCCCACATGGCTGCAAAACACTGTCTGCTCCCCTTTGCCCTACAGTGTCACTCTTTTCCTTTAAGTCTCAGCTCAGGCACCATCTTCTCCATGAAACCTTTCCTGCTTCCCCCAACTGCTGGTACCCTCCTTCCCAAACTACCTTGTATTAAACTACTTTGTACATATTTGTATTTATTCACTTTATGTTGATATTGCATATGTTTATGTATTATCTCTGTCATTAGGGTATATGATCTTCATAAAATAAAGACTGCTTCATCTTTTGGTACTTGTATCTCCAACAACTAGCACAGTGTCTGGTACACAGCAGTTGCTTAGTAAATGCTTGTTGACTGATTCATTGATTGAAGACGAAGGGGTAACAGGTGGACAGCTCATCTGTTAAGTTAAAATATGCTGTGAAAGGCCTCCAGGATAATGAGTGGGCCTTCTATGGAAGAATCATGGAAGGACATAAATAAAAGCTTCTGGAGAATCAGAAGGTTTAGATTGCTTAGGATCTGAATTCTTGGAGGAAGAACCTACATCAGTGAACTCAAAGATGCATTGAAATATTTACTATTAGTATCTGAAAAGTGGGGTTAATGTTGTTTTAGTATAAACCTGCCAGGGCTACATGCCTACATTAGTAGAGTTTTCTCATCTGAAAGTTCTTTATATTGATGATTATAATCTAATTACATATAATCATAATGTAATTATAATGTATTATAATGATTATGAGGTAAGCTCCTTGAGGGCAGGGATTGTTTTTTGCCTCTTTTTGTATCTCCTACCCCTTAGCACAGTGCCTGGTACATAGTAGGTGCCTAATAAATGTTTATTGATTGATTGATGAAATCATATATCTAGTCCCTATCATGTATGTAGCAATGTAAAATAAGTTGTCATCGTTCAGTTGTTTTCAGTCTAACTCTTCAAGTCCCCATTTGGGGCTTTCTTGGCAGAGACACTGGAATAGTTTGCTATTTCCTTCTACAGCTCATTTTATAGTGAAGAAACTGAGACCAAGAGGGCTAAGTGACTTGCCCAGGGTGACACAACTAATAAGTTTCTGAAGCTGGATTTTAACTCGGGACTTAGTACTCTATCCACTGTGCTAGCTACCCTAATATAAAATAAAGGAAACACCAAAAAGCAACCAGACTCAGGTGAAAAGGAATGGATATTGATATTTATTAAAGTTGAAACATATATCATGCTTTTCTACCAACAAATCTTAAACTACAAAAAAATAGAAAATATGTGCCATTAATAATAATTACTCTATTAAATGGTTTCACTTAAGTGTTTTAAGGAGGTGTTCTTTGTGGGAGATGTCAAAGGAACATAGTATCACAGATTTATACTCAGAACAGATCTTAAAAGTTACAGAGTAAAGCTCTTCATTTTACAGATGAGGAAACTGAGTCACAGAGTTTGAGTAGCTTACCCAGGGTCACAGAGAACTAGTATATTGTATATATGTTGTATCTGAGTCCAAGTTCAGGGCTTTATCTAATACACCACACTGTTTCAGTGTCTGCTGACCTAAGGAAATAGCAGTGAGAATGAATAAGAAAGGAGATATTGGAGACACATTATATGACTGAGTGGATTTTAGTGTGTAACAATGACTCTGAGGTTTCGATCTTGGTTGACTGGAAGCATGATGACATTGTTGACAGAAATAGGGAAGTCAGGACTGGGAATTGGTTTGGGGGGGAAGTTCAGTTTTGAATACTAATTTGAAATGATACTGGAAAATCCAAATGTTAATATTCAGTAGAGAGTTGGAGATATACGACTTGACACTGGGAGAAAGAAAGCTTTGGGTGAACAAGCACAGTTGGTTTGGGTTGGGGAGAAATTTGATTTTTAAAAGTTATTAAATGCCAACTATTTGTAAGCCACTATACTATGTTACAGAGAGACAATAAAGCATAAGAAAATCAATCCTTGCCCTCAAAAAGCTTACAGTATGAAGGACAAAACAATGACACAAATCATTACAAAACAAATTATAATGTTCTAAACATAGAAGAAGGGCAGCTAGGTGGCAAAGTGGATGGAATGCTAAGCCTGAAGTCAGGAAGAGTCATCTTCATGAGTTCAAATATGACCTCAGACATTTACTAGTTGTGTGACCCTGGGCAAGTGACTTAACCCTGTTTTCCTCAGTTCCTCATCTGTAAAATAGCTAGAGAAGGAAATGGCAAACCACTCTGGTATCTCTGCCATAAAAATCCCAACATTGAATATGACTGAAATGACTGCACAACAACAACAAAAATGTATAGGAAAGTTCTAAATTTTTTGGCATTTTATGACAGATTTGAAAATGGAAAGATTCCCTTGAGCTAAGCTGATCAGAGAAGCCTTCTTAAAGAAAAGATGGTACTTGAGTTGAGTCTGGAAGTTGGAAGGAATTTCAATATGTAAGCATTGGGAAGAGAGGCCAAGGGAATACAATTCAGATAATGGGACATTATTTTTTTTAAAAGGTATGTGGGGAGCATAAATTAAAGGAAAATTAAGTACATCAAACTGTTGTACTTAATTTTCCTTTAATTTATGCTCCCCACATACCTTTTAAAAATTAAGTACAACAGTTTGACTAAAGCAGAGACTATATGAAGAGGAGTTGTAAAAAATAAAGCTGAAGCTAAATTATGGAGATCCTTGAATGCCAAATGAAGGAGTTTAGGTTTTATTTGACAAATAATGGGGGAACATTGAAGTCTTTTTGTGCAAAGAAGTGACATGGTCAGACCTATATATTGGAAAGATTAATCCAGCAGTGATGTATAGGATGGGTTGGAGTGAAAATGAGACTGGAAACAGGGAGAGCAGTTAGGTGACTCTAATAATGGTTTGGGCGAGAGTTAATAAAGATCTAAAATAATGTGGTAAGAGTCAGAATGGAAAGGAAAGGATAAATTTGATAAATATTCCAAAGGAAGTGACAGAACTTAGCAACTAATTAGCTATGGGAGGAGAAGGAAAAGGAGGTATCAGTGATGGCTCCCATAAGTACAAACTGTCCAACTTGGAAATGACCTTAGAAGTCATTAGTCAAACCCATACCCGATCAAGAATCCTTTCTATTGTGTCCCCAGCAAGTGATCATTCAGGCTTGTCTTGAAGAACTCCAGTAAAAGAGAACTCACTATTTCTGAAGGCAACCCACTTTATTTTAGTGTAACTATTTGTAGGAAATATTTCCTTACGCTGCATTCCTACATTTGCTTCTCTACACCTTGGACGTGTTGCTTCTAGTTTTATCCCTAGGTCAAGCAAAACAAGTCCAGTCCCTTTCCAATGATAGAACTGGTGCCAGAGAATGAGTCAGAAAAGGAACGATCAGAAGATTGGGAGTGCTTTCCTCATGTGGTGGTTTTAAGGGTAAAATGAGACAAAATACTCTGAAAGACTTCAGTCTTATCAACGCAAAGACAAACTACAAGTCAAGAACCCCGAAGATGAAACACATTAACCACCTCCTGGGAGAGAGGTGATGAACTTAAACCCAGACAGAGCTATTTTGGAGCATGATCAAAGTGGAAATTTATTTTTCTATATTATGTATATTTATGATGAGGGTTTAATGTCTTGGTGGTTCATTGGAGGGGAACAGTGGAAAGAGACAGCTTGTAAATGCAAGTAAAAACAAGTGAATACATTTTAAAATAACGTTTAAAAACAACTGAGATGATGTATGTGAAACTTTGTAAATCTAAAAACACTATTAATTTATAATTTTATGTTTATCAGCATATGGCAAGGGAACAGAAGCTCAGGACAGAGTTCCAAGAAGTAGGGCCACTTCAAATGCTGCAGAGGAGCTGCAGATTGAAGTCTGAGAAAAGACTGCTGGGTTGGCTAATCAGAAAATCCTGGATGACCTTTGGGAGGGCAGCTTGAATAGGATAGTGAAGACAGAAGCAAAATTTGGGGCAGGGAGCTGAACTAAGGAAATCCAAGTAGTATCTATAATGGTGAAAGCTGAAACATGGTTTACTTATGGGGCAGCCTCTTCTACACTTACATTAAATAGAGATTACTTAGTAGAAGAATGTACTAAGTAAAAGGCTCAGTGCCACAGTAAAGGAACATGATATAACTATATGCTAGTATACCAGAGGTTCTCAAACTCATTTGGCCTACTGCATTCTTTAAAAAAAATTACTCAGTGCACCCCCCAAAATCTTCTTTCTTTAACCCTTTAATGTTCTTTTGAAACGTGTCATTTCAAAATATATAAAATATTTTTAAATGATGCGATTTAAATTTAATAATTTATTACAAATTTGTGTTCTTTTCCTGCATTGAAATTTTGATGATGCAATAATGTATCATGTAACCAATAGTACTGTACTGTAAACAGGTCATTACATGTACATATCCCTGCTGATTCATGCTGGACTTTCTGACAATGAGCAATACACTTGCCTGCCAACACCTGCTTGTTAAGACCTGTCAGGGGACTGGACCATTGATCAGTTGTAATTTGCATTTGGTGTGTTTGTTTGGAAAATAATGTAATCTCTTATGACTTTAACTGTTACACAACAGACGAAACATGTACAATCAGTTTTTCAAAATTTTCTCCTCTTCTTTCCTTATGCTTCCACTTCCCCCTTATTTTTATTCAATGTCCCCGCAACTGCACCCAAGGCTAAATACTGTCCCCCATCATTCCAGTGCCCTAAGGGAGCAGTGATCCATTTTGGGAACTTATGTAATTAGAGGCAATTTTTGACTAGTATATACATTTGTTTTCTGGGGTCTTAATGTAGGTCCTGATTTTAAAACCCAAAAAGGCATTGTTGTCATCATTCACACTACAAATATTTTCAGATGACTTACTGTTAATCTAGAAAGTAATTGTCATTGAGTAGTTTACCATCATAGGAAGAATGAATTGACTACTTTCCTGAAGCTTCAGATCTCAAGGTCTTCTTATGGTGCTTCTTCCCCAACTCAGTTTGGGGCAAATATATTTGGGGAACAATATATTTCACTTTTGCTCTTCACTTCTATGCACTCCAAACTTTTATTCAAAACTAACTTCTAGATTCCCCCCCCCCTTTTGTTCCAGTTAAGAGCTCATCCCTTAGCATTGTTCCCATATCTATCTAGACTTGCTCCCCATCATCCTACCCCTTTAACCAGCTTGCCCTATAAATAAGGGGAGGGAGGAAGGTTGTATGAATCAAAAGATCTGTAAAAATGTAGACAATTTAAGCTGTGGACGTCTCTACTGTGCTGTTCTTCTGAGAAATGAAACACAGAGCTGCTGCTTGGATCTGAGGGATCAGAGGAGAGAAAAGAATATTCTTAGCAAAAAAAAAAAAAGGCAGAGACTTTGGGCATAGGGTGAGAAATAGTGGACCAATACCTCTGTTCTCAGTGCAAGTGCTGTTACTTCTGCTGCTGTGTTTTCTCTCTCTCTCTTCTCGTCTCTCCATCTCTGTCTCTCTCCCCATCAGTTGTCATGGGCTTTTTCTTCCCCTCTACCTTTCCACTGTGCAATATCCTCTTGCTCATCTATGCCTGCCACCAGTTATTCCTTCTTGTAGAAGAAGGTGCCAGCCCTCAATTATCTAGACGGAGAGGAAAGGGCTGCTAATATTCCAGTTCTTTAAAAATAAAATATCTAGGGCCAACCTGCTTCTGGATTATTGGTATCTTCTATTTCTTTCATAAGTTTGGGGGCAGAATACCTCTAACCTATTGAAAACCTACTTTTTCATTGTCTTCCCATAGTACCCACCTTCCACACTAAGGGTCATCTTAAGTAGCTGTAGAGATCTCACTAAGTTTACATTTTGCAGTTCTTTCCAAATCAAAGTAAGTCTTTCCTTATATAACTTCTCTCCCCATCTTTCAGGTGAGGTACCTCCCACTCACTCAATGCCTCCCCCTGAGCATTCCAGTTCTGAGGGAATCCCTTCACTCCCTCCCCATGCTTTGCTTCCCATTCCATGTCTTTCTCTTATGTGAGCCTGGGAAATTAACCTTGAAAAAAGAACCAAACAGGGAGCCATCCTGGTGGTTACTCCTCACATTGGCACCTTTGACAGAAGTTGTGAACAGAGAGAAGGGCAGTCCTGCCAAAATGTCAAAGTTTATTCTTGTCAATGTCATATACATGTCAATGTCAATACATAGCTATCTTTGTGGTATCTTCTGCTACTCTGTGAACAGACAAACTTTTGTCCAGAACATTCAGAAACTCCCCCAAATAACTGGGTTTCTCAGCAGCACAAAGTGCAAGTAGCACAAGTGGTTAGGCTAAAAGGCTATATTTGTTTCTCTAGGAAAGAGGAAATACTGACTTGCTGGGGTCAGGTGATGGAGGTTTTCACCCTATAACTAGACCTCAAAAGTCAAATTAAAAAGCATTTATAAAGCATCTGCTGTGTGCCAGGTACTGACAGGTTTTACTGACCTTTGAGAAGTCAGAAGAGCCAACAGAAGGTCCAGCAACATGTATCTATAGCAAAGTTTGCTAGTAGGCACAGAGTGGAGCTAATCCTGAAGAGCAGGCTGAATGATGAATCTAACAGGGGATTAACCCAGTAGCCACAACACCTTATCCTGTAAGCAAGAAAGCAGATCACTTATCAATTATTGTACATCTGAGGAAAAATATTGGAAAAGTCACCATTTTAAGTCTGACTTCACTCTCTCCAAGGACTATGGTTGTTGAAAAGAGTAGGTTCTTGATTTGGATGGGTTTCCATTTTGTTTTGTGTTTTGTTCATGTGGTTTGGCACATTGGGTCTTGCTTTATCTTTTCAGCAAATAACCTGTGCCTAGATTAGTAAATGTCTGTTGACTTGACTGTTTTTAAAAGCTAATGAAGTCTGGCTAGCTAATTGATACAAACTGATAATCAAGTTAGAAGTAGCCTGGCTCCTTTGATCTAACTTGCTAGTCCAAGAGTGGGTTGGAAGAGTAGCTCCAGACCCTATTTGCACCACAAAAACAAGGCCTCTTAATTAAATGGGAGATTAGAATGAAGCCATGGGATAGTCATCTTTTGCCCATAACCAAGACTTAAACCCTGAACTCCAATGTTAAATTGCTATCCTAACAACCTAGCAGGAGAGAGAGCAGAAGGCTGTTCTTAAGATCATAAAATCTTTTTTTTTAATTTTATTTTTTTAAATTTATTTAAGTTTTCAACATTCATTTCCACAAAATTTTGGGTTCCAAATTTTCTCCCCATTTTTCCCCTCTTCCCACCCCAAAATGCCAAGCATTATAACTACCCCTATCACCAGTCTGTCCTCCCTTCTAACATCCCTCCCTTCCCTTGTCCCCATCTTCTCTTTTGTCCTGTAGGGCAAGATAAATGTCTATACCCCATTACCTGTATTTCTTATTTCTTAGTTGCAAGAACAATACTCAACAGTTGTTCCTAAAACTTTGAGTTCCAACTTCTCTTCATCCCTCCCTCCCTACCCATTCCCTTTGGGAAGGCAAGCAATTCAATATAGGCCATATCTGTGTAGTTTTGCAAATGACTTCTATAACAGTCATGTTGTGTAAGACTAACTATATTTCCCTCCATCCTATCCTGCTCTCTGTTTCTTCTATTCTTTCTTTTGATCCTATCCCTCCCCAAGAGTGCTCCCTCCTCCTACTGCCTTCCCTTCCATTATCCCCCCCACCCTGCTTATCCCCTTCTCCCCCACTATCCTGTATTGTAAGATAGGTTTTCATACCAAAATGAGTGTGCATTTTATTCTTTCCTTTAGTCAAATGTGATGAGAGTAAGCTTCATGTTTTTCTCTCACCTCCCCCCTTTTTCCCTCTACTGAAAAGTCTTTTATGTGCCTCTTTTATGAGAGATAATTTGCCCCATTCCATTTCTCCCTTTCTCCTCCCAATATATTTCTCTCTCACTGCTTAATTTTATTATGATAAGATATGATCCCATCCTATTCAATTCACCCTGTGCTGTGTGTGTGTGTGTGTGTGTGTGTATGTGTGCAATCCCACCAACTACCCAGATACTGAAAAAAAGTTTCAAGACTTACAAATATTGTCTTTCCATGTAGGAATGTAAATAGTTCAACTTTAGTAAGTCCCTTATGACTTCTCCTTGCTGTTTACCTTTTCATGGTTCTCTTCATTGCTGTGTTTGAAAGTCAAATTTTCTTTTCAGCTCTGGTCTTTTCATCAAGAATGCTTGAAAGTCCTCTATTGTATTGAAAGACCAGTTTTCCCCCTGAAGTATTATACTCAGTTTTGCTGGGTAGGTGATTCTTGGTTTTAGTTCTAGTTCCTTTGACTTCTGGAATATCCTATTCCATGCCCTTCGATCCCTTAATGTAGAAGCTGCTAGATCTTGTGTTATCCTGATTGTACTTCCACAATACTTGAATTGTTTCTTTCTAGCTGCTTGCAATATTTTCTCCTTGACCTGGGAACTCTGGAATTTGGCCACAATGTTCCTAGGAGTTTCTCTTTTTGGATCTCTTTCAGGCAGTGATCAGTGGATTCCTTGAATACTTATTTTGTCCTCTGGTTCTAGAATCTCAGGGCAATTTTCCTTGATAATTTCATGAAAGATGATGTCTAGGCTTTTTTTCTCATCATGGCTTTCAGGTAGTCCGATAATTTTTAAATTGTCTCTCCTGGATCTATTTTCCAGGTCAGTGGTTTTTCCAATGAGACATTTCACATTATCTTCCATTTTTTCATTCTTTCGATTTTGTTTTGTGATTTCTTGATTTCTCATAAAGTCATTAGCCTCCATCTGTTCCATTCTAATTTTTAAAGAACTATTTTCTTCAGTGAGCTTTTGAACCTCCTTTTCCATTTGGCTAATTCTGCTTTTTAAAGCATTCTTCTCCTCATTGGCTTTTTGACCCTCTTTTGCCAATTGAGTTAGCCTACTTTTAAAGGTGTTATTTTCTTCAGCATTTTTGGGGTCCCCTTTAACAAGGTGTTTACCTGCTTTCCTTGCATCTCTCTCATTTCTCTTCCCAATTTTTCTTCCACCTCTCTTACTTGATTTTCAAAATACCTTTTGAGCTCTTCCATGGCCTGAGCCCACTGAATATCTATTTTGGATGTTTGGGATACAGAAGCCTTGACTTTTATGTCTTTCCCTGATGGTAAGCATTGTTCTTCCTCATCCAAAAGGATGGGAGAAGATATGTGTTCATCAGGAAAGTAACCTTCTATAGTCCTATTTTTTTTCCCTTTTTTGGGCATTTTCCCCAACCAATTACCTGACTTTTGGGTCCTTTGTCAAGAGTAGGGCATACTCTGGGAATCTGTAAGATCTCAGTTCCTCCAAGGTGGCACAATCAAGCATGTACTGGTCTGGGCACAGAAAGGGATTTTTGTGTCCAGAATCTTAGCAGTTATCTCTCCACAGCCACCTGGCCTCCGGTTCTGCCAAGTCAGCACTGGGGGCTGATTTTCAGAAAAGCTGGACTGGCAGGGCCGCCATTCAGTGTGAGACAAAGACCAGCTCCCCTAGGGCCTCCACACCTGGCCAAGGCAGGAATCAGCCTGTCAGTGCCCCCAGGGTTTTTACACTCCAACAATGGATTCAGCTGCTGGGCTGGCCAATGTGGCTTCTGCAGCAGCTGCCTAAGGCCAGAGCTATGCAAGGTGCTTCTCCCCTCCTAGCCAGCTGAAAAAAACCCATCATTGACCTTTGGTGCCTATGGGTTCAGGGATCTGCGAACCCGCTGCTGCTGGGACTGGGGATTCCACGACTGCCCCCAAGGGCTGTTTGCTGAGCTGTGCGCCATGGCCAAGGCTGGGCTGGGCTGGGCTCCACGCTCTGCTCCGCATCCAGTGCAACAGATGTTTCTTGTGGGCCTTTTAGGTCACCCTGGGCTGGAAATCTCCTCCACTCTGTTGTTCTCCACTTCTGCTGCTCCAGAATTTGTTGAGATATCTCTCTCCAGATATTTTATAGGCTGTGTGGGGAGAGCCTCCATATCTGTGTCTTTCTACTCCGCCATCTTGGCTCCGCCCCAAGATTATAAAATCTTGCTGCATTCTATGCCACTTAGCCTTAGGATTTTACCCTAGTGAAAAAGACTAGGCATAGATAGCTAACATTTCAAAGTTAACACAGTTCTGAAACTTCCCCTTACCTATGGACCCCAAACATAACACCCATTAGAAAGTTCCAGCCTGACCTCACTAGAACCCAGAGAGCTGTGAGTATCCTAACCTAATAATTATATCTCACATTTCTCACTTTAAGGCTTACAAAGAGCCTTTCTCAAAACTACCTGCTATGATTAGTACAAATTAAGTCTCTTCATTTTACAGATGAGAACTCTAAGACTGAGAGAGATTACAATTGACCAATAATTGTGCACCTTGTTCATTTTGGAAGTAGGATTTGAACCCACGTCTTCTGACTCTAAGACTAGTGATCTTTCTCCAAAATCATACTAGCTCTACCAAGACATATTAGAATCAGGTTGAAGTTTATCAGTAGCTAAGTAAGAGGAATTCAGGAACTAGAAATGCTAGTGTCATCTATTTCAGTCCCTGTGTAATTCCTAGAAAGTGGGTAAGCAGGTTAATTCCCACATTTCTATCGTTCCTCCCCTTTTTTTAGAAAGGGGAAGTAAGCCAAAAATGACATTAACACGTACACAGACTTGCTGCACTAACGAAACATGTTCATCAAAGCAGGGCCACCAGGAGGCCTCTCAACTCCTTAGAAACACAAAAGCAAAGTGAACTTTTTTTTTCCATTTCAAAAATCCATTATTTCGTTGATGTGGGTTTTCCCTCTACTGATGCTTATTACATACATCCCTTGGTAGACAAGCTTCAATAGATGCTGTGCCCAAAAAGGCCATTCCCTTGCTAGCCAAACTTCAGAAGAGTTTCTTCAAACTAGGGTAGCTGGTTGTCAGATGATAAGAATACAGGCCAGAATCCAGGCTTGAATGATATAGTGTTTAAGAGTTACTTCCATGTCACAATCAGACATGAGAAGAAAATTTCAGTGAAGGAATAAAATATAGGGAGTTTGTCCCTTTATTCTCCCTCCTGAAAACATTGCTGGGGGGAGTATGCAGCTTCTCCTCCTAATCTCTTTATCCTAGATGTGGGTGGCCATCTTGAGTTGGATCTAAAGAAATTCCTGTGGTCTTGAGAAACAGTTTGGGGAGGGAAGGAAGAATTAGGATGTTTTGTTAAACCTCTAGACTTACAGGGAACACTCACAGTGGAGGGAGACATACTGTCTAGGAACCTAATGAAAAGACAAAATCAGGCTTTAGGGTCACCATGTCTGATTTTGGCATGAGTAATTAAAATGCCTTAGGGATGACTAGGGCAACGTGTTTTTAATGTGGGGGTGAATTTTGGAGAGGTCAGCAGGAACTGTAGTATGGTGGAAAAACTCCAGAACACAGCATTGTCTAGATGAGGTACAACTGTGAAACAGGGAAACTCTGGAGTGTTCCTCTCCACAGTTCTGAGACGGGGCCCATGACAGAGAAGGCTTTTACTTCCCTCTGGCAAAGCTACAGTTAACACCTGAGGAGCTACACTATATATATATATCTATATATCTATATAGATAGATATATAGATATATATATATATACATATATACTGTAACTAGATGAACTGAAATGGGGAGGGACAGAGCCATAAATGGGCACAGATAAGTAGGAGTTTGGACATAGAACATCAACAATTAGGGGGAGTGGAGGGAGTGGGGAGCAGCATTTTTCCTCACCATGGGCATTCTTTGGTTTACCATGGCAGAATTACATTATATCTCTAGGATCTTACTTCTGTCTGCTAGGTTGGGGGAGTTAGGGGAATCACTGTCCATGAGGCAGGTAAAGTTGAACTCTTGGACATAAACCACCCCATCTCCTAGAATGACTCTAACCAACCAGCAGGGTGTGCTTACTCCCCTGGATTGAATTTGCCAAGGTGACACAATTCCTACATAGGGTTCTGGGAAAGAATGCCAATGCCATCTGCTGGAATCAATGAAAAACTGCAAGAGAAACAAACTGCTGAAGTACTTTTGAGAGGCAATGCCTCATTGGACCCCTGCTTTGTACATAATTGTAATTATATACAGGCCTCTAGGGGACAATTACTAATTGGTATAGATATTTTCCATGGGTTACATAACTATAGCGAGTTTCTCAAATTTTCTGGGTGGAACAAAGTATTAGAGAATTGAAAAGTCCCCTAAAGTATACTTGGGTCATTTGTGTCATATGAAAACTTCTGATAAAAATATTACATAAATGTGAAACTTTTAAATGTGATCATGGAACAAAACTTTAGAGAAGGTGCAGGTAAGAACATTACTAATAGGTAATCATTCCAGTTTCATGATTTTTTAAATTATATTTTTTATTTTTCATGATCTGTCACATTTTTCCAGCTCTTTAAATAGATGGGATATTCCTTTAAGGCAATTACTTATTATTTCATTATATCTGTGACACTGAAATTTAGAAATTTCAATGCTGGAAGTTTATACAAAGAAAATGCTGCTTATTAAGATATTCACATTTATCTCTTCCCACAGGGCTAGTCTAAGGCAAAATTAGGAAATATGCCAAATTTGAGTGTTCCAACATCCATATCTTCAATATCCTTTCCCTTCTCGTCCCATCAGATTCCCCGCAAGAGAGAAAGACCTTGTAATTTGCAAACTTTGAGGGCAATGTATCAAATTGAAATTTGATCTTTTTGAGATGTCAGAAGCATTGGCTCTGTTCTGTAAAGAGGTGCCTCTACTTTTGTGGCAAAGATGACAAAATGTGGGAATAATCAGTGTTGGTTCCTTGAGGCATATGTTTATTCCCAAAGAGGAAGTATCCATATACACCAAAATATTTATAGTAGCACTTTTTTTAGGGGCAAAGAATTGGAAAGAAAGTAGTTGATCATTGATTGGAGAATGGCTAACAAATTATGTTACATAAATTGGATATTACTGTGCTACAAGAAACAATGAATATGAATACAGAGAAGCACAGGGACTTGCATGATCTGAAGGAGAATGAAGCAGAGAAAACATGTGTGATGATTACAACCAGCAGAAAGATGGCATGCAGCAGTCTTGTAGCCTAGGAAGCTTGGGGGATTAAGGGGAAAGGCCCCTCTTCCTATGGGGGAGGGGGAACAGTACAGGATGGGAGGCATCCCAGTAAGCCAGTAGCAAGCCCCGCCTCAGCAAACCAGGGGGAGATCCTGAACCCTAGTGTGGTAGAGCAAGCAAGTACCAACACCAGGACCTCTAAGTGCCTTACCACAGGCAGGGGAACCAGGTGGGAAAACCACCAAGGAACAACTCCAAAAAGCACAACTCCCAGAGACACAGCTCCAAGCTGGCAGAAATTCTCCAGCAGTTAAACATCCAAATGTGAGGCCCAGGTTAGCAGGCATCCTTCAGAGGTCAGACTCCCTGCCCCAGTCCCAAGAGCTCCAGTGTTACTGATCCCATCATAGCACCAGATAAGTTGCCAGACCCCTACAGCCTCCAGCTACCAGCACCTGAAGCTCCAACACACAAAGTCAGTGACCAGGTCCCAGGTTCCCAGCACAAGAAGGCTGGGTCAGTATTCCCTGCACTCCAACAGGAGAGCTCAATTCTAAAAGCCAGGAATTAGGTAAACACCATGAGCAGAAAGCAGAAACAGGCAATGACCATAGATTCCTGTTATGGGGACACGGAAGATCAAGGCACAAAATTGGAGGACAACATTGTCAATATGCCCACATCTGAGACCTCAATTGGAATATGAACTGATCTCAGGCCCAAAATGCCATCTTGGAAGAACTCAACAAGGATTTTAAAAGTCAAATATGAGAGAGAGCAGAAGAAAAATGGAAAAAAGAAATGAGAAGTATGCAAGAAAGTGTTACTAGCTTGAAAAAGAAAGGACAAAAATTGACTGTACAAAACAAGTCCTTAAAAAGTAGAATTGGTCAAATGGAAAAGGAGATACAAAATCTAATAGAAGAAAACAATTTGCTAAAAATAAGAATTGGGCAAGTAGAAGCTGACAGCCTTATGAGAAATCAAGAATCAGTCAAACAGAAACAAAAGAATGAAAAAATAGAAGAAAATGTAAAATACCTTATTGGTAAGATAATTGACCAGAAAAACACATCCAGGAGAGACAATTTAAAAATTATGGGTCTACCTAAAAACCATGATGAAAAAAAGAGCCTGGACAGCATCTTTCAGGAAATCATCAAGGAAAACTGCCTTGAGGTCCTAGAACCAGAAGATAAAATAGTCATAGAAGAGTCCACTGATCACCTCCTGAAAGAGATCTCCAACTGAAAACACCAAGCAATATTGTAACCAAATTCCAAAATTACCAGGTCAAAGAGAAAAACACTGTGAGTATCCATAAGAAAACAATTTAAATATCATGAAATCACAGTCAGAATTGTAGAGGACCTTGCACCTTCTACATTAAAAGAAGAGAGGGCTTGGAGTATTATACTCCATAAAGCAAAGGAGCTTGGTTTACAATCAAGGATCAACTACCCAATGAAACTAAGCATAATCTTTCAGAGGAGTAGATGGATATTCAACAAAATAGGTGACTTCCAAACCTTTCTGATGAAAAAGATCAGAGCTCAGCAGAAAATGTGACCTTCAAATACAAGACTCAAGAGAAACACAGAAAGGTAAATAAGAAAGAAAAAAACAACATGTTATCAATAAGGGTAAACTATTTACATCCTTACAAGAGAAGATGAGACTTGTAATTCTTGAGAACTGTATTGTTATTATGCCATTTAAAAGGGGTATACAAAGACAGAAGGCTTGGGTATAAGTTGACTTTGATGTGATGACAAAAAATCTAATTAAGTAGTGAAAAGGGATTGTACTGGGAGAAGAGGAAAGAAGGAGGCAGACAAGGGTAAATTAAATCACATGGAAAGGCAGAAAAACCTATTATAGTAGAGGAAAAGAAGGAGGGAGATGAACTTTGTTTGAACCTCACTCTGATTAGATTTGGCATGAAGAAGGAATAACATAATCAGTTATGCATAGAAATCTAATTTACCCTATAGGAAGGAGAAGAGGAAAGGGGAAAGAAAAGGGAGGGAGTGGATAGAAGGAAAAGAAGAAACAGCAAGGGGAAAAGGGAAGAAAAGGAAGAGGGCTAATAGAATAGAGGGAAGACTGAGGGAGGCAGTGGTTGAAAGCAAAACTCTAGTGAGGAGGGAAAGGGAGAAGAGAGAAAAGCATAAATGGGGTAGGGAGGGGGAGGAGGGGAATAAGATGGAGAGAAAGACACAGATAGTAATAATAACTGTGAATGTGAATGGATGAACTCCCCCATAAACTGGAAGCAGATAGCAGAGTGGACTAAGAACCATAATCCCACAGGAAATATATTTGAAGAAGAAGGATACACACAGAGTAAAGGTAAAAGGCTGGAGCAGAATATATTATGCTTCAGCTGAAGTTAAAAAAAAAAGCAGGGTTAGCAATACTAACATTATATTGAAAAGTTTTCACACAAACAAAGTCAATGCAACGAAGTTTAGAAGGGAAACAGAAAACTGGGAAACATTTTTTACAACCAATATCTATGATCCCAAAACATACAGAGAACTAAGTCAAATTTATGAGAATACAAGTCATTCCCCAACTGATAAATGGTCAAAGGATATGAACAGGCAGTTTTCAGAGGAAAAAAGTAAAGCTACCTGTAGTCATATGAAAAAATGTTCTAAATCACTATTTATTAGAGAAATGCAGATCAAAATTACTCTGAGGTACCACATGACGCCTATCAGATTGGCTAACATGACAAAACAGGAAAATGATAAATGTTGGAGATGTGGGAAAACTGAAACACTAATGCACTGGAGGTGGAGTTGTGAACTGATTCAACCATTCTGGAGAGCAATTTGGAACTATGCCCAAAGGGCTATAAAAATGTACACACCCTTTGACCCAGCAATACCACTTCTAGGGCTGTATCCCAAAGAGATCATTAAAATGGAAAAAGGATTCACATATACACAAATATTTATAGCAGTTCTTTTTGTGGTGGCAAAAAATTGGAAATTGAGGGGATGTCCATCAATTGGGGAATGGATGAACAAGTTGTGGTATAGGAATATAATGGAATACTATTGTGCTATAAGAAATGATGAACATAATTATCTCCATAGACGCAGAAAAAGCTTTTGAAAAAATACAAAACCCATTTCCTATTAAAACACTAGAGAGCACAGGAATAAATGGAGTCTTTCTTAAAATGATAAGCAGCATCTACCTAAAACTATCAGCAAATATTATATGTAATGCGGATGAGCTAGAAGCATTTCCAATAAGATCAGGGATGAAACAAGAACGTCCATTATCACCACTGTTACTCAATTTAGTACTAGAAACATTAACTTTAGCAATAAGTGAAGAAAAAGAAACTGAAGGAATTAGAATAGGCAAAGAAGAAACTAAGTTATCACTCTTTGCAAATGATATGATGATATACTTAGGGAATTCTAGAGAATCAAGTAAAAAAACTACTTGAAGTAATAAACAACTTCAGCAAAGTTGTAGGATATAAAACAAACCCATATAAATCATGGGCATTTCTATATATTCCTAACAAAACCCAGCAGCAAGAGATAGAAAGAGAAATCTCATTTAAAGTTACTGTAGATATAAAATATCTGGAAGTCTACCTGGCAAAACAAACCTAGGAACTATATTGTGTTCATCCTTCATTGCCGAAGAAAACCATGTCATCGACTTGCACTTTACTTTGTTTTGAGTGAGGGAGGGTTGTACAGGTCACCAGCTTCACTTCTCCTCCACAGTCATCTGAATCCAGTGACCTGATACTCCTCAGGATGACTGGAGATGAACCAGGAACTATATGAACACAATTACAAAACCCTTTTCACACAACTAAAAATCTAAATAATTGGAAAAATATTAGTTACTTATGGGTAGACCAAGCTAATATAATAAAAATGACAATTCTACCTAAATTAATTTATTTATTCAGTGCCATACCAAACTGCCAAAATGCTATTTTATAGAACTAGAAAACATAATAAAAAAATTCCTCTGGAAGAACTGAAGGTCAAAAATATCAAGGGAATTAATGAAAACAAATGCTATGGAAGGTGGCCTAGCCATAACCAGATATAAAGCTGTACCATAAAGCAGCAACCATCAAAACTATTTAGTACTGGCAAAGAAATCGAGTGGTAGATCAGTGGAATAGGTTAGGGACACAAGACACAACAGTCAATGACTATAGTGGTCTACTGTTTGATTAACCCAAAGACCCCAGCTTCTGGGACAAGAACTCACTATTTGACAAAAACTGCTGGGAAAACTGGGAAAAAATAGTATGGCAGAAACTCAGTACAGATCAATATTTTACACCATATACCAAAATAAAGTGAAATGGGTATACAATTTAGATATAAAGACTAATACTATAAGTAAACTGGGAGAGCAAAGAATAGTTTACCTGTCAGATTTGTGGACAACTCTGAGATACCACATCATACCTATCAGATTGTCTAACATGACAAAACAGGAAAATTATACATACTGGAGAAGATACGGGAAAACTGGAACACTAATGCCTTGGTAGTGGAGTTGTGAACTGATTCAACCATTCTGGAGCACAATTTGGAACTATGCCCAAACGACTATAAAATTGTGCACATATCCTTTGATCCAGCAATACCACTTCTGAGGCTGTATCCCAAAGAAAATCATAAAAATGGGAAAAGAACCCACACACAGTAAAATATTTATAGTAGCTCCTTCTGTGATGGCAAAGAATTGAAAACTGAAGGGATGCCCATTAACTGGGGAATGATTTAACAAGTTTTGGTATATGAATGTAACAGAATACGATTGCACTATAAGAAATGATGAGCAGGTGGTCTTCAGAAAAACCTGGGAAGACTTACATAAACTGATGCTGAGTGAAGTGAGCAAAACCAAGAGAGCATTGTACATAGTAACAGCAACATTGTGTGATAAATGACTTTGACAGACTTAGCTCTTCTCAGCAATGCAACAATCTAAGAGAACTCCAAAAGACTCATGATGGAAAATGCTATGCACATCCAGAAAAAGAGCTGGAGAGCCTGAATGCAGATGAAACCATATTATTTGCACTCCTTTTCTTTTGTTGTTGTTTTTGTTTCTTCTTTCTCATGGTTCCTCCCATTAGTTCTAATTCTTCTAATATGAAAATGTTTAATACGAATGGATAAGTAGAGCCTATATCAGATTGCATGCTATATTAGGGAGAGGAGAGGAGAAGGAGGGGGAGAAAATTAAAAACTCAAAATATTATGGAAGTGAATGTTGAAAAATAAAAAGTAATTAATTATATATTAAAAATAAAAAAAAATTTGTCCTTTGAAGTAGCTTTCTTGGAAGATGGGATAAAGATATGGGAGAAATTCTGATGATATAAAAAGCAAAGTAAATCAATAAAGTTTTATTTTTTATAAAGAAAGTTAATGCCACAAAACTACAATGAACAAGCATGGCCTCAGAGAAGAGAAATGAGAAGATACTTCCTCTTACTCCTTTGCAGAGGTAATTAGACCACAGATATAGAACGTTGCATGATTACTTTTTGTGTTCTTTCTCTTTTTCTTTCTTTAAAAATATCTTTTGTCACATAGGAGGACTCTCTGAGGGGAGACAAGGATTAGGGTGCAGGGGGAAATTTAGGTGATATAAAAAACCACAAGTATCAATATTTCTTTTTAAATCCTATGGTCATAAGATAAGCTATATAGCTTTTTAGAAATCACCTTATATATGCTCTTTCATTTGATCCTCACAACCCTGTGAGGTAGGTGCTATTATTATTGTAATTTTACAGATTTAGAAACTGAGGCAGAAGAGATTAGGTGCAAGGAGTACCTGGTGTCACACCATATGTATCTGAGGCAAGATTTGAACTCAGATCTTCCTGACTTCAACTCTACCACTCTATCCACTGTACACATTCCCACCAGTGCATATCAAAATCCCCCCACATTTCAATCTGTGCTTTTCTTGTTCATGTCACTTTCCATAAAGGAGGCTACCAAAGATCTACCTAATATGTTGGAGGTTTTCTGTGGTTCTTTAATATCTCAGAGGGAACATTACTGTACTCAACTATTCATCTCTCCTTTTTCACTCTCGCTACATGATAGGATCACATTCTCTTCTCGTGGTACGTATCTTGCTAATGTCTTTTATGCCACTTATATTGTAGCTTACACCCACAATGTGTCTGCTCATTGCTCTTTATAAAACTATTATAATCTTTTATTATAGTTAATATCAATAATACTTTTATTCCAAATGCCTTAAAGATGGTTATTAAAGGATTTTCCTTTACAATTGGAAGGGATCTCTAGTACTTAGTGAAGATTATTTTCATGCTCTAAGTAATGCCTTTTCCTTGGCTTCCTTGGGAATCTGCGGTATAAAGTGTCTATTTCTAGAAACTCCACAATGTGCTGTTAAGAATGTTACTGTGATTCATTCTAACAAACTCCTGAACTGAGGAAGAATCCAAGGGAATGGCTTTAATTCAGCACTAAAAGAATACTTCTGAACCTGTATGACCTGGAGCTGGTCAGTTTCAGCTTCCCTAGGTGCAAAACTGAAGATAATTTCTTCCCTTTCTACCCCCTCCTATCTCTCCACTTCAGCCAATGGGCACAATAATGACGTTTTCCTCAAGGTATTGACAGCACTCCTGAAAGGAGTGGACTGAATGTTCCCAGAATCTCAGAATTGGAAAAGGTACCCAAGGCCCTCTGATCCAGTTCATACCTAAGACTCCATTCTGCGATATCACTAATTAATGGTCATTCTGTGTGCCTTGCTTACTACCCAGTTTAAAAAGGTTCTGTTAGGATAAAAAGCCAAGAGTATACAAATTTCAGAGGAACTTGGAAAGTTCCACAATAGCTGACATTTTTGGTTGTGTTCTGTCTTTTCATTTATTGGTTCTAATTTATTAAATGCTAAGTATTTCCCTATCTGAAAGGCAATGAAAGAAAGGGTTTTGTCATTGTTGCCAAGTGAAGTGTGGGGCTTTCACAGTAGATTAAGGGGCCAAGTCCCTTCCTGGCAGGTGTTTCCTCCTGCAGCAGCTCTTTAGTTCAAGAGGAACAGTTGAGAACTCTCAGGTGCATCATCCATGTCCGGTGATCTGACCTGACAATAACAGTGAAAGTTCATGTAGTTCTGTCTACCCATCTCCTTCCTCAAGATTATAAATTTCAGATTAATCTGTGTGAGATTAAGAAAAAAAAATATGTGATTTGTACTTTATTGAGGGCTAACTCAGCACAACCTAAGGACTTTCAGCAAAAGAAGAGAGAATGTTTTTGTTTAAACAAGAAAATTCTCTTAGAATTCAAAGTTGGAAAGTTAGAAACCATCCTGTCCATCCTCTTCATTTTACAGATGAGGAGACTGAACTCTGGAAAAGTTAAAGAATTTGTCCAAAGTCACAGAGGCAGTAAGTACGAGAGCCAGGATTCAAAAGCAGATCCTCTAAGTTAAAATTCAGTACTGGGGATGGTGAGGGGGAGGTTTTCCTATAAAAACAATTTGTCAGTTATTTGAAAATGCTGCTGCTGTTTGTCCTTCATTTTTGAAGAGGACCAGTGACATCATGGGTGACATTTTGACTCATGTGTGAACTGAGTCACCAGTCTCACTCCTGTTTCCAGATTCATCAAATCATACTCCAGTGGCAAGACAAAAGCCAGGATGACTGACAATGGTCTAGGAGGCAGTGAATGACCTTGGCATCTTCAATGTCTGACTGAGCTCTAAGGGTTTCACGGGGCCTGCTTTAACCACCTTTGTGGCCATTGGAACAAATTGTTCTCATCTGTCCATTCTGCTAGAGGAAATCTTCACCTGCTGGGGTAGCTAGCTCCTTAGCTCACTGATGCGTTTGAGGAGAATGTTAGAGTTTAAAGAAGATCATCTTATCCAATCCCCTCATCAGATAGATGAAAAAACCGAAGGCTTAGAGAGGTTAAGTAATTTATTCAAGGTCACACTGCTAAATATAGCAGAGTTAGAACTTTGACTCTATTCTCTCATCAATCCATTATAACTTGCATTTAGATATATTGCTTGGTATAGTGGGTAAATTAGTAAGGAGGTAACTAGGGGTTTACTGAAGTCTGCTTAAACTGGCTCCAGAAAGCCAGCTGCTAAATTTCCAGAGACAGCATTTATGCCTTGGAAATCAACAAATGGCATGAATTAGGGCTTGATTTATTGTTTTGTTAATTGTTAAGACTTAAGAAAGTGATGGAGAAAATGTTAAAAATGCAGATTAAATGTAAAAAAAAAAAAAAAGGTATGTTCTACAGTCATTCTCCTCCCCCCGCTTCCCCAGAGCTAGGTGTCAAACATTTATGGGGGGAAGAGGGAGTGGCGATTATATATATATATATATAGATAGATAGATATAGATATAGATATAGATATACACCCTTAACCCAAACGTATACCTTGAGTAAAAAGCAGAAGCAAGTGAGAGAATAAATTTAATCTGCAACAGTTATATATCAGACAAGCATTCATAAAAAGGCTCATTATCAGGTTGTTCACAGGAGAAGGAACTTCCAGAAATCTCAAATCACCCTGGCCAATGCCCTCATTTTACAGCTGAAGAAAGTGAGCTCAGGAGAAATATAACATAAATATCTCAAAGAGTATTTGTTTCACTGGAGTGGGGTATACAATGATTAAAATATAGATCCCTGAAGAACTGGAAAAAGCATATATTAAATACCTATTACGTCTGAGACGTAGGGCAGTTAGGTGGCACCGTGGATAGAGCTCCAGGTCTGGAGTCAGCAAGACATCCTCTTGAGTTAAAATCTAGTCTCTGACTCTTACTAGCTGTGTGACCCTAGGCAAGTCACTTCATCTTCTTTGCCTCAATTCCTCATCTGAGGAAATGAGCTGGAGAAGGAAATAGAAAACCACTGTAGTAGTATCTTTGCCAAGAAAACCCCAAATGAGACATGGAGAGTTGGACATGACTGACAGCAGCAGGCTGAACTTAGAGGCCTGAATTGAAAGCTTGCCAGAGACATTTAAGAGCTGTGTGACCCTAGGGAAGCCATTTGATCCTTCTTTGATTTGATTTCTTAGCCTAAATTTTCCAGACAACTCTATTTTCTATCAGCAACTATGGTTTCTACTCCACAGAATATCATGCCTCATATAATATAAGCTGATCACCTGAAATCTCACCACCATATGGATTGACTCAGTTTTTGATTCTCAGCACCCTGTCAAGTCCCTCAACTGCTTTTCCCCTGTGATTGGAGGCTTCTAGCTTATCCCATTGGAGATAATGATTGATGATGGTTTTAGCTAAACGTATCATTTTAAGGAAAGCACCAAGTATTCCTATGCTTTCCAGTGTTTTACAATCCTTTTATTAAAGGGATGTTTTGTGAAGTTTGGAATCAGTCAAAAGGCCACACTTGAGGACCTAGAGGGCTACATATGGCCTTGAGGCTACAGGTTCCCCACCCCTGGATGATTCTTGTGATATACTGCTGTTATCTTGCTAGTATTTTATTTAAAATTTCTGCATCAATGTTCATGAGGGAAATTGGTTTGTAGTTTTCTTTCTGTATTTTTGCTCTTCCTGGTTTGGGTATCAGCACTATATTTGTGTTGTAAAAGGAATTTGGTAGGACTCCTTCTTTGCTTATTTTTTTTAAAAAAAATTGTTTATCTAGTGTTGGAATTGTTTGTTAAATGTTTAGTATTATTCACTTTTGAATCCATCTAATTCTGGTGATTTTTTCTTAGATATTTCATTGGTGGCTTGTTCAATTTCTTTTTCTAATGTGGGGTTATATAAACATTCTATTTCCTCACCTGTTAATGTGGGCAATTTATATTTTTGTAAGTGTTCATTTCAATTAGATTGTGAGGTTTATTGGCATATAGTTAGGCAGAATAGCTTCTAATAATTGCTTTTTAATTTCATCTTCATTGGTGGGGAATTCACCCTTTTCATTTTTGATACTGATAATTTGGTTTTCTTCTTTCTTTTTTTTATTCAATTTAACCAATGATTTATCTGTTTTTTTCAATAAAATCAGCTCCTAGTTAATTTTTTTAAAGTTGTTTTCAGTTTTCAACAATCACTTCCATAAGTTTTAAATTTTCTCACTCTCCCTTCTTCCTCCCTCCCCAAGATGGCATGCAATCTTATAAGAGTTCTACACATACATTCTTATTTAAACACATTTTCACATTAGTCATGTTGCACAGAAGAACTAAAATGAATGAGGGAAACCATGAGAAATAAAACAAAATATAACAAAAGAGAAAATATTCTGTTTCATTCTATATTCTGATTCTATAGTTCTTTCTCTGGATGTGGATGGCATTTTGCATCATGAGTCCTTTGGAAATGTTATGGGTCTTCGTATTGCTGTGAAGGGCTAAGTCCTCACATACTGTGGCTCTTACTGTATATAATATTCTCCTAGTTCTGTTCATTTCACTCAGCATCAGTTCATAATAATCTTTCCAGGTTTTTCTGAAGTCCTCCTGTTCATTATTTCTTATAGCACAATAGTATTCCATTACATTCATATACCATAACTTGTTCAGCCATTTCCCAATTGATGGGCATCCCCTCAATCTCCAGTTTTTGGTTACCACAAAAAGAGCTGCTATAAATATTTTTGTACCTGTGGATCCTTTTCCCATTTGTATGATCTCTTTGGGATACAGCCCTAGAAGTGGTATTGCTGGGTTAAAGGGTATGCACATTTTTATATATGCACATTTTTTTATATTTTTATATGCCTTTGCGCATAGTTCCAAATTGCTCTCCAGAATGGTTGGGTCAGATCACAGCTCCACCAACAATGATTTAGTGTTCCAACTCTCCCACATCTTCTCCAGCATTTATCATCTTCCTGTTTTGTCATGTTAGCCAATCTGATAGATGTGATGTGGTTCCTCAGAGTTGTTTTGATTTGCATCTCTCTAATCAATAGTGATTTAGAGCATTTTTTCATGTGACTATAGATAGTTTTAATTTCTTCCTCTGAAAACTGCCTGTTCATATCTTTTGACCATTTATCAATTGGGGAATGACTTGTATTCTTGTAAATTTGACTCAGTTCTCTATATATTTTAGAAATGGGGCCTTTATCACAGACACTTGTTGTAAAGATTCTTTCCCAGTTTTCTGCTTTCCTCCTAATCTTGGTTGCAATGACTTTGTGCAAAAACTTTTCAATTTAACGTAATCAAAATTATCTATTTTTGCATTTCATAATGTTCTCTACCACTTGTTTAGTCATAAATTCCTCCATTCTCCATAAATCTGACAAATAAGCTATTCCTTGCTCCCCTAATTTGTTTATAGTATCAGCCTTTATATCTAGATTGCATACCCATTTAGACTTTATTCTGATATAGAGTGTCAGGTATTGGTCTATGCCCAGGTTCCACCACACTATATTCCAGTTTTCCCCACAGTTTTTGTCAAACAATGAGTTCTTATCCCAGAAGCTGGGGTCCTTAGGTTTGTCAAATAGTAGACTGCTCTAATCACTGACTACTGTGTCTTATGTACCTAACCTATTCCATTGATCTACCCCTCTATTTCTTAGCCAATACCAAGTGATTTTGATGATTGCTGCTTTATAATACAATTTAAAATCTGGTATGGCTAGGTCACCTTACCTATCATTTCTTTTCATTAATTCCCTTGTTATTCTGGACCTTTTGTTCTTCCAGATAAATTTTGATATTATTTTTTTCTAGCTCTATAAAATAATTTTTTGTAGTTTGATTGGTATGGCACTGAAGAAGTACATTAATTTAGGTAGAATTGTCATTTTTATTATACTACCTTGGCCACCCATGAGCAACTGATGTTTTTCCAATTATTTAGATGTGATTTCATTTGTGAAAAAAGTGTTTCAAAATTGTATTTATATAGTCTCTGTGTTTGTTTTGGCAGGTAGACTCCCCAGAACTTT
This sequence comes from Notamacropus eugenii, assembly GCF_028372415.1. Classification (NCBI taxonomy): domain Eukaryota; kingdom Metazoa; phylum Chordata; class Mammalia; order Diprotodontia; family Macropodidae; genus Notamacropus; species Notamacropus eugenii. The sequence continues at coordinate 39,083,994 of NC_092872.1, read as the reverse complement.
ATAGTATTTACCATAAATTTAAATGGGATTTCTCTTTCTATCTTTTGCTGTTCGACTTTGTTAGCAATATATAGAAATGCAGATGACTTGTGAGGGTTTATTTTGTATCCTGCAACTTTGTCAAAGTTGTTTATTATTTCAAGTAGTTTTTTACTTGATTCTCTAGGATTCTCTAATTATATCATCACATCATCTCCGAAGACTGATATCTTAGCTTCTTCTTTGCCTATTCTAATTCCTTCACTTTCTTTTTCTTCTCTTATTGCTACAGCTAGCATTCCTAATACCATATTGAATAACAGTGGTGATAATGGACATCCTTGTTTCATCCCTGATTTTATTGGAAATGTATCTAGCTTATCCCCAATATATAATACTTGCTGATAGTTTCAGGTTAGATACTACTTATTATTTTGAGGAACACTCCATTTATTCCTATATTTTTCAAAGTTTTCAATAGGAATGGGTGTTGTATTTTGTCAAAAGCTTTTTCTGCATCTATTGAGATAATCATGTGGTTTCTGTTAGTTTTGTTGTTGATATGATCAATTGTGCTGATAGTTTTCTTAATACTGAACCAGCGAAGTCATAAGGGACTTACTAAAGTTGAACTGCTTACATTCCTACATGGAAAGACAATATTTGTAACTCTTGAAACTTTTCAGTATCTGGGTAGTGGGTGGGATTACACACCACCCACCCACACACGCACACACCCACACACACATACACACACACACACACACACACAGAGCACAGAGTGAATTGAATAGGATGGGATCATATCTTTAAAAAAATGAAATTAAGCGATGAGAGAGAAATATATTGGGAGGAGAAAGGGAGAAATGGAATGGGGCAAATTATCTCTCATAAAAGAGGCAAGCATAAGACTTTTAGTGGAGGGAAAAAGAGGGGAGGTGGGAGAAAAACATGAAGTTTACTCTCATCACATTCCACTAAAGGAAGGAATGAAATGCACACTCATTTTGGTATGAAAACCTATCTTACAATACAGGAAAGTGGGAGAGAAGGGGATAAGCAGGGTGGGGGGGATGATGGAAGGGAGGGCAATGGGAGGAGGGAGCAATTTGAAGTCAACACTCTTGGGGAGGGACAGGACCCAAAGAGAGAACAGAAGTAATGGGGGGCAGGATAGGATGAAGGGAAATATAGTTAATCCTACACAACACGACTAATATGGAAGTCATTTGCAAAGCTACACAGATATGGCCTGTATTGAATTGCTTGCCTTCCCAAAGGGAGTGGGTGGGGAGGCAGGGATGAAGAGAAGTTGGAACTCAAAGTTTTAGGAACAATTGTTGACTGTTGTTCTTGCATACAACTAGGAAATAAAAAATACAGGCAATGGGGTATAGAAAGTTATCTGGCCCTACAGGACAAAAGAGAAGTTGGGGACAAGGGAAGAGAGGGATGATAGAAGAGAGGGCAGATTGGTGATAGGGGCAATTAGAATGCTCGGTGTTTTGGGGTGGGAAAAGGGGACAAATGGGGAGAAAATTTGGAAACCAAAATTTTGTGAAAATGAATGTTAAAAGTTAAATAAATTAATTAATTTAAAAAAAATACTGAACCAGCTCTGCACTGCTGGTATAAATCCTACCTGATCAAAGTGCATTATTCTCATGATGAGTTACTATAATCTTTTTGCTAATATCTTATTTAGAATTTTTGCATGTATATTCATTAGGGAAATTGGTCTATAATTTTCTTTCCCTGTTTTGGCTCTTCCGGGTTTAGGTGTCAGCACCATATTTGTGTGACAAAAAGAATTTGGTAGGACTCCACCAATTTTCCCAAATAGTCTATGTAGTATTAGAATTTAAATGTTTGATAGAATTCGCTTGAAAATCCATCTGGCCCCGGAAATTTTACCTAGAGAGTTTATTGATGGCTTGTTCAATTTCTTTTTCTGATATGGGGTTAAGTATTTTACTTTCTCTTCTGCTAATCTGGGCAGTTTATATTTTTGTAAATATTCACCCATTTCACTAAGATTGTCAAATTTATGGGCATACACTTGGGCAAAGTAATTTCTAATTATTGTTTTAATTTCCTCTTCATTGGAAGTGAGCTCACCCTTTTCATTTTTGATACTGGTAATTTGATTTTTTAAAATCAAATTGACCAAAGGTTTATCAATTTCATTGTTTTTGTTTCATAAAACCAGCTCTTAGTTTTTCCTTATTAGTTTCATGGTTTTCTTAATTTCAATTTTATTAATCTCACCTTTGTTTTTCAGTATTTCTAAATTTGGTATTTAACTGGGGATTTTTAATTTGTTCTTTTTCTAGCTTTTTCAGTTCCATGTCCAGTTCATGGATCTCCTTTTTCTCTATTTTATTCATGAAAGTATTCAGAGATATAAAGCTTCCCCTAAGAATTGCTTTCACAGCATCCCATAAGTTTGGGTTGGTTGTCTCATTATTGTCATTCTCTTGAATGAAGCTACTGATTATTTCTATGATCTGTTGTTTGCCCCACTCATTCTTTAGGATTAGATTATTTAGTTTCTAATTAATTTTTGGTGTATCTTTCCATGGTCCTTTATTACATATAATTTTTATTGTATCACAATCTGAAAAGGATGTATTAACTATCTCTGCCTTTCTGCACTGATCTGTGAGGTTTTCATGCCTTAATACATGGTCAATTTTTGTGTAGGTACCATCCACCACTGAGAATAAGGTATATTCCTTCCTATCCCCATTCAGTTTTTCTCCAGAGGTCTATCATATCTACCTTTTTTTTCCCCAGAATTCTATTCACCTCCTTAACTTCCTTCTTGTTTATTTTGAGGTTAAATTTATCAAGTTCAGAGAGGGGGAAGCTGAGGTCCTCCACTAGTATAGTTTTGCTGTCTATTTTTCCCTATAACTCCCTTAACTTCTCCTCTAAGAATTTGGATGCTATACCACCTGATGCATATGTGTTTAGTAATGACATTATTTCATTTTTGAAGGTGACTTTTAGCAGAATATAGTTTCCTTCCTTATCTCTTTTGATTAGATCTATTTTTGCTTTTGCTTTGTCTGAGTTTAAGATTGCTACCCCTGGTTTTTTTACATTAGCTGAAGCATAATATATTCCACTCCAGCCTTTTGCCTTTACCCTGTGCGTATCCCTCATTTCAAATGTGTTTCTTGCAAACAACATATTGTAGAATTATAGTTTTCAATTCACTTTGCTATCCATCTCCATTTTATGGGATGATAACTATTTCTCTCCATCCTCTTTCCTCTCCTTTTTATGTTTTTATTTCTACCTTCTCCCTTCCCCTCAAGAGTTTGACTTTCAACTACCACCTCCTTCAGTCTTCCCTCCCTTTTATCAGCCCCCCTCCTTTTTCCCTTACTACTTCTTCCCTCCTTCTAACCACTCCCTCCCTTTTCTTTCCCCTTTCCCCTCCTACTGCTTGTAGGGCAAGTTAGATTTCTGTACTTAACTGAGAATGTTATTCCCTCCTTCAACCACATCTGATGAGAGTAAAGTTCAAAAAATACTCATCTCCCTCCCTTCTTTCCCTCTACTATAATATTTTTATGCTTCTTCATGTGATGTAATTTATCCCTTTCTGCCTTCTCCTTTCCTCTTCTTCCATTGCAATCCCTCCACACCAGTTACATGACATCAGTTAATTTATACTCACTCCCTCTATCTATATATATCCCTTTTAAATGTCATAATAAATTATGATTCTCAAGATTAACAAGTGTCATCCTACCACATAAGAATGTAAACAATTTGCCCATATTGTATAACAATTTTTCTGTTTGCCTTTTTATGCCTCTCTTGAGTCTTGTATTTGAAGATCAACTTTTCTATTAAGTTCTGGCCTTTTCATCAGGAAGGTCTGGCAATCTCTTATTTCACTGAATGTCCATTACTCTGCCTGAAAGATTATGCTCAATTTTGCTGGGTAATTGATCTTTGGTTGTGGTCCAAGCTCCTTTGCCTTACAGAATATCAAATACCAATCCCTCTGATCTTTTAATGTAGAAGCTTTAAGGTCCTGTGTGATCCTGACTGTAGTTCCTTAATATTTTAATTGTTTCTTTCTTTCTGGCTGTTTGCAGTATTTTCTCCTTGACCTGAGAGTTCTGGAATTTGGCAACAATATTCCCTGGCGTTTTCAATTTGGGATCTCTTTCTGAAGGTGATCAGTGGATTCTTTTGATTACTATTTTGCCTTCTGGATCTTGGACCTCAGGGCAGTTTTCCTTGATGACTTTTTTTCATCATGGCTTTCTAATACACCAATAATTCCTAGATTTTCTCTCCTGGATCTATTTTCCAGGTCAATTGTTTTCCAATGTGATAGTTTACATTTTATTCTATTCTTTCATTCTTTAGATTTTGTTTGACTGATTCTTGATGCCTCGTAGAGTCATGAGCTTCTACCCGCCCAATTCCAATTTTTAATCAATTATTTTTAGTTAGCTTTTGTACTTTCCTTTCCATTTGTCCAATTTTTCCAGTTAATTTTTTACCTCCTTTTGCATTTGTCTAATTTTACTTTTTAAAGAACTGTTCTCTTCAGTGAATTTCTCTTTCATTTTGTCAATTCTATTTTTAAAATCGTTGGACAATTTTTCTTCTACCTCTCTAATTTGGCTTTTAAAATCTTTCTTGAGCTCTTCCAAGAATGCTTTTTGGGCTTGAGACAAGTTCATAATCCCATTTGAGGTTTCAGATTGGGTATATTGTCAGCGCTTTCCTCTTCTGAATTCGTATTTTGATTTTCACTGTCCCTGAAGTAAGATGCTATGGTCTTTGCTTTTCTGATTTTTTTTTTTTTTTGCTCATGATGATTGCCTTTTTTCTGGCTTTTAAAGTGGATCTCTGCTTCTGGGGCACAGAGGGCTCTAGCTCATGTTTCTTATGGTGGGAGTTTGGGGCCTAGTTTCTGGCTTTGTGTGTTGTAGTCTCTGGTTCTTTCAGTTACAAGCCATATAATGCTGCAGCTTACCTGGTGCTGAGCTGACTGATGTGTTCCAAGCCTGAGGCCTGGTGAAGTCTTTCTGAGTTTGTCCAGGGTTACACTGAAGCTCCTGTTGTGAGGTGTGGGGGAGGGGTAATCTGGTCATGGGGGGAGGGGGTCTCCTCCTCCCCTAGGTCTGCACTGGAGCACAGGCAGGCTCAGGGATGGCAAACCCCATCTGCGCTGCCCAATTCTGATGTTAAGGCATACCTGGGGTCATGGTGTTGGCACTTAACATCTCCACCCTCCTGGGGCTCAGTCTCTTCTGTTTACTTACTGACGTGGTGCTTGTTGGGACACTTCTAGTCCTGCACTGGTCCCCTCAGGCACAGGAACTGTTCCTATCCATCTCTCTAGCCTCCCAAGCTGAAAGACTGCTGTTCCCCTTTTGTTCGCTACACTATTCCAGGATCTCTCCTGGAGTAATATTCTCTGGGTTTTTCAAAGTCAACAAGGGGAGGGTGAGAGCACTTACAATTTACTCAGCCATCTTGCTCTGGGAAGCTCAAGTAGATGATTTTCAAACATTTAGTCTATGGGCTGATCACCCCAGGCTGATCACTGCAGCTGCTGCTGTGGACTCTGCACTTCTCTCTCACTCAGTTACACTCCAATTTTTTTTAACTGTCAATTTTATTATTCTCTTTTTATTTTCAGGATTTCCAATTTGGTATTTAATTGGTGATTTTTAATGTTTTTTTTCCTAGCTTTTAGTTGCATGCCCAATTCACTGATCTACTTTTCTCCTATTTTATTGATATAAACTTTTAGAGACACAAATTTTCCCCTAATCACTGCTTTGGCTGAATCCCATAAATTTTGGTATGTTATGTCATTGTTATCATTCTCTTTAAGGAAATTGTTGATTATTTCTATGATATTTTTCTTTGACATTCTTCAGGATTATTTAGTTTCTAATTAATTTTAATCTATCTGTCCATGGTATTATTGTCACGGAATCACTGAATATAATTTTTATTATACTGTGATTTTAAACTGAGGCATCTAATATTCGTGCTTTTCTGCATTTGGTTGTAAGGTTTATATTCCCTAATACATAATCAATTTTGGTGAAGGTGCCATATACAGCTGAGACAAAGGGATGCTCCTTTCTGTTCCCATTCAATTGTCTCCAAAGGTCTATCATATCTAACTTTTCTAAAATTCTATTCATCTCCTTAACTTCTTTCTTGTCTATTTCATGGTTAGATTTACCTCATTCTGAGATGGGAAAGTTGAGGACTCCCACCAATATAGTTTTACTATTTCCTCCATAATAATTCTTTATGGTGAGTTGTTTGGTCAAACTTCCAGCCTACTTCTTGATTTTGAACTTTATATTAGAGCTCAGCTCTGCACACTTTGGGGAGGTGAGTAGGAAGGGATGTCTGGACTAATCTTCTGTTCTCTTACCTCCTTCTGCTGCTTTCACAACTCAGTCTGAACATCTGAAAGCTTTCAATGCTCTGAAAGTAGTGTGATCTAGGAGGAGGTCTGTTCATTGTCTTCCTGATCTGAGTTCTACAAGGTCCTGTCCCAGATTTGAGTGTTTCAGGTTGTCCCTGGTTGTGAGTTTTAGCAGTCTGTTGCTGCTAGATTCAGTTACTATTAACCCACTGGGAGGTTTTTCAAGATTTAAAGCAAATGAACTGCCACTTCCCTTTGGTCTGGGATACTGGGCTTTGCTCCTAGCTTTCTACAACTACAATTCACTTCTAGAACCTGTTCCTTGCTCCGTGTAGAGCCAACATTCACAAAAGATCCTCTCCCTGTGACTTAGAACTGGGTAATGAACAACAGAGCTTCCAGATGACTATTCCTGCACCTGACACCAGTTCAGAGATGTTCTGGGATCCCTTTCTGTCTTGGTGCTTCCTGCTCTGGTGTCCTGTCTTGGCTCTCTTCAGTCCTGATGCACTAGAATGCTCCACACCTGGCCATACTCAGACCACAGATCTCAGTGTCCACTCACCTTCCTGTTTTTCCCCTAAGCTGCCCTTGGCTGGAAAAAAATATTCACTGTAATTTTTCTTTCGTTTTCCTGATCAGAATTCAATTTGGTGCATTTTTCAGATCTTTATCAAGGAGGTAAGGCAGGTGAGCTAAGGATTCCTTTTACTCTGTCGTTTTGATTCTGTCCCACCAGATCTAGAGTCAGGAGACAGTTGTCATGTGAATCCTCAAATTTACCGGCTGTAAGGAAAATCATGATAAAATTCTCTGAGCCTTAATTTTCTTATCTGTAAAATGAGGCTAATAATACCTTTAGTTCCTATCTCCAAGGATTATTGTAAGGATTAAATGAATTAATATATGCAGGGTGCTTTGTAATAATAGCTAATAACAGCTAACATTTATGTGGCACTATTTCCAGGTGCTTTGCTAAGTAATTTATCAATATTATCTCATTTTATCTTCACAATAACCATCGGAGGTAGGTGCTAGTGTTATCTTCATTTTACAGATGAGGGAAACTGAGGCAAACAGAAGCTAAATGACTTGCCTAAGGTCACAAAGCTAAATAAGTATCTGAGTCTGAATTTGAACTCCAGGTTCAACTGCAGCCCTCTATCCACCTAACCACCTAGCTGTCCCTATAAAACTTAAAAGCACTGTATATGTCAACTATTATTATCAACCAGCCATGTGGCCTTGGCAAGTCTAAATTCTCTGAACTTATGACTTCTCTGAGTGTCTGTTTTCTCATTTGTAAAATAAGGAGATTACATTTTTAAAAAACACCTATCAGCTCATGCTTTATATACAATTCTCTTTTTCTGTTCTTTATATATTAAAGTTTCACATTTATTGATGTTTGTCAAATTTCTAATAAAAACAAAGTAAAATAAGGAGATTAGACAAAATGACCTCATAGTTTCCTTCTAGCTCTAATATTCTATAATTCTCATTACAAGGACATCAAAAAATAAATTAAATTTTTAAAAAAGAACACATTTCTATTCAGAACAAGTTCCTTATAATATAACACATAGCTCCACCTAGTGTCTAAGTGCATATCTGAAAATTAATTCAGAAAGAAGCACAGATCAGAAGATCCTAGACACAGAACTCAAACAGATATCAGAACCTATCTAATCCAGTTCTCTCAGTTTATCAGTTGAGGCCAAGGGATACTAAGTGTCTTACTCAAATTCGTACAAGCAGTAATCAGAAGGAGGATATGAATCCAGGCTTTCTTACCATGGAACTCTATTAGAAGAAACTACATTATTCTTCAACTAAAAATTTTGAGTATAGATCCATCCCATTTTACCTGGAGTCTAACATATTTAAAACCACCACTTAGCCCTACAGTACTCTGACCTAGAAAGTTGTGATTATGAATTACATGCTTTGAAATATATTCACCAAAGTGAAGTTACCATCTCAAAAGACAAAAATCATTATTTTCAATTCCAATCAATTGGCATTAATTAAAGGTCTACTGTGCACCAGGCACTAGGCATGGGGGAAACAAATATATGTCTCAAGGAGATTACATTCTATTGGGGGAAAATAAAATGTAAACATAGAAGTAGATATAAAATATTTGAGGAGAAAAGAACACTAACAAAATGGAGAAATCAGGAAAGGCCTCTTGTAGGAAGTGACAATTCAGTTAAGCCTTGAAGAGAGTTAAGAATTTTCAGAAATAGAGGTAAGAAGGGAAAGCATTTCCAGCATGAGATAATATGAATAGGGCTGATTACTTTGTTTATCACTAGATGTGTTTTTAATCATAATGGAAGCAAACTGTCAAAAGGTTTGGGGGTCTTAAATTCATTTTGTCTTTAGTTTCACTAAAAATGCTTACACAGAGTTAGTGTTGAGGTGCATATGATCTAGCTGACAAGACCTTAAACACTACTAATGGATAGAACTACCAGGTTTCAATCCCTAGAGACTTGTGGGTAATGTTTTTGTTTGTTTTAAATTTTTATTGATATCATTTGTTTTTTTATGTCACCACAATTTCTCCCAGTGTCCCCCTTTTCCCCTCCCAGAGTCATATAACAATATTTTTAAATACATTTTTCTAAATCAGCAAAACTGAACAATACATTGAAAAAGTCTGAAAATATGGGCAGTGTACTGCACCTGTGGGCCTCCAGCCTCTTCCAAATGTTCCTCTGACTTTTGATAAGCAGCTTCAACTGATCTATTTCGGTCACCTCTACTTTGAAATATCAACAGCTTCCCATGTAACAGGCAGCACAAAAAGTGAAACAGAAAAATTTAAGAGTCAGAAAATATAGGTTTGGTTCTCAGCTTTGCCACCAACTATAAAAGGTCACAAGTCCCTACTCTGGAACTAAGTTTCTAGCTTTTAAAATCTATAAAATGAAGTCATAGGTCCAGGTGATTTCTAAGTCCCTTCCAGCTCTAAATCTATGATCCCAACAACAGAATTCTAAATTAGATAAATCTGTTAAGAATTTCTGTTCAAAGAAAGACCTAGTGAATAACTCCAGACCTATCAAAAAAGGATATGCTAATATAGTCATCTCAGGACACTTAGATAACAAAGCCATGAAAACTCCAACTTAAACCCATTTTTAAATTTTTTCATTATAAATATCTGTTCCCTTGTCTTTATTTTTAAAACCAAACCCGTTATTGCATCAGCACTGAAAGGTCCTATAAGAACTTGTTCTGCCAGTACAGATGGGACTTGCTCGTCAATCTGTAACCTTACGAAGTTGCTTGGAGTCACATAGCTATGTGGTCCACAAAGTCCCAGAGGTGGCCTTTTTGACCAAGGGACATAAGACAAGGGCAGACTGGCATAAACCAGTTTTAGAGTCAGGAAGACCTGGAAGTCCCCCTTATTCTTCTTTGTACACCAGAGCACCTTGCTCAGGAACTTTCCACCTACTAGGTGCTCAATGAATATTTGCTGAATTAGAAACTGTTCACACGGAGATCTATGTAACTCACTGAAAATCAAATTAATTCAGAATTTACCTTCCAGGTTGATCAATATAATAATGAACAAACACACAAGACCAGCTCCCCATGTTCATCTGAAATGCCCCCCTGACCCTGAGCAACAACAATCTCTTGCTTAAAACTGCTTTTTTCTCTATTCTAAGTGCCACATGGTGTGGCACCATACTGGATCCTTCTGGGTTCGATGGAATGAGTCTTAGAGCTATCCATCTAATCATGGGAAAGTTTTTCTCTTAGTCCCTAAATTAAAAGTCTTCTGACTCTTTCTTACAACTATCACTAGCCTCAGATACTGCCCTCAAATTTCAGACCATTTCAAACCCTTTTTTAGGCAAAACATAGAAGGATGGGGTCCTGGGGTCATAGAAGAGATTTTAGACAAGATGGAGACCTCAGAGAGCATTTGATCCAACTTGTTCATTTTACAAAAGTGAAAACTGAGCCAGAAGGAGATTAAGTGACTTTCCACAGGTAACAAATTAATAGGATAATGAGCAGACCTAAAATTCAAGTCCTGATTCTCTCACCCCTAAGTAAGTGTTCTTTCTAATATGCTACATTAGAACTTAATCAACCTTCTAGCAACTGATTTGGATGGATTTATTTTTGCGTCCCAGTATGGCTGACAGTCTTTCAATTATTCTCCATGTCCCTATTTTGGATGTGGGTATGGACTGTTCCCCTCCAGGGACATTTCTGATCCCTGGAGTGAATGCTTAGTTCCCCAATTTTCTTACGAGAATTAGCTTATTTTGACAGCTTGGCAAGAATTGTTCTGCTTTTTATTCTTAGCTACAATAGGAAAATGTTTTTTTTTCTTCACAAATAGAAGATATACTCTGAAGAAAAAATCTTCCTCAGAATCATCACAATATAGTCATATAGCTAGATTTGAACTCTACAAACAACAGGCCATTTCTCCAATTTTATAATCCTGTTCTATGATTTCTTTACTTTGGGGAAATAACCAGGGTATCAAAAGCAAGACCAACAAAGATCAGTTCAAAATTATTCCTGGTTGAACTTCCAAATATAGCCTGGGAAAAATCATGTTTTAAAGACAAGGGGTGGGTGGTTCCTAGTTTACCATCCCTTCACCTTGGGCCTCTTCATAATGACAGACATCAAAACATTACAAGTCAAATTCCTTTAGGATGAAAAGCCAAGTCCTTGCCAATGGTCACTGACTTTGAGTTGATGATTCACCAAGTGGCAATGTGGCCTAAACAGACTGAACAGTGGACTTGGAGTCAGGAGATCAGAATTCAGATCCTTTTCTGATATTTTAGAGCTATGTGGTCACATTTCCCAGGTTTTCTGGTCTATAAAATGGGGATAACATATTTCCTATTGTACAAGGTTGATGTGAAGAAAGTACTTTGTAAACCTTGAAGTACTGTATAAATGAGAAAGACACAGACAATTTAAAAGGCAGCATACATAGTATATAGTAGATGGAAAGATAACCTTAGTTCAGGCCTTGCCTCTGACACATACTCATCAAGTGACCTTAGGAAAGTAATTTGACTTCTTAAGGTCTTTAGGTACCTCTTTAATTCTCTAAGTTGTACAGCAGGTGCTCATCTGCATTAATACAGGAAGTTCCTTCCCAGGAGTTTCCTACGTAGAACTAGTAAAAAAAAAAAAAAATTATTCAACAGCCATGTAATAAATGCCTCTTTATTAGACTTTATAGGAGACACAGTGGTACTTAAGGCACAAGTGCTACTTCATAGATCCTGCAGAAGGAAAATGTACAACAGATGGACAAATCTACTATAGAATAGCTACCCCAAAGAAAGGAATATGAGAGGTACAGAGTGCTGTACAAAGCTGGAAGAAAAGATTATAACCTACTGAAAGGATCATCTTCATGGATGAGTTGCCCTTTGAGGTGGGCCTGAAAGTGTGAATAAAACTTCAAAAGGCTGTGAGAGAATGATTATCAATAAGCAGTGATTTGGGGAGATACAGAATTCCCCCCTTTTTCTAAAGTCCTGATTTTAAAAGTTCAGCCTCTTGAAGGACATTGCTAATAATGAGATTGGATTCAGACCCCACCCACGTGGGAAAGCCATTGTGCTCTACTCAGCTTTGGGTAGGGATAAATTCTTTCAACAGACTGACCAAGGCTGGGGAAGTAGATGACATAATTAAAGTCCAGGTCTAGCCCCTCATTGTAATATTCATTCTCTCATTAATTATTAACCAATTAGAGTTGATTAACACCCTCAGGAACATTCCTCTTCCAAAAAATACGTAATTTGAAGAGAGAGACAACCAAATGACCATAGTTTAATTAATCAACATGCTGGTATTATTAATAAAATGATTAAATTAAATTCTCTCAAACTTTTTAAACATCACAGCAGAGATAGGCAGGAAAGGCACACGGCATGGCATGGTGTGAGCAAAAGCACTTGGAAATACTTGGGAAAGTACTTGGAAATGTATGTATGTAAGTAATCTCAGCTTGACTGGCATATACAGAGCACTTGTAACAGAGAACAATGTGTTTTGCAACTATTTTCTCAAAATCTTTTTTAGAGTAATATGGTCTCAAAACAAGTTCTATGGATCAAACATTAGCTAAATTAGCTCAGAAAGGTCATTTCATCATACTCAGTCCTTACTGAAATACTGATCCTTGGTCATACAGGCATAGAATCAAATGCTGCCATAAGAGAGCAGATATAGAAGAAACCTAAAAATGTATACACTGTCCCCTGAGAACTTCCTTGTTAGTTTTGTTACTGGGGAAGAAATTAACCCTTGCTAGAGAAGTTTTTCCTCAGTTAACCCCAGACAATGCAGCAGTGCCCTTCTTTTATACTTTAGTCCACCTTGGCACTCTTCCTCTGTTAAAAACCCCATCTATACAAAGTCCCAAACATTAGCCAGACTAACTAAACCTACTATAATATCAGCAGTAACAGCTCCCTCTCCTTTTCAGAAATCCTCCTTAATACAGGTTCCCACATGCTATAGTAGTGGACAAAATACAGCCCAGCTACAGTGGTTTGCTGCTATTTGCCACCTCAATGCTGAATCAGCAAGATGCCCTCAGGTTCACTGTTGATCATGATGACCACTTATGTGACCACTTATCTGATAACTTTAGAAGCAGGAGATAAGACTTAACAGATAAGCAGGTATCAACTTGTAGGAGAGCTGGAATGCCAACAAGTCTGCACTCTATTTGCAGTCACTTGTAAAAGTTTTGAGTAGAGGAATAGGATGATGAGATCTATGTATACTTTAAAAAATTTATGATTTTGTCAGTGCACTCACAGTCCCTCTATGCCTTAATAAATGGCTTAAAATAGTATTTCTGAGAATTCCATTATCCGATGGCTAGTTGTTGGTTCATGAGCCTCTCCAAACTTAGCAAGGTTTAGGCTGGTCCTTGGATAAGTCCATCATTGAAGTTATACTCAAAACTTGATAGGACTTACTAAAGCTCAAATTCTGCCAGCATGGGCTTACAACAGTCCAAGATAATTTCTGTTCCACTATGGAACTTCACAGGAAGACTTGTGGAAGAGATCTGTGTATCTGGAATGTTAATTTGGCAGTGGAGTGGAGTCTGAATTGGAGGACACAGAAACTGAAGGCAAGGAAATACAATAAAATTAAAGAAACCAGGCACTACCTTAAGGCAGGGTTTACTACATCATAATTTAATCTGAAGTAGAATTTTTTTCTTCTGATGATCAATATGCATCCAGAACTAGGCCAAAGTCACCAATTTCTTTCCTGTCACAGAATCAAAAAGATTATTACAATAGTTAATTTGGTGTTGGCTTTAAATATAGCCTTAGGTATCTTAATAAAGGTATCTTATTTTAAGCAACACTAGCATATAAGAATCCACATTAAAAGAAAAGATAAACTGGGAATTATTCACTTAACAAAAGGATAACTTTTTATTCAAAAAATTTTCAGGAAAATTCTTTTGGATAGGGAGTTCCATCAGCAAGAGAGCACATGCCTATAACCCCTGCTACTGGGAAGGCTAAGGCTGGTGAATCACTTGAGTTCAGGAGTTCTAAGCTGAAGTAGACTCCTCACTGAGTCTAGGTCCAATGAGATAAGCCTCAGGAGTAGGAGTCACAAGGCTGCCAAACAAGGGGCAAACTAGCTCAGGTCAGAAGTGGAAGAGGTCAAAACTTCTGTGCTGATCAGTAGTGAGTGGCCCATGGATGGTTACTGAATTTCTATCCATGGTGAGATAAGCAGACATAGTCTCCAAAAAAAAAAAAAAAAAAAAAAGCTTTCCTTGTGCATGTATAACACACAATCATATTTATTAGTATTTCATGAACACAGATTATTTCAGGAAAAAGCATGATCCAATTTATTAGTATTTCATGAATATTGATTATTTCAGGGAAAAGCACAGAAACAAAGTGTGGAGAGTGCTGGTAGCTAGATCTGAATTTTACCCAAGGCTCTTTTACTAACTAGTTATATTACATTGGGTGAGTCATTTTCCTTCTCTATATCCATTTCTTCATTTACCAAAAAGGAACTGATTTATATTAACCTCTAATGTCTCTTCTAGTTCCATAGTCCTAGGAGTGACCTGCTGAATTGTGAGCTACAGCATCACTTACAAAGGCTCATTTTTATTTAAGGTTATCAAGGCATTCTCCCTCCTTAATTGTTTCTTTTTACTTTAAGCTATTCCATTCTCTTTTCCTAAGACAAGTCTTAGTAAATTCTCAGGTGAAAGAGATGGTATTTATTTTGGAGTTGGTTTCAGCTATCTCATCTATGTAATGAAGGGTACAGAGGAGATGATTTCTATCATCTTTTCTTACTCCACCATTGTATGACTTTATGGCTCTTATAATTAAGCCTTCTTAATTACTGATGAATTTAGGAGAAAAGTCATCTTATCAAGAGGGAGACTAATCCATCCACTCTATAGGGCAAACAGATGATTTGGGGATAATGAACCAGCCCAGAGGAAAGAACCCTGCCCCATAGAGAAATATGTCATGGTTTCAGTCTTGAACAAAGAGAATAAACAGGATGCCCTATGGAGTCCAGCCAAAGCTCCAAAAGTAAACAAATCTAAGGTCTGGGAAGTAGACAGGAAAAGAAGTTTGTAGTCTTGGCCCTGAGCTGGAGAAGTCTGCATATAGCTAGAGAGAACACCTTGAAAAGGGAAGTGGCAGGCATCAGCAAGATGTCTATTTGTCTCATGAACTTCTCTGCCCATTTAAAAAAAATATTTTATTTTCCCCCAATTACACGTAAAAACAATTTTTAACATTCTTTTTTTCTTTTTAAATTTTGAGTTCCGAAGTCTATCCCTCCTTCCCTCTTTCCCTTTCTCCCTGAGATGGTAAGCAATCTGATAGAGGTTATATGTGTTCTTCCCATTTTTAAAAAATGGTATTGGTATTCTAGCCATACCAGCTCTTTGTCTACTATAGTGTCATCACCATAGCTTGGAACATGACATAAATACACCCAAAATATCATTATTTATTTTGTGTGAGATGTAAGGCACATAGGATTTCAAATGCTATTTTGAGATGAAAAATGTGTTTTCTATTTTAGAGAAGGTCACATATTACTTTACAGCATCATCCCAGAGGCTACAGAGATTTTTTAGTGACACAGAAAAAGCTGTACAGGATCCACCCAGTGTTTACGTGCTATATGGTTGAGTTTTAATGACCCCTTGAGATTTTTCCAAAAGTCTTAGTCCTTACCAAGAGCCTCCTTTGGTTAATTCTGAAAAAGAGAAAGGAAAGCTGGAAAATAAGAAAATATGGCTGGGAACATATGAACCATATAATTTCACTAGATTTAGGAATTCCAAAAATACTTATTGATGTTCAGGGAGTTTGAATTCTAACATTTTCTTGTGGAGACCTGCAAGTCCCCTTTCTCCACCAATGTGGAGAAAGATAAAATGAAAAGTTGAGTGCAAAGACTGAAACTACATATGCATCAATAAAGTTCTTTCCTTCTACCTTTTATCAAACGGCTAGAGCAGAAAACATATTGGATCTGGAGTCGGTGAAGGGGTTGGGGGGCTGGATTTGAATCTCAGCCTTGGTACTCATTACCTGTGTGACTTTGAGCAAGTCTCCTCCCTTTTTTGGATCTCAGCTTCCACTTTATACATATTTTCATTCCATCTTCTAAACCTTTAAGACTATAAATAAGTTGGTTACAGAACAGAAGGTTTAGCACAAAGGAAATCTAGTCTTTAGTAACCTTCCATCTGGCCTTTATGTATACATGTCTATATAAAGACCAGGGATTCATTTTGATATGACAATGAATAGAGACTTAGAAGTAAGCAAAATATCTGCCTTAAGATTCTTCTCTAGGATTTTCAGATTTTTTTTCTTTATAATTACAGTACTGGTTATAATACAGTTATACAAAACTAAGGAAAATTGCTTCACTGTTTAAAGTGGGTCTCACTCAATGAAAAGCTATGGTATGTAAATCAACATTTTATACATGACCTGAATAAAAGTGTGCTTGTATACCCAGACGGATTATATGGCTAGGGTTTAAATGACCCCCTTGCGATTTTCCAAAAGTCTTATCCTTATCAAAAGTCTCTTTTGGATAATTCTGAGGAAGAGAGAGAAATATTAAAAAATAAGAAAATATCCCTGGGATAATGTGAACCATATAATTTCACTATATTAAGGAATTCCAAAATATGTATTAATCTCAAGGTAGCTCTAGTTCTGAGACCTGAAAGTCCCTTTCCCTAGGGACCAGGAAGACCAGCTAAAGTTGAAGGTAACAGCAGAGAATAAATAAAAATCTTGGTTTTAGTCTCTTCCATGACACTTGCTTCTTTGTCATTAAAAAAGAATGATAATAAATGTGAAGAAATACAACATGTCTTTTGTGTGCTTCTGTAAACATGTATAACGTGAAAAAGATAATCTCTTTTTTTGCTTTGAACATATATTCTATTAATCCAAACATGGGCTTTTCTGCCTTATCAGGTTTGCACAAAGCTTGAGTTTGACCTATAATCAATGTTATTTTTCAGTGTACATAATTTTTTTTCCCTTTTTAAAGAGAGCTCACTTTAGAGATACAGTCTGTGTGTCTAATGTACAGTTTTGAACATGTCATTCTTCTGCTCTGTAAATTTTTGTGGCTTACTATTGACTCAAGGATAAAATATAAACCCCTCAGTTTGGTATTTATAGTCTTTCACAATTTAGCTCTTACAACTTTCTTTGTAAACTGCTTTCATGTTACCCCTCTCACTCACTCTACATTCTAAGGAAACTGGCTCCCTTGATGTCTATGCTATTTGGTGTTACATCTTCCACCTCCATGCCTTTGTATAGGATATCCTCTATACCTGAAATGTTCCCATTCCCTACTTTCTTTCAGAATCCCTAGATTCCTTTAAGGTTCAGTTCAAGAGCCATTGCCCACAAAAGGGCTTTACTAATTCTCGTAGTTGTTAGTGCCCATTTCCCCCCCACACCCATATCACAAAAATTACTTTGTATCACTTTTCTATATATTTTGTATTTGTGTATCTGTATATACGTTGTTTCATCCCAGGAGGAGCAAAGGATCACAGACAACGGACCTTCGAGGTCTATTTCTAATCTAATTCAATTCTCTCATTTTATAGATGGGGAAACTAAGGCCAGAAGAAGTGAAGTGACTTGCCCATGGTCACAAGTAAAAGAGCCAGTATTTGAACTAACATTCAGTGGCACCAAGTTCAGGATTCTCTTCATTGCACCATGTTATAATGTAAGCTTCTTAGGGACAGTATCTGTTGTGCTTTCATTCTAGCGATACTTTTTACTTTATTCTAGTGATAAAACCTTAGCCTAAAAGGGCCAGGGTCTCACATTGCATCCTGGGCCATCTCCAGTCATTCTGATGAATATCAGGCCACTGGACCTACATGGCTCTGGAGAAGAAAGTGAGGTTGGTGACCTTGCACAGCCCTCCCTCCCTCCCTCAAATCAAAGTCAACTGCAAGTCATGTCATCATCTTGACGTCATGGGCCTCTTCAAGAACAAACAATAACAACCTATCTTGTTCCTTTTGAATAAGATATGCCTTTCTAGCTCCTAACATAGTATCATATACATAACTAAAGGAAACTCAATTGACTTTAGCCAAACATGCTCATTTCCACTGTCTAATCTGTGGATTGATGAAAAACGGTGTGGATTAACTTTTGCCATACTAATGAAAAAAAGTTCCTCACTTTTAGGACATTTAGCTACTTATTAGGTAACTTGCCTATACAATGTTTTAAGTGTAATAGAATTTGCCTGTAGTCATAATAATAATGTATATTTCCATAGTACCTTAAGGTTTAGAAAGTAAATCTTTTCTCCCAACAGTCCTCTGAGTCACCACTGAAAGCATTAATACCCCCATTTTACAAAGGAGGAAACTGAAGCATTATCTGACATTGACTCCAGAGAGGTTGGCTGCCTTCTCAAGACATGCATCCAGGACATGACAAAGAGATTTCAATGACATGTCAGACCTGATGATAACTACCCATTTCCAGTAATTCACATGAAAACCAATTTGCTGCTGGAAGAAATCTGGAAAGCAATGCCACCCTGGGAAGGTTATAATGCAGTTGCACAAAATTCAAGAAAATTGTTGCACTCTTTACAGTGGGTTGCATGCAATGAAGTACCCTGGTGTGAATTTTTAATTCTTGAGCTAAAAACTGAATACCTGAGGGTTAGGTTTCATTTCTGCTGTGGCTTGCTGGTTGAAAGCAAGAGTTTCAGAAGACAAATAAAGATTTGGGAAATAAAATGCTAGTTACTACATTATAGGCACTGGGCTAAGTATCAGGGGTATAAAAAAAGGCAAAAATTTGGTCCCTATCAATCTGTCAATCAATAAATATTTATTAACTACTATGTGCCAGGTACTGTGCTAAGCTACTTGGGATACAAAAAGAAGCAAAAGACAACACCTGCATTCAAGGAGCTCACATTGTAGTGAGACAACATGTAAACAATTATAAACACATAAGATATATATATACATATATCTTTATTTTCAATATAATCGGTTGCCTTTACAATCTTATATATCTGATCTTATGAATTTTTAGGCAGGGAAGCAATCAGGGGTAAATGACTAGCCCAAACACAGCTAATGGTTTGAGGCCACATTTGAACTTAGGTCCTCCTAACTCCAGGGCTAGTGATCTATCGATTGTACCACGTAGCTACCCCTATTTTATGTATTTAAAAATACTATTTTGAGAAGGAGTGCACAGGCTTCACTAGACTGCCAAAAGGGTCTATGACATACAAAAAAAAAACAATTAAGAACCCTTGTCATAATGAAACATCGGAAAAGACTTTAGGGAAAGAACTTACCCATATTTGTACATCCTAAAACCTATATATTCAGCACTTGCCCCCCCCCCCTTCCCTGCCTCTTATGTTAATAACCTGGAAATTTGGGAAAGCAATTTAACTTATTTAGGTTACAATTAGCTCAATGAAGAGGTAATTTACCAAATGGCACCCTAAAATCTTAACAGGACTTATTTAGGCTTCCAGGGGTATCTGATTTTGTTTTTAACATGTTAACTAGTCAAAAGGATAACATTACATTGTTACATAATATATACGTATAGCAATAATGTATACAATGGAGATAAAGCAGAATGGTATATTAGAGAGAGTGCTGAACTTGAAGTCCAAGGGACTTTGATTTTAATTCTGCAGCTGACACCGTGACCCTGGACAAGTTAAGGAATCTCTTGTCACTTCTATTTCTTTATTTGTAGTAATAACAATATTATGAATAATATACAATAATCATAGTACTTGGATAATAATAACCATAATACTTGCCTTACAGGATTGCTCTTAAGTCTCAAATGAGATAATTACATCAGTACTTTGCAATTTTAAAGCACTCTCAGTTTTTGTTATGAATTGATGTTATTATGAATTGCTATCATGCTGTTCAATTTTGAATTCCCTGATTTTTAAAATCTTTATAGCCAACACAAATCATTATACCTGGTGACTGACATTATGCTTGTATATAATAATAATAATTTATATTTATCAGTCATTTACAGTTATAAAGGACTATACTATGCATCATTTTATTTGGGCTTCATTATAAAATCATGAGATGGGTATCTTAAATTATATTATCTCCATTTTAAAGACGCAGAAAATAAAGCTTAGAAAAAGTGACTTGCCTGAGGTCACATAACTAGAAAGGAGTCGAGCCCAGACTTGGACCCTGGTCTTCTGTCTCTAAGTCCAGTGGAATTTCTATAGTGTATACGTTGCTTTCAATATACTATGCACAGAACAAGACTTCAAATTTTTTCCTTCTTCTTTCTCCCTTGCTTCATCCATCTTTCCTTCACTCCTTCCTTTGTCTCTTCTTCCCTTCCTTCCTCCCTTCTTTCCTTCCTTCATTCCTTCCCCTCTCTTGCCCTGGCTGGAAGGACAGTGACCATTCACAGAAAATCAGATCCCACTGCTCATTACAAGAGCTCCTTAACACTCTTCTAATATGAGCTACTTTGCTCCTCCTTTAGGCAGCTTAGGTATCTCACACTTCAGGGGCTCTCCACACTGGTACTGAGTTTACTTTGACACTTGATTCAGTTCAGAACTCTCAAACTCAAGTGATCCATCCACCAGGCCCAGGCTCTCTGGTAGCTGGGGATTACAAGTCTGTGCCACCATGACCAGCTTCAATTTCCTTATGTCTCCTATGATGAGCTACATGTAAAATGGTTCCATTTAAGTATGTACTCCCAATAATTCTCATTAACAAATCAAAAGCAAATTATTTCAATAAATTCTGGGGAATCGTAAGTCAGCTATTTCTGCCACTAAATGGCTTGGCCACCAGAGGGAAGTATTTTAACAGTGGTAGAACATTCAAAAAAGGTACTACTTAATCCCTTAAGTGTTGGAGGCATCCTAAGATGTTTGCCATCTCTTGGTAAAATATACCTATGATCTATGTATGACTATGGCATGTATGCCTATGAGCAGTGCCAGAGAAAGGAGTTTTGCAAGCCATACTGGTTTTTAACAAGTGACCAAGAGTTAATTGGTTTTTAACCACAGGGCTTGATGACAAAGTATATATAATGATTAGCTCTGCCAAAAACGTCTGACATCTGAGGTAATAGGAGTCTGTTTATTTTCAAAGCTCACCTGAGCATTCTGTGAACTTAACTATTTGCCTATCACATATAATGCATTTACCCCCAGATATAAATAAAAGTGCCTAATTGATTTATAAAAGTTCATAATTCATTTTATCAACCAATCAATAAATATTCATACAGCACCTATTTTGGCAAGGTACTTTGCTAGGTGCTGGCCATAAAAATACAAAAACACAATAATTTTTTACCTCAAGAAATTTACATTCTTCTAGGAGATGCTACATGTTCACAGACAAAAAACAGAATATATACAAAATAAATATATAAATTACCATGCAAAAAATGCACAGTAGTTGGGTTAGGGAGAAGAGGGAAGGCAAAATGCTAACAACTGGTTGAAATCAGGAGATGACACTTGAGTTAATCCTTGAAGGGAGATCGGTGTTCCAAGAGGTAGAGAGAAGGAGGAAATTTCCAGTCATAGAAAACAATGTTTAAAGGAACAGAGGTGGATGATGAGATACTGTACATACAGTACAGCAAGCAGACCAGTTTGATAGGAATACAGAGTAAGTGATGAAGAATAATGAGCTTAGAAAAAGTCTGGACCCAAAATGTGAAGGGCTTTAAATGCCAAATAGCGCAGTTTGTATTTTATCCTCAAGGCAAGAGAAAAATACTGAAGCTTCTTGGGCAGGGGAGTGACTTGTTGCTTTAGGAATATCAATTCAGAAGCTGAGTGGAGGATGGAATGGAGAAAGGAGATGAAGCAGGCAAGAGGACCAATTAGGAAGCTATTTAGAGTAGGCTCAATAGAGATGATGAGGTACTGGACAAAGGTGATGGTGGGGCAAATAGAAAGGAAAGAATGCAAGAAAAGTTAAGGAGGGGGAACAGAAAAGACATGGCAAGTGAATGGATATAGGAGGCAGAGTGAGAGTGGATTATGTAGGGAAAGAAGCAAAAAGGGCTCAGAGACCCTTATGCATAGGAAGTTGAGCAAGGGTAACAAGCCTGCAAGGGGAACTCAGAAAGATATGTCAGACAGGAAAAGAAAGCAAGCTAAAGAAAATTCCTTCAAGTGAGTCAATCACTTTTTTTTAAAAACCCATCCCAAACCATCCAGGCTGGCATGAGTCCATAGTATAAAGAGCACTGCCTCTAGAGTCAGAGGGTTGAGAGTCTGGATCTCAGTCATACTCTTACTAGCTGCATTAGTAAACAAACATTTATTACACCTACCCTGTGCCAGGAACTGTGTGCTAAGTGCTATGTGATTCTATGATTTATAATCTAAAACAGGGGTGTCAATAACATAGGTTGGCCACAGATCCAAACCATATTAAAATGTAAGTAGGAAATATTTAACATCATAAAAATTCAATAGAATATAGATAATGCTAACATGTGGTTTTCTAAGTCAATATATGGACAGGAGGGATCCTTATGGTTTAGTGGCTTTGTTTCTACTTGAGTTTGACCAAAACCATCCTTCAATGATAACAGTAAATGATATATAACTTCTTTCTGCAATCCATTCTTGGATCTTATAATTAAGAAATCTACTCTATTTACAACTGTCTGTTGGATATTAACACAATAGGGTTAACTATCCTATTTCTCCTCCTGTAACATATCCTCTCATTCTTTCCCTTTCTAAGTTCTCCCTTAACCAAATTCTAAGAAAATTCAGGAGGGTTAGAGGGTAGAACTGGGTAATATTAGAGGAAAAGAGAATACAATATGACTTGCTATGTGTCATAAATTTTGTATCATCTTTTGTATAATGTAATGTATAATTATTTATACATTGACAGTGTTTGGCAATGCCTTGAATGAAGTACATCCCATAAAGCATATGTAGAAATGAACTTCTTTGTCCCTTTCAGGTACATATGTGCCCAAGCTCAGCGCTGAAGGACTTCCACTTTGGGATAATGAATGAATCAGTCTTCTTATTGGTACTATGGTTCCCATTATAGAAGCAGAGGAAGGAGGCTATGACAAGGATGATTATCCATTTAGCAGCTGTGTGACCCTGGATAAGTCACTTAACCTCTTTTTTTCTTAGTTTCATCAGCTGTTTCTAAGAGTTCCTCCTGCTCCTTGTGGCCACTTTGTACCCAGATGGCCAGGAGGTAAGGTCAATAGTCTGAGCCCTTGGTCCCTTCAGCCAACCAAGTCTAGAGGAAAGTGTCAATACTTTTAAAGGAAAGACTAATCTAACCTGTATGGAGGTAAGAGTCAGGATATTAATCCTAGCACTAAAGTGCTTTTTGATATGAGAGAAATGAAACAATTTTTACATAATTATAGGAAAGGTGAATTCACCAGGAAGAAAAGGGGATCTGTTGCTAACCTGGGAGCAATCTGAAGTCCCTGAGTGCAATCCTTCAGCAGAGGCCTCCATAGGAACAAAACTTCTGAGATTCTCAAGGAGGGTGTGGTTTTTGCTGATGGGTTAGGGAAGGATGAGTGTAATTTCAGTATCAATACAGATCCCAGGACAGGTTGTAAGGAAAAAGCTTACGACCTTTTACTTAACTTGCTACAAGTGACCCTGACCTGTGATGGTATTTGGAGATGGTTTCCGAGGAATTGTCACTAAAGCTATGGCCCTGACATTCCTGATGCTGCTTCTTCTTGTCATTTAATATGGGGAGAACCTTCATGATTTAGACCTGATATCCCCTCTAGTGTACGGATTATACTTTTTAAAGGACCTGAGGTCAGAACTGCTTTAACAATCATGTTAATAGCAGAAGGTTCCTTAGAAAAATTTTGGAACATTGCCATCAAGGGGTGGAGTACGATAGGAGAAGCACTAATTTTATGTAGACTGGGCTGGTTTTCCTTAAATGGTAAAGGGAGGGTGTTCCTGGAGTTTGGATCAGTGGTTTGGTTCCATACTTCTTGAAGGATAAGACTCAGCCTATGAGGTTTGGGTGCTAAGGAGATTTGATAGAATTTCCACTGCCCAGAGGGGACATCTTTGTGGCCTAGTTTAGCCATTGCTGTGGGGAATCTGGAGGCAGAGGAGAGTAACAGTTTATCTTTGGTTATTAACTGGAAATTGAGAAGGTAGCTTGAAATGATGAAAAGTACTTTAAGTTAAGAATCACAAGATAATGCCTTTGAATCTTGGGCTTTAACACTTACTGGCTGAGTGACTTTAAGAAAATTAATTTCTCTCCTCTGATCCTCAATTTCCTCAAGCCTAAAAGGAGGGGATTGTCCTAGATGATTGCCCATGTACCTTTCAAATCCAAACCTTATGATTATGATTTTCCCATGGTCCCCCAGTTCTTCTGATCACAAATCTAGTATTATTTTCTATAGAAACTGCTTCTCAAAGGGCTTTTGCAGTTCTGTGCTTCTGTGAATATTTTTGTGAACGCTAGACAGTGCCTGCAGATTCCCTCCCTGGGATATTGTCGCTCAAATAGCCTTGTCATAGGATTGTTGTGAGGAACAAATGAGATAGTGCATGTAAAGTTCCATGATAATCTTAAAGAGCAATACAATTGTCATTGTTATTATTACACCTTATCCCCAGCTTGAACCAATCCATTGACTTGAAATAGACTCTACCTCCTTTTCTCTCTCTACCGGCTCCTCTTGATCTCATCAGCTCACGCAGATTTCATTACTGTGTCTATGCTGATGACTCCCAGATCTGCATTTCCAACCTTATCTCTCTTGAATTCCAATTCTGTACCATCAATTACCTACTGGACTCAGACCCCACATGTCCAAAATGGAATTCATTATCTTTCTACCTCAACTCCATCCCTCTTCTGAATTTTCCTATTTCTACCATGCAACCACCACCATTCTAGTACCCAGGTTCACAATCTCAGAGCCATCCTTAACTCCTTATTTCCATTCAACCCCCTGAGATTATCTTCAATTTATCCTGTATATATGTTTGTCCAGTTATTTGTGTATCATCTCCCTCCTTAGATTGGGAGCTCCTTTTAGCCAGGGGCTGTTTCTGTCTTTGTATCCCCAATACTAAGTACAGCACTTGGCACATAGTAGGCATTTGTTGATTTGACTTGACCCTACCTATCCAATCACCAAAATTTGTTTTTACGTCCACAACACCTTTCCCCTTCCCTCCACTGCCAGCGACCACCCCAATTCAGGTCTTCATCACCTTTCACCCGGTTCCTATTGCAGTAGCCTTTTATTTGGGCTGTGCCTCCAATCCTTCACCTTCACAATTCATTCTCCGCACTTTACGGTGCAGCCTGGCCAATCCTCACATATGGCACCGTACGTCCTGATTCCTGGCAGGCGATGGTTGAAATGAATGCCATGTATGCGCATCCTCCACTGACCTTTCCTACCCCTTCCTACTGCTATAATTTGGCATTTATTTTGTACACAACTACATACATACAAGCGCTTTCTCTAGACAGACTGTTAAGCTCCAGGAAGACGAAGGCTTCTTTCATGGGTGTTTCTGCATTCTCAGAGTCAAGTACACAAAGGGAACTTCACAGACTATTTGGGGTTTGACAGCCGCAGTCACCCCAAGTTTCTGCCCCTAACTCCCAGCTCAGCTCTCCACGTGAGAAGATGCGTGCAGACCGCATCCCGCCCTCTCGCTCTTTCCCGGGACCCCCACCTGAAGATCCCACCCATGGGAGGGCGGGGATCCCGAGCTTCCTACCGCCCCAGCGGGGTACACGGTCTCGTCGGAGCGAGGCGCCCCACATGCCTGCCTCCGAGCTCTCTCGTTTTTTCTCCTATAATCCTCTCCACACAACACTCCCGGGTGGCACACAGGGAGTCCGAGGTTAGACACTGAGGTCAGACACCAATCACTTATCAAACTCCTCCTCCCGAGGTAAGCGCCGGGGAAACAACAAAGCTAATAGGAAAACTGGCTGGGAGGCGGAGAGCCCAGAGGACCCGGGCAATGGCGCATGCGCACCGAGCCCGCAGGTCGGGGGAGGGGCCTACTCGCGAGACAAGTAGGCGTAATTTCGAGGGGCGGGAACACGGGAGAGCGCACGCACTCACCTGCTTCCCCCGACGTCGTCACTCCCTCCTTGCCGCTACGCCGCTTGGCGCGTGCTGACGCAGCGCGCGGCCGAAGGAAGGGGCGGGGCCAGGGGCGGGGCTCCGGCGCCCCCCTCCCCTTTCCACCCCCGGCCCGCCTCCCTCCCGCCCTCCCTTCCTCCCTCCCTCCTCCCCATCCCCTTCCCTCTCCTCCCTCTCCCCCTTCCCTCCCTCCCTCCTTCCCTCAGTCAGCCCCGTCAGCTCCGGGGAGCGAGCGTCGCGCAGCGTCGCGTCGGCCCGGCCCGACCCGGCCAGCGGGCAGATGCCCCGAGCAGCCACCGTCGCCGGTGCTGCTACCGGTGTGGGAGGCGGGGGTCCGGTCCGGAGGGGCTGCGTGTGAGAGGGGGGGGTGGGTGGGGGTGGGGAAGGGTCCGGGGGAGCAGGGCCGGCGAGCCGGCGGCGCAGAGGCGGCGGCGGCGGCGGCGGAACCGCGGGGGGCCGGCGCGGGGTGGACCATGTATTTCCTGAGCGGCTGGCCCAAGAGGCTGCTGTGCCCCGCGGGGAGCCCGGCCGAGCCTCCCTTTCACATCCAGACCGACTCCCAGAGAGCCTTCTTCGCCGTGCTGGCCCCGGCCCACCTCAGCATCTGGTACTGCCGAGTAAGTCCGGGAGGGTACCCCGCCGCCGGGCCGGCTCCCTCCCCTCCCCCCCTAAATCCCTCCGCGGCCGGGACCCCTTCCCCCCGCCCGGCTGCCTCGGGACTTAGTACCTACCCCCGAACTTCGGAGCCCTCCCCTCCTGCTCCTCCTCCCGGGGATCTTCACTCCACCCCCCACCCCCCCACGTCCCCGCCGTGACATTCCCCGAGCCCACGCATCTTACCTTCCCCGCGCACCCCTTACCGTCCTGTACCTGCTTAAAGGAGAGCCGGGGAAGCCCCCGGCTCCCTCCTCCGCTTTCCTGTCCACCTCCTCCGGCTGAGGATGGAGGGCGAGGGGGAGGGGGGCCGGGCCGGGGATAGCCTAGGCTGAGCTTTTAAAAGATAAGAGAAGTCCCTGAGCACGTCGGCTTGTAGGAAGGCTTCTCGGGGCCACCTCAAGTGGCACCCCGGCCTGGGCTCCAGCTGGGTGGCACAGAAAACATCGGCAAAGTCCGTCTGAACTTTTTTTTTACAGTTTAAATTAAATGTCTGGGGAGCGTTCACCCCCAGCTCTCTTTCCCCCTGGAGTGGGATTGGAGTTGGGTTAGCCTAGATGGGTGATGATGGAATGTCAAATAACAGGCATTTTCTCTCTGGCATAACTTTGATACCGGAAAATTGTAGCTGATCTCCCTTCCCCCTTCCTATTTAAAGGGCTGGTTGATAAATTTGCGAATGTTGAAAGTTCCCTTTTTTCTGCGCCCCCTTCTGTCCCCCCTCATATATATATTTTTGACCTTTCTTCTTGTAGATTCTTTTTCTAGAGGAGAGACAGCGATTAGGGACTCTGTTACCCCAGTCCTTACTATATTCCCTAGACTCCGGGAAAAGACTTTTTAAAGGAATGCGATGGTCAAGTTATTTTTTCCCATTTTCTGTGAATTTTAATCACGTTCTACTTATAGCTTATTGTCATGGACAAATGAGAGTTAAGTTTGAAAATAAATCCTGCGTGAGATTTTTTCTCCCCCAATCTCCCAAGCTGCTTTAGGCCTATTTTTTGAAATCTACAGAATGCAAAGAGTACTAAGAAATATACCATCCTTTTGTTTATGAAGAAGACACTACCCACCTGTGTCAAGGCTGGTGTTTAGATGGGAAGCATTTTTTTCTTTTTGAAGATAAGTGGACTCTGTGGAGATAGGCTGTGACCTCATGTCATGTGACACCAACTGGCTCAATTAAGTTAATCCCAGAAATCCCTCAAAGTTACCATCTAAGTGTCTGTCATGCCCTTCACTGTCCTCACAGTATGGGAAAATTAGCTTTGGGATTTTAGTAATGCTGATACATTTCATTGATTTGTTACATTAAATATATGTCTGATTAATTTTTCGGTCTTATGTCGGAAATAGGATAAAAACAGTAAATTTTTGAGATAGAAATATTCTGAACTTGTACATTTGATGATTAATGGAGGTACTATTAACCAGTTTACATTATAAACATCAGTTTTAAGTAACTATCGTTCATAGCATTTTGATTAACAGTGATCTTTTGAGCATAGATTTAGAGCTGGAAGTGAAATTAGAATTTATTCCAACATCCTCATTTTACTCATGAGGAAACTGAGGCCCAGAGACAATGACTTGGCCAAGGTCACTTTGCTTTGTCACAATAGCAGAATAGATATTGAAGCAGATTTTTAGTCTCTAAAATTGAACCCAGACCAAGCGTAGGCAGAAATAAAAATTTGGACTCAATTGAAAAAACAAGCTTTTTTGTCTGGAATTTTGCCAGAATGTAATATATTGCCTGGACTGCACTAGTTTTGTTTTTTCTTCCTGTTAAATACATATTCAATTTAGTATTAGATAAAACTAATAGGAGAATACTGAACTGAAAGTGGCTTTATCACCCTCTAAAATGGATAACATCCTAAGATTGTGGTCAGAATAATTCATTCCAACCATACTTTTCATAAAACATTTCATAGTAATGTACAGTTAATTAGTTTGGAGGAAAGGTACTATATAAATGCAATAATCTAATACAGGCAGGAAATAGCTCCCTTACAAACAAACCCCTGTACCCTAAATTGTTACCATGGGAGTCACTGTGAAAAATTTTGAAAATGTTTTAGACTCTGAGGGTTTAAAGTGGAAGAAAAGAAGAAACCCAAAAGTTTGGAAGAAGTGACTTAAAGTCAGGTCTTCCAGATGGCACCAGACAGACTTGCCTATGTGTTTGCCATCTTGCTCCAATATGTTTTTTCTTTTCCTTTGTTATACTACTTGAAATCATAAAGTAGGATTTTTTTTTGGTTTATATTTTAGTTTAACCTTATGGCTTATAAATTGTAATTTCATTTGACATTTAAATGTGTTTTCTATATGGATTTGTGCATTATACTTCACTGAGGAAATGAGATCTTTGATTGAAAGGAGAAAGGAGGTAGATAATTATGGAGCAAAAAAAAAATTGGGGAGGTAATGGGTAGAAGGTGTGAAGGGCAGGATATACCTATTTTTAAACTAACCTCCCAAGTGAGAATCTTACTTGGTGGATTTAAGGCAACTTGAGGTTTGTGGTTAAGGAGATCAGGAGATATTAAAAAAAAAAAAAAAAAGGAGATGGGGTATTTGAAATCTAGGCCTGGTTATACGCAGAAAAGAGGTTTTTTTCTCTCCTCTTTTTTCCTGGGCCATATTACCCATTCCTTTCAGGACCCAGAACTTCAGCTAATACTGTATATAGTTCAGTTACATCTGCTTTCATGAACTGTGAAGCTAGCTATAATTTATAACATTGTTTCTATGAGAAGAATTTGTTATGCTTGAAACATAACCTCATCTGGACTTTCATTGTTACTTGGAAATCCTATTCATAATAGATGATTTAACCTCCTACTTCCCTGAGAAAATTAATCCATCAGCTCTTCAGATTATCAGTGACATCACTTCTTTCATGTATCAGGGGAATAGTTTACTTTTTTGCAGAGCCTAATTCCTCACCCTGTGTTCCTGATCCCAATTCCTACCTGTTTCTTCCTCGGAATCATCCTCTCTATTGTGTTTGTTCTCCTGGCTTTTTTCCTTTTGCCTATAAAAACATTCAGGTGTCCCCAATACTTCATCCCTTCCACCCCATCTAAGCTATGACTGTAGCTGCTCATTTCCCTGTCTCTTCAGTCTTTATGCACTTCTTCATCTTGCATTTTCCTTAGCGGTTTGCAATCTACCAACTGCAGCTGCTCTACAGAGAAGGTATTTTCACAAAGCTCACCGTGATTGCTATATCTAGTGACCTTTCTCAGCCCTTGTCTGCTTTGACCATTCTATAGTATTAAATAATGTTGATTGCCCCTTCCTTCTTCTTTAGTTTCATGATTATGATTTAGTAAGTACAGTCAAATAATACACAAAAGTACACCCTTTCCTTGTTCTATTACACTTTTGATTGTTCCTTCTTGTTCTTTTTTTTCTTCCTTGTCTGTTTCCTAGTGCCTTGAAATGGGTATTCATTCAGTAATCTGCCCTTGGCATTCCTCTCTATAATCTTTCCCTTGGTAATCTTACTTGCATGAGTTCATGGCTTCATTTAGCACCTCTGTGTTGTTGCCTCTCAAATCTACAAATCCTGACCTCTCTCCTGAGCTCTAGACCTGTGTTTCCAGGATATTCCCCTCTGCATGTTCCACCAGTACTTCAAACTCAACATATAGAAAATTGAACTTGTGAGCTTTGCTCCAAAACCTGCCCTGCTTTCTGATTTCATATTATTTCTGTCATTGATGCCACCATTTCCCCAGACTCCCATGTTTTAAAACATTGATGTCTTTAAACACTTCTTTCTTCCTTTTTCTTATTGAATTGTTACTGAATCTTGTTAGTTTAACTCCAGTGTTATTAAGTCTTGAATTCCCTTCCCACTGCCACTATCCTAGCTAGCATAAGGCCTCATTACTTCCTTGCCTGAACTACTGGAATAGCTTTTTATAGTCTCCATCTCTCTTTCTTGTTTCTGCAGTTGATTCTTCATTAGTAGTACCATCCAATTAATTTTATTTATTGTCATGTCATTCTTTGATGAAAACCTTTCAATGGTTCCCTACTGCTTACTGAGTAGTTTTAATTCCTTATCCTGACAATCAAGACTTTCCACATTCTTGGATCATTCTACCTATCTAGCTCTTCTTGTTCTCCTACTTCCACAAAGGAGTGGGTTGGGGATGTCCTCTCATGTGTCTTCAGTTTAGTCTTACTTGATCTTTATAATTTTGTTACCTTTTGATTTTTTTGGTATGTAGTTTTTTATTTACATTGATTCAATTGCTATGTTATGTTCTTGATTTGCTTAATTCACTCTACATCAATTCATACATATCTTTGCATGTTTCTGTGTATTCATGCACACAGCAACTCAGATGGGCTGACGATGTTGTTCAAATGCAGAACCTACACTTGCCAAAAAGAATATTTTATGGAGAACTCATACGGGGCAAGTGTTCACATGTTGGACAGAAGAAGCAATACAAGGATGCTCTGAAG
Source organism: Notamacropus eugenii (assembly GCF_028372415.1). Taxonomy (NCBI): domain Eukaryota; kingdom Metazoa; phylum Chordata; class Mammalia; order Diprotodontia; family Macropodidae; genus Notamacropus; species Notamacropus eugenii. The sequence goes on along the minus strand of NC_092872.1, from coordinate 39,052,689 downwards.
GTCTGTCTTAAGAACTTTAGAATTGATTGTGTGACATGGGAAACTGGCACAGGACCACTCAACATGATGTGCCCCCATCAGCAAAGGTGCTATGCTCTATGAGCAAAGCACAATTGAAATAGCTCAAAAGAATCCCAAGATGTGCAGATTTAGAGAATCCATCCCAAATGTTCACACAAACTATTTGTGCCCGACCTGTACTAGAGTATTCCAAGCTCATATTGGTCTGATCAGTCATGGTCGGACACACTGAAACCTGACTCTAGCTTAGTGATGCCATTTTGGTCTTCTTCAAAAATGAAAGACAACAACCAGTAACCAGTATTTTACAGTACAGTAATATTCTATTACATTCAGTACCATAATTTGTTTAGTTGTTCCCCAATTGGTGGGTATCTACTTTGTTTGTAATTCCAGTTCATAAAAATTGCTACTATAAATATTTTGGTGTATATAGGAACTTATTTATCAGTGAATTTCTTGGACTAATGAAGAGTCTAGTTCAAAGAATATGGATATTTTAGTTACTTTATTGGCATTATTCCAAATTGCTTCCCAAAATGGTTGTGCTGTTTCGTAACTCCACCAAAAATGAATGTGTGCCTATTATTCTACAGCTCTTCCAACATTGACTAGTAGCCATTTTTTACCAGTTTTCAGGATCTGAGATGAAACTTCAGGGTTTTTTTTATTTCACTTAATATTAGTGATTTGGAACATTTTTTCATGTGATTGTGAATACTTTGCAATTCTTTTGAAAATTGTTTGCATCTTTTGGCCACTTACCTACTGGAAAATGGCTATTTGTCATGTATCTAGATATTTATTAATTATTTATATATCCTATATGCCAAGCCCTTATCAGAAAAATTTGATACAGATTTTCTTTTATTTGACAACTTCCTTTTATTAATGTGCATTAATTTTGCCTGTGCAGAAGTTTTTCATTTTCATGTAATCAGAGTTATCTTTTCTAATTATTTGTCTCTGGTTAAGAGTATATATCCTACCAACAGCTGTGAGAGGTATATGATATGTTTCTTTTCTGATTTTTTTCCTAGTCTGATCTTTAATATTAAGGTCACATATCCATTTAGAACATGTTGCACAAGGTGTTGTAAGGTATTGGTCTAAGACTACCTTCTGCCAGACTGCTTTCCAATTTTTCTAGCAATTTTTATCAAATAAGAAGTTTTTCCTAGGTGATTTATGTTTTCTACTTTATCAAACACTGGGTTATTGAATGCTATTGTTAAAAATTCAGCCATGTTCTAGTCTGTTCTAATCTGTCTTTCTATTATTTAACTGGTAGCAGATAGTTTTGATGACTGCTGCTTTTTACATGTTTGACGTCTGGGAGTACTGAGAAATATGTATATTCTTTTGCTGTTCTATTTAGAAGATTTCATTAGTCTTTTAACTCTAAGTTCTTCAGGAATTTGCTTAGTTCCATATTTTCTCTTTTGTTTATCATTTTGTTAGACTTACCAAAAACTGAGAGAGAAATATTGATGTCTCCTGTCACTATTATGTTATTTTCTGTCTTCTTGTAGTTCAGATATTGTTTACGTAATGATATTGGAAGCTAAGGCAATTGAACTATAAAACTTTGTTACTGATACCGTTTTGTTGTCTTTGGTTCCTTTTAGCATAGTATAATTTTCTTGTTTATTCCTTTTTATTTTTTGAATTTTTTTTTCCTTTGGCAAATAGCATAATTGCAATTCCTGCTTTTTAGATTCACTTGATGAACAGTTTCTCCACTGCCTCAGTTTTATTTTGTGTCTTTGTTTTTCAAATGGATTTTTGGTAAGCCACAGGTTATATAGTTTTGCTTTCTTATCCAATCTGACGCTCTTTTTAATTTTATTGAATCATTTAATCCATTCACATTTAAAGTTATGAGGGTTAGATTTATATTTTTCCATCTGTCTAATATTTTTCTTCAAATTGTGATTTTTTTTTCACTTCTTTTGCTATAAACATAGTACTATGTTTCTTCAGTTACTTCACCTTAATATTTTTTAAGGTGGCCCTGTTCTCATTAGCTCTGTTCCTCCACCCCTGATTTTTTCCACTCATTTGTTAGGCCTTTCCTTCTGGAGTTTTGCTTATTAGTTCCTTTTTCTCTACTGCTTTTAGCTAGTTAAATAATTCCTTACCCCTTTTTTCCCTTCTTGGTTGTTTCCTCATTCTCTCCTCCCCTTTGATCAGTCTTATTCATTAGTTTTTAAAATTTAATTTTTTGTGCCCCTTTCCAAAAAGGCTTTCTCTCATTCTTTTCATTCCTGTCTCTTCCTGTCTACTTTAGAGCCTCATTCCCTGATTCATGACCCCTGTAATTATCTGGTTTCTCTCTTTTCTCAGTATTCCTTATGGAATCAGAACTTCCAAGGTATCCTTTCTTCTATATGTGGTTTCTGCCACTGTCTTGGAGAGCTGGTCCCATGGATTCCCCTTTTCTGTTTTGCCTCACTTATAGAACAGTGCCAGTTATCGAAGGTGTTAGAGAAGACACTGCCCCATTGTAGAACCCCTTTCTCTATCACATCCTTGATTTTTCACGTGGTTACCTCTCCCCCCACAATTTGTTCCAGAATCATCTTGCTGAGTTCATACTCTCTCACTATCTCAGTTGGTCCCAGGATTTCCAAATCCTCCCCTCCCGAGGTTGAACTATTAGATTTTTCAAACACCAAATACCCCATGTCACATTCAGCACAAGATTCCTGTCTCCCTTCATAGACCTTCTCTCTTTACCCAAAGGCACAGCTCCTTAGTGGAATCCCTCCCAGCACCAAAGCAAGACCTCTTTCCTTCACCCTCCTTTTCAGACTTCTCCCCTTCTCATCCTCCTTTGCCCACTCCCCTACGTAGGTTCTTCTCTTTCCAAAACCACAGTAGTCAAATACACCTCATCGCTAGTCCTCAGTTTGACCTGGGCAAACACATTCCTCTCTATCCTATTCCCTCCCCATTTATATACCCACTCATATTGTAATTTAGTCTCTCACACACACACAAAAACCCTTTCATTTATGGGTAGGCAGAGTATTGTGAAGTTCTGTTCATAGTGCCCCAGGTCTGTCTTTTCACTGTTACTTCCATAAGACTTCAACTTTCAGCCCTGTTTCCTTGTATGTATTTAGAAAGATTTTTTTTTTACTGGTCTCTACTGTTAGTCTGTCGTTGCCTTTGTCTGCTGCATTTATTCACTCTTTCTGCATTTCTATTGTTGGGGTGTTTGAGAAGCAAATAATCTCTTCAGTTCTGATTTTCTTTCTAAAAAATATTTTAAATGCTTCTTTATTATTCAAGGTCCATGTTTTTTTCTTTTATGTTTAAGCTCAGATTCGTAAGGTAGGTCACCGTAGGCTACATCCTGAGCTTCCTTGCTCCTTGGAATGCATTATTTCATTCTCTCTTGAGCTTTCTGATGCACGCAGAAAAATCTTGCATTTTATTTTCTTTCCTTTGTATTTAATTATCTTGCTTCTGATTACTTACAGAACTTCCATTGTTAAATTTAAGCACCATATTTTTTTTCTGGAGGTGATATGTGAACTTCATTTTCTGTGTATTTCATTTTCTTTGTCCAGAAGTTCTGGGCAATTCTTTTTTCTTATTTACTGAATTATGGTGTTAAGGTTTTTTGTTCTACTATGTTCTCCTGGGAGACCTATGATCATCCTTCTGTTGTCTCTGTGCATCTTGTCTTCAAGGTCAGTATGTTTTGTTTACATAGTGAGTATATTTGTTTTAGTGTTATTTTTTTTTTTACTTGTAGATTATCTTTCTTTTCTGTATATTTGTATTCCCAGTTTGTGGTTTTCTCTTTATTTCTTCAGTGGCACTTGCCTTTGCAGATTCCAATTTTTCTATTCTGCCCATTATTTTTGCTGTGAAGGCCATAAATTCTGCTGTAGTAATTCCCATTTCTCTTTTGAAAAGGTGATCAACAGTTCATAGTACAGAAAAGGCAATTAACATGAAGGCTGAGAAAAGACCATCAGCTTGGGCATTTAGGATCACTGACCACTTTGAAGAGAACAATTTTGGTTAAATGAGGAGTCAAGTTAAGAAGGTTTTGAACTCAGGAGATATAAAGGAGAGCATAATGTCCTTGATAGAATTAAAGAAGTTGGAAGAGGGATGGATCTATGGGAGACAGCATGTAATAAGTTCCACCATGTAGAGAATAACCCATCCATGTTTGTTCATCCACATTAGTTTATTCAGCCCCACAGGGGAACATCAACAATAAAACAATGAAAAGGGGAAGGGGAATATGACTCTTATTTACATGCTGGCTGCCTCAGCACAGAGGGTGCCTGACTGCGGGGTGACCGTAACAGCCATGAAGTCATTTGGGAATAGGATGTGAGTACACTGGGATTTTTCAAATGCACCCACACACTACACATAAGGGGAGAGGTTGGCAGTTTGCATAGCTATTGGGAGAGCAGATGAGGTGTAGGAATGTTTCCCTGTGATGAATAAGGGTGGTGGTGTAACTGTTAAAGGAAAGCCCAGTGAATGACTATAGCTGGGAGGCTGGACTGAGACCCATCTTTCCACTCTTGATTGATTATCCTTTATCATTATGCCACTGTCCACTGGGGTTATTCAGTCTGCACAATGGGGTCCATTGCCACAGACTTCTAGCACTACCGTAATTCAAGGATAGAGATTGTGCTAGCTGAGGAAAGGTTTCTTGAAAGAAGGACTTAGTCTGAGCCTTCTAGTGATATAGATAAGATTTAGATAGTCAGAGAAAAGTAGAGAGGACATTCCAGGAAGTAGAAGGTACCTAAACAAAGATTTTGGGTGGTAATGACTGGAGAGTGAATAGAAAACAGCGAGATGTTGGCATGAGTGTGGCAGAGGTTCTGCATTGAGGAGTTGTGAAATAAGATTAGATAGATAGGGTAGGGCCTAAAAGCTCATCAGAATTTAAACTTAATATAAACACTAAGAAGCCACTAGCAGTTTTTAATTCTGGAGGTGACATGATGAAAGTTTTGAAATGAACATTGTAATTTTTTAAAAAAATTTACTCTGACCTTCACGTGTAGAATAGGTTTACAGAATGGACCTGGCATTTATGATCCACACCAATCAGTTTCAATCTGCCTTTCCAGCCTTATTTCACATTGCTACCTTTCATACCATTCTATGTTCCAGTAAAAATGGACTGCTAAGGCCAAGATGGTGGAATGGAAAGATGGTCCTGCTCTAGTTCTCCCCCATAGCCCATAAAATACCTAAAAAATGACTCTAAATAAATTGTAGAGCAGCAGAAGCTATAAAACGACAGAGTAAAAGAGATTTCCAGCCCAAGACATCCTGGAAGGCCGACAGGAAAGCACAGCCCAGCCTTGGACACATGGCACAGCACAGACAAGACTGGGGTAGGCTCCAGGAATCATAGATAACAGCTGCAGTTCCCAGATTTCTCAACCGACAAACGCCAAAGACAGCCTCAAAGGTCACAGTGGCTGGTACTGCTGCATCTCCACTTTTGAAGCCCTCAGCCTAAAGACCCAAGGGGAAGCAAGCAGCTGATCTGGATCTCAGCCCTGAGTTGAGGTCCTGGGGTGAGGAGGAGCACTGGTGCTGGTGTAGTGGAGCTGGTGGTGTCAGTAGAGAGGGAATTCTACTCTCAGATCCTGGGCAGAAAGGAGTGCTTATGGTTGCTCACAGATCAGAGCACAGGCCAGGAGAGGAGTAAACTCCTCTCCCTTAATTGTGCCATCTTGGAGGAACCAAGAACTTACAGCTCCCTAGAATATACCCTCCACTTGACAAAGGACTCAAAAGTCAAATAACTGACTGGGAAAATGCCCAAAAAGGGGAAAAAAATAAGACTATAGAAGGCTACTTTCTTGGTGAACAGGTATTTTCTTCCATCCTTTTGGATGAGGAAGAATAAAGCATACCATCAGAGGAAGACATCAAAGTCAAGACTTCTACATCCAAAACCTCCAAAATAAATATGCAATTATCTTGGGCCATGAAAGAACTCAAAAAGGATTTTGAAAATCAAGTAAGAGAGGTGGAGGAAAAATTAGGAAGAGAAAGGAGAACAATGCAAGGAAAGTGAGTCAACAGCTTGGTAAAGGAGACCCAAAAAAATGCTGAAGAAAATAACACCTTTTAAAATAGCGTAACCCAAATGACAAAAGAAGTCCAAAAAGCCAATGAGGAGAAGAATGCTTTAAAAAGCAGAATTAGCCAAATGGAAAAGGAGGTTCAAAAGCTCCTTGAAGAAAATAGTTCTTTAAAAATTAGATAGAGCAGATGGAAGCTAAAGACTTTATGAGAAACCAAGAAATTATAAAACAAAACCAAAAGAATGAAAAAATAGAAGACAATGTGAAATATATCGTTGCTAAAAATAACTGACTTGGAAAATAAATCTAGGAGAGATAATTTAAAACCTATTGGTCTATCTGAAAACCATGATCAAAAAAGGAGCCTAGACATCATCCTCCAAGAAATTATCAAGGAAAACTGCCCTGATATCTAGAACCAGATGGTAAAATAGAAATGGAAAGAATTCACTGATCACCTCCTGAGATTCCAAAAGGAAAATTCCTAGGACTATTGTAGCCAAACTCCAGAGTTCCCAGGTCAAGGAGAAAATATTATAAGCAGCTAGAAAGAAACAATTCAAGTATAGTGGAAATACAATCAGGATAACACAGGATTTAGCAGCTTCTACACTAAGGGACTGAAGAACTTGGAATATGATATTCCAAAGGTCAAAGGAGATAGAATTAAAACCAAGAATCACCTACCCAGCAAAATTGAGTATAATACTTCAGGGGAAAAAAATGTAATTTCAATGAAATAGAGGACTTCCAAACATTCTTGTTGAAAAGACCAGAACTGAATAGAAAATTTGACTTTCAAATATAAGAATCAAGAGAAACATGAAAAGGTAAACAGGAAAGAGAAGCCTTAAGGAACTCATTAAAGTTGAACTGTTTGCTTTTCCACATTGAAAGATGTTTGTAGCTCATGAGACCTTTTTCAGTATTAGGGTAGTTAGTAGGAATATATATATATGTAGGTGTGTATGGCTATGTATGTATGTATATATTATATATGTGTGGTATATATGTGTACATGTATGTGTGTATACATATATATGTGTGTTTATACATATATACACACACACATATAGAAGGCTCAGGGTGAGCTGAATATGAAGGGAGAATACCTAAAAAATAAAATTTACTGTTGAATGGAATATACTAGGAGTAAGAGATAGGAAGAGGTAGAATATAGCAAATCATCTCACATAAAAGAGGGAAGAAAGAGCTTTTATAATGGAGGGGAAGAGGGAGGGGATGAAAGGAAATAATTGAGACTTACTCTCATGAGATTTGGCTGAACGAGAGAATAACACACAATCAATTGAATGTGGAAATCTATTTTACCCTACAGGAAGGCAAGGGAAAAGGGAATAGGAGAGGGAAGATAATAGAAGGGACAGCAAATTGAGGAAAAGGATAATCAGAAGCAAACACTATTGTGGGAGGACAGGTCAAGGGAAAGAGTGGAATAAATGAAGTGCAGGATAGGATAGGGAAATGTCTTTTCAACATAACTATTATGGAAGTGCTTTGCATTGTTACACATGTATGACCTATATTGAATTGCTTATTTTCTCAATGACAGTGAATGAGGAGTGAGGGAGAGAATATGGAATTCAAAGCTTTAAGAATGAATGTTAAAAATTGTTTTAGCATGCAACTGGAAATTAAACTATACAGGCAACGGACTACAGAAATCTATTTTGCTCTATAGGAAAATAGAGGGGAAGGGGGATGGAAGAAGGGTGGATAATAGAAGGGAGGACAGACTGGAGGAAGGAGTGGATGGGGCACACACTCTCCTGGGGTGGGAGAGATGGGGAGAAAATTTTGAATTCAACTTCTTGTAGAAGTGAATGTTAAGAACTGAAAAATAAATAAATTGCATATAAAAAAAAAAAATAACAGGCAGGCCAGTCAGATGGCAATGAAGAAACCATGAAAAATTAGCATCACGTTAATATTCTCCAAGAATGGAGCTCAGAAAAAGGGGAGCAGACAGAAACAACTTTGTTAGTCTGTATACAGCAATAAGGGAGAGCTGTTGACTAATAGGTGACCAACTTGGTGGGCATACTTCCTGAAAGGTAAATTATGGTTTATTAGATTGAGGAAGCTTGAAGATAATAGGAACATCCATCTCCCATTGCTCTGATTCTCTACGGTGAAGTAACCTTCTCTTGAGTTTTCCAGATAGGTTTCATTGTGGGGAAGAATTGTGTTGTTGACATGAATTCCAGGTCTACTTGGCTGCTGAATTTCACATAGCAGATTAATAAAAAGAATTGTGTTTTGATAATAAAAAAAAATGGACTGCTAAGTGTTCCCCAAATTTGACATACCATCTTCTTAGGCCATTCTTCCATGCTTGGGATTCTTTCCATTTTCATTTCTACTTTACAGAATCCTTTTCTTCTTTCAAAGCTCAGCTTCTGTGGCCTCTTGTCTAGAAACCCTTCCCTGATCATCCTGGGCAAAAGTGTTCTTTCTCTTCCCATATTTTTAGTACCCTACCAAAATTTGTCCTTTGCCCCACCCACACCCTAAGTAATATTTTTCATCCTTATTTCTATATATTCATCTCCTAATCCTTTCTTCCTCTAAGTATACTGAGAGCTCCTTGAAAGCAGGAATTCATTTTTTTTTTAAAGAGCTGTAGTTACTACTTAATCATTTAATAAATATTTGTTGAATTGAATTAAATTGAAGCCAGGAAGACAATAAAAGCTATTGTAGTAGGTTATATGTTAGGTGACCTAGACTAGTTTATTAGATAGAATAGGAGAGAGGTGAGTAAAAGATATTTTTAAGGGTAACAGATTGGTTATATGGGATGAACAAGAGGAAAGAGTCAAAGACAACTCTACAATTCTAACTATACACCCCCAAATAAATGTGTCATTACTGACAAAAATGGGGAGAAATAGAAACAGATCTGTCATTTGTCTTGCAGAGGCCACTGTTTGCTAGCTGCTATTAAAACTATGAATTTGACAGCATTTCAACAGATATTAAAACTGATAATTCAGCCTCTTCACTTATGCCAGGCTGCTCTTTGAATCCTCTAGTTTCAGAAACTTAGAGATTATCTCAGAGTCCTCTCATGTTAGTATAGAGATAGTATATGTTTATGAATAGAAAAATGAGAAGTATTCATTTTGCCTTTTGGTAGGATGAATTCTTAAAATGGACAGCTTATCTAATAAAGTATAAGGTCTTTTACCTTTTTCTTTTTTTTTTATTTTTTATTTATTTTTATTATTTTATTTAATTTATTTTTTAAAATTTATTTATTTAACTTTTAACATTCATTTTCACAAAATTTGGGGTTCTAAATTTTCTCCCCATTTGTCCCCTCCCCCCACCCCAAAACACCAAGCATTCTAATTGCCCCTATCACCAATTTGCCCTCTCTTCTATCATCCCTCCCTTCCCTCATCCCCATCTTCTCTTTTGTTCTGTAGGGCCAGATAACTTTCTATACCCCATTACCTGTATTTCTTATTTCCTAGTAGCAAGAACAGTACTCGACAGTTGTTCCTAAAACTTTGAGTTCCAACTTCTCTTCATCCCTCCCTCCCCACCCATTCCCTTTGGGAAGGCAAGCAATTCAATATAGGCCATATGTGTAATTTTGCAAATGACTTCCATGATAGTCATGTTGTGTAAGACTAACTATATTTCCCTCCATCCTATCCTGCCCCCCATTGCTTCTGTTCTCTCTTTTGATCCTGTCCCTCCCCAAGAGTGTTGACTTCAAATTGCTCCCTCCTCCCACTGCCCTCCCTTCCATCATCCCCCCCCCCCCCGCTTATCCCCTTCTCCCCCACTTTCCTGTATTGTAAGATAGGTTTTCATACCAAAATGAGTGTGCATTTTATTCCTTCCTTTAGTGGAATGTGATGAGAGTAAACTTCATGTTTTTCTCTCACTTCCCCTCTTTTTCCCTCCACTAAAAAGGCTTTTGCCTGTCTCTTTTATGAGAGATAATTTGCCCCATTCCATTTCTCCCTTTCTCCTCCCAATATATTTCTCTCTCACCCCTTAATTTCATTTTTTAAAGATATGATCCCATCCTATTCCATTCACTCTGTGCTCTCTGTCTCTGTGTGTGCATGTGTGTGTGTGTATGTAATCCCAACTACCCAGATACTGAAAAGTTTCAAGAGTTACAAATATTGTCTTTCCATGTAAGAATGTAAACAGTTCAACTTTAGTAAAGTCCCTTATGACTTCTCTTTGCTGTTTACCTTTTCATGCTTCTCTTCATTCTTGTGTTTGAAAGTCAAATTTTCTTTTCAGCTCTGGTCTTTTCATCAAGAATGCTTGAAAGTCCTCAATTTCATTGAAAGACCATTTTTTCCCCTGAAGTATTATACTCAGTTTTGCTGGGTAGGTGATTCTTGGTTTTAGTTCCTTTGACTTCTAGAATATCCTATTCCATGCCCTTCGATCCCTTAATGTAGAAGCTGCTAGATCTTGTGTTATCCCGATTGTATTTCCACAATACTTGAATTATTTTTTTCTAGTTGCTTGCAATATTTTCTCCTTGACCTGAGAACTCTGGAATTTGGTCACAATGTTCCTAGGAGTTTCTCTTTTTGGATCTCTTTCCAGTGGTGATCGGTGGATTCCTTGAATACTTATTTTGCCCTCTGGTTCTAGAATATCAGGGCAGTTTTCCTTGATAATTTCATGAAAGATGATGTCTAGGCTCTTTTTTTTTGATCATGGCTTTCAGGTAGTCCCATAATTTTTAAATTGTCTTTCCTGGATCTGTTTTCCAGGTCAGTTGTTTTTCCAATGAGATATTTCACATTATCTTCCATTTTTTGGTTTTGTTTTGTGATTTCTTGGTTTCTCATAAAGTCATTAGCCTCCATCTGTTCCATTCTAATTTTTAAAGAACTATTTTCTTCAGTGAGCTTTTGAACTTCCTTTTCCATTTGGCTAATTCTGTTTTCTAAAGTAGTGTTTTCCTCATTGGCTTTTTGAACCTCTTTTGCCAATTGAGTTAGCCTATTTTTCAAGGTGTTATTTTCTTCAGCATTTTTTTGGGTCTCCTTTAGCAAGTTGTTGACCTGCTTTTCATGTTTTTCTTGCATCTCTCTCATTTCTCTTCCCAGTTTTTCCTCCACCTCTCTTAACTTGATTTTCAAAATCCTTTTTGAGCTCTTCCATGGCCTGAGCCCATTGAATATTTATTGTGGGTGTTTGGGATACAGAAGCCTTGACTTCTGTGTCTTTCCCTGATGGTAAGCCTTGTTATTCCTCATCTGAAAGGATGGGAGGAGATATCTGTTCACCAAGAAAGTAACCTTCTATGGTCTTATTTTTTTTCCCTTTTCTGGGCATTTTCCCAGCCAGTGACTTGACTTCTGAGTGTCCTCTCCACACCCACCTAGCCTCCAGATCCGCCCAGCCAGAGCTTGGGGTCTGAGATTCAAATGCTACTTCCCAGCCTCAGGGCTTTTGGTGGGGACTGGGCTGCTATTCAGTGTGAGATTAAGTTTAGGTGCTCAGGTGGGGGCAGGGCAGCCACACAGGGTTCAGTTCCCTCAGGGGGTTTATGTGGAGACCTTCAACAATGGTTTCGGGCTCCTGTCTGCTTTGGGAGCCCTTGTCTGCTGCTGCCTCTGCTGCTGCCTCCCGAGGGCACCGGAGTTATGGGGACACCCCACTCCCCTCTCGGGGAGCCAAAAAGACTTTCTCACCGACCTTTATTAGATCTCCAAGAGAGCTATACAGTGTCTGTAGCAGGGATTCTTTGTCAAGAAAGGCAAAAATACTAACCTATTAGGACAGCATTTATTCATTCAGGAAACATTTATGAGGTTTTTACTATGTGCCAGGAACGTGGTCTGTATTGAAGAGTGAGTATTGGTGAGCCAGAGACTTAGGTATTGGGGAATGACTAAGATCAGCTCAGAGGGTGAAGTTTGAAGATGTTTTTGCTATGTCTAGATACTCAGAATGGTTTATAATTGGCAATTGTGTTGTACAGGTGGCTTTTGAATTTTCTGCTCTGTCATGGATGCCAGGGATTGCCAACTCCTTGAGCTATATACATATATAGTTAAGCTGAAAACATGAATCTTTTAATTAAAACATATATACTTAACTCCTTGAGAATAATCATTTTGAATGTCATAAATCCATAGAATTAGGTATATGTTGTTTTATCATTTTTTTAGCCCTTAATTACCTGTAGAGTTGAAAGGGTCCATAGTGTGATATAGTGGAAAGCCTACATATGGCCCAAATAGCATTTTTGGCGGTGCCATTACTGATTTTGTGACTATCTGCAAACAGTTCTAAAGCACCTGTGATATGCTAGGTACTATGTTTAAACATTTTACAAATATGATCTCATTTGGTCTTCACAACAACTCTGAGATGTAGGTGCTGTTTTTCAGTTCAGAAAACTGAGGCAAAGAGAGGCTAAGTGGCTCACATAGAGCCATATAACTAGTAAGTATGTAAGGCGCAATTAACCCACCGAGCTGCCTTTGATAGAAGTCTGAAAAATAAAATTGACAGTACGATAAGTAATCCCGATGTGGACTAAAAGAGAAAGGCATCTTAAGAAACCATTGTAGCACATAGATATACAATAAATTCAGACCTTAAAGAACATGCCCTGCCCAAAAGTTAGAAGTAATAACAGAAGACAGGTACAAAAGAATTACTTGACGTAAGAGGAGTGCCAGAAATTCATAAAGTATCGAGTACCTACCAGGAGCTCAGCTGTATGTTAGGTACCATGGTGGGTCCAAAGACATAATCTGTATCCTCAATATATTTTTCAAAATTAAACTTATTGATACTTTTTTAAAGATAAGACACTTCTCACCAAACACTCCCTTGTTCTCTCCACACACATACGTTCCCTAAAAACAATTTGTTTATTGTTAAAAGAGAGATATATCCTGTTGTCTGAGTAGAGTTTTGTGGCCTCTCAAATTTGACTTTATTCACATTATCATAGGCATTGTTTATATTGTTCTAGTTTTAAAAAAAATCGGTTACATTACTATTCTTGTGGTTCTCTGAATTTTTTATATTTCTATTTTGTACAGTACTGTAATATTGTTATATAAATATATCAGTTTATCCATTCCCTGATCATCTGATCGGTATTTTATTTCCATCTTTTTATTATAACAATGCTGTTGTGATTTTTTTGTGTGCATATTGATCTTTCTGTTCATAGCTTGGGGGTGGGGGGGCACATTTCCAGTAGTGAAATGTTTGTGTCAAAGGGCATGAGCAATTTAATAAATAATTTGAGAATGCTTTCCAGAAGTTTCCTCAATGTATTTTTGTTAAGGCTCAACTCATTCTGGGCATTAGTCCCCCTTGGCACTATTCTTATGTGTTCATTATTGCTTTTCTGTACATTGTCTTGATTTAGGTATGCTATCTTTTGTGTCTTTTAAAAATCTGAGTCACTTGCAGAACTCTCTCCTTCCAAAGAACAATCCCTTCTCAGGGGTTCTAGAATGGGAAGTTTTCCTTTGCTAGGGTGGCCCACTGCTTAACTTATTGCTGTTTTTGTCTGTAGACTCAGGGGTATGTCTGATTCTTTTAGCTAGTTACAAGATGTTTCTTTTGGGACACCATCTGCCTTCATCCAGTTCATCAGATTGTGTACTTCTATCACTATAGATACCCTTGGAGTAATTAGATGGTTATTGTGAATTTGTTGTGGGCAAGCAAAGTACTTTGAGAAATTTAAGGACCTTGAGACTGGGGAAGTATCAAGGAAGGCTTCAGTAAGGAGATAGGGACCAGAGGCCCATATTTTGTTTGGCAAGGTATGGGGAGTCACTGAAGGTTTGGGGGTTGGTTTATTTGCTTGTTTGGGCTATTGGTTTTTTTTAGTAGAAAAGTCTGTTGGGAAGATAGGCAATAGTGTAAAGAATAGATTGGAAAAGGATTGATGGGGTGCAGGATCACCTGTTCATGTTTATATGGTGCTTTATGGTTACAAGAGGGTTTTATGTAGAGCAACAACATGAGGCAGATGCTGCAGTTAGTATTATACACATGTTATAGGAGAGAAAGTCTTGTCCAGAGTCAAACACTTACTGAGTGGCAGAGCTAAGGAACAGTTTCTGTTACATTCTGACTTGGAGGTTCTGAAGCTGAGTGACTGTGAGAAAGGTGTTACCATTAATCGAAATAGGGAAATTAGGAGGGAAACGTTGTTGTTGTTTTGGAACAGTCTTGTTCTTCCAATTTCTTATGGTATGTTTATCTGAATTTCTTCTTTACCTTTATTATATTCCAACTTGTGCTTACTTATATATGTTCTTCACCTTCCCCTATAGCATGGGGCCTTTCTTCTGCATGATGTTTGATAAAATGTTTCATGGTTAGGAATTTGGTTTTAGACAAGTTGAGCTTGAGGTAACAAATATCAGTAATTAAGTGTGGGCTTGGCAAGTAAAAGGTAGTTCAGGTCTGGAGATAAAGTTTGGGAATCTTTGTAGATTTGTACAAATGTACAAATTTTTTGTACCTTTAGTATTCAATAAACCCAAAGTTCCCAGCTATGGAGGTAAAAGAGTCAATACTGGACAAAAACTGTAGTTAAGTATAAATTAGGTTTAGACAACTATTTCATACTACATACTAAGATAAGCCCCAAATGGATACATGATTTGTATCCATTTGTAGAAATGATAATTAAAGCCATTGGAATGGATAAGATTTCTAAAAAGGAGAATATAGAGGAATTTAGTAAGATACTGCATATTCAGATTGTTTAATTATTTTCTTAGTTGACATATGATCTCTGTACCTTTCAATAAACCATGCTGATAAGATATTTAGTTCCATATATAGTAAACATTAATTAGGAAACTATTAATTCCAAATTTGTGAGAGTTTAGCTTAGCAGAAGTTTATATTAACAATATTCGGAGAACTGTAATTTAATAATATAATTTTAGGGAGTGTTTCGTGCTACATAAGAAAATGCTTCTAAAACATCTACATTTGTTTCAGAAATATTTACTTGAGACACTGATATGCTAATTATTTATTTACATATGACCACTGATAAGATAGTTGCAAGTAGTTTTCATAAAATTAAGGCCTTCATTTAACTATGCTGTTTATTATATTAGTCTGTTTCTAAATTTTTTTTTTAAGGCAGTTAGATGGTGCAGTGGATAGAGCACCAGTGCAGGAGTCAAGAGGACCTGAGTTCAAATCTCACCTTAGATACTTGACACTCACTAGCTGTGTGACCTTGGGCAAGTCACTTAACCCCAATTGTCTCATCCTGGGTAATCTCCAGTCATCCTGATGAATATCTGGTCACTGGATTCAGATGGCTCTGGGGGAAAAGTGAGACTGGTGACCTGCCCAGCCCTTCCTCACCCAAAACAAAGTCAAGTGTAAGTCATGTCATTATTTCTCTGATGGCATGGTCTTCTTTGGCAACAGACAGTCACATACTGTTTCTAATTACTTCATGTACTATGAAGTAATGAAATTGTCCTTCAGTGGATTCATGGTCTTATTGATATATGGTACTCCCTCTACTAGTGCATATCGCCAACCATCTATACCTTCTCATTCTATGCTGTTCTTTTCCATGTATTATCCATAGCAGATCTACCTAATGCACTGGAGATCTGTCTCTTGTTTCTTTTGTTAGTTTATGGATGCCAATTTAATTGTTGAACCATCTACCTCCTTTTTTTTTTTTTACTATAGCTTCTTGACTACTGTACAACTCACCCCTTATCTTCTTCTAATGTTACATATCCTGAATGTCGTTTTTGTAAGTCTCTTCTTTTGTGCAAGTCATCCTTGATCATATGCTATGCATTACTTCATCTTGTTCCGTTGTTTCAGTCATGTCCAAGTCTTTGTGACCCTGTTTGGGGTTTTCTTGGCAAAGATGCTGGAGCCACCTCATTTTATATATGAGGAAACTGAGGCAAACAGGATTAAGTGATTTGCCCAGAGTCACATAGCTAATAAGTGTCTGAGACTGGATTTGAACTCAACTCTTCCATACTCTAAGCCTGGTGCTCTATCTACTCTGCCACCTAGCTACCCCACTGTCCTCTAGAACATTTTGCAAATGAGCTTGTATTCTAAATTTGTGTTGCCATTGCTCTGTTTGGCAAGTGTATCAAATTATGACAATTGTTTGTTTTCAATTTTATCTTTGATACTTAAAATATCTGATTTTGTGTTCAGTTGATATTTTTTGACTTGTTACTTTTCAGGTTTTTGTTTTTTGTTTTTTTAGCTTTATGCCCTATTCACTGATCTGTTCTTGCCTTCCTCTGTTGATGGAACTATTTAGAAAGAGAAATTTTTTAATAAGAATTGCTTTAGCTTATATCCCCAAAGTTTCTATTATGTTCTCTTATTCCCATTTTCTTTCACATAATTCTTTATTATTATAATAATTTGTTCTTTGACTTACAATTTTTTTGGATTGCATTATTTCATCATACTTCAGGATCTAATGAGCCCTGGTACTCATACCTCATCACTACCTTCTGCCACTCTGATTGGAGGGTTGAGCTATGAACTCCAAAGCCTCCATTTAAGGAGAGAACTCAGGAAAAACACCTCCTCATTTCCCATGTGACTGCAGTACTTTGAGACTTCTCTGACGTCACTGTTCCCCAGGAAATTCATCCTTGGTAAAACCTCATTATCCTAAAAGATCAGGTCAGCCGTGCTGTTCCACCTCATCATTCTCTGCCCTTTTGATTAGAGGATGGTACCATGAGCTGCAAAAACCTCCACTCCTAAGTAAGTAATGGAGAATAAACATCTTATTTCGCAGTTAGTTGTATTTCTCTGATATTTCTCTGATTTCTCTACCATATTTTCACTTGATTGTTGATAGTTTGAATTTTCTTCTTTTTTAAAAGCTGCTTATTCATATTCTTAGAGTATGAGGAAGTGCCTCTTATTCTTTTACATTTGAATGAGTTTCTTATATCTTGGAAATGAGACTTTCTCCCCGAAAAACTTGCTGCAGAGATTCTCTACAGACCCCACCCCTGACCCCCGTTACCTATTTCTTTTATATTTCTAATTGTATTGGTCTTATTTGTGCAAAAAACTTGGAAATCTTATATAATTGTCTCTATCCCTTTTTTGGTCATGAAGTTTTCCTCTGTCCATAGATATAAAAAAAAAAATACTTCATTGTCCCTCAAATTTATAATGTGATTATTTTATTTGTAAATTATGTTTCCATTTGGAGCTTATCTTAATATGTAGTATGAGATAGTTGTCTAAACCTAATTTATACTTAACTACAGTTTTTGTCCAGTATTAAGTCTTTTACCTCCATAGCTGGGATCTTTGTGTTTATTGAATACTAAAGTACCAGGCTTATTTGCTTTTGTGGCATTTAAAAAGGATGAGAGACATAATTTCTGAGTAATTTTATCATTTTATTAATAATATTAGCATTTTAATGAAAGGATGCTCATTTGGCCATCACTGTCTTAGGCCAAAGACAATCACGGTAGTGGGCTCAGGGTTTATATGCCCATCAGAAAAAGGATATTCTGAAGGGTGGCAATCAACTCTGATTGATTAACAGTTCATGAGAGAATGAATATTACAATGAGGGGCTGGATCTGAACTTTGATTATAGTGGTTGATACTTAAGGCCCCCCCTCCCTCTCTTCCTCTTGGGCAATCTATTCAAAAAATTTATCCCCACCCAAACTTGAGTAGAACACAGTAGCTGCCCCACCTGGGAGGGTCTGGATGGAGGAAAAGGTTAGCTTAACCTTTAGAGACTAAGGTCTTGAAAAAAAAAGGGGGAAATCTGAATTTCCTCAAATCATTGGTTATTAATAGTCATTTCTCTCACTTTCTTATGTTGTATATTTAATTCATTCCACTAACTAATCTTTCCATTTTTTAACCATCATTTTAAAGTATAGTTTGAGATCTGGTTCTTTTCCCAAATTAGTATGTGTTGTTATCTGGTTTTACAGACTTTGCAATAACATCTTATTGTTAGCCATCCTGTTTGAAATGCCATCTCAAACTCTTTAGTCTTGCCCAAACAACTTTATCTTAACCATAAAGAATTCTTAACTTATGTATGAGATTTTGGCTATAATGGTGTGGGTAATATCCCTCTTCAATCATAGTTGACTTTTGGGCAAATTTCCCCACTCCAAGATTATATTGTATCTTCTCATAATATATAGCTTTGACCATCTTTACTGACCAGTTTTAAGGTGACATTATTAGTCTTACATATAGGCATAGTCCTTTAGTTTTTCAGTCTACTACATAAATTGTTGATGCTTGTTACCATCCTATTCTGTGGTAAGCTGATTTGAAGGGGAATTCATTAAATATTTGTTAACATCCTGGTATAGTGATCACTGCTAGGTTTCTATTGTTATGCTATTTAAAGGTGGAAAAATTATAAGTGGGGCTACCACCTTTTAAAAAATTAGGTTTATAAATTTGTCTGCAAAGATGCTTCTGAAATCTTAAAAAAAATAATTCATACCTAGACCTGGTTTGAATAAAGTTGAATAATGGCATAAAGACTGGTATAAAATGGAAATGGGAAGATAAATTGCAGGAAGAAATGAGGACATAAATATGAATGGTGAATTTTTTTTTGTTTTATATTCTTTAGCATATTACAATATTTCTAGACAAAGCAACATCTTATTTTCCTTGGCAATGTTGATAAATAAAAAATTTCATGTAAATTAATTTTTCAGATAACTTAAACTTACTCCTTTAAGCAACATTTTTTTCCTAACCTATCTTTTTGGAAATATTTTGAAGTATGAATTGCATACTTGTGCCCTTTTTGAACAGATTTTTTGCTTTGTTTTGAATCTGTGACTTCATAAGTTTGGAAACTTGGCAGTTTTCCCATAAGTTACAGTCCTGTAGAGTTGCCTTGGATGGTGAGGTTATTTGACCATAGTTACATACATACAGGCAATACTCAAACCCAGGTCTTAACACCAAAGCCAACTCTATGCACCACATCATGTTGCCTCTCTTGAACAGAGTTTATTGAAGATAACTAAACATTATCTTGATGACTCAGGGTCATTATGAATATCAGCTACTGTGTTATACTGGGTTATGATGACTTCAGGATTTTCAAGATGTCTATTTCCCTCCACCCTAAAATGGGTCCCATACTGTTATGCTTACATGGTTTTTCAGTCTTTTTATAGTTCCTTTATTTCCTTCTACTTTCATTAGCATCTCACAGCTCTCTACTGCTTTACTGTTCATTTTCAGCTGCCACAATTTTTATACACAGTTGTTTGGGTAAGGATCTGGAGGCAACAGAACTCTTATGGAGTACATGGGCTTTGTGGTAGCTTTTTTTTCTTTCATTCAGTTTTTTTTTTCTTGCATTTTTTTTGGGAGCTTATTCCTATAAATGGTTTTATACTTCGTGACTGAGGCTACTAAAATTTGACTTCCAAATAAAAGTTAAAAGAAAAGGAAAAATTTGACTTCTAGTTAAGCAGATGGGGAATTGTTACCTCTTTTTAAAAAAAGTTTGATTTCTTAACAGAGTAACTTAAATGTAATTGCTTTAATTCTTATATTTGCTCTAATCTGCTCCATTTTATTTAACTGACAGCTTTTGCACACTTAAAAATTTATCTTTTTTCATATTATAAAGTGTATTCTTGTAGGGAGTTATTCTATTTATTAAGATTTAGAATTATGTCTACCCTTGCCTTTGCAATAAATATGACTAATACTGAATTGTGTGTTTAGAGTTGAACTGTTACTTGAACTGACTCTGTTCAGGTACTTATAATTATAAGCTGGTTTTCATTGATCTGTTAGCATGCCAGAGAAGAAATCTTTGGACTTTTCGTATTTCAGAATAAAATCTTCCCCTGGCCATTGAGGAGATCTGGCTTTGTTGCTTATGCCACAGAAAAACTGGGGTTTGGATTTTGTTTGGTCCAGATTAAATGACAATGGATGTAATTATTTGTATTTCTACAAAGAGAAATAATATTCAGAAAATTTCATTTGCTTTAGGTCTTTTCAGTTTAGACTCATTGTGTTCAGTTCCCTGTTTGAACTATACTTCCAGCAGACTTTAAAAACAAACAAAAACCCCCTAAAACCTAAGATTTAAACAAGTCAAAGGACAAGATGATAGTAGTACTACCAGAAACAGTAAGAAAAGGTACACATTAATATGCATGCACCTAGTCACTAGAAGAAATATAACATCTTGACTGTATTTCTGTTAATCATTTTGTTTGCAATAAGTAGGTAGATACAAAGTAAATTGTACTTTAATTCTTTGGAGCTGTTTGTATCCTCAGGGTATTTGTCATCTAAGTCAACTTTGGACTTGAATAAGTATATTTTTTAATACATATCACATACAAAAAGTGAAATATGATATTTTGAGTTTGAATACTTTTTTGACATTTGTCTTAAAATGACTAGTATTAAGAGGAATACCTCTTGTGTTCCTGTTCTGTTCTACTTCTTTTTAACTATATTTTCTTTTGTGTGTATAATACCATGGCAAATTAGAATACTGAGGCAGAACAGAGTTAAGTGGTAGGAACAAGCATTTAATAGTGATCAAAAACTTTGAGTAGTATAATACTGCACACTGGTAATTGGTAGATAAATATTTAAATTGGTAAATAAGGAGACATCATTTATTGAAGATAGTAAGTTCCATTCATGTCTACAGACTTTATTGACTTTAACCCTTTTTCACTTAGTGTCAGTATCTAAGCCCTTTTTAGGAAGGTATTCAGATTGTATATATTTAAATTTTTTTTTCTTCAAATCCACTTCTCTCCCACCTCTCTTCCCTTTCCCCACTGAGAAAGCAAGAAGAATAAAATCCTCTGTTACAAATACTTATAATAAAGCAAAACAAAATCCTGCATTGGCCACATCTAAAACTATGTCTCAATCTGCATTCTTTATCCATCACCTCTTATCAGGAGGTAGTTAGCCTTTTTCATATGAGTCTTCTGAAATTCTGCTTGGTCATTGTGTTGATTTAGAGCTCCTAAGATTTTCAAAGTTTATTGTCATTATTGTATAAATTGTTCTTGTGATTCTGTATTTCACTTATTTCACTCTATATCAGTACATACAAATCTTCCCAGGTTTCTTTGTTGTTGTTTTTAATTCAATTTTGTTTTCAGTTCTGAATTCTTTCTTTCCCCTACCGCTTCTTCCTTCCCCACCCAAGAAAAACAAAACCCATTACCAATACGTACAGTCATTCAAAACAAATTTCTGTATTAACCCTGTCTTGGGGTAGGGGAAGAGAAGAGAAGAAAAAGAAAATATACTCAGTCTATACTCCTGTGTCTATCAGCTGTCTAGAGGTGGATGGCATGTGTTTTATCAAGAATCCTTTGAAATTGTGACTGGTCGTTGTTATCAGAGATCAGAGTTCACTAAATCTTTCGAAGTGTTTTTTACAGTTTTGCTGTTATCCTGTAAAATTGTTCTCTTGGTTCCGTTGATTTCACTTTGCATCAGTTCATATAAGTGTTCTCAGGTTTTTCCTGAAGCCATTTCCTTCATCATTTCTCATAGCACAATAATATTATTCATATACAATAACTTGTTCACCGTATGCCCAATTGATGAGCACCCTCTCCATCCCTATCACTTCTTTACCATTTTAAAAAGAGTTGCTATTTTAACATCTTTCTTTTTCCTCTTTCTTTGATCTCTTTGACTTATAGGCCTAGTAGTGGTACCACTGGGTCAAAGGGTATTTACATTTTAATAGCTTTTGGGAAATTGAAAGGCTCATTGCTTTCAAGAACTGTGATAGCAGTTCACAGTTCCATGATCAATGGAATTAAGGCATTAAGGTGCCTTTTTTCTTACAGTCCCCTCCAGCATTTGTCATTTTCCTTTTTTTGTCATCTTAATCAATTAAGTGACTATTAGATATTACCTCAGAGATGTTTTAGTTTGGATTTCTCAATTTTTTTTGGTGATTCAGAGCATTTTTTCTATGGCAACTGATAGATTGAATTTCTTCCTCTGAAAACTGTATTCATATATTTTGACCATTTATCAGTTGAGGAATGACCCTTATAAATTTGATGGACTTCTCTATCTGTTATAGATACCTAACTTATTAAAGGTCTCATCTTGCTACAAAGATTTTTTTTCCATTTTCCTGCTTCTCTTCAAATTTTAGCTGTGCTGTTTTTTTGTGTAATTCAGTTTGCATTATCAAAATTGTCCATTTTACCTTGGATGAACCTCTCTACCCCTTGTTTGGTCATGAACTCTTCCCCTGTGCTCCTCTTTTTTGTTTATGATGTCACTCTTTATGTTTAAATCATTTAGAAGTGCACTTGGCATATGATATAAATCTTGATTTATACCTAGTTTCTGCCATTCTGCTTTCCAGTTTTCCCAATAGCTTTTGTTGAATAGTGATGGACAGGTAACTGTGATAAGTTCTGGCGATGCAAAGAAAGGTAAAAACATAGTCCCTTGATACTTGAACTCTTTGCCTTTTGCAGCATTTTTTTCTTTGACCTTGAAACTTTGGATTTTGCAAATGACTATATGTACATACAAGAATATATATGTGTGTATGTATGTGTGTATCTCTGTGTCTGTGTATATGTGTGCATGTGCACGTGCAGACACACGCGGGGAAATCTCAAAGGGAAGGTACAGTAATGGGAACAAGAAAGGCCTCTTGTAAAGGTAGAATTTACTCTTTTTTTTTTATTATGCAACCTATTCTTTTTCTCCCAAAATTTATTTGTTTTCAGTTTTCAACCTTCACTTTCATAAGTTTAAAAATTTTTCCCTCTCCCTGCTATCTCCCTCCCCAAGACAGCATGCAGTCATATGTGGGCTCTACACATACTTTCCCATTAAACACATTTTCACATTAATCATGTTGCATAGAAGAATTATGGTGAATGGGAGAAACCATAACAAAAGAAAATAGTCCACTTAATTCTTTGTTCTGACTCCATAGTTCTTGCTTTGGATGTGGATGGCATTTTGCATCATGAGTCCTTTGGGAATGTTTTAGGTCCTTGCATTGCTGAGAAGGACTAAATCCTTCAAAATTAGTTCTTGTAGTCTGTGGCTATTACTGTGTATAATGTTCTTCTGGTTCTGCTCATTTCACTCAGCATCAGTTCATATAAATCTTTGCAGGTTTTTCTAAAGTTTTCCTATTCATCATTTCTTATAGCACAATAGTATTCCATTATATTCATGTACCACAACTTGTTTAGCCATTCCCCAGATGATGGGCATCCTCTTGATTTCCAGTCTTTAGCCCCCACAGAAAGAGCTGCTATAAATATTTTTGTGCCTGTGGGACCTTTTCCTCTTTGGGATACAGCCCTAAAAGTGATATTACTGGGTCAAAAGGTATGCACATTTTTGTAGCCCTTTGAGCACGGTTCCAAATTGCTCTCCAAAATGGTTGGATCAGATCACAGCTCCACCAGCAATGAATTAGTGTTCCAGCTCTCCCACATCTTCTCCAACACATATCATGTTCCTGTTTTGTCATGTTAGCCAATCTGATAGATGTGATGTGGTTCCTCAGAGTTGTTTTGATTTGCAACTCTCTAATCAATAGTGATTTAGAGCATTTTTTCAGATGACTATAGATAGCTTTAACTTCTTCCTCTGAAAACTACCTGTTCATATGCTTTGACCATTTATCAATGACTTGTATTCTTGTAAAATTAACTCAGTTCTCTGTATATTTTAGAAATGAGGCCTTTATAACACACACTAGTTATAAAAACTCTTTCCCAGTTTTCTGCTTCCCTCCTAATCTTGGTTGCATTAGCTTTGTTTATGCAAAAACTTTTCAATTTAATGTAATCAAAATTATCCATTTTGCATTCCATAATGTTCTCTATTTCTTTGGTCATAAATTCCTCCATTCTTCTTAAATCTGACAAACTATTCTTTGTTCCCCTAATTTGTTTATAGTATCAGCCTTTTATACCTAGATTGTGTACCCTTTTGAACTTTATTCTGGTATATGGTATCATGCGTTGATCTGTGCCCAATTTCCACCACTCTGTTTTCCAGTTTTCCCAAC
This sequence comes from Notamacropus eugenii, assembly GCF_028372415.1. NCBI lineage: Eukaryota > Metazoa > Chordata > Mammalia > Diprotodontia > Macropodidae > Notamacropus > Notamacropus eugenii. The sequence continues at coordinate 39,028,485 of NC_092872.1, read as the reverse complement.
AGTTTTTGTCTAATGTTGAGTTCTTGTTCTAGAAGCTGAGGTCTTTGGGTTTATCAAGCAGTAGACTGCTATAATTATTGACTACTGTGTCTTGTATACCTAACCTATTCTACTGATCTATTCCTCTATTTCTTAGCCAGTACCAAGTGGTTTTGATTATAGATGCTTTATAATACAGTTTAAGATCTATGGCTGGACCACTTTCCCTAGCATTTCTTTTCATTAATTCCCTTGATATTCTGGACTTTTTGTTCTTCCAGATGAATTTTGATATTATTTTTTCTAGCTCTATTAATTTTTGATTTTTGATAGTTTGATATGGTACTGAATAAGTAAGTTAATTTGGGTAGAATTGTCATTTTATTATATTAACTCAGCCTACCACAAGCAACTGATGTTTTTCTGATTTTATTTGTGCGAAAAGTATTTTGTAATTGTGTTTGTATAGTCCTTGGGTTTGTTTTATCAGGTAGACTCCCAGAATTTTTAAATGTCTACGGTAACTTTAAATGGAATTTCTTTTTTTATTTCTTGCTGTTGGACTTTATTAGTAATATATAGAAATGCAAATGATTTATATGGGTTTATTTTATATCCGGCAACTTTATTTCAAGTAGTTTTTTATTGGATTTTCTAGGATTCTCTAAGTATATCATCTGTAAAGAGTGATAACTTAGTTTCTTCTTTGCCTGTTTTAATTGCTTCAATTGCTTTTTCTTCTCTTATTGATAAAGCTAACATTTTTAGTACTATATTGAATAACAGTGGTAATAATAGACAAGGGTCCTTGTTTCACCTCTGATCTTATTGCGAATGCATCTAGCTTTTCTTCATTACATATAATGTTTGCTGATGATTTTAGGTAAATGCTACTTATCATTTTAAAGGAGGCTCTATTTATTCCTATGCTCTCCAATGTTTTCAATAGGAATAGGTGTTGTATTTTGTCAAAAGTTTTTTTCTGCATCTATTGAAATAATCATATGTTTTTTGTTGCTTTTGTTGTTCATATGATCAGTTATGCTGATAGTGTTCCTAATATTGAACTGCCTTCCTGGTATAAATCCTACCTGAACAAAGTATACTGTTCTCGTGATAAGTTACTATAATCTTTTTGCTAATATGTTATTCAGAATTTTTGCATCTATATTCATTAGGGAAATTGGTCTATAATTTTCTTTTTCTCTTTTGGTTCTTCCCAGTTTAGGTATCAGCACCATATTTGTGTTATAAAAAGAATAAATAGTCTATATAGTTTTGGAATTAACTGTTCTTTGAATGTTTGACAGAATTCACTTGTAAATCCATCTGGCCCTGGAGATTTTTTCCCTAGGGAGTTCATTGATGGCTTATTCAGTCTCTTTTATTGAGATGGAGTTATTTAAGAATTTTACTTACTCTTCTGTTAATCTGGGCAATTTATATTTTTGTAAATATTCATCCATTACACTAAGATTGTCAAATTTATGGGCATACAATTGGGCAAAATAATTTCTAATTATTGTTTTAATTTCCTCTTCATTGGAGGTGAATCCACCTGTTTTATTTTTGATACTGGTAGTTTGGTTTTCTTCTTTTTTTAATCAAGTTGACCAAAGGTTTATCAATTTTATTGTGGTTTTTTTTTTTTTTGCATAAAATTAGCTCTTAGTTTTATTTATTAATTCAATAGTTTTCTTAATTTCAATTTTATTAATTTCTCCTTTGATTTTCAGTATTTCTAATTTGGTATTTAATTGGGGATTTTCAGTTTGTTTTTTTCTGAATTTTTCAATTGGTGGAATTCACTCCTGAAGGAAGCCAGGAGGTAGAGAAGGGGAAGAAAGAAAGTGTTCTGGACATGGTAGACAGCCTGTGAAAAGACAGTTGAGAGTTAGAAGACAGTGTCATGAAATACCAACAAAGGCTGGTGTTGCTTGATTATAGAGTATGTGGAGGGTAGAAGGGAATAAGGTATAAGAAGACCGAAAAGGGTAGGAAAGGTTCAGGTTGTGAAGAGCTTTAAAAGCCAAAGGAAAGAAATAATAGGGAGCCACTGGGGTTTAGGTGGTGTTGTGGTCAGACTTGGGCTGTAAGAAGATTACTTTGGCTGATGAGTGCAGGTTGACTGGTAGGACTTGAAGCAGGGAGACCGAGCAGAGGCCTATTACAGTAGTCTAAGTATGATGGGGATGAGGGCCTGTATTAGAGTGGTGACTGGGAGAAGGCAAGACATACATGGATGGAAGGTGACAAATATTTATTAAGTCACCTCACTGTGCTAAATACTTTACAAATATCTCATTTGACAGTATTTAAGAAAGAGGACATTTGGTGATAGATTAGATTTGTGACGTAGATTGACTGGAGTCATTATAATGCACGAAGAATGAATGTTTGCATATACAGAAAATAGAAAAAAAGAGGATTGCATATCAAACTGCAAATCACCACTGGGTCCAGCTTGTTGCTTTTTCATTGAGGGGAGAAATTATTGTAGAAAGGGAGCCTACTTACTTATAGTATCGCTTTCAGCAACAATTGCTAACCCCCTTCCCCCCAAAAGAGGGTCAGGTGCAGGAGCTCTGGGAATGGCAGCACCTCCCCAGTCCTCTTTCCAGCCCAACCATCATCCAGGGAAGCAACTGCTTTGGAGAAGGGACTAATGGTCATCACCACCAGCTATTCAATTGCCAGCAACAGGGCAAGAAACCACCATTACTCCCTTGAGCCACCCATTTCCCTTCAAATCCTAATGAGGATGTCCCAGTATCCTGAACCTTAAAGCCTTGGGAATAGCACAGCTTCCATCCAGTGCCCTCAGCCATCATCTTGGGAAGCAGTCTCTGTGGAGATGTAGACTAATGCAGCCACAGTTCCTTAAGTCCCAGAAAAAAGTTTTTGCAAATGGTTCAATATCAGAAACTGCTATCATTTTATCAGTGGAAATGACATTAAAGAAGTATTTCATATGTTTTGATGTTATACCCTAAGGACCATGGTACCTTTCTAGCTAACTTGTAGCCAAATCCTTCCATATGTGTTATTTCCTCCAATAAAATAGGAGCTCCTTGATGACAGGGACTATCTTTTCTTTTTGCAGGCCTAGCACAGTGTATTGCACATGCTTAGTGATTAATAAATGCTTCATTCATTCTTTCTTTTTAAAAAGATAAAAAAAATTCAATGGAGAGAGTATGTAGCATAGTGAATCAAGAGGGGACCTAGAAGACAGGAAGACCAAAATTCATATTTCACCTCTGTACTGCTCCTGTGACCTTAGCCATATAACCCACTTAATCTCTTGATGCTCTAGGTAACACTTACTTAAATTGCAGAGAAAGGTGTGGACTTGGAATGTCTGAAGTGGCCTCCTCTGTTCTCTCAGCATCACAGATCCTGTCCCCTAATAAATTCAACAAGTGGCAGCTGGATGGTACAGCAGATAAAATGCTGAATTTGGAGACAGAAAGACCCGAGTTCAAATGCTATTTCAGACACTTAATAGCTGTGTGACTCTGGATCCTAGAATGTTTCGGAGGGCTAAGTCACCATTGCTTTCTTAGTAACCCTAGGCATAGAGCAATAGGTTTCTTCAAGGGCTGAGGTATTATTTTCTCAGATGGTTTGGTGACACAAGGCCAAATAGCAAAAGTTATCTAGCAGAAGGTTCTATTGTGTGAAGACATCCAAACCTAGTCCTCTAAGAGGGCCCTAGGACTTAAGTCCTACTTTCTAGTATCTAGTTATAGAGAGGGAGTAATAGGCGCTTTGGGTCTTGTAGCCCCACCTACCTAGGTGCTTAGTACTAATGGAATAATATTTCTATTATTGTTGTTGTTATTTTTAACATTTTGGTGATATAGGGCAGAGTAGGGAGTATATTACCATCATAGGTTGTGAGTGCTAAATTTCAGGAGACCCTGGTAGAGTTGTCTGTGAATCAGTTACATATAGGCATTTTGAGTTCTTGTGGGAAAGGTTTTGAGCTAGAGGTTTAAAGTTCAACTGTCTGGAGATAATGGTTGAAGCCATGGGAGTGAATGAAAGCACCAGTCAGGAATAGATACAAAAGAGAAGAAGGTAATCTTGAGAAAATATGTCCTTTAAAGGTTTGGGAAGAAGAAGGATAGCCAGTGTTTTAAACAGTAAGAGAGCTGTGAGAAAACCAGGAGACCACAGTGTGACAGAAGACAAAGAAGAGAAGAATTTTAAGAAGGAGGAACTAGTCAGTACTGTCATGTTTCAGAGAGGTCAAAGAGAATGAAGACTGAGAGAATAACTTTGTAATTGATTAGATTGCTTGAAGGACTTTGGAATATTTTTAACTGATTGGTGGGGATAGAAACTCAAGTAAAACCAGGGGTTTGAGAAATAAGTAAGTGAACAAGTGGTGGAATCATTGGCCTAAAAACTCACAGGCTTAAATTTGGGCTTATTACTAGTTGTCTTAGCATATCAAGAAAACTTTACTGTTTTGTGAAAGTTCTGAAATTATTTTTTCAACTATAACTTCAGAAACTATGAAAACTCCAACCCTCTTTATTGCTCCGGGCAGCAAGTTTACACTCATGCTGGCATTCTGACCCATTACATTTCAGTCATTGTCAGTCAACATTTATTTATTCAGACAAACATTTATTCAGAGCTTATTCTCTGGGCAGCATGGATACAAAGGAACTACCACTACATGGACCTTCAGACCCCCTCAATAAAGTTTGTTTTCTTATTGTCCTCTATACACTCAAATCCAAGCCTGCCTCTCTCTTCCTTTGCTTTTTCTTTCACCTAAATTGCCCTCCCCTTTTCTCTTCTCTTATTCCAAATTTTTAAAGACACAAATCACATTTCTTGTGAAGACTTCCAACTAATTTACACAGATCTATTTATTACTTCTTATAGTGTTGAAAGAGTTCATGACCTACATTTTAGTGTTCAATTATATAATACATTGTATCTAAGGGTATTATTTTTTTCTCCTTGTATACGTATTTATGTTTTATCTCTCTTAGGACTCAACTGAGCACGTTGTAGTAAGCACTTAATTGAATATTGGCTATGTTGACTTCTCAGAATCCTTTAGAATATTTGATGAGAATTGCCTTAGATTACTTATCTGGTTGAAATTATTCTGTGCATTGTTTTGATGTCAATAAAAATGCAACTTTTTTTTTTCTTGGCCAGCCTAGCGTGTTAATCGTAACCTACAAGGAACTGGCAAAATCATCTACTCAGTTTGGATCCTACAAGCAAGTTGAATGGAGGCCAGATAGTACCATGATAGCTGTATCAGTAAGTAGGGGATTTTCTAGCTTTGATAGTACCTTCTTATAAAATAACTGTTTTGTGGTGTTAAAAAATTATCTTTGATAAATGGCCTTCCCATAATAGCACTGCACATTGTTTTGAATCCATTTCTTCTTGAAAGACTTCTCCATTTTTAAAAATTTTTCTGGCTTCTGTGACACTATGTTTTCTAGGTTCTTTTCTTACCTGTCAAGTCACTTACTTGTTTCCTTCACTAGTTTAAACTTTTCTTCCCACTCTGCACTCTTTTCATTGAAAATCCAAATTCTTATTATGTCAGCTGCTATTTCTATAGAGATGACTAAAAAAATCTGCATTTCTAGCCCTGACTACTCCCCTTGGATTTTAGTCATCAATCTTCCAAACATCTCCACTTGAATATCTTGTCATCACCCAGTGCATTAAATATCTAAAATCAGTCTTATCATCTGTATGCCCAAGTGAACTCCATTTCTAGACTACTCCATTTTTGTCATTGGTACTTTATTCTACTAGTAATTCAGACTTAGAATCTTAGATGTGGAAAGGAACTTGGTGGTCATCTAATCCAAACTGTAGCTGAATACATGTCCTCTCTATGGTATATCTATCAAATGGTTGTTCAGCAGTTATTTGAAGATCTCTAGCATAGAGGAATTCACTGCCTCTTGAGACAACCGGTTTTACTTTTGGCTATCTCTAATTGTTAGGAAGTTTTCCTCTGTATCAAGTTTAACTCTACGTCTCTGCAATAGCAACCCCTTGCTCCTGTTTCTTTCCTTTGGAACCAAATGGCACAAACTGAATTCTTCTGCAGAATAATCTTTCAGATACTTGAAGACATCTACCTTGTCTCTCTCTAAGTATTCTATTTGCTAGACTAATCAGCTCCAGTTTCTTTAAATGTGTGTTTGTCCTTCGTTGCCGAAGAAGACCATGCCACCAAAGAAATAATGACATGACTTGTACTTGACTTTGTTTTGAGTAAGGGAGGGCTGTGCAGGTCACCAGCCTCACTTCTCTTTCAGAGCCATCTGAATCCAGTCACTAGATACTCATCAGGATGACTGGAGATGACCCAGGATGAGGCAATTGGGGTTAAGTGACTTGCCCAAGATCACATAGCTAGTGAGTGTCAAGTTTCTGAGGTGAGATTTGAACTCAGGTCCTCCTGACTCCTGCACTGGTGCTCTATCCATTGCACTACCTAGCTGCCCCAGTTTCTTCAAATAATCCTTAAGAGAATATGCTCAAGGTTTTTCACTGTCCTGGTCTCTGGATGTTCTCAAACTTGTCAGTCATTACTAAAATGGGCCCAGAATTGAACACAGTAGTTAAGATGTTGTCTGACTAGTGCAGAATACAGTGAGACTATTACCTTTCTTACTCTGGATACTATTTTTTAAATCTAGGTCACATTAATTTTTTTGGGCTATCTTATTATACCATTGATGGGTACTGAATTTGTATTTCACTGAAGTTCCAGATATTTTTCACATGAATTGCTTTTTTAGCCATGCCACCCTGATCTTGTATTTGTGAAGTTGAATTTTTGAACCCAAGAACACAACTTTATTATTTATCCCTATTAAATGTAACATAATTACAGTGGGTCCAGTTTTCTAGCTTTGTGTGATATTTTTGGATCATGGCTATGTCATGCATTATGTAGCTATACTCCTTGCACTTTGTCATCTGTACTCACTCTCTTTTCTCAAAAGAGTTTAAGGAACCTATGACTCACAACCTTCCTGTCCACCACAGTCCTTGCATTTATGCTTAGGGACTTCATTGTACCTATTGATATCACCTTGAGCATCCTGACCTCCCAAATCATGAACCTGATTAATTCCCATGACCTAAATCTTTACTTCATTGACATGAACATAGAGCTTTATGTCACTGTCATCTTTAAAGTCACCTGCATAATCTTCATCTCTGAAATCCCTTTCTTATCACAGTTTCCTATTCTTTCATTTCTTCCTCATCTTCACTTGTCCTAAATATCTTTTTACTCACTCTGACATCTATTCTTTCCATCTTCATCTGTTCTGTGCTATAGTGATCTCGCAGTTCAATTATACTCCCTTGTTCTATCGTCTTAATCCATTCCTCAATGTTGGGTCGTCCCCACCATCCACCTTTTCTGTGCCTACTCTGATAATGCTATTGGAGTAAGTGATGCAGCTGTTCTCATTGGATCCCATGAGCTTCCTGTTATTTAATCTTAGTTGGGCCTTCACTGCTATGTTGCAATCTATTTATTCTTCCATGTCTAAGCTATCACATTCCCCAGACTGACTTTTCCAAACCTTTTACTCAAGCTTTTATGCCTTCCTTGTCCTGCCTCTCAGTAGATGACTTTTCATCCTAGTCCGTTTTAGGAGTTCTTTAATTTCTCCTTCTTCATGTATTAGAACCCCATGCACATTTTCATCTCTGTTTCTTCTTTGCCTCTGAGTAAGGCATTAGCCTTCTAGTCAAGGAAGAAAGGAAACAGACATTAAGGGCCTTCAGTGTGCCAGGTACTATGCTAAGCGCTTTACAAATAATATTTGATTTGAGCCTCACAACACCCCTGTGACATAGGTGCTCTTGTTATCCCCATTTTACAGTTGACCAGCATCACATAACTAGTAAGTGACTGAGGCAGGATTTAAACTCAGGTATTTGTGCCTCCAAGGCCAACATGCTATACACTGTGCTATCTCCTATCCATTTATCCAACTTTATCTTCCACTACTTTTTGACATGAATCCTTCTTTCTAGCCAAACTCATCAATTCATTATTCACTTAACTTGATGTTTGCATGTTCAGTTCTATGACTTTCATCCTTATCCTCTTCACTTAAAATTCCACCAACTCTGTATTCTTCTGCTTGTTGAAATCTTCTTCCTTCCTGGCTCCTCTCAAATCCCCTTTTAACTTTCCTAACCACCTAACCTTTAGTAATCACTTCCTTCTATAAATTTCAGTAACTTTTATTGTGTCTACCACTCATTTTGGTTAATCAACAAGCATTTATTAGTGATTACAATGTACTAGGTACTGTACTAAATTCTGGGATTAAAAGGAAAGGCAAAAATAGTCCCTGTCCTCCAGCATTTTCTAATGAGGTAAGGAACTTTTAATGACTAGGTAAAGACAAGATATATGCAGAGTAGGAGGAAGATAATAAGAAGAGAAGGTACTGCTGGATGGGGGAGACTGAGAAAGACCTTCTGCCGAAGGTGGTGCTTAACTGAATCCTGAGGAAAGCCAGAGATACCAAGAGCTGGAGATGAGGGGGCAGAGCATTTTAATGATTAGCATATGGCATCTGTTACTATTATTTTTCATATGTATCTACCTATCTGTCTATCTGTATACATACACACATATGCATATGTCTATATGTATCTGTATACATACATACAGTTACTCTCACTAGATTATTAGCTTCTTGAGACCAGGGGCTGTGTTTTATTCCTTTCAGTATGCATAGGATTTAACATAATGTCTTCCTTACACATAATAAATTTTAATAAATATTTTCTACTAATGAATTAGCTTTTTATAGCCAGATAGATATCGAATCTCTTCTACAAACTATCTGTAAAAATGAAAGACACCAGAGTTTAAATAATATTTCCTGAGACAATCCCATGGTTCTAATAGAGATCTAAAAATAATTGACAAACTCTAAAGGGGAAAATGTTTATCATTATCATCTAATAATAAATATATCATCTAATAATAAATATGTATATTTATAAATATACATATATATATACTATATTATAAGTAATATAGTATTAAATCACCCCAAATGGATAATGAAATGTAATCAGAATTCGTTGATTACTGCAGGATGTCCTGCTCCCTCAGATAAATCAGTGATTATCAGTAAGAACTCTTAAATTATCTTTACCCATTATGAAGAGTCTCAAATAAAAAGTTGTACAAAACAAAAATATTAATCACAATATAATTTTTCTTTTCATTGCTTTTAATTTTAATTAGGGGATAAAGTTCACTTCTTCAGAGATGAACCTTAATCTTACCATCCTCTTTGTTATATTATTTAACTGTCTGATTTGTGTTAGTATGTAACTGCATTTTCTCTTAAAATTGTGAATTCCTCAGATTCTTTTTTTTCCTATACAAACTTTCATTTTCATGCACATTTGATGAATCCCACCTTGATGTTTACTTTTGCAACTCCATAATTGTAGTTATTAGAAATAAAGCGTTATCCTCCAAATAAAAAATAAAGTCATTATGAATTGCCTACCCATTCTGACAGCACATAGTGATGTTGTCTCAATGTCTCTAATAGCAAAGAAATATCTTTGGGCAGGGAAATGTTATGCAGTGAAGATATTCTTCTGTTATTTTTGTCTCCAGATTCAGCCTAGCTTCTGAGAAGGAAGGAATGAAATTTGTTTTACAAAACTTTGCAGAATATTTTAAAGTGGTTTTGATAAAATCAACAAAGCACCCATTTTAAAATCTTTCTTTAAATTTTTGCTTATTTAGGTACATTGAGCAAGTTGGGGCCAATTAAAATGAGGAAAGGTGGTCTATATTAATTTCATAGTGGAAATATTAAAGAGATGGCATAAGGTAAAATAATTTCCTCTTGGCTGGGATTGTAGCTGAAAAATAAAAGGGTAAGTGAGCCAGTAGAGTACATTTGATGTGAGATGTTCTGTAAAATTAGGGAAAACTTGAGAGAGTGTTACTTTGTGATTTAAAGTTTTGGAAGCCTCAGGAAATTCTTAGTCTTTGATTCTCCTTGTCTAACTAGTACCTCTGTCTTTTGTTGTTCAGTCATTTTAGTTGTCTCTGACTCTTTGTGACCCTGTTTGGGGTTTTCTTAGCAAAGATTCTAAAGTGGTTTGCCATTTCCTTTGAGAAAAATGAGGTAATACAGGGTTAAGTGACTTGTCCAGGGTCACACAGCTATTAAATGTCTGAGGCTGGATTTGAACTCAAGAAGACTCATCTTCCTGACTCCGGGCCCGATGTTCTATCCACTGCACCACATCATTGCTCCTCCCTTTGTCTTTAGATGTGCCATTTATGTTGTGTCTGTTCTTCTTAGATGGGAGGAAGGGAGAAAGATGACATGGACTATGTAGATTAGGTGTGAATAAATACGGAATGCCATTTTTTAGTTTTTTGTTGAAGCAAAAAGTGGAACTTAATGTGTCATAAAAAAATTTGTTATGTAAAAATGTAAACTTGGGAAGATCATTAGAAAAATTGGTAACTGAATTCAGATCTGTTATTTAGCATTGACAATCCCTTTAAATTCAGTTCAATTAAATGAGCATTTTTTAAAGCTGACCATAGAAGCTATCCAAGTTTGATGGGGTGGAGAAGCCTTTCCAGGTGAGGGAGAACAATTTTAAGGAAAGGTATGGTGGTGAGTTTGGGATATAATGAGTTTGCAAATGTGGAACATTGGGTTTATGAAGAGGAATACTATGAGATGTTAATGACCGAAATAAATAAATTTCAGAAATGAAACGTACTGATTTAATGTAATCTGCAAGATGTCAGGTACTGGACTGAGATACACTGTAGAAGACTTGACCCTTAACACATGGACCCTTTTATTATGGTTGAGGACATTAAGTATGAAAGGATAATTAGCAATAAAATTTTAAATTTAGGGCTTCTAAGAATCAAACTTTGTCTACCCACATGTTATTCATTTCTCATTTATAGAATTCCAGTTTCATTTATCATGAGAGTATTTTAGCTATATTGTTCTTGCTTGATTAAAATTGCTTGGGAAATAGTTTGTTCAAATCACATTGATTAGTTTGCCTCCATCTGAAGGGTCTTAAAGATGCATTTCCACTCCCTAGACACTTTTATCGAACAATTTGTAAATCACCCACAGAGTAATGTAAATAGATTTTAAAGTCTGTGGGCATGTGCACTTTAGAGAGTCTATTGCCTGACAAATTAAACATCTTTGAAAGATGATTGCATAATACAAATTATTTAGATTCGTTGGTGTTATAGTGCTATTGATAGGATTGTAGATTTGGAGCTGGAAGGGATCCTACAGGTCATTTAAGTTCAACCTTCTCATTTTTACAAATGGCGAAAATTGAAGTTAATCAAAATAGAGTGATTTGTCCAATGTCCCTCAGGTAATAAGTGCTAAATCTGGTATTCTAGTGTAGGTTCTCATACTCCACGTCCAGCACTCTTTCTCCCTGTAATATAGTCTCTCTAGTATTTTTTTTTTAAATCATTGATACATTTTGTCTTGATGTAGTCACTTCCCAGTAGACAGCTTTTCAAGTAAATCACAGACATTTAGCAGAATTCTAATGAAGTGATTTTAGCCAACAGTATTATAGTTTTCTATTTTTGTTGTTTACTATTAATAGAAAAGTATACATTTTCACTTTAGCCAAAAAAAAATTGTCCATAGCATTTGATCTCAGATTTCTTGCTTTTTATATTGTAGTCAGTGGATATATTGTTTGGTTCTGCTTTCTCCGGACCAGTTCGTACACATCATTCCATGTTCCTTTGAATCCATTACTTTTGATATAATGCTGTATCATTACATGAATGTGTGCTTCGGGTTGTGCAGCTGATTCCCACTTGCTGCCACTATTAGTTTCCAACTTCTTGCTATAATAAATAATACTGCTAAGAATAATTTCAAACTCTTCATAACCTGGCCCCTTTTTTCCTTTCCAGGCTTTTTATACTGTGCTCCCCTCCATATCCTCTGGCCTGCTTGCACTTCCTCAAATATGACACTCCATTTTCTGTCTTTGTTGTTCTTGCACTGGCTGTTTTCCCATCTGGAATGCTCTTCCCCCTCACATCTGCCTCTTGGGATCTTGGCTTCCTATAGTGATGGTGATGATAGCTAGAATTTATATAGCACTTTAAGATTTGCAATATGTATTGCAAATATTATCTCATTTTATCCTCACAGAAACCCTGGAAGGTAGGTGCTATTATTACCCCTATTTTGCCGATCAAGAAACAGAGGCAGACAGGTTAGATGACTTACTCAGGGTCACCCAGCTGAGTGTCTGAGGTAACATTTTAACTCTGACCTTCCTGACTCAAGGTCATATGCTCTGTTCACTCAAGTAGCTCAAGTCCTCTCCCTGTTGGCCCATCTTCTGAGGCCTTACCCATTCCCTCACATCTGGTAGTGACTTCTCTCAGATTACATTCTGTCTATTCTGCATATAACTTGTATATACCTAGAAATTTATGTGATATTTCCTTCATTAAAACGGCCAAGGATTGGTTTTTGCATTTCTTTTTATCCCTAGCATTTGTGTGTGTGTTCGTCCTTTGTTGCCGAAGAAGACCATGCCATCAGAGAAATGATGACATGACTTGCACTTGACTTTGTTTTTGAGTGAGGGAGGGCTGTGCAGGTCACCAGCCTCACTTCTCCTCCAGAGCCATCTGAATCCAGATATTCATCAGGATGACTAGAGATGACCCAGGATGAGGCAACGGGGGTTAAGTGGCTTGCTCAAGGTCACACAGCTAGTGAGTGTCAAGTGTCTGAGGTGAGATTTGAACTCAGGTCCTCCTGACTCCTGCACTGGTGCTCTATCCACTGCACCACCTAGCTGTCCCCCCTAGCATTAGCATAGTATCAGAAGCATAATAAGCATTTTAAAAATCTTTGCTAACTGACTGGCTTATATTAGCCCCAGTTGTGGTATTAAAGAATGTGAACAGTTCAGTAATTTTTTTTCAGACAATTCTGTATTATTTTCCAGAATAATTAGAACAGTTCATTGTTCTCCCAAGCATATTTTCCCTTAGCTACAAAAACATTTTTTTCATTTTTTCAGTTTGATAAGTGAGATACCTCTGCTGTTTTAATTTGCATTCTTTTATTAGTGATTTTATGTTTTTTATATTGTTGTTGATGGCATTTGTCTTAAAGGTCTTAATTGTCTTACATGAAAGTCTGCTAAAGAGCTTGGTGAGGTCTAATCTTGATTTTATTTTTGCAGTAAAATTTTCTTGATTTTTTTGAATAAGGTAGATTTAATGTCTCCAACAAATTAGGCACCTTGAAAAATTCATTTCCTTAATGACATTCATTATTTTTAAATAGCATAAGCATAGGCTTTAAATATTAAGTTAATTTAACTGTCAGGCATCGTTTTTCTTCCTCTCACTCCCTCTACCCTCACCTTCTCCCCCCCCCCAAAAAAAAAGAGAAAGGAAAAGAAAAAGCCTTTATAAAAATAAGCAGAGTGAAGCAAAACAAACTCCTACTTTGACCACAGCCAGAATTGCATGTCTCATTCTGCATATGAATCTATCCCCTCTATCTGGAGGTGGGTACATTCTTCAGCATTAGCCTTCAAAGTCATGGTTGGTCATTGTGTTGATCAGCATTCTTAAGTCTTTCAGAATGGCTCATTTATGCCAGTACACATAGACTTTTCATGTAACCCTTTGCTTAAAAATCTGGATCCCACTTTGAAATGTTGTTTTTAATTTGTAAGTTTGAGACTATTCCTTTTTGTAATCTTTTATAATTTTGTGATAGCATATAGCAAAATACAAATGAAAGATAGTAAGTTCCTTTGTGTTGATGTGTCCTCCCCTCCCAAAATGAAGTTATCATATATTATTTCCTCCTGACTGCTCTTTTTTATTTTTATATGCTTTTTTTCTCCCTTCTCCCTCATCCCCTCATTCCTTCATGTTTCTTAATTTTTTTTCTGAACATCTTTGCTTTTACAGTTATTGTCACCCAATAATAATGTTCTTTTATTTCATTTCACTTCAGCAAACCCTAAAGAATGACTGGTATAGTGCTTTAAATGGGAAAAAAATGTCTTTTAAGTTACAAAGCTTACCACTTAGCATAGGAATAAGATGTACACAATTAACATTAAGTTTAAAATGGTTGAATGCATAGAAGAGGCAAATGGTAACCTAAAATATTCAAAAAGCAACAGCTCTACCTGAGGTAGTTAGGGAAAGGATCAAAGGGAAGGTTACTTTTGAGCTGAGCCTTGCAGGAAGATAAAGATTTTAGTAGCAAGATAGGCTGATCCGATGAGACTGGTGTACAGATAGCCACAAAGGTGGGAGAGGTCAGGGTTACAGGGGAAAGGACACATCACCTGGGTTCAGATTCCACCTGTCAATTGTTACCTGTGTGACCCTTGGCAGTTCACTTAGCCTTCCTGAGCTGCAGTTTCCTCATCTGTAAAATGAGGTTTTTGACTAGATAGCTTCAGGTCTAGATTAAGATCCAAAGTTCTAGATTTATGATCTATTATGTTAAGAAAGAGGAACCAGGAGTAGATAGCTCACTTCTGCTGTAGTGGAATGAAAGGGACTGCTGAGAAATAAGACTGGACAGTTGCACTTCCCTGCCAAAAAAGCTAGTTTGTTTTAAAATTTTATCTGAGTTTCCCATTCTGGCAGTTGTCCATATGTTTGTGGTTGCTGAAAGACTAGCCTTTTTTATTGTATGATTCTTCTGAGAACTGTCAGATATTTCCTTAGTTTATATACTGTAACTGAGACACTTATTATTAGCTTTGAAAAGAAAGATTGCTTGGTCTTTAGCCAATTAACTTGCTATTTTGAATAGGTTTAACATAATGTGGTGTTTTGGTTGAGGCATATAATTGTGTGAGATGTGACATATTAGTAACTATAGTGCAGGAAGTAGACAAATGATTTATGGACCCATGAACATATTTGCATGAACAAAGAGGCTTTCACTTACAAGCATTTTTTCCCCACGATATTTTAGTAATCACAGGATTTATGTTGCCGTTTGCAGGTGATTTAGATAAACAATATTGCCAATGTCTAGTTTACCAAAGATAGATCTTGCTTCCAAAAATAAGTTTAAAAGTTATAAAGATCCTTTGTACTATGTACTGGTTACCATTTTTAACATTCAGTATTATATCTCTTTTGTTGGTCATATAGCTGAAATAATTAAACCATCTGAGTTACTACAGTGATTGAGGCTTCTGAATGAAACTGAAAAATTGAAATGTCTGTATATTTCCAAATATAGAGATGCTCAAATGTCATGTTGGCATATTTTGATATTTCATTTATCAAGTGCTAATATATAGTTGACTGCATCAGTTTGTATCAATATTTAGCTTTTTCTAGCCAGAGCGCATAGCTTATTCAAGTACATAAAGAGCTTAAATGTGTCAAATTGTTGGACTGAATTTTTTAAAATGCTTTAACAATTTGAAATGTAAAACTTTAAATGTTATATGTTATAAAGTCTATTTTAGCCAGTTCCCCATTTAATGTATTTCTCTTTTCTGTCTAAACTGGGTAGGCTGCTAAGTGATGTGTTAGACTTGAGTCAGAAAGATCTAAATTAAAATCCTACCTCAGACACTTACTAATTGTGTAACCTTGGACAAGTTACTTAACCTCTTTCAGCCTCAGTTCCCTCATCTATAAAATGGAGATAATAAAAGAACCTTCCTCACAGGAATGTTTTGAGGATCACGTGAGTTAATATATAAAATATGTTTTTCAAACCTTAAAATGTTAAATAAATGCTAGCCATCATCATCATTAACTGTTCCTCTTTCTCCTCCTTCATTTTTGTTAGTTTTCTTATTTCCATATCTGGTACTATACCCAAAATTTCAGTATTCCTATTCCCTGCCCTCCATTTCTAGCATCATTGTGTATCTGAATTCCTGGTTCTGGTTTGATTATAGGTACATTATTGTTCGGTGCGCCATTTTGGAGCTGTTTCGGCCCTCCATTTACGTTTTCTGTTGTTATGTCCTTTCTGATAGTCATTCTGACTTTCTGGCTTTAAGCAACACTGGCCTTTTAAGTACTCTTGGGACTATAAATGGCCCCTGTGTGTGAGGCACACAGAATTTCAGAGTTAAAAGGGACCCCAGTAATCATCTATATGATCTATACCTGTATAGAAATCCCCTTTCCAGAATCTTGACAAGTGTTCATTCAGTCTTTGCGCAATAATCATTGAAGAATCACTTTTTCCTGAAGCAGTTGATAATTCATTCACCAGCTAAGGTAGTTAGCCATATCACTTTGGGACAGCTTTGTAAGGATGTGTTTTCTTATAATAAGCTAAAAATCTCCCCCTGTGCTTTCCACTCTGGTTCCTGGCTCTGCCCCAACCCGGCAGAATAATCTAATCCCTTTCCACGTGTTAGCTCTTTAAATACTTAAAGACTGTTTATCTCCCCCACCCACCCAATTTTCCAGGTCTTCTTTTCTCCAGCTTAATTATGCTTAATTCCTGTCCCAAGTTGCTTGCTATCCTTTCAACATATGCCAGTTTTGTCATACTACTACTATTATTACTACCACCAGCATTTATATAGTACTTTTAAGGTTTGTAAAGTGCTTTATAAATATCCTGTTTTATCCACACAACAATTTGGGAGGTAGGTGATATTATTATCCCCAATTTTTAGACGAGGGAACTGACGTAGACAGAAATTAAGCAGCTTGTCCAGGCTCACACAGCTAGTAAGTGTCTGGGGTTGGATTTGAACTCAGGTCTTCTTGATTCCAAGTATAACATTCACCAAGTATAACACTGCATCACCCAGCTGCTTTCTTGAATAATCCTCTTGACCATTAATTCTTTAACAACTGTGAAAACATCAGGATAATTCTCCCAGTGCCTCTAATAGAGCCTTTAATAACTTTCATTTTAATTTTACTATGACTTCTTCTATACTCTTACACACACAATCTTACTTCATTCTCATAGTAACCCTGTGAGTTCTACAGGCCAAAAATTAATTATATGATGGACCTGAGGCACAGAGATATTCAGTCACTTTCTGAGGTTCCACATAACTGTGTTGAAGCAAGCTGGTGATTGAGCTAGAAATGGAACTCAGATTTTCTGATAACCTAGACCAGTACCTCTCTACTTTACCATACCATACTATGCTACCATTTGCAATAAGCTTTCAACAAAAAAGCTTATCTAAGGCTATATAAAATTCAACGACCATGGTAGTTTCACTAGTCTCTTCTAATCAATGAGCTACTCCAAACAAATATGATAGCCAATTTTGACATCACCAGCTAACAATTGCCCATATTATGACCTTTTCACTCCGTGCACAAGGCCCATTAGCTGTTTATTTAATCTAGCCACTTTTGGTTATGGCAAAGATAAATTGGATCCAGAGTATGGATTCTGTTTTAATTTTCTTCAAAATAAGTAATTATTTTAATTTCCATGGAATGGAAATTAGAATTTTGAATTAATTTTGCTTAGGGCTTTTTATAATATGTTGCCCCTATTCTGTCTGTACAGTAGAGTATGTTTTTAGTGTTATTTCCCTTCTTCATAAGTAATGAAGATATCTTTGGAACAAACTATAGCATTTTAGAAGAGAATCAGGACGGTTAAAATGAATGTCTCAATGTTTTGGTGGCAGTGATAAGAAATTTAAGAAATATAGTATCTGAACTCAGGAAAGGTAATTCTCATAATCCAGGAAAGAGATACATCTTTAACCAGAAATACTGACAATAAAAAGGAGAGCAATGATTAGGTATAGGATGTATACTGAAAGAATCAACAAAAATAGTATAAAAATGAGTTAAATCACCCAGCAACATCCTAGTTTAGGTTGAAAGGTCTTTGTTGTAAATTCAACTAAAAAGCAGAGAGTAGAATATATAGTTTAGAATGTCCTAAAGCACTAAAGGACTAAACCTTTAGGAATAATTAGAACATAGTCATAGTGGTGTGATTTGGAGGCAATTAACAAGGCTCCTTTGCCCTTAAATATCTCCTCTGAACAATTTACTAGTGCTGCAATTCCTCTTTAGGTTTACAAGTGGTAAATTCCCATAGGAGAGATTAGAATCAGTGAATGTCACAGCAAAATTCTTTATCAGGTTTTTGAGAGCAAGACTATTGAGAGAATGGAAATTTTGATCATGGAGGGAGGGAAGGAATGTGGGAGCTTAAATATAAGTAGGGTATTTAAGCAGATAGAAGGTGGAGGTAGAAAAGTAGAAAGATGGAGCAGAGAAGACAGAGCTAGAAATTGAAGAAAACAGCACTGTATTTTAGTTATGTCTAGGTGCTGCTATATACCTGTAATACTTCTCCCGATTCTCCTGTCTTAATTTATATAAGTAATGTTCTTCATAATCCTGAAGACTAGAGTGCTCCATATGTTTTCTTTATGACTTATTGTTAGGCTTCAGTTTCTATATTAAATCACTTCTGGGATTGGTTCTTTTTGACATTCTGGCTGTTTTAAAATCTTATGGATTTTGTAACTTCTTCCATTGTAGTGTTTATTACTCATGGCCCATGACTTGGTCTTATGGTTCTAAGATTATAGATTATTTTCATGTATATACAGTATTTTGTTTGATTTGAAAGCTAATAGGATGTCACTGAAGGTTTTGGTCAGAGGCATGCGATAGGAGTAAACTTGTATATTAGGGAACATTATTTTAGCAGTTTTGTGGATGGATTAGAGAAGAGAAGCAGGAACTAGGGTTGCTGAACTTGGATTCAAGAAAAGAGTTATAAGGGGTCAGTATACTAAGTCTTCTAAGTGTTTGAAGGGTATTTGTGTGAAGAGGTATTAGAACTATTAAATATGGTCCCAGAGGGCAAAACTAGGATCAGTGGTTTAGAAGCTGCAAAGAAGTAAATTTGATTTTGGTGTAAGGAAAAATGTTTTATCACTTAGAACTATTCAAAGGTGAAATGGATGGTCTTAGAACATAATAGGTTTCCCCTTATTGGAGGTCTTTGAGCAAAGGCTGGGTGACCATTTGTTGAGAATGTTTGAGATGGGCTGCGGTTTCAGATATGGTTTGAATTTGATGTCTCTATACATGGAGTTTCTCAGTGGTACAGTAATTTGTAGATTAGAAATACTAAGATAAGCCAGTGTAATGAAGTCTTGTTTTGAGGGGTTTTTTTTAATGATAGTGTGAAGTATCTGAACAATATCTAATTCAGAGTACTAGAGGGAAGATCTGGAGAAAAGTTACAAGGTGAAACTAGGTGTGTAGGTCTCCTTAGATAATTGGATTTAATTTCACCCTTGAATTCTGTGGGCTGTTTTTTCTGCTAAGTAAGTTAAACCATACCCTCTCAGGTTGGACCAGATGTCCAACAACAAACTGTTCTCATCCACCCCATTTACTGGGGAAGTCTTCCCATGCATGGTTGAGGTAGACAGACACCTAACTCCACTATGGGTTTGGGACCTGTCAGTTACCTTCAACCTGGTTTAGCCTGTCTGCAGAGATGGTTTTCCCAGGGTATGGCTGCTGCACATGGCTACAGTTTCCTGGAGTCACACGTGAAGAATGGACAGAGAGAGAAGGTATACACCAAGGGTGGCTGAGCAGTCGTGAAAAGACTTGGCAAGCCCTCACACCAGAAGTGCTAGTCCTCCCTGAACACCCTTGTAAATCCCAGACCAGATAGCCTACACCCCGGGGAAGTACTTGGAGTCAGTAGCAGGGGAAAATGGGGTGAGTGGATTTCATTTTCGTCCTATTTCATGCCTCCCAATTAGTTAGTTAACCACAGTAGTTTAGTCAGGAGAGCTACTAATAGAAGAGAAAGTGTTGTGGAAATTTTCTATAAGGGTATTAGGAAATTAATTTTCAAGGGACATGAAGGGAGACAAGATAGTAATTCAATTCAGCAAGCATTTTGTAAGCACCTATGACAATGGAAAAAGGACCTGAATGAGATCAGTTATATCTATAGAAGGTGACAAAACTATGTGCATCTTTAGACATAAAGTCTCCAGGTTTTCTGAAAGAGGAAAAGAAACCAAAGGCATGAAAAAAAGAAAAAAACTTCGACCCTGTTAATATCAGTATCATCTACCACCAATCAATATGCCTAGTTTCCCATCTATAACATTTTTATGAGAATCATCTACAACAGCCCTTCTCAAAGTGTTGTCGTTGGACTCCTGGGGGATTCCTGAGACCCTTTCAAAGAGTCCTCAAGATCAAAACTTTTCATAATAAAACAAACTTTTTGCCTCTTAAAATATTTCTTCCTTTTCCAAGTACATATCTTTGTGAGACCAGATTTTCTTCATATGTATTAACCAGGACAACATATTGGAACAGATTGTATTTAGAAGCAAATATGAGAATTCAGCTATCTTTTATGAATAAACTAGATATTAAAGGGATTTGCAGAAATAAGTAAAACAATGCCATTCTTCTGACTCACTTTTTGTTTTGGAAAAATAGCATTATTTCTCATAACTTTATTTTGGAAAAACAATTTATTTTTATTAAAATGTTATTTAATATATAATAGGTTTATTTTTAAATAGACTATTTTTAAAAATTAGATTTTTGTCTATAATACAGTAAATACTAGTAGATGTAAACAAAAGCTTTTTGGGGTCCTGAGTAATTTTTTAATGTAAAGGGATTCTGAGATCAAAAAGTTTGAGAACTGCTATTCTCCATAAACATAAAGAACATTATTGATGGTATTCAAAGGAAACAGACAAGTGATATTCCGTAGTACACAAAATCCTTAGCACTACACAGTTGTTTGACAGATCTCCAGAATAGAAGAAAGATTTCACTCTGTTTATTGTTTGTCAGCTATGTAAAAGTACTCTAAAAACGATAGCAGGATTCAA
Source organism: Notamacropus eugenii (assembly GCF_028372415.1). Lineage (NCBI taxonomy): Eukaryota > Metazoa > Chordata > Mammalia > Diprotodontia > Macropodidae > Notamacropus > Notamacropus eugenii. The sequence goes on along the minus strand of NC_092872.1, from coordinate 39,007,560 downwards.
AAAGATCTTGACAGATTAGAACATTGGGCTGACCCTAACAGATGAAGAGGAACAAATCATCTTCACCAGTACAGAATAAAGGAGTCATAGTTAAATAGGAGTTTGAAAAAGACCTGGGAGTTTGAATAGACTACAAATTTAATTTGAATTGACAGTGAGAACAATCAAAAATGATAATGCCACCTTGGATGGAATTAAAAGTCATAGATTCTAGAAATAAGAAGGTAATTCTACTTGAAGTATTACATTTAGGTTGGACATCACAGATTTTAAAGGACATTGACTAGCTGGATCTAGAAATGGGTAGCCAGGAAGACTTTTGACTTAAATCACAGGAAGATCAGCAGAAGAAACTGAGAATATATAGCCTAGAGAAGATTCAGGTGTGGTTATGAACTGTGTTCAAGTATTTCAACAAGGATTAGACTTGTTCTTTTTAACCCTAGAAAGCAGAACCAGGAGCAATAGGTAAAAGTTTCAAAGAGGCAAATTCGGGTTTGATGTCAGGAAAAATGTCCTAATAGTTCAAGCTATCCATAGGTAGAGTAAGTTGTCTTGGGAGATGGTGGGTTCCTCCTCACTTATAAGTCTTCAAGCAGACCTGGATGGCCACTTGTAATATGGATTTCTTTTCTGTAATAGCTTAGAAGGGATGGTCCCTGAAGTCCCTCCCAACACAAAAATTGTGTGATTCTATGGTTCTCCATGTCTTCTTCCTTGTCAGCAGATGTTGGCATATGAGCAGTAATTATTTTCATGATGGTCTTTTTTAAGTGTTTATCATCAATGTTGGAATTTAAGATAAGGAAACATTCCACAACCTGTTTCTTATTGACTTTGGATGTACAACTATCAACTCCATCAATTCCTTTTTTGCCTTTTCAGTTTGTCTTCCTGTGAGCCATCTTTCCATTTAACTGTAGCTTCTTTTTGGAAGTTAGAATGTCAGGTTTGATGTGATTTAAGTCCTTGAATACTCTGTTAACTTGTTCACTGGAAAAGGATCTTATATTTGGAGCACCAGCAACTAAGTTATTATTTATAGATAGTCTAAATTTTGTGCTTCCTTGTACCTCTGCTCTCTTTTTTGTCACTTCTCCATAGCTGCTTTTGAATTAGAATTGTGCCTCACTGGTCTGAAGATCATTTTTTTCCCCATTGTTTTGTGAGTTGCCAAGAATTCATTACCAAATGACTGACTAAGCAGCCTAGTGATAAGCATGTTCTGAGCTAAGCTGGTGTTCAGATAGCTGATAGTCCATGCCTGGGCTGGTATTCAGATACTTTCCAGCCTAGCAGACATTCCACACAGCTTGCACTCTGCTGGCATAATCTTTGACAATCCAGGGTCCCCTCATTACCAACATGAGGCATTAGCATGTGCATTTCTGAAGTTTCCTATCGATAAAGTATATTCTTAATCACAAACATCAATTTATATCATTTTATTTAGAATGAGAACTGGGAATATACCATTAAGCCTTTTCTGAGTTTTCAGTTGAATAAATCAGTATTCTAATTTTCTATTTTAATTTTATTTACTTTAAAATTTATTGATACAAGACACTAGTGCAGGGGTGGGGAACCTGTAGCCTCGAGGCCACATGTGGCCCTGTAGGTCCTCAACTGCAACCCTTTGACTGAATCCAGACTTCAGAGAACAAATTGTTCTGTGAATAAGTTCCACTTTTGCACTAGTACCTTCCCTCTGTTGATTATCTCCAATTTATCCTGTATATAGCTTATTTGTATATATGTTTATGTATCATCTCCACCACTAGATTGCTGTTTCTCCAGAGTTTAGCACAATACCTGGTACATAAATGTTTATTAACATAAACACATTAACAAAAACACATATATTGTATCAGTGATAAACACTCATACAATGTATATTCCCTGAAAATACTATTAGGCTATTAATGCTGAGAGAAAGGAGGGATATGTCTTTTATTTAAAATTTTTTTTATTGATATATTTCATTTTTATATCACTTTGATCTCCAAATATCCCTTCCATCCTTTTGCAGAGTTGTTTTTTTTTTTTTTGTAACAATATAAAAAAGGAGGGAGAAGGCAATTCAACCCAAGCAATATAACCTTTAACTTTGATTGTATGATATTGGCTTTTTTCTAAATAAATTCTGATGAATAGCTTTTGTTTCTATATTACCTACATTATCCAGTATATCCTTCCCAGAGAGCCATCTCTCATGACAAAGAATAAAAAAGAGAAGAAAAAAATAGTTCAGTAAAATCAACCAAATATGTAAGAAAATCTGATGTTACATGGTTGTAACCCACTACCTACCTCTGCAAAGAAGGTGAGGAGAGGTACCTCCTCATGGTTGTCTGCCATGTTTGAGAAGAATTTTGTTGCCTTTCCATTTTGATCTCATTTATACTGACTTATTTTGACTTTATGCTCATTTTTGTACTATAATTTGTTCAGTATTTCACAAATTATTGGATGGTGTTTTGTTTCCAGCTTTTTGTTATTACAAGTAATGCTCTATTAACATTTTTGTGCATCTAATATACGTGATGTCTTAGTGGAATTTCTGGATGAAAAGGTATGAATAATTTAGAAACTTTTCCTGTTGTATTTAATTTTTTAAATGTTCTATTCATTCTTTTTGCACAATTCATTTTCCAGTACTGTCCCCCTACCACCACATTCTTTCTGATAACAAAAAAAAACAAATGCAGCTCCAAAAAACTGTCAAGCAAAACCAAGTGACACCAAAAGCTAAATTTTTAAGGATTTATACTAGTTATTCTTGTTAGTGAAAATCTTTATACCAAATGAATTGGGTACCCTGTACTACTTTTATATGAAATATAGGTTTTCTGTATGTGATACTATTAAAGAATTTGAATCTGTTCTATGCACAAAATATGATAAACAAAAATTTATTTATTAAAAATTATCTTCAGTTTAAGAATGGTAGCAGAAAACCTTAAATAGCAAAGAAATTTTGTGGATTACTTTTTAAGTGCATATAGTACAACCTAAAGGAAGCATTATAGGTATTGCTTTCAAGTGTATGGAGTTTGCAGGGAGCACTAGCACTTCTGGTGTGAGGGCTTGCCAAGTCTTTTCACGACTGCTCAGCCACCTTTGGTGTATACCTTCTCTCTCTGTCCGTTCTTCACGTGTGACTCCAGGAAACTGTAGCCATGTGCAGCAGCCATACCCTGGGAAAACCATCTCTGCAGACAGGCTAAACCAAGTTGAAGGTAACTGACAGGCCCCAAACCCATAGTGGAGTTAGGTGTCTGTCTACCCCAACCATGCATGGGAAGACTCCCCAGTAATGGGGTGGATGAGAACAGTTTGTTCTAACAGCCATGAAGGCAGCTGAAGCAGGCACTGTGGAGCACTTTAAAGCTTGGTCAGGCATCAAAGACACAAAGGTCATCCACTGAATCCCAGACCATTGCCAGTCATCTTGCCACTGGAGTCTGATGACTCTGGGAGAGTAAGGCTGACAACTTTGTGCAGCTCTGCCTCCCTTAAATCCAATTCACTCTCGAGTCAAGATCCCACAATGTCACTGGTCATCTTCAGAAACAAAGTATGAACAATGACACAGTTTAAAGTAGCTATTAAAGGTAATGATCCAGTAAATAGAATAGTATCTTAGTCTCCCTAGGAAAGATCTCCTACGCCAGTCTTCCACTCAGTATAGGAGTCCTTTACTAACTTCTTTTATGCATGATCTTGGCCTCTCTGTGTTTGAATTCTTATGGTGACAGCTTATGTACTGATTTCAGGTGTTCAGTCATTTTCAGTCATGTCTGACTCTTCATGAATTTTGGAGTTTTCTTGGCAAAGATACTGGAATGGTTTGCCATTTCCATCTCCAGCTCATTTTGCAGATGAGGAAACTGAGGCAAGCAGAGAGAAGTGACTTTTCCAGCATCACACATCTTCTGAGGTCAGATGTGCACTCAGGAATGAGTCTTCCTACTCCAAACCTGGCATTCTGTCCACTGTGCCACCTCCCTGCCCCTATTTATGGATAAGCATTGTATGTAATTAGTATGAAATTGAGGCATCTAAGATTGGATATCTCATAGACATCTCATAGGCATGATCAATATTTAGACATCCATATGTCCAGAACAGAATTCATCATCTTTACCCTACAACCCAAACCTAAGTTTTTACCTGTTTCTGTTGAGAACACCACCATTCTCACATTTATCTAGATTTGCAACTTTGTTGTCATCCTGACTCCTCATTCCCACGCATACAATCAGTACCTTATCTTGTCATTTCTTTCCTGATTACTGTTTCCTTTCTCTACTCACTACCCATTATCCTAGTTCAGACTCTTATCACTTCTTCCCAGACTGTGGCAATGGTCTCCTGATTGGTATCCCTATTCATATCTTTCCACATTCCAATTCATTCTCGTACAGGTGCCAGAATTATTTTCTCAAAGCACAGGTCTGACCATGTCACTCTCATGCTAAATAAACTTCAGTGGCTCCCTGTTATCATTAGAATCAGATATAAACTCCTCTGCTTCTTTGTCTTGTTAAATTGGCCTCCTTGTTGTTCCTCTTAAACGGCACATCATCTCCTTTCTTCATGCTTTCCCATGTATGGAATTCACTCCCTCCTCATTGTCACATAGTGGAATTTCTAGCTTTCTTCAAAGCTTAGCTCAAATGCCACTTTCTAAAGGAAGCCTTTCTTGATCCCCTTAGCAATTGGTGTCTACCTCGTAAAATTAGCTAAATGTCTATTTTGTGTGAATGTGTTTGCATGTATGTGTATACATATACATATTAGTTTGTATGTATGTTTTTGTACCCCCCCAGTGCCTAATCCTGTCCTGCATATTTGCAGGAGCTTTGTTTAATTGAATTTTATGAATATAGATCATTCATATGTGTTCAGATATACATCTTGTTGACTATTGCTGATCTGCTAACACTTTCAAATACTACCAAAATAATGTTTTATGTTTTCCATTTGACTTGTTATCTTTATTTTAAATGACCACAGTCACACATATTTTCAGTTTATCTCTTATTTCTAAGTTAATTGTTTCTTTTTTCCCTTTCATTTTCCTGCCTGCCTTCTTTCTGTGATATTAATGTAAATCCTCCTGCCCTTTGTCCTGTGGACTTTAAAACACTTCCTTGAGGTTTCTAGTACATATTTCTCTCTAGTGTCCACTATCTTAGATGATCAAGAACCATTACATTTAAAATGTGGTTGGGCCATGGGGGGTCGGGGAGAGGAAGAAAGCTCTTAGTTTATTATCAAAGTTGAGTACTTGTATTAAATAACTTGATATATCCAGAATTAGCAGATTGAGCCAGAGCTGGAAGAGATCTTTGATATCACCTGTGTTCTTATGGTTCTGTATAACTAATAAATGAAGCAATAAATTTCAGTTTCAGCTAGTGTGCTAGATATAGAACAGGCTGGGTATTTGGAAACAGAGATAGCCTAGCCTTGTATTCTTTTCTTTACTCCTTTTAAAAATTAAGTTCTGGGTTCATTGTTGGCATTTGATACCCTTTTAAGTGGTGAACACTTGGCCTGAGTAAATGGAATTCAGGAAAGTTTTTGTATATTTATGTCATCTCTGTAGATACTTTACAGTATTATTTTACTTTTCCTTTCCATATAAGATTAAAGAAGAGTTCTAAAAATTTAAATAGTTGCCAAACAATATATTAGCAACTGATATGTGTATGTTCTAAATGACTTTGATAAGTGGTTTCCTGCTATTTTTATATAGAGAATGTAATCATTAATACCATAAACATTGATAAATTAGAAAGGAGCCTTTTTTCTAAAGTAATATTCCTCATTTTTTTGTTTTGTTTTTATAGTCCTGTTTTCAGTGTATGAAATGCTTTAGAAAGGAATAAGAATCATGACACTCCCCTCCCCCCCCCACAAAGGCCACTTTTGCTGAGAAGTTAAGTGTGTTTCCTGTCATTCCTTCAATGAAAAACAGGAAGCTAATACTGGAAAAGAATTTGGAACTGTGAATTGTTTTGCTTTTTGCTTTTAAAAGTCATGCCCATTTAGCATTAGAATGATAGGAATTCTGAACTGGCATGAAGTGTCTTTATAAATTTATTCTTCTATCATTTGACAAAATGATGTGACAATTATTTGGTTAGAAACTTAAATTTAAAAAGATCTTGATATTTACTATGTTTCATATTTGTGCATGTGTTGAATGATTTATTCAAGGCTATGTAATCATGCTACATGTCATGACCAGTTAAATAGAACAGATTGTTATTTTGGGCTTAAGCCTACAGATTTAATATCCAAACTCATCTTTGAAATATTTTGGTAACTTGGAATAATAAGCTGCTTGTTGCTTTAATCTTAGGGATTGAAACTTGGTTCTGTCCCTTCATCAAGAGATACGATGTTACATTGATTTCTTTCAGTGGTAGAAGATTTGTATATATTTTGGATTTACTATATTTAACACTACTTTAAAGTGAAAAAAAGCCTAGAATTCTTTTTCTTAAGGTTTTCTGCATATCAGTAATAATTCATGTCATTCTTGATTTGAAAATGATACTTTTTTGGTCAGTGGATTATTATTTAGTTAGGCAGTGTTTGAAAGGCAACGTGGCAGAGTACACAGATGGGGTTCTTAACTTGAAGTCTGTAAATTTAATTTTTTAAAGATTTGATACATAAATATAATAGGTTTTCTTTTTAATCATACATATTTAAAAGTATTGTTCTGAGAAAGGGTCCATAGACTTCTCAAGACTGCCAAAGGGATCCATGTTTCAAAATAGTTAAGAACTTTTTAAACTAGCAGGTTGTCCATAGAAGTGTAAAAACCTGGGTTCCCTCCCAGTGGATCTATATTAGGAGTTGTTAATAAGCTTTTTGTGTAAAGGATCACTTTGCCAGTCTGGTGAAAATTGTGGACTCCTCAGAATATAATGTTATAAATAATTAAACAAAATGCTGAATTTCAGTTAGAGGTTAATCAGAATATTCATTTTTTTTCTTCTCCAAGTTTGTCTTATCCAAGTTTATGGAATCTCTGAAATGAACACCAGGTTAAGAACTCCTGCTGTAGACTATAGACTGCAGATGAGCTATAAAGTTGCAACTACAGAGGGAGTTTCCATGAGAATTTCCTAACAGGTTAAAATATATATACATATTATATATATTTCCTCTAACTACCCTAATACTGAAAAAGGTCTCATGAGTTACAAATAATATGTTTCCATGTAGGAATGTAAACAGTTCAACTTTAATGAGTTCCTTAAGGCTTCTCTTTCCTGTTTACCTTTTCATGTTTCTCTTGATTCTTGTATTTGAAGGTCAAATTTTCTATTCAACTCTGGTCTTTTCAACAAGAATGCTTGGAAGTCCTCTATTTCATTGAAATTCCATTTTTTCCTGTGAAGTATTATACTCAGTTTTGCTGTGTAGGTGATTCTTGGTTTTAATCCTATCTCCTTTGACATCTGGAGTATCCTTTTCCAAGCCCTTTGATCCCTTAGTGTAGAAGCTGCTAAATCCTGTGTTATCCTGATTGTATTTCCACTATACTTGAATTGTTTCTTTCTGCCTACTTGTAATATTTTCTCCTTGACCTGGGAATTTGGCTACAATATTCCTAGGAATTTTCCTTTTGGGACATCTTTCAGGAGGTGATCAGTGAATTCTTTCCATTTCTATTTTACCCTCTGGTTCTAGAATATCAGGGTAGTAGTCTTCCTTGATAATTTCTTGGAAGATGATGTCTAGGCTCTTTTTTTGATCATGTTTTTCAGGTACTCCAAAAAGTTTTAGATTATCTCTCCTGGATCTATTTTCCAAGTCAATTGTTTTTTCCAATGAGATATTTCATATTGTCTTCTATTTTTTCATTCTTTTGGTTTTGTTTTATAATTTCTTGGTTTCTCATAAAGTCTTTAGCTTCCATCTGCTCTATCTAATTTTTAAAGAACTATTTTCTTCAGGGAGCTTTTGAACTTCCTTTTCCATTGGACCTCTTTTTCCATTTGGAAAAAATAGGTGGTCTATTTTTAAAGGTGTTATTTTCTTAAGCATTTTTTGAGGGTCTCCTTTAGCAAGCTGTTGACTTGTTTTTCATGATTTTCTTGCACCACTCTTATTTCTCTTCCCAATTTTTCCTCCAGCTCTCTTACTTGATTTTTAAAATCCTTTTTGAGCTCTTCCATGGCCTGAGACCATTGCATACTTATTTTGGAGGTTTTGGATGTAGAAGTCTTGACTTTGATGTTTTCCTCTGATAGTATGCTTTATTCTTCCTCATCCAAAAGGATGGAAGAAAATACCTGTTCACCAAGAAAGTAGCCTTCTATAGTCTTATTTTTTTCCCTTTTTTGGGCATTTTCCCAGCCAATTACTTGACTTTTGAGTCCTTTGTTAAGTGGAGGGTATACTTTAGGGACCTGTAAGTTCTCAGTTCCTCCAAGGTGGCACCATCAAGGGAGAGGAGTTTACTCCTCTCCTGGCCTGTGCTCTGGTCTGCAAGCAGGATTCCCTCTCCAGAGCCTCCACTAGCTCCACAATGCCAGCGTTCTTTCTCACCCTAGGACTGCTCCTCAGGACTGAGTCCCAGATCAGCTGCTTGATTCCCCCAGGATCTTTAGGCCAAGGGCTCCAAAACTGGATGCTGCTGAAGCAGTGGCTCCTGCCGCCTTGGGACCAGACTGGGCTCCCTTCTCACCCATGTGAAAGAGCTTTCTTACTGACCTTTGAAGCTGTCTTTGGCATTTGTGGGTTGAGAAATCTGGGAAGTGCAGCTACTGCCTGTGATTATTCTGGTCCCGTCCCTGCTGTGCTGAATTGCCAAGGCTGTGCTGTGCTCTGTTCTAAGCCCAGTGCGATTGGCCATTCCTGTTGGCCTTCCAGGCTGTCTTTGGGCTAGAAATCTCTTTTTCACTCTGTCGTTTTGTGTCTTCTGCTGCTCTAGAATTTGTTTAGAGTCATTTTTTACAAGTATTTTATGGGCTATGGAGGTAGAGCTAGAGCAGGTCCATCCTTCTACTCTGCCATCTTGGCTCTGCCCCCCCGCTAGTAGGTTATTTCTACAAAAAAGTGCTATTGCAAATATTTTGGTCAACATGAGATAGCCTTAATTTTGTTACTGACTTCCTTGGAATATTCCTAGTAGTGGAATCTTAGTAGTGGGTCAGTTACAGATATTTTAGTGAGTTTATTCACATAATTCCAAATTGCTTTCCCAAATTGTTAGACCAGTTTGTCTACCAAATGTTGTCCACCAACAATGCATTAATATACCCATCCTTGCACAACCTCTGTAACACTACTTATATATGCATACATATATATGTATGTATATATGTAGAGAGAGATATGAAACATCAAAGTTCTTCTGATTTGCCTTTTTTTAATTTTACTAGTGATTCAGAGTTGTCTTTCATAGAGTTGCTAATCATTTACACTTCTTTTGAAAACTTCATCAGAATGGTGTCTTTCAAACACTGAAATTAATGATTAGCAAATGTGAAGATATAATTCAGGAAAATAATAGAGAACTTTATTAAGGTGAGAGGGAAAAAGTATTTTTACTCTATAATTAATAAAATTTATCTCTTTCAGACAGCAAATGGCTACATCTTATTTTTCCATATTGCATCAGCAAGAGGAGAAAAATACCTTTATGAGCCTATATATCCCAAGTAAGTTTTTGGTTTTTATATTTTATTCTTGATTTATGTATTATACCCTTGAAAAAGCATTACATTTTGTAAATTTAAAAATAGATTCAAACAAGGATAGGCTGTCTTGAATATATATGAAATTCCTTTGCCAGGGGACCATGCAAATTATTTTGTTAGTCCTGTCATTTGTGCATATATGTGCAATGAAATAGAGGTTAAAGTAAGGTAGCTAATAGCTGAGTCTTGGAAATATTTTAAATAGTACAGAGATTGTTAATGTTATGATATATCTTGTGCTTTCATTTTTTTCCAGTAAAGTTTAAACAAAAACCTGTTGACTATTGAATTAAGAGAGAATAGAATACTCTGTAATATTTACCAGAAATCAGTGTGCTGAATATAATTTTCATTTAATTTTACACATACACTGTAACTTCTGATATTTTAATGTTTTATAATTTTTGTCCTTTTTGGAAATTAGTGACCAGTTGCTTAAATTTTACCTCTTTGTGAATCTTAATTGAAATTAATTGGCTCTCCTTAGTTATGTTTATCAGAACACTTGTATTTAATTTTTTATGATTACTCCTATCCTGTTTTCTGGGTGAGAAATTGGCAAACATTTTCTGCTCTTTGTTGGAGGTGGAGTGTGAGGTGAGGGTAGCTTGACTTAGGGGATAGAGGAATGGCCTAATTAGAGAACCCAGAAAGACCTGGATTCAACTGCTGTGTCTACACATACTTGCTGTTGGGCAAGTTGCATGACCTTTCATTGTGGCCTCCCTCTCCCAATTCTTTAAATATGTAAATTGCATTACAATTGCATGTCTGCTTTGATTGTGGGAGTTTCCTCCTTGTAAACTCTTTATATTTATAGAATCACCAGTCTGCCTTCTCCTTTCTGCACCTTTATCCCATCAGTATAATAAAACTCAGATACATATAAGCTATATTATTTCAAACCTAGTTTGCAGAAGAGAAGTTGTGATACCTAAAAAATACGTTAAACTGTGTTTTCTAGCTTTTCTTACCATACGTTGTTTTTTATTTTGTAATCATTGGGAAATATTTTCTAATACTTTATTTCAGTCACTAAACAATTTTTGTTTTTAGAAACTAATGGGGAAAATTGACTAAGCATGAAAGGGGGGTTATATTAAGAAAATTTAGAAAATTTCACTTGTAAGCTATACTTAGTTGGATGTGATGATTATTAGTCCAGAACAGTTTGTTAATATTAGCAAATTATGTCAGTGGAACCAAATCCTGCCACCTATTTTTCTATAGCCCAGGAGCTAAAAATGTTTCACATTTTAAAATACAGTTAAAATTTAGTTTAAAATGTAAAAACCATGCTGTTAATAATCCTTTATTTTAAATATTTAAAAAACTATTCTTAGTATGAGGACCATACAAAAAAGACCAAACAGACATGTGGCAGGAATTTGGTCTACAGGGTGTAGTTGTGGATCCCTGATCTATAACAAAGATTATTAGTGACTAGATTAGTCATTATAATATAGATTAAGGTAAAAAATGAAGTAGAAAAGAAAATAAAACAAAATGGTGAATTGTAAAGAAACTTTTTATATATTTTATATATTATATTATATATTTTTATATATTTATTTTATATAAAGATGTGGCCTATTTACACTATAAGTTGCAGTTTTACTGCTTTTATGATAGAACCCTTTTCTGAAACTCCAGGCCAACTTTGTGCCTCTTTTTACGGCTGCCTGTAGAATATGTTGTTATTGTTCATTCATTTCAGTCATGTCCGACTCTTCATAACCCAATTTGGGATTTTCCTGGCAAAGATACTGGAGTGGTTTGCCATTTCCTTCTCCAGCTCATTTTACAGATGAGGAAACTGAGGCACACAGGTTAAGTGACTTGTCCAAGGTCACACAGCTAGTAAGTATCTGAGGCCAGATTTGAACTCAGGAAGAGGAGTCTTCTGATTCCAGGCCCGACACTTTATCCACTTAGCTGCCCACTTGTAGAATGTGTAGTATTTTGTTAATTATAAATGGAAATACTAAAGTTAGGAGAAGTGATAGACTGTGAGTGTGTGTTGACATTGGACTCTCTGTAGTTGGTGTTGAAATATGGAAGTTACAGGAGAATATCTTAGGATACAATTTAGAGGAGAGTTTACTAATTCAGTTTAACAAACATTTGTTCAACAGGTATGCCATGCAAAGGCACTATGATAGACACTTGGAATATAAAGACAAAAACATGAAATATTTCCTATTCTCACAGACTTTACATTCTACTTGGGATAAATCATGTGTACTGACAAGGAACACAAAACAACTTGAGGAAGGAGAGGAGAGCACTAACAACTGGAGGAAACAAGAAAAGATCAAAAATCCCATAGGAAATGGTAGCTTAGTGGCCCCTTAAGAGAAGTGAAAGATTCTGAGGCATGGTGAGGAGCCTGTGTGCAAACACAGAGAGGTAGAGGCTAGAATATGAACTTCAGGCACCAGCTGACAGGTCTGGTAGCAAGATGTTTATAATTAGAGTTATCCCACAGTGGAATGAACTGTGTTTTAAAAAGTTGAGGCCACTACTTTGAGGTTATTAACAGTATACTGTTACTAAGTGGAGTCTAAGTGATCACTTGCCAAAGATGTTATAGAGGGGTTTTGTGTTTAATTTAGAGGTTGCAAATAGGATTATTGAAGACCTTTATGGTTATATTCAGTAAAAGGTGCCTAGATTTAGTATCTAGGACTTAGATTTACACCTGAAAGGGAACTTAGAGGTCATTAAATCCTACCTCCTTACTTATTTTTCAAATGAGGAAACTGAGACTGAAAGAAATTAATGACTTGGCCACGATCACACAGCTATTATCTGAGGAAAGATCAGAAGTTAAGTCTTCCTGACCCCAGGTCCAGTGCTGTTATCCTTCTCGTTACCTATTATATGAATGAACATTATGCTGTCAGTCAGCAATGTTAATAAATCATAGAACTTTGGAGCTAGAACTCAGAAGGAACCTGAGAGATTATCAAGACCAACACCCCCATTTTTTATAGGTGAGAAAAATGAAATTGAAAGAGGTTGTGACTTCCTTACAGATTGTTTTACATTGTTTAAAGCTCCTCAGCTTTATCAAAGACCATCTTTTCTAAACCAGGCTGAATAAAATGTGTATCTGCTCTGCTGGCAACAAAAAGAAGAAAAGTAATTCTGTCTGGGCTTTATGTCAGGGTTTAGACAAATAAGGAAACAAATTAATTGATTTGGGCCATGGACCGCTCAGCTGTCATTGTGACTCCCATGTATTGCTTTGAGTCTTGTTGAGGAAAAAAAAGCCAAGGCAGAAAAAGAAGGAAAAGTAGAAGTTGGCTTATAACTTTGAAAAATGGCGGGGACAGCATCATTTGTGGAATGACTTCACAAATTGTCATAGATGAGTGTAATAGAGTATTATTACTGTTGTAATAAGAAATGGTAGATATGAATGTAGGGAAACATGGAAATAGATTGCATGAGCTGATGCACAGTGAAGTAGGCAGAGCCAAGAAAACAACATACACATTGACTACAACAGTGTAAATTGAAAGAATACAATAAAAAACATAAAAACTAAATGCCACAAAAGTGTAATGACTCACCTTGGCCCCAAAGAAGAGATATAAAAAGATACCTCCTTCTTACTGCTTTGCCGGGAATGGGGCACAGTGATACATGGGTGTGAAATATTACATATATTGTCAGGTTATTGGGGGATTTTTTGAACATATCAATCAGTTTTGCTTTTTAAAAAAAAATGTTTATATGGAATACCTTTCTGAGAAAGAGAGAATGATAGAAAGGGACATTTAGTTTATATAAAAAACAAAGAGTTGACAAAAATTTACATTATTTTAAAATAGAGAGGCAGAGTTAAAATATCTCACAAGGAATAGATAGTTCCTCTTTCCCTGACTCACATATGGAACAGTTTTCTCTTGAGCCTCTTTTCTGAATTTTATGAGTATATCAGCTTCTTTTATTCTCTTTAGTTTATCAGATATCCTCTATTGAAAGTTAACACACTTTACCTTAGAAGTACATATCTTTTCCCTGTTATATCACATCTGAAATAACAGATCAGATATCCATACTCATTAATAGTTTCCAACAAAGATATCACTTCAGATATGCTTTTAGTTCTGCCTTGGGTGACTTACATTCTTTCATTACTTTCTCTTGTTCTCCTCTCCAACTCTATAAGGTTTATATTTCTTATATGACATTTGAAAAACCTTTTTAGACCACTGTTTATTAAACACATCCGATAAAAAGGTAGAAAAATAATAGGATATAAAACTAGAAGGCTTTGGAATCATCACTAAAGTGTCTTTTTCTATCAGTTTTTAACAATTATACTCCGTGAACGTTTAGAGTGTTTTTTTTTAAGGAGCTGTGCTATATATAATCCAGAAATAATTTCTATTTAGCTTTAGAATGTATTTTCACATTTATACTTAAATGTATTTCTCTTATCTTAGAATTTACATTAAATATTTAGTCCCTTAACAATAACACATTTGAAAAAAAGTTTTGTATAATTTCCACATTTATATACTGTTAAGGTTTTCCTGTTTTAAAAAATTATTTATTTTTAGTTTCCAATATTCAATTCCATAAGATTTTGAGTTTTAAATTTTCTCCCTCTTCCTTTTCAGCCCCCTCCCCAAGATGACATACAGTCTGATATAGGCTCTGTGTTAAGGTTTTCAAAGCTCTTTTATTACACCATCCTTTTGAAGTAAAGTAGGTAATACAAATATCATCCCTGATTTATAGATGACGAAGTGGAGAAACAGAGAGTTTTGCACACGTTTTTAAGTGTCAGAGTCTGTATTTGAATGCTGGTCTTTTGACTAAAAGATTAATATTCTTTTTACTATATACTATACTGCCCATACTAATCTAAACAGTCAAGTCTCAGCCTATAGCCTATGGTGACATTAGTTTACTGACCAAGTTATAATAAAACATTCTATAGTTAATAATGAAATATTATAATGTGTTCTTATTCCACATGCTTGCTATACATACTTTATACAAAAAAAAAGCATTTTACCACAGAACATGATTTAAGTGTCATTTGTAAGTATGTTGTAAGCACCCTGTCCTTTTATGAGAGGTTTCTTATTAGCTAATTCACTGTGAAAGAGACATAGATTTTGAAAGGAAAGGAAAAGCTAATCTTTTCCTAGTTTTTAAATTTGTTTTTGACCAGTGAACAGCATTTGCCTTTTAATTCTAACTACACTACTCCATGTTAACCACCTATTAGAAAGAAAGAGATAATTTAAATACCAATATCCTTCAATGAAAGGAGTCAACAAGAATTTATTCAGCACCTACTGAACCTCAGACTCTGTAAGAAAGAGCTGGTGATACAAAGAAAGGCAAAAACAATCCATGCTCTCAAGGAGTTTACAGTCTAGTAGGGGAGATAGCATGCAAACAACTACATACAAACAAGATTATGTCAGAGGAAAGGCACTAGCATTAAAGCAGACCAGGAAAGACTTCTTGTAGAAGGTGCTATCTTAGCTGAGAATTAAAGGAGGCCAGGAGACAAAGATGAGAAGAGAGGGCATTCTAAGCTGGTGGGACAGCTGTTGACAATGCATGGAGTGGGGAGGTGGAATGTGTAGTGAAAAGCAAGGAGGTCATTAAGGGCTTTAAAAGACAAACAGAGGAATTTATATTTGCTCCTGGAGGTAATAGGGAGCCATTGAAGTTTTATTGAATAGATGTGAAATGGTTGGGATTGACTGTGGAGTTAGGAAAGATTAGGTTCAAGTTCTGCCTCTGACACATGATAGATGTGTGACCTTTGACGGACAGGCCCTAGGACTCATTTTTAGAAGAGTTGTTGGTCTACTGCTCCAATTAAATCATGTGACTGGACCCCCAAAAATTGTGTTCAGAAATGGAGAAGTAAATTATGAGTCATATAAACGTGTTGGTACAGAATGAACTGGACTTTGAATATTGGAAGATAACACTGATAAAGATAACTGCCAACAATTACAAATCACTTGTGTCAGAAGTAAATATTGCATTCAATTTAGTCACACAGATACATGCAAACTTAATATTCCTGAGAACCTTGACAACAGTGTTAAATTGCAGTAGCACTTAAATTCCAAGTAACCACAAAAATAACTTCTTAAGGATCATGGCAAACTATTTTATTCTTTGTTCGTTTTTCATTAATTGATATTTTTCTGGATATAGAAAAATTTTTTGAGTTAGCAATTTTTGTGTACGTATATTTGTATTAGTGTGTGTACACACACCCACATACACACACATGTGGAATCAAAAGAAACAAAAATAAAGTTAGGGTACAATATGGCAGTAGTTTCAAGGACATCTAGTCTAAAGCTGTTTTGTTTCATTTTTAAAAATAAACTATATGTAAATAAAGACAGGGTGCTTTTTTAAAATCTTGACCTTTGTAATTATATCAGGTTTTGAATTGCTACTGTTGTTTGCTTACTTTCCAATTCATTCAGTATCAGAAACCTTAACTACATTACTATAGTCTCTGTGTTTAAATTGATATAATAATTTAATGAAGTGATTTTAAAGGCTCTTATTGGAATTCTAAATCAGTTTATCAGTGAGCAGAATTATGTATAGAAATATTTCTTGGAGAGTTTACTTTAAGACTCCTGTAAACTCAGTTTCTTTCCGAGAATAGTTATGGCTCGCTTCTTGCCTTCCCCTCTGTGTCATTATACTGTTGGCTGATAGATGTCAAGACTCCCTTCTGCTTGTTGTATGCTCTTCTCAAACCCAAAGAAAAAACTCATAACTATTTTTAATTTTCAAGTAAAATATGTGAATAAGAAAGTTTTAGTCTTCAAAAATTTTGCTGCCACTCCTTCCTACGCTCATGTTTCTTTTAGGGAAATTTGACCAAGGGACAGGGTCAGACATTTTAATAAGATCTGAGCTAAATGTTGTGATCAATTATCTGCCCTTTTTGTGTCCAGCTGATGAAGCAGAAAAAAAATTTAGAAATTTTATGTTCCTGTTTCATAGTACTAAGGCATGTGTTAGAGTAGTTAGGCTTGTGTTTAAAAATAAATACTGTGTCTTTTAAAGGAATTTTTTTGATTTTTTTCCGAGTTTGATTTTTGGCATGAGTGCTTTTGTGAATCTCCATGATTTGTGTACACATAAAGGAGGAGATGAAGAGATTCACTCTCTGAGCAACATATATTCATTAAACGTTTATTAAATGCCTACTTAGTGTGATTTATAATACTAGACACTGGGAGAGAGATAAATATAAATAAGACACCATCTCAAACCTCAAATTTGGAGTCTGTTGGGTGTGTAAAAGGTGATGCCGATAAATAGTGTACTGTTAGAATATGAGAAGAACTTAAAAATCTCTGGCAGAGATGACAATGTGAAAAGTACCAGCTAAAGCTGGTTGTTCTGAGAATCACCTCAAGAATGATAAAGAAAAGTTGCAGATGATACAGGTTCAACAAAACCAAAGAGAAAGATCGCTGAGCTCTTACTTACTTTCCAAGCCCATACCTGGAGATGAGGACCGTATCTTGTGGATTTCTAATGGAGGTTGGAGGTGGAGAGACTGTAGTTTGGCAGAGGATTAGGCCTGGCCAATATGATTTCCCAGTCAGGGACTGCCAGGAAATGGGGAAAGAAACCATGTACTTTCACAGTGGATGAGTTCTGTGCCAGGCCCTAAGCAGTTTCCCAAGCAAGGCACTATAGTAGATGAGATGGGACCAAGCCCAAGCCACTTCACCCAGAATTGTGCCAGGGCAGTAGCATCTGGATTGCAGTAGGGGAATGACCTAATCTTGACATAGTATCATCCCTCTTTGGGCCATAGGCATAGATAGGATTTGGTCCTATCCACTCTATCCAAAATCAGACAAGGGGACAAAATTTATCTCTGGCTCAAAGACCCAATCCAGAAGCTGAGGCAAAAATCATAAGTAAACAGAAAAATTTTGTAAGAGAGTGGGGAACAAAAAACACTATGTGCCTAGAGAATCCAAGAAAAAATATCTCAGAAGAAAATAATCATCATAATTACAAGTAAGATTACAAGCAAATGAATTGATTCACAAGGACTCTAAGAATAGGTGGAAGAGATGGAGAAAGAGCTTGAAAAAAGAGATAAGGAATGAAATTAAGTCACTTGAAGAACTTAGATTAGACCAGGAAGTTTTCATCTTTTTTTGTGTCATGGACTTTTTCTCAGAGTAATGGTTTTAAATGCATAAAAATGAAATAAATAGGATTGTAAAGGAAGCAAATTAAATGAAATACAGTTATCAAAATGTCTTTGAAAAACAAATGTACAAGCCCTTTGGGGGAGGATGGGACATTTTTTTTTGGACTCTTATAAGAATCTTTGAATTAGATAATGGAACGCATTACCCAAGAAGTGGATACTCTGAAAAATAAAATGTTGCAAATGTTTTCCAAAGTTCAATCATTAAATGAGAACTTTAGAATAAAATCAAAATACTGAAAAATTGTAAGAACATGTGAGATAACGTTATCAAAAATAGCCTGGAAAACAGAATGAGGAGACAGTTAAAGAATTAATTGGACTCCATGGATACCAGGACTGGAAAAAAAATCTTGGACACCATATTTTAAATGATTATAAAAGAAAACTGCCTAAAAGTATTGTAACCAAACAACAGAGTGAAGATCGCAAGAAACCATGAATTGATCACACCCAGAAATGTCATAGCCAAAATTCAGAGCTTCCAGGTCAAAGAAAAATACTGCAGGTAGGAAGAAAGTGATGAAGCACCAAGCAACCTCCATCCAGATCACACACACAAAAAAAGAACACATTAGATTAGGACCAATATGTGTTACATTATATACCATGATTAGCTTCAAATAGTTTCAAGACCGAAACAGAATAAGTTATATCAAAAAAACCATTAGAAGATAGATGTTATCTTTCATAACTTTGGCCAAGAGGAGAATTCTTAACTAAATAAGGGATAGAGGTGGTCATCAGGGATAAAATGGTCAGTTTTGATTATACAAAATTAAAAAACTTTTTTTTTGCACATTAAAATTAGAAGTTCAGCCATTAACTAGGGGGGAAAATCTTCATAGCAACTATCCCTGATAAAGTTTGATATCCAAGATAATGTAGATAATAAATATTCATATGTAACAAGAGCCATACTTAATAGAATTGGAAACCAGATGAGTGCTACTCAACCTGGTAATGGCTGGACAAATTCTGATATTTGAATGTAATAGAATATTATTATGCTATAAGAAATGTCGCATCAGGCTTCAGAGGAACTTGGGAAGATTTATATGAACTGGTAGAGAGTAAAATGAGCAGAACCAGGACACTAATTTAAATGATGACCACAGTAATCAAAAGAAAAATAATTTTGAATGACTTCAGAAACATAATCAACCAATCATGATTTTAGCCAAACTGATGATGAAGCAGTCCTCCCATCTCTGGACAGGGAGATGCTGAACCAGAAGTATATAATAAGTCATATTTTCAGACGTGACTGGTGTGTTATGTGTGACTTGACTATATTTATTATTCTGGAGGAGGGCTTCTTGAGTGGGAGGGGGGAGGGGGTAATGGTGAGTTTTCATATGGTGATAAAAATGTACCTCTCTCCGCAAAAAAGAAGCACCAACAAAACCTTTAAAATATATAGAAGGGGAAAACAGTTTCACAAAGGGCAAAAAAAAAAAGGATAATATTCTTTGTAAATTCAGTGTATACTTTAAAAAACTGTAGTAGTAGCAGTTCAACTACAGTACTCTTTTTTTGTAGTTTTTTTTTTTTTTTTGTAAGTCAGTGAAAACTGATTTGGCTGGTATAGCCCTAGCCCCCAAGATGCATGTATGATAGAGTTCAACCTGGAGACTGGACATTGTCCCCCTGCCCAGCAACTTGCTTTCTGTGGCGTAATTGAAAGTTAAGTTTCCTAAGTCCCTTGCCCTTCATTTCTCATTCTTTATTAGGCATCTCATTAAATACCCTGATTTTAGTGGTGCAGACTATCCCTACTGCTTTCCCCATAGACAACAAACAGTTTTCTATTAGTATCTTATTAGCATTTTGTCTAAACTATATAAGTTTGATACCTGAGTGGCTTTGGGGTCTGGGATTTTAGTGTGCCATGTCAACCCCTCTCTCCCGTTGTTAAGTTCCATTATGGGCAGAGGTTCAGTCTCGCCAGCCTTCCATTCCCCTCTAGGCTCTAGATTGAATGTACTTCAACATCATACTTAAAATGCAGTATCCCCCTGGAACCTACCTTACTTCCTGGGACTTTTTTACCCTTGAATAGCCCTTTGTCCTGTAGATTTTCCATGCTGCAACACCATCTCCCTCAAGTGTATACCTTCATTACATTCCTAGCCCCCTATTCATTTCCCTTTTGTGTGTTGTCTTTCTACGTCTGAAAGCTCTTTGGGGAGTAGGGGCTGTCTTTTAGCTTGTCTTTGGAAATGGTTGGAAAGTGGCATGATGTGACTTACGGCTAGATAGAGTAAAACCTCATCATTCAGAGTTCAGAATCACAGAGATGGGAGACCACATTCAAAGAGGAAACTAATGCTGCAGGAGGTATAGATGACTCAAAGTTAGGAGGGATAGTTACTATTATGAATACAGTCATGATATGCAAGGTTCTTGGCAGGCCACAAAGGCATTGGACTGAATCAAATAAGACTGAATCCAGTAGGAATACAAGTCAGGTCCAGTGAAAAGATATAAAAAATCAGCTTTACCAGTATAGGGAGGAGGAGCAGGGCTCTGCAAAGGTGGGGATTTTAATAATGAGTCATCAGTGTGGTATGACAGAAACACCCATTTGACACCCTCCTCACTCAGATACTGCAGAAGACCTATCTTGTCAGAAGGTTCTGATATGTGGAATGAGGAGGAGGATATTGCCATCAGTGATTTTAAATTTATCAATGAAGACTCAGCAAAAGTCTCAACTTTTTTAAAAGGGTGTCAAGTGGGGTGTGCAGAAAGGTTAAGAGAAGAGAAGGTTTGGAATAGCTGCAGGGAGAGATAAAGAGTCAGGATAACCTATTATTCCTGATTCAGGCGTGATGTAGCATGTGTTAAAAATGTTACTACACATTTCCAGCCTAGGAACTGAGCAACCGTCTGATTGTCTGTTAATCTCTCTGTTGCTCGTTCAGGCATTAACCTAGAAAGCTTTTGTTCTCGAACTTCGTTTTATTGCATTCTACATCACCAGCTCAAAAGGTCACCATCAGTTTTAACGCCTCATCAGTTTGGTTTCAGGTTTTATCAAATCGTTTATTACTTTCATTTTTGTGTTGTGCAAGTATAATGCACCTGCATTCATTTCCATCATGTTAAATTGGTTATGATGATGATTTGGATATTGTTGTATAATTTCTCAGACCGTCAATAACTGCTGACATTTACAAAGTACTTTGTCATATGTAACATGTTGTTTATTTATTTTTGTGTTTCGTGTTTGTTATCTCAAGTGGATCATCATAACTTTGTGGAGTAGGTAGTGCCCTCCAATATGTGTTGTCCCCATTTTGCAGTCAGGAAGTAATATACAGATTCAGTGAAATGCAAATTTATGTAATACTTCTACACAATAACAGGGTTCATAGGAGCTCTTACAATCCCTGAAGACAGAATCTAGTCTGCTAAAATTTTAAACAATAATTTGATTTTTATGTCATAATAATAATATATTAGATACATGGCTGTTGGAACTGTCCATCTGAATTTGCCTCACAATTATTTATCCCTAGCATGCTCCATTGTTTCTTGTTTTTGGTTTTCCAGTGTTTAACAAGCACTGAAAGAGATAATAAAACAGCTATAGTATTGATTTCCTCCTTGATTTTTTGTTATGATAACTTGAAACTTGTCCAAAGCAGTTTACTTATTGAAGTAGCCAAAATATATAATATATGCAAGGTATTTTGTAAAGGTAAGAAAATTAAGGGCCATAAGTACAGTGTTACAGCAGTATTTAAACATAGTTAATACCTCAGTGATAACATAGGAACTGAATTACTTCAAAAGGAGCTTAATTGTTTAGATATTAATCCTAAAACTAAAGATTATTGAGGGAAGACCAGCCAAAAATGTAATAAGGAAAAGCAGTATATCCCAACTGTCCTCCACAACTACTCTAAAAAGTTATTTTTAAAAAAAAAGTACCAGACTGAGTCCTGATCTGGAAATCTGAGGAAAAGTCAGAGTGAGCTATTTTTCTGGCCAAGGTTGGCATAGAGAGAAAGATAGAGGTTTCCAGACACCGTGGATGAGATCTGGCCAGAGGGGTCCCCTACATGTAGAGACTAAATTTCAGGGGAGGATGAGTCTGTGGCTGTATATTTGGACAAGAAAAGGTCTTGGATGAAGCATTTGGGTTTCAAAGCCAGTGCAAAATGAGGAAAGGACCTGTATCTAGGAATATAGCAGGCCAGGGCAGGGTGAGGTCATTAGGCTTTGGGAAGCGGTCTCCAAACTCTGTGTACTGAGGAAGGATCAAGGACAGAATCAAGCAGCAGCTATGTAGTTCTGATTCTGTAGGAGAATCTTGAATCCAGTACCCCTGGTCTGAACCATACAGCTAAATTATAAGTCCACTGGAATTCCAACCAGGGGCAAGCCTATAGTTATTCTATACAGGCCCATACCAGAGTCAAGAGCTAGAACAGAAGGGCTTTAATTAGACTTTACCCAGATCAAGTCCCCAGCTTGATCATTCCCTGAGAATTCTTAAAGAACACAGTATGCATTAAACTCCAATGAGAGTACATTACAGATCGAGGCAAGACCCAGACATTCTCTCCAGAAGTGCATAGATTCTAGGCCTAACATGGTTTCTGTTTTGGAAGTGAGACTAGAAAAATAAGTTGGAAAAAAAATGCCACCACAAAAAAGACATAAAACCAGAGGACAGTGATTCCAAAATATCTACAAGTAAAGCAAACAGCAATGATCCACACAAGAGGTGAACAAGAATTCAATTAGAATTTCTGAAAAAAATTAAGTAAGAATTTTTTTAAGAAATTTTTAATGATTTTATAAATGAAATGTGAATTTAGAGGAAACAATTAATGGAAAAATAAGAGCTATAGAAGAAGTATTAACAATTTAATTTAGCACAGAAGGTAAACAGCCTTGCCTGAGCAGCAGACCTCATAAATTAAAATGGACTGATTAGAAGTTAATGAGTCCTAAGATATTTCACAAGGCCTTTTATTTTCTTCAGTCTTTTAAGTGTTTTAATATTTTTGTTGTCTCATGGAGTTATAAATATATATATGTATAAATCACATTGTGCATAAAAATTATGTATATGTGTACATGTGTATATGTATGTAGGTATGTATGTATATATAACTGTCCTGGAAAATAGATAGAGAATGTAAGAATCATTTTTAAAAGAGCTTGGATATATTTCAAGAAATCTTGAAAGAAAACTGTCCAGATCTCTTGGAAACCGAGAAAAATAAAAATAGAAAGAATCTTCTAGGCACCTCTTGAAAAGAAACCCCAAATGAAAATGTCTAAGAATGTAATAGTACAGATCACATCAAAGACAAAACACTGTAAGCAGCCAGAAAGAACAATTACGGTAGCACAGTCAGAATCATACCCTTTATTAGCCTCCACTGCAAAGGAGCAGAGAGCTTGGAATACAGTATTCAGTATGGTGTACTTACATCTAAGGCTTACATCTAAGAATAATTTACCCAGTAAAACTGAGTATATAATCCTACAGGGGAATAATAAGAAATAATATAATATTAATAATTATTAAGTATTAATAATTATTAATATAATGAATAATAAAGGGGACTCTTTAATGAAATATAGTTCTTCTAAGCATTCTTGATGAAAAGACCCCAGCTGAGTAGAAACTTTGTAATATAAGCATAGGAGTCAAGAGAAATATAAAATGATTGATGGAAGTCACTGTTGGAAAGAAACTAAATAAGTGTGACATGTTTACATTCAAATGGGGGAGCCAAGCCAATAAGCATTTATTCAGCACCTACTATGTGCCATCGACTGTGCTAAGTGTTCAGGATACAAAGAAAAACACTAAGTTAGTCTCCAGTTTTAATCATTTTGTCAGTGGACCTTTACTGAATATAATTTTATTTCAGTGTGATCAGTAAAAGTTTTGTTTAAAATTTCTACTTTTCATTTCTTTGTAAGGTTCTTAGTGTCCTAATGGCATGGTAGTGTTCATAGAGTTGTCATATATCTCTGAGAAATATGCATACTTTCAGTTGTTGCCAGAGATGCAGCATATCTAGTTTTTCTAAAGTTATATTTAGGTCTTTAGCTTCTTTCTTGTTAACTTTTTATGAGATTTGTCTTGGTCTGAAGAGGTATGTTGTAGCCCCTAACTAATATATAGTTTTATTGTATGTTTCTTATTGTTACTAATTTAACTCTTTCCTTTTAAGTATTTCAATATTATGTTATTCATTGCATATATGTGTGTTACTGATATTATTTATCAATGTCTACCAGCATAAATCAATCTCCCTGTTTCCTCTTTTAAGCAAGTCCAGTTTTATTCTTTCTGTATCTGAGATCATTACTGATGGCCCTGAAACATCAGCTGATGCATACTTCAGCTGAAGCATAATAGGTTTTGCTGCAGAAATTCCCTCCCCCCCTTTTTCAAAACAAGGTTTAAAAGTAACTGGATAGCCAACAAATTTTTAAAAATCCAATTAAGCACCAAACTAGATATTTAAAAACTCTAAGAGCTTAACAAAATTTAAAGCAAAAAAAAAACAAAACAACCAAGCAATTTTTTTTTTTTGACAGAACAGTAAAATATACTATTAACTAATTTGGCAAAAGAAGAGTAAAACCAGATCACTGTTATCACAAATGAAAAAGGAATGTTAACAAAATAATAACAGCAGTAACAACACATATCATTTAAGGTTTTCAGAACTTTACATTATCATCTCATCCTCACAACAACCCTGGGAGATAGGTGCTGTTAGTATCCTCATTTTGCAGATGGGTAAACTAAGGCACAAATGAAGTGACTTCCCAGGGTCATACAGTTATTAAGTCTCTGAGACCATACTTGAACATCAGTCTTCCTGACTTTAGGTCCAACATACGCGTCATGGTGCTACCAAAATGAAGAACAAAGGATATTATTAGAAACATTTTTGTCCAGTAATATGCAAAAAAACTAAGAATCTATAAGAAATAAATATGTAAAAAGAATATAAAACACAAATAGGAAATAGAGAATTTAAATAACCCAATCTTAGAAAAAGAAATTGAGTAAAGTTATAAATGAACTTGCAAAGAAAAAACTCCAGATGATGGGTTTTCAAGAGAATTCAGATTCAAAGAACATTTTATTCCAGTATTGCATAAACTGGAGGGGGGGCAGGGGGAATGAGTCTGAAAAATTTCTTCTGTGAAGCAAAGCACAGTCTTATTACCTTACCCAAGGAAAGTCAAAACAGAAAGAAAACTGATATCCCTAATGAATGTTGATGCAAAGATATTTAATAAAATATCAGCAAGGAAGCTGTTGTGGTATGATTGTGATGGAATACTATGATCTTAGAAAAACGTAGACTTGCAAGAAATAATGAAGAGTGAAATGAGCAGAGCCAAGAGAGCAGCAGTGTTGTTTTAAGAACAACATTGAACAGCTAAGTTATTTTGACTGTTATAAATGCCCAAATTAACTGCAAAGGACATAGGAAGGAAAATGCTATCTGCCTCCTGAGAAAGAAGTGATGAATAGAAGTATGCATGGAATGATTTTACACATATATACTTATGTACGTCTGAAGGTAGTCATCTCTCAAGGGGGGGAGGGGAGAAAAAAGGAAAAAAATTTACACAACAACTTTATACATTTAAAAGGAATTGCAGGTTGTACATAATAGATTTGCAGTTTCATGTGCAATCATTTTTTAATTATACTAAAAAGAACATTAAAAAAAAAGTGTGAGGGTGGAGGGGCAATGTCAACCCTCTGCAGATGGCCAGGCCTCTGTTTTCCCATGTAAAGAGCAAGGGCAAAGAGGGGCAATGCCAAACTGGTGCAGGTGGCCCGGCCTCAGTTTCCCCATCTATAAAAAGCAGGCGGGGTGGGGAGAGTGCTAACCTGGTGCAGGTGGCCAGGCATTGGCTTCATATACCTCTGGGCACTGGGAGGCTTCATTGAAGGACTAAGGTGCTCGAGACTGTTGCTAAGGTCAAACAAAATCAAAAAACTGTACATTGGGGCCAGGGGTAGGACACTTGAGAGGGAAAGGCATTCTCTCAGGCTAAGTAAAGAACTTAAACCCATCTCTCCTCTCCCTCAGAGAAAAGTCCTTAAGTATGTCTTTCACGTCAGAGGTAAATATTCTAGGATTTAACTGAGAATTAAAGAAGAAGCTTCTCTTTTTTATCCAAAAGGATGATCACAAGAGAGGAGAACTTTGACATCCATAGTGAAGAAAGAGGGCCTAAAGAAAAACTGCTTCGGCAAAGAAAAGGTCCTTGACTTGATTTGATCCCCAGAGTAGAGGAGACCTAGAAATACTACTGAGACCTCAGCAACAAAAATTAATAAACAGGAGAAACCTTTTGTGATGCCAGGGATAATCAGTGCACAAACCCAGAAGAGGAGAATAACTCGATGAGAATTCTCTAAAGAAGTGATAACAAAGGTTTTAAAAAGATAGTATATGTTGGAGAAGATGTGGGAAAATTGGGACACTAATGCATTGTTGGTGGAGTTGTAAACTGATCCAACCATTCTGGCGAGCAGTTTGGAACTATGCCCAAAAGGCTATAAAATTGTGTGTATGCTTTGACCCAGCAAAGCAGGAAAAGGATTCACATATACAAAAATGTTTGTAGCAGCTCTTTTTGCAGTGGCAAATAATTGGAAATTGAGGAGATGTCCATCTGTTGGGGAATGGCTAAACAAGTTATGGTATGTAAATGTAATGGAATACTATTGTGCTACAAGAGATGATCAGCAGGTGGGCCTTACAAAAACCTGGAAAGACTTAGATGTAGTGATGCTGAGTGGAAGAAGCGGAATCAGGAGAACACTGTACACGGTTAACAGCCACATTGTGTGATGACTGATGTTGATAGACTTAGCTCTTCTCAGCAATGCAAGGATCTAAGACCACTCCAAAAGACTCATGATGGAAAATGCTATACACATCTAGAGACAGAACTTTGGAGTCTGCAAATAGAAGCATACGCTTTGCTCTCCTTTTCTTTTGTTGTTTTGTTTTCTTTCTTGTAGTTCTTCACATTAGTTCTAATTCTTCTTTACATCATGACTAATGTGAAAATATGTTTAATATGAATGTACAAGTAGAGCCTATATCAGATTGCCCGTCGTCTTTGGGAGGAGGGAGAAAAGAATGGGGAGAAAATTTAAAACTCAAAATCTAATGAAAGTGAATGTTGAAAACTAAAAATCAGTTATATAAAAAAATAAAGATTTAGTAAAAGAAATGAGAGCTGTAGAGGAAAGAATTGGAAAAGATCAAAAGCTTAACAGAAGAGATATAAAACCTTTCCCCAGTAACAAACACCTCTAAAAATCAGAATCAACCACATAGATATTAATGACTCCAAGTGGCAACAAAAATTCTTTTAACAAAGTAAAAAGCCTGTGAAAATAGAGGAAAATGTAAGCTATCTCATATTTAAAACAATTGTTCTCAAAAACAGAACATAGAAAGATGATTTAAGAATCAAAGGATTATCTAACATTCATGGCACACCAAAAACGAACCTGATTATCATATTTCAAGAGATCATTAAAGTAGCCAGACATATTAGAACAAGAAGGCAGTGTGAAAGTAGAAAAAAAAAAAAACACCTATCAATCACTGCCAAAAAGAAACCCCAAAATGAAAACTCCTATGGATATCATCGCCAAAATCTAGAGCTTTCCAACAAAAGAAATAAATACTGTGTGTAACCAGAAGGAATTCAAGTATTAAAGAGCCACAATCCAGTTTCACATATGATTTCACAGTTATAACTAAGCGGAAATGAAGAGGATGGAATAAAATATTCAAAAAGGTAAAAGAGATAAGTATATAACCAGAAAACCTGTATCATCATCCAGCAAGGAAAAACTATACATTCAGTGAAAAGAGGATTTTCAGATATTCCTGATGAAAAAGTGGGAACTGAAAAGGAACTTTGAAATATAAACATGGAAGTCAAGAGAAAAATAAAAAAGGTTAACTTACAAGAGTACATTCAGAAGGAACTTTATAACTGTTTAAATTCTAGTGGAGAAGGGTGGATGTTAAAAGTGTTCATTTAGAATACCATTGCCATAAGGAGCCAGAGAAGTAATCATTTGAGATAAAAGACTTATAAATAGCTTAGTTATACTTTGAAAATGGGGTAAGAAAAAGGGAGTGTGTATAGTGAATAGATTAAGGGAAATATGGGAGAAAAAATGGAGAACCTGTTAAGACATGTAATCAGATTGTGTAAGTAGAACTATATGCAAACATGGGAAAATTAAGGGGAGTGACCATCACTTCAACTTCACTTTCATTTAAACCGATTAAAAAAGTGCCAAATGCACATTGGCAGAGAACTACTTTCAACTCCACCAAGACTGAGACTGGAACACGAAGAGACTGCAGAGAGTAGATTAAGGAAAGGATTAATCATGAGCATAGTAAATCTTCAGCTTCAAGAGAGGATGGAGGAAAAAGCAGAGAGGATTGTTGAGAATAAAAACTATAAGATAATAGAAATGAAGAAAGTAAACAAGTATCATAATTGCAAATGTGAATGGGACAAATTCATTCATGTAAGGGAAGAAGTTAGCAGACTATTAGAAAGCAAAATCCAAAAATACGGTGTTTACAAGAAACACTGATACAGAGTTAAAATAAAGGGCAGGAGCAAAATCTATTATGCCTTATGTGAATACACACATAAAACACATAAAAAACAAGAGTAACAATTATGATTTCATATAATTTCATATAATGATGATTTTTGAATGGAAAAAGAAAGGAGTATACATATATCTCAGCTTTGTGTGGCATGTTTACAAAAATTGATGGTGTCCTAGGACATAAAAACCAAAAGACAGAAGTATCTCATGCAAGAAGAATTATATTTAAGTACAACTGAACAAAAAGTATTAAAGATCAGTTGGAAACCAATTAACTTCATCCTAAAGAATTGTTGGGTTAAAGAGCAAGTCATAGAAATGATAACTGATTTCATTAAAGATAATGACAACAGTAAGATAGCATTCAGAATTGGGGGAGGGGGGAATACAGCTAAATCAGTCCTTAGGGGAAAAGTTGTTTTTCTAAATACTTATTAACTATATGGGAAAAAAAAGAACTGATTGATGAATTGGGAATGCAGTTAAAAATACCAGAAAGCTAACAAAATAAAAACTCCAATTAAACACCAAAATAGAAATCCTGATAATTAAAAAACTAATTCACAAAATTGAAAAAAATTCCATTAACAAAATAGTTTTTAACAAAACAAAATATTTTGGGGTCAGGGGAGGGGACAAATGGGGAGAAAATTTGGAACCCAAAATTTTGTGAAAATGAATGTTAAAAGTTAAATAAATAAATTAAAAAAACAAAACAAAATGGACAAACCATTAACTGATTTCCTTTTTTTTATTGAGAATTACCAGATTTTACCAGTGTCCAAATTCAAAATAAGTGAATAAGAAAAGATAATGGAAACAGTTTCACCCAGCCACATGCCAGTTAAACAAACAACTTAAGTGAAATAAAAGCATGTTTACAAAAATGTACAATACTCAGAACAAGAAATAGATAATTTAAATCTAATTTCAGAGTAAATAATCAAACAAGCAATAAGTGAGCTTCCAAAGAAAAAAACTATAGAATCAGGTGGATTAACAAGTGACTTCTATCAAATATTCAAAGAACAGCGAATTCTCCTATTATATAAATTGTTTTTAAAAATAACAAAAATACCAAATTCTTTCTTCACACAGATACAGTCTTGATTCATAAACCACATGGAATCAAAACAGAAAAACAAAACTGTAGACCAATATCCTTAATGAATATAAATGTAAAAAATTTTAAATAAAATAATAGCAAAGAGACATAGTATCATAGTGTCACATAGTATCACAAAGATTAAACACTATTACAGGTAGGTTTCATACAAAAAATGCAGGGTTGGTTAAATACTAGGAAAGTTATACGTTCAGTTAATCATATTAATATCAACAAAAGTCTTGAATGTATCAATAGATGCAGGAAAAGCTTTTAATAAAACAGCACTATTTCAATTAAAAACACTAGAAAACAGGAAAAAACAGACTTTTCTTTAACATAATAAATAGCATATATCTAAAACCAAGATCTTCCATTATTTGTAACAGAGATAAACTAGAATTCTTTTTTTATGTGAAAATGTTTTTGTTTGTTTTAATTAATTAATTTTCAGTTTTCTACAGTCACTTCCATATATCTTAGATTTTTTTCCCCCTCCCTCTCTGAGACAGTGTGCAATCTTATATAGGTTCTACACATACATTCTTATCAAATATATTTTCACCATAGTCATTAAACTATAATTCTTTCCAGTAAATTCAAGTGTGAAACAAAGAATGTCCATTGTTACCACTTCTAGTTGATACAGGAGTTAGAAATTTACTAGCTGGAGCAAGCACTAAGACTAGAAAGAGGAACTGAAGGAATAACCAAAAATGAAGAAGAAATAAAATTCTCATTTTTTGCAGATAATATGATGGTGGACTTGAAAACTCTAAAGCATCAACTAAAGTATTAACTGAAACAAGAATTTTGGCAAATGTGGAGGATATAAAATAAATCCATGCAGATCATCATTTCTTTATGTTGTCAGTAAGACCAAGCAGGGAAGAGAGAGAAATTTCATTAAAAATGACCACAGACTGTATAAAATACTTGGAAGTCTGCCTTCCAAGAAATGCCCCAAAATTATATAAATACAATTACAAACATCTATTTACAAAAATGATAGCAAACCTAAATAACTGGGGAAAATATTAATTCTTTGTAGATCAGACAGGCCAGTATAATAAAAATGAAAATATTGCATTAATTTACTCATTTCAAGCTATTTTGATTAAGATACCAAAGAATTACTTTATATATTACTATACAGATTAATTTGTAAATTAGTTTATGTTAGAGAACTAGAAAAAATAACATTCATATGGAAAAAAAGTTCAAGAACTCAAGAAATAACTAAAAGAAATGAAAGTATGTGAGTTAATGAAACTGCCGAGAGAGGGCATAAAGAGAATAGAAGGCCAGGGACAAGTTTGTAAGTTCATATTTTTTAATATATTGCATCAAAATGTGCCAGATTGTATTTGGTGCATTTTTAAGTTTTAAAATTCTGAGGGGTGGAGGGAGAAGGCGAGGTGGTAAAGAGAGAGAATGTGTAAAATTAAGAGATTGTTCTTATCATATGTCTTTGCTTTTTCTTTTAGAGGAAGTCCGCAAGTAAAGGGAACACCTCATTTTAAGGAAGAACTATATGCTCCATCATTGAATTTGGAGATGAAAAAAGTGCTGGATTTACAAGCACCTATCATTAGGTATGCCATACCTCTGTTAGGTTTAACATTTTGTTATGTCCTGGGTTCTTTATTACAGCACAGAATGGTTGGTTGCCGCTCACAAACTTTAAAATGGGTGTATTAAAGGATAGGTCAGAGAATTGAACCAATAAAACTTATTACTATTTTTGGTGGGGGAAACCCTTTAATATTATCACAGTTTTGCTTTTATGTCTTTAAATAAGTTGACTAAAATATCACAATCACACACTTGATTAATGCTTTTGTGTTTCACCAATGGTGTCTTTGTATGGTGTAAATTATTTGGAGTCTTTTACATGAAGTAAATCCTATGCACATAATTTTCATCAAATCCTTAAATAATTGAGTAATCATTTTCATTTAGGCATTTAAAGATATTTAAATTTTCCAGCTGCTACTTCAACCAATGTGATTTGGGGGGCAGTGCCCAATTGTATTTGGCAAACTATAAAGTGACAATTTCATTTTGTTAAATGAGAGCTGTTATGAAATGGACAAAAGCCAGAACTTTTTCCCACATGTTCTGTCTACATAATGAAACAACAGGTTATATAATACCAGTGTAGTGTATCATTTATTACATGCTGCTTTTATATATTCAAACAAAAAAAATAAGGAATTGAGGAGAAAATGCGGTGATAGAGTAAAACAAAAAAAAATAGGGAATTGAGAAATCAAGGGCATTTGGTTTTTTTCCTTCTCTCAGGGAAAAAAATTAAAAGGAAAGGAAACCAAGAGGAGTGAGAACACTAAGTCATAATGTAGGGGAGGAAGGAAGTGGAGGTGGGTGTGGAGAAATCCTTCATTTACACAGAAATATGGACAGGAAGGAATGGTTGGTGGATTGAAGAGAGCACAGAGGCAACAGAACCATGCTGCTTCCCAAAAAACAAAGATCTTTCTATTAAAAGGGCTAATAGATTTTCTCTCTGAAAGAATACTTGACTTAAAATGAATTTCAGGTGAACTCAAGATAAGACTCACTTGTACTGAGCCTGGTAAGGAAAAGATTTTAGACCTATGCTGCTACTGCACTTCAGCTACACACATGGTGGTCATATCATTGATCTTGCCATCACCTCCAAGCATTTCACCCAGATATCTGTGTGATAATAAATTCCCTTATCTGCTTATAATCTTTTATCATATCTTTCCCTATGCCTCACAACTGCCAACCTGCTTCTTCACACCCAGTGAGATCTTGTCTTTACACCTATAATGGCTATACTCCCTTCCTCTCCCAATCTTTACCTTTTCTTTGGTGAGCCAGTTTAGTTGTACATATCCTCAGTGTTCAGATTCCTTATCTGATTGTGTTTTGCCAGATATGAATGCTAGGTTATTCTCACCATCTGTCTCCTTCACTTTTACTCACTTGCTGAATGGAGCTTGAGAAAGTCATGAAACTACTGATTGGGTACACTAGAAATGTTATCCACTGTCAACTAGGCCCTCCCTACAGCATGACAGGCCTTCTATTCCTCTCATTTTTTTTCCTTTGTCCCACTCAACCATACTGTCCTAGGTGATTTCCTCCATTATTATCCCTACTTTCTCAAAGCTTTAGGCTCTTCCTGTCTTATGGGTCCTTCCTTGCTGCCTACATTCATGTGTCTCTTTTCCCTCACTTGATCCTACAGTCTTCATTAACTATCTTTCCACATCTCATTCCAATTTTTGGTAACCTACTTGAAAAAAACACTATATAACCCAGTATTTCTATTTCCTCTTCTCTCACTTTCTTCTAAACTTTCTATTTTCTGACTTCCAGTCTCATCATTCAGTTGAATTTGCTCTTTCTAAAGTTATCAGTAATTTCTTAATTGACAAATTGGATGACCTTCTCTTCATTTTCATCCTTCTTGACTTCTCTCCAGCACTTTGCACTATGGAGCACCTTCTCCCCCTGTACACTTTATCTTTGGCTGTTTGTGACTCTGTTTCTCTTGATTAACCTCCTACCTCTCTTACCACTCCTTCTAAGTTTCTTCTGAATTTCCCTTTTGCCATTAAGGACACCCATATTCACCCATACTCTATGTCATTCTTAACTCCTTACCACATATCCAATCAGTTGTCCGCTCTTGTTTCTATCATTATAGCATCTGTCATATGTGTTCTTTCCTCTCCACTCACACACCACCACCCCAGTTTTTAGGTTTCATTCTGTCTTGCCTGAAGTTTTGCAGCAGTCTTCTAATTGGTCTCCCTGTCTCATCTCTTTGCACTTCAGTATATTTTCCGTCCTTCTGCCAAAGTCGTTTCCCCAAAGCTTAGGTCTGATCCCCCTACTTACAGCTCTCTTTTACCTCCAGGATCAAATAAAAAATGATTTTTTTGGCATTTAAAGCTCTTCATATGCTGGCACTTTTGTTCCTTTCCAGTCTTCTTACTTCACGCACCCCTCCACTCACACTGTATGGTCCAGCCATCTTGGACTACTGGCTGATCTTCAAAGTCGAGATTCCATCTCCTGTCTGTGTCTTTGTAGTGGCCATCCCTACACTTGTAACATTGTCCTTCTTCAACTCTGCTGCTTAGAATCTCTGACTTCCTTCAAGACTTAACCAATCAATTGATAAGCGTTTACTAAGTGCTTAATACATGCCACAGCAGTAGCTTCCTTCAGGAGTTTGTGTCTATTTATATACATATCTCCTGCATGAGAATTCAAGTTCCTTAAGGGTAGTGGCTGTTTTTGCTTTTCTTGATATCCCTGTGGCTCAGCACTGCAGCTGGGTAGTGCGCTAACCAATTAATGCTTAACAAGTGCTTGTCATTTGGTTGATTGGTTGATTGTTGAGTGGAATATGACAGAGACATACTTTATGGTATTTTTACTTTTAGTTTTTCTCTGCATGTGTTGTTTTTTATGACATTGATTTGTGGTTTATGTTTATATTTATACATTGTATATGTTTATAATAGGTTTTCAGGATGTTATTAACAGATTTTTTTAATTCCTTTGAGAAATAGCATTAGTTTTTCTACCATTTTTCTATTTTTCTTTCTCTTCAATAGACTTGTCATAATCTGGATCTACAGTACCTGCCACAGTCCCTTATCTCATGCTACTCCTCTTCCCATATTATATGTTCAGCTACTTTCTATTACCCTGACACCTTTTCCCATTTTGGTTCTTTTTCCACATGCCTTTGTTGAGGATGACCTTATTACTCTTACATTAGACTCTCCCCTCTATTTGCATCTGTCAAAGTCTCCTCCATCTTACAGAGTGCAGCTTATGTGCCGCTTCATCCCAGGTGAAAGTCATCTCTAAATCTTCAGATTTCTCAAATCACTCTGCTTGTTCCTTGGCGCTATCATTTTCTTTCTTATATATATACATATATGTGTCCAGTTCTCCCTTTTAGACTATATGCTTCTCAAGGGCAGAAATTGTCCCTTGAGACATTATCATCCTATTCCTACACTTTACTTAGTGACATTTTTGAATACTTAAAGTAATGTTGAATTTGTCAGCCTCTTATCTTGTGCCACTTGGTGGCAGCCAAATATGTTGCTGAGGAGAGAAGAAAAGGATCAAGAAATAAGCCTTACTAATTCACTATAACACCAGCCCAGTGTTACAGTGAGATGGGAGAAGAAGGAGGAGAGCCTGTCTTCATCACGGTGAAAGATTGCATGAGCTTCTTACTTGACACTCAAATATTGAGAATATTAGAAATAATAGTGATATGGACTAGAGCTGGGATTTTATTAAGATATAGATCTCTGTTAAAAGCACCTTTGCAGCTTCAGTATTAGAAAGTTGCCTAGTGCACTGAGCAGTTCACTGCCTTCCCCAGACTCACACAACTAGCATGGGGCAGAATGTGAACTCAGGTCTTCCTAGCTTCAAGGCTGCCTTTTTTTCCGTTCTTATCATGCTGCCTCTATTAGAAATAATAGTGATGTTAGTAAGGTAGAGTACTGCTCATTTTGTTGCTTAATTATCCTTGGAAGAGTTTGCCTTTTTTGTTTTATTTGAATTATTAGCTTTATGACATTAAGTAACGGATAACATGCACTGTGGATAGCCATCCACGAGTCAGGGAGTTCATGTCCCACTTCTAGCACATGTTGGCCATGTGACCCAACAATCAGTCTCTTATTCTCTCAGTGCCCCTAACAGCTTTCTAAAACTATGAGTTGCAAAACAATTTCTGATCAATTTGTTAGAGTTTCCTTACCAGGAACTGGCCAGAACAATGAAATCCAAATCAGGACTTGACCCTCTACCTGCCTCTTCCCTGACTCCTCCTCCCATAAATCTATGCTACTTGAAAAAAATTTTTTTACAATGCTGCCATCATACGTGATGCTATAAGAATAAAATGTGTAGTGAAGAAAAAGGGAATCATGATTATTTCTTATTCCGATGACACTGTAAATAGTCTGTACCATCCCAAACATATTTGGGATTCTAGCAGAACACACACTTTCCATGGACAATCATTTTGTTTATTGACTTGTATTTCATTCTTTGTTGAAAACTAGTGCTTAATTGTAGCTGTGAAGAATTGTAACTCTTTGTGTATATTTTAAAGAAAACATACCAGCAATTAACTATTACCCATGTGTATTCCTAAAATAGAAACTGGAATTGAAAAATTATGTAGTACACTGATATGACTATAATTTCCCAGTCTGGCAACAGAAACATTTGTTCTGTGGCACACATTATTCCTACTGTTTTCCTAAGAAAGCAAGATCTAGGGGAAGCTAACCCCTGGTCCTGGAATCAGAAGGACCTGAGTTCAAATTCAGCCTTCAACACTTGACATGAACTAACAGCGTAACTCTAGGCAAGTCACTTAATCCCAATTGCCTTACCTCTCCCCAACCCCCGCCCAAAACAAGCAAGATCTACTTTTGTGTTGATTAATTTGCAGACACTTTTAAAAATATACTTGCATGAAATGAGTTGTCCTTAAGTAACTGCCATCAGAGCTGTATTTACATCTTAACATCTGCATGACCTTTTTTAGGAGAGAAAATCCAGCTTAATAAATCCACGTCCTCCATACAGGTGGTTTGCCAAATGGTTAAAAATGATAGCACCAGTTAGGGAGTATAGCTTTATGCCATAGCCAATTTTAGCTATGTACATACAAACTTGTTTGCAAGAAAGTAAATCAGTAGTATAAGTTTTGTTCTGCAAATGGTGCCAACTGTACTCTATTGGTTTAGAGATCAAGAAAAAGTATTGGTCAGTCATTTTTATTTATATAATTTGTCTTGACCTTCCATCAAAAACACTGAACTAGAATTGATTTTGCTGATTGCTTGCCCATTGTAAAAGGCCTGTCATACAAATGAATGGCTTAACTAATGAGTTAATTAAATATATATAATAGCCCTAACTTTGCCCTGTTCTACAAATGGACCGTCTAATTTTTCGTCCTAAGAGTTTGCTTTTCTCTCAGGATTTTACACACATATACGCACACACACACACATGCACACGCACACACACATACAATGGAAGACCTCACTTATTTTCTCACCTCATCTTAGAAATTCGTATATTCTTATCTCCATAGCAACTTTAAATCTTTTCTCCTCTCACCTTCAACTAGACACTAGCCCCCACACTTTTGGCATAATAGACATTTAATAAATGCTTACTGACACATGCACACAACCCAGTGCTTTTCTGAAGACTGAGTCATACAAAGACAGTTGTCGCAGCCTCGTTTTCTTTTAAGGAAGCTGAGAGTTGATTCAGACAACTTTGTAAAAAAAATAAGGTTAAGTTTAGCTGGTAGATTCATGAACTACTATTCCATACTATAAAGAACAATAACAAATAAATAAAATGAAAGCCAAAGGCACTTAATGCACTCTGAGTCATGCTGAGTGAGCACAGTTCTCATTCAACTCAGAAGGTTCACTGATGTTCTCTTTTAGGTTAAGATAACAAACATTCTTTCATTCAGCAAGTATTTAGTCTGCTCTTTGCCAGTGACTGTGCCAAGTATTAGGAATGCAGAAGACAAAAACTGTAGTAGCCATTTCTTTCAAGTAGCTCACATTCCACTGAGGAAAACAACACATACGCATATCAGTAGAAAATCTTTTCAAAAGTAGAAAGCCATGTGGGACTCTAGATACCTTAACAGTAAAAGAAACTGTCTCACAGCTTCCAGGCTTAAGAGTCCCCATAAGTCCATTTTGCATTACAAACACCTGGGTTAAAATCCTGGCTCATTTAGTTATAATTTGTGTGACTTCCAACTCTCTTCTAAGTTTGCTTAAATGTAAAATGAGGACTTTGGCTTAGCTGAGGGTTTCTTAAACTTTTTATGTGTTACAGATAACTTTGGTAGTCTGGTGAAGCCTATTCTTTCTCAGTATTATATTTTTAAATACATAAAATACTTAGGATTACAAAGGAAATCAAATACTAGTGAGATAAAGATATAGTTTGTTTTTTCCTCATCTTAGTTCATAGACCACAGCTGCAGATGCTATGGATCCTGATCAAAATCTGTGAGATCATGAATCCATTTAAGTAACCATTTTAAATGGAAATCTTCTTAAAATGCACTACATACTTCCTTGACTTCTTTAACAGAGAGCACTGGAAAAAATTAAACTTTTTCTTAATGATTCACACATTATTATGAATGTCATTGATCTTGTTATTATGATACAGTGATGCAATCAGTGATTGTTGAGGTTAATAAGTAATAAGATTTATAGTTGAATTATTCTTTAAAAAATCGGATTTCTTTTATTATCCCAAATTTTAATACTTGCCCATATCATGCTTGAATGCATATGGTATATAGAGAGAGGGAGAGAGAATCCATATGAAAAAGCAAAAGGGCCACTATTCAAAATAATGCTTATTAAAAAGAGACTTGTCTTTGTTGGCCTGATAACTAGATAGAGCCAGTGGCTTGTTTTCATGAGGCAGACTTTTGAATTTGTACTTAAATGTACAAATTTTTCTTTACCAATATGGACTGTAATAAAGTAGTTTGTTCCAGCAACCCTTTGAGTTTTAAATTACATAGTCTTAAAGCCTGAAGATTTCAGATTTTCTTCCGTTTTAAGTTGATTTGCCCTCTTTTGCAATATGCAGCAGTTCAGTTGTCTCCATCCTCACTGTTGAAACGACACCATTCTTCTGAGTTCTGGGCAGAGTGAGGAAAGGCAACCAGGTGGAATCTTTGGAGTTGAGCTTGGAGTCAGTCATACCTTGAGTTTGAATCCCAGCTTTGTTATTTACTGTGTGACCTTAAATAGGTTACTTAACTTCTGGACCTCAGTTTTCTCACCTGTGAAATGATAAAGTTGGACTAAATGACTTTTTAGGTCCCTTCCTTTTAACTCTAGATCTCCGTCTGTCAATAAACATGTATTAAGCACGCTAAGTACTGGTGATATAAAGGAAGTCAGAAGACAGCCCCTGCCCTTGAGGAGCTCACAGTCTAGAAAGGGGAG
This sequence comes from Notamacropus eugenii, assembly GCF_028372415.1. Lineage (NCBI taxonomy): Eukaryota > Metazoa > Chordata > Mammalia > Diprotodontia > Macropodidae > Notamacropus > Notamacropus eugenii. Next base: position 38,968,751 of record NC_092872.1, on the reverse strand, counting down.
ATCTATGTTCACATTCTGCTCTAACCTCATCATTTTTATAGATGGGAAAACTGAAGGAAATGATTTGTCCAACCCAGTCGTAAAGGAGCTGGAATTTGAACCCTGCCCTCTCTTTCCATTGCACTGCACTGTGACTAAGAACTATTTGCCTTTGTCAGACTACAGCATTTTTTAAGTGACTTTTTTCTGCCACCTATTTTTTTTTAGTCTCTTTATTTTCCTTTATGTAACCAGTTCTCATTTTTGCCTATGTACTTGCCTCTGGCAATGCAGCTTCTTGTTTGCTATGTCCGAATTTGCCATAGACTTGAGAAGCAGGTAGACTTGTTAGGACTATAGGTGGGAGTGGAGGAAGGTATAGAATTTGGAACTAGAAATTAAAAAGTTTTAAAACTTCACTCTATATGTAGTGAATGAACTTTATTCTTTGGGCTTTGTAACATTTATTTAGACTACTCTGGTTCTTGACTCTGTTCCAGATCGGTGAGCCACGATTGTAAATTGCTTGTGAGCCTGAAAGCTTATGCAAATTTTTGAGAGCCTGCACATTTTCTCAATGACCTAAGAATTTTTAAAGCGCTGATTCTAAATTATTGTTTTCCTTACAGTTTGCAGTCAATGCTAGAGGATCTTCTGGTTGCTACATCTGACGGGTTGCTTCATCTTATTCACTGGGAAGGGATGACAAATGGAAGAAAAGCCATCAATCTCTGTACAGTACCGTTTTCAGTAGACTTGCAGTCATCTCGAGGTAGTTAAGAACCTGCTTTTAAAAATTGTTGATTTTTTAAAAATTAAGCAACTACAATAAAACAATCACTACAAATAACAGATTGTAAAATGCTTTCCTTATAATTTCATAAACATTTTTACATAACTAATTGTTTCATGGTAGGGGTTTTTTTTAATTCTTTTCTTCATAGATCTTTCTGTTTCTACGCAGAGTATGTTTATCAGTTTTGATGTATGAAAGGCTACATAGCCACTCCCTATGTGAGGGACATTTGCATTGTTTGTGATTTTTTTTCACTATTATGTTTGGGGCAGCTAAGATATTAAGATATATTCCCAGTTTTATATTATTTCCTCAAGAAATTCCCAGTGTGTATCAAAAGGTATAGACTTTGTCTTTTCATTCAGTGTCAAAAATATTATATTCTCAGCCATTTGGATTTCATACTTCTTATACTCCATCTTTCACCTCTCACCCAAATGTCATACCCCCACCTCTCTGATCTTGGGCTGTGATTGGTGAGTATTCACCTTATTTTAACCAGTCTTGGGTCCCTCTTCCTTGCCTCTTTGCCACATTATCATTTGTGCATTTGTCCCACTCCTCCCAGCCCAACTAATTGCTAATTTAATGCATGTGAGCTATTATCTCATGTGATGGTAAATAATTTAAAGTGCAAAGTATTATCTGTGCCAGATCACTGCCAGACACTGATCTCTTTTCAGTAATGAAATGTTTGTGATCTGGGACATTTGTTTTGCTTTTTCTTAAAGGTAAATTTTTTTTAAGTTGATCTTTATTTCCTGTTACCTTTGTTTCCTCTCTTCCCTCTACCCAGAGTTTCATCCTTTGTAACAAATAATAAAAAAGAGGCAGAAAAAGCAATATAGTAGTTAGGTGTGTAATGTTTCGTACTCATAGTTTGTTTCTGCAAAGAAGGGAGACAAGTGCATTTTCTCCTTTTTCTTCATGGCATTTGATCTTTTTGATTAGAAAATATTCAGTTTCATTATTTGTTCTTTCCATTAAAATGCTTGCAGTTACTATTTATACTGTTTTCCTGGTTCTGCATACTTTTTGCATTAGTTCATATTAGTCTTCTTAGGCATCTCTGATTTCTTCCTGTTCATCATTTCTTATGGCAGTCATATTTCATTATAACCAATACCACAGTTCGTTTAGCCATTTCCCCATCATTTGGTTCTTTAAAATGAAGTTATTCAATTTTATTAGATTATTAAATATGCAGTTGCACGTAAGAAAATTGTGATCTTCCAAGTAATACTGTGAGAATATTGTTAAACTGTTGTGAGTACTCATTTCCATATTTTTTCACCAGCAGGTTCATTCTTGGGCTTTGAGGATGTACACATCAAAGATATGGAATATTGTGCTACGCTTGATGGGTTTGCTGTTGTGTTTAATGATGGTAGAGTTGGATTCATTACACCAATGTCAAGCAGATTTACTGCTGAGGTATGGCTTATTTATTACATGGAAGTCACACTTCATTTTATTTTTATTAATTTTTCCTTTTAGGATGAAATTTCTAATCATATTCTTTTCCCTAATATTTAAAGGAAGTATTTGTTTCATTGTGTATGATTTTAGGCCCAATGAACCTAGTAAGCATTTTAAGTTATAAATATATTATAATTCTACAAATAGCAGGATATTAAATTATCCACTTATGACTAGTTACTTCTTCCAGTAAATTAGAATAGAAAAGGAGGATTTTTGCTGGCCTCATATATTGGAAAGAATAGCAAAAACAATATTTATTAAAAAAAAAAAAGCTTTGATTAAAATACTTCTACAAAGTGCTACTGTTTCAGTAAATTTTTTTTGAGCACTATAGAATTAATTTCATATTTATGTGAAGTAGATATTTAATATCTCTGAATATTTGTGATTAAAGAAATTATGGGCTATTTTCCAATTACTACTCAAGTTTAAAAATATAAAGGTGAGAGTGACACCACATAAAATTGTGATCATAAATTACTAATAAAAAGAATGTCTGTATACTGAATACAAAATATATCAAACTGCATTGTACTTAATAAATGTTGAATAAATGAACATTTTTAAATATATAGAACTTTATAGTTATCAGCTCTCTCAAAAATTTTTCAAAATATGTCTAGCAGATTCACTTCTAAACTGTTGACCAAAAGGATGATTTTAGATGTTATTTCATTTCCTGTCATCAGTTAAAATAATACCCTTTTATCATTAAAATGCTTACTGAGTATGAATATGTACTCAGCATTTTTTATAAAGTACATTCCTGTCCTTAGGATTAAATGAACTCTGGAAGTCTATCTTCCATTGCCTCATTATAGTTAAATCAGATATACTTAAGTTTTTCTGAGTTGTTTAAAAAATTAAGCACTTTTCTCAATATAGTGTTGTCCTAGCTTCTCTAAATTGCTAGTAAGATGTGGTTTGTGTCATAGATGGTATTAATATAAGAAAGAACTAAGGTAGATGGACATATATTTTTAAACTAAGGGGGCAGGGAGAAGGGAACGTGCATTTATTAAACACGTTAAATACTAGACATTGTGCAATACAAGTATCTCATTTGTTTTTTACAGCAACCCTAGGAGGTAAGTGCTATTATTATCACTATTTTATGTATGAGAAAACTGAGACCAGCAGAAGTTAGGTGACTTGTCCAGAGTCACACAGCTTGAAAATGTCTAAGGTCATATTTAAATTCAAGTTCTCCTGACTCCAGTTTCAGTGCTGTATCCATTGTACTACCTAACTGCCTCTAACAAACAATTGAGCTCTATAATATATTTATTATGTATAAGAAAAAGGGATAATTATATCACTTTGTAAATGAAGAGGAGTATTTCTTGAGAAAGAGTGGGGCAAGGAGAATTTATTACCTCTTTTCTAGTTAGAAAAACCTTCACCGAGGGAGTGTGATTTCAGGATCTGTCTAAAGAAGGATAATTTATTAGATTGGGGAGGAGAACAAGGATAGACATTTTAGACCCAAGACATCAGATAAACGTGATAATTGGAATAAAGGGAATATTAACCCGTATGTCTCTACAAGCAGAGGAATGAATCAAGCCACAGAAAGCAGTAAAAGTGAGTACGCAATGGCCAATAAGGGACACAAGATCTGGTAGAGGATATTGGCTCTTCTCAGAACTACTCTAGGGTCTTTCTGTAAAGGAAGAATAAGAGTCAAGATGATGGGTAAAGAAGTGGGAGTCATTTGGAACAGGGATCGTAGGGGACTGTATTTGAACTGGAACACTGGAGAGGAAATTATTACAATAATTCCAGTGAGATAAGTGGCCCTTTAGAAATAAGTGAAGGACATTCAGTAGGGGAAATGAAAAAAGAAAGGAGGCAGAGGGTAAACAAGGAATACTGCTAATTTAAAAATTACTCACAAGACCTGTTCGAGAGGTCACTGGATGGCATTGACCCTGATAGAGGCTCCCTGATTATGGTTAGCTAATTCTCCTGTGGAGCCATAGTTAATTGCTTGGAAGGGTCCTTTAGACATTTTTGAGTTTAACCCCTTTATTTTACAGTTAATAGAACTGATTTTCAGAAAGGGTAAGGATTTATCCAAGATAATATTTTATTAGAAACAGACCCCAGGTCTCCTAATTTCTAGCTTCTTGCCATCATAGCACGGTGCATGTGAACTATCTGCTTTGAAATGCCTTGTAGTCAAGGGCTATGCATAACTAAACTAGGATACCTTTTAAAACGTAATTAATTTTATCATTTGCACACAATTGAACTTGTGCAATTCAGTCTTCAATTGAACAAACATTTGTTAATATTTGGCAATTAATGCAAGGCATTGTGCTCCAGTCCAGGGAACAAAGAGGAAAAATGAAAGTGTCTATCCTCAAATGAATAGCCTGACCCAGAGCTCTTTAGGCAGTTCAGAAGTACATTTGATATTTCTTTTTGTTTTATTAAAAAGAATTATATATTTTATTACAAACTAATTTTTACAGTAAAATAAATGTAATGTTTTGTACAGACATAAAACAAACATTAATATAATTACTACAATTATAATGATTATAATCAATAATAATGCATTAGATGGGCTTGTTTTCTGGTGCAATTTTTGAAAATGTGATTTTAATGACATTGTTACCTCTTTTTCAGCTGCTTATATTTTTCTCTAATAATTTAATAATGAAATTCACAATTTCTCCCCTTCAAAATTAGAGGGAAAAAAGAAATGGAAAATAAAGCTCTCAATACATAATGCATAGTCTAGTAAAAACAAATTCCTACATTGGCTACATCAGAAAATGTGTGTTGTTTTTTGCATTTTAAGTTCATCACCTCTCTGTCAGAAGGCAAGTGGATTTTTTCATTCATCTTCATTCTTTTGAACTTATCTATAATTGTATTGATCAGTGTCCTAATAAAGTCTTTCAGAGTTATTGTTCTCTATAATGGTGTTTTATAGATTATTCTCCTAGTTCTCATTTCAGTTGTCATCAGTTCCTAAGAGTCTTACCAGTTAGCTCTAAAACTGGACATCTTACATTTTTTATGACATGATAGTATTCTGTTATATCCTTATGCCACATTTGTCTAACCATTCCCTATTAGGAAGACACTGCCTAAGTTTCTTGCTTTGAGCTACCATGAAAAGAGCTGCTATAAATATATTTTTAATATGTGCAGATCTTCTTCCTCTTCTTTGATTTCTTTGGGACATAGACCTAATAATAGTATAGCTGAGTCAAGGAGTAGATACACAGTTTAGAAACTTTGGGAGCATAATTTCAAGCTGTTTTCCAGAATACCTGTGCCAATTCATATCTCCATTAATAGTATATAAAAGTACCTGTTTTCCCACAGCCCTTTAAGCATTTCACGTTTTCCTCTTTTGTTATCTTTGCCAGTCTGAGGGGTGGGAGCTTGAACTTCTCTAATATTCATGATTAGAAATATTTTTTACATATGAATATTGCTACTGTGGATTTCTTTCTTTGGGTACTGCCTGTTCATTTCCTTTGACCTTTTCTCCATTGAGAACTAAATTTGAATTAGTTCTTTAAATATCTTGTTTATGAGACCCTTATCAGAGAAACTTGATACCATATTTTTCTAGTTACCTGTTAACCTTCTAATTTTAATAGCAAATTTATTAAACAAAACTTTTTAGTTTTGTATATTCAGAATTCCCTATTTTATCTTATGTGATCCTCTCCATTGCTTGTTTAGGCATGAACTGTTCTACTCTCCATTATCTGAAAAGTACTATAAAAATGTTAGCTATTATTAAAAAAAAGAGTTCAATCAGATTAGGTATACAAGGAAGGGGAAAAAACATTTATTTTAGTGCCTCCTGTGTGCTAGTTTATTATATGCTAAGGCAGTATTATCGCATTTGATCTTCATAGCAACCTGAGAGGTAGATTGTTCCTTGGTCATAATTTATGTGACCTTTTACGTCTAAATCACATACCCATTTGATGACTGTTTTGGTGTATGGTGTGAGGTGTTGTTCTGAACACAATTTTTGTCAGGCTACAGTCTAATTTTTGCAGCACTTTTTGTCAGGTGAGTCCTTCCCTAATATCTTGGTGTTTGGGATTAGTCAAACAGCATGCTACTTTAAATGGGGATAAGAAGAGCACCTGTCTCCCAGCTTATTATGAGGATCAAACGAACAAATATTTGTCAAGGGTTTAGCACAGCGCCTGGTACGTATGAGGTGCTTAATAAATGCTTGTTTCCTCCCTTTCTTCCTTGTATATCTAATATGATTGGACTCTCTTTTTAAATGATAGCTTACATTTGTATAGCACTTAATGTTTGCAAAGCACTTCACAGATATTATTTTATCATCACAGCAATCCTGAGAGATTATGCTACTGTCATCTGCATTTTATGAATCAGAAAACTTAAGAGACAGAGAGAAATTAAATGACTTGATCAAAGAAATTTAGCTGTTAAGCATCTGAAGCTGAATTTGAACTTTGGTCTTCATTCCAGGTTCAGCACTCTATGGTACCACCTAGCTGAGAGTACCAAGTACCAAGATTGTTTTAGTAATATCTACTGTGCAGTACCATTTAAGATTAATACTCATAGACTCCTTTCCTTTGCTTTTCCCCTTATTATTCTTGAGATTTTCTATTTTTTAATTTCTCCATATAAATTTCATTATTAATTTTCTTGCCTTAATAAAATAGTCTTTTGGCAGTTTGGTACAGCATTGAACAAGTAAATTAATTTTGAAAATATTGTCATTTTATTATATCAGCTCAGCCTATGCATGAGTAATTAATGTTTCACCAGTTATTTAGGGCTGTCTTAATTCTACAAAAGAGCGTTTTATACTTGCATCTGTATATACTTCCTGGGTGAATCTTGGTCAGATATTTTATAGTGTGATAGTTATTTTGAATAGAACTTCTCTTTCTAACTCTTCTACTTGGTTTTGCTGGTAATGTACAGGAAGGTTATTAATTTATGTGGATTTATTTTAAAATCTGCAACTTACATTAAAGTTATTACTTCAGTTAATTTTAGTTTAGTTTTGCTAAGTACACTATTATGTCATCTTCAGAAAGTGAAAATTTTGTTTCCTCTTTCCATATGCTTGTTACCTCAGTTTCTTACTGCTACAGTTAGCAATATGTTAAATAGTAATGATAGTAATGGTGATAATGGGCATCCTCACTTTACCCTTGGTCTTCTTATTAGAAAGGCCTCTAGCTCTTCCCTGTTGCATATAATATTTGCTTTTAAATTTAGATATTACTTACTAAGGAAAGGTACATTGACGTTTTAAAATTAAAATATGTATTGGATTTTGTCAAGAGCCTTTTCATCTATTCATTTGGTTTTTAAAATTATTTCTGTTTTAACATGGTTTATTATATTGATATTATTCCTTACTGAATAAACCCTACATTACTAGTGTAAGTCCAACATAATGTACAATCTTTCTATATATCACTGTAATTAACTTAGTAATGTTGTATTTAAAAATTTTTGCATTGATGTTCATTAGGAGTGTTAGTCTATACTTTTCTTTTTCTGCATTGTCTCTCCCTGGTTTAGTTACGAGGACCATAGTTGTGTCATAGAAAGAGATTGGTATGATGTCTTTTTTTCATATTTTTTGTAAGTAGTTTGTATATTATTGGAATTGATTTTTCTTTGAATATTTTATAGAGTTCAATTGTGAATTCATCTAGTCTTCGGGTTATGTTTTGTTTTCCCTTTAGGAATTGATTTACGGCTTGTTCAATTACTTTTTCTGATGTAGAGTTATTTAAATAGTCTATTTCTTTTTTTAAAAGAAATTTGAGCACATTACATTTTTCTAAGTATTCTCTATTTTCTCTGATTTATGAGTTTTGTTAGCACATGACTAAGCAAAATTGTTTCTGATAATTTCCTTTATTTCCTTTTCAGTTGTTTTGAGGTTTTTTTCCCCTGTTTTTGATATGAACAGCTTGGTTTTCCTGTATCTTTTCAAAACATTTCAGACTGTTTAAAGTTATTTGAATTTTTTTAAAAAGTTCTTTGTTTCAGTATTTGAATGGTCTTTCTGTTTTCATTTTATTAATTTTTAGAGTTTCTACTTTGTTACTTGGTTGGATATTTTTATTTGGTTTTTTTTAATTGCATACAGAATTTGATTTGTTATTTTTTCTCTTTTGTTGACGAGAGCATTTAAAGATTAAAATAAATTTCCCCCTAGATCTAATTTGGTCACTTCCATTGTCATCTTTCATGAAATTTCTGTTGTTTATATAATTTGTTCTTTAACAGAACAGTTTGACTGATGTTGCTTTTGTTTGTTTTGACTGAATCTCCTGGTCTTATCCGGACTGAAATCACTGCGCCTCTCATGGGCCCAGTCCAGTTACTAATAAAGAGGGAAGTTTGGACCTGCAGCATTTCTTACCAGGCCTGGTTTGCTTCCAGCACAGTTACCCCATATTCCCAGTGGAAGGGGGCTCCCCATATTGGTGCCAAACTTACTATGAACACTGATCAGCTTTAGTCCTACTGCAGCTCAGAACTCCTATGCTCAACCTTTGGTCAGCTTCACCCTCACCAGCAGCAGGGGTTGCAAGTATACACCACCATGACCTACCTATTCTTTAGAGTTCTCTTATTCTCGAGTTACTTTTTAATTACTTGGAATAGCTGGGTGGCATGGTGGATAGAGTGCTGGGCCTAAAGTCAGGAAGACAACTCTCTGAGTTTAGACGTGGCGTCAGACGCTTGCTAGCTATGTGACTCTGGGCAAGTCAGTTAACCCTGTTTGCCTCAGTTTCTCATCTGTAAAATGAGCTGAAGAAGGTAATAGCAAATTACTCTAGTATCTATACAAAAAAAAAACCCAAACCATCCAAATGGGGTCATAAAGAGTCAGACACAACTTAAAAATGACTTGATAGCTTTTTAATGTTTTTGAGTGCCCGCAAGTATAATTTATATTGCATTGTGATCAGGAAATGATGCATTTAGTATTTCTACTTTTCTACATTTTTGATGAGGTCTTTATGATTAAAAATATGGTCAGTTTTTCGAAAAGTGCTATATACAGCTGAAATATATGACAACTCCTTGACAAAGATATATCTTTAATAATTTTTCCAAAATTGTGTCCAGATCCTTACCTTCTTTCTTGTTTATCTTTTAGTTAGATTTGCTTTCTTCTAAAAAGGTTATAAGAAGGTTCTGCTCTGTTGTAGTTTCACTATTTATCCCTCTAAATAAATTAACTTTTCGTCTAAGTAAATAAACTTTAAAAAGAAAATATGTGTATGTACACGTATGTAGCTACATATATATGGAGAGAGAAAATTGATATACATTCATTATCTCTAATATTTTATGTATAATATCATTTCCCTGCTTATCTCTTTTTATCATTCCTGTATTTACTGTAGCCTTATCTGAAATTATGATTGCTATCTCCTTTTTTGAGTTCAGCAGAAGCATAATAAGTTGTGCTCCAGCTCTTCATTTTACTTCTGTTTATTTTTATTCTTATGACAATATATTATCAAAATTTGTTTTCTAGTCCATTCTTCTATAAGCTTTCCATTTTATGGGTGAGTTCATCCCATTCTTAGTGTCAGTTATGATTGTTAGTTGTGTGGTTTCCTTATCTTTCCCTCTTGTACCTTCTCTCTGCTGCCTCTCTCTACAAATAAAAGGGAGGGAGTCTGCCTGACACTAGTGATCTTTTTCTCTCATTACAACTCTTTTCTTCTAGTTACCTTGCCTTGATCCCAGGATTTTACTCTTCCTTATCTTTTAATCCCCTACTCACATTCTTCTTTCCAACATTTGTTTTGCTAAGGACCATTCCCTTACCTATCCCACCCTCTCTGTTAGAGCCCTCTTCAATTGTTCCTTATCTTTATTCTCTTTTTCCCTTTTAAATTTAATGCATTTCTCTACCTAAGTCTTTTTGAATTATGTTTAGTGTTACTTTACTCATTTTAGATAAAAGTGAGTTCCATGGGATTCTGGTCCTCCCTGACCTTTCTTCCATGACTATATACTCTTCTTATTAACTGGTTAGATGTCTTTCTTTCTTTCATTCTTTCATTTTTCTTGTCTTTCCCAAAACCTTAAACCCAGTGCACTCTGAAGCCCATAGATTGGATAACAATAGATCCCTGCCCAAGCTCCATTTAATGACTGTCTCTGGACCCTCTTGGCTTAGAGTGATTATAAGTAGTAATTGTTTCCCTTTCCCTTCTAGCTTGATTTAGTCATTTTTTTTCCTTTGGCTCATTAAAGGGACCATTCCCTGACTACTTCTTAAAGAGGCCTATTCACAGAATGGGCATTACCTCCCACTAAGTGAGTACCTGAAAAGGCCTTAGACTAAAAAAGCCAATGTCTCCTATTGCACCCAGGGCCTTCTCCAGTCATCTTGATGAATATCTGGTCACTGGATCCAGATGGCTCAGGAGAAGTGAGGCTGGTGACCTTGCACAGCCTTCCCTCACTCAGAACGTCAAGTACAAGTCATGTCATCATTTCTCTGATGTCATGGTCTTAGAAAACGAAGGACAAACACATCCACATCCCTCATAGCACTTATAAACTTCTGTAATTCAATAGTGATTTCCTTTCCTCTTTCCTTTTTTCCCTAGTTGTTCTCTGTCCTTCCTATTTTTGTCTTCTCCTAAAAGAATGAAAACAAAACAAAATTTTCCACAGACCTTCCATCATTTTTATCTTTATCTTAAGACCCTTAAAGGTACGAAGTTCTAAGAAGATACTTTTTGGTATTTATTTCCCACGTATTTCTTTTCAGTTAAATATGTTTGCCTTTCTATGTTTCTCTTGGTGCCTGTGTTTCCATTTCTAAATACCTACTTTAGTTCTGACTTTTTCATTAGGAATGCTTGGAAATTCTCCTTTCTATTTTCACTTAGCCCTCTTTCTAAAAATTCTGGTAAGCTTTCATATAAAATTTCTTGAAATACACAATCAACTTTTTAAAAATCTTTTTAAAAATCTTATCAGTTGTTTTCCCCCTGATGCTTTGAAATATTTCTTATTTTATTAAGTTAGTTTCTGTTTGGCCCATTCTGATTTTCAGGGCATTCAGTTCTTGGGTGAGGTTGCAACCATCTCTTACAAGGTGATAGCTTTCATTGCCATTGGCTCTTCCACTCGGTATCTTTTGTTTCATTTCTGCCAGGTGCTCCTGTGTTCCCTGTGGCCAGGACATTTTTTTCTCTGAGGTTTTCCATGGATTAGTGACATCACTCCCTGGAAGGTTTACTCTTGGATTTCTCTCCACCTGAGATATTTCTTAATGATATTCAGAGTTTTTCTTAGTTTGCTTATCTCATTTCATCTGCCTCAAATGTAAATTTCACATTCTGCCTTTGGGTCAGTCTCACAACTGAGTAGCCTGCCTGGTCCAACCTATGGTGGCCAACTATGTAGACCCTTCCTATAAATTCCAGTTTTACTCTGGTGCTGGTCTCTGTCTCAAGAGTTCCTTTTTTACACAGGATTTTGGGACTTCCCTTTATGAGCCCCCAGGCCTCTGGGGCTACTTCCATCCTGAGTTCCTATCACAGGTTTCTGGGACTACTCAGGCTGGATTTTGCCTTAAACCTTTCTCCAGTAGCTGGACTCAGGCAGTCATATTCCCCTGGGCTAGAATGGCTTGAAACACAGGAGAGCAGTCCCCTAATGCCAAGGGGCTTTTACTTTCTACCTTTCTGGAATGTTTTGATGCTGCCTGCCTGCTGCTTTCCACCTGCCCTAGCCTGACAAAACCAAGTTAATTGCAGAACTCTAGTGAACATCCCCTTTGGATTCCTAGGCTGGGTGGGAGAATCCACAAATGACTTATTTCTTTTTAGATCAGTGTGTTTCTAAACCCCAGTGGGGTATTTTATAGAGACTTGGACTCCTCTTTGTCTTAGCACACTGGCATCTTCCTATAATATGATATTTCCTTACAACAAAGATTTATTAAAAAATTAGTGCAGAAAACTAACCATGCCTAGATGCTTAGAGAAATAGAAAGCCTAAACGTGACCCTTTGCACAAGAAGCTTGCAATCTAGTAGGGGAATAAACTACGAAAGCAGATTACTGTAATATGCAAATATCATCATGTATCATATCAATGTCTTGTAAAAGGTGGTACTGTGGATGCAATATTGGACTTGGACTCAGGAAAACCTAAATTCAAATTCAGATGATACTTAATATTTGTATAATCCTAGGCAAGTTACTTAAAGTTTACCTCTCTCAGTTTCCTCATCTGTAAAATGGAAATAGTTATAACACTTCTTCCTAGATTATTATGAGAATAAAATGAAATTATTTGTAAAGTACTTTGCAAACCTTAAAGTGCTATACAAGTGCTATACTGCCCAGTATTGGCTTCAGCTTTATGCTTACTGTTTGCATCTTGAACCAGATTTCACTTTAAAAGTTAGGTTCCAAATTTATGCCTTAATTCTTTCTGAAGGATAGGAATCTGAAAGTGCTGAGAAGAGAAGCTCTTCTTAAGATGTCCACTCTTTTCCCTTATCTAGTAGATTCCTGTTGTTGTTACTTAAGCCAATGGTGATCTCTCCTCACCTGGGAAATTTTTATTCCACCCTGGGTATATAGGTATATAAAATAGGTATATAAATCAAACATTTACTGATAATAAATCATAAAGAAATGTATTTTGAAACAATTCTTTGGTATATATATAATTTTACCATTTACTAAAAAGAAAGCAAATTTATATACTGAGATGGGTATGCTACTTTATTTTTACATAAAGACTTAAATCTTGGTGAAATATTTGATAATGCAGGACATAGAGCATCTTAAATGTTTTTCAGAGTTGAATCATATTTTAATTTTATAATCATCAAAGCTGAGAACGGCTACTTTGCATAAATGCATAGTACAAAATGGCAGAAGTATATTTAAGAAATTATTGGAAATTCTTTTCTAACCCCAAGCCAAAATTCATTTAACCATTTTGTACGTACAATAAAAAGACTGCAATTTATAATATATAGTAGTTTAGAATCTGAACTGAGTTGTTTCTGGCAGTTGGCATTGCATGGCCTGACAGTATGTGCAGTGCAAAGTGCTCTTGTTGTGTGTTCAGAACCAAGACCGCAGTGAAGTTACATGATGCAGCATGGGCAAGTGCTGGCAGAAACACCTCAGATTCATTCCCTGTTTGGTTTTGAGTTAAAATATTTAGTCGTTGCATATTCAGAAACTTTTTACTATTGCCAGATTTTTTACAACCTCCACATTCAGTTACTTGACCCACAGTTTAAGAAGTGCTGGTTTAAGCAACAAATTATTGACCAATCTTTTTATTTCCCACTCTTAAGTGATATTGTAAGGTAACCTGACTGTGCCAGTCACTCAAAATGCTATTGTGTACACTAAAGGAAACAATTTCTTGAATTCTTAGCATCAGAAACACTTTAAAATGAAAATTGTTTTCTTTCCCCTTGACCTTTAAGTTGCCAATACATCCTGGCAGATGTCTCTCCTTAAGCTAGTATCACTTATGTTCAATATACACCAAGTCCTATGTCAGGCAAAGCAAGTATTCTTTTTAAAATTGTACTCATCTCTGACTTCATTCATGTAGTGATTTCCTGATGAGGGACTTCCTCTAACAGTGCAGATTAGTGCCTTTAACAAAACTTGTAGTCTTAATAGAGTTAACCGGGGCACCAAGATGAGAGAGACTAAGTACTTTCTAGGGGATGTGGTAGGATTTTAAATCTAGGATAGACGTCATCATCAATAAATATATACACATATATACACATATATGTATATATTTAGACATTTTAAATGAATATTTACTTGGTTTTTTTATTTTGCTTAAATAAATACATATATTTAATCCCAACTCTATAGTCAGTCCTCTAACCACTTTGCCATACTGCCTACGATCCTATGTTTCATGCCCTAACAAATAGAAGTCTACAAAAATAAAATTGTCTGTTATCTATAATACTATCTATAACATTTATCTATAACACTAAACTAAAAGCTTTTAATATCTTGATGAAGCTTTCAGTTTCTTATATTTCTTCCTCATAACCAAAGTCAACTTATTTTCTAGTCTTCCCTCAATGTATATCGTAAGGAGCTAAAGAATTTCTAAAATAGCTATTTTTTCATATTTTGACCATGAAATCTCTATTTTTAATGGTGCTTCAGTTCTAGAAAAGTCTGCATCTCTTATATTTGCAGAATTTCTCTAACCTTATTTTTATAAAATGAGAAGATAAGGATGTTCTGAGTTGGTTCATTGTATGGGTGGTCATGAATAGTATTCGAACAATGTGACCAGCCATTGGAGTTGCACTCTCTGAGGCATAGTTTGAATACTTGGCAGTTCAGCTCGAACAAGGACTTCAGTGTCTGGTACCTTATCCTGCCAGAATCTTCCTAAGACAGTTCAAATGGAAGTGATTCAGTTTCTTGGCATGGCTCTGGTAGACTGTCCATGTTTCACAAGCATGTAACAATGAGGTGAGCCCAATGACTCTGTAGACCTTCAGTTTGGTAGTTAGTCTGATACCTCTTTTCTCCCAGACTTTTCTTTGGAGCCTCCCAAACACTGAGCTAGCTCTGGCAATGCATGCATCAACCTCATTGTCACTTGCCAAAAAGGCTATTTTATGGAGAACTCGAATGGGTCAGGCGATCACATGGTGGCCAGAAGAAACGATACAAGGACACTCTTAAGGTCTCTCTCAAGAACTTTGGATTTGACTGTGCAACATGGGAGACACTGGCACAGGACCACTCAGCATGGCGTAGCGACATCGGAAAGGGTGCTGTGCTTTTTGAGCAAAGCAGAATTGAGACAGCACAAAGTAAACACAGGATGTGCAAATTTGGGGTAGCCACCAAAAATATTGATACATAGTATCTGTGCCCAACCTGTGGTAGAGCATTCCGAGCTCATATTGGTCTGATCAGCCACAGTCAGACACACTGAAATTTCACTTTATCGTGGTGATGTCATTTTGGTCCTCTTCAAAGACGAAAGACAACAACCATCAACCATGAATAGTATACTTTCTTCCACCCTAATATTGTCATTACTTTCTCCAAACTTAGATCAATCACATATTAACATTATCTTTGTCCTTCTGAATTTATATTGAGTTTGTTAAATATATCTCCAACACATTTTAATCTTCTGCCCTAGGCACCTCTGTACAGTTATAAATTGGAGAGAAGATATTGGCTTGCATTGGTAGTTTGAGTGTCCTCATCTAGAAATTCCTTGTATCAGTGAAATCATAAGTCTCAACCTTATACACACACACACACGCACACACACACATACACATACACACGCACACATATATACACACATGTTTGTGTGCTTGTCCAGGTCTTATCCCATTTATATTGTCTGTGAGCTCTATTTTCTGTAAGCTCTAGACAGGACATTAGTACTAACTTATCTTTACCACTAACTAAGTAGTTGTGTCTGGCCTTGAATAAGTTACTTTACCTTGCCTGAGCCTCCTTTTCCTCATCTGCACAATAAAGTGATTTGGATTAGGTAGGTGATCTCGCAATTTGTGTTACCTTACAAAATGTCAGTTGGAAGGGGTCTCAAAGGTCGCTGTATACAACTCATGACTTATTCCCTATAACACACCAGACAAGTGGTCATAAAGACTTTGTTTGGCCAACCCTCTCCTCACATAGCACATTCCACTTTTGGGTGGTTCTGATTGTTACCAGGCATTAGTTGATAGCTAGA
Source organism: Notamacropus eugenii (assembly GCF_028372415.1). Classification (NCBI taxonomy): domain Eukaryota; kingdom Metazoa; phylum Chordata; class Mammalia; order Diprotodontia; family Macropodidae; genus Notamacropus; species Notamacropus eugenii. The sequence continues at coordinate 38,952,733 of NC_092872.1, read as the reverse complement.
TGGGCAAAAACAGACCAAAGAACAAAATATGAAGGATCAAGGCAGAAAGGAAAACTCTACAGGTTTTGCTTCTGGCTCCTCAATATTTTATCTGTACTATAGATTGTTCAACCTCTGCTTGTGTTGCTTACCTACATGAGATAGTGTGACAATCTAAAGAGAGTTCTGGACTTCAAATCAGAAAGACCTGGGTTTGATTCCCATTTCTAGCATTAGCTGTGTGACCCTGGGTATGTCACCCTCTCTGAGCTTTAGTTTCTCATCAGTAAAATGGAGATAGCCTACTTTACTATTCTGATTCCTAGTTGAGATCATGTATGTAAAGCACTTTGCAAATCTTGACACGATATATGAGTATTAGCTGTTATTCTTGGTTATCAATATGTGGTTCCTAGTTTTGATTCCTACTTAACATGATGTCAATTGACTAGCTCACTGTCTCCTACAAGGGTTTTCATCTGCATGTGAAGTATAGATCCCTCTCTGCCTGTGTTCACTCGGTTGCCAAGTCCTTTTGACATTTTCTCTGTATTATCTTCTCTTAACTTCTCCTTCAATTACTCTTCTTCAGACCTTTATCTCTACTTGCTGAGACTTATTACTTCTTAATTGATATTGCTTAATTGAATAGCTTTGTGTGGGTTAAAAGACCCTTACCCAAAATTTTAAATAAACGAAGAGGCTTCTTGATAAGAACAGAAAGTGATTTATTCAATTCTTGCAAGAAAGTGGCGTCTCTCCACCAGGGCAGGGCTGATGGAAGGAGGCAACTTACAAAGGATAAAACACCATCATATACCCTAACACAGAGAATCCCACCACTCCATTGGCTAGGAGGCGGGCTTACAGTCTAAATGCAAAAAACTAGACAAATCCTGGGAAATATTCACCTATCCCAACACACTTCCTTATAACTAACTGCTGATGTGGCTATTCTATAACTAAAGTAAAAGGTGGGAAGGGGAGGAGAAAGAGCTTAGCTGATGTGGCCATACTATGAAACAAAGAGAGGTTTGATTAACTTCCAAGTTTCGGCTATAGTCCATTATGTCCTTATTTGGTAAAAACAGTGCTCAGATAGCATTCTCACCAAGGGAGAGAGGACAGGAGGGGCCCTGCCCACAAGTCCTGGATTCCTGGAAATCAGGTATCCAGAAAGAGAGGCCTTATGGAAAAGAAATTTTATTTAGAAAATACAGTATTCCCCATATTTATTATGAAAAGTCTTCACGATGTCCTCATTTCACTCAGCTTCTTAACTGATCTTGTTTCTATCCTTTCCAGTCAGTTTTTTTTTTTTTATACCATTGTCTGGAGACATCAGGATATAGAAGAAAAGTCACTGGCCTGGGAGTTGAAATCTGAATTTATGTCCCATTTCTGACACCTCCTAGGTGTATGACTGTAAGAAAGTCATTTACTCTCTGAGCCTTTCTTTGTCTTTAACATGGGAATCATGCTACTCAACAGTACTTACATTGCTCTAACAAAAATTCTGGAAATTTTTAAGTATCGTAGAAATGTAAGCTGCTGCTGTTATCAACTCAAAACTCTTCAGTGTTAGTCTGAATATGATATACTCCTGAATGTGATGTAGATTCCTGAAGGCACCACATCCCCAACTCCCCTCATCTTCAAGCCTGGCACTAGACTGCCTTGTTCATCTTAGGCATAGTACTGTCTATATTTTATATGCAACTAGACCCCAATTAGTGTGAACACTAAATCTCACTGTGTGATTGCATATTCACACTACTTGAAGTTAATACACTGTGAGAATTTGACTTTCACACACTGATTGGGACCTATCTACACCAAGCAGTTTGTACTATCCTGTCTGCATTCTAGCCATACATACTCCCGTCTACATCCCTTTGTTTTTTATTTTATTTTATTTTTTTCAATTAACAAGCACTTGTTTTCTCTTCCTCTGAACTCCATGTCCTCCATTTAAGGGGGAAAAAACCATAAAACTTATAACAATTATACATAGTCAAGCACAATAATTTCCTACATTGGCCATCACTGCTTTGTCAGGAGGAGGATACCATGTATTCTTCTGGAATTGTGGGTGGACATTGCAGTGATCAAAATCGAAGTTACTGAGCTTTCAAAGCTGTTTTGTCTTTACAGTGTTGTTGGGATAATATAAAGTTTTCTTTTGGTTCTCACTTTATTCTGCATCATCCCATAAGGCCTTCTCAAGTTTCTCTGAAATCATCTTCATAATTTCTTATTGGACAACAGCATTCCATTATGTGCCATAATTTATTTAGTCATTTCCCAATTAATGGGCACCCTAATAGTTTCTAGTTCTTTGCCAACACCAAAAGAACTGCTATGAATAGTTTTGTGTATATGAGTCCTATCCCTCTTGCTTTGATCTGTATCAGAAGCTTAATAGTGGTATCAGTGGGTCAAAGAATATGCAAAATTTACTAACTTTTAGGGCATAGTTGCAAATTACTTTCCAGAACGGCTGTACTGGTTCACAGCAATCAACAGCATATTGATGTTCCTGTTTTCTTGTAGCCTTTCCAACATTTATAATTTGCCTTTTTTGTCTACCTTCCTGATGGGTGCCCAGTTGAGATTATATAACTTATAAATTTATAACGGACCCAGTCAACACAATTTTGAGATTTTTCTCTAGCTTCAGTCAGCAGCACATGTGAAAATGAAAAGGCAGTGGATGGTGGGAGTAATCGAAGGATGAGGCTTGGGAGGGCAAGTCTGGCAATAGAATAAGGAGCTTGAGAAAAGAGAATAGTGTACAGTTGAACAGGTTTCCCAAGGGTCAGAAAGGGGAAAGGAGCACAACATAACCAGCACAGGGGTAAGGGCCTGGGAAAGAATTGAGGTATAGAGCAGCTGAAGATTGCAGTGAGGTCAAAAAACAGATAACTATCTAAAACCAAAGTCAAGAATCATATGTAGTGGAGATAAATTCAAGGCCTCTACAGTAAGATCAGGGGTATAACAAGAATGTCAGTTGTCACAACTGTCATTTGAATAGTGCTAGAAATTCTAGCTATATCAATAAGATGAGAAAAAAAAAAGATTGACCACATGCAAATAGACTAAGAGGAAACAAAATTAACACTTTTTTTACCAATAACATGATGACTTAGAAAATCCTACAGTCAACTAAAATTTAAACAATCAATAACTTCAGCAGAGTAGAAGGGTATAAAACAAACTTACATAAATCATTGGCATTCTGTATATTACCAACAAATCTCGCAGCAGGAAGAGCTAGGATTAGAAAGTCCATTTAAAATAGCTACAAAATTTATAAAGTATTGGAAGTCTATCTACCAGGACACACACTGGAACTTATATGAATATCATTACAAAATATCTTTGAAGAAAAAAAGAGCAGACCTAAGTAATTGGAGAAATATTTACTGCTCAAAAGTAGGCCAACCTAATAAAATAATAATGATACTAATATTAACAACAGTTCTACCTATAGTAGTTTACTTATTCAGTGCCATGCCAAACTACCAAAGGACTACTTTATGGAACTAGAAAAAAATAAAAATTAAATTCATGTGGAGGAGCAAAAAAGGTCAGGAATATTAAGGGAAATAACCAAAAAAAGTGGAAAGGAAGGGGTCTAGCAGTACTAGATCTCACATTATTCTACAGTGCTGTAATCATCAAAATGATTTGGTACTTGTTAAGAAATAGATCAGTCATTGAAATAGATAAGGTACACGAAGATACAGAGCCAAATGAACACAGTACCTAAATGTCTTTTATGTAGTTGTTTTCATCTTGTCTTAACTCATTCGCCTGTGAGCTTCTTGAGAGAAGGGTTTGTTTTGTTTTTGTATCCCCATTGCCAGTAATATAGTTGGTAATTAATAAATTATTGTTGATTTGTAACACTTATGTTAAGGAAAGGTCCCTTTGTATGTTTTTTAGTAATAGTTTGTTGTTTTTTTTTTAAATAGGAGTGAGTGCTATATCTTGTCAAAAGCTTTTTAAAATTTTTATGTAAATATCTGGGCAGGGTATTGATCTATAAATTTTTGTTGTTGTTTTGGCTGTTCTGATGTTTATGTTATCAAGATCTGGCCCTCTCTGGTATTTTTGCATCAAGCTCTTATTTGTATTATTGAAGGAACTTCTTTAGTTCCCTTCTTTTGCTATTTTTCCCAACAGTTTATATGATTATTTTAATTGTTTCAGTCATCTTCATGTATTTCATTGCTACCTCTCCTTTTCTTAGCTCCTATTTAAACTTTCTGTGCATCTTTACATTTCAAGTGTTTTTTTGTAAGCAACTGTTGTCTAAATTATTCTTCAATCTGCTTAAGTTTTTTGAGTGAGTTTATGACATTCACAGTTATTGTTATTAATTGTGTATTTCTTGCTCTTCCTTATACTTTTTCCTCTTTTTACTCCCTTCCCCTTCTTTACCTAAAAAAAGTGGATACTAAAAAGGTGTGTGTTCAGCACCAGTTCTCTGTATTTACTGCATTCTGCTTCTATTTTCATGTCTTTTTTCTCTAAGTAAAATTCTTTCTCTTTCTTCCCTTTTAAATCTCTATTAATGATTACCCTCCAGTGTTAGACATTGTTTTGCTTAACAATACAGTTATCCTTTCCACATCACTAGAGTTAGGAGTACTGTGCCCCCTGGACCTGGAAAATACACATAAAATTTTTTGGCCCTCCCTTCATAGCAGAGAAGATGTCTGATTTTTTTTCCTTTTCTTTTATGGGACGTTTACACTACCTTATAAAATTTGGGTTAAGTACTTGGTCGGAGGCTCTGTGTCGTCTGCTGGCCTTTATGTGTCATCAGCAACTTCTACAAAACTCCCCAGAAATTCCCATTAATTTCTTATGCCAACCTACAATATATTGAAACCATAATAGGGAAAGTCGTGATGTCAGGGATAACTGTAATCCTTCTGTGACTATGCCTTCTCTTTTATTCCCCCCTTTCTCTTCTGTTTTCTTGTTGAATTGACTATTTTTGCTCTGCTTTGTATGTACTTGTGTCTGTTTCTTTTTACATGTGTCCTTGTTTTCTACCTTCATTTGACTAGTTCATGTAAAAGTGAGGTTCAAACACTGCCCTCTTCCCTGCCCCTCCCTCTTTATTTGTATAGTATCTACCTAAACACCTCAGTTCTATGAAGTTACCTCTTACTTTCTCCCTCTCATTTTCTTTAGTGTATCATTTTTCCCTTTTCTTTCTTTTTTTATGATCATCAAAACATAAAAAAGTATTCCCAAGCCTTCTGACTTATTTAACTACCTCTCTAACCTCTAATGATAGTAGGGTTCTGAGTGGACATTTGTATCATCTCACCCTATTAGAATGTAAATAACTTCATCCTTGTATAGTTTCCTTCCACTTGGTCATATTTACATTTTTATGCTTCTCTTGACTCTTCTCTTGTATTTGTATTTCAAACTGTTCAGCTCTGGACTTTACATCAGGAATATTTAGAAGTCATCTTTCATTGAAGGTCTATTTTTATCCTTGTAGAATTAATTTCAGTTTTTCTGGATATGTTCTTAGATAGAAAAATCTACCTCTTTTTTAGCTGTCTTCTCCTATATAGTGGTGTCAGCTAAGTGTTATAAAATCCTTGCTGTGATTCCAAAATAATTGAATTCTTTCTTTCTGCCTACTTGTATTTTTTCTTTGATGTGGAAGCTATGGATTTGGTCCATGACATTCTTGTAAGTTTACATTTTGGGGTTTTAGGAGATGACAAGTCAAGTCAGTATTTTCACTTTGCTTTCTGGTTTTAAGTGATCTAAGTGATGCATGTTTCTTTTTTTGTCATGGTTTTCATACAGTCCATCAGACAATGGTCTCTTTTACCAAGTCCTTTGTTTTTGACAGAGCATCTTATATTCCTTATTATTTTTTCAGTCTTTTGTCTTTGTTTTAGTATTTCTTGTTGTCTTACGGAGTCATTAACTTCTGTTTGGCCCGTCCTGATTTTCTAGGTGTTTATCGTTTGAATAAGGTTTTGTGCCTCTTGTCCTGTGCTGTTCTTTCCTCTGTTCTTTCCTCTGCAGCTGTCATCTCTTTTGAAGTTTTTTTTCCTCTAGAACTTTTATTTTATTTAAAAATTATTTTAGCTTAAAATTTTTTTTTAAAAATTCTTGCTTCATTTCTCCTAGGAAATCTAGTTGCCTTTGTTTTTCTTTAAAGTTTTACTTGTTGATATTTTGGACTTATTCTCTTCTCCTGAGTTTGTGTCTTAGATGTTCCAGGTATTTTAATGGGAATCTTTGATCTGTTTGTTTGTTTATCCATTCTTAGAGCCTTACTTACTAAATTAAGACTTTTTTTAATGGTCAGGCTCTGTATACTTCTGGAAGAAATGTTGGTCATGATTTGTTTTCTCTGGGATCTTGCTGCTGCTTTTTCCAGTTATGGAGTTCTGTGTTCTTCAGGAACCTCTGTGGCAGCTCTGGCCGGGGATGTACAGATTTTTCAGTACAGCTAAGGGAATCACTGCCCGTTTGGGCTTTGCAGCTCTCTGACTCTAGTTTGACCTAGGTGATAGAGATGCAGGTTTGCCGCTGATTTCTCCTCCAGTAGCTTGCCCTTGGCCCTAGTTCCTTTTATCTAGCTGGAAGGCTCTCTTAAGTTCAGAGAGATATAACTACTGTTTTCCCTTGGGTCTAAACTACCTACTCTGGTCACTCTGCCACAGCCTGAATTTGTAGAACTCATGTCCTCAAGCTGAGCAACTGCTTCTCATTTGTTCTTGCACCTTTTCTGGTACATTGCCTCAGGCCAAGGCTGAGCTGGATCCGTGACCCTCATTGCCATTGTATTTAGCTACTTCTTGACCTTGTACACAGCCACAGGTAGACCCCTGCTTACCTTCAAGTCTTTGCCTCAGTTCACCCAGCTCTGGGTCTGAGTGACAAAGCTATTATTTGACTCCTGTTCCTGCTCCTTATACAATACACAGCATCAGGCCCAGTCCCGGATGGATCTGTGAACATTGTTTGATACACAATCTCAGGCCTGACATTAATCCCTATTCTTGGGCCTTCTTTCTTTATGCTACTTCACTTGGTGATCTCATCAGCACCCATGGATTTAATTACAATCTCTATGCAGATAATTCTCAAATCTTCCTGCCCTGTCCCAATCTCTCTGTTGACCTCCATTCTCAAATCTCCAGCTACCTTTCAGACATCCCAAACTTGATGCCCAGTGGACAAATTAAACTTAACATGTCCAAACAGAACTCCTTATCTTTCCCCCTCAACTCTCCCCTCCCTCTTGACTTCTCTATTTCTGTGGAGGACAACATCATTCTCCCATTCCCTCAGGCTCACTACTACAGTCTTTCACACACATCACCTCCCCCCCCAACATCCATTCTGTTGTCAGGTCCGATTTTATCTCTGCAACATCTCTCAAATAAGTCCCCTTTTCTACTCTGACACTGGCACCTGTCTAGTGCAGGCCCTTATCACAGTATACCTTGATTATTACAATGGCCTGCTGCTGGGTCTGTCTGCCTCAGATCTCCCAGTTCATTGTCCATTCAGCTACAAAAGTGATCTTCCTAAAGGAAAGGTCTAATCATGTCACTCCCCTGTTCATTAAACTCCAGTTACTTCCTATATCCTCCAAAAGCACAGCAAAATGCCCTGTTTGGAACTCAAAGCCCCTTCATAACCTAGCTTATCCTACTTTTCCAGTTTTCTTATGCTTTACTCCCTACAATGTTCTCTTTAATCCAGTGACATGCATCTCCTGACTGTTCTATGAAAAAGAAATTCCATTTCTTGCTTCTGGGCATTTTCTCTGGCAGTCCCTTCTGTCTGGAATGCTCTTCTTCCTCTACTCCATTTCTTTTCCCAGGCTCCTTTTAAACCCCATCTTTTACAGGAGGCTTTTTCTAGCCTCTCTTAATTCTAATGCCTTCTCTCTATTAATTTATTTCCTATTTATCCTGTATGTAGCTTGTTTGGTATGTATTTGCTTGTTGGTTATTTCCCTCATTAGAGCACCAGCCCATTGAGGGCAGAATCTGCTGTCTTTTGCTGCTTTCTAGCACACTACGGGCACATAGTAGGCATTTAATGTTTATTGACTGATTGTTCTGACAGACCCTCTGCCTACCTCCTAAAGACTTCTGACTTTCTCTCTATTCTGATTTGGGCTGGGAAAATAACTCATTGTGATTTCTCCTTCCCTACTTAGACTGGTCCTCTTCCTACAACTTTGCGGGAGTCAGTGTGGAAAAGAATTGGAACATTCTGCTGTTTCTTACTCTGCCATCTTTGCCATCCGAATCTTGCTCTTTCCAGTCTTCATGTTTTTGGTCATGTTACCTTTCATGTCTAAAATTGTCTCTTCCCTTTAACTGCTCCATTTTTTGGAAGTCCCAAGCATTTCTGGAAGGTCTAATTCAAATGTCACCTCCACCATGTAGTCTTCACTGACAACCTTTTCAAAATCTTCCCCCACCTACTTTCAGGTAAAAATGATCTCACCCTTCTCAAATTTCTCATAGCATTTTGTCTGGACCTCTTTTCATTTTTACCTTACATTATTTGTGGGCATATATCTTTTTTTCCTTTAAATTATAAGCTTCTTGAGAGCAGGTTCTCAACTCAGTTTAATTCATCAAAATTTAAATACCTATTATGTACTAGATATAATGTCATAGGAATTCAAAAGCAAAAACTGAGTAATTCCTTTCTAAATTTCATGGAGTGTATGGAGTGGTGTGGGAAATGTTTTGACATATACAATATGTTCCTAGGTAATAAATCAAAGAGAGGGAGAGTATACTTACAACTTGGAGGGAAACATAGGAGGTGGCATCTAGCCCGAAGTTGAAGAAACCTAAGTATTCTAAAAAACATGTGAAGAAGAAGCACTTTTCATGAATGTAGGTTGAACTGCTCCCATGCTAGAGAAGGGGAATGGAATTCCAAGTTTGGCTGCAACATTGCGTATGTGAAGGGGAGTGATAAGAAATGAATCTGGAAAGGTACTTGGAAAGCCAGATTGTGGAGGGTTTAAATTAGGGAACTTGCATTTTATCCTAGGGGGAAGAAAGACCCACTGAAAGTTTTTGAGCCAGGGCAGTGACATGGCTTGAACTTTATTTTAGGGATATTATTTGGGGAACTATGTATTAGAGGAAGGGAAATACTGAAGGATGGGAGAACAATTAGAAGTCTTCTGTAATAGTCCAGATAAAAGGTGATGAGGAGCTAAGTGGTCAGTAGATGCACATGGTTCTGGAGGAGAAAGTGAGGTTGGTGATCTTGCACAGCCCTCCCTTACTCATATGGGTGAACTGCAAGTCATGTCATCCTTTCACTGATGTCATGGTCCTCCTCAAAAACGAAGGATAAACACAAGACACACACACACACTTTCTCTCTCTCTCTCTCTCTCTCTCTCTCTCTCTCTCTCTCTCTCTCTCTCTCTCATATCATTTATTGATTTATTGCCCCTTTTCAATATCTCTCTCGCCCTTTCCTGGCCCACTCGGACCATCATCTCCACCTGCTCCGCATACTCTATGACCTGCTTGGCCTGCTTCATGAAGAGGATGTCTGTATTCTCTGGTTTTGGCTGCTGGCATTTGAAGCTGTCGTCATTGCTGGGTCCCAGTACCCTGCTGTCTTCTTGGATGTATATACATTTGTATAAAGAGTACTTTACATAAAATAGACACTTAATTACTGTTTGTTGAATACATATGTGGGGTTGACTTAAATCCCTCAAGTATTAGGGCACCTTGGGAGAGCACATCAGTATGATTACTCCCTTTCTCAGTATAGCTTATTACTCCTCTGATTTCTTGCCGTCCTATGTGATTCTATACCCTGGAATAAGCCGTAGAATTTGTTCAAAATAAGTGTGATTTGAAGACATTGAATACCCAATGAAATAGAATCCTTGTTAATGTGAAATCTTTGGGAAAACATTTTAATTCCAAACTGTTTCTCCACCGTAGCAGCTCCGTGGTGTTTGGGCACAAGATGTTGTGGATGGAACTTGTGTAGCAGTAAATAACAAATACAGACTCATGGCATTTGGTTGTGCTAGGTAAGTGCTATGTTTGTTTTAAAAATCATTGCCAAAATTTTTACCTTTTTAGTTGAATAAATATCCCATATACAAAGTTGTATTTAGTACAGTCTTTTTTATTGGTAAAATTTTATCTTAAAATAATTATAGTTACCTTGTGTTTTGGCTGTTTTAAAATATCAGATTTTTGTTACAATATATTAATATCAAGGCTATTTCGCTTGTACTGTAGTTGGATCTGTGTTAATTCATTAAAATTTTAAATTCTAAATGTAAGCTTTCTTCTACATCTTAAAGATAGCACACTGATACACAGATTTAGATGTTTAAATGTGTTCACACATAACTACGTATGCATCAAATAAAACACTTGAATTTTTAAATTCCTAAATGCTCTTCCACATTTTTATTTATATATTTTTATTTGAACCACTAAGAAAGTTGATTCCAGTAATCTCCGACTAGTGCTGCCATGCTGGAAAGGGAAGGGAGTTTTAGTCTGGGGAATCATAGGGGTTGTGAGCTAACTAGTGCCTAGAATAAGAGAGGGTAAGCAAGGAAAGGAAGATGGGAGTGAACGGGGGAGAAGTACTCACAGGGCAACAAGAGAGTTGGCCAGAAGCCTGGGTGGAGACCATCTGAAAGTGACACAGGCTAAGCTGCATCTTTGGAGGGAGCACATCTGGAAGGTCTCAGATCCACTGAAGTATTTGGACTAAGGAAAGATAGAGAATTCACTACCTGATCTTTGTCACTATGTCACCTCTCTGGGCCCTTGTTTACTTATCTGTAGAAGAAGAATCTTGGCTGGATTTAATTCATCAGAGATGGACTAAGCACTTTTTACGTGAAAAATGGTCTCTGTTCTCAAGGAATTCTTCTACTTGGGGAAGGATGCAACAGTATCACAGAAATCAATACAAGAAAACCTACAAGGAAAGAAAATGTTAACAATCAGGGGTAAAGGGAAAGACTTCCCTTAGGAAGTAGCACCTGAAGCTAACCTTAAAGGAAACTAATAATCCCAGGAGATAAAGTTAAGGAGTGCATTCCAGGCATGTAAGACAAAACCTGAACTTTGGCATGAAGGCAAGAGATGGAATGATGGAGTTTGGGGAGCAGCAAACTTGGAGCACTTTGGCTTCATCATAGAGTATGCGTAAAGGGTTAATGTGAAGTGAGTCTAAATAAATAGACTAGAACCAATGGGAGACTTCAGGTGTCAAAATGAAGAGTTTGTGTTTTTATGCTTGGGGTAATAGGGGGCCAGAAGAGATTCTAGATAGGCTAAGAGGTAAGGGTAATGGGTACCATTGTGAACATGTTGAATTTAAGATTATAATCAGACATCCCAGTAAAAAACATTGGTAATGCAGGTCTGGAGTTCAGAAGGTATTAAATCTAGGTGTATAATTTTGGAAGTGTTTTGAATAGAGATGGTAATTAAACCTATGCTAAGTCTGTGGGCCCTTTCCTATTTTCTTTTTCATTTTTATTCTCTCATTTGGTAATTTTCATCAGCTCCCATGGATTTAATGAACATCTCTATGGAGATGATTCTCAAGTCTTTATATCTAAGTCTGGTCTCTCTACAAAGGTCCAGTTTTGCATCCTGAAATTTCTATGTAGTATTTCAAACTGGATGGCCTGTAGTCATCTTTCTCATCCTTTCCAACATCCTTACCATGAAAGATGCAATTATCTTCATCTTAGTCTTTTTCTTTTGCTTATCATGAGCACTGCAAGGCAAAATGATCAGTGTTCCATGAAATTGAAGTGTTTTTTTGTCTTTGTTCTAAAGTTCACCAGTTTCTTACTTTACCTCTCTAATGAGAACTTGTGCTACATCCTTCCATTTATCTGCAACTTCCTTATATCTTCTCATTTCATTTATAATGATAATGCCAATATTGAAGTATGCATAGATGTAAAGCCTAGCTATGCTGTAATATGAAAATAAAAGTAACCATAGTTTAAAATCCTTTCTGTTATATTTCAATCTGTTTCTGTGTTGATTTTTAAAAAGCACAGTAAGTGTAAAATAGCTAAAGTTAAGGACCTTATTTTTAAGTATGCATGTTTCTTATGAGCCAGAAAGTTATTTTGGTGAGCTGTGATAATGTCACTTCTTATATTTGAGATTGTATAGTTTTTCAGAAGTAGTTTCCCCCTCAAAGATTGTGTTATTTACTTTCCAGTGGATCTGTGCAAGTTTACACAATAGATAACACCACTGGAGCCATGCAACTGTCTCACAAATTGGAGCTAACACCAAAACAATATCCTGGTGAGTTATTTTTTTATACTATTTATAAAGCTTACTGATGTTGATTTTTGTAATGTGCAAAATATGTATCATAAGCTGAAATGTACGTACTAGGAGTAAAAATATTTGAAAATTTGATAGTCTGACATTTCATTAGTATTCCTAGTTTCTAACTGGAACTGATTCCAACCCCCTCCATGGTTTCCCTTGATGTCCAGTTTTTATTCATATCCACAGAAGATCCATCCTGTGGCTGGCGGACTTCATTTGGTTCTTTTATTATAGTGTGACTTCACTGTGGTATCCAGCTGTCTGTCTGTAATCCTTTATTCTCATTATATGAATAGCCTACCTTCTTTTCCAGCCATACAAATTTTTGATGAAGCCCATTAATACTGTCATGACAAAATTCTGTAATCAAAGAAAGGAGATTTTCCTATCTCTCACTGATGATGTGTTCAGAATAATATTTGGTATTCAGTAGAACTCTGAAACCCTGTAAGCATGGCTTGTGAGTTTGAACATTTCTCTTCACACATCACATCTCTGTGTCATAAAGGCCTGACCTTAAGCTGAGGGTTAAGCCTGTCATAACCCTAGTGTTACAAAGAGATGCCAAAGTAACCAAATTGCAGCTTAAAAAAATTCATTAGTTATGTAATTTGTTGAAATAAAATTTTACTCATGGAACGGTGTATATAATGACTATGGGAGTGTATATTTTTTATTTTTTTTATTGGGGATGTATATTTTTTAATTGGGGATATAACTTTGGGATCTTGAATAATTAATTGTGATAAGTTTCTTTTAGATATTTGATGTTCCATTTGTTTATAAGATTTTAAATGAACTTTGATTTGTAATATTTAGGTAATTTTTGTCTGCTGGCTGGTTGGATAGTAAGATTTGTTGGGAGCTATGTAATAAAATGAAAAGGTTGAGTTAAGGTGATAATGAAAATCCCTTTCTAACTCTAATTCATTTGAAACCCATGAAATAGATATTTTATGGATTATTAAAAATATGCAAGTCATATGCATCCCTTTGCTACTTTATATTACTACTTCAATTAGTTGTACATTCAACTTAAAGCCTTCCTCAGCAGGTTGGCTTATTTCTGTCTTGGTTCAGTTTAAGGCCCTACACTCGACAAGTAGAGAGCAGCAGCACCAAGAATTCTGGGTGTCAGACTCGAGACTTCTCTGGGTTTTGCCTGTGCCCACATGGATCTTATCTGCAGAGGCCCTTGATATTTATATGTATTGTGGGAAAGATATATTTTATATCAAAACATTGACTATTAGCAGAATTGGAAATTTGTTCTCCTTTCTCCTTATCTAACTGTAGTACTTATGTTATAGTATTGGTATACGTATCAACTGAGGCAATGTATATAAAATTCTTTACCTACCTTAAAGTGGTAAGTAAATGACAAGTACCATTGCTGTTACAGTTAAAATGAGGAAGCCTCACCTTTTGGAACAAAATCAATTCCAGCTAAAATGGTTAAAAATAAAAATTAACAGAATTTTTAAGCAATTATGATACTAAAATCCATTTTTGTTTTTTGAGGGTTGTGGAGGTTTTGGGGGGGTGTTTTTGCCAAAAGAAGAAGTTAGTATTTTTCAATCTGAATTTACTATAGGAATAATTTTATATTAATATTACTATAACTTTTCTGTCATAGTAATTAATGATAGGAACTGTAGAGGAACACTACAGGACTCACACACAAAAAAAGAAAAGATGACCCTCAAGAAACTACAATTAATTGCATCTTACTAAAGGTGTAGTAAACTGCAGATGCAGAACTAGAACTAGAACTCAAGTATTTTAATTCCAATTGCAAAAACACTCCACTGAACTCCTCTGTATATGAAATATATGTAAAGTGTGCTTACAAAACAACCTTTTCCCTTCCTTTAACATTTTTAATAGATATTTGGAACAAAACGGGAGCTGTTAAATTGATCAAGTGGTCTCCTGATAACAGTGTTGTGATGGTGACTTGGGAATACGGAGGCTTTTCTTTGTGGAGTGTGTTCGGTGCCCAGCTGATTTGTACTCTTGGAGGAGATTTTGCGTGAGTGAATGAATTATAACTAGTATTAGAGAAAATAACTTTTTTTTAAAAGACAAAAAAGAACTTTGTATCTTGGGATTGTCCTTTTTGTTTTGTTTCCTCCCTCTTCTAAACATTAATTTCTAAAGAGTTGTTTTAGAGCTTTTCATTGCTTTATCACCTAAAAAGACATTTTTAATGTATCTCTGGAAACCTGTCTTCATAATATTTAATATGTTCTGAAATATCATGATTTACCTTGCCAAATTAAGTTCTGACAGAGAATGTCTACCCTCTAAAGTTGTCTAATTTATAGTTTCTTATAGCTGGTGTGCAGGATGGATTAGAGGGGGAGTGACTGGAGGCAAGGAGAACAATTAGGAAACCTGCAATAGTCTAGGCAAGAGATGATGAGAGCCTGAACTAGGATGGTGACTGAGTATATAGAAGAGGATATTTGCAAGAGATGCTACAGAAATAGAATTAGAAAGACTTGGCAACTTATCGATATGTGGGGTGAGGAAGAATAAGGGGTGAGGAAAACTATAAGGTTCTGAAACCAAAGTGACTTGGAACAGATGATAATGTGCCTGATAGAAATAGAGAATTTTAGAATAAGAAGAGCGGATTTAGGGGTTAAGATAATGAATTCTGTCTTAAACATAAATTGTTAAAAATAATTTAAGCTAACTTAAAACATATTTAAAAAACATGGATTTTGTATAAATTCTTTTTCTAAAAAAAAAAAGTCAAAGAGTCAACTTCCCATCAGAGACTAGAGAAAAAATGGAGATTGGGAAAAGATGTCAGGAGCTTTTGAAATGAAAAGTAGGGGTTGGGGACTTCATGGTAAGTCAAAATCCTATGCTAAGAATGCCTATTTTTCTTTCAGTTACCGGTCAGACGGTACTAAGAAAGAACCTCTTAGGATCCGCGCTATGGTAAGTACTCCTGTAAAAGCTGGCACCGTGCGGGAAATCTAGGTTGTGCTTTGTCTGGTGGTTTTTGTTTTTTATGTGATCTAATGTTCTGCCAGAATATGAATAAAGTCTTCAGTTTGTAATTTTTGATTGGCTAAAGCCATTTTTAAAGGTAAAGGGGAACACTAGTCAGTCTTTAGTCTTTAATTTTTTATTCTTTTTGGTGATAATAGTTATCATGTAGGGCAGAGTTGGTTGTAAAAGAGGCATATCTTTTTTACTTGAAAATACCTGCATTTCTTTTGTGATTCCTTTGCAGCTATTTTTTAATTCCTGTCTTTCATATAACCAGGCACAAAACTAAATGTATGTTGGACATGTTGCCTTTAAGGTCCTGCTAACAATTTACCATTAAATGTTTCTTGAGAATTACTATTATTCTGTTATTTTAAAATAGATTAAATGCCCTTTCTGGTTTTACAGAAATCAGTGGGATAAACCTTTCTATGTCTGGTGTCGAACATAATCGTACACATCTCTACCACTCACAAGTATGTTTGTGAATAATCCCATAAGAATTATGGAAACATTTCTTCTAGGAATAAGAAGAGAGGTTTTTCCCTGTCATCTTTTTCTGGATCATGAAGCTTTCTAGACCGAGCTGCTCTGGTTACGAGAGAGAGAGGAGAGAGTGCGTGTGTGTCTGTGTATCTGTGTGTGTGTCTGCGTGCAAGGGGACAATAAAAGAAAACAAGAAGCCAAAAGGTTTTAGTATTAATTTATTTGTGCCTTGGGCTCTTTTTTACCACTCTAGGTCAGGAATGGTGATTTTGAATTCTTTAGTCCCCTTTCTCTGTAATCCAGTTAAAGGAATTTAAATAATAAAGTAGAACATTTCCCGAAGAATCATGTCCTAGGTTTGGTGATGCCAGTGTTGTCTATATTTTGTTCCACTACCCCACATGTGGAGCAAGGAACGTGACACTCAGAAAAACTGAATTTTAAGGTGATTCTAAACCACTTTGATTCTAGCAACATTTCATAATGCTCCAGAAGTCATGAACAATTCTGGCATGCAAGTAGCATGGGAATATGTGTAGTTAAGATGAGATGGAAGAGGCTTTTTTGATATCCAGGAGTAATTTTTTGTTTCCTTTTCACACAAGAGTTGGGGTGCAGAAGGTTATCATCTGTGGGTGATTAGTGGATTTGGTTCTCAAAATGCCGATGTTGAGTCTGACATCAAGAGTTCAGCTAATCAGCCTGGCATTCTACAGTTTCAGTTCATCAAAAGTGCACTCACTGTTAACCCTTGTATGGTAAGTAGGTTTTTATGACCTATAGCATTTTAAAGAGATTTTTTTCAGTTATCTTTTGAGGTTCTTACCATTTAAAAAAGATGTCATTTTATACTGTTAAAATCTTGAACCACTCTCATTTTATAGGTAATAGTTTCTGATTTTGTTTTCTGTCTTCATTTATTTTGTGCCAGAAATTTTCTTTCTGGGTCCATGATGTCCTTTTATGTATTTGTAGGATAAGTAAAAACAAAGTGGGTTCACTAAGAACAAAGTAGGAGAGGAAGAAGTCTCAAAAAAATTGAGGTAGCATTCTGTCCTGTTTGTGTTTTTGCTCTTATAGGCTATCGCCTGTTCTATCCCCAGGGAGCTATAAAAGAAACTTTTTACAGCATTTTTCCATTCTGATCAAGTTCAAGTATTTATTTGCAGATTTGCACGTGAAAATAATTTCTTTTCACTTTCTGCAATTTTAAAGTTTCTTTCAAAAATTATCCCTTCCCCTCAAAAAAAAAATCCATCTTCATGATGCTGTGGATTTTTAAAAAACTATTTTACAGTCATACACAACCATCTGCCTTTTAGAGTTCCTACTCAGTTTCTTCCTTTGCCTCAGGCATTTTTAAATTTTTGGTGTATTTCAGATTGAAGCAGGATAAAATAGCCTCTTCTCAAACCTTTCCTACAATTTCAACTAAGCGGTTCCCAGAAAAACAGAAACACTCACAGAAAAATAGCATTGACTTTTATGTAAATGAAACATTCATATCAAAGTGACAATAACTGGGATTTCTTGTAGTAGAAAGAATAACTAGTTTTGAAAGGCAAGGCTCTAACTAGCTGATGCATACTTCTCTAAACTGGAAAAACATAGCCTTGAAAAATTATGTTCTTCTTTATGTTATTTTCTTTTTCAATTAACAAGTATTTTCTCTCATATTCCCCTCCCTTCTGAAAAAATGAAAATCAGAACTCTTATAACAAACTGCATAGTCAAGCAAAAGAAATATGGGAAGATAATGTGTACAAAGGAATAGGAGCAGATAATTTAACTTTCTTTTAATCATTTAATTTCTTTCATTTAATTTTTTTTTAAGTTTTATTTATGCATTTTGTTTTTATATATTTTTCCTGATAATCCCTGCCCCCATTGAATCCTCCCTTGTTAACATAAAATTAATCAATCAACAATCATTTATTAAGCATAAACCATATACTAAAAACGTTAAGCAAAACCAATTAACACAGTGGAACTATCAGATAGCATATGCAATATTATGAATCCCTAGGTTTCCACCTCCCACTGAGAAGAAGGGTTTCATCATGTTCTCCTGTGGCCAAGATTGTTCCTTATACTTTATCAAGATTCGGCCTCTTTGCAGTGTTCTTTTTATCTACAGTATTGAAATCACTGTTGTACACACCTTTCTTCTAGCTCTGCTCTCTTCACTTGGGTTAGTTTACTTAGTTTTACCCAGGTCCCTTTTTCTTTTAATCTTACAGTTAGTATCTCTGTCTTCAGTCTCTCCCCACTTCAACCCATGTGCTACCAAAATATCAAAGAATCATCCTCAAATGCAAGTCTGTGTTCCTACCCTTTTCCGCCCCCCACAGACTACAATGGCTCCTTATTACCTTTAGGATCAGATACTACATTCTCTATTTGCTTTTAAAACCCTTTATAATCTGACCTCTTCCTGCTTTCCCAGTCTTCTTATATGTTACTCCCATCTACATACTCTACCGTCCAAAACACTGGTCTCTCTGCTGTTCCTTTCAGAAAGACATTCCATCCGTACGTTTTTCCTGGCTGTCCCTCCTGCCCGGCACACCCTCCTTCCTTCATGTCTCAACTAAAATTTCACATTCTACAAGAAGCTCTTCCCAGTTCCTTTCATCTGAGCTTACCTGCAGTTTATCCTTTACATATTTGTGTGTATATACATGTATATATATATACATATATATATATGTGTGTGTGTGTATATATGCATGTGTATACGTACATGTGTGTTTGTGTGTGTGTATAAAATCTGTCCGGAGTTATTTGTGTGTTCTCTTCCCCTTGAGCTTGTGAGGCCTTGTGGGCAGGCATGTGTCGTTGTTGAGGAGTTTCAGTCATGTCTGACCCTTCGTGACCTCTTTTGAAGTTTTCTTGGCAAGAGTACTGGGGTGGTTGGCCATTTCCTTCTCCAATCTCTTTTACAGATGAGGATCTGAGGCAAACAGGGTTAAGTGACTTGCCCCAAGGTCACATAGCTAGGAAGTGTCTGAGGCCAGATTTGAACTCAGGAAGAAAGACTCATCTTCCTGACTTTAGGCCTGGCACTTCTATTCATTGTGCTACCACACTACATCTGGCACATTAGGCATTTAATAAATGCCTGTCTAATTATGGTGCAATATTATCTCATGACATTAACATAGAACAAGTCAGCCATTTTCCGGTTGATAGGTACCACTTTGTCCCCAGTTTTTTGCTACTAAAAAAAGTACTGTTGTGAATATTAAGACCTTTCTTTCTGTTCTTGCCTCCTTGGGATATATACCTATTAGTGCCTTCATTAGTTCAAATGATATGCAATTTAGTGATTTTGCTTGCATAATTCCCAGTTGTTTTCCAGAATAGTTATAATAATTCATAACACTTTCAACACTGTTAATGTGCTTTTACAATCCATTTTGAAAACCACTTTTTGGTTTTTTCAACATAATAAATGAGGACCATAGAGGCAACGAGATGTACTTTGTGTTTTCCGTGTTATCAGCCCAGGAAAATTTCTTTGAGGTCTCTTGCACTTGAGTTGGAGCCATTACTGCTCATCTCACAGCTGTACGTTTCTATGACCTTATTCCACCAACAGCAGTCCATACCCTTTCCAGTTTTACCAGCACCCATGAAATCATTATACTTCACCACAACTACTAAAGCTCCTTATTTTCCCACTTGGAAATTTGGTTCATTTATTAACAAGAAAGGTCTTCCATGCAGTTACATTGCCATCTATTGGCCGTTGTGAAAATTGCCGTTAGTTTGGGAGTGCTTTTGGACCTTTTGGATAAAATGGATTTAAACAAAAATTTCATTTATGGTGAGAATTTATAATGTAGCTTATCTACCAAATAATCTCATTTACACAAATTGTGATGTATTTTACATTCTCTTAAAAGATAACTACAGAATTTAGGAGTTCAAATTCACTTTAGGGGTCATTCAGTCTAACCTGAACCTTACCAAGAATTTCTCCTATGGAATCCATAATAAACTATCAGTTTTCCCTTGTTTTTGAACACTTCCAGGGAGGGAAACATAGTAACATCAGACACTTTTGAAGAAGGAAATTATTGGAAAAACTTTCTTAAAATAAACCTAAATCTGAAAACTTCTACTCATTATTTCAAGCTCTAGCCTCTGAGACTAAACAAAATCAGTTGAAATTCTTCTTTCAAAGACTCAGAGACAGCTATGATACTTCTTCACACTCCCAAAGTTATCTTGTCCCCAAGTCTTTCAGCTTCTCCTGATTTAACAATAGTTGCCAATATTCTGAATATCCTTCACACTCCCTTCTGGAAACATATCTTATCATCTATAAAGTTCCTAAGATGGAATGTCCAGAACCGAATATAGAAATCCAGACATGGCCTTATCAGAGCAGTGTAAAATGTGTAAATATACTTCAGTTGTCCCAAATACTGTGTTTCTCTTAATGTAACCTAGAATAGCTTTAGTTTTTTCCAATTGTCTTCTCATATTTGTTGACTCATAGTAAACTTGAAATCCACAAAAAGCCCTAGACCTTTTTTTCACAAGAATGGTTGTTTAAGCACATGTTTCTCTTTTCTGGTTTCATGAAGTTGATTTTTTTTAACCCAAGTGTAGAACCTTATATTTGTCCTTTATAAATTTTATCACATTTGATTGGACCCATTCTTTTGGCCTTTTCAGATGTTTTTGAGTCTAGACTATCATCCATCCTAGCAAGTGTCTACCTTTATGTCACACCAGGATAAACGTTGAGATCATTTATGGACATCATCAATTTTGCAGCTACTTCATAAACCTCTGCTGTGCACAGGGCCTTGTTCTAAGTGCTGGGGATGCACCCATGATACATCCTGCTTTTAAAAAGCTCACAGCTGAATGGGGATATACATATAGACAAATAACGATCATACAAAGGAGAGGGAGACAAGTAAAAGGTACCCTGAGAGATTTAGAGAGGGAAAAGTCACTTTCATCTGCCAAGGAGAGTTAGGGATGTGTTTTATGGAAGAGTTAGCATCTAAATTACACCTTGAAGGAAGGCCTTCAGCAGATAGCATCGGGATGGGGATGAATGGTAAACATGTAGCCCAGGTATGAGGGAGAGCATAAAAAAAGGCACAAAAATGGGAGAGTAGTCCATTTGATCCAAAGTGGGGAGTATGTTTAGGGGAATAGTAAGAATTAAGATTGGAAAGATGGTCTGAGACCAGATTATTGAGGGCCATGAGTGTTTCAAGAGTTTATTTGGCAGGCAGTAGAGAGCCACAGAAGTTTGAGGAGAAAAATGATATAATCAAAACAATTGTTAAGAAGATTAGTTGCATAGTTTTGTGAAGGATGGCTTAGAGGGTAAAGACATGGAAGCCAGAAAAGCTAAGAGGCTATTGCACTAAGTCTAAGCACTAAGCAGGAAGAAATAAGGGCCTAAATAAGTGTGGTTATATGCAAACTATACTGAGGAGGTAGAAAAGACTTGAAAACTTTTTAGACGTAAAGGGTGAGAGAGAGGAACTAGTCAAAGATGTGCCTACATTATAGCTTGGGTCGCTGCAAGCATGATAATTCCATCAATATGCAGTTGAGCTATTTAGTACGGGTGGAAAAATGGATTCTGTTTTGGATAAGATAAATGTGAGGTACTGACAGGGCATACTGGTGGAGACTATAATTGGCAGTTAAAATATTCAACTGGAGCTCTGGAGAGAACACGAAGGGAAGTATATGTAGGTGATATTCTCTCAGTCTCTATTTTGACTAAATCTCTCCTTTGCCTATATCACTCCCTAATCGGTACTATATCCTTCCTCCCTCAGGGTAGGGACTGTGCCTTTTAAAAAAATTTTTATATTCCTACTCTGGAGCTGTGCTTGCACATAGTAGGCATTTAATGAGAGTTGGATAAATGTATGAGTGATATGTTAAGAGGTGGTAGAATTAAGGAAAGGATTGTTTTTCATTTTGTTTTTGAATGTGGGCATATTTGTAGTCTAGGAAAAAGGAACCAATAGACAGGGAAAGATTGAGGTTGTGGAAGAAGAAAGATTCCAAAGGCAACTGGAGGGGATATGAGGCTAAAGGGAACTATGGAGTGTGGTAGCTTTGGTTGCCTTCTCTGAGACCTAGAACAAGGATAAAAGGATGGCTAAGAGTATTGAAAGGCTTCAGTGAGAATGGGACATTAAGAGAAGCCAAGTGGGGCAGGGGGCAGAAGACAGTAGAATTGAGGGTTTAAGAAGCTTAAAACTGCCATTCCAAATAACACAGGACAGTCATTAAGGGACGAATAAACAGACTGCTGTGTGTAGTGAGGGCCTTGCATAGATTAGCCATTACACAACACTTATTATTTAGCTTCCATTTGATCCTACCTAATAACTGGAGTGTTAATTTTTTTAAATTGTTCCTTCTTTGTCTCCTCTCACACAGAGTAACCAGGAGCAGGTGCTACTTCAGGGAGAGGATCGCTTGTATCTGAACTGCGGAGATGCTTCCCAAGCCCAGAATCCTAGAAACTCATCAGCACATTCTGAACATAAGCCCATTCGGGAAAAGAGCCCGTTTTCAGATGGAAGTTTAGATTCTCAGGGTTTAAGCACTTTACTTGGGCACCGACACTGGCACGTTGTGCAGGTAGCTTCATTCCGTGCTGCGCTGCTCTCTCTTGTAGCACTTGGTGGGATTGCTCCTGAGGCTTGTTTTCAGAATATTTTTTCTGGTGCTGCAAAAAGTGGAGTGACTTTTGCCTTCTTGTGCCATGTTTTTTCTCCACCTTTTTATGTTCTACTTTTTTGGTTTCTTCTCTGTTCTTGCCACTTAATGCAGAATGTATTGTATTCTGCTGTAAATCTTATATCAGCGTACAGTGTCTTCAAGGGAAGGAAGTTTTGCCTATCTCCCTTCCATCACAACTATATGAAATGCTTATTTATTAAATCCAGCTGTGTCGTAAGCAAAGGTGTGGTCATGCATATTATCACCGAAGATTAGCCTGACCAGCCTAGTTCTGTGCAGCTGGCATTAACTCAAATGGAAAAACTGAGTGTACTGTGTAGACTTACAGCCTCTGTCCCATGCTCTTGTGTCCATTATAGAATCTCTGCCATCAATTTATAACAGAATATTTAGCTGTTCAAACGTTAAAAAAAATCCTTTTCAGAGTATTGGTAATTAGCATTCAGGAAAGAAAGAAATACCATAGTTTGGTACAAAACATTCATTTCAGAAATTTACTTTTTGGGAAAAAGCTAAATTAAAATGAATTAATGAAACTAACCACCATCTTGTAGCTTCAGTACCCTAAATCTTCTTTTCTACAATACCAAATTCTGTACTTCTTCCTCATAAATAGTGTAGGCTCAGCTTTCTATGGTCAGAAACTATTTCTCCACAGTGGAAAGGCGGCTCATTTCTCACCTTCTTGATCCTAACCCATCTCCATGCATACATGTACACTTCATTTCCTCACTCAGTTTCTACTTTCCCATGGTAGAATAATATTTCAAAGTGAATTAAACAAGAAGATAATTATCTTAGTGTTTTAAAACATAGTGTGTATGAATATAGTATGAAATTTTATTGATTCTGCCATAAAATTGGCCAGTGCTCATTATGCCATTTTATAAGTAGTTATTAAATAAAACTGAATCAAGTATTTCTTTTATTAAAATTTTACACTGCTCCTTTCTCTCTTGGTAGCCATTTGTCTGCTATTTTCATTTCCCCATATTAGGAGTTATTCATTCTACACTGACTTAGTGTCAGTGCCAGTCCTTCCTAGCCAGGTCTGTGCTGCCAGAGAGCCAAGTAGAACAGGGCATTAAAGCAGGTAGGGCTGGAATTCAGAAGACAATCAGGAAATAAAACAAAATTAATTCCCCTCCATCCCTAAAATTCCATGATTCTAAAAACCTATTAGACTACCCAAACAAGCACTTGATAGTGCTGATTTAGGACAATAAAGAAAGGTGTTTGTCTATTGATTACCAGCAATAACATTCTATCGTTATACCGTCTATATATGAGATTCTAATATTTTTCTATCAAAACTAATTTCATTTTCTGAATTTTTCAGTTTTTCCCAGAGTTCATAAGATTATATCAAAGCTAGTAATCAGTGATGATTATATTAGAATAGCAGCATGGAATTTTTAGAGCTGGAAGGAACCCATACAGATTATTTAATCCAACCACTTCTTTGTTTAGGTAAAGAATCTCAGCCCCAAAGAGTTGTTTAAGAATTGCATTAGATCACAAAGTTAGTTGGTGGTGGGCCTGTCATTCTTATCTAAATAAAATAACACTGCAACCAAAAAACTTAAGTCCAATAGGAATTATTTCTATTTTTTTATTATTAGCCTGAATTTTCAGGTCTTTAATTAAAATTATCCTTTGTTTCCTTTACTTAGAACTCCACCTAAACAGAGATGTTTCCTTGAACCACCCCCTGTTATACCCTTTAAGCTTAACACAGGTACTTAGTCTAATTCCCTGTTCAACATAAGATCCTATTTACAGGTCCACTTTTCCTGAAAGATTTTGCATTTTATGTGTTCATGATTTTCTTTTACTTAAGCAAATAAGATCAGAATTAATTCTGCCTTCCATTTTCCTAGGCTTTACCTATATTTTCTCTGTGTTATTAAATTTAAATTATCTTCAGTTTTCCTTTCCCTGATCTCCACCCAAATCCCTGCTCTTCACTTTAAAAGATTTTAGGTTTTTAGTCTTTGCATTGAATTCAAGAGAAAGAAAAAAGTATCTACCTTTTGGAAGCAGGCTACTCCCAGCTGTTGAAGAAAATGCTTTATTCTTAGCACAATATTTTGTTCTTTCTCTGTACTGTTTTCCTGCTTACAAATTTCAAACTGTAAGATTTTAAGAGCCAATGGCCAATACACAGTTTACACTTGTGTTGTTTGTCCTTCACTCTCAAAGAGCATCATGACATTAGGAAGGTGATGCCATGACTTGGGAATGAATTGATATCAGCAAGGGAAGTCTGTGCAAAGTCACCCCCAGACCCATCTGGGCCCAGTGGCCAGATATAGATCAGAAAAACTAGAGATGTCCCTGCACAGTCTACCCAGCTAGATCCTAAATAATGTAACATTTTCTAAATTACTTCTTTTTCTTGGCAAAGTCCATTTAATTCTTGAAAGGTGCATGGTCATATTGGCCAATATTCTAAAAAGCTGGCTGTGTAAGAAAGTCTAAACTTATACTGTTAAATGTAAGAAAATGTTATTGCTGGTTATTCTATAGCCTGCCAAATTCTCTTATTGATTCTGCTTTTTATATAGGGTAATTCTCAATAATCTTTTTATTGGAGAGAGATAAAGGCACACATTCACATGTTTTCCTGTCTTTGGAAAGGGTTAATAGGTATTCACAGATCTCTCCATGTAAAGACAATTGCTGCTTTGCTATAGGAAAAGGTTGCAGTGATGTCAGTGTAGACATTCCACAGACTAATTCCCTTTGGTATACTGCTTCCCCACTAGTATGTTTTTGATAATTATGACTAAATGTCCTGGATTTCTTTTATTATCAATTAGCTACTGACCTTTCATTCCATAATCCAGGCTTCCAGGAGTTGTTATAAAAATGTCACTAGTCTCTCAGATGGCCAATATGCAAATAATTAGTTGTGACCACTTAGGAAAGTAAGCTACTTCATGCTTCCGCATGAATTTTTCAAGCACAGAGGCATTATATGAGAAGGAAAAGTTTACTTAAAGGATAATTCATTTACTTTTGCTATTTATAAGACACTGTGGTTTGTAAAAATGGAAATTTTCAAATAAAGAAAATATACTGCCCTTCAGCCCATTCTTAAGAGTATTCAGTGAAGTATGATAGGACAGTGATTACATATTTAAGGATATCAGTAAATCTCTAAATGTATTTTGATTTAGAGAGTAATTTTTAAACTTCTAAAAACAGATGATAAAATCTCATCACCAGAAAGCTTAATGTTCAGTTCTGTTTCAACTCATTGTAGCTCCTGCTCTCCACATTGCAGCCCCTTCTGCCAAATGAGTTCAAAAATATATCATGGTTTGAATAAGTTTTGTAAGCACTGCCGTAGGGGGACTAGATGTTACTGATTCAAGGAATGGTAATGTTGAAGGAGGTGCCTGGTCACAGATTGAAGACATACAGCTCAGTTCTAGACAGCAATTTTTTGTTTGATAATCTCACAAGCAGTCCTCTTCAAAAATCCTTTCAACTTTTATCCCTCTCTTTCCCTGCCCTCCTATTTTCCATCCTATGTTTGTTTCATCTTTGGGGAATTTTCTCCACACCTACAATGATTTTCCGGAATTGATCTAATTGATAAGATTTTAACTTTAAAATTGAAGTCAAGAGTCAGAGTGTATGTTAGTCATACAAAGTGTTCCCTATTACTCCATAAAAGTAAACTTGAAAAACTCCTACTAAGGAAAAAAGCCAGCCACAGACTATTCAGTCCAACACAACAAATATCTCTTAAGTTTCTTCTCTTATGTACAAGACACTTTTAGGTGCTAGGAATAAAAAGCAAAAACAGAATAGCCTTTCTATCATAGTATTACCCTCTACTTGGGGAACTCATTAGTTGCACTTGAAGATAGTTTTCTCAGTGATAGATGCATTCTGAATAGAATCTTACATTTATTGTCATCTCTTCTCCTGGGTACTTTTTCCTCTCTAGGTTTTCACAATTCTCTTTTCTGTTGGTTTTCCTCCTTTCTGTCTGACCATTCCTCGGTCTGCTTTGTTCACTTATTATATGTGTGTGTGTGTGTGTGTGTACACACACACACACACACACACACACACACACACACACACATAGCTCCTCCTAACTGTAGGTGTTCCTCTCAGGGTTCTGTTCTAGGTTCTTTTCTCGTTCTACACTTTCTTGGTAACCTCATCACATCTCATGGTCTTAACTGTCATCCCTTTGCAGATGACTCACAGATGTGTTTATTCATACATATATATGTGTGTAGTCTGTTTATACATGTATGTATTTAAGGAATTTTTCTTAAGCACATACAAGTACATATGTGTGTACCCACATATAATATCTCTCTTCAGCCCAAGTCTCTCTCTTGGATGTCCTAGACATCAAAAACTCAATATGTCCAAAATTAAACTCATTATCTTTACCTCCAAATCTTCCAACTTCTTTCTGTTAGCACTACTACCTTTTTTGTCTCCCAGTTAAATCACCCTAGTATTAGCCTCAATAGCGCCTTCTCCTTCACCCTACATATCAAATCAGTTCCTGTTTTCTTTCCCAGAACAACTCTTGAACTTAATTCAAGGCCTCATCATGTCTCACTTAAATTATTGCAACAACCTCTTAATTGGTCTCCCTGCCTCAATTTTCTCATCTTTCCAATCCATCCTGCACACAACTGCCAAAGTAATTTTCCTTAAGCACAGATATTACCATTTAATTCCTCTACTTTTTGTTGAATTTTTAAAGCATGGCATAGCCTGGCCTTGGCCTGTCTTTATTATTCATTAATAAATTAATAAATCTTTATTGTTCATTATTCTACCTCCTACAATCTGCAGTCCATCCAAAGTGGTCTTCTCTCTGCTCCTCACCCCACAGTACTCCACCACCCAAGTCCATGCCTTGGCCTCGGCCGTGCATATGCCAGGAATGTGCTCCCTCCCGGCCTCTGCCCCATAGTCAGTGCTCTCTTACTTTAAGACATGACTCAAGGACCATCTTCTCCATGAAGTTTTTCCTGCCTGTCCCCCACCCCAAACTGTAGTGCCTTCCCTCCCAAATTACCTTATTTTTAATTACTTTGTGTATATTTGTATTTATTTTCTTTATATATTATTGTGTATATTTGTCGATGTTCTTGTCCTCTCCATCAGAATCTAAACTCCTTGTGATTAGAGACTATGTCCTTCTCTGTTCTCATATTCCATTGTATTTACATCCCTAGAACACTGTATCAAACAGTGCTTGTTTGATATTGATCAGTATTTGTTGACTGTTACCCATGTGACCAGAAACCACTTTAGGGAGATTGAAGTAATGATGGTAAACATAGACTTTGTTCTTAGGAAACTTATAATAAACTAGAGTAGATAGAAAGAACAGATTTGAAGCCTATAAGAATGCTGCAACAGAAACAAATCTAATTACAGAGCTGTATGAATACTGAGCTGTTGCTATAATGATGGAAATGATTATACAGAAATAAGATTAATATTAAACTCAAATGATCAATTAAAAGATTTCTTCCAATAAATAAACAATAAATTGAGATTTCTCTGAGATTTGCATACTTATAAACAAAATATTAAATATTTTCTGTGATATGATTTTGACAGTTGCATAGGAAAATGAATACCATTGTATAAGTACTAAGTAATGATTGGACTCCAAGTCTTACGTAATTGTTTTGTTGTTTTCTCTAGATTTCCAGCACTTATCTAGAGAGCAATTGGCCTATAAGGGTAAGTTTCTTTTACTTATGAGACCATTTGTTTTTAAATGCTTTTATTTCTTTATGCAAGTGACACTTAACAAAGTATGTTGGTTTGCAGAGAATTCTCTTAATTTTATTTGATTCAGTTTTCAGCGATTGACAAGCTGGGACAAAATGTTGCTGTCGTTGGCAAGTTTGGTTTTGCACATTATTCGTTACTCACCAAAAAATGGAAGCTCTTTGGAAACATTACCCAGGTCAGTCCTATTGTAAAGTAGGGAGAGACCTTCAAATACAAAATCATGCAATTTTTTTATGAAATTAAACATGAGTGATAGAAGATAATCTAAAAAGAATAGTTATAGTCAAGGAGCTTGAATTTTCTTTTTGTTAAAAGAAAATTTGCTAAGAGAAAAGTTCTATAATATGACATGCAATCCTCCATACCAATAATCTTGTTATTAAAAACAGGAGAAAGGGGTGTATTTTCATGAACATTTGGAGCATCACTAGATTCCAAGTGACTGATGTAAAGTAGGAGATCCTCAGCAGCCTAGAAAAGCCTGTGCTATTGCCAGCTTTTGAGGCCCATCGCCATGATTCTTTTTTAAATGAAGATACAAGAAAAGAAAGGCACTAAAAACAAGTGTTTTTCTAGATTTTTCCTACATAATTACCTTATTATTCAAGGAAAACCCAGCTTTCATGCCTTCTGACAGTTGATCTCAGACAGGGTAAGACTGTTCAGATACTCACTCCATAGTTTAAGGGACATAAGTTTTTTACCTGCCAAATTTGAAGCCCCACTACTTACTTTGAGCTGAAGGCCCAAATCTTCCTCATCTTTTCCTGTCAGGGGCTATACATTTCATTGTCAGTTGCTATTAATGCTAATAATGCTATTAATGTAATATTAAGTATTACAAAATGACCTAATTTTGTGGTTGAAGAGTGTAGCAGAAATACTGGGATGGTTCTTTCACTTGCCTGGGAATATTTCACAAGTGTATTAGTTTCTTTAGAGTCATCATGATGTAGCTGATAGAGAACTGGTGTTAAGTGTTAGGGAGAACTGGTTCAAGTCTTGCCTCTCAAACATACAATCTTTGTGACTCTGGGCAAGTTGCTTTTGACCTTTCACTGCCCCAGGCAACTCCAAAACTATAAATTGCAAAAGAATGAGCTAATCTGTGTTGTTGAGGAAGTGTTTCAGTGGGTGCTCCCTGTACCGGTGAAGTTACAGACTTCATCAGAAAGAAAGATAAGACTCTTATAGCATGGGGTGTCTGTGTAGCTGAGTCATGAAACTAATGTATTGTTTTTTTCTCTTGTATCTTAAGGAGCAAAATATGATTGTGACAGGTGGCTTAGCCTGGTGGAATGACTTTATTGTCCTGGCATGTTATAATTTAAATGACCACCAAGAAGAGGTAAAAAGAAATTCTTAAAAATGATAGTTTTCCATATTTTAACCATAAACAGTCTTACTTTTTCTTGTTTGAAAACAATTCCAAAAGTATTTTCCCTCTCATCAGAGGGAGAAAAAAATCAGTTCACAGAATTAACCAACACATAAACCAAGACTGGATATACATGCAGAAATTCATACTGCTAATCCTCAGTTTTTGCAAAGAAGAGGCAAAAGTGCATTCTCTTATCTCTTCTTTGGAATTGAACTTGGTCAATATCATTTCAGAGCTTACAGTTTCAGTTTTTTGGTCGTTGAAAAGGCAGTGTAGCAAAATGGTTAGAGAACTGGCCTTGGAGGGAGCGAGACCCACCTCTGAAATCTAGTGGCTTTATGGACCCAACTTAAACTCTCCAAGACTTTATGTTGTGTAAAGAAGGTGCCAGCCTGCACTGGTGGAAGGAGATTCCTCATCTAGGAGTTCCCTATACTAATGAAATCTCCAGTTCACTTCCTCTCTTTATTATTTGATATATAATTACATGGGTCTAGTCCCTATTCCTAGTCCTTTTTGGTGATAAGTTTTCTTTCCATTTACATTGTTGTAGTCATGAATATAATGTTCATGGTTCTTATTATTTCATTTTGATTCAGTTTCTATAAATCTTCCCATACTTCTCCATATTCTTCATATTTTTTGTTTCCTACAGTAAAAAATATAGCATTCTATTGTATCCATATATCACAGTTTGTTTAACCATTCTCCAGTTGGTGGGTATCATACGTTTTTCCAATTTTTTGCTACTACATTAAGTGCTAATAAGAATATTTTGGTATATTATGAGACATTCTTCCTCTGACCTCCTTGGATTAAATACCTGGCAGTGAGATATCTTAGTCAAATGGTACAGATATTTTAGTTGCTTTCTTAGCACAATTTCTGTATTGCTTTCCAGGATGGTTGGCCAAATTCACAGCTTCACCAGTGGTGAACTAGCGTGCCTGCCTTTCCATGTTATCCTCAGTACTGACACTATTCCTATTTTTTGTCATATTTTCTGTGTATAAAACTTACCTTCAAGAAACCTTTCCCAGTCCCGCTTAATGCTAGTGCCTTCCCTCAGAGATTGCCTCAGATTTTTTTTATGTATGTATTTATATTTATGCATGTATGTATGTTTATATATACACATGTGTAATATATGTAAAATCTTATCTGTGCATAATTATATCAGTTTGCATTTTTTCTTTTGAGAACAATTGATTCATATCCTTTTACCACTTGGCCATTAGGAGTGGCTTTTTGTCATATATTTCTATTGCATTATAGAGAGAATTTCCTCTCCTGGGAGTTCCCTATACATGAAATTACAACCATGTCTAGAATCTTTCCCTTTAAACCTTATATGTCTTACATGTCAGACCCTTATCAGAGATATCTGATGAAAGAATTTTTTCCCAAGCAATTACTTTTACTTATTAACTAGTTGCATTGATTTTGTTCATGGTTCTTTCACCACCACAATCACACTGTGGTATATGTGCATATTTAAGTGCAGGACTTTGTGCAAAAAAAAATCTTTGTATGCATCAAATCAAGCACATGTATTGAACATTATAGACAATAACCATTTGTTGAATTGAATTAAAAATTTAAACAAAATATTTCATTCCTTGGGACAAGTATTTTGAAGGTTTCAGTTCTACTTACAGAATCTAAATTCTCATGTTTCTTTTATTGAACACTAGTAACTTTTCATGTTTTAAATTATGTAAAATCTAGACTTAGATGAGTTATCTAAAGATTGGAAATTGTAGGTGTAAAGATTTAATGTGACTCCACAAACTTTTCAAGCACCAACTGTGTGCAAACTATTAGGCACTACGGCAGATATAAGGGTGAATTATATAAGTTCCTGCCCTCATAGAGCTTATAATCTAGGAGAAAATAGGCAGATGTACCTATAACTGTAATACAAAATAGACTGTGATGGATGTACAGTGGAGGTATAAACAAATGAGAGGCAACATATGGACTCATTTTGAGAATGGTCCTCCTCTTATCTGAAGATAAACCTAGTTCAGCATGACATCCCTAAGCAAATATCCCTATAGATTGCAGCTCAGATTTTCTACACCTTATTTTTTTTTGTTTGTATGATAAGCATAGCCTTCTGAACATCATTAGTCTGATTGTTAATCAATCACCAATATATCTTTTGTTAACCAATCACTGATACAGCTTTTAATTTCCTATTTCTAGAAAAAGATCAAAGAAAATTCATGTCTGAAATAGTCATCGTCTGTGACCAAAACACTGAATTGCTTGCTTTTTTTTTTTTGTTTCGTTTTGTTTTTGTTTTGGTGGGGTCTACAGCTAAGAGTTTACTTGCGAACATCCAACCTGGACAACGCTTTTGCTCATGTCACCAAAGTTCAGGCAGAAACATTACTGCTTAGTGTTTTCCGAGACATGGTAATATTATTTAGAGCTGACTGTTCTATATGTCTTTACAGTATTGAAAGAAAAACTGATGGGTGAGTATAGCATGAAAGAAATTGATTTAAGTTACTATTTATCATGTGCCCTCAATTTAGCTTTTATTTTCTCAAAAAGTGATTTAATTTTATCTAAGAACATTAAAGAAAGATTTAATCAGTGGAATTAAAATTATAATCACCTCTTTTGAGCTATAGATAATTGAAATTAAAACCAACTTCTGCATTAATTTGTTTAGCTAATCAACATACTTGAGACTCTTTGGAAGGTGGGGTGATGTCATGAAAAGAGGGCTAGATTTGGAGCCAGAGGACCCAGGTTTGAATCCTAGCCTTTCCCTGTATGACCTTCATCAAATCACTCAGTCTCTCTGGTCCTCAGGGCTTTTATCTGTTAAATGAGGGGGTTGTCCTTGAGGATACCTAAAATACAGAATTTCATTTCACTTCAACAAGCTTGGATTAAGTACCTTCTAAGTTCCAGACATTGTGCTCATACCTAAGATTCTAAATTATCTTTATGTTTTTGCAAAAATTTTGAGATAAACAGCCATGTGTGGTATGCATGACAGATGCTCTCATTAGTTTGGTATTCAAGATGGTTAATAATGTTTGTTTGGAGTTTCTAGAGTGATGGAGCTTTAGGTAGCACACATATTATTACCACTTTACTTCATACCTCATGCTCTAAAGCATGTGCTATCTATCACAGGCTCCCTCCGTTCATCTGATAAAAACTTAATAAAGTGACTGAATAGTATTTAGAAGATACTGCTTGATCAAAAATCCATAGAATTTTATTTGTTAATGTTTCTTTGAATAACAGTTGAGAGTTATTCATGTTTAATTAAGGTTATGGTAAAAATAAAGGTTGAATTTCACGACATAGTGAAATCCATCTCCTTGCTAAGATAAAATCAGAGAGCCTGCCTTCTTGTTCTTACCATTAAACTTCCCTCCTCTCAACCATCTATCACTGCTACCTTCTGATTTCCACAGTTTTCCCTCTTTTTTGCCACTATCCTCCCTAAGTATGGGAAGTGAGGAAGAAGGTGTGATTATAGGTAGAGAATAGGCCCTTTTCTTCTGTAGTGGGCAGAGGGAATAAATAATGTCTGGGACCTACAGGAAGGGAGGACTGTAATCATGGGATTCTAGTAAATGATATTGCTGAAAGGGGGAAAAAATGTTTGGGAGTCATATTTTTGAAATGTCTGTTTGTTTTTATAGTCTAAATACTACGGCCAGTATTCAGGTTCTCCAGGAAGTCTCCATGTCTCGCTACATCCCTCATCCTTTCCTAGTAGTGTCTGTGACCCTGACATCAGTGAGAACAGAAACTGGAATCACTTTGAAAATGCCACGTCAGGTATTATCCATGTTTGGGCTTTTGTCAGCTGGAGTGGTTTGAATGAGAGTTTTTTAAGGAATTACCAAGTTGCCAGATGTGATTAGAGAGAATATAGGTTTTAACACCGAATTT
This sequence comes from Notamacropus eugenii, assembly GCF_028372415.1. NCBI lineage: Eukaryota > Metazoa > Chordata > Mammalia > Diprotodontia > Macropodidae > Notamacropus > Notamacropus eugenii. The sequence goes on along the minus strand of NC_092872.1, from coordinate 38,919,031 downwards.
AAATTGGTAAATTTGTCAACTTGAGCAGGTTAAACACATTTTTTTCATTCTTACATTCCAGAATATTCTTATGCCATTCATCTTCTTCATTGTAAAGATAAAACAAATTGAAAATAATACGAAAAATGCCTTATTTATATGGGTTTGTGTTTAAAATAAACTTTTTAAAAACATTTCTTTTGAGTTAATGGCAGGGGGAATAATCAGAAGAGATTAAGTTAAAGTTAATTAAGTTAAAATTCTTACTCCTTTGCCCGTAGTCTTTACTTAGGTCTAGCCAAAAAAACTAGATATTAGAAATGTGATTAAAGACATTCTGGCAATCCTACTTTATATTTGTATAATACTTACTCTTTTTTCAAAATGCTTTCATGTGCATTATCTGAGTTCACCTTTAAGCCAGCCAGGTGAGGTATATTGTTCAGTATTACTGAACCTACTTATCACATGAGAAAACTGAGGCATAGGTTACTTACCCAAGATCACACAGGATATTAGTGATCAAGCTGAGTCTACAAGTAAAGCAGAGAACCTCTCCAAACAAGTAGGATTCTAGAGGAACAAGAGTGAGAAAGGTATCGCTTTCTCTCTTATTATTGTTAATATCATTGTATGTTTTTATAATGTGTTTACTGACTCTTTAATTGGTACACATTTTCCGAATACTACTTAGCACCTAAGACCCTCAGAAATGTTTCCAGCTTACTCCTCTACACATGCCTTACACTGTCTTCACGATCCCTAAGTTCCCTTCCAGATAGATCATTCCCTAAATATATTCTGTACTTGGCTCCCTTTATACTTCTGTGTTGCTCTTCCCCTGTATCTTTGGCACTCGACATCTTAACCATCTTCTAAGACCTAGGTGAAATATCAAATTATCCACACTGCTTTCTCTGTTGTCCCACAGTGAGACATGGTCCTCTCCTATTTGTGAACTCTTATAGCACTTTGTACTTCTCCCTGTGTATTTATACTTCATTGTATTCTATTTAGTTTGAGTAGTCCTGGCCTTATAAGACCACTACCTTCCTGATATGTAACGAAAAGTCTTGGACAATTTAGAGTACATCTACCAGAAGAAGCAAAGATAAGATGGTATTTAGGCATTTGACAGTGATGATCTTATGTAACTGTCATGTAACCCCACATCTCTAAATTCATGTGCAAAAAGACAATTCATAGAAAATATTTTGGATCGAAAGTATCCAGACTGGAATTTTTTAACAAGTGTTTTTAAAGTTCCTCCAAGAGGATGGATTGGAATGAGGAGAAACCTGAGGGAGAGAGACCATTTGGGAGATTGTTGTTGTAGCACAGGCAGGAAGGTAAGGAAGGTTTAACCTAGGGTGGTGGTTGTGTGAGTGAAAAGAGGAAACTGATAGATGCTAGAGATGTTGTAGAGATGGAAGTGAGAAGACTTAGCAGATGATGAGAGGCGTGCATTAAGAGAAAATGAAGTGACTGGAAGAATGGAAATGTCCTCAAAAGAAAAAAATAGAATAGTGAGGAAGGGGAGGAGGTGGATGGGAGAAAATTACTTCCTTAGATTGTAAATTTGAAATGCTTTTAGAACATCCAGTTGAAATCTCCTCCAAAAAAACAGCTGGTGATACAGGACTAGAGCTCAAGAGAGAGACTAGGGATGGATGTAGAGATCTGGGAGTCATTTACCAAAATAGAATCATTGAACCTTTGGGAACTTTTCTGTTTGTAACCTTGACACTTAGCGTAGTACTCTGCACATCATAAATACTCAAATGCTTTTTCATTTGTTTGTTCAACTGATTGGGCTCACAGAGGAAAAGTGGAGAAAGAGATGGAAAGAGGACCAAAGACTGAGCCTCTGGGATTTATGACCTGGATAATGATAGAGCAAAGCAGACTGAGAAGGAGCAGTCAGACAATGGGGAAGACAATAAGGAGAGAGCAGTGTGACAAAGCCCAGTGAGGAGAAGGTGATCGGTACTGCCAGATGATGCAGAGAGGTCCAGAAGGATGAGGATTAAGTACAAGCCATCATTTAGCAAGTAAGAGGTCATCTGGTAACTTGAAAGCAGCAGTGAGAGTGGAGGTCAGATTGCAAGGGTTGAGAAGCAGAAAAAACAATTGTAGTCAACTTCATCTAGGAGTTTGGCTGTGAAAGGGAGCAAAGATATAGTTTGGGGGTATGGTAGGGTCAAATGAATATTTTTTCAGGTTGAGAAAGGTTTTTTTATAAAGAAACTTTTAACTTAATTTTTAAAAATGATCAGGCATTGGTTTTTCTCTCCTTCCCTACTCCCTGTTGAAATGTAAAATATGCAGTCAAGCAAAATACATTTCCATATTGACCATGTCCAAAACTTATGTCTTATTCTGCATCTTGATTTTATCACTTCTCCCTGTTATTCATCATCAGTCCTTGTGTTTTGGTCATTACAATAATTAGAATTCTTGAGCCTTTCTAAAGTGTTTTTCTTTGCAATGTTGCCATCAGTTGTTATGGTTCTACTTACTTCATTCTACATAGTATGATACAAAGGGAAGTCTTATTTGGTAAGCCTCAGGGGAGTAACCAGTAGATAGGGAAAGACTGGAGATCAGTAAGAGGAGGGGGATGAGATCAGGGGGCATATGTAGGAGGGCCAGCCCCAGTGGGAAGGGTCACCTCTTCATCAGAGACTGGGATGAAGGAGAAGAGTTTGAAGATATACATGACAGATGGTCTTCTGTCAAGAAGGACTGAGGAGAAGTTAGTGTGAGAGGTTTGACAAACGAATAGATTTGGAATAGTTTGATGTAAGTCAGCCAGTTAACATTATTAAATGCCTTCTATGGGCCACATACTGTGCTGAGCTCTAGGAATACAAAGCAAGTAAAAAATAGTCTTAGCTTTAAAGGAGCTAGCAAGCAGATCAGTAAGGGAGACAGCATGTAAATAACTGTTATAAACAAGTGACATACAGGATCAAATTGGAAATAATCAATAGAGAGAAGTCCCTAGAAATAAGGAAGCTTCTGTACAAGATGGGATTTTAGCTGGGACTTGAAGGAAACCAGGGAATCCAGGAGGAGAAAGAATTCTATTGAAAAATGACCTGGGGTAAGAATCTGGAGTTTTTTTCTCAAAAATATCAAGGAGACCAATATCACTGGATTGAAGAGTACTTGGGAATGGGAGTTGTAAGGTATAAGAAGACTAGAAAGTCGGAGGAGGAGGCATGTTATTAAAAGCTTTTAACACTAAAGAGAGGATTTTTTTTAACATTTAATCCTGAAGGTGATAGGTAGCCAGTAGAATGTTTTGTTTTCTTTTATTGAGGAGGGGAGGGTAACACAGTGCCTTAGGAAGATCCCTTTGACAGCTAAGTGGAGGATGGACTGAAGTGAGGAGAGACCTGAGGCAGAGACCAACCAGCAGGTTCTTGCAATAGTCCAGTAGCTGATGGTCTGTACCAGGGTGGTAGCAGTGTCAAAGGAGAAAATGTGAAGGAGGGAGGAGGGGGAATTGGAGGTGGGGACAGTGAGACAGAGTGAGAAGTTGTGGATGACCCTGACTGACTGGGGAAGTGGTGGTGCTCTCCAAAGAAACAGAGGAATTAGGACGAGGAGAGGATTTGGGGGGAAAGATTCAGTGTTGCACAAGTTGAGGTTAAGATGTCTAAAGGATATCCCGTTTGTGATATCTAATAGGTATTTGGAGATACAAGTCTGAAGGTTCAGAAAGAGGTCAGGACTGAATGAGTAGATTTGAGCATCACTGGTGTCGAGTTAATAAATGAAACCATGGCTGGTGAAGAGGGAGAAGAATAAAGGGCCTAGGACAGATTCCTGTGGACCACCCAGTTAGTGTGGGCATGAGTTGTATGAAGATCCAGCAGAGGAGCCCGAGAGAGAACGGATCGGATAGGTAGGACCAGGAGAGAACAAGAGTATAGAGGAGGAAAGGGTGATTGACAGAGCCAAAAGCTGTAAAGAAGTCAAGAAGAACAAGGATTGAGGAAAGGCCATTAAATTTGGTAATTAAGAGAATGCAACTTTGGAGAGGGCAGTTTTGGTTGAATGAGAGCTTATCAGGGAGGAGTAGCTCAGATTAGCTATCATAAAGGTATAGTGGACCGAGTCAACATAGTTGTGCAGATTTCTCCAGTACATGAGTAGGAGTAGAAAAGTTGGGTCACTGCACTAACCCAGGGTTAGAATTTACCAGGGTATGAATTGTGATAAAGACAAGGGGACAAGAGGACAGTACATAGTTGCATTTGTTAACCTGAAGTTCAAGAATGAGAAGAGAGGAAATTGAAACCAGGGCAAGAGTAGTGGCCTGGAGAGCACAGTAAGGATGAAGGATTACGAGTGAGCCCCAGAAAAAGGTGGAAGAATATGAAATTATGGTCAAGAAAGAAATTTCAGAGTTCTCTCTTATGGATCTGGAATTTTTATGTGTGATACTAAGATCATAGATAGTATCTCTGTCTGCGTGTGTGAATTTGGGCTTTTGTTGAATCTCACATCCCTTGATTATCTTATCTTAATTTTTATCTAAATATAAGAATAAGGGAATAACCAGTTAAAAGAGACTGCCTTAGTCTACAAATTATCCAGACTAATACCTTACTCTAGTCTCTTTATCTGCGATGTTGGATTGGTGGTTAGGAGTCCTTTAATAGAATCCTTTAAACATATTCTCTTCCTTTCTTCAGAGATAAATGTTGAATATTGTCACCGTATTATTCTGTAGGTAGATGGGCCTTATTGTGGAATGCTTCAAGAGCTTCTTAGCCAAGAACCATAGTAGGAATAATACTCAGTTTTAGAGCAGATTTAATCAGGAAATGAGTTGTTTCAAATAAATTAATTTTCCGTATCACTGACACTTATTTTTTAAGCACTAAAACTTTGTAAAATACAGTGTACGTTTCTCTACCTTAGCATGCACATTACTTAGATGAAATACTTAGAGAAAACTTTTTTTATCAGATTTTTAGATGCACGAAGTAGGGAGAGAAAAAGTTATTGTGCTAGATAGCTGATAGGCTGTAATAGTGGTCCAAGACTAACAACAATTTAATGGGAATGAATGTAAAGTGTAAGTTGAGGCTCACATAAATCCTGTCATTATAATGGTTTTGTTTTTTTTAAGTTTATTCTTATACTGAATGAAAATCTGACCTCAGACATTTATTAGCTGTGTGACCCCAGGCAACTCATTCCACCTGTTTGTCTCCATTTCCTCATCTGTAAAACGGGATATATATCACACCTATCTCCCAGGGTTGTTGGGAGAAGCAAAGGAGAGAATATTTATAAAGCACTTAGCGCAGTGCCTGGCACATAGTTGGTGCTTGATAAATGCTTGTTCCACTCCCCTTCCTTTTCCCTTCCTGTTACAAAGGTCTTCTCCCTCTTCCATATGGCACTTTACAAATATTTGATAATATGTATCAGATTCTCCCACAGTACTTTCAGGTTCAGATTAAGCATCTCTGTATCTCTATACAACTAGAACCATCCTATATTTGTCCCTCCTAAACGTGGTATCTAGAACAAAGCCCAGTTATTTCAGAATGGGTCTTGGCACCTCCTGGTGTATGGTTCAGACTTCTTGAATTTGATCCTCTATTTTTTATTAATAGAGACTATATTTGCATGGACTTTTTAAACAGCCTCTTCTCAAGCTTATAGGACCCAGTAGTATGATATAGCTGCTTTAAAAAAAAGCTGACATTATCACTTATTAATAGAATTAATAATGTCAGGCTCACACAGATTTTCACTCTGGGGTTGCATTCAGTTCCAAGAGCCAAACGTCAAGAGGGGCACTGATAACTAGGATAGTGAAGGAATAGTTTGGAATCATCTCTTAAAAGGAATGGTTAAAAGTATTTCAGATGTTTAACCTAGAGAAGAGAAACTTGACAGCTATCTTCAGATTTCTTGAAGGAACAAACCAGCACCAATGTGTGACAATGACAAGGAGAATACATTTCAGTCCAAGATAATAAGTAAAGTCTAGGTGCTTTTTAAACAGTATTAAATAGGTAGAGCAGGTGAAAGCAAGGACTATCTCATGGAGATAATGTAATTTTTTTATTAATGATTCATGATCATTATCATTTTGTGATTTTATTCATTTATTTTATTAATTTTGTGATTACCATTGTCATATTACATAGTTCTACATTACTCTCACAGTGATGCTTCCAGGCGCGTTGGAGATAGATGCTGCTGTTTGCCCCTGCCTTAAGGCCCTCTGATTGCTCTGCTTCTCTAATTCATTTGTTTGAATTGTGTAGGCTTTTTTTTTACTGACAGTGTTCTAATATCTTTTTCTCCTTTATTAATTCTTTTAATCTATTATGAATAGTCAGATGAGCAGACTTGTTAGAACTGTGTTATCAGAAATCATGGATAGCTCATCAGACACCCTGTTGCCTCCTGGTTTATCAACCTATTTAACTCCCATGATCCACAATTTTATTTCATATCAGCAACCCACAGGGATAGTCATATCTTAGATCCCACTAAAATAATAATACATTCATTATACTAGTACTGTATCATAACAGAACTGGGCAAGGATTAATATTGGTTTTGGTCAGTAGTACCCTCAGCTACAAGTCTCTCACAACAGTATACTGCTGACCAGAGCAGGACAATCATAAAAAATGACTTAAACCGTGGACCTAGATTAGCCAGAATAAGAGATGAAAGTGAGGAAGCTACTACAATCTAAAGACAGAAGCACTGGAAGAAGGTGAAGTCATTGAAACTTTTCACTTATTGCAAACTCTAGACATTATATCTGATAACAAAATTGAGGGAAAAGGCAGTGCTGATATCCCGATTGATTTTGAAAGGTAGGTGGGCATACTGAGACTGCAGTCTGAAAAGCCTTTTTGAATTTGACAGAATGAATCCAACTTTCTCAGTCTGACAGAATGCATCTAACAGATCAATTGTACCAAGAGAAAATAGTTCAAAACCTGGTTACTACTGTAACCATCATGAATGAAACTCATTCTCCCATAGTACTTGAGAAAATGTAAAAACATTTCTGGACCCAGGACACTTGGTAGATTGGAAATAGCCACTGCTAGGAACTATAGGAGGAAAAGTGGAGCTATCAAGGAATTTTCCCAAGGACCAGAATCAAAGACAACCATGGAAGAAATTGCATGAGAGCTGTTAAAAGGCTGCAAAAAGGCCTTGGAAGATGACCTCACTGTCCAGCTGACAGGTGCACTAAATGGCTTGCATGCCTAATTAAAGGCAACAAAAAAGAAATATGTAGGAAGGAATACAGAAATTCTAAACAGCCTCTCCCCATTAACCAGCAATTGAAAGTAAAAAGCAAAAGATGAAGTAAGGCAAGGCAAGGAAGTAACATAAGTAGCAATTCAACATCAACTTAGAACTTTATTACCATAGATTAATAGATAATAGGTAAAGAAATTACAGGTGAGAAAGAACCTAAAGAAAGGAGGATGTGAAGACATTATGGTCATCTAATACGGTAAAAAGAGTCCATCATTTGTGAAAATACAAGTTGGATCAAACAAAAATGGAGTGCTTGTCTACCATTAGTGTAGTAGATGGTAGAATAGTTAAATCTCACAGGGAGGTCATTCTTGCTCCTTTGCAAAACTAAAACTGGTAGATCCTCATCAGATTCATGATTAGCAGCTCAACTAGTGTTATCCTGGCACATTAATTAACTAGCAAAGCACCTCACCAGCTTCCTTTCAGAGAAAAGCTCGGTCTCCTGATAGACATTCTCAGGGCATGTAACAAACTGATCAGAAAAGTACAGACATACTTTTAAGACAAGTAGATCCTACCTAACCAAGCGATACTAAAGGTTATTAACAGGCAACAAAGAAACATACAACAAATGGGGTTATATGTACTTGTGAAATGGAGGAGTTTTTGATGGCAATTTGGGACTGGTCATTACCACAGTTACAGAAGAGGTCCTCTTTAAGGAGCCCAGACAATGAACAGGTAAAAATTTTGAAGAAGAGAAAACTGTAAAAAAAAAGAAAAACAACTAACTCATCACTGTAAGATATAAAAAGTTAGTATCTAATAAATAACTAGTAAGCCATAATATGGTGGATACAATTAATACATCAGAAGTTTGCTGCCTTTGGTGGGATGATAGTGGATAAATCTTCAAACTACAAATAAAGACCTGAGAATGCAAGTCTGTAGAAAATAAGCTTATATCATCTTATATTTTTATTCAGCTACGAGAAGCAGTTACCTCATCTCTCTGTGTAATTGCCCATAAAACATTAAATATAAAGGAATATCAGGATAGCAGCTTCTCCCCAGAAGCCTTTGTGAAACCCATCAGAATGACAAGTACCAAAGACAGAAACAGTAATTCACATGTATATGTGATGCTGCAAGGTTTGTGAAATGTTTCGTTTACATTATCTAATTTGAGACTCAAAACAACCTTATGAAGCGGATGATATGTTATCCCCCATCTACATGTGGGAAAAACTGAGGCCCAGGCTCACATAGCTATTAATTATTAGAAGAATTTAAACCCAGGTTTGTCTGACCCCAGGTACAGCGCTGTATCCCCTGCAAAGGATACCTTGACCATAATTATGCCATGAATTTGAACTTGGAATTGTGTTGGTCTCATAAGCTTCTGGACTTCTGTCCCTCCCTCTTCCTCATTTCCCATAAACCATTTCATCATCCTGACCACTTCGTCCATCACGCATGCTGTGACCTTGCTATCTCATGGTTTACTACCCGTGGTTTGACCAGTTCAACTTAAGCTTAATATCATATTAGTTTTTTGGCTGCCGCACTACTTTGTTATCTTTCTGAGGAGCAAAGAAGTTAACATATATAAAGTGTGTTGTAAACCTTAAAGTATTATATTGTTGCTAGCTATTAACCATTATTAATAACTTTCAGTCTGCTAAAAAAAATCCTTAAGCTTTTTGAACATAAATTATTATTTAGCCATATGTAATAATAATAACAGTAACTCTAACTAGCATTTATACAACATTTAAGATTGCAAAGTGCTTTCCATTTGTCAGCTCATTTGATCTTTACAGCAGCACTGTGGGGTAAGTGCTCTTATCTCGATTTTGCAAATAAGGAAACTGAGGCTGAGAGTGATTTGCGCAGTCACAGAGAACTTAGTAAATCTATGAGATAAGATTTGAACTTAGATCAGAGGACTTAATCTATCCACTGTTCCTATTGTACCAATGTGATTCGTTTTCTAATCTACATTCATTTATCTCTATTAAAGTTCATCTTGTCAGAATCAGCCCATCGTTCCAGTATGTCAAGATCTTTTGTTCTCTGACAGAAAGACAAATAGCACAGATCCCATAGGTCACTGGAACATTGAGTTTTGATACTTTATATTAGGGAAAATTCCTCTCCCTCAAACTGGTTCATAATCATTTGGGCTCCTCCTGCTTTTAAAGAGCCAGTCTTTTCATGCCCTTCTCTCTCTCCCCCATAAGTAAATTGCCAGATGAGTCTGGCTACTCAGGTACAACTGATTTGAAATTCATACCAGAATGGCAACTGCTCTTGGTCATTTTGCCCAGGTTCCTCAAGCAGTCACTAGATAATCAGCAGAGACAGGCTGTGATCAGGCGAAAACAAGTCTGTCATCACTTCCCATGTCTTGTATTTTTTGTTTGCTAGGCCTGAGCTTTTGCTTCGGGATTGTGAAGTGTTATATCATACTCAGTTCAGCAGGAAAGCAAAAGTTCACCTACTCTGCACACAAAATATGGGTATGACATAGGAAGAATTTAAAATCTAGTGAGGAGGACAGGAATGAAAATAACTGTGGTATGATTGGAAAATCCAGGCAGAATTCCATGAGAAATTTCAAGAGATAGAGATCACATTTATTTAAGGGAGGAGAGGCCTTTTGGAAGAAGTGTTATGTAAGCTGGACCTTAAAGGTAGGGACTTTGGGGAGACTGACATGAGCTAAGGCCCAGATAGAGGAAGGGATACAAAGGGTTTGGTTGTCATGTAGAGGAAGAGATAAAAACTGGGCAAGTAGGCTAGAGCAAAGGTGTCAGACATGTGGCCTGTGGACCACATGCAATCCACAGTGCTCCTAAGTGTGACCTAAACCGGATTAAAATGTAATTGGGAAATATTTCACAACATAAAAATACAATAAAATGTAGATAATATTAGTATGCGGTTTTCTATGTCAATATGCAGCTCATAGAGATCTTTATTGTACGGATTAATGATACTCGTTTGTATTTGAGGGGATTTGAGTTTGATGCCTCTGGACTAGAACTGTAGTGGATGGTCTTGTGAACCAAGAGATAAAAACTTTTTCATGCATCACTGAGGAGTTACTGCAGGTGTGTGTGTGTGTGTTTTCTAAGGGTAATGAATAACATGCATTTAACCTTAACATTGAGAAGATTCCCCAGTTAGTAGCAAAGAGGGTAACTTAACAAAGGGTGAGACTGGAGGCAACCATGCCAGTCAGGAGAGTGCTATAGTACTCCAAGTGAAAAGGCCTAGACAAGACAGGTCCCACTGGAAATAAAAAAGAGAGACTAGGTATGAAAATGACTTCAGTACCTGAAATGACAGGGCTTGCCAACTGATTAGCTCTGTGAGATGAGGGTCAAAGATGGCTCCAAAGTTTTAAAGCTGGAAGGATGATGATACTGTTCATAGAAATAGATAAGCTTGGAGGAGCAACAGATTTTGGGGGGGAAATGAGATAGGCTTTATGAACATGATCTGAGGTGCTCTGGGGATACTCAGGAGATACTCTCTACAGACAACAAGAAACATAGAATCTCAACTCTGGGGAGAGTGTGGAGGGGCAGAGAAGGAACTTCAGCAGTATGTGCAGAGATAATAATTGAACCATGAGAAAATATCACTATAGAATGAAAGTATAAAGAACCACAAACAGAGAATACCTGTATTTAAGCAGAATTAGACAAGTATAAAATAGGGAAGAGAAACACAGGATCATGGATTGGAAGAGATGCCAAGAAGGGGCAACATCATGGAAATCAGTGAAGGAACATCATAGCAAAGGAAAGAGGTGATCATCCATTATATCAGAGGGTACAGAGAAATAAATATGGTAATAATGAAGAAAGTCACAACACATTCACTTATGACCTGGATTGTCTTGTTAATTTGTGGTAATATTTCATTAGTTTTATCTCCCTGCTAAATAATAAAGCTTGTCAAGGGCAGATGCCCAGTAGAGTGCTGAATATCTGAGTAAATATTTGTTGTTGACCAATAGCTGCACATATGAAAATCTGCACCTTTGGTTATGAAATTTATGAAAAATTCACTAGAATGTATGGTGAACTTGAGAAAACTTCTAAAACGTAATGACAAAGCAGATCAATTTCTCTTCCTCAGGCCTGTGATGCAGAAAGCATCATGCTAAATCTGGCAGGACAGCTCATCATGATGCAGAGGGACCGATCTGGCCCTCAAATCCGGGAGAAGGACAATAGCCCTAACCAAAGGAAGCTTGTGAGTAAAGTAGAGAGCTTTTCCTAAGAGTTGAAGAAGTGTGGTGTAGTAAAAAGAAACAAACAAAAAAAACCCCACTGTATTTGGGATCAGAATATCTTGGTTTAGATTCTGATTTGGGCACTTGTTAGCTGTGTGATCTTGAACCAGTTAGTTAACTTCTATGGACCTCAGTTCTCTCCTCTCTAAAGGGAAGGGAGTTGGATGAGATGATCTCCATGATCACCTCTGGCTCCAATATCTGTGACTCAAAGATTCCCTGAATTCGACTCTCTTGCCATTTCCTCTACAGTCTAAAGAGTCTGAGAAAATGAACAGTTATCTTCAGTCTTCCCAACTAAGAGAGTGACAGTTTCTGAATGGTGAGAGGGTGAGAGATCCACATCCTGAGGGTCCAGAGCACTGATTGTTCAGGCCATTTCTGACTGAACATTATCCATTTTCAAGTGGAAAAAAGGCCAAGTGGCTAGGGAGAGAACTGATAGTCAACAGACACAGCACATGTCAGTTGAAAATTCTTTTAAGTGTCTTCAAAAGTGACTTTCCAAATATCCTTCCTTCCTACATGATAAGTATTTTCAAATAGTGTCACGAACTTGCTGGTTTATCAGAACATTTGACGCAGAAGCAAGACACCTTTTTTGAGACTTGAAATGTGAAAGGATCCTCTGTATTCTTTAGTAAATCCGCCTTACATTTCATAGGAAGTTGCCATGCTGCACTTTGAACAGGAGAACACTAGTTGTTTATTAGTGGCAAAAAGTGAAAGATACAGTCCTCTCAATTTACTTTTTTAAAAATATTTTAATAAAAGCTGATGTTTTACATCTCTCATTCTCCAGCTGCCATTCTGTCCTCCTGTTGTACTAGCCCAATCTGTTGAAAATGTCTGGACAACCTGTCGAGCCAATAAACAAAAACGCCATCTCCTGGAGGCACTCTGGCTGAGCTGTGGTGGGGCAGGAATGAAAGTATGGCTTCCTCTTTTTCCTCGAGATCATCGAAAACCACATTCCTTCCTGTCCCGACGAATCATGCTCCCTTTCCACATCAACATTTACCCCCTGGCTGTCCTGTTTGAAGATGCATTGGTCCTTGGTGCTGTCAACGACACTTTGCTCTATGACTGTTTGTATACTCGTGGCAATGCTAAGGAACAGCTGGAGGTACTTTTTCCTTTCTGTGTTGTGGAGAGGACCTCCCAGATCTACCTCCATCACATTCTGCGCCAGCTTTTGGTCCGGAACCTTGGTGAACAAGCCTTGCTTTTGGCCCAGTCTTGTGCCGCATTACCTTACTTCCCTCACGTGCTGGAATTGATGCTTCATGAAGTGCTGGAAGAAGAAGCTACCTCGCGGGAGCCGATTCCCGACCCTCTGCTTCCCACTGTCGCAAAGTTCATCACAGAGTTCCCCCTCTTCCTGCAGACCGTTGTTCATTGTGCCAGGAAGACTGAGTACGCCCTGTGGAATTACCTTTTTGCAGCCGTTGGGAACCCTAAGGATTTGTTTGAGGAATGTTTGATGGCACAGGATTTGGACACAGCTGCCTCCTACCTAATCATCCTCCAGGTAACAGTAGTTTCTGAAGTCACTACGAGAATCGGCAAGCACAAAGTTTGGGCACTCTGTTTAATATAGATGATATAGTCGGTCTGTTTTTACAGTTGTGCCTTTCCTGAAAAGAACCCCACTGTCATTTGAAGATATGAACCGTGTATTTGAGTGTTGTAAAACAACCCATTGAGTTTATAAACCTTTATATAGCACCAGTGCAGTAATTAATGGGTGTAACGATTACCATTTTGCAAAATAATAGTGGATATAGCTGAGCTTCCCTCAATTGTGAGATTCATCAAAGTAAAATTTTCTCTTAGAAGAAAGATTAGAATAGGTGACCTTTAAAGTCTTTTACAACTCAAGATTCTCCAATTCTAAGACAGTTTTATCCTCTGAACTGATTGGAGGTACACAATATATACCTGACTACGTGTAATAAACCATGCCCTGTGGTAGACTTGGGACATAAACCATGGAAGTGCAAACCTGTGAATTTCGTGAAGTGTAATAACAGTGAAAACATTCCTGATAAATGCTTATGGTGGTTGATAAGTTTCCCCTCTAATAGCATAATATGAATGCTCCAGACATCCCTCTTAATCATGGCCCCAGTTCTGAAAACCAACAAAATAAAACCAGGGTCCTATTCCATTATTACTAGCTGGAGTATCTCAGTGATGCAAACAATTTTAATATGATTTTTCCAAAGTAAAATCTTGGAGTCTGTGGGACACTAAGTTAAAAACACGTCAAAGCAGGAGGGGAAGATCCTGGGAAACGGGTAGCTCACCTCCCAGAAAATCACTAGCCCAATTCCAGTATCCAGCTACAAGCTTTTTAACTGCAGCAACTTGAATTGATATGCATGATTAAAGCTGGCATTATGGGCATGCTGGCACCACACCTGTCCTCCAATAAAAAGAATCATGGTAGAGTGGATAGAAAGTTGGCCTTGGAGTTAGGGAGGTGAGAGTTCTAGCCTTCCTTTGCCACGTAACAATTGTGTGAGCTAGGGCAAGGGATTTCACCTTTCAGTTCCTCACAGACTCTGACTAGGAGCTGCCAAAGAGGTTCTAATCTGCACTTGTACAACTCTAAGCTCCTCATCAGGAGTTCCCTATACCCACAACATAGTGGGTACAGACCCACTTGGAGGGAAAAAATTAATAATAGCTGTTTTGCATAACAAAGAACTTTCTACGTAGTAAGGTAGATAAGGTATTATGATTCTTATTTTAGAGATGAAAGAAACTGAAGTGTTTTGAAAAGACAAGTCAGCTTCCCTCTGAGGCCCTTTGAGAGAGAAGCCTCAGGTTTTCCAGCTACAAAGCCCATGATCTTTCCACTTCATCACCAGGTCCTATATAACCTTATTAGCATGATCCTCCCCATCATTTCATCCCCTTTCCCGCTAAAAAAAATAATAATATGGCCTTTTCTATTACTGAAAAAGTTTAATTCTGTTTGACAAAAGATTCCATTTACAAGTTCTGTTTTGAAACCTATTCTCCAGATATCACCTACTGTGAGGGGAAAAAATGTGCCCTTGAAGATAGAGCTAGTGATGAAATTTCAAGTCATTTGACTGTACTTCAAGATGCAAAGTGCCAGAAGCAAGATCCCAAAGAGAATGTTAACCTTTCTGACTTCTGGTATAGCCAGAGAAGGGTAGTTTAAAAACAGAAAAAGAATTAACTACCTTATTTTAAATTAAAATTAGATTTTACATACATATATATATATTATAGTATAGTGAAAAAAACACTGAATTACAATCAGAGAAACTGAGCAGATCTCAGTCCATTACTTGCTTAGCCACTTAACTGCTCTGGGCCTCAATTTCACTTTGTATAAAATGAAAGGGTTGATGTAGAATAGTAGTTCTCAGACTTTCTGGTCCCAAGACCCCCCAAAGAACATTTTCATGGGGTTATATATATCAATATTTGTTGTATTCAAAATTAAAAGTCTTAGTATTTTCTGAAAATAGTCTTGATTTCACTGCCCTTTTAGTCTCAGGGACCCCTTGGGATCCCCTCCGACCACACTTTGAAAACTGGTAGAACAGAAGATCTCTATGATCCCTCCTAGCTAGTGATCCTAAGTTTGCCATTTCATGATGAATTTGTAATTTATCCCAAGTTCTTCAGCACCTTTCAGAAACTGGGTCATTGGCTCTTTCTTTAGTAGACTGTGAAACATTAATGCTTAATAAATGTTCATTAATACATGCCAGGCATTGTACTAAGTGCTGGGGATACAGTGGAAGACAAAAACAGTCTCTGTCCTCAAGGAGCTCACGTTCTGATGGGGGAAAAAACAGCACATAAATGACTGCATATACAAGATACATAGTGTAAATGGAAGTCATCTCAGAAGGAAGGAAGCAGCTGGGGGAACCAAGAAAGGCCTCCAGCAGAAGGTGGGATTTGAGCCAAAACTTGAAGGGAGCTAAGAAAACTAAGGCTTGGAGGTGAGAAGGAATCTTATTCTAGTCCTAGGAGATGGCTGGGCAGGGAAGCACAGGGACAGATGAAACGTCATGTGCAAGGAGCAGAGCAAGGCCATTGTAAAACACATCCCATGGAGTAATATGGAAAAAGACAGGAAAGCTAGGAAGGTTTAGGAAGTGTTTTAAGTGCCAGAGGACTTTGTATTTGAACCTGGAGGTAGTAGGGAGCCAATATAATTTGAGTAGGTGGATGATAGTCAGACCTGTGCTTTAGAAAGCTTACTTTGGCACCTGAGCGGAGGGTAGCTTGGAGTGAAGGGACACCTGAGGAAGGGTGATCATGTAGAAGTGATTGCAATAGGCAGCTGAGAGGTGATTAGGGCAGTGGTTATGTGAGTGGAGAACAGATGTATACAAGAAACATAAAGGTGGAAACAAGATTTGGCAACACACTGGATGGGTGAAATGATTGAAATTAATTTTGTCCTCTTGGCACCCTACAGGAAGGATGTGAGCAAAGTCAGGCAGTAACCTTATTAAATATATGTGCGATAACTGGGGATGTAGGCATGTCAACGATAGATGGATTCACTCTACTACTAAGTACCAGTTATTTCATAGAAAGCATAGAAGTTTACTAGAAGATTACCTTATGCAAGGAGAGTAATTCCTTCACCTTCCCATGGGATTAAGAAGTTTTTATTATCTGTATACCTGAATTTTAACTCCACTAATAAATCAGCCATCTAGAACTGGTCATTCTAGAAAACCATGGAAAAAATAGACTGGTCATATTGGATGCTCCTCCAGTCATACATATGGCAAGCCATCCTTGACTTCCTGAGGCCCTTGTACTCCCATAAATCTTCTATCTTGGATCTATCTGGCACCCTGGAAGTTTTCCTCTGGGTCTTTTAATATTCTCTTAGAACCAGTTTAGGCTCTTATTTTATCATTAGCTCATGCTCTTACTACATGCTCCACCTGCCTCCTTTTCTGATCTTAGATTCTCTGATGTGTGTCATTCATTATAATTTGCTATAGCTTACCACCTTTCTGTTACCACCATTATGAGTGGTAATAGGAAACTAATTATCAAAGGGTAGTGGTTTCCAAGTGACCCTGTTTCTTCTTTATTTTTGGCCACCACTGTTGTTTCTAGAATATGGAAGTCCCAGCAGTGAGCAGGCAGCATGCCACTCTTCTCTTCAACACTGCTTTGGAACAAGGCAAGTGGGACCTCTGTCGACACATGATCCGATTCCTTAAAGCCATTGGCTCTGGAGAATCTGAGACACCTCCACCAACACCTACTACTCAGGTTTGGAATAAAATGGTACCATTTCAGGTCACCCTTCAGCACTTGTCTCTTGTCTTTTGTCCATTGATATCACGCCTTACAAGCTCCCTTTTCTTTGCCCTGTGGGCATTTCCCTTTAGGAACCCAGTTCAGGTGGTGGATTTGAGTTCTTCAGAAACCGAAGCATCAGTTTGTCACAGCCAGCTGAAACCTTACCTGCTAGCAAGCTGAACTTGCAGAAAACCCTCAGTATGCCTTCTGGTCCTTCTGGGAAAAGGTAAGGTGAAGAAGGAAGTCAAAACAAGTGAAGGAAGCAGAAAGGAAAAGAAGGAAACAAAGCACTCATCAGGTGCCTGTTTTTGTGTCAGGCTCCATGCAAAGCACTTCACAAATATTATTTGATCCTCATAAGAAGCTTGTGTTATGATCCCCATTTTATAGTCAAGGAAACTGAGGGGGAAAGAAGTTAAGTGACTTGCCCAAGGTCCCACAGCTAGTAAGTATCTGACACTGTATTTAGACTCAAGTCTTCCAGATTCCAGGCCCAATGCATCATCCACTGCAGCTCCTCAAAATATTCCATTATTTGTATTACCCAGGAATCCTGTGTAGTTACTCTCTTATATGGTAGGTAGGTAGGTAGTTGTAAGGATTTTAATAACTATCATCTGAGGAAATGTTTTGATTCATTTTAATTTCTCTCCTCCAGATCCACCCCAAATTATATGTACACAGTATAATGCCCAGTTAGAATTCCCTTCTCTTTCCCCATTTTTCTCCTCACCTATGCCCTTTAGCACTCATGAGTGGTCCTTTCTGCTGAAGAATGAGAATAACAGGTAAGGAAACTGAGAGAAGAAAGGAAAAGGAGTGCTCAATAAGCGCCATTCTTTTTCTTGGCTAGTAGTTTGACATTTTTACCCCCAAAAACTTCTTTATGCCTTTTACCTTGACTGCCCTTGGGTGGAGCCATCAGGAGGAGGAGGAAACCATCACCTCCCCCTGCCTGCCTCAAAGGCTGGCCACTGCTCTCTGTGACATCCCTCTTCCCTTTTCTGTTCTGTGTAATCTCTCAATCAGCTTTTTTCTTTAATCTTGTCAAAACACTTTAAACTTCTCCTACCTCTCATTTTTAGTATTTACTGTAGCATCTCACCAAATACCTTTACACTTAGGAAACAGGATTTTGGATTTTTGGTTTTTTCTAAATAGTAAGAAAAGTACAGTGAAAAGAGAGTTGGACTCAGATCAGAAGATGAGTTTGAATTCCAGGTTTGCCACTAAATTGTGGAATCCTGGGCAGGGCAGGTTTATTTGGGCAGGAGGTGACTTCTAAGGCCCCTTCCAGCTGTCAAGTAATTCTGTTAAGTATATAGTGCTTGGCACATAGTTCAAAACTTAAAAAAAATGAAGATATTTATTAAGTCAAATACTAGCTTTATAGCTCCTAATGTTAAATCTCTAGCTATATTTGCCTTACTTTGACCACCCCCCCCTCACCCCCTAGCAGTCGGTGGGATGAGAACCAGGAGCAGCACATTTGCATCTGGGTGAGATGGAAAGATCCAGCCTCTCAACCTACAGGAGAGAGTCGTTACCTGTTTGACTAGTTCTAACACTGAGCCATCCAGGAAATCATTGATCCTTGTGTCTTATCTTTAAACGTCAGCTCTCTGAATGCTCTGTTCATTACTCATTTTCCTGAATGTGCTAATGGAATTTATGTCTGGTACGAACATTCTGTAGAATCTTGCCGTATCTTTCTTGTCTGCCCATTCTCAGGTGGAGCAAAGACAGCGACTCTGCTGAAAACATGTACATTGACATGATGCTCTGGAGACACGCTCGGCGCCTCTTGGAAGAAGTGCGGCTAAAAGACCTCGGCTGCTTTGCCGCCCAGTTAGGCTTTGAGCTGATTGGCTGGCTGTGCAAGGAGCGCACCAGGGCTGCTCGGGTGGAGGATTTTGTAATTGCTTTGAAGAGACTTCACAAGGATTTCCTGTGGCCATTCCCAGTCATCCCCATTTCTTCCATCAGTTCACCATTCAAGAACGGAAAATACCGAATAGGTAACAGTCTGTGGTTTCCTGTACTACTATAAATGGGGCTGCTGGTGGATGTTTGGCCATTGGCCAGACTCTTAAGAGTGGCCTCTTGTATACCCATCATTTAGGATAGCCATGACTTCCCCAGGATATGTCTAACTTAGAAGCCCTGACTGACCTCCCGTTTCCCGTATACCCTCTCCCAGTCTGTTTTGTGCCACATCAGTTAAGAACAGAGAGGGGTGAATGTACTTGGCCAACAGGTCGGCACCTCTGACACAGAGTGTACTGTGTAGGGTGTTAGGGGTTGCCCTTGGAAGAGCAAGGTCTTTAGTCTAGCTAGAGGGCTAAGCTATATATGGTAATATGGAAATGTTCATGAGAGGGCTAAGATAGCGGGTGAACTTTGAGGAGGGGTTACAGTAGGAAACAGCAGTATTATAACTTTTAAACTATTTAAGATTTCTTAACTCAAAAGAACGATTCTATGGGAGCAGTGTTTGGGGCAGCCAGCTTTGTAATTTAATAAATTTGTGTTGACTGATGAAGAGACAAAAGGCTAAAGTTTTTTTCATCTATTTTCCATGAAGTCTCTATTTCTAATTCCTCTTTATGACAATGTAATTGATATCCCTGCCAAACGTCATTAAGAAAAGCTTTTTATGATCTCCACATTGTATTATCTCAAAAATTGTCATCATTTATCCTAGAGGTTCCAGTATATGACCAGAAAAAAGTTGTTCCTTATGTAAAATAACTATGGCCAGTTCTCTCTTAACAGTAGTGGCCCATTTTGCAAATTTCCTTCCCTCTAATGGAACTCCGTGTGGCCCCACCCCTCTGCTGCCCTGCCAGGAAGTTGAATTTGCATTATATGAATTTACAAAGTGGGAACTGTCTATAGTCTTGCTTATTTTAATTGATGGCATTATGTGTTCTGATAGTTTGGCCAGTCATTGTTAATATTCCCTAGTGTTGCCTTAACATAATTAACTGTTTCAGTTGTGAGGCCTTAGCATAGTAGGGAGAGACGGAGTATTTGGGAGTGAGTAAACCTCTTCTATATTGACCTTACATATATTCACATAGAAGTTGGCTGTGGGCTTTCATTATTTTGAGGGGTTTCAATTCAACAGAACTTTTGTGTTAGGCATTATGAGGTACTGGAATTAAACGGAATGTGCTATAACACAGTCTAAGCATTTGTTCTGGAAGAAAGTGGTGTGAGTCCTACTTTTTTATTTGTTTCTACCCAGGTGGGGGAGAACAGT
Source organism: Notamacropus eugenii (assembly GCF_028372415.1). NCBI lineage: Eukaryota > Metazoa > Chordata > Mammalia > Diprotodontia > Macropodidae > Notamacropus > Notamacropus eugenii. The sequence goes on along the minus strand of NC_092872.1, from coordinate 38,898,890 downwards.
TATTAAAGTCTCAGTCAGCTGACCCTTTTTTAAACCTTGAAACGGATGCTGGAGTGCCTGGTGCCCCAAGAAGTCAGAGTTGGCTTGGCAGCATTGGTTCTGCCCACCAGGAGATAGATACAGCTTCATCCCATGGACCACAAACACAAGATGCCTTCCTGTCACCTTTATTAAATAAAGGTACATACCATACCATTTTACAGACAATCTTTCTTTGGGAAAAAGGACAGTTAGAATCTGTAACCCTTTATGCCTTCGTTGGCAGAGGATTAAAAAGATTTTGAGGAATCGGTGAAAATAGGTTTATAATTTGAATTTTTGATAGAACTGTCTTACCTATGAGCTTGTTAAAACATGTTTAGGCTGCATTTCCACATGAGCAGTCTTTATCAGACAAACGCATTGATCCAGACTCTTCTTTCTAGTATTTCCAACAGAAAATGCTGCTGTAGAGCCCTTGAAATGGGCATGGGAAACATTAAAGAGAAAGCTAGGAATCATAGTTATACCATTTTAAAGTTGGATATCTAAGTATTAATAATACATACTAGACTCTACACATTAAGTTATTCTTGTTAGTGTTATCTGTATTACACAAAGGTGAGTGAATTCTAGCCTAAAGCAATTTCAAAATAATTTATACACAGAGATGTATATTTACAAGATAAATATTTAGCAGAGCTTAACTAGCTGTAAAAGGTGTATAATTATACTTGCACTGCCTACTTTTACAGTGTTATTGTGTAGAAAGTAAGCCTTAAAAGACCGATAGAAACATGAATTATTCCTTTTTTCCCCCTTGCTTTCAGTCTGTTAATTAATGTTTGAAAGTATTAATCTTCCATTAAGTGATTTAATGTCAGCCTCAAAATCCGTAAGGTATCATCATCACCAATTGATGACTATTGTAAATTCCTTATTAGGGGACGAATGCAGTATTGGTTCAGCCACAGACCTAACTGAAACCAGCTCTATGGTGGATGGTGACTGGATGATGGTGGATGAAAATTTTTCTACTCTAAGCTTAACACAATTGGAGCTAGAACACATCTCTTTGGAGCTGGCCAGTAAAGGGCCACATAAATCCCAGGTCCAGCTTCGGTGAGTCTCATTGTTCTACTTGAGAGCAGAGAAAAATTTTAATCATACTGGTGATGAGAGATGACATGAATGGCTCTTTCTCTGCTGTCATTTGTTTTCACTGTTTGCAGACCCTCCCCACTTTAACACAGATTCTTTTAATTTTGTGCAGGTATTTGCTGCATATCTTCATGGAGGCAGGATGTCTGGACTGGTGCATTGTTATAGGCCTTATTCTTCGAGAACCTTCTATAATTAATCAGGTGTTTGGTCTGACACAGTCTTCAGAGGTAGATGGAGAGATGTTACACAACATAAAAACAGGGCTGCATGCTGTAGACAGATGGGCTTCTACAGATTGGTAAGTGACAGCTTCCACTGAGCTTTCCTGTCTATGAAATCTCTCTGTTTTTATTGTAAAAGCTAAAAACAGTTTTATTTTCTGGTTTTTCTTAGTTAATGTAGCATTTCCATGATCTTACATGAGAAATCTTCATAGTAGAGAAACTTTAGAGACTGCTATCTTCTGGGGAAATGTCAACTGATTGAAGTTCTTCTTATTGTGTTTTTTTCTTTTGTTTTGTTAATGGAGAACCTCTAAAGAGCTATAATTATATTCTGCAGAAAGGTACTAAAACTAAGAGCTTCCATTTTTAAGGAGGAAAGCACTCCAACAGAGATTTCACAGCCATCACATGTTCAGAATTTTGATCAATATTACCACTAGCAATCAAAGTGTGCAGAACTGGGGCTATAAGAAAGATATAAGAACCACTACTTTTTTAAAATATAATTTGATTTTATTAAATATATACCAGTTATATATAAAAAAAATTAACATTTTAAAAAATTTTTACGTTCTAAATTCTCTCCTTCCCTTCAATTTGATATGGATTATACATGTGAAATCATGCAAAAACATATTTTTGTATTAGCCATATTAGAAAAAACAAAAACAAAAAGGGAGAAAAATATATAAACAAAGTTTAGAAAGTATGCTTCAATCTGCACTCAGAGTTACATCAGTACTGTCTCTGGAAGTGGATAGCATTGCACTGCTGGGAATAACTAAGTCTTTCGCGGCTGGTCATCCTTACAGTACTGTAACTGTACAATATTCTGGTTCTGTTTACTTCACTTTGCATCAGTTCATGTAAGTCTTTCCAGGTTTTTCTGAAACCCTCTGCCTTGTCATTTCTTATAACACAATAGTATTCAGTCACGATCATTTCCACAATTTGTTCAGACATTCACCCAGTTGGTGGACATCTCAATTTCCAATCATAATAAGAGCTGCTTTAAATATTTCTGTACAGACTAGTCCTTCTCCCTTTTCTTTCTTTCTTTCTTTATTTTTTTTGCGACACAGACCTGGTAATGGTTTCATAGGGTCAAAAGGTATGCAGTTTTATTGCCCTTTGGGCATAATTCCAGATTGTTCTCCAGAATGGTTAGAAAACCGTTCACAACTCCATCAACAGCATATTATTTTTACCTGTATTTCCACATCCAGCACTTATCATTTTCCTTTTCTGTAATGTTAGCCAGTTTGATAGGTATGAGCTGGTACCTCAGAGTTGTTTTAATTTCATTTTTCTAATCAGTACTAATTTAGAGTATTTTTTCATGTAACAACCGCTAGCTTTGATTTGTTCTAAAAACTTCCTGTTCACATCCTGACCACTTATCAACTAGAACCACTATTTATGAATAAAATTAACATTAATTCAGCATTTTCTAAAAGTCTGTATGTTCAAGTGACTATCCTAGAAATATAATGATAGACAACAGGCCTTTCTCTGATGGACCTTACAGTCTAATGTGGAAAAAGAAGTACAAGCATAGAATGTGAAATGTATGTGTGTGTGTGTGTGTGTGTGTGTGTGTGTCTGTCTGTCTGTCTGTGTTTCGTGTCCTGTGGTCCAAGGACAAAAAAAACCCAAACTCCTCTAAAGGAAATGTTAGAAGTTGTATTTAGGAGCCTCAGAATATGGCACTGTATTATCTACATACTGGTTGGTTTGCTCATTGAATTCCTCTTTCTCCTATTAGCCCTGGATACAAGCCATTTTTAAATGTAATTAAGCCACAACTCCAGAGACTAAGCGACATCACAGAAGAGCAAATCCAGCCCGAATCAGCCTTTCAGCCGGCAAACAAGGTTCCTGAACAGGCTGCCAGCCCCAGAGCTGAGGAGAGCAGAAGTTCTGCTTGCCACAGCAGCAGCCCTCCAGGTGAAGCTGGCAACAGCAGTGCTGCCAACTGGACTGAAGGCCCTATGGCTGGATCCCAGGAAGAAGAACCTTTTCAGGATGGGACCTACGACTGTACAGTTTCCTAACAGAAGTGGTCTTCTGTGTCACCATGGGCAGTATTAACAGAGTGCACCTGAGTACACTGTGAACAAGTCAGATGATTTAAAGGGGAGAAATCTGTTCAAACTACTTTTTAACTCAAAGAAATTTGTTTGAATCCATGAACAATGTGATTTCAAATAAATGTTCTTTCATAAAAAATGTTTTTTAAGCTGCAAAGTAATAAAGATTATTGTACAGATGTACATGAGAATATCTGGTTTTATTTTTAAAGGTTTAGAACTATTAATATACCATAGGGGTGGTTCTCCATCAGCCTAAACTTGTTCTCTCTGTTCTTGCAAGTGGTTGTTTCCAAAACCACTCAGTGGCATCCACTGGATCAGCCGTCTGTGACTTTGGCTACCTAAGACACTTTGTGTAGGACCATACTCAAGTGAATTAGGTGCCAGAGCTCATGGAGACACCACAAATGGTTTGGATTCAACCATTCTTGGGTATATTCAACCCAAGAACTGGAACTAACTCAAGTTCCTTCTTAAAAGATTTATACCTGTTTTACCTAGTTGTAGGCTGACAAGCTGAGGTCTAAAGGGTACTCATGAATTATGCTGTTGGATACCACAAAAAACTTTTGTACTAAAAAAGTGTATCTTTCTCTTTGTGAATAATCTCATTTGTAAATACTCTCAATGGAGCTGCTTCTCTGCTTGAGGCTTTGTATCGTAGTTTGTAAGGCTGGAATTACTCTGTACTCATGACGTGCAGAAAGGGCACTCTGCTTTGGATTAAACAGTCTCTCTCCGATGGACATGGCCGTAAGAGACAGAGCCTGATACCTTGATCATGAAAACAGACAATGAAGAGAGGCTTTATGCAAACTCATGGAGGTTCTTATTTATTGCTTTTGTAAATGGATTAAAAATGGGATTTTCCTGGGATTTTCCTTTTGTAAATATACTTGCCAATCCTGTATCATAGCTACTAATAAGCATCAGTAATGTAAACAATGCTTGCTTCACTGTCACTTTACAAGCATTTTCTAATGTTATTTCTGGATAAAGAGATAATTTTTCTTCTCATTTAATGCTATGGAAACATGTCTACATAATTTTTAGTTGCTTTATGGTACTTTCATCCCAGCCAACTATATCTCTACCACAATGTATGTAATACTAAATATCTTACAACAGTATTAATTTAGGTAGCTTGTTTGTACTGTGCAATTTGAACAAAGGAATGCAACATTATTTTATAAAAAAAAAAACAAAACATTTATTTTTGTAATGACAATGTATTTGATTGATGTGGACCAAATTCCTTCCACCCAGTAAGACACTCTTCATGTAGTGTGGTTATAAGCATAAATCTTACTCTCGGAAAAATAGAGCTGTCCTGTCTTTGCTTGCTTTTAGAGCAAATGCGAATTTGCAAGGTTGGGTTTTCTTGTAGTTTTCTCTTAAAGGGAAAGCTTAAGGCAACCATTTAGTATACTTTTAGCTTAAGTCATCAAATATATTTGAAATTATTTTAGAGTTTGGTCATTTGCTGTTGCTTTACTTTTTATATCACAAGTGCAATAATATCAAATAATAAAATAACTGGCTGGGTGGAATTTAAGTGATTACTGGTACTCGGGTCCTGTGGTGCTAGTTTTGAGTTTTAAACACCTTTCCTATTTTGCTCTACCCTCATAAGCAGGCAGAACCTTGCATGTGAGTGACAAAGTAAGTATTTAAAACACTTTTAGAAAACTCTTCAGTTGCTACTTACAGCCTGGGATGGAAGAGCAGGGCATCACAGCACATCCTGAAGGCAATTACAACCCTTATTCCATGAAGTGATCTTCCCCAATGCCCTGGGAGAAGATGAGCTTCACAGTTTATAGATCTTTTCAGCTCATATATTCTTTTGGAATGTGCAATAATAACGTAAGTCCCACACCTCTACATAGTAAAAGATGCAAAATTTATTTCTGATGGATTAGGAGGCCTTGAAGAAAAGATTCTGCAAAGTTTACAGGTTTATTTTCTCTCTCCAGTAATAAATTTGTTATATATACTTTAATAAAAAAATTCAAATTATCCTTCTGACTGACTTATTGTACAGAAAACAGATCCACTGTTTAAGCCACGTCTTAAATGTAAATATCCGTTGCCATTTGTCCACCACTAAGATAACTGCTAAACAACACTATATAAAGGCAAGAAAACATTTGGGACAGATTCAGTCTTTATTACAGTTCTTTAATACGTATTTTCTAATTGGTGTACATAAGAGCAAAAATAAAACCATTCTAGGAACTCCTCACTTTATCTGACAGTGGACAGCAGAAATTATATTCTCTCTATTCCTATATACATGTGTTTCTAGAAGTAGCTAATAAGCAAATGTGTTCTTGATGATCCCTTTCAGCAGTTCTGGGCTAAAAATGAAGCAGCGCTGTCTTTTGGCTCTGGAGTCAGGAAAATCTAGATTGAAATTCTCCCTATGATGTGCTGTGTAACCTTGGGCAAGATACTTAAGTCTTAGTTTCTTTCCAAAAGAATACATGAAAGAAACCATCACTGCCAAGTACTTAGTGTGCTCCCTCAGGATGTTTAAATTAGACCTGAGCGAACGACAAAAAAGCAAAAGCATCCTAATAGTTTGTACGCTAAGCTTCAATTCAGGAACACAGCAGAAAATGAAAAACATACCTATATAAGCACTTCTAAAGAAGGGAAAGACTTTCTTGAGGGAAGGAATCAAAAAGGCCTACACCATGATGATGATCTACATACAGATGAATGTATTACTTACTGCATATGTACCCCTTAGAGCTAATTCAGCACTAAAACGAGTATTAATCAGTGCAACAGAATTTTTTTTTTCTGGAGCAGCAATAGCATTTGCTAACAATACTCGATAAAATCATGCAAATTTTTAATTGTACAACTGCAACAGCTAAATAGAAAAATAAAGTGTAGGCTATCAAAGCACTCAAATGCTGAGGCTCTTAATACATCCTGTGCTTCTGGCCTTCTCACCATTTTTCTACAGACAACGATGCCAGTGGAGACTGGCTTACTAGAGAAATTACATGAAACTCATGTTTCTAGCTTTAAGGCCTTCTGGGGGAGAGGATCGTAAACCTTTTCAACACATGTAGAGTGTTACAACATATATCCAGCTAAATCTCTTACCCATAATTAAATCTTAGAAGCTATAATAGTAGGTTGCTCTAACACCCCCCATCCAGTTCTAAATCTATTGAAATTGGAACTGGGACATTGAGCCAAATAAGAAAAATTTAAGAATGTTAGTGGTTAATCTTCAAATACTCAAAAGAGATGTCATGTAAAAGAAGAAATAATTGTTTTAACTGAAGGCAGCAAAACGTAAGACTTATATAGATTAGAAAATACATTTATTATATAAGTTACAAAAGCAAAATAAGGAAAAAACTTCTAACTTAAAGATACCGAGTTCCCAGGTACTGGAATTCTTCAAGTAATGAAGCCCTGATGCTCACTTGTTGGGATAAGATTATTCCTGACTTCCCTTCCACCAACTCAAATTCTTACTAAGAATTTACTTGAGATATTTAAAAATGATGTAGGAGAAGTAAGGACCATTCAAACTGACAAGTCCTCAGCTGGGGGTTACATGAATGCTGTTCCTAACTGACCTACTGACCTCATCTCTTCAAATACATAGCTGTCCAAATAATCTTCCCAATATATATGTGTCTGACACCTACCCTGGCACCGAAGGCCTTTCACAACAGTTCTGGCACACCTTCCCAACCTCACTTCATGCAATTCCTTTCTTTGCACACCATGTTCCAACTGAACTGGACTGGACTATTCTCTTATTCAGTATGAGTCATCCCCAGTGGCAGAAACTTAGTCCTCATCTTTCCCCGACATACCAAACAGAATGCTAAACACTGCTACCTCTTCAATGAAACCTCTATGGTGGAGACACTGAACAAGAGTTAAAGTACTTGGGTACAAATTCCAAATTCTGCAACCCCTTACCTACCTGCATGACCTTGACCCCTGGGGCTGTCTCACTTATAAAATAGACTCAATAAGGTGGTCTCTAAGGTCTATTCTATAGCCTATCATAGAATATAAACAAAAATGAACACTCCCTACCTTCAAATTTTTCTAGGGCACTTCTGAAATTTGTACTGGTAATAATATACTCCAGCTTATAATGTACCAAATCTATCATAGTATTTACTTGCATTAATTTACTCCATTAGCCTATAAGGTTCTCAAAGGTTACCACTGTTACTTTTCTTTTCTGTATGTGGACAGCAAGCTGCAGAGTGGATAAAGCACTGCACTTGGAGTCAGGGAGACCTGGATTCAAATCCTGCCTTAGATATCTATTAGCTGTGTGAATCCTTAGACAAATCATTTAACTTCACTCACTCTAAGTTCCCCATCTGTAAAATGCGGAAAATAACAGCACCTATCTCACAGGGTTGTTATGAGGATCAAATGAAAAGTTATAATGCTATTACTGTATATCAAGCACCACATTATATGAACTATAGGCACTTAATACTTAATCTCATATAATTCCTAGGAAGGTGGTACCACACTCTTTTTAAATCTTACCCTCAAACTTACTCTCAGAGAATATGATCAAATAGCCAACCATTACCTAACCTACACAATTCCTATGGAGGGTGTACAGAAATAGCGAGTTGAGCACAAACACGTTGTGATATTTATTTTCTCCCAAGGGGGTCCTAGCTCTGCCAAACTCAAAATCATTTTGATTGTAAACATGTGATTACTTTAAAACCAATCAGTCTTTTTAGATTGATAACTAGCTGATACTTACATGTTACAAACACATAAGATCAACAAAGCATAGCTTTCACATTTTTTTATGTGGTTCCAAACTCTTAAAGGCTGAAAGCATGAAATTGGCTGGCCATGAATAATCTCATCTTCTTGAGAGTACCCAATGAACATAAATATTTTTTGCATTCTGTTTGGAAACAAAAGTCAGGTATTAACTTTGAGTTTAATGGGGTTTTTTTGTTTTAGTTTTTTTTTTTTTTAAGATTTAGAGGGAAAATTATTATAGATGGCATCCTATTTTGTCTTCAGTAAAGCACAGGGATATGGTCAAAATGACTCCTTAGGATATCAGCCTGGCAGACTTTCCAAAGACAAGGGTTTTAACAAATCACAGCCCTCCAAATACAAAGCAAGCCAAGCAGATACAGGAAGAGTGAGTGAGAGAGAGAGAGAGAATGTATGTGTGAAAGTGTGTGTCTTTGTGTCTTGCAGGGAGGGTTCCTACACCAAGAGTAGATAAGACAAAAGGAATACAACATGGCTAACTAGTTAAGGCCCAACTCATTTTTACTATCCTTTTATTTTAAAAAAATTTATTAGCACTTAAAATGTTGATGATTTAACAGTAGCAATCCCCTCCAATCCACTGCAGCTGAGCAACTACCAACTCCAAAATAACTTGACTTAATTTCAATGAAATTGAGATGTACAGTTTCAATCAAAGGCAGAAGTCCTACCATAATACCCAATTCCAGTTAAAATGTTATATTCTTTGGTCACATCATCCACCTTAAAGAGCAACCATAATTACATCTTAATTACAATTTTACAAACAAAACAGATTTTTAAAGACTTTCGCAACTCTTGAACAGAGGGGAAAGGGAAGAGGGAGAAGGAGAGAGAATTTCAGAGGCTGAACAATGTTTCCCTATAAAAAGAAAGCAGGATGTTAAAAAGTTTAAGTAACGTAAGGCAGCAAGTAAATCTTCAATAATCCAAAACAAACCAAGCAACTCAAATCAACAGTTTGTGTGTGTATGTGTGTGCGCACGTATACATACAACACAATCTGTATATTTATTTTTATAAAGGCTTCCTGAGTCGGCGAGCTGGCTCTCTATTCCTCAAACATGCACACAATTATTGCTTCAGTGGAAACATGTTAAAGGTTCACAGCATGCTTATTTACATTTATTGAACTGACAACAGGAAGCTGCATGTGACGATCATTCTTAAAGTCAGAGGCGCAATGTAAAATTCAGAAATAACGAAGTCACCCTTCTTTACACTTTCCCCAAACATTGTGCTAGTTACATCTAAAATGCTGCGTAAAATAGAGCATTTGTTATGATTTTAAAAGACCTTTTTCAAAATGAGTCACTGATCTTGTCAAGAGGCTCTAAAAAATATGAAAGGGTTTTTTTATTCCAGATGCCACTGATCTGACAAGAACAGCTCAATGTGCTTATTAAATAGCTCTGAGTGTTTTATTTATTTCAACATTTCTGGCATGTAATGCGTAAATGGAATCTTTGCATTAACATTCTAATGGACTAGTGGGTATCTCTGTACTAACGAGATGGAAAGCCCAACTCCTACGACAGCCAAACTTCACAATGATCAACTCAATTAGACAAAGACGATTTTTTTTAAAAGGACAAATATTCCAAAAAGTAAAGAAAAGCATGATTACCATCAAGTGAACAGCAGCAGCATCCGTCCTTATCCAGGAAAAACAGGGGGATAGGATTTTGTTTCCTAGGACAGTGTATATCTATTCCTAATAATAAATCTAATCATTTATTGCAGATTTCAGGTTAAGCACAAGAACAGATAATCTGGACCTATTTAGCAATTTCTAGAGAATTTCTGTTCTGTTCATCTCACTTTCATAACAGTGGGACAGAATTATCTCCACAGCTGTTCCCAAATACCTCAAACCTTCAGAAACACAAAATCAGAAATGAACTGTCATCAAAAGGCCTCGTGGTAGCCAGGCACAGACTTGAGTCCATGAAGTGAGCTATGAATGGCAAGTGTGGTGTCTCAGAAAGAGCAAAGCCTCCAGAAAGCAATGCTGCAAAGGGCCAGGCCTTGTGGCATCTAGTATTCAGGCAGTCATGCTGTCTGATGTCTACAGGACTCACTTTAGTTTGAATGAGCCACAAATTAGGCAACTTACAGAAAAGTTTTAAGAGCAAAGCATCATGTGGTCCCCAGCTTGTGAAAACAGATCACTCTTTCCACCCACACCTACTTCAATCGGATGTATAGACTATGCTCATTTCTGAGAGGCAGATGCTTATTTGTTGGGGCCTCATCTACTTTATCTTAATAAAATATGAATTTTTAGTCTGTAGTCCTCTGTACTTGTTGAAGCTCGATAAGTATGTTTGTGTGCCCTCTTTTTTAGTTTTAATTAAAGCAAATCTAGTAGAATTTACTATCCATATGCTTAAAAGCTGTGTGCTATAGGGACTCCATACCCAAGGCATTTCTACTGCTACAGAGCTACTTATAAACTGTATAAAAAATTTTTTCAAAATGAAAAAGCACATCACAAATCAAATACCAAATTCCTGGGCACTATCACATTTTCACCATATGTTCAGGTGTCCAATCTCACTAAAAGACATCTTCAAACTCAAGGAAAACCAGTCATGCTAGACAATAAAGGAATGGGCTTATAGAAATAATCATACAATAGAATGTGACATGAACCCAGTGCAATATCTTCTGCATAAATAAATATCTAAAAGATGCAGAAATAACCCAAATAATAAAGAAATCAGAATAAATATTTATAAAATATTCAACCACATTTTTAAAAAAAGGCCAAAGGGGCAGCTCAGTGCTCTGACACAGGAAGTCAGGATCATCTTGTTTCTGTCTCTGTCTGGACCCAGTATTATCAGTACTCTGAAAAGAAAGGCCTGTGAGAACCCAAAGGAAACTCTGGCTTCTCCATTCCCTAAAGTGGTATATTCAAGAACAAGTACACAGATTTCTAGGAGAATGTAAGGCATTCAAAACACCAAGGCCAAGATACACAATGCTGATCCAAGATACTGGCATGCAATTCCCAACATTGGTGAATGTTCCAAGTGCAGTAATGCATGGGCACTCTTCAGTTTCTTTAAGAATTATAGCTCGTTAGAGCTGGAGAGAGACTTTGAGAGATCACCTGTTGTTTCAACCCTTCACACAATCATATAATCCACTACACAGCCCAGTTCTAAATAGAGTCACTACTTCATATGCTGTTCTACTCACTGAGCAACAAAAAATGCTCGATGATTTTAAATCAGAAATGCTATTTCCTTCCATTAACACTAATTCGACATCATTTAATTTCTACATGATCCTGAGGGAAAAGTTTACAGGAAGTGTTTTTTCCCTTTTGTTTTTTCAAAAGGTCACATAAAATGAGACACCCTTGCAAATGGCAATACCCACATGGGCTTCACTTCCTGGCATTTTCAAGAATCAAAAGGCCACACCCCAATATATCATCTGGGGTTCTGCTGCCTGAAGCTTTTTCCCAGCCTCTCTTCTGGCTCAAGCAAGGAAAAGCAAAACTATTAGTTGTCAAGAGGGGCTCTCCCCGCAATTTCTGAGGAGTTCCGCTTCCATACAACAACTGAAAGCAACAGAGCGCACCTAATAATAACCGCTGAATCAGGCCAACTACCTTCCTTAGGTAATATTCCATGTCACACAGGAATGGAGTATGGCACTAGCCATGACAGAGATTAAAATACATATAAGTCATAGGTGCAAACCCAACCAGAAGGAAATGTCCAGTCTGGGAACCTGTCCTTCAAGGCATCCAGCTGGGGAGACCTCTTGTCCTCTCCAGAAAAGTAGTGGGCAGCTATGGCCACAGTGACCATTCCTTCAAGATGTTCTTCTGAGACCTGGCAGAAAGAAAGGGGTAGATTTCATTTAGCACTTAGTCCCTCTTATCTTGACCTCATCAGTATCATTTCATTCTAAATACAATTTAAATCTGCTCAATTAGAAGGCACTAGAGAAAATAAAATGCATATATCTGTACCCCTGAGCTACTTACTGGTCAAAGAGCCCAATGAGCAGAATGATGATGAGTGAGAGAACCAGTAAATGGGCAGTTTACATGCCAAAATAAAAAGAAAAATAGAATTTTGTTATCAAGTATGTGTCAGCAGCCAACTTAAAAAGCTATTCTCTTGGAGAAACTAATACTTTCAATGATGTCCTGCTGCAAGAGTTTTAAAAATAATTTTTAAAATAAATTTTTAAACGAATAAGGTAAAGTCTACAACCAAGCTGTTGTCTGTCTTGTGCTACGTTCCCTCGAAAAGGCAGAGGAGAAACTTACTATCGTGAAGCTCCTCAACCTGGGTCAAAGTCAGAGTTCAAACAAAATCTATCACCCAGAGCACCTAACGTGTATGTAACAGGTACAAAGTTAAGTAGTGGGTGATTTAATTCTGCTTTAAATTAATTCCAGTTCAAGTAGTCCATTTCACAGAGTCACCCTGATGCATACATTCTGTAAACGTCATGCCTAATCACAAGGAGGTACCACTTTCCTTCTGGAACTGTGTATGTGTGTTCATCCTTCGTTGCCGAAGAAGACCATGCCATTGGAGAAATGATGACATGACTTGCGCTTGACTTTGTTTTGAGTGACGGAGGGCTGTGCAGATCACCAGCCTCACTTCTCCTCCAGAGCCATCTGAATCCAGTGACTAGATATTCCTCAGGATGACTGGAGAAGGCCCAGGATGAGGCAACTGAGGTTAAGTGACTTGCCCAAGGTCACACAGCTAGTGAGTGTCAAATGTCTGAGGTGAGATTTGAACTCAGATCCTCCTGACTCTTGCACTGGTGCTCTATCCACTGCACCACCTAGCTGCCCTCCTTCTGGAACTACCCCTCATGTGAACTCCATTTTATCTTCACTGAGTTCAATAACAAGTTCAGTATTAGAGAAATTTCTTAAGTACAAAGTGCTGGGAAATCAAAATCAATTTTCTTCTTCCCACCTGCACATCTATCCAGAAGTTCCAGGGAGAAGCCTGTAATCCATGAGAATAAAATACAAAATAATCTCCTCCTTTACTTGTAACTGGTGTGCCATTGCCAAGAGACCATCGGGAAAGTGTTGACCCTTCATGTGTTCGGACATAGAATGACATGTGAGTAGGACCTATATAATAAAAAGAATAATTTCAATTGATTAAGGAAAATTTAATGGTAAAAGTCAGCACTCTCCTGCCCAAACCCATCCGTGAGTGTTCAAGTCCCAAACATCTTTTAACTCACCCCAAAAGTCTAGTTCATATTTATATAATTCAGAACAGTCAGAGAGAATGAGTTTCAGCTTCTGGGAGGACTGACATGTACAAGCCTCAGCACAGCCCCCAAACATGCTATGGTTCTGGTAAGGAAAGATATCACCTATGATTTGGCATTTCTGCTTAATTCAAAGAGCAACTCCACCACATTATAGAAATGACAAATATTCCCATATTAGGTTCAGCCCTGTAAATAAAGCTACCAAAAAGATCGAAGAACATAAATTGGCTTTAGGCCATGAAAAGAGCAGCAAAAGAGGATGAGATCAATAAAACAAATCCACTTCTGCCAAATGAAAGGCTGAATTTAAGTCTAGTCCTCAAATGAAGGTAGTAAATGTTAACCTGAAGTATGACGATCCTAAGCAGGCTCAACTATTTTTGGAGAAACTATAAACCTTTCCAAACTTACTCATCATAACATCAGATTAGGAAAACAACAAGTAAAAGAAAGAGATTCATCTTACTTACCTGTTACTTCAAATGTTAACTTCATAGACTCCCAGGGTGTTTGCTCTTTGGATATAAGCCTAAACTGAGCAGGCTTTCTGGGAGAAACTTCTGGTGCAGGAAGATACCAATTTTTCCTTGTTTGAAAAAAAGGATATTGAGAGCTTTAGAAATGTTTTTCACATATTATGGAATCTCAAGTGAAGAAGCAACAATGTCTACTGTTTTCAATACAGCATCTGAAGCACTGAAGATGTCTAGTACATGTTAAAGTAGCAGTTTCTATGGCAATAAACTGTGATTTCAAAATATCAACCAGTTAATTCTCTCTGTGGGGACAGAATCTAAGCAGCACATCCTGAAAGACCAAGGGAATTAGTTAAACTTAGTCAAAAATATATCACCAAAAGTCAGATTAACAAAAAAGGCTTCAATCCCTGCTATACCGCCCACTTCATTTCAATTCTAGGCTTGGGCCAGGCTTTCTTTCCCAAAACACAAAGGCTTTCCAGAAAAAAATTTTCTTATTTTTCTAAAATACCTAAACAAGCTAAATGAGACTGAAGCTTCCTGCTCAACTGCTTTCTCACAGGACAGAGGCTCCTGAGCCAACCCACTCTTTCCAAAGTTTCCCAAGAAAGAATCGCTGAGGTTGACAAACCTCAGTTAAACCACCATAGTAAGAAACTTTATCCCACAAAACAAGCAGAATTCTGAACAACATAAATACAGTAGAAAGGGTTTATGATTCTTCAGCAGCATAAATACTTAATAATGAAACTCTGAGTCACTAATAGGTATTAGAAAATCTCCATCCACAAAGGGACCTAAAAATAACAATGTTCCTACCAACCTGATTAAAAAGTGCACTGGAAGATACCAAGGGAAACCACAGAGGGGAGCTGCCTCCTCACAGGGGGCTCTGATAGTGTCATTGATCTCAGGGATATGAGGAGTGATGTGAGACATTCCAGTGTAATCAAATCCATTAATCCATATTCCAGAGTCTCTCTTCACTATACTTCCATCCAAGCCATGAAATGTTCTAGTTAAATGCTTTAGAGAAAAATTAAGAACACTGATTAATAAAAAAATAAAAAAGGATAAAGAATCACACCAGCAACTAACTTTTAAAAATAAAAATGCAGTTCTCCCTAAACAATTAAGTACTGAGACAACTTGAGTCAATGAAACAAAACTGAACCTCCCATAAATGGTTCTTTAATGTGGTAATGATAAAACAAGATTTCTCCACATCACATGTATTCATTTGCTCCCCAAGCTAATTTCCTATGACAATTTATCACTAGTCAGGAGCCTCCTACTTTTAGTTTTTCTCTCCTATTTTGTTTCAAGATAAAGTACAGCCAACTGTCAATAACTGAGGGACCATTTAAACAACCTAGGAATTATCCAGGATTGCTAATTCCCTGCTATTTCTCTTTCATTTAACAACCTGTTAGCACTTCTATCAAAAATAATGGCAAGAAATGAGCAGAATCAGGAGAACATTGTACACAGTAACAGCCACAGTGTGCGAGGACTATTTTGATAGACTTAGCAGAAAGAACTTTGGAACAGGAACACAGAATGATGCAGACTATTTTCTCTTCCATTATGTTTGGTATTGGTTTGGTTTTTCTCATGGTTTCTCCCATTCATTTTAATTCTTTTACACAAAACAACTAATGAGAAAATGTGTTTAATAAGAATGTATGTGTAGAACCCATGTAAGATTGGATACCATCTTGGGGAGGGAGGGGGAGAAAATTTAAGACTTATGGAAGTGATTGTTGAAAACTGAAAACAAATAAACTGATTTAATACAAAAACAATAAGGGCAAGAAGACAAGGAGGCTCAACCTAATCAAGTACTAGTATTATTCTACAGCAGCTCAGAGTAGTAGATTCCAACTATCAAAACAATGTGCAAGGATCATGTCATTCATCAGTTTCCATTATCATGTGATGCTACAGAAGAGTCAACTCTTCAATTTCACTAGCATTCTTCTAAACAAAATAGCCTGATTTTGCCAAAGATTAGGAGAGCTCAGATTTGCTGTCAGTCTAGAGAAATACAACTTTAAATTCATCATAAGAAAATTTATAAATATATTGATAGCTTATGTATTAACTAAAATAAAAAGATTTTTTAAAACACACACACACACACGTTTTTACCTGAAGAAAGACTCTCTTGGGCTTTGGATTAGCAGGATCAGCACTATATGGAAAGAAGACACCACTGCAAACAAGAAGGAATGTAATTGCACATACTGAAGCCAAAGCAAATATCGTCACCTTTGTGTTTTTGGCAAGATAAATGAAGGTAATCTGAAGTACAAAACACAAAAACAGGTAACACTGGTTAAAAGATACAGGGAAAAGCACTCATACTGACTTGAATCATACTGTAGACTTTTTCTACCACATAACCAAAATAAAGTCACGAGGAGTTTCGTACACAGCACTATCCAATACCTCTTTGACACAGTGAGGGGATCCCAGCAGATCAGATTTTGTCATGCAGAGAGCTGTGCACACCACCACATCAGCCGTAATGCTGCTGGGCTTTACATGCAGGTATTGGGGAAGATAAAATAGGGGATGAATTTTCTGTATGCTCTCAAATGCTTATGCACCCCTTTCATTCTTTTAACATAACACTGTAATACTACCTTGGCACAGCACCAAAAAAGAATAATATCCAATTATGCTGACAAGAAAGAAAACAGCAGCAGTAGCAACATGAAATTACAAGAGAGGTATCTCTAAATCTCTTCAAGGCTGGTAATAAGTCTCTAAAAATAATCAGTCAATAAACAGTAAGTATTTACTGTGTGCCTAGTACTGTGGGAAGCAATGGGGATGTAAAGTAAGATTGTAGACTTCCCTCAAAGAGCTTATTTTCTATACACAACTTCTAAATTCAATACAGCCTAAAACATACTGACTACATGACATGGCTTTATGGCATTCTGTCAATGGCTAAGCTTAAACTAGCTCTAAATTGACATTTGGAAGATCATCCTGGCCTGAAAGATAATGCTGAACTTGGAGTCAAGAAGACCATGGTACAAATTCCACTTTAGACACTTACTAGCTGTGTGACCACAAACAAATCCCTTAACCTCTCTTGCATTTCTGTATCTGTAGTCCTGGTGCTAACAATAACACCTGTAATGCACATGTCACTAAGTTGGGAGGAGACTGTACAAAGTTTAAAGCGTTATATAAATGTCAGCTGCCATCAGACTGAGAACTAAAAGGACCTTAGAAGAAGAATCAGAAAATGAGGCCAGGGAAGTGCCTCACTTAAGGTCATGTAACTATTAAAGCTGTCAACATCCAATCAATATGGAAGGGAAATTTAAAAAAAAATAAAAAGTCGGCCAGTTGATTTGTAACTTCATGTGTATCAAGGGGAGTAACATGGAAGGAAACTGGAGCTATAAGGCTTTAAATGACCCCTGGAAGAGTCAGCCTTTTGCCCTCTGGGTAACAGCTGACCAAGCACTGTACTGCTAACAGCCCCTCTCTGCTGTTGGAGAACTCGAGGCTAAGCAGAAATGTCATCACTAGAACCTCCTAAACTATATAAAATGTAGGGAATGTCAATCCTAGGAGGTGGATGCCACACAGTGGTAGAAAGAACACTTGCTTAGCACTGCGCCTGGCACACAGTAGGCATTTAATAAATGCTTGCTGAATGACGACGAGATTTGGAGGCGGAGGCCCTGGGTTCATGTCCTCAGGCAGGGCACTCAGTCATTTCAGAGGCTGGGAAAGGGCCTTGGAGATTTCTAGTCTAACTGCCTCAGTGACCCACCCAAAGCCGAAGAGGCAGTAGAGGTTGAAGGTACAAATATTGTCAGAAGAGTTTCAAATACTTCTCAATTTCCAGTACGAAGTAAGGAGCCCTAAGTAGACCCCGTCTTACCGATTCTGTCCACATATAAACTACATAAAGAACAAGCAAGGGAAAAAAGTGCTTAGTTATTCCAGCCTTCCAATATTTCTCTCCTCTAACTTCTATTCACAACTACAAAAATCTACCTTCTCTCCAGCTGTCAGGCTCCTGTGAGGTACTGACTTTTTTCCATCTTTGAGCTAGAGGGTGGTAATTTTGAGTAAGGTAGCCTAGCACTACCCCATCCTTGACTGGTTCACCATTCTACAGTATCTGTTGCCACAGTTCAGACATCTGAATTATCCACGGCCCAGGGAAGAGGAGGAGGACAGAAACAATTAAAAACCAGTAACCCTAGTTTAATTAATAGTTTCCACTTTCAGCTTTCTGAGAGGTAAAATGTGCTCATCTGTGGTTTACCATGCCTACCTCCTTTAGAGAATCCAGCAAACACTGACACAGCAGAGGAAACAAATCCCCTTTAACAAAAGGAAATTCCCCTCCCTTAATAAAAGGATTTGTTCTGTCAAGTTTGGATTCAGTCAAAGGGCTGCACTTGAAGACCTACAGGACCACACATGGCCTTGAGGTCACAGATCCCGCCCCCCTTCCTGCACCAAACCTATTCCTTTTAGTGAGGAGGATGATCAGGCCATACTGTGTACTCTCCTACTGTCTCCTTGATCCTCCAGGCCCCTGGCACTATCACCTTATCAAATGATATAAGCTCAGAATCCTGGGACCTTATTCACACCCTAGAATTGCACTCCTAGGAAATCTGGCCCTTCCCATTATTCCTGAGGTTGAACTTTCTTTGTATGTTGTCTCTGCCATCAGAATGCGAATGCCTTCAGAGCAGGGGTTCTCTGGGTTTTCCTGTCTACATGCTCAACACTTAGCACAGTTCTTAGAACATCGGAAGTGTTTTAATCTATGCTCACATGTTCATCTCCTGGTAATCTTCACAGCAATCATCAGAGTTGCAAGTATGTTCCGCATTTTACAGAGAAGAAAAGTGAGACTCAGAGACATTCAAATAGCAGAATTCAGACATAAATCTTTTGACTGTGGTAATCCTAAAGTTTTAATTAATGTTACTTAAATAGATTTTAGTTAGGTTTGAGAAAATAATTTTAATAAATCCACAAGGATTTCAAGAGAAGATCACTGAAGGAGGCAGTAGATTTCAAGTGGCATTATTCTGAGAAGTTTCTTTGTTAACAAGAAACTAACTTTGATATTGCTAGAATATATAAAATAATTATAATCTACAACATCAAGAAGTTACATAGCTATTTCATTATAGAAAGTCTTCCCAGGGGTACTTTTTCTCTCTTAAAAAAACTTAATGAATCATAACATGTTTGATTTCTCTTTTCTAAAAGCAGAAGAGTTCCACAAGATATCAGGGAATACGTACAGGACCATAGATTTGGAACCAGAAGCAATTTTAGAGGTCAAAGAGTTCAACCCTTTCATTTTAGTAAATGCTTACTGACCAATTACTTAGATCAATAATTCACCCTGAGGGAAGATACTACTACTAAATTATTACTAGATCATGAATTATTGTTTCTCCTGCACAAGCTGTGATATGTGACCTAAATGCTATGTGTTTATTCTAAAGGTTCATGAAAAAATATCAACAAACATTCAGAGAGGTTCTATTCCAAGTGAGTTTCACTGATGGAACCCAATTATCATCTGCAAAAGCTTCCACAATCTCACAGCAGAATTTAACAAAGACAATTTAGAAAGAATTTGTAGTAGAGACCAGGGTCAAAATTAGATACTTTGCTTAGGTCACGTAGCCCACAGAGTTTTCATTCAACTATACTTATGTCACTATTTGTCCCTTTAATACATCCTCTCCAATCACTAAAATATAAACATGACCTGGTACTACCACATCTACCACAAACTGGCACTTGGCAAAATTTGCTATTGCAAACAAAAACTAAAATTTTTCTTACGAAATAGGAAGACAAAATCATTGCACAGAGCGCCAGAATGGAAGCCAACACAACATCAGGTGGGATTTCTGAACCACTTCTTCCTAAAATGGGTGTAAACATTTCAAACACTGCCCAAATAAGGTACAGTGCATAAAGATAAGGAATAAACATGCCCAGAAGGTAAATCATGATAAATCTTCCTTTGGCACCTGTTAAGACAGAGGAAAGAAAAAAAAAGTTTACAGTCTGTCCTGAAATCAGATCTAGATTTTAAATCATCACCATAAATCTGAAGAGCAATTATAGGATATCTACTAATTCCTTAAACATTTAGAGGAAGAATGTTTAATATTACTGTCATCCTTGTGAAACTTTAAATGGGGCATAAGGCAGCACAACTGTGATATAATAGCATATATAAAATATATGTGTGTATGTAATACACATGTTTGTTGAAGCCAGATAAAAGAGAAAACTTCCATTCCACTGGGGGAAGGGCTCCAACGTGGTAACCAAGCATGGGCAACAAAAGCGGAGGAGGGAGGGATTATTTACAAGGAGGGGAGGAGGCAGGAATGAAGGGGATGGCATTAAGGAAGGCTTCACAGAAAAGATGGCATCTGAACTGAATCTTGAAGAAAGACAAGGAATTATACTGTACAGAAGAGAAAGTTTAGATTTCTATCAGGATGTTATAGGGGTAACAGATACCAGGTCTAAAAGGACAGAAATGATCCAGGTCAGCCAAAGGGAGAATCCAAGTGACAGAAGCCAAGATGAGCAAGACACCAGAGGTACAACTGGAGTATAGGTAGACAAAAGCAGATTCACTGAGCCACGACAAAAAAATAAAAGGAAGATACTTCCTTCCCAGGGCTCAGTTCATGTGCCATCCATCTACTAAGGGAAGTCCATTCTAATTTCCTCCTCTTTCTTTAAATTATCATGGAAAGGCAATACCTGTTCATGTTCTGTATCTCCCCAAAAGCATGTAAGCATGATGAGGACCAGGTACTGGTTTTCCTTTAGTCATCTAGCTGAATCTCTTGTAAACAGCAAGCTATTCAATAAATGTATACTGGATTAAACTGGAGAAAAGCTGAGGAGCACATTTTAGTAGGCCATCACACATAAGCTACTTCCCAACATTCTTTAGATCATTCTTTAGATACGTTTTTGTTTGTGATCAGCCTGAAGGGGCTGAGAAGAAAGAACATGGCATGGGAGACTTCAAGGGGTGCTCTTCATTTTGCTGTCTGATCATTAACTTCAGATAAGGCTGGGGATCCACCTGCTCCTAGGATCTGCAGCCTAACTGTGGCTCTCTAGAGACAGAGTGGCAAAGTACCTAAAGTTTAAATATTTTTAACATTTTAGAAAAACTCAAGTGAAGGTAACAGAGAGGTCATGGAAACGAAAGAGCCTACTGCCTGACAGACTAAGCAGAACCTCCTAGCAACAGCCAGAATGTGGGTCCAGGAGGCAAGTCCTGAAAATTCAACAAACTCCCAACAGAGTCAAATCAAGGAGACTACCAGAGTCTGTAAGAGACAGTGAGTTACTTATTCACCAAGTCCTGACAAGTCTCTTCCTATGCCATACTGACCTCCCCCATTTTGAAGGGAAAAGTAGAGGGGAAGACAACTAGCCGGTGGTAATTACCATGTCCTTTGTTAAAGAAAAAACAGACTCCCCTGTGGAAGGGATAAGAGGCACTATTCTAGAAAGCTCATCCCCAAAGCTAGATGAGCCTAATCATGTCTAAGATTCAGTATTTCAACTTTTAATGTTAGAAGTCACTCACCTACATCTGCTAGAACCACGGGTATATTTTTATCATTTTTTACTTAGATTATTGCAAAAGTCTAACAGAATAAGAAATAGGCAAATAGATGGGACTGTCTTCTATCAACACTAACCTAGAGAACTACTGTAATAAAACAGGCTGGCACTTAGAACACAAACACTCTACACAGCACAGATCAAGGTGAGAAAGCAAGCCCAAGATACCTATCTGGAGTTAATTTACAATTAAGGGAAATTTCTCCCCTACAACTGTATGAAAAAATTTCTTACCATTTCGCTTGAATTCCTTATTGACAAGCAGCTTTGTGAGTAGCGGAAACACCACCCAGATAGCACTAATAAATGCAGAACACAGGCCTTGGGAAGTGAGCAAAAGAAGAGAAGCACAGTGCACAAAGAGCGAGATGTCAAAAAACACCTGTCCCAGGTGTTGGTCACTTGTGTGCTGAAAGAAAAACAGAAATTTTCATTGGACAGTTTGCTTTTTCAATTTAATGTAATCACTTCAGTATCCTTTTAAGTTAACACTAATAAAGCGACTTCTCCTAGGCAGCATACCCTGGCAAAGAATTCCTAATTATTACTGTTCTGCAGTATCAGTAACACCTTATAACTAAACCAAAGTTGTGAAACCCTACTGAAACACTGTTGAGCTGATGGGTTGTTATGACATTTTTTCCTATGGAACCCTAAAACATTATTCCACCTAAAGCCACACTTCTTCTGCAACTAATTAACTATTCTAAATAACTAGTTCACATTTATAGAATGCTTTAAGTTTTACAAAATGCTTCCCCTACAATCACCCTGTGAAGTAATATTAGTCTACACATTTTACATTTGAGATAACTGAGGCAGAGAGATTAAATGATTTGCCTAGGGAGACACAGTTAATAAATTATCAGAGACAAGGACTAAACTCAGGTCTCCCAATTCTGAGCCCATTCGATCACACTGCCTCCATGCTAATCTGTTTTTTTAACACCTTTTGTTTTTACTAACTATAATACTTACATATATATATACATACATATGTGTGCATACATATATATACACATATATGTGTGTGTGTGTACATACATACATATATATATATATATATATATATATATATATATATATATATATATATATATACACACATATCTTTCAACTGCCTCTCACCACACACGAAGACTAATCTGACAATGTAGTATCTGTATCTGACTACACAGGCCCTCACAGGATCCTCTCCTCCACGAAGAGAGACTTGGAGTAGGAGCAGCACCAGTAGTAGAATACTAATAATATACATTTAAAATGGGGGCCCGGGTCTCATTAAAAAAATGAACACCTTTATAATTTCCCTTTTCATCTCGCTCTTCAGAACAGAAAGCTCACATGGGCTCTGCCTACATCACACTGTACCAGGCTCCTCCTACCACCCCAACAGGAAGGTAAAAGAGGAATGGAAAGGAGCAGAAGAGCATAATTCTTCTAGACACAAAGACAACTCAGATAAAAGTACTGCTCCCACAATCACTACAATATGTACCTTGGGTTCAGTGGATCCTGCCTTCCAAAATAGATCTTTCTGACATCACATGAAAATAACAACTAATTACCAATACCAAAGCCATTCTGTTCCCCCAGCAGTTTCAGTTATTCTCCCCTTTCTCTATTTAAGTGGTCTAAAAGTTGGCAGTCAATTCAATAATTCAATTCAACAAGTACTTGTTAGGCACCTACTATATACAAGGCACTATATCATTTATGTGTGAGAACAAACACACACACAGCCCCAAAAATAGAGAAGTTCACACTGAAGGAAATACACTAAGACAGATTCCCATTCTAGAAGTTCAAAGGACACGGCCCTGTACTTCACCATAAATTAATTCCATCCAATTTGCGTACTGATTTCTAACTTCATCTTCACCAAATCTAACTCACAGGTGAAACGTACAGTGAAGTAATCATCCAAACCGTGACCAAACACAAGCACTTCTAAAGCCCTCACCATCTCCCTTCACCCCCTCCTTAACACGGCTGTCTCTGTCATACATTCCTGTATAGGGAATCTGGACCAATAAAAACAGGAAAAAAAGGAACAGGAAAAAATCAAAAAACAATTTTATAAGTAACAATAATAAAATCTCAATTAGAAATTTCTGAGAATGAATGTACACAATCTGTATACACATATTATGAAAACATAAGACTTTACATTAATACCACTGGGGCCCTTCTCACTCAATCCTAAAGTTGAATACAGCTCTTGAGAAAACTCTTAGTGTACATGTCACCAGAAATGACTGCCAGAGGGGCACCACTTCAGCAAACTCAAGAAGAACAGACAGCTGAGCAATCATAGATCATGACTCCATACGTTCTCTCACTGTGTAGGAAGATCTGTTTTCAAATTCTGTATCTCCTACTTACTTCCTGGGTGAGCTTAGACAAATCCCCAGTCTCCCTAGGAGTTCCTTCACTGGTGAAATGATGGGGCTAGATGAGATAGTTTTAAAGTTCCACTCAGTTTTAAGTTCTTTGAGAGTAAGCATACAACCAAAATTAGATAAACTTTTGAAAATTTTCCAAATTTAAAATTTGGCTCAAGTTATACAGTCAACTTCCAAGCTCTTTTTTTTTTTAAAAGAATTAAGCTATATTTAAAAATTTTCAAGTTAATAATATTAATTCTAATAGTGTACAGAGGATTCTCTTATAGGAAATTGTCTACATAAGAGACAGTAGAACATTCTGCTGCCTCTAAAGACCCAGAATGTACAAACAATGTGCTGCTCTCCTACAAACTCATGGCATGATAAAAGCTTATAAAGGGAAAATTCAAAAGCATTAATGAAATTAACACAAAGACAAAAGGAAAACAGGAAGCAATTCAGTTGTCTGAGTTATCATCCTTTAACTGATATTATTTTCAATAGCAAACAAGTATCTTTACAAATTAATGAATGGAGAAAAGTCACAAGGTACAAAAAGAAAAAAGTCACAGATGTAATACAAAACTCATTTGTTAAAAAGTTTTTAAAAGAAGAAAAACTAATAGTCTCTGAGATAGAGGAGTTCTCGTGAAAGATGATTTACTTAGAATTTTAACTGACTACAAGTGAAAAGCTTCAAAGATCTCTCTAACTTTACAAAGAATTTAGAAACAGTAACGTAAGCACCATGACAAGACAGAGCATAAAACCTCTCTGAAGTTGGCTTGGACAGAGAGCTGAATGGATCGAGTAAACAAAACTTCATGACTTGAACTTCTGAGCAATTTTCTTCTTAGATACCAGCTTAACCTATACCCTGACTCCCAATTTGTTTGAAGCATCCAGAAAAAAATATTGTTAAGTAGCCTGCCCAGTTTTACCTCAAAAAAGTATACTCAATTAAAATCTACCCCAAACAAAAACAAGATTTAAAAAAAGAAATCTATCTAACAATAACACCAATTTTTGGAATCTAATTACTGCTAAATGTTTCCTTCAATTGCTTGGAATCTACAGAGAGCAAAGGCACATGAAACAGTACATATGTCAAATACTCAGTTCTAGTATTTTTCGACCTATACTCTTCTGGCTAAATGGCTGATTTAAATAAGTTCACCTCCTTCAGGGCAAGGATTCTTCATTATAGGATTGTTGTTTTTTTAAATATTCATGCAATAAAACCAAAAACTTTTTGAAAAAATATAACTTAAACCTTATTCTAAGACAACGGTTCTAAAAATGTTACACTGTGTACCTCTACCCAAATATGAAAAATGCTTCGCAATATTTCTATTCTACTGATAATAATCAGATAAAGAAAACATCTTTTCTTGGTTACATAAAGGAGAAGGCTAACAGGGAGAGGCTGATGGGGAGTGAGTTGTATATACAAATAGGAGGACATAAATAAGAGATAGAAAAAGCCTGTGCTAACAAAGCCTTACTGATGGGAATACCAAATACTGTAATGCAGTTCAGCATACTACAAGCTCCCTAACTTATTTAACATAAGCACTGATTTAGGAAACACTTCCAGCATAGCAATGAAAAGACATCTAAGGCAGTATTTGTCAAGTGAAATTTTTAGGTTTAATCCTTCTCCATCATCACAGTTATGATTTCAGTTTTTCTTCACTTGTAGAAGAAAGCGAGCCAATAAATAACTACAGCACTTACCACAAAATAGAATCTTTTTGCAAGTGTATGCACAAGTGTTATCTTAGCCACAGCTGCAGTCCCATATAGACAGACTGAGACGTAGAAGTGGTTATACCATGAAAGAGACTGCCCAATGAGAGAAATAAACACCGCTATAATAAGAACAGTAACTAAGCTGGTAAACCAACTTATCAGTGTGATGCCAAGGCCACAGAAGAAATCCTTTGTGTAGTTAGCAGCTAAAGAAAAGAAAAATAAAAGTTTAGATTACAAACTTTAGCAAACTCACTATATAACCAACTGGTAAAATTATTGTAGTAAAAGTTAAGAGTAAATATCTTCCATGTCATAAATAATGAAATGATTTACTGATGACATTTATTAGACACTAATATGAGCAATTCAAGCTATTAAAACTTTCTCTAAAGATAACTGAGAATAATTAATCAACTAATGTTTACTGGGTACCTATGAAATAGTGTGATTATGCTGGGCATTTAAATAAGTCAGCCCACAATTGTTTATGTACAGTCCTGTGTATGTGGAATGAATCTAGATAGCCTCTGGAGTCTCTTCTGAAGATATCTTCAGTATCTGCTTGATTCTATGGCAAAAGATTTGTTCGACATGAGACTAAGTCAAAAGATACATACATACATGTATACGTGTCCACACGTATACATGTCTAAAGTGTGTGATACATAGTGTTAATTAAAGGCAGCTATCAAGCACAGTGGGATAGAGGGCTGAGCCTGGAGTCAGCAAGACCTGTGCTCAAATATGGATTCAGACATTTAATAGCTATATGACCCTGAGCAAGTCACTTACCCTCCCTTTGCCGCAGTTTCTTCAACTGTTAAATGATAATAATGGTTTGAAGTTGTTATAAGACTCAATAAGATATTATTGTAAAGTGCTTAATACAGTGCCTAGCACAAAGTAGGCTATATGCGAATGGCTATTCCCTTCTACTTTCCCACCAAATAGATAATATGTATGTATATCATATACCTTATGTATTATTATACATTTTATATGTAATTATATTACATATCTAATATACAATATATTAGATAGATAATATACATTTCTATTATATGAATATTAAAACATTAGATTCAATATCTAGTCAATATCAATATCTAATATTCAATATCTAATGATTACATATCATCTATCTAATATTATAATGATGTATTAGACATATATAAAATATACACACACATATCTATCTATCCATCTATCTAGGGGGAGAGGGGAAGGGAATAATAATTTATATATAACCTCCAATGTGCCAGGCACCATGCTAAGCACTTTACAATAAACACTTTACAAATACTATCTCACTGATCCTCACAACAACCCCACGAGGTATGCAGTTATTCCCATTTAACAGTTGAGGAAACTAAGGCAGAGGAAGGTTGAATGACTTGCCTTGGGTCATACAGTTACTTAGTAAATATCTAAAGCCAAATTTTAACTCAGGTCTCTCTGATTCCAGGCCCAGCACTCCATCCACTATGCCTCATAGCTGCCTTTAATTAATGTCTATGTGTGTAAAAAAAATGTATACATACATGCATGTGGGTATACGTGTATATATACACATACATCCTACACAAACATACACATGTGTGCATATTATATGGGTGGTGGGTGTTTATGTGCAATACTAAGTACATACAGGAATATACGAAACTGTGATTTTGTCAATTTAGAAAATTTCCAGTGATGCATCTATCCATCTATCCATCTATCCATCCATCCATCCATCCATCCATCCATCCATCCATCCATCCATCCATCTATCTATCTATCTATCCATCTACCTCAGCTTGGGAGTCACCTGAGCCATAAAGAAGCTAACTGACTTTCCTAGGTTCACAGATTTGATCACAGTACCCAAAATCCTAGGATCACAGGCAAGATTGAAACTAAGTCTCCTTAATTAAAAGGCCAATACCCTAACCATTATGCAACCCTTACTTCTTGATTTAGTGTATAAAATGCATAAATTTCTATCTCACTCAGACTAAGAGACAACAAATCTGAGAGCTATGAGATGCTCTAATGAACACAGGGGTGTAGAATAATAAGACTACTTGTGGGAGTCTTTCTCAGGATCACATACAATATGCAGTTTTCCCATAACTTAATGCAAAGATAAAGACTTGCCTCATAAAAATTCTATTGCCCTCTTTTTATAGTGAAGATACAGACTTACCCTTCTGTTTGGGCTTCAAGAATTTTTTGCCCAAATATAGGACAACAGATACTACCACCATGTAGTTAATTATTGATCCAACACGAGCTGGATAGGCTATGACAAACAAGCCAAGCACATCAAAAAAGACCATATTTCCATGTCGATACTCAAAGGAAGAAGCCAGCCTGTCAGACGTAGTTAAATATTTAAGCACAGCTAAAATGTTGTCACCTACAGGAAAAAGCAGACATAAACAGCCCATCATTTTTATGTACTATATACAATTATTCTGTACATACTTTGAAACAGAAATAATTAAGCTATGGGAGTCAACTGATCTTCAATTATGTTTTAGTTAAAAAAAGAAGTATTTCTCTTCATATTCTTCCTATTTTTCATTTTCTTTTCACAGACATTTCCAGAAATATATTATCTAAGTCCCCTGCTTCCATTTCCTGTCCACTAATTCTGCCCTTTATTTCATTTCTGCCAATCTTCTGAACTACAACTTCAAAAAATTTCCATGACCACCATCTAGCCAAGTTATATCATCTAAAGCTAGAAAAGAATTGTTCACCCATCACCAATTTTACGGATGACTCTGTATGCTGGGTGTTAAAAAGAAGACCAGTGACACATCAAATGGTTTTCCATGCTCATCCTCCTTGCCTTGTCATCTTCACTTCATTCACTGGTCACTCCCTTCCCTCTAAAGTCACACCTCCCACGAAATCTGTCACAGCAGCCCACTACCACAGTTCAGCCAAAGTGGATGCTGCAAAAAATATACATTGACTGTGTCCACCTCACTTGGGTTCACCAACTGGTAGAATTACTCATCCGTTATTCTATCTGTAATATCCAACTTCCACTGGCTGCCTTGGTATATCTGAAGGGCCTCATAACTCTTAGGCAATCACGTGGCTCTTCCCTTACAGTGTTCTAGTATAACCTAGCTAGGACCTGTACTTCACAATGCACCATCCTGTCTTATCCTAGGACAGTCCAATTCCCTGGTGACCCACAAGGAAATCAACCTCCCTGGCTTTTGGAGAACAGTTATGTCTGCTACTATCGTATACCAGCAGAGCTGCCTAGAATGCCTAGATAAAGCTCATACTATGATGGGCAGCCATGGGGCATGGTAGAGGGAACACTGCACTGAAGAGTTAGGAACACCTGAAGTGAAATCCTGCCTCAGACACTTTTGCCGTGGGACCTAGAGCATGTCACTTGACCTCTCTAAGCCTCAATGTCCTCATCTGTAAAAATACCTACTTCATAAGGCTGCTGTAAGGATCAAAAGAGATAAGGTGTATAACACGTTAAAGTGTTATGCAAATGCTGGCTATCATCATTATTCCTAACTACTGTCTAATACTTTAGCTCCTGACTCCATCTAGAAGTAAAGATCAAGTCACTAAGTGACCTAAATGTGTCTCTCCTCTCCCTCCTTGGGGCACTATGGAATAAAACTGTTCTACAGAATCTTTTTAAGGTTTTTAATTGTTAGGAAACAAAAGCAATATAAAGGTACCCTTGTATTCCCACTGGCATACATAGACTGTCCTTTGTTTACCAGTTCAGAAAACAAAGTGATTGAAGAAGCTTCAATTCCTCTTGGGCAAACGCAGTTCTTTCTCTTACACAAATGTAAACACTGGTATTTAAGAACAGCTCCTACAAACCCCATTAGAAGGCCTGACCTGCGGCTCCCAGGTGAAACAACATTCTTATACCTATCAGCAATAACTCAGAATACTTTCTCAAAGAATAAGCTTTTTCATTCATGGTTAGGTAGAGCTGAAATAATATCATCTGTATGACCTTCAGCTACATTACAGGGTTAGGCTTTTCTAGGCTGCCCAAGCACCTAGTCACCACTGCTCAAGTTCTTTCTAGAAGAAAATACATTCTGTATTCCAAAAAACAACAGAGGTGGAACATGCCTGGTTAGTGAGTAGAGGAAACTACCTGTGTAGATAAAAAGTGCATACTGGGAAATACTTGTTTTCACCTAGCATGATTCCTGCTTAGTCAGCTCCCCAAACGTAAGTCCAGAAGGACTATGCATGCGACATTATTAGTAACACAGAAAACAAACATATATTTTAGTACGATAAAATTTTAAGTAAAAGCTGAAAAAAATTACAAAGATTCTAAGTCATAGAAAATATAGTTCCTAAGAGACATAATGGGCAATACTAACCCAGAATCTAAAAGGTAGGTGATAGTTTTGGAGTAGAAATCAGCATTAACAATGGTCTTAGAAGCAAAGAGCCTATGGTCTCATTAGATACACTTGAGTTCAAGAAGTACCACATAGTGACTCCAGAAGAAATTACTCCAATATTAAAAGGGAAACAATTTTGGGAAATAACTATATCTACATGTATTGCTTGTAAAAATCTAATACTAAAAAAAAAAAAATCTAATACTAACCTGCTCTCTGAATCGAATCAGTAAGTATTCTGTCTGATGTATCATACCTGGTATGATAAATGTAGCCATTCTCAATAAAAGCCAAGTCTATTCCTAAAAAATGAAAAGGAAAACATAAAAAACACAGGTTAATATTATTTTTATTAAGTACATAAAAGTTAAACTTCTAAAGAACTGCCTCACTTATATCCATTCATTTCACATTTCACAAAATTGCACCTTCCTGGCCAGAACTAAAAATCAAGTGTCAAACACTCTGTATAAGGAGCTGCTCATTTAGGCACAGAAGAAATAAACAAAATTTCAAGGACCCTTGAAGAACGAGCTATCATTCGTATCACAACCCAATAGATTTCTCATTTGGGGTAGACAGAAATTAGCTAAAGTAAGCAAAAGATACCAGGCTGCCTGACTCAAAAAAAAAAAATTATAATTACCTTCACACACTGTGAGACTGATTTACTCATTTGAAACGTAAAACTATAAAAGGATTAAAAACAGTATGATTTCTTTTCAACATCACCCCTCTTAGTTCTCCCTCTGACCTGTCTAACCATTCTTGGCTGCCCTACTGTTCCTCACGTGTGATACTCCATATCCCATCTCTAGGTCTTTGTCTATATTGTCTGTCCTGAAATTCACTCTCTCTTGACCTCACCTTCTTGGAAATCCTATTTTTCTTTAAAACTCAGCCCAAGAACCAGAAACCTTAATCCTCTCACCCACCTAACTCCCTCACATCCAAAATTACTTCATTTTGTCTAGACTTACATGTATTAGATGCAGTGGATAATGTTGGACCTTGAGTCAGGAAGACCCAATTTCAAAACCAGTCTCAGACACATACTATGTGACCCTGGGCAAGTCACTTATAATCTGCCTGCCTCGGTTTGATGATAGCAGCAGCTGTCTCCTAGCGCTGATGTGAGGATCAAATCAGATAACATTTGTTGTCTATAAACCATTTAGCAAACCTTAAAGTACTACAGAAAGTTGCTGCCTATCGCTATTAACATCTTGTAACCCCAGACAGCAAATACTTCTCATTTTTGTCTATGCACCGCTACCACTCAGCACGGTGCCTCACGCACACTAGGCCATAAGGCTTGAACGGCTGATGCTAACTGATGAGCATTTTATAATGATTAAAATCTCAACAATCTGGTTAATCAGGCTGATGATTTGTATTACTGTACTAGTTTACGTATAAGCAAATCTGGAGTCTGTGATCTAATCACAAGAGTGGTTATGACTATAATGCATATACTGAATTATAAAAATTTCTCAGGAAATATTAGTAAAAACCTAAACATGCACATTTTTATGATTAGACAATCAATTCTAAAAGGAACTATAGACATCATCTGAGCACAAAAGTGACCATCCAATGGTTTACCAAGAGAAGATAAACTTATGCAATACACAGATGAGGGCTTTGGAGTACCCAGCGTCCATCCTCCAAACTCCATCCTCTGGTTAGACACTATCACAGAATGAACTCTCTAGCAAGAAGCACAAAATGCAAGAAAGGACCCCGGATCTAGAGTCATAGGACTTAGGTTTGCATCCTGGATCCACGTAAAATAACAACAATAACACTCATAGAGTACCAGGCACTGCTAAGTGCTTTACAATCATTGTCTCTTTTGACCTTCACAACAATCCTGAGAAGCAGGTGCTGTCTTTACAGATGAAGAAAATGAGAAAAAAGAGGTAAAGTGACTATTTTGGTTTGTCCCAGAATCACACAACTTGAAAGTGCCTTGTAAAAGGTCAGATTTGAACTCAGATCTTCCTGACTCCAGCCCAGAGTTCTATTCCCTGGGCCATCAGCTGGCCCTATGTGCCACCTGGGCACCCTTGGGCAAATTGCTTCACCCGTCTGGGACCCAATTATTTGTCTCTAAATCCTATGACCTTATGATCCCAATCTCATTTCTTGACAATAATATATGTCTGAATGCTCCCTAATTTCCCACTATTTTGCTACAGAAATAAAACAACATGGAAGTAAAGAAGGCATTTTCAATGCAATTTTCCTTTTTTTTTACCCTTAATCCTCTACAAAATAATGTTAATGGAAGTGTAATTCACTTAAAATAACTGATTTTACAAATAGCTTTGAGGAATCTCTCTTTCATCAAGGTACACTTAAACAAACCATTATCATTTAACATATATAAATTTTCCAGGCCAGATGATCTCTTAAGTTTTCCTCTAAACTTCCTCAGAGAATAAAAACGATTAAAAAAAAATGCTGTAGTTTTAACTAATAAAAGCTGAAGACAAAAATAAAATAAATTAGAGCTTCAGGAAATTTTCATTCATACTAAGACTATTTTGCCCTCCCAAGGACATAAAGCAAGATACTAGATTAAGTGTCAGTCTTAGATAGTCTCAATGATAGGTGCCCCTGTTACTTGGAGGTATGGCCCCCTCATAGAACAAAGAATAAACACAAAAGGCTGGACTTGATAACCTCTAAGTTCACTTCCAACCCTGATTGTGACTGAATTCAATGTGGCAAATCTGGCAGCTTTCATTAATACAGAATTATGGCACAAGAATTTACTATCACAGGCTACAAAGACTTAAGTTAAAATTTTGAGCCTGCTTCCTCCACTACAAGATGGAGATATTAATAGCACCTATCTCACAGGATTGCTCTAAGAATAAAATGAGCCAATATTTGTAAAACACTTGGCCTCTTAAATCCTAATCTAAGTGCTAGCTATTACCAAAAGTTTGCATGCTGTCATGCAGAGGCCTGCCACAGACGACAAAAAGAACAATGATTTAAGAGGTTATGAGGAACTACTGAAATTTCGTATTCTTTTAATATAACATTTACACAAAATCGTTGATAATGTGACATACCTGGAATGCTGCCAAAATCCCTGTAGATACGAAAGTCTGTATCTGAAGGAATAATTCCACTCTGAAAAACCTCCTGAGCTACCACTGAGGCAAAAGGGTGCTTTGCTGCTAAAACATATGCTTGGACCAACCAAGGATTTTCAGGACCTGCAAGGAAACATCAGAATACAATTAACAAGATACAGCCAGCATTATTTTCCATAAAATGAGACAGAAGACTACTGAACTTCATAGAAAATAAAAAATTTGGTTAGGAAGAGAAAAACTGAGCTTACTAGACTCAATTTATGGAAGCATTTTAATCAGCTGCATGGTGCTTTTCTTAAGCTATGGTATAACATTAGAACTGGAATGCTGAGAGGTACAGAATTACTACAGATAGTCCCCAGTGGACAAACACAACTTGTGAATGACCTATATGTATAAATAGGGTGCCAAGGAGTCCCAGTTCAATGCCCCAGATCCACAAAGGCACAACCATTTTTGATGGCCAAGTCAGAATGGAAGAAAATTATTTACAGAGATACTTCCTCTTATACAAATGTAGAATATCAAGCTGAGATGCCCGGGATCACTTACTTCTGCCCACTAAAGCTGTTCTCAATTACCCTGCCAGGGAAACCACCACTGAGAGGATAGGGGGAGGAGGGAGGAATGGAAAAGAGAAAGGAATTCCTAACATCCTACTGAGCATTTTTGAGTGCATTTTCCTACAAAAAATAATGCTATCAATAAATGGCAGTTAGATATAAGTGAAACAGTACTGTAAGTATTATGCTTTTTGCTCAAGAAGGTTTAACAGATTTTTATGAATTATACTCAGAATGCTAATTGCCATTTTTTTAAAAGACTGAGTCTCCCTAAACTACCCAGGCTGAAAATTCAGGGGCTATATATAGTCCCAATTCATAACCTGATAGGCCTGGGAGCTCTAACTATTACATTTCTGACCTGGTTCTTTTCATTCCTTTTTAGGAAAAGTTACTACTTTGAAAGCTGGTGGTCTCTGGTTCCCAGGGGCTCACCACATTGATACCAAACTAAGTATAGATATCTAATTGATTTAACTCATGGTAGGTCAGAATTCTCAGGCTCAAGAGATCCACCAGCCTTGTAGCCTCAGTAGCTAGGATTTCAGGCATGCATCACCACACCAGCTCTGTAACCATCATTTATAACAGTCTTTTTATAACAACATTTTAAAAATGCATTCCAAATTACAATTTCAAAAAAAAATTTATGGAATACAACCCATAAGTTTGAGATGAAAAAATGCTATGAGGCTCCAACTTGTGATCTTATCTGATATGGTGCTTTGCAAATAATTTAAGATATATGAGTAATAAAGTAAGTTTAATAATCATTGTTGATAGTTAAATTTAATATTGAGCCAGGAAATTGAAAAAGTCAAGTTCCTAGTTTTATGGTGCCACTTCTAGGCTTCTCTAAATGAAAACAAATGGAACATTTAAGACTGAATATCTAACAAGAGAGAAATGGTAATAAGTGAAATACTCAACAGGGGAAAGGAAAGAACAGATACACAAAGTAGCAAGATGCTGACCCTCCTCTCCTCTCCAGGTTTATAAAGACATAAAAACAAACAAATAAACAAAAACCACCACACCAGCTATGCATTGCTCTATTCTCCATCTAATGTACTATCAGGCAACCTCTCAATGACTTAGCAGAAAAAAAACTTAAAGACAAAAGATTCCTTGGACTGTCAATACTAAGAGGCAAGACAAAATAACATGTTAAGTTTTACAACCTGTTCTTTATTTCAGTAATGCTATATTTACTGCAATAATCTAGCATATCTCTAAGTACTGGGACCCAAGGAGTCTTTCTGGTCCACACAGGCTTTATGTATGTTATTCCCATCAATAATTTATTAACCACCACCCACTGGGTATAACATATATACAGGTACTTGACAACGGAAACCTATCCAGTCATGTAACCTTGAACAACTAACTTTACTATTCCAGATATCGGTTTCCTTACCAGTAAAACGAGGGGGCTGGAACAGATCTTTGCTAAGGTCCTACTCATTTCTAACATACAATGATCTTTGACTCTTCACACAAGAGGCTTTAAATATTTGCCTTGAGACAACCCTTCAAAGTCCCCTAGTATACCCATCACAGGAAGAAGCCAAGACATACAGTTCCCTGTGAAAGGCAAGAATAGTGTTATGCTTTTTCCCAAATGTGAGTAGAACTAAATGACTGCTGAAAAGAAGAAAATATTTGGAAAGATTAAGAGGCTTCAGATATTTTGTGTAGAAAAATGAATACTTTTTACCCTCAAAAGCACTTCTAAAAATCTATTCCCTGCGAATGACAATGGAGGTATCCTACTAAGAAATTATTCCATCTTAGAAATATTTCTATTTTGTAGCGCTTCCGTTCCCTTCCTACGTATCATTTGTATTTCTTGGCTTTCTATTTATTCTTGTCTCTAATAATGTCTCTCTTTTTTCTCACCATACCCAACAATGCTTTATAGAAGTTAAGGAGGGGATAATGTGGTCAAAAACTTTTCTTATGGGAAGGATGAAAGAACTAAAATGTTGGAGATATCTTCCTCAACACTAAGTTACAGATGTATTTCTCTTTGAGGCAGTACTACTTTTTAACCACTGGCTTCTGAAATGACAGAAAAAAGAAACTGACAGCTAAGACAATCATCTGAACAGGAGGAGCCTAAGGAACTATCTCTAGCTTTTCACTTTCTATTTCTTCAAATACACTATGCAGATGCAACATCTTCAAAGTAAACAATACATTTCTTTAGAGATAAAAGAAAATTAAAAAATACTTCCTTACTCTGTGTTTAAAGTCAAATTTTCACTTTTTTATAGCTCAGATATTACACTGTGATAAAGCTCATACAGATTTTTATAGATAATCTTTGCCATATGTGAACTTACTCTTTAAAAAAAATTATTACCTCTGTCTTTGGAAATTTAATTTCTGGCATCCATAAGGTCGTGGTTTTCACATTTTACTAAGTGGTCATTTACTACAGTTTTCATTTATTCAAATTTATCTAATATATAAAGTCCCAAGATTATTTCTCTATATAATCAGGGAGACTACTACTTTGGCCACCAAGTTCCATAAGAACTTTAACCTGCCAAATGCTTACTTAATTCATTATAACAAAAGATTGGCACTATTTCTATTTTATCGGCAGAAATTCTGAATTAGAAATTTATGACACACCAATGGTTAAGTAGTTCCAAGAATAACAAATATATTTCTAAAGCTTCTTTGGCTACTATGGTTACTAAACTACATAATAGTAGTATGTTAGTAAAAGTTCTTCAATAATAAATTGTGGAAAATTACCACTGATAATTTGAAAACTTTACTACTTAAAGTGTATTTAAAACACCTGTGTTGTGTCCTCTCTAATCTGACTGGTGCTTCAAAAGTCTATGAAAAATTACTTGGTAGCTCCATCCACAACCAATATTTCAATTATGAGCACCTACAAAGCTTTGTTTTGTAATTCACTTTGTATATGGCCTCACATAGCATCAGGAACAGCATGGCTTTAAAAAAACAGACATCAAACACACCAGATCTTATCAGACTTTAAAGTGGTTTTGTAAAAAATGCTCTGTTATAATATTAAACTATAAAGACCAGAATTTAAATTTAAGATTCTAACGCTCTAACATATTCATAAAATAAGAAACTATATTCATACAATATTTTTGGAAAAGGATTTACAAACAGAACACAATAAGCAATGATAAAGTCTATAAATTTTAAGGAGATCCTAGGAGCTCCAAAACATAGTGCAAGATTTTTTAAATCATGCCGTCCAGTGACACTATGACCTATAAGACTACAGGATCCCATTAAGCATCTATTCATTTCAGTTCATTAGCTACAGGATTATGTCTCGAGAGACATGTATTATCTATCAGAAATAAAAATGAAATAAAACAAGAGTGTCCAGCATTACAGTCTTCTTCAAGAGTCTGCAAACAAAATGCAGCCTTTATTTCTCTCTAAAATAGCAAAGTTTCCAGAATTAAATGAATAGAGAATTGTCAGAAATGGAGAAGACCTGAGCAAGCATGTTCCAGATGAACTCTGCTTTATGAAAGAATAATGCAACAATGAAGAGTATGACAGGACAGGTTCAGAGGCCTAGGACAACTGCTACAAATGCAGGGACTAGTAACAGGAGCTGAAAGGAAAGACACAAAGGACTTGTCACTGTCCACTGCACACTCTCCATTAGCTCTTTCACTGAAGATAAAAGCTACTCCTTAAGTACTATCTTAGGTTCATAAGTGAAAACTACTATCCTTAAGTATGACACCCATCATCAACCAGGGATAAAGGGTAATGAGCTGATCAGAA
This sequence comes from Notamacropus eugenii, assembly GCF_028372415.1. Classification (NCBI taxonomy): domain Eukaryota; kingdom Metazoa; phylum Chordata; class Mammalia; order Diprotodontia; family Macropodidae; genus Notamacropus; species Notamacropus eugenii. Next base: position 38,861,175 of record NC_092872.1, on the reverse strand, counting down.
AGCATTATATCTCAATATTGTTACAATTTTAAAGATGACAGAATTTAGCCCAGAGGGGGGGAAATAGCTAGAAAAATCTTAGGAGAAAATAGTCTATATCCCTACCCCAATAACTTTGGGGTGCGGAGTAGGGGAAAGGGAAGTGGGAGATTTCTCCCTTTCAAAATGGAAATCACTCTTTAAATTACCATAAATTTGTGGGGGAAAAAACGTTAAAGACTTCTTTTGTCCAGACCTATGATTTCACTAAGGCAGGGAATGCCCAAAGAGGAAATTGCCACTGCCAAAGATCATAGACCAGCAACATTTCAACAACTTCCAGGTTCAGAGTTGCCTGAGGCACTGAGAGGATCAGTAACTTGCCCAAATCCAAAGAGCCTTGGTCAGAGGCACATACTGAACCTTGTCTTCCTTAATCTGATGTCAGCTCTGTCTACTAAACTATGCTGCTTCTCCTTAAAGGGAAGTTGCTAAGGTTTCCACATAAGGATTCCTCAGTAAATTATGGAATAAAAAGATAATATAAAATTATAGTATCTATAATTATATACCATTGCTGAACACCAAGACAAGTAATACAGTAGAACTCTCAAATGCAAATGAGTTTCAGAGGGCAAAGGATTCTGGGCTTCCTTTCCTTAGAGGTTTCTTCTTGTTGCCTTTTGACCTAATATTGAGTATATTTATCCTACTGAATGAATGGAAAAGATCCTTAGGTCTTTAGAGATTAAAAACTTGCAGAGCAAGTAAAGAAATATTTTGGATTTGGAAGAAGCTAGGGCCAGGTTCCTCTTGGGTTTCTGACCTTGAGATAAACAAATGATAAAACTGCAAGAAAATAAAATTGTATACTGAATTCAAGTTATATTTACCTAAATTCAAATCACTAAAACATCTAAGCTCCACGAATCTAAGCAATTTCTGTGGCTTTGTCTTCCACAAACATCCTAACTGATGCTTCATCATCATGACATGAAGATGACCCTCAAAGGCTATGCCAGATCTTGGTATAAAGCAAAAGGTTTTCATTATGGTCCCAGAAACTATATATTTGCTGTCTTAGTACCATTTTAAGTATGATGCCCATCATCAACAGACTTTCCACAACGTGAATTTTTGTCCATGGCAACCATGAAAATATAAAGTAGTGAAAAAGAGTTTTTAGTAGTGAAATGCAGTTTAAAAAAAAATTTATAAACGTTAACTTAATTGACCCCAAGCTAAATATGAAATTCTTACCTAATAACCAACAAGGAGGCAATGTGTTGAAATCAAGTGCCCCAGCCCTAGAATGCACGTTTCCTCCTCACCTCTGTCTCAAATAAAACTCTTTACTTCAAATATTTCAAATAAAGCTCAAACAACCCCTCTATATGAAGCCTTCTTCCTTATCTCCAACCTGCTAGTGCCCTCCTTCCCAAACTCGCTTGTACTTTCTATTTATTTCTATTTATCCTATACGTATTTCTTTATGTACCTGCTTTCTTTCCATTAGACTACAACATCCTTGCACTTTGGAATTGTTTCCTTCTTTGTACTTGTACCCCCAACATCTAGCACAAAGTAGGTGCTTAATAAATTCATGATGATTGGATGTATAGTCAAAAGACATGGGTTAAAATCCTTTTCTATCACTTACTATCTGCATTGGGTGAGTCACTTCATCTCTTACAGGCCTCAGTTTCCTTATCTATAAAATGAGAAGTTAGGACTAAATGTCTTCTAAGGTCATTTCCAGCTTGAAATCCATGACCTCACGCCACACAGTGTCAACATTCTCACTGTAAGCGAAACCAAAATATATAAAAAAATTGCAGCCTAGCATGATGGACGACAGGTTGTCTTAGAAGGGGCAAGGCAGAAGTAGTGTCACTATGCACCCAAAAATATGAAGGAACAACATTTCGTGAGAAGCCTGTAATCTCACTTTGCGGTACTTATAAGGAATATAAGCAGCAAGACCACAATGGAAATAAATGATGTACCAAAATTGTGCAGGATGAAAAAAATAGCAGAAGCAACAAAGCACAATACTCCAAATCAATTTGTCATATACTCCTAATACACAATCACTTCAATATAAAGTAAGAATAGGAGAAAACAAAAAAATAACTGGAAAAGATGGTTCAAGATTATGGAATGTAAGAGATACACATTTGCCCAATTATGGAAAGTACACTTTACAAAAAGAGACTACTAATTTTTGGGGGGGGAAAGGCCTGGAGAGTGAGGGGGAGAGGGATGGTGGGGGGGAAGAGAGAGAGAGAGAGAGACAGAGGGACAGAGAGAGAGAGGAGAGAAAGAGAGAGAGAAGGGGGGACTGTAAGGGGTGGGCCTAGAGGGGCAGGGAGGGGGGAAAAAATCTAAGATATATGGAAGTTATTGTAGAACACTGAAAACAAATAAAATAATTTAAAAAAAGAAAAAACATTTATTTCAGTGTAAGGACTTAAGTTCAAAAGAAACAGTTCAACGAAAACGCAAAATGCCTGATCACATACCTGTCTGGAATACAAGCTCTTTTCCTCCAACACCGGCTGCTTCCAGGTTAATAAATGCACGAATCAAGTTAGCCCAAGGGTGCTGAGTAATGAAGCCATGACTGGCCTTAATGAAAAATACAGAAAAAAAACAAAGTTGTGTTCTATGGCACCATCAAATCTTACTCACAATATGGAAAGAACTTCCCTAGTGAAGAATAGCACACACACAATATACATTTTCTTAAAAGTAACAATTGAGAAAGAATAAATGTATCTAGGACTCAGTGTGCTACAGTAAAAAAAAAAAAAAAACAGTAAATAATTAGGAGTCTTTAGTTCAAGGCTCTAGTCTAGTCCCTCCCTATCCCATAATCTAACATAATCTAATATGAACATAAGCAAGTCAAGTTAATGTGAGAGCCTCAATTTTCTCATCTATATCTGCTTGTCTGCTTCATATAATTACTCTAAGGATGTATTACTCTGACCCTTAAAATCTGGGAAAGATAAACGGAATGAAAGTATACCAAAAGCCCAAGTCACTAACTTCTTTAGGCCTCAGCACCACCAGTGAAGCTAGGGGGCTACCTCTCTCCCACCCCTATCCCAGGGAGAAAGAACAATGGAAGATAAAAAGAAATAGATGCCAAAATAGAAAACCGAAGGAAGAAAGAAGAAATAGGGAGGTGCCTACGTCAGGAAGTTATCATCAATTTTTGGAGGGTACTATCACAAGTTGTCTACAATCAGACTTGTTAACTTAAAAAAAAAAGAAAATCTGCTGCTAACATAACTACTACCAGCAGTGAGAGTGGCAAAAATATTAAGCAACTCTTCAAATCAAGAGCTATAGGGAAACTATTATGTCATGAACTTTATAACACATTTAATAACAAAAATTAGTATCTAAGAACAGTTTTAAAGATCAATCATAAAACCCTAAGAGTTGAATGGGACCTTAGATATTTAATCCAATTCCCTCATTTCACAGACAGGAAAACTGGAGCTGAGATAAAATCCTATTCTAAAATCACCAATTAAAGAAATGCTGCAATGATTTGTTTCTTAAATCAAATCATCTTCATATCATATGAAAGATCCTGATCTCTACTTTCTGTTTTAAAAGTTTAGATTTTCAAGAATTATTTTTGTAAAAAGAAGCAAACATTATTTTTAGTTTATTTTTAAACCTTTCTCTGACCATCATTCCCCTGTATGTGCTTACCTATTAAAATGTTAAGAAACCTGAGGGCAAAGACTTTTTTCTTTTATGCTTGTATTTCCAGTTTAGCACAGGGCCTGGCACAGTAACCACTTAATAAATACTTTTTTTATTCACTCATCATTCATTCGTTCACTCATTCATTCATTCACCGTGCTGCTAGAAAATAGATACAAACATTCCATCTGTCATTTGCAAACAATACAACTTTTTCTCTCTCAAATAACAGACACTTAATCAAGCCTAGTATTCAAAACAGTGACAGCTACTTGCAAGACATTTTCTTCAGCTCCATTAAAGAGGAATATGACAGCATGTTGTAAGGCTTCTGATGATGTTGACAAGACTCGTAAGATTTCGAGCATCACTGAACAGCTAACTGCATCATCACTGGCACCTTTGGAAAAGAAATGACACATCTGCAACATGAAATGTGTTTCTGAATCGCTGTTTTTTCATAACCTGATTCTACATGACTACAAATGAAGTTTAACTAGTCATTTTTCACACACTTTGAATTTCTTCTCATTCGCAATGCCACTACCCTGGTTCAGGGTCTCATTAGCTGAACCCACAGTTTCTAATCCATCTCCCCCCAGTATCCACCTTTGCATGACACTACTTCCCTTCTGTATTCTATATTCCCTTCAAACTTATCTATCTGTTATTTCCCCACTCTTAGAATGTCCTCCATCCCCTTCCCCCATCCCTATTTCTACTTGTTAACAATTCTTATCATTCAAGGCTCAATTAAAAACCTGAGGCTGCCATGTTAAAATTCCTTATTCCTGGACCTCTCTCTCTACTGAAGCTTGAAGGGATCACTCCCTCCTCTGATCACCTATCAAATCACTTGGTATATCTTACATACTTCTCTCCTGTATTAGTCATTAGTATAGCACCTTATTGCCCCCTAATAGATTATAAATTCCCTCATGGTACAAACTCCTCTTTTTTTAAATCTCCTTAAGTGCTTAAAAAACACTTTGTACACAGCATAACCCAGGGGTGGGGAACCTGCAGCCTCAAGGCTACATGTGGTCTTCTAGGTCCTTGAGTGTGGCCTTTTGACTAAGTCCAAGTTTTATAGAACAAATTCTTTTAAGGTGATTTGCTCTGTGAAGGTTAGATTCAGTCAAAGAGCCACACTTGAGGACCTAGAGTCCACAGGTTCCCCACCCTGGCAAAACCGAACTGAATTGCTTTGTTAAGTGTGTAGGTGCTGTATGCTTTCCTATCAGATAACTTATAAAGACAGCATAAGATTTAGAGCTTGCAGGGACCTCGAGGATCATTTAGGTCTAAAGGTTCCCAACCTGTGAATCACAGCATTATTGTCAGGAATTCAATAATTCACATATGTACCAAGCGTTGTCACTGCAATTTCCATTTAGTTCCCACAAAATAATTTTAAAATGTTACTGAATTCACAGTTGCTTTTGGCCATCACATAATTTTTCTCTTTCAACAAATGCTAATTTTCTAATTACTGTTACGTGGGAGCCCACAGTCTTTTAATACTGAAAATGAATCTTTATACTAGACAAGACCACACTTTCCTCTAGTCATTTTACAGAGGGAAAACCAGAGGTCAGAGGGGTTAAACACAAAGGCAGAAAAGCAAAGCTTGGGGATTTGAGCAGGGTTTTTTCTGGTTTTGAATCCAGTACTTTCAACTAACTCTACAACACTGAAAATGAGAAGCAAGGAACTACAGATATTCTCTAAAAATGAACTGTCTAACCAAAAAGGGACCCTCCTCCAAGGTTCCAATACTGGTAACATAAAGAAAACTCCACTTTAAAAAGCCCTAACCTGGAGTTTAATAACCTGGGGTCTATGGACTCATTTCTTTGGGGGGGGGGGGGTAATTTGGATAACTGAATTTTCACACATTTCCCTTTGTAATCCTTGATATATTATGCCCTTAAAAATAGCATTCTGAATAGTCCATAGGCTTGATCAGACATTGCCACTGAGGTCCAGAACACCAAAAAGGTGAAGAGTTCTTGCCCATACACAAGTAACATTGGTTCTCTTGGACCCTAGTATAACCTCAGACAAGACTCAGACTGTTAGAGCTAGAAAAGACTTTCAATCTAAACCAGTCCCCTCCTCTTCACAAATGAGCAACGCGAAGCACATAGACATCAAGCCACGATAACAGAGGCAGCAAACAGCAGAGAAGTGACAAACAGGTTTGATTCTCTACTAAAAACAGGCTTACTGAGCCATTATCTTTGCTGCTGTAGCTGTTCAGTCATGTGACTCTTCGTGACCCATTTGGGGTTTTCTTGGGCTAAGATACTGCAGTGGTTTGCCACTTCCTTCTCTAGCTCATTGTACAGATAAGGAAACTAAGGCAGAGTTAAGTGACTTGCCCAGGTCACACAGTTAGTAAGTGGCCGAGGCCAGATTTGAACTCGGAAGGTGTCTTCCTAACTTCAGAACTGGCACTCTATCCACTGTGTCACCTAGCTGCCTAAATGCACTGATTAGCAGACCTTGAAAAAAGAGAACAAGATTTCTTAGAAAGTAAATGCAATTTCCAGACAAATCTGGAAATAACTGTGATTTAAAAAAAAAATCAATATAACCTTTAAAAAAATGCTGTCACTAACAAACTGAAAAGCCCAAGAAAACTTTAATCATCAGAATCATCATGTTTCAGATAACCAAAATGTGGGGTTTTTCTAAACACAATGATTTACAGTGATTTACACGATGAATTTTATAAACTCTTTAATCAGGGTATTAATAATCTTTTATATAGGCTCAAGAAACTAAGTAGTATAGCCATTCCCAGCAATACAATGATCCAATACAATTCTGAAGGATTTATGATGAAAAATGCTATCCATACCCAGAGAAAGAACTGATAAAGTCCAAATGCAGATCAAAGCAGACTTTTTAAGTTTTTCTTATTTTTCTTGGGATTTTTGTCTGTACATTCTTTTGCTACATGGCTAACATGGAAATGTTTTGCATGACTGCGTATGTATAATCTATATCAAAGTACTTGGGGAGATATGAGAGGAAGGGAGAGAATTTGGAGCTCAAAAATTTTTTTTAAATTGTTAAAAATTGTTTTCACATGTAATGGGAACAAAACTTATTGTTAAAAAAAGCAGCTAAGTTCTAATAAAACATTTTTCAAATTATGGATCATGACACTAATAGGATTTTAAGGAAAAGCTCTAAAGCAGAGGTAGGAAACCTACACCCTCGAGGTCATACGTGACCCTCTAGGTCCTCAAGAGCAGCCCTTTAACTGAATCAAACTTCACAGAATACCCTTAATAAAATGATTTGTTCTGTAAAACTTGGACTCAGGCAAAAGGCTACACGCAAGGACCAAGAAAACCACATGTGGCCTACAGGCCATAGGTTCCCCATCTCTGGCTAAGGTGTAAGAGTGAGTATTTAGAATGACTAATCCAACTTGGAGGTCAGTAATACTAAAGAAAAGTACCATAAACCTACAAACTATTCAAGCAATAACAAAGGAGAATGAATACGGGTCAAATACCCAGGAGAGAATTAGCCCTAGAGTTGTGAGACTTTAGGGACCATCTAATCCAACACTACCAACTGTCTGTTCCCCATCTCACCTTTTAAAGAAAAGACACATGAAATGATTTAGCCCAGGAAAACAATAGATAAACAGGAAAATTCATATTCAAACCAAGGCTATGTAGTGACAAATTCAAGGCTCTTATGAAAATATATTCAGGCTACCAATGTTGGTCAAATGAACAAACTCACTCACATCAGATGGATTATTATTTGATACCTTCAGTTACTTCCAAAAACTGCTATACCCTCTCTTTGAACTGTCCCAACATCTTATAAGTTGTCTTTAACTTCTACTACTTGTCCTGCCACTAGAACTCTACCTCTGCCACCTTTGAAGTTTCCCCTAAAAATTTCTGGTGTTCATTACAACGGAGGTCATTTTGATAGTGATAGGTAGTTACCATCTTTCTTATGGAAGGTATTTTTGAAGGCTTAACTCCAAGGAACTAATGAAATGAAAACATCTGAGAACTCCTAATCTAAAGTATAGTATATTGATGAAATGGTTAACTGGGAGCAGAAATACACTGTTAGTCAGAATCAAGTCAATAGGTTTATGTATTTTCAAGAAATTGAGAAGGGATCCTCTCCCCTCAACTAGGTCATAGTAAGTGGGGAGGGGCATTGATGGAAAATGTTACATCACAAAAAAGTATCAATTTTTATCAGCTAATGTATTAAGGCAAAAGGCTCTGAATATCAATCCCTGCCCTGATCTGCCTAAGCTACCAATTTTGGCTGTTAAAATCCATGCTACAGTTTTAGAGTGAACAGCAACCTAGCTATGGCTCAAGAAGAAACAGTTTATTAAATTATATTTGCTTCAGTAATGATGGCACACTATGGAAACAGAGCCCAAGATATTTATAAGGCATTACTGGACTGGATTATAACTACATTAAGCTAAAAGCAATAATGAAGGAATTTTCTTATTCGTATAGGTAGCTCTCATAAAAACCCGAAACCATCAAATACCAGATCAAGTTGTACCAAATACTAAGCTCCAACTTTGTAAAAGATGTTCTAAGCAATGTTGTGCAATTTCAAAAAAAAAAAAAAAAGCAACCAAACAACTAATAATTTAAATCGGATGAGAGAAAATGAAATTTTAGAAAGGTTATACATTGTGAAGGAATTTCAAAAGTAAAATGGTTTGATTTTTTTTTTTTTGAAATAAAGCTTCAACTGATTCCTTTTTTATACTAACAATTCTAGTATCTTAGATGCAGACTGAAATAGCTCAAATACTTTTTCAAGACTCAAGGAAAACCAGGATAGGATAGAGACAGCTGGCATCATGGACAGAGAGGTCCAGCCTTGGAGTCAATAAAAACCGGGTTCAATTTCTACCTGACATACACTGGCTTTTGGAACACTGGCAAAGTCACTAACACTATCAGTGCCTCAGGCAATTCTCTAAAGACTCCAAATTATAATTGATTTGCTGAGGGAGTTTCCACATTTTGAATTATTCTATGGAGACAAAGTCAAAGGACCAAATAAATTTACATACACAGATTTTTTTTTTTTAATTATGTCTAAGAGCTTGGTTTTTAGTAGATGTCACTTTTCCTTTAACCTTAAATTTGAAGTACTCTCACAAATAACAATGTCCCTTACCAACAACCAAGAACCCTAAGGAAGATATAGATGTATATGTAATTGCTTTCTGTGAGTAACATTATTTTTAGTAGCTACTACTTCATTTATCCGGTATTAAGGAGCACCTTAGAAATACATACCAGTAGGTCTTTTCTAAGGCAGCTGGTGCTACAGTGGATAGAGCACCAGGCCTACAGTAAGGAAGATCTAAGTCCAAATTCAACCTCAGATACTTACTAGCTGGGTGACCCTGGATAAGTCACTTAACCCCTATTTGTATAAGTTCCTCATTTGAAAAATGGAGATACACTTGAAAAGGAAATCGCACACCACTCCAGTATGTTTGCCAAGGAAACCTCATGGATTGAGTCACGTAGAGTCCAACATGACTAAACAACAAGGTGTTGTCTACCTAAAGTTTTCATATTGCAAATATCTATTATATTACCCTAATACAATTTTTGAAGATGGTATGTTTTGGAGAATTTGTGACACTTACTTTGGCAATTTATGACTCCTGAAAGTTTGATTCCTTTTCACTTTCCATATAACTATTTAATAAACATTTGTTGAATAAATGATCCTTTAAATAGCATGAACTAAGAGAATGTAGTAGTATATAAAAAGAGCAGGAATGCAAGAATAGAAAAATGCTATAAAATCAAATTTTAAAGTAATTAAAATTGTACCAATTTATGTCAGAAACTAACGGAAAGATTTTTTCTAAATACAATATTATTTGAAAACAAGGGCTAAAATTATATGTAATGGAGCAACAGAGATACTCTCATTTAGAAGTTATTAGGAAGTTGACCAGCCCCATGGATTTGGAAAAGACAGGTTCAAATCCCAGCAATGTTACTTACTACAGTGATTTCTTCATCTAAGAAAATGAAAGGGTTAGACTAAATGATGTCTAAGGTCCCCACTAGCTCTCATCCTATGACTATAATCCACATCTATTTGACAGAGTTATAGACACAGCAATAAGTACAAAAAAAAACATTAAGGGAATAAGTACTAGCAAAAAAAAGGCTAAATTATCTCTATTTAAGGGTCGTATAACTGTATGTGCAGAAAACCGAAAAGATTCTACAAAAAATTAAGAGATGTAATAGATTAATTTAATAACGCAGTAAGATACAAGATAAGTCCACAAAAGTGACTTACATTTTTATCTCACTTAACAAAAATCTAGAAAAATTAAATAGAAATGCTACTTATATCAAATAATTGAGTACTTAATCTACTTGTCTGAAACCTATATAAAAACAACTTTAAAGATTTTGACAGCAATTCTAAAAGAATACCTGAACTGGAAGAAACAACCTTGCCATAGGTAGAGTAAAATAACAGAAAAATGTCAAAACTTCTGAAATTAGTTTATAGATTCAACTGAATACCATGAACACTTGACAGAATTATATTAGGTGATTAAATTTATTTGGAAAAACAAAGCCAGAAGCATATCAAGGAAAACTATAAAAAATATTAAAAAGAGAGCTTGCTTTGCCAGCTTTTCTAATGGAAATTTCATAACTACCTAAATTTTTTTTAAACCTAGATCAATGGAGAAAAAAAACCTAGAAATAAAATAAAATGTATAAAAAGATTAAGTCTAGAAACTGGATCTGTGATTTCACTAATAAAGGATATTTCCAAAAGGGAAAACTCCTCCTATCAAAGCAGCTTAAAAGTTTTTTAAGTTTCCTAGGGCACTGAGAGGTTTAGGGATTTCTAGGCTTATACAGCCATGTGTCTAGCAGAGGAAGGCTTTGAACCCACCCAGATTAAAACGTAATTGGAAAACATTTATCAAAAGAAATAAAAATGTAATAAAACACAATGTAAATATATATCCAAATTGTGGCCAGGAAGGATCCTTATGTATGATTTAGTGGGCCCTCATTTCTATCTGAGTTTGACACCACTGCTCTATAACATTCTGTCTTACCTAAAAATGATTAGTAGTTAAAAACTTCAACACTATAAAAATCACTGGGAAAAAAACCAAATTCAATAAAAAATGTTTCAAAAATTATAATAATAATATAATAAAAATTATTGCCATATAGCAAAAGATGATGTGAGAGCCAAAACTTACCACATATTCTATGGCAAAGTCAAATAAAATCAATATTCTAAATGCGTTTATACATATAAAAAACTTCTATTGAAGAAACAGAAGAAATTATTAAATATAAAATCTATGGATTTGATTAAATAAAAATAATTACATTTGCAAAATGAAAGCAATTTATCCAAAATTTTAAAAAGCAAATGAGGTATCTTTGAAGTAAATATTTCTGATAAAAATATGACATCCAGACTCCACAAGGGAATGATATAGATTTACAAAAGTAATACCAAACCAACAACGAATAAATGGCCAATGGATGTGGACTGACAATTTTTTTAACACAAAAACTGTTAATATCATCATTTTTAAAATCCTCTAATTATCTGAGAAGTGAAAATTAAAACAACTCAGAGATACAACCTGACACCCAAAATGCCAAAGGTAAGTAAAACTGATCAAATTCAGTGTTGGCAGAGCAGGTAAATAATTATGCTATCACTTTGCTAGTAAAATGATGTAAAATGGTGCAATGTTTTTAGAAAACAACCAGGCAACGTACAATAAAAGTTACAAAATTGATCACAGTGATCTCACTTGCAGGCCTACATTCTAGGGATGTTACTAAAGATTTGAAAAAACAACCTATCTGCACAAAAATATTCAGACATGTTTTATTTGTAGTAACAAAGAACTGGAAATAATCTACGTGTCCAGTAATTGAGGAATGGCTTTAAAAAAGAAAGAAAGAAAGAAATATTATTGTACCTTGAAAGTGACTCATGTAATAACTTAGAAACACAGCAAAGATACAAAAATATAAATACATAAAATACGGCAAGACTTCTAAAAAGTAATTCAGAGAGGAAAGAGAGAATTGTACACGAACACCATCATCTTATTTAAAAAGGATAGCAGGAACAAAACTTTTTAAGCACTCAGACAAAGGGAAATCAGAAAGGGAGATACAAAGAAAATAGAAGTCATATTATTTTTTAGATTTTTTTAACCAAAATATAAAGCTTGGAGTTTTAAGATTTTGTTAGATTTTTCTTCTTCTTTTTTGATTGTTGGTATCTTCTCAGCTTCTTTTTAAGCTTATAACTTTTCAAAACATACACAGAGTAGGGTACCAGTACAGATATCCTAATTAAATTTTAGACAGGGAAGAGATTTTTTAAGCTGATGTCTAGTTAAAACCTGGTTGCAAAATAGACCCCATGACATTTTTTAAACTGACTAGATAGCTGGTGCCATAACCAAATGTTTTGTACCATTCTGGTAATTAAGCATTTCAAGAGGGCACTAGAAACTGTGTTTTAGTCAAGTGAGGAAGTTGGGTGTGATGAATCTCAGATTCCTTCTACCTCAATATATTATTTACAAAAAATGCATCAACATTTACTGTTTCATCACTGTCCACCTCTTTAGACATCACCTAACTTTTACTTCTCAGGCTATTCTTATCAAGGATATTAGACCCAAGGAATGTTAAGATGTCTTTTATTATTTTGTCAAAGTATTTTCTGGGCAAGAATTACAAATTTGGCACTTAAAACAGCATAGTACCCCAAGTGGCAGACCCCAAGCAGAGGTCAATGGCAACATGTCAAGTGAAATCATCGCTGACAAAGTATATTTCTGGAACAAAAATGACACTCAATGCCCGACACCATCAGTGGACAATGGGCCTGCTAGAGCTATCACAGTGAAAAATAGGGTACTCATCATGTGTCTGGTGTACAAAGAGCAAATCCTCAGTTAATTCACAACTTTCTAATTCTCATAACCTCTAAAACAGCAAATAAGCAACAGAGAAGGTCTGAATTGATGGCATTTACAGGACACCAGAAAGACAATTTATTGTTCAGTACATTGTTAATGTTATCAAAATAAGAATATCCATGGCCAAGAAGCGGTAGTACAAGCCTATGAATTCTGCTACAGGCTGGTCTATCACTAAAGATTGGGAGTTCTGAACTGCAATAGGCAGAACAGGTGAATGCACTGACAATGGGAACTAATATGGTGAGTCCCTGGGGAGTCCCTGTCCCTCAGGCAGTCCCAGGCTGCCTAAGAATAGGCAAAAAGCCCAGGTGTGGAAAAAGCATGTTAAAACTTCTGTTTCAGTCAGCTTTGGGATTAACCACTAAATGGCACTTTTAGACAGGGAGATTAGAAGAAATTAAGACTATCCACAAAATGGTGAGTCATTACCACACAAACTGGGTTTAGACCAAAGGTTCTTTACCTTTTTGTGTGTCATGGACCCCCTCCACCTTAGCAGTCTAGTGAAACCTATAAGACTTCTCTTCTCAGAATGAAATGATTGAAGGGAATGATAAACGTCAGACAGATGTTAGTGAAAGTGAATGTGCATTTTTTTTCTCATACAAGTTCATGGATTCCTGAAATATACCCACAGACTCCAAGTTAAGAACCCCTGGTTTAGACAAGTCATATTCCCTAGGTATTTTAAAATGATTAAGAACAGGTTGAGCATACCTGGAGAATTTGCTACTGAGTCAAAATGACAATTGCACAGTACTGCATGCTGCGCTCCACTGCTAGGTTCCAGCTTTACCACCACATTGGTTATATTATCGTAATAGCTAGTAAATCCTCCTAAGAAGTCAATGCTGAAGGACCCTGTTGGTCGCTGCACATCTACTGAAATCTTGTGAATGCTGCTGCTTTCAGTTTTGATCAGTTTAATCTGCTCCAAGAGGTAGTTAACTGTGAGAACTTCATTTTCTAGGCTTCCTGTAGTTCTGGGACCAATAGAAGTTATATGTTCAAGATAATTCCTACAAGAAACCAAAAAGAGTAAATTGATCAAAGATTTGCTAAGCTAAAAAAAGCACCACAGTACTACAGAAAAAGCCACATCTTCCTAGACAGCTTAAATAAGCATTTATCAGTATTAAGAGGTCATCACCATATCAAGTACATTTGGAAATCATCCATAAATTCCTATTAACATTTCATTTTTGGCCCTCCTCACTTGACACAAACCTCTGGAATCTAAAAAATTCTTTTTACAAACTCCAATACAATCAATTGTTTACAGGATGAACAAGTCAGGCCACCAAAAACAATGAAAAGCGTGTCCAAAAGTCATGCCTACTAAGAGGTAGGCAGTAACACAATACAGCTTCTCTACACAGAGGTTGGCTGACTCACGTGGTTAAAAGTCAGAATGACCTCTTCCTAGTGCACACAAATAACCACCCTACGGATAAAATTGTATTACTGAATTTATTCAAAAAGTAATCAGCTAAAATACGCAGCGACACCCCCTTCCACAAGATTAGGAGAAAGTACCAAGTCCCTTTTCAGTAAGGCAGTCTAGTGAAATGTTTTTCACGGATAATTGGGTGACCTTTGTCATCCACTGTAACCACGCTCCTAATTTCAGTTTCCAGTGGAATGCACGAGGAACTTTTCATGAAGAACAAGCAAAGCTACTTACCTCCGGACCCCATTTTCTTCTCAAAATTCCCACGAAAAATGATTTAATAAAGGAGTATACAAAGTCACCCTTCTTCCACCTGACTAGGGTAAGCTTTTTTAAAGAACCCCGTGGCATGTCTGAATAGAAGTGAACTCCAAAAAGGGGAGAGGAGAAGGAAAGCCAGGTCTCCTAGGGGCTGAATAACAAAAAAGGCCTGTATCCCCAATTCCTCCATTTCTCTGCAGTGTCCGGGACGAAACAGCCCCCGAGCGCGAGAGGAGAGGGAAGCCTGGTGGTTCAGACACACGCCCGGAGGGTAGAGAGAATCTCTACTGGAACTCGGGGGCTCCCCAGGTCTAACCTTCTCCCAAAGGTCCGCAAGTCAACAAGCATTTAGTAAGCGCCTGCTGTGTGCCAGGCATGCGCTAGGCGCCAGGAGCACAAAAGCAAGAGCGGTCCGCGCTCACGGTGCCACCCGGGCATCCATCGCACCCCCACGTGCCAGCTCTCCGCCTGGCAGCGGAGCGGAGGATGCCACCCGGCGCCGGGCACCGTGCCTCGGAAGCGCTTCCTAAAGGCTCCTCGGCGCAGCTGGACTTGGAAAAGGGAGCCCGTGGGGTTCCCCTAGCCCGAGAAAACGGAGGCCCGAGGCTGTTCGGTGACCGGAGAGATCCGAACGAAGCCCGGTCCCCTCGGCTTCGCTGCACGGTGACGAGGACGCACTTAGGCAGCGCCTGCTGTGTGCACTGTGGGGGAGGGGAGAGGAGGCTGGGGGCGCAGCACACCTACCGGGCTCGGGGCGCGCTGAACTCCGGGCGGGGCCCCGAGGGAGCGGGCAGCACGAGCTGCCGCAGGGAGAGCTGCACCAGCAGCCGGAGCCCGAGCAGGTAGAGCAGGAGCGCGAGCGCGGCGCGCGCCTCCGACAGCCCGGACCCCGCGGCCCGGCCGCCGTCGCTGCCCTTCCGCGGCCAGCCCCGGGCGCTCGCCCCGAGGAGCGGCCCCTGCCCCGAGGCCTCCTGCTCCTCCTGCCCCGGGGCGGCCTGGATCCCCCGGCGCTCCCCGCCGACGCGGAGCCGCCTCACGGCCGCTGACTGCGAGCCCCACTCCATGGCCGCGAGCCCCGAGCCCCGAGCCCCGTCCGCTGCCACCGGCCCAACCGCCACTGCCCGCCCGCGCCCCGGCAGCAGGGGCAGCGCCTCTTGAGGAGCGGACGGAAACTGCAGTGGGACAAACTAGTGCTGATTGGTCCTCTCCCTGCCGGCCTCCCGGGGCCCGCCTCCTTGGGCGGAGGGGCGGGGCGTGCGGAGGGAGGCCCGCCTCCTGGGGGGCGGGGCGTGCGGACGGACCCGGGGGTGCCGGGGGAGTCGGCTCAGGTGCGCGGCAGAAACTTCCAGAATGGAAAGCCCAGGCGCAGGAGAGCCATTGGAACCTAAGGGAAACTTAGCGAGGCCTCCGGGAAATGCCCACGGCTGAAGGAGCCATAAAATTCCAGTGACAGCGGCCCCGCCCCCGGCTGCCGATGGATGGACCCGACCAAGCCTCCCTACCGAACAAACCCCGGGCCCCCGCACCTATCCCGGCACCAAGTACAGAGCTCCGCCGGGGGCTTCAAGCCCTCCGCTCTGCTCCCGCCGCTCCAGCCCCCTTGTCCGTCCCTCGGCCTCCCCCGGCCTCGCTGGCTTCCGTCGGACTCAGCTGAAATCCTGCCTCGTGCGGGAGACCTTGGGCAGCCCCGCAGCGCGGCCGCGCTCTCCCCGGATCACCTCCCTGCGGTGACCACGAGGGGCTTCGGCTGCCCCTCGGTCACCTCTGACCCTGCAGAGACCCTGGAGCGCTTTAACGTTTCCCTGCCCAGCTCATTTACAGATGAGGAAACTGAGGCCAACAGGATTAAGTGATCTGCCCAGGGTCACGCATCCAGTGCCTAAGACCGGATTCGAACCCAGGTCTTCCTGACTCCAGACCTGGTCCTCTATCCGCTGCACCACCTAGTCCTGTCGATCTATCTGTCTTTATATTTGCTATCCAGGTATCTATCAATATGTCTGTCTAGACATAAGCATATATACACGTACATATACGCCTGAAACAGTCCTCTATCTATACATGCATACAAAGATATATCGATATAAATACGGACCTGTCTTGTTTTTATGCAGTGGTCTCCCCTATTAGGAGGCGAATTCCTTGAGTCGGGTGGTTTTTGCCATTTCTAACCCCAGGCTTGGTCACACCTGTCCCAGGAAGCCTTAGCGTGCTGTGGCCACACCCTCATGAACTGGCTGAGTCAGGCTAAAGGGCGTTGAAGGTAGCCAAGGGACCTCAAACCTGTCAGTTAGATGGATCTTTGCTGCAAGCACGCGAAGACTTTCCCTGGTGGAATGGGCACAGAGAAAAGTCTGTTACAAGAGCAATGCAGGCAGCTGAAGTAGGCACTGTGGAGAGCTTAGAGCTGGTCATCCACTGTGTCCCAGGCCATCGTGGTCAAATTTCACCCTACCCCTGGAGATCAATGACTCAGGAAGAGAGATTTGCACCTGCAAATCTAGCTCGCTTCAACCCAATTCAAGCACAAGTCAGACATCAGCCATGGTATCAGTCCTCTTCAAAAACAAAGGACAAAACAATAAAATATGAATTTCATGAGGTCAGGGACTATTTTTGCCTTTCTCTGTAACCCCCAGGGCTCAATAGTGCTTGGTATGTCGTAGACATTTAACATGTACTTTTTGGTTGACTAATGTACCATCCTTTCTTGCTTTTCGATAGAAACGGAGGTTTTGTGGATTGTTGGCTGTTTTATGTGGCCAAGTGCTAATAACTTAGAACACTTACTAGTTACCAAAGCACTTTCTTAGTTGAGCCTTCTAACAACCTTAAGGGGCAGGAAGATTCTTGTGGCCATGTTAGACATGAGAAAAAAGAGGCTCAGGTTAGAGGTCAGAGCCAGGCCTAGAATCCAGATCTGCAAGGGAAAATTCTATCCTCTTTTGTGCCCTTCCTGTTTGGCTGCTTGAATTCCCATCCATCTTTTAAGGCCCAACTCAAATAATGCCTTCATAAAGCTTCTTCCTGATCCTTTAAGGACCCCTCTCACACAATACTTTGGTTTGCAACTCTCTAATGTACTAGTGATATCCGTAATAATTACACAATCCCATCTTTCTACAAGATTGTAAACTGAGTTAGAGGAAGGACCATGTCTTGCCTAAACTTAGATTAAGCCTTTAATAAATGTTAGCTGAATTTGTGGTTTGCTTCTCCTACATGTCCATAGCTACTTAGGACACCCTTGCTATAGAACTGTATCAACTTTGTTATACCTTACCTTATACACCACCACAACACCACCTCGACAACCATGTAGGCTTCAATCCAATGACACTGGCTTCATTGCTGTCCCCAGAATAAGATGCTCCATCTCCAGATTCCTGGAATTTTCTCTGGCTGTCCCCTATTCCCAGAATGTTCTCCTTTCTCATCTCTGCTTCCTGGTTTCCCTGTATTAACTAAACATCACCTTCTACAGGAAGTTTTTCCCAGTTCCTCATAATTTTAATGCCTTCCTCTATTATTTCCTGGTCATCCTATATATAGCTTGTTTGTACATTTGTGATTGCTTATTGTCTCCCCTATTAAGCTGTTCTCCTTGAGATGAAGGCCTGTCTTTTGCATTTCTCTATGACTAAATCAGAGATGGGTTTTAACATGTGTTTGAAGGAGGGAGTTCTCACACCAACAAAATTACCAATAACATCACTTTTTTCTCTCAACATGTACCCTTCCTAGCACAGTCTAACATTGACACACTCAATATCAACATCCCCAAAGCTTAGCACAGTGCTTGGTATGTGGTAGGTGCTATTGATTGACATGTGGCCCATAATACAGATTTAGGAGACTTCTTCCCCCACTTTCTCTCTTTTCCTACTCTCTAGAGGAATCTCTATCCTTTTCCATAAGTATGGAAAGAACTGAAGCATTATGTATCAAACAGTCTTGTCTTTTCAGTCTATCTCACTTTTCTGTGTGTATACTAATGCCTTGGAAAACAGTATCTCCAAGTATAATGGGCAACAATAGATTATCTCCCACTTGTAAGAATTTACTAGAGACCTTCCCTCTTTCCTTTAAACCTAATACAATTGTATTTGAAAGAGGAAGTAGGAAGCTAGAAAAATACATTGATAAGGACCATGGTTCTCAGATTTTTTGGTTTGAGGTACACAACTTGGAGACAACTTCATCTCTGTTATGTTATTCCTTTATGCCACTGTTTCATTGCTATTTCTTACTTAATACTGATAGCTAGCAATTATATAACACCTTCAGGTTTTATAAAGCTCTTTCCATATGTTACCTCATTTCATCTTCACAACAACCTGTGAAGTAAATACTGCTATTATCCCCAATTTTACAGATGAGGAAACTGAGGCTGGAAGAGTTTAAGTAACTTGCCCAGTGTCACACAACCAGTTAGATACATAGCTCATATAATTTTGTGCCTGTTTCTTAGAACTACTTCCACTTTAAAAGCTTCCTCCAATGATTCATCTGGCACAGAGGTGATCCCAGATTCTTGAAGGCTGTGCCAGCTCTTTCAGTCCCCTAACAAGCTGTAAAAACTTATGAGTATAGAGAAGGAACTGGCTGTATCAGTTGGCCACTATATATAATGAGTATTTTTCAGCTCCAGATCATCTATTAAGACCTGTAGCTAATATTTACATTCGTGGAACACTCACCACAGTGAAATCTGTTGCAACTTATGGCCAACATATTTTTTCTTCCCTTCATGGTATTCATGACTTTAGAACTGGAGTTTTTAACCTGGGGTAGGTGAATTTAAAAAAAAAAAGATTTTGATAACTATTTCAGAGGAGTGAGTTTCTTTTTTGATCGTTTGTACCTTATTTTATGCATTTAAAAACATTATTCTCAGAAGGGGTTCATCACATACTAAGACAAGGGCATCTCGTAGTTCCTGGCATTTTCTCTAGCAGTCCCCCATGTCTGAAATGCTTTCCCTCCTCCAGGGTCTTCTGGCTTCCAGAGCTTCTTTTAAGTCTCAACTAAAATTCCTTTCAATAAAAGAAAGCCTTCCCTACTCCCTCTTAATTCTAGGGTCTTCCCTCTGTAAATTGTTGTTATTGTTTAGTCTCAGCTCACTCTGGGTAAAGATATTGGAACAGATTGCCATTTCCTTCCCCAGCTCATTTTACAGATGAGGAAAGTGAGGCAAACAGGGTTAAGTTACTTACCCAGGGCCACGCAGCCAGTAAATATCTGGGGCCAAATCTAAAATCACAAAGATGAATGTTCATGACACTGCACTACTTCTTAAATTATTTCTTATTTATATTTGTTTACATATTTTCTCTCCCATTAGTTGTAATCTTCTTGAGGGCAGGGACTATCTTTTGCCTCAATATCATCAGAAGTTAGCACTATGCCTGTTAACAAATTTTTATTGATAAATTGATTGAAGTCACCACCACTCTGAGACTCAGGCACCACTCTTATGTCTAAATTATAGATGGGTTCCAAAATATGTTGAAGGAGGGACTTTTCACACCAATAAAACCACAGATAACCTACATTTTTCTCTAAATATTTATCCTTCCCAGTACAGCCTCACAACCACCCAGTAAGCAGTCAGAAAATTGGACAGTGATAGTGAATATGGTGTTTAGAGAGGTTTCTGTTTTGTTTTTTTAAAGCCATTTCAATTATAATTTTACTTGTGAGAATCTAAACCACTGTTGAGGCAAATGACAAGCCTGAAATCCAATGCAAATTAGTCATAAAGATGAGATTAAACCCCAGGGCCCCTCCTAAAACTACTACTTGTCAGCTCTCCAGGGTGGCCTAAATAAGCACACATTTCAACAGTAAGCTCCACCTCCCATGGGGTATCTGCTTTATAGGTGAAGGTGGATTATGACTACTAACCTTAGGAAGACCCCAGGATACTGGAGAGGTCCTAGCCTTTCAGATTCACAAATAATAAAACTGAGACCAAAACCATAGAGAAGTGAAGTCTAACTGGGCTTTTCTTGTTTGTGTTTAGATCCTAACCATTTTTTTAACCTTATGACAAGGGACCAAATTATACCCTCAGACTTGTGATTATAGGAGCTTGCCCTGTGCCAGAATGCACCACCAATTGCTCAGTCTGAGAAGGTGCCAGAAGTCAGAGGGCAGAGTACATATATACAGCCCAGGAATTCTTTAACCTTTTTGGGTGCCCTTGACCACTTTGGCAAGGCTGGTAAAGCCTATGGACCCCTTCTCAGAATAATGTTTTTAAATACACAAAATAAAATACACAGGATTACAAAGGAAGCCAATTATACTGAAATAGAGTCATCATTTTTTTAAAGCAAGTTCACAGACACTAGGTTAAGAACCACTGAGGCACATAAATTTGGGGTGAGTCACTACTTTTCCTTCCTAACACTTTTGTACTCAAGAGACCCTTCTCATTAGAAAGTTGGTGGAACAAATTAGCAGTATACCATCCTCACATCCCTTGATGCATCCACACATGTCCTCCCCTATTCTTTAACCTCCCCCCTACAATTGGTTGGACCACTGAACAAACAGGTCCAGCTGGATGACTCAGTTTCTCCCAGTGAGACATTTACCTTTCTACACAGTTGTCTGGAATGGAACTTTTACATCTGATAAAGATTTACACATAACTATTTGCCTTGTGATCTTGTAAAGATAGTGACTGCAGGACTTGAGTCACTGGTATACAAGTTATGTACCCTTACTTTCCTACCTCAAATGGGCAGCCCAGTTTAGAACTCAGTTTTCCTTTCAAGAAATGCAAGGATGTGAAGTCTGGTGGAAAGGAGCTAAATGTGGAGAGGTGGGGGAAGAGGACAAGGTGGCATACTTGGAGTTAATTAGCAAGAAGATTGTTCAGCACTGTAATTTTAATCCTTAGGAGAACATTTTACAAACTGATTCCAGCATGGAAATGTGCCAACAGAAACTTAGTGTCAGAAAGCCAGTCCGTGGTCCAGGTTTCTGAAGGAGATAATTAAAGAGAACTAAGTTAGGAATAAATTCCAGTTAGGAATAATTCCAATTAATAAGTCAACAGTCAATTATTACACACCTATTATGTTCAAGGCACTATCCTAGAAAGTGGGGATACAAAGTTAAAACCGAAAGAGCTCCTGCCCCAAGGATCTTACCTTGTGGGTGTGTGGAGCATACAGTATGGACACAGGGGCAAAGAAATGAGAGAGAAAGAGAGAGAGAGAGAGAGAGAGAGAGAGAGAGAGAGAGAGAGAGAGAGAGAGAGAGAGAGAGCGCACTAACCATAGGGGAAATCAAGGAAGGCTTTCCAGAGGAGGCAGCCCCTTAGCTGAGCCTTACAGGAAGCTGAAGATTCAGAGGCAGAAGTCAAAAAAGAATGCATGCATTCCAGGCATGGCACATAAACGATGCAAAGTCACAAAGATAAGAAATGGAATAATGAATTCAGGGAACTCAGGTCAGAGGACGTGAGTTAAATCCTGACTATGCTACTTTCCGACTGTGTGACAGCTGTTGTTCAGTTGTTCAGTCATGTCTGACTCTTTGTTACCCTATGGATCTTGGCACTCCAGGCCCTTCTGTCCTCCACTATCTCCTGAAGTTCATGTTCATTGTTTCCACTATCTCTCCATCTCATCCTCTGCCATCCCCTTGCCTTTTTGCTTCAATCTTTCCCAACATCAGGGTCTTTTCCAGTGAATTCTGTCTTCTCATCACATGGCCAAAGTATTTAAGCTTTAACTTCAGTATTTGACCTTCCTGAATTAATTGTTTTAACTATTGACTGATCTGGTCTCCTTGCTGTCTAAGGGACTCTCAAAAGTCTTATCCAGAACTACAATTTGAAAATGTCTATTCTGCAGTACCAAGAGTCCAACTTCCACATCTGTACATTGCTATTGGGAAAACCATATCTTTGACTATGCAGACGTTTGTCAGCAAGATGATGTCTCTGCTTTTTAGTATGCTGTCCAGATTTGCTTAGCTTTCCTTCCAAGGAGCAAGTGTCCTTTAATTTCATGGCTGCAGTCACCATCTACAGTGATCTTTGAGCCCAAGAATATGAAATCTGACAGTTTTTATTTCTACTCCTTCTATTTGACAAGAAATGATGGGATCAGTTGCCATGATCTTAGATTTTTTTGATGTTAAGCTTCAAAGCAACTTTTACACTCTCTTCTTTCACCCTTATCAAAAGGCTTTCTCTTCTCTCTCCTCCTCACTTTCTGCCATCGGAGTGACATTGTCTACATATCTGAGATTGTTGATATTTCTCTCAGCAACCTTAACTCCAGTTTTTGATTCTTCCAATTTGGATTTTACATGATGTATTCTGCATATAAGTCAAATAAATAAAGTGACAATAGACAGCCTTGTTTATTCCTTTTCTAATCTTAAACCCATCATTTGTTCCATGTTCTATTGTAACTGTTGCTTCTTGACCTGCATACAGGTTGCTCAGGAGGAAAGTAAGATGATCTCTTACTCCCACCTCTGAGGACTTGCCATATTTTAGTGTGATCCACACAGTTAAAGGCTTCAATGTAGTCAATAAAGCAGAAGTAGGGTTTTTTTTCTGGTTTTTCTGGTCATACATCTGGGTATGATGTTTTTATCATACTCCAACAAATGTTGGCAAATTGGTGTCTACTTCCTCTGCCTCTTCAAAAACCAGCCTGCTCTTCTGGTAACTCTTAGTTCACTGCTGAAACCTAGCTTGCAGAGTCTTCAGTATATGGCTCATGTGTGAAATGAGGACAATTGTTGGGTAATTTGAACATTCATTGGCATTATCCTTCTTTACAATTGGGACATAAACAGATCTTTTCCAATCCAATGGCCACTGTTGAGTTTTTTAAATTTGCTGGCATATTTAGTGCAGCACTTGAATAGCATCATCTTTCAGGATTTTAAATAGCTCAACGGGAAGTCCATCACCTCCACTAGCATTATTGTTAACAATGCTTCCTAAGGCCCATTTGACTTCATTTTCCAGACTGTCTGGCTCTAAATCAGTAAAAACACCATTTTGGTTATTGGTGATATTAAGATTTTTCTTGTATAGTTCCTTTAAGTATTTTACCACCTCTTCTTAATCTCTTCTGTTTCTGTTAAATTCCTACCATTTTTGTCTTTTATCATGCCCGTTTATACATGAACCATTTTCTAGATATCTCTGATTTTCTTGAAGAGATCTCTTGTCTTTCCCATTCTGTTGTTTTCTTCTATTTCTTTGCATTGCTTATTTAAGAAAACATTATCTTTCCTTGCTATTTTCTGGAACTCTGCATTCAATTGTGTATCTCTTTCTCCTTTGCCTTTTGCTTTCCTTCTTTCCTCAGGTGTTTGTAAAGCCTCATCAGACAGCCATTTTGCTTTCTTACCCTTCTTTTTCTTTGGAATGTTTTTTGTTGCTGTTTCCTATATAATATTGCAAACCTCTGCCCATTGTTTTTCAGGCATTCTGTTTACAAGATCTAATCTCTTAAATCTATTCATCACCTCTACTTCATATTTCCTAAGGGAAGTTGTTTAGGTCATACCCATATGGTGTGATGGTTTCCTCTACTTTATTCAATTTAAGTCTGAATTTTGCAATAGCAAACTCATGATCTGAACCACAGTCAGCTTCAGATCTTGTTTTAACTGACTGTATAGAGCTTTTCCACCTTTGGCTGCAATTGATTTGATTCTAGTAATGTATTTTTAATATTTTTTTTAAAGTTTACTGAACTTAAAAAATACAAAAAACTTAATATTATCTAAACTGCTGACTCATTCTCTCTGTATTCCATTTTGTTATCTGAACCTGGAACCAGTGTATAAGTAAAAATAAATTATACTGCAGGAACAGAATGTATGATCTTCAAACAAGTCCCTTGAAATTGGCAAACTTTTGCATTCTTTTCCTATAGTAGGAGAATTTCCTTCCAAGAAAAAAAAGTAATGAGAGTCCAAATCAATGTTATGACCAAAGGAGAGTATATTGAGCCATTTTTTAAAGTCATTTGACAGAAATTAAATAGATTTTTTTAATTGTTCAGTGATACAGAATCATGACATTTAGATTTAGAGATCACGTAGTCCAACCGTATCCTTTCACAGATGAGGAAACTGAAGCCTAGGAGAGGAGAGTTTAAGTAACTATAAGTAACCACAAGTTTAAGTAACTACAAATTACTCTGGGCTTCAGTTTTCTCATGTGTAAAAGGATGTGGTTGGACTAGATGATCTCTAAATCTAAATGTCATGATTCTAAATCACTGAATAATTTTAAAAATCATCAATTAACTTCTGTAGAATGATTTTGTTCTTACACGTAGTACTCTTTTTTAAAATATACCCTATTATCCAAGAAAATAATGGCTCAATATATTCTTGCTTGATCTTAACATTGATTTAGACTTTCATTACGTTTTTTTCTTGAAAGGAAATTCTCCTACTAAAGGAAAAGAATGCAAGAGTTTGCCAATTTCAAGGGACTTGTTTGAGGATCATACATTCTGTTCCTGCAGTATAATTTATTTTTATTTATAAACTGGGTTTCTGGTTCAGATAACAAATTGGAACATGGAGGGAATGAATCAGCAGTTTTCTGTATTTTTAAGTCCAGTAAACTTTAAAAAAAGAAAAAGATTAAAAATACATTAGCAAAGTCAGATCAATGAGTACAGATGTGACATTATCAATAATAATTCTTACCTCAGACCCAGTTCTAAATCTATAGGTTTATTCTGTGATATCCTAAATACCTCTTGGAGCCTTACCTCTGGAAGGTTTTCATTTACTGATTCAATTGACCTTCTTCTGACTATAGAGTCCTTGTAACCCAAAACTACTGCTGCTGGTTTTCCTTAATACCCCAAGGGAAAAAATAAACAACTATTTCATCTGTATGAGATAGACCAGATATTTGCAAGCCAGATACTCCTGCCAAAAGGAAGCAAGGTATAATGTGAAGAAACTGATTTTGCCATTAAAGGTCCTATCTGAATCAGTTGTCCATTGTTTGCTACCTGTGTGACTTGGGGCTAGTCACATTATCTCTTCATATCTTATTTTTATCACCTTTAAAATGAGTTTGGACTACATAATTTCTGAGGTTACTTACAGTTTTTAATCCTATGATTTTATGGCATGTGGCTTTTTGGCAGTGTAATATGGATTGACCAACATCTCACCAAAAGAACAGGGATCAGCAAGTTGACACATTTGAATAATGTCTGAAGGCAAAGGGCTGGAACAGGAGATATACTGTGGATCCTGTCAGTGCTATCATTCTAAAAATCTACCTCCAATGATAGATAACTTCTGAAGTTCCTCACTGGTCAAAACCTGATTCCATGAATTCACACTGTGGAAACATCGCATCCTTCCAAAGCCCTGAGAACTGGGATTACAACGGACCTCCCTATGGCAAACTAGTCTAGAGGATAACATTTAAGGATCCATGAGTGCTAAGAGGGCAACAGGAGAGATGTTTAATCATAGGAGCTGAAGGATGGATTTAGAGAAACCTAAAAAGACTTGTATTAACAGATACAGAAGAAAGAAGAACCAGGAGAACAAGTACCACAATGATTATAATAATGTAAAAGAAAACAATTTTGAAAGACTTAAAAACTCTGGTCAATGCAATAACTA
Source organism: Notamacropus eugenii (assembly GCF_028372415.1). NCBI lineage: Eukaryota > Metazoa > Chordata > Mammalia > Diprotodontia > Macropodidae > Notamacropus > Notamacropus eugenii. The sequence continues at coordinate 38,835,064 of NC_092872.1, read as the reverse complement.
ATCATACTCCAGACAACTGATGATGAATCATGCTTCCCATATCCTAGCAGAGAAGTGATTGACTAGAGAAACAGAATCTCACATATATTTTCAGACATCCAACGTGTGGATTCATTTTGCTTATCTACACTTATTCTAAGAGAGTGCTTCTAAAGGAATGGGAGAAATTATGAGGCAAGGAGTTGGTATAAGGTAATAATAATCACCTTTTTTTTCCTGGATATGACCTTTGATTTCCTTGATGCAGGGAACTCTGGAAGAGGAAGTCCCTCTACCAATACTGATGGTTAACTTCTTTGCAATTTATAGTCATAGAGTTGCTTGGGACACTGAGAGGGTCATAAAGATAGCAAATATCAGAGACTTAACTTGAACCCAACAGAAGAAAAAAAGAGTGGCAGTAAAACATTTAAATAAATACATACAAGAGAGCAGAAGGAAATTCAGAAGGGGGAAAAGACAAGACAATAAAATGTTGCTACTACTATGTTCAACAATATACATTTGGTTAACAATTATGATAGAGTTCACAGTTCTACATGCAGTCCTCTTTTATGTTCTTTGTATGTTGAAATGTTCATTGTTTTAATGTTTGTCAAATCAGTTAACAACAAGTCAATAAACATTTATTAAGGGCCTACTACATGCCAGGTGCTGTGCTAAGCATTGGGGATACAAAGAATGATAAAATACTGTGCCATCTCTCAAGGAACTCATAGTCTAATGGTGAAGACAAAATGAAAACAATTAGGTAAAAATAAACTATAAAGGGAAGTAATTAATGCAGAGAATGCACTAGAGTTAAGGGAGATCAGGGGAGGCTTCCTGTAGAAAATGTGATTTTAGCTGGGACTTTGAGTTCATTTTTAAAAGATTTTTAAATTCAGTAATACTAAGAACATTACAAAATCTAATCAGAGAAGTTCGCCCTTCACAGCACAGCTTCATCCAGAGCAGATCTTTCAGGTTAGTTATGCCCAAGACTAGTCAGGGAGAAAGGAAGTGTGAAGGAGAGAATAGTAAATATATAGAGATGGTGCTTCAGGGTTTGCAGAATACTTTATATACAACATCGTTAATCTCATTTTACTGAATAGGAGGCTAGGAATTAGAAGAATCAAGAGGTTTGTTTGTAGTCTATCATCCAGTAGATGTTAAGGGTAATTAAGTGCTTGTTCTTAATTAGGGCAAATCACTGTGCTAATTGCTGGGGATACTAATAGAAAAGTAAAATAATCTCTGCTCCTAAGGAGCTCACATGCTGATGGGGCAGACAATATATATGAAAGACTTCAGCTGCAAGTTAGACAGAAAAGTCCCAGGGATCTTAGGGTACAGCAGCAAAGCAGATTTTGATGCCTCTTCTCTAATGTAATTTTCACTGATAAAATCATATCATTATCTGATGTGGAATCAACAGTGCCAAAGACTTTTCATGGCAAGAACTCCCTTTTCGGGGTTGTTAGTAGCTGTGGCACCTGCAAAGGCAGTGGCTAGGTTCATCTCCCACAGGGGTGGCCTCCCAAGATGATGGATGAGGGCACCGGGCAGGAATCAGTACTCTTGGTTTTGGGGTACTGGACTGTGTCCATTAGGGTTTGAGGGATATGGTGGTTAAGTTGGTGGTGATAATTTGATTTATTTCTTCCTATATCTCCCTCTGGGCAATTTGCTTGGCTTACCTGCCTTGTGTGGGGCAGTTGGTTGGTGTCTGGTGGGCATGGCTAGCCTCTTCACCACAGAAATTGCTTCTATAATAACTTAGATAAAGCTTATCAGATTAAAGATGGTACAAGGCTAGGAGGCATAGCTATGAGGTTGTCAGGATCAAAGTCAGGATCTAAAAAGATCCTGACAAACTAGAACATTCATCTGATTCTAATGAGGTATGATTAAGTATAAAATTTTAAATTTGAACCTGAGTTTAAAAAAATCAGCTTCATAGAATACTTCTATGGATGAAAAGCATAACTATCTAGCAATCTGCCTATGAAAGATCTGGAGGTTCTAATTACTATATTAAGAGAGGCCCAGTGTTCAGGAATAAAGAGGTTCTAGTCTACTGAGACTGCCAGATCAGGCCATATCTAGAATAGTGTGTTCAATTCTAGGTGCTACATTTTACAAAGTACATTGATAAGCTGGAGGTCATCCAGATCATTAGCATGGAAAGAAGGATGACCAGATTGGAAGGACTTTGATATCATGCTATATGAGGATATGCTGAAAAAACTGTGGAGGCTTAGGCTGGAACAGACAAGACTTAGCATGGGACTTCAGATGCTTAACTATCTTTAAGCAATTAAAAAGATGTCCTTTGGAAATAGGATTAGCTCTCTTCTGTTGGGCTTCAGAGGTCAAAACTAGATGAGGGGAAATGGAAAGAGGCAATTTAAGGTTGCTATAAAGTAAAACTTCCCAACAATTAGAGCTATCCCAAAGTAGAATGGACCACCTTAGAGGTTAGTGGATTCTGCTGGAGGTCTTTAGGCAAAGGCTGGATGACCATTTATCCAACAAGTGGAAAGAGAATGGTTACTTAGATATGGGCAAGTTGAGACTTCTAAAGTACTTTCTTAACTCAGAAATTTTATGTTATTTTAATCATATTCACAACTCTCCTATGATGGAGATAGATATTAGGCAGAAAACTGCTATACTCCAGCTTCATGATTATAAGCAGTTTACAAACGTCCATAGCAATGGCAACATTTCCTTTTGATAATTGAATTGAGTGGCACAAGGCACCATAAATCATCTGTTCTAACCTCTTTATTTCCTAGATGGGGAAACTGAAGCCAAGAGAGCGGAACTGACTTGCTTGCCATCATGAGTATATATGGGTAGAACAAAAAGACAGCTGAGATGTGAACCTATCTAAATTCTCAGCTCTTTCCACTATCTCACATTATAATATTATTAATATTCTAAACAGAATAAATGTATTAGAAATTGATTAGCAACAAAAAATGCCCAAAAGAGATGCTGTTCCAAAAAATCACACTCCCAAGCATATTCTTCATTACTTACGGGACAGTGTGGCCAATAACACAAGTTAAGAGAATGCTTCGTTCCAATGAATAGAACTGTAAGAAGTTTAGAATTTTGATAAAGTTAAGGCAATCTATTTATTTCTCTACATTTTTATTATCTAATAAAAGAACAAGGAAAGAAGCTATTCATAGCACTTAGAGTTGTAATGAATATTAGAGATCCATTTTCACTTTACAAAAAAAGAAACTGAGGCCCAGAGAAATTATGTGCCTAAGATCACACAGGTAGTAAGTAGTAGAATCAAATTTAGGTTCCCTCACTTCTATGGATTAGGCTTTTATTGTTTAAGTTTCCCCATTACATAGTTTCATAATTATATACATTGTATATGTTTATATAAACACATGTATGTTGTGTATACATATGTCTGTGTGTAAATATATACGTGTGTGTATCTCTATCTATATCTAGTTATCGCAAATTGGTATTTATGGACAAATATACCCCATACTTGTCTACATAAGACAAGGAACCATAGGAGCTGTGGGACTGTTCCTCGAAGAGATAGTGTTGACTCTCACAAGAGACAGAATGCATATAGAAGTATCAGGTGAGAAGAGGAAGGAAGGAAGGAAAGAAGGAGGAAAGGAGGGAAGGAGAGAGGAGGGAGGAAGGAAACCTTCCAGGTTTCTTTCAACTTCTAGGTTCTCAAATGTAGCCCTTTGACTGAATGCACCTGTGGTCTCGAGGCCACAGGTTCCCCAACCCTGTCTTGGATTATTGTACTGCTGAGAGTAGCTAAATCTTTCACAGGTGATCATCCCTACAATATTGTTACTGTGTACAATGTTTTCCTGGTTCTGCTCACTTTACTTTGTATCAGTTTATGGAAGTCTTTCCAGGTTTTTCTGAAACCATCTCCCTTGTTATTTCTTATAACACAATAGTGTTAAACCACAATCATTTCTACAACTTGTTTAGCCATTCCCCAATTGATGGGCATCCCCTCAATTTCCAATTCTTAGCTATCACAGAAAGAGCTACTATAAATATTTTTGTTCAATATTTTCAATATTTTGTTCAATATTTTTGTTCTCCCCCTCTTTTTTTAAATCTCTTTGGGACACAGACTTAACAGTGGTATTGCTGGATCAAAATGCAGTTTTATGGCCCTTTGGGCATAGTTTTAAATTGCTCTTCAGAATAACTGGATTGGTTCACAACTCCAACAGTGTATTATTGTCCCAGTTTTCCTATACCCCTCTATCTAATGGCCTCTTAATTGCTAGTTCTAGTGACCTTTTTTAGGCCTCATCCTTCATGACCTCTCTGCTGGATTAAACACTATATACCACCCTCTCCTCTCTGGAGTTCTATCATACTTACTCTGCTAGTTCTCCCTTAGCTATCTGACCAGTCCTGTTCAATCTCCTTTGCTGAATCATCATCCATATCACTATTCCTAATTGTAGGTGTCCCCCAGGACTCTTCTTTTTTCTCTCTTGGTGACTTCATCATGAAACAGTAACTGCAGTCCCAGTCTCTCTCTTTAGCTCCAGTGCCACATCACCAATTGCCTATTGGTCATTTCAAAGTGGATCTCTCATAGGCATCCATTTCAAACTCAACACATCCAAAACAGAAGTTCTTGTCTTTTTCCTAAAACTCACCCTCTACCAACCTACCTTATTTCTGTCAAAGTCTCCAGTGGACTTCTAATCTCTCAAATTGACAACCTCAGTATTCTCAACTCCAGCCCTCCTTCCATAAATTCAGTTAGTAGCTAAACCTTGTCTTTTGTGTCTCCACAAGAACTCTCACAACCAACTCTTTCTCTCTTCACAAAACCACTTGCTCAATTTAGATTCTAATAACCCACTGCTTAAATTGTCACAACTTCCTAATTGGTCTCTCTGACTCTCGTCTCCCCTAGCTTATCCATCATGCACACAGCTGCCAAACTGATTTTCTTCAAGTGTGAATTTCACCAGTCGTTCACCTACTAAATAAATTCTGACTGCCCTTCTGGTTTGTTTAAGGAAGAACTTAACACCTTAAAGGAGTAACACCACATTAATAATCACATTAATCCTTATTTGTCTCATTACCTGACCCCCTTCATCAACTGGGATGGAGATGGGAATGGAAGTAGAAATCAATTAAGGGTGTCCTGAACAATTCCCTCCCACCTATATATATATATATATATACGTATATATATATATACACACACACCTACCTTGTATTTATTATGTATTTAATCTATGTATGTTTGTATATGTACATTTTATCATCCCCACTGGGCTAGAAGCTCCTTAAGACTGGCACACAGAAGGTGCTTAATAAATGTTTGTTGAGTGACTGATAGTAACTGCTCCATTTTTTGTGTGTATTTATATCCCCAGTGCCTGGTACATAGTAGGTATTTGGTAAATACTGAACGATTAATTGATTGGTTGGTCTGTTGACAGATGAGCTCTCTAAAATGGTTTCTAGCTCTAAATCTTATAATTTAAATGCAGAAGAAAGGGTATCTAAATAGCACAATGCCCAATTAAAGATGTAACATTAAATAATCTTTTTTTTTTTTTACATTTCAAAATAACTCTGAGTTTTCACCTCCCATCCAGAAAATTGGCAATTTTGACGAAACATTGAAATGGGCAGTGTTGGAGGGACCACAAAAATACAACCACAGTAATCCATTATTGGTAGAGCCATGAATTTGTCCAGGCATTCTAGAAAGCAATTAGTAGTTTTGCTTTTAAAAAAAAATGGGGGGGAGAGGAGATAAAATGTTTATGCCTTTTGATTCAGAGATCTCAACAAGGTCAATACCCCAACGAAGTTAAAGACAGAGGCAGGTTCTATATATGCCAAAATATTCATGAGGAGTTTTTTGTGATAGCAAAGAAATGGAAACAAAGTAGATTCTTAATTATTGGGGAATAGCTAAATAAATTATGATGCATGAATATAATGGAATATTACTGTGCCTTAAGAAAGAATGATTATGAAAAATTCAGAAAAGCATGCAAGATTTATATGACATGAAGTAAACAGAACCAGAAAACATATATATGCAACGACGATAGCAATGTAAATTTCAAAACTGAATTCTGAATAATTATAATGACCAAGCTTGGAGAAGAGATTTTAAAATGTACCTTCTTCCCTCTCCCTTTTCTGAAGGGCTGCGGGGCTATAGGTGCAGAATATGCTGTCCGTCTCAGTTAATGTGTTGGTTAATTTTGCTGAACTGCTTCCTCCCCCTTCTTTTTTTCTTGTTTTTAATTCTTTGGTAAAAGGAAGGCTTTCTGCGAAAGAGAGATGGGAAAGATATATTCAGAAATGAGAGTGACATAAAAACAAAGTATGTCAATCATTAGATATTTTAAAGAGCACTGCTGTGGTTACAGTTTCAACCAAAATAATGGTGACTTCTTAGAACTTTGTGCTACTATTAGTAACTTCCATTTCTACAGTGTTGTGGCTTACAAAGCTAAGTGGCATAATTATTGTAAGCAAAAGACCTGAGTTCAAATGCCAGCTCTGCCACTTTATTATGTGACCTTGGACAAGTCCGTTAATATGTGTGGTCCTTGAATTTCTCATTTGTTAAATGAAGGGATTGGACTAAATGACCAATGAGGTTCCCATCCAGTTCTAAATTTATGCCCCCTGTGAAGTTAAGGAAAGATACTTATCTTGATGAAACATCTGTTTAGAAAAACAAACAACAAATTCCATTTGAGAGGGTCCCTTCAAGTAATCTTCCAGCTGTATCTGCCCAGTGTTCTAAGGGTAGTAGTAATCCCAGACCAAAGGGTATATTGCAGGTTAAATCTAGTCCTCTGAAGTACAGAGAAATCTTAACAACCAACCTCATTCAGGTCTGCTGTTGGATCTTGCTAATAACAGATAAAGTAGAATCCAACTGGTTCAGACTGGGTCTTCCAAAAAGAACGTCTGTTAAGAGAAAACCTGTTTGCCTTATGTTTGTTTATAAGAGAAGTTTCTGGGGTTTTTTCAAGTTCATCAGACTTGTAGGAAAACTTTTAAAGATGTTCCCAGTTCTCCACCCTAACCCCCAATTATTCCTGTCTCCGAACCCTAGCTACTCCTCCCTCCATGAGTTGCATAACTGATTTATACCGATAATAAAATAAACAAACTATTCTTCATAATGTTGGGTGCAACCCAATTTTTGTCTGCCTTAATCACGTAGGTCTCCAACTTCTTAAAAGTACTAAACAAGGAAACATCCCCATCCACTATTTCTTCTAGCACCTCCCCTGGAAGAGGGTGGTGCCTTTGAAAGTTGGAAAGATGATTGTTAAGTCTAGGAGGCTGGATTTTGTTGTTAGCCTTTGTTTTAATCAAACAGGATCATTTGTTTTTAAGCTTCTTAAAACTTTCACATTTCTAACGGAGACTAGTCCAAAGAAAAGAGACTCCTTCCTGCTTAATGATATTAAACATTTTTCAATTAACTGTATTAATCCATAAGCACTTATTAAGTTTCTACCATGTGCTAGGCATTGTGCCAAGCACTGGGCATACAGAGGCAAATGACAGTCCTTGCCTTCAAGGAGCTTACTATCTAATGGGTGAGACAACATGCAAATATATATATATATATACACACACAAAGCAAGCTACATATAGAATAAATAGGAAATAATTAACAAAGGAAATTAGGGGATGGGGAAACTTTTCTGTAGAAGGTGGGATTTCAGTTGGGACTTGAAGCCAGAGAGTTCAGTAGTCAGTGCAGAGGAGGTAGAATATTTCAAGCATGGGAGACAGAGAGCCAGAGAACTGCCCAAAGTAGAGAGGTGGAGGGTCTTTTTTGTATAATAGTGAACATTAGGCTAATCTAAGAAAAAAATGGAGCCAAACAACTGAATCCAAATCCGTATTTTGTTTCTTGATACCTTGGTGTCTATAAAATGGTGGTAAAACTGGGAAAGATCCTTGTAGGGAAAGAATTTTGTTAAATTTAAAGCATTCCACAAATATAAGCTATAACTGATTGCTTAAAAGCTAACTATCAGGTCCTATGTCATTGCTTCTTCAAGTATTGAAGGCTCTTGTGGTGGAAGAGATATCGAACTTTTTCTATTTAGCTTCAGAGGGCAGAATGAGTAGCAATGAATTTAAAATGCAGAGAAGTTGTTGTGAAAATCAAAACTTCCAACTAGATCTATCTCAGAGTGAAATTTGTTGCCCCAATAGGTAATATATTCCTCCTCACTAGAGATTTTCCAGTAAAGGTTGGATGAACACTTGTATTTTTTAAAGAAGACATTCATGTTCATGTATTGATTAGATTAAATGAGTTCCCTATCAACTCTTCTATTCTATCATCTTGTCTTCTTTCTTGTTCCCTGTCTAAAAAGATTTGTGAACTTCTACGAAAGGAATGGAAGAAGAGGGAAAACTGAAATTGGCTTAGATTTTGCCGTGGCTCAAGACAGTATAAGAAAAAGGTTTAGTGGAACAATATTAAGAATATCTAAAATGAGATTCAGTGATTTATATATAAATTTCATTTTTTCCCCTTTCTTTGACCTCCTTGACACATGTAATCCATGGCTCAGAATTGCAACTCTGGGGTCTTAAGAACTGCAGTCAATCTTGAAAGTATCTCAGTATTAACTCAGTAATTTGGGGACCCTTAAAAGATCTACATGTGGCTTGTTTCTATCTGTTTGGGACTTTTACTTCCCTGGAAAGCACTGAGTTAACAATAAACATTAAAGATATGTAAAGAACAGAAAAAAGAAATCATATCCAAGTCTAGTTAGCAAAGGAAAAGTTATAGACTACCTTCTGATGAATACCATTTATTTTCTCCTCTAATTCCAGGGTTTCATTCATAATTCCTGCATAGCAACATATCTCTAAGGGATGTTTGAATAAGGCAGAGAAATATTCTTTTGAACTGTTGTAGAAGGGAGGGTTAGGAATCTTATCCTTTTTCCTCTGTCTCCCACCTTTGGAATGAAGTGCCACCAATCTTTTCCAGCCATTTTTCTCTGTCTACCAAGTATGAGCTATTGTCTAATGACTTGTGTCAGCTCTACCTCTAGACAGGAACTTCTTTTTTTTTAATTCTTTTTTTTAAATTTAATTTTATTATTTTTTTTAATGTTTTACAATCACTGCCATAAAATTAAGATTTTATCCCCCCACACCTACCCCTCACTACCCCCTCCCTCCCCATGACAGCATACAATTCTGTATAGGTTCTACATATACTTTCCTATTGAGTACGTTTTCACTATAGTCATGCTATGTAATCGAACTAAAATAAATGGAAGAAATCATATAACAAATCAAAACATAATACACAAAAACACACACACACACACACAAACATGATCTGCTACATTCTGCGAATGACTTCCATATTTCTTTCTCTGGGTGTGGAAGGCATTTTGCCTTAGAAAACCACCATTGGGATTTTTTTTTTAATAAGTTCTTGCATTATTACAAAATTCCAAGTCTACCAGAAAAAACTCTTGCATACTGTGGTCGTTGCTGTGCACAAAGTTCTCCTGGTTCTGCTCCTTTCACTCAGCATCAGATCATATAAGTCTTTCCAGGCCTCTCTGAAGTCTTCTTGTTCATCATTTCTTATGGCACAATAGTACTCCATTACATTCATATACCATAATTTATTCAGCCATTCCCCAATTGATGGGCATCCCCTTGACTTTCAGTTCTTGGCCACCACAAAGAGTGCTGCTATAAATATTTTTGTACATGTGGGACCCTTTCCCATTTTTATGATCTCTTGGGGATACAGTCTTAGTAGCGATATTGCTGGGTCAAAGGGTATGCACATTTTTGTAGCCCTTTGGGCATAGTTCCAAATTGCTCTCCAGAATGGCTGGATGAGCTCACAGCTCCACCAACAATGAATTAGTGTTCCAACTCTCCCACATCCTCTCCAGCATTTATCATTTTCTTGTTCTTTCATGTTTGCCAATCTTATAGGTGTGATGTGGTACTTCAGAGTTGTTTTGATTTGCATCTCTCTAATCAATAGTGATTTAGAGCATTTTTTCATATGATTATAGATATCTTTAATTTCTTCCTCTGAAAATTGCCTGTTCATATCCTTTGACCATTTATCAATTGGGAAATGACTTGTATAGTTACACATTTGAGTCAGTTTTCTATATGTCCTAGAAATGAGGCCTTTATCCCCGAGCTTAGCCGTAAAAATTCTTTCCCAATTTACTACATCCCTCCAAATTTTGGTTGCATTGGGTTAGACAGGAACTTCTTTGAGCATGCATGGAGGGAATAATGGAGAAGAAAGCCCAGACCCCACCACATAGCCAAAAGTTATTTTTTAGCCTATCTTTCACTGAGGAAGAAGATCAGATCCACTTATTTATCCCACTTTGGGATGTTTACAAATTATTCTAAATTGCTAAAAAATGTAATGGCTGCCACGTCATTCAGTGGATAGAGCATGGGGCTTGGAATCAGGAAGACTCATCTTCATGAATTCAAATATAACCTCAGACACTCACTAACTGTGTGACCTTGGGCAAGTTACTTAACCCTGTTTGCCTAAGTTCTTCATCTTCATAAGTGAGCTGGATCAATGGTAAACCTCTCCAATATCTCTTCCAAGAAAACCCCAAATAGGGTCATGAAGAGTTGGACACAACTAAACAGCAACAAAAATGTAATAATCAATAAGATTTTCTCATGTAGGTCAGAAGTCCCAACTGAAATTAAATCCTGATAATTCAGATAGAGATATGTTCCTTTGACTTTTTTCTGTATACATTGTCTTCACTGCCTCCTTTGTCTTTTGTGGTTCCCAATTCACAAATAATGAAATACACATATCAGAAGCCATTATGATTGGTCAAACTTTATGTAGCTAGCATTCACACTAATTAGACAGAAATCATTAAAGTAACTTAAGAGATGAGATAAGCTCTGGAATAAGAACTCACATTTCCTGAAGCCTGGGGGAGAGACAGAGATGCAGAGAGAAAGAGAGCATCAGTATCATTCTCAGATAACTGGAACATCCTCTCTCATCTAAGCCACAGGTGGTTTCAGCATAGTTTTAGCCTTCTGATCAAGATAGTGAGTGGTAGGGGCTATGGCAGCAGCATGCACTTCCTCCTGCTCTCTTGCTCCTCATCTGAGTGACTCACACAACAACTTGGGTTACTTTTATGTCCCTATACACATCTTGTCTCTTTCCAGAGCCTCTTCATCAGGATGGGAGAAAAGCTATACTATCTTTTTAAGACACAACCTCTCTTTAGTCCATGGACCATAACAGATTGATAAAATTCCAGTTTGACCGGAATAATTTTATTCCTACCTGTAGAAGTCCTTGGTAGGGTGGGAATAGAGGAAATTATAGGGGCTCCACCTACATAAAAACATAGCACCAACTAACCACTGTCTTATATAATGCTATCATGGGTCCTGGAACAAGTCCATGAATAAAAGGTTCACAGGAAAAATAGATAGGTGCCTATGGATTAAAATTCTAGTGGGGAAAGTCAGTCCAGTAGAGGTGGAAAACTTTCAAGAGTAAAATTCTGAAGATGGCAAAAGAACTATGATCAATGGGGCAGAAAAGGGGGAGTTGTCTGAAAAGACTAATGTAGATACATGGAGAACTCATAAAAGACATATACAAATGATGAAAACAAGGGTGGGTAATAGAGGGCATCTACAAAAAGAATGGTACACTACAGTGAGAATAGTGTCTAGAGTGAGAAAACTCTGAATAAATTGAGACTGATGGGGAATGTTAAGCTCAGCAAAGGATGTCTTTGTTATAGAGAAAGAAGATCAAACAGGGGATAAGATCATAGCTCAGAGTACATAGGATGTTGATAACTGTGAAGATATAGAAGACAGAGCTTCTCAAATCTTATTTTGCTTCTATTTCCTCTGCCTGAGAGAACATTTTTTAGAATTAGAACAAAAAGGTAAATTGGTAGTTGATATTCAGGATAACAGGAAATGACAAGAGACCGTCTAGCCACCCATGACAAATTTAGTACTGAAAATTGACAGATGTGTTTACTGAGCCATCTATGATGTTTGAAAGATGATGTAGAAGAGGAGCTAAGGACTGGAAAAGGGCACATGTTACATTGATTTACAAAAACAAAAATGGAAGAAAACAGAATCAACTGCAAACTATAGAGCAGTTAGCTTGATTTGGATGCCTAGTACAATTCTAGAATATGTTACTAAAGGGATGGTTAATCAATATCTAGTCAAAGAAGTGGTAATTGCAGAGAATCAGCTTAGCTTCATAAAGAATTGCTCATAGCGACTAATCTTATTTCCTTTTTCCACAGGGTTACCAAAGCTGTAAAATGCTATGTAGAGTTTGCTTAGATTATGTCAAGACATTTGACAAAATAATAAAGATTTTTCTTAAGGAAAAGATGGAGAATTGTGGGCTAGATCATAAATGGACAGATTCCAATAGTAGTCTGTGATGAATTATGCCATGTATCCCCTTCTTTCCTGATAATCCTACACTGTCTATTTGCTCACAGGGTTGGCAAGACCTAATACTCTCTAAGGTGCCTCCTACTCCAGTATGAAGCCACCTTCAGTAGGAAAGGAGCTGGTCCCCATTCTATGTCTAGTGACTCATGGGAGGCACTGTGGTGACAGATAAATTTTCTTGTCTGTCAAATGGGTACCATAATACTTCTTCTGTCTTGCTCAAAGGGTTGGTATAAAGAAAGTACTGAAAATACTATAGAAACAAGAATTATTAGAATTAAAGCCTGTGATTCAGTCTTCCTTCATGATTCTTTTTTCCAAGCAAACTTCCCAGTTCTTAGCCTTGGCTATATCTTTTTTCCTCCTGTTTCTGTGCCCTCCAGGTTTCCCAGGCAAAGTTTAAATGAGTCCAGCCAGTGCTACCCATAGTATGTTGAATTTCAGGTCACTGGGCAAAAGAACAGGGTGTTTTTAAAATAATATTTTATTTCCCTCCAGTTACATGTAAAGGCAATTTTTAACATTGATTTTTTTTAATTGCCTTCCAAAGTTCTCCTTTTTTTACCTTCCACCTCCCTGAAACAATAAGCAATCTGATATTTTATACCTGTTCAATCATGCTACACACATTACAATATTACAAGACCAACCCAAAGAGGGGGAAAAACCATGACCAAATACAGAAAGTGAAAAATAGTATGTTTTGATCTGTATTCAGACTCCATCAGTTCTTTCTCTAGGAGTGGATAGAATTTTTTATCATGAGTCTCTTGGAATTGTCTTAGATCATTGTATTACTGAGAACAGCTAAGTCATTCACAGTTGACTATCCTATAATACTGATATTACTGTGTACAAAGTTCTCCTGGTTCTTCTCACTTCACTTTGCATCAGTTCATATGAATTTTTCCAGATTTTTCTGAAATCCACCTGCTAATCAATCCTTACAGCACAGCAGTATTCCATTACAATCATATACCACAACTTGTTTAGCCATCCCCCAATTGATAGGCATCTCTTCAATTTCCAATTCTTTGCCACCACAAAAAGAGATGTTACAAATATTTTTGTACAAATAAGTTCTTTCTCCTTTAGAGCAGGGGTTTTTAACCTGAAGTCAACAAACTTGGATGGGAAAAAAGATTACGTCTTTATTTTCACTAACTTCTAACTGAAATTCGGCATTTCTTTCAATTATCCGAAAACATTCTTCTAAGGAAAGATCCATAGGCATTACCATATTGCCCAAGGGACCCTTGTCATTAAGAGCTCCTCATTTAGCAGGCCAACAATGAATATATACAACCTTAAAACTGTGTAATTCTTAGCATTTACCTCTCCCTTTCCCACCATTCTACCAGTTCATGTTACCTTACATATGCTAGCTCATTCATTTCTCACAACAACTCAGTTAGGCGGGTGCTATTATTAGCATTTTACCATTTTGCTGAATGTCATAAAACTAGTAAGTGACAGAGGCAAGTTTCAAACTCAAATTCTTGATTCCAAGCTTAGTCCTGTCTCCACTGTCCTACATAAAAGAGGTTCACATGGGACTGAAGGACACTTCCTGTTTTTCTTTGTTTCCCCAGTTGCCCTGCCCAAATAGTTCATCATTTCATGGCCAGACCAGGCTGCTCCTGAGATAGCAAACATAGTCTGCTGCCAGGAATAAACAATTTTTCCAGTGTGATAAAATCTGTCCAAGCTTGTGGCAAAGTCTTCAGAAATCAAGCTCCCCAGTGTTATGATAAAGCAGAGGAAGTCTTCCATGCAATGAAACACCTTAGTACTAGGAAAAGAGAGCAGTAACATAAAACTGAAAGGGGATTTGCTATATTCACTGAACCAAACCACAAAAGAAGCAGTATGTAGAGAAAGGTAAGTTCCACTACATAAACATATAGTTTACAACGATTTGAATCTGATCAAGCTGGTGTGTTTTTGTTTGACAGGGTTTAATTCTCTAAATAACAAAACATCGAAAGGGATTACATCCTGTGTCTTTATTCTACCTTTTGGTATTACCCATTGCCTATTAAATACCAGGTAAAACCTGCTACAAGCAGCAGAATGTTGTCAGAAGGGCATGTTATGGGAACTACTATATGTGGCATCTCTCCAGCTTGGCAGAACCTGCCAGAGCCTGTCCTCTGCTGGCATAATCCAGGGTCACCACCATACCAAGATAAGGCACTGGAGCAGGACTTTTGTCAATCAGTTCATGCACACGCACATATTAAGAGCTTTTCAGGTATTGTGCTAAACACCTGAGATAACAAGCAAAAGCCAAAACAGTCCCTGACTCCCAGAAGTCTTTGCTTGTGGAAGAAATAATGTATTCATAAATAGGAAGACACAAGGCACTATTTATGCAGAGTAGATGGACAGTCACCTTAAAGGAGAATGCACTAGAAGCTGAAACGACTGGGAAATGCTCTCTGGACAAACTGAGTCTTGAAGGAGGTCAAGCATTCTAAAAGGTGAAGGGTGCACATTCCATGCATGGAAGGCAACCGTGAGATGGCACATAATTGGAGTACAGTGAGAAACAGCAAATAGGCTGGTCTGCAGAGGTGTGTGTGTGGACTGGAGTAATGGGTAAGAAACCCAGAAAGGTAAAAAGGGACCAGGCTGTAAAGAGATTTAAATGCCCCAGCTTATCATTGTTCCCAGTACATAGCATGGTGCAACTATTACCTGCCTTGTTCTGAATGCTATATTTCTAGGACTGTAGTCTGAGTAGTACTATAAGAAATACCATACACACATATATTTAATAATAGCTCATATCTCTTTGCACCTTGAAGTTTCAGCCTTGCAGAGTAGGTATTCGTAGTAATACTAACAGTAGATAGCATTCATTTTTATAACATTTTAAAGTTTGCAAAGCACTTTATAAATACTATCTTGCTTTATCCTCACAGAAACTCAGTGAAGTAGGTGCTGTTTACATTTTACAGCATTTTACAGATGATGAACCTGAGGCAAATAGAGGTGAAGTGACTTGCTCAGAGTCACACAGCTGGCGTCTGAGGCAGGATTCAAATTCAGGTCTTCCTGATGCCATGTCTCAAGCCCCACCTACTTTGGCACCTTCTTGCCCTGACTACAAATTAGTTTTCCTGATGACATATGAGAGAACAGAGACTCAGAAAGATTCTGCGACTTCCCAATCGTAATTTTGAGGTAGACATTGAATTCTACATTCAGCCCTCTTTTGCCATTACTGTCATTTCATTTCTTTGTACAAAATTAAATGAAAACATTGACAAAATCCAGGTAGGGAGGAATGGGGCAAATCATATCCTAAGAGAATAATTGAAGGAAACGGAAATATTTAGTTTGACAAAGAAAAAGCACAGGAGCCCCAAGGTTGGGGAGCCGTGATAGCTAGTTTCAAACAATGGAAAGATAGAAGAGAAACTACATTTTTTTTTGCTATGCTTCCAGGGGGCAAAAGTGGGGAATTATAAGGAAAGTCAGTCCTCAAGTGGTAGGTGGGAGCTGGGGGAAGGACGGGGTAGTGAGTTCCCTGTAACTAGAAGTGTTCAAGTGATGATCAGTTGTCAGGGAAGTCCTTGAAAGGTTCTAGCAGCATACTGCAGATTCTGCTATATCACCTCCTTTGGAAGGTCTCTAGAACATGTGTTGTGTAAAAATTCAGAGGAATTATAGTTCCACTCTACCTTCTTCTACCACATTATATTAAGGTCCTTTGTATTCTGTGTCAGGCAAAACTGAACTATTACCTGCTTCCTGATTTTACCCACCTCCCTTGAATTCATTAGTAAAAAGTATAAATAAGGCAGTCTTTGCCCTTGTTAAAAGAAATCTTGGTTCAAGCCCCGCCATGATCGTTAAGGCAAACTCAGGAAATAAGACCAAGACGTTTATTAGCACACCAAGACAGCTTGTAGTTGGTGTCCAAAAGGCCAGAATTCAAAGTAAAACTTCCATAAAAAGGAAAAGTAATATTCATTGGTACATGCTTTCAATGAGGACACAATAAGGAAATAGGGTTAGTGCTGCCTTAGCTCCTTTCCCATTATAGTATTATACACGTGGGGCACTTTTCAGTTAGCCGTCTCACACAGGCTGGACGTACATATACTTAAAATCTAAAAGGTCATGAGACTACTCAAACTGAATCTCTACCAGTCTAGTAAAGGGATAAGGCTCATATACTGATAACTGCACATATATTATGTGATAAATGGATTGGAAAATCAATATGAGATTCTTTGTAACAGAGGTGTCAAGCACATATCTCATGGGTCACATGTGCAGCCTGCAACATTCCCTGGTGTGGCCCTGCTACATTCCCAAAATGTAATTGGGAAACATTTAACAAAATGAATAAAAATACAATAAAATATAGAGAACATTACATTTTAAAACTAATATTCAACAGCAGAGATCCTTATGTACAGACTATTGGCCCTCTTTTCTATCTGAGTTTGACATCACTCTTTTGGGAGACGGTCATTACCAGAAGGGATTAGGGAGAACAGGGAGGTCTTCTTTTGAATTTATGTTTTGGAGGACAGTCCATGCAATAGGAAAAGCACCAGAAGTAAAGAGGGAGGAAGATAGAAGAGGAGGAAGCAAGAGTCTGCGAGAGAGAGAGAGAGAAAGAGAGAGAGAGAGAGAGAGAGAGAGAGAGAGAGAGAGAGAGAGAGAGAGAGAGAGAGAGAGAGAGAAAGAGGAGAGCCGATGGTTAAATTTTCAGTGAAAGCATTATACCTCAGAAGTCAATCAGTGGTACCAGTCAGGGTTTGATTTCTTGTTTTGTTGATTGTTTAGACTTGAGCAAGTGATGGAGAAAATGTTGATCATGCAGATTAAACTTAAGTGTGACATGTGCCTTTTCCCCCCCACAGTGCCAGTTAAACATTTACCTATACATCCCTGGGTGCAGGGCAGAAGGTAAACCTGTCTCACTGGAGCTGAGGGGTTCTGACCAGATGACCTCTGAGGTCCCTTCCCTCTCTAAATCTATGATCTCATGATCTTCAAGGCTCCTGATTTTAGCCCTAAATCCAATGATCCTAAATGAAGATGGATGGTGGCATGTTACTTGACTTCCCCCTAGTGGCCATGGAAATTGCTAGGAAACTTGGTACTCAAAAGGGTACCCACAAGGGTCCACAAATGAACGAATCCTTTTTTTGTATAGAAAAAACTTTCCTTTGTATTCTAAGGTTGCATTACTGGCATGTATTACTACTACTCTTGGCTTGTTATCTGAGATCAGTGGGTGTCCAAGCCTGCAGATAACAGGCTCCCGGCAGGCGCTAAGTGTTCAATTAGTCATTAGCTATTCTAGTGAAAGGAAGACAGTCTGGGTTATCAAGGCTTCACTTGAACTATATGAGAAAACCAACGTCTGAACTGGGAAAAGAGAGTGTCTGAAAGTGTGCTTTGTAGAGTGATTAGAAATGGACGGAATCTTTATACTTCCTGAAGTTTAATTTCCTCATTTTTACTTTTAGAGAAATAGTCCCAGAAAGAGAAAGTGACTTAACCATGTGACAATAGTGGAAGCAGCTCTACCCTCAGAGTCAGACAAATCTAGAATTCAATCTTGACTCCAGCACTAGTGTGAGAAGTCACCAATGGCCAACTGCGGGGCCTCAATTTCCTATTCTGTAATTATGCTATCTATCTCACAGGGTTGTTGAGAGGAAATATTAGAGACAGAGGGGAAATGAATGGAAGGCCTGCCTGGGTTTAAGTCTGTATTGGTAGTGGGATTTTTTCTCATATGGCAGTTTCTTCTCCCAGTAGGGTCAAAATCAAATAGAAATGGGCAGGGGCATTAAATATAAGGATCCCTGAGAGTGTTAAAATGTGATATTATCAAAGTTCTATTGCATTTTTATTTAATTTGCTAAATACTTCCCAATTACATTTTAATCTAGTTCAGGCTGCACTCCAGTGCTATGGGCCACTTGCAGCCCCCAGTCCATGTTTGACATCTCTCCTCTACACCAATGAAATCATAGGTCTGGTGCCTCATTCTGTGCAGTATGAATTATTGTTGCCCAGAAGTGATGTGAGTTTGTTCTCATGTCACCTTTTAGATCTGTATGCATCTACTGATGTGTCAAACTCCATGTATCCAACACAAAACTTAACATCCTCACTCTAAAATTGCCTTTCGTCTGAATGTCCGTATTTCTGTGAAAGATATTAATATCTTTCCCTTTGTTCAGGTTTGAAATGTTAGTCATGTTTGACTTTTTCTTCTCCTTCATCTCACACGTTCTCATTCACCATCAAGTCTTATCAATGCTACGTTCATCATATCTCCTGAATCCATCCCCTTCTCTTTCCTCTTGCTTCCACAATATTCAGGACCTTGCCGCTTCTCATGTGGATTATTACAGCGTCTTCATTGGTCTTCCTGACTCCAGTCTGTCCTTTCCAATCCATACTTCTCCTAACAGACAAAAAAAGCTGACCATGTCATCCCTCTACTCTTATCTCTCCAATGGCTCTCCATTGCTACAAAGAAAAAATGAACAACTTCTAAACCTGATATTTAAGGTTCTTTGCAGTCTTGTTCCAATCCACCTTTCCAGCCCTACTTCATGTTATTCCTGTTCATGCCCTCTACATTCTAGTTAAATGTTCTCTGTCTTCAGCATTCTATTTCCTGTCTTTCTCTATGCATTTGTCCTGGTTCTCTCCTAGAAGTGGAATATGATCCTCATTTCCCTGTTTCAGAATCCTCACATTCCTTCAGTGCCCAGCATCTCATGACTGGTTAGGTTATCCAGCCTTTTAAAGGCCCTTATGCAGATTCTACCTGTTGCTCCAACATTTGACCTCTTAAACCAAGTAGAATAATCCCAATTTCTCTTCCTCTTCTTGAAATATAGTACTTGCCCCCACCAAGTCTTCTCTTCAGGCTGAACATGGTTAGTTTCTTCAATCAGTCTTCATATGGCATAATCTCAAAGTTTTTCACTGTCCTGGTCACCATCCTCTGGCTACTCTGTAACTCATTAATGTTTTTCCTAAAATAGAGTACTTAGAATTGAAAACAATATTCCACAATCTGTGGTCTGACTAGGGCAGAGCACAGTGGGACCATCACCTCCCTTGTTCTGGACAACGATTGCTCTTCTAACATCAACTAAGATTGGATTAACTTTCTTGGTTGTCACATCACACTAATTCAATGATGCAAAAACTCCCAGATCTTTTTTTGAGATGGACCACTGCCTAACTATGTCTTCTCTATCTTGTCCTTATGAAGATGATCTTTTTTAATCCAGATGAAATTCTTTACATTTATCCTTATTAAATTTCATTTCATTCAATTTGGACCAATGTTATAGCATGCAGAGATGCTTTGGATTCCTAATTCTTATCAGTCCCTGTGTTAGTTGTATCTTTTAGCTTTGTGTTACCTATAACTATGAGAAGGATGACATATAATAGGCCTTTTTACAAGTCACTGATACAAGTATTAAATAGTACAAAGACAAGCATAGATTCCTCAAGACTTCCTTCCAAGATGACATCAAGTTACTGATGGACATTCTTTGGATTCAGGTATTCCACCAGGACGGGCTCCCCTTAACTGTGCTGTCATCTAGCCCATATCTCTCTATCTTGTCCACAAGAACATGAGCATTCCATTGATCTACCAGCCTTTCAATCTAATCAGAAAAGGAAATGAGGTTATGGAATGATCTGCTCTTTTAAAAAACAAAATTTATCTTTTGTTTTGATATCATTTTAATTGACAACCACACCCTCTTCCCCAATTGCCTCTTCATCCTCTAGTAAGCTATCCCTTGTTAACAAAGATTAAAAAAGAAAAAAGTAGAAAAGCAAAACCAACCAACATAGCAACAGTCCAAAGCCCTCAACATCTACAAAGAAGGGAGGGAGGTACTTTCATCTTTTCTCTGGGACACAACTGCTCATTGTCACTACAAACAGTTCAGTTTCAGTTTTAAAATTTTTTTTCCCATTGGTATTGTTGTGATCAGTGTGTTCCTTGTTTCCCTGATTCTACTTCACTTTGCATCAGTTCATAAACCCTCCCCCATTAAAAAAAATTGAATTGATATCATTCTCTTATCAACGTAAATTGCAATTTCCATGTATTTAAGGAATTATCCTAGGAGCTAACAGATTAAGTAACTTCCTCAGAATAATACTGCAAAATATGAACCCAACTTTTCTTGACTTGGATGTCAGCTCTCTATCCCCTATACCAAGCTGCTTCTTCCCATGCTTCTCTGAATCTTCCTTTTCATAATTGTCTAGCAATTGGCAAGAGTGGCATAGTATTCCATTATATTTATGCATCATGACTTGTTTAGATTTTGTGGTTGTTCAGTCATTTTTCAGTTGTGTTTAACTCTTTGTGACCCTATTTGAGGTGTTCTTGGCAAAGATACTGGAGTGGTTTGTCATTTCCTTCTCCAGCTCATTTTACAGGAGAAAAACTGAGGGAAGCTGGGTTAAGTGACATGCCGAGAGTCACACAGCTGGTAAGTGTCTGAGGTCAGATTTGAACTCTTCCTGATTCCAGGCTGGCATTCTATCCAAGGCACCACCTAAATGTATAGATATTATAGTCACTTTAAAAAAAATCATGATTCCCAATTTCTTTCCAAAATGGTAGGACCAATTCAAAGAGTATCAACAGTGTATTTGGTGTACCTTTATTTCCACAGCTTTCAAATAGTAATTATTTTTATCTTTAATTGTCTTTGTAAATTTACCACGTATGAGATAAAACATCAGAGTTGTTTTGATTTGCATTCCTCTTATTAGTGATCTGGAGTCAGTCAAGCATTTACTTTATATATTAAATGCCAAGCACTGTGCTAAACATGGGGGATGTAAAGAAAGGCAAAAGACAGTCCGAGGAGCTTGTAGTCAGATGGGGGCAGATAATATATAAACAACCATGTACAGATAAGCTATATACAGGGTAGAAGAAAGATAATCTCTTAGAGGAGGCTCTAGGACAGTGGTGGGGAATCTGTGGTCTCAAGGTCACATGTGCAGGTCCTCAACTGCAGCCCTTTGACTGAATCCAAACCTCACAGAACAAATCCCTTTAATAAAAGGATTTGTTCTGTAAAACTTGGACTTAGTCAAGAGACCACACCCAAGGACCTATAGGGCCACAGGTGGCCTTGAGGCCCCAGGTTCCCCACCCTTACTCTAGGAAAAAGGTGAACCAGAAAGCCTTCTTGCAGAACGTGGAATTTGAGCTGAGACTTGATGGATGCCTGGAACATCAGGAGGTGGAAGTGAAAAGGGAGAACATTTCAGACATGGAAGACAGTCAGTGAAAATACTCAGGAAATGGAGGATCTTATTTGAGGAACAACATGGAAGCCAGTGTCTCTGGATTATAGAGTTTGTAGAGCGAAATAAAGTATGAGAAGGTTGTAAAGGTTGAAAGGGGTCAGGTTTGTATTTGACCTCGGGGGTGATAGGAAGCCACTGAAATGGAGGGATTACATAATCAGATCTACCCTTTAGGAAGATCACTTACTGAAAGGAAGAGGGAGTGGGGAAAGACTATTGCAATAATCCAGGCATGAGGTGATGAGGGCCTGTACCAGGGTGGTTCATGTCAGAGAAGAGAGGCATATAGGAGTGATGTGGTGGAGGTGGAACTAACAGGCTTTGGCAGAAGATTGGATATGGTGGCTGAGAGAGACTGAGGAATGAAGGATCACATCTAGGTTGCAAACCTGGGTAACTGGAAGGATGGTGGCATCCTTGATAGTAGTATGGAAGTTTGGAGAGGGGAAAGGTTTGGGTAGAGCAATAATGAATTCAATTCTGGGCATGTTGAGTTTAAGATATCTGAATTTAAGATGTAATCTTTTATATTTATTAATATTTTGCAATTCTTTTTATAACTGTCCATATCCTTTGAATATATACCCACATCAGCTGCCTCATCTACTTTGCCCTTCTGTCTAGATGTTCTATCTATGGCAGATGCCTATACGACAAATTTGAATTTCATAGAAATGCCCTTCACCATGGGTTTCTTTAGATGCAAATGTCTTTAACATGCAATGCTACCCTATCCCCCTTTAATCTATTACCTTTGAGTAAAATATTCTTTCTCAGAGAAATTTTCTACTCATGGGTCTTATCCCACCAAGTCTCTGTATGAGGTCATAATTAAATCCAGGAATTAGACTCTCTAGTTCACTTTGCTTGTTTCCAATATTTTATACTTTTTGAATAAGATATCTGAGGCTGTAGATTTTATTGCTGGGTCCTTTCTTGAATATCTGTCTCCTCTTCATATATGTATCTATTCTTTCTTCAGTGTTCTTGTTCTCTAGATTTTTGTTGCTGGTAAGTCATTTCGGTCATGTCTGACTCTTTGTGACCCCATTGGGGTTTTCTTGGTAAACATAATGGAGTGGTTTGCCATTTCAGTCTCTAGTTCATTTTACAAATGAGGAAACTGAGGCAAACAGGGTTAAGTGACTTTCTCAGGGACACACAGCTAGTAAGTGTCTGAGGCTGGATTTGAATCATGAAGATAAGTCTTCCTGACTCCACGCCTGGCACTCTATCCATGGTACCACCCAGCTGTCCCACTTTCCAAATTTAATTATCATCTAATTTATATCTCTTCATTTTTTACACAAGACTAAACATGACCTTATAGAAACTCTGCTAAAATCTAGTAAACCTGTATTCATATCGGGGACCTCATCTACTATTTTAGTAGTCTATCCTATCAAAAAAAAAAAAAAAAAGGAAATGAGATTAGTGTAGTATGACCTGTCCTTGATAAAGCCGTGATGACTTTTACTATTTCCCTTCCTAGGTGACCACTCACCAGCACTTTAAGGACCTATTTTCAAATGTCCCAGAAAAGTGAGGTCAGATTCACTGGCCTATAGTTTGTCAACTGTTCTTTTTAATTTAAAAAAAAATTGGGAAAACATTTCCCTTCTCTAATTGTGAGGAGAATCTTTTATTTTCTACGCTCTTTCTAGTATTGCTGGCAACAGCTCAGCAATCCGACCTGCCAGCTCTTTGACTAAGTAGGAAGACAGAGCTCATTTGGGCCAAGTGACTTGTATTTCACAAGAGAAGTTAGGTTACCACCTCTTATTGCCTCCTTATTTATTTCAGGTATCAATTTCCTGTGAGTCATTTTTGTTCTTTTAGTTCCAAGGTGAAAGTCATTCTCCTTTGTAGAGAAAGACCAGAAACAAAAAGCATTGGTCCAGAAATCAGGAGTTCATATCTTAATTCTGTTACTATGTGATCTTGGGAATGCTGCTGGACAGTCCTTTTTTGGAGGGTGCAAGGAGATAGTGAAGGGAAGTGGGAAAGGGGAAGAGGAGGAAAGTTGGCTAGATCTTGTGGATCTGGAAAGCCAGGTAAATGAACAAAGCGCCCTTGCTCCACTTTCTTTTCTTCCATGACTAAAGGAGCAGAGGAGGCAGAAGGAGTGGCTGTATTTCAGCTGCTTAGGGGACATATAAGCAGAATGAAAAAGACTGAGAAGAAAATTATGTAAGGCATAGTAGATCGGGTTTTTCTTAAAGTACAGGTCTAATAATGTCATTTCTCTGATCAAGAAGATTCAATGGCTCCCTATTACCTCATGGATAAAAAAGGAACCTCTGTGCTTGGCATTTAAAATCTTTTACAACCTGGCTCCAGATAATTTCTCCAGGCTGGTCACAAATTAATCTTCCTCGAGTACTTTATGTTCCAGTAAAACTGATTTACTTGCTTTTTCACTATTTCCTGCTTATGTGCATTTGCATAGTCTTCTTCCATGTCTGAAATGCTTGCTCCTTTCCCTTCTGAGATCCTATGCTCCCTTCAGGGCTCCACTAGAGCTGAACAAGTTGTTTTTCCTGATTTCCTATTATCAGAGGCCCTCCCCACCCATTACTTTGCATTTGTTTTAAACATATCTTGTATTTCCCTCTCTGAACACGTCATATGAGCTCCTTGAGTACAAGAACAGGCCAGTATTTTTTCTCACCTGCCCAACAGCTAGCCTATAATAGGAGTTTAATAATAGCTTGTTGAATTGAATTCAGTCACAGAAGGAGACCCAACAAAAGTAGGCCATGGTGGCTGGAAGGGTTTCTCTACACCTGGCCTGTCCTTGATCATGCTGCCTCTATTACAGATGAACCATTAACAAAGAGACAGTCTGATAAAAGCCAGGTGATGAGCGTACTTCAACAAACAATCAAAAAGCAGGAGTCCACATTGCTGCCAGTGATAGAATTGTGAATGAAACACAGCTTTAGGCAGATGCCTTCTAGTTCCCTAAATGACTTGACTGCGATCTTCTGGGAGAATATTTAGGGTGTGATAGGAAACTTTAGGGGACATTCACTAAACCTGCATTGGAGACACTTGTACCTCTGAGTGGGAGTAGCCAAGTACAGGCTACGGGACTATACACTTTTAGGTTGTCCCTATAAAATGATTATGGGCAGTCTAGATTGAGAGAAGCTTTTGGGAGCAGTCTGGGGAATAGTTGTTTTGATATATTTTGATCATATTCCTTTTTTACTTTTTAGTGCTGGAGTTGGAGGGTCTGGGGTCAAACCCTGGCTCTGTTTCTATGTCACTTTGCACAGCTAACTTGACCTCTCTGGTCCTCAGTTCCTCATCTGTGAAATGAGGTGGCTGGACTAGTTGACCTCTCCAATCCCTTCCAGCTCCCAATCTATGACCCTTTGATCTTAGTATATCATAGTAGATAGCGAGCTAGCCTTAAAGCTAGGAAGACCTGAGTTCAAATGCTGCCTGACATGTACTGACTATGTGACTTTGGACAAGCATCTGAACCTCCCAGAGTGATCTAGACAACTGTCTAAGGCAATCATTTGTGGAGAAACTGCCAGCCTTCATGCTGCCAGCAGAGGGAATTTCCTCACCTGAGCTTTTCCTGTGCCAATGAGATCATGTCCAGACTACTGAAAAACAAAATTAGGGAGAGATCACTGGAGGCAGATGGAAGAACAAACCAAGAAGTGAGTAGGGGAAAGTGATGAGGATTAATTTACTATCAATCAGTCCCTCTCCTGCTCAGAGACCAAATAATTACCACATGTATTTATTATAGCTCTTTTCAGTTTATAAAGTATAGTTTCATTTTGGCCTTGTGCACTCTGTGGGGCAGGCACTTTTATCCTATTTTAAAGATGAATAAACAGGCTGAGAGAACTTACTCAATAGTACTGGGTCAAAGAGTTAATGATACAGATAAGGCCCTAAACCAAGGCTCCTCCTATGTTCTTCTTGTGAAACCACACAGCTAGAAATTGTTTTTGGGGCTGGTGTAGGAAACGAGTGGTTCCTGTTTATTTTTGAGGTCACAGTCAAAGGGTCTACATGGTTATGCAGATTCTCCACTTGGGCAGAAATAAGTAGAGGAGAGGTAAGCAGAGGGAAGTAGCTGGAGGTGCTCCCTCAGACTCACCCTGTGATGTGTCTGGGAAATGCAAGGCCATGGAGTTAGATGGAGGGTAGTTATGGCCAAGGCAAGGCTGGTTGCTGACAGTTGGGGGCAAAAACAAAACAAAACCCAGAGGGGGGAAAGCAGCGATGAAACTATTACAACATCATTCAGAATTCTATCAACTCCTTCCTTTCAATTTAGAAAGGCAGGCAGGCCTGGTCTTTCAAAGGTGCAATTGGCCTCTTAATTGTACCTTTTTAGGGAAAGTAGTCTGGGCAGAATATGAGGATGATGATGATTGGGAAAATAAGAAGAAAAGGTGGATTCTAACCTAGCCCCTTCTAGTTCAAGGTGAGATTAGAAAATTCTGGTTTTGTATTATCAAGGACAGCTTTGGCAGTCTGAGTGAATTCCATGAATCCCTCCTCACAATGATGTTTTCAAATGCATAAAGTAGAACATAAGATGTTGACCTGAAAGTTCGGTTAAAGTAGAGGCAACAGGCTAAATGCATACATTTTATTGTTAATTATTTCTAAATTCCCCTCAATGTAACAGTACAGAGCTAGATATTAAATCTAGCTACCAGATACCAAAAACAGCCAGCCTTAAATCTGTTTTAGGACAAAGAAGTGTTCTGTGTCCTTCAGATTTATGGTCTCCATAAGTGATTAACTAGACCATTAGAAAGGAATTTCTTTTTTTTTTTTTTTCAGGTTTTACTTTTGTTCTTTTGTTATATTTACCAAACACTCTGAAAAAAAATTCAGCAAAATAACAATACAAAAGGCATCAACATTTGAATATTTCTCTTTAAAAACCCCAGTCAGTTTTTTGTTGTTTTTTTTCTTCTTTCTCATGATTCCTCCCATAGGTTGTAATTCTTCATTACAACATGAATAATGTGAAAATAGGTTTAACATGAAAGTATGGTCTATATCAGATTGCATGCTGTCTTGGGGACAGGGAAATAATTCAAAACTCAAAAACTTATGGAAATGAATGTTAAAAACAAAAAATATACTTTTTAAAAAAGCAACCCAGCCAGATATTAAGAAATGAGTATTTGAGGTAAGATAAGTGATCTCCTACCAGAAAAGATGTTGATTCATATATATGGTTTCACAGGAGTTTAATACAGCTAGCTCTTCCTAATTCAAAACCCCTTGTCCTTAAATGATCCTTCTTTACCTCTTAATTTCTGAAATAACATATAAATAAAAGCACCGATTTCATTCCTTAATCTATTTTGCTTGTACTTATTAAACTTGTTTTTCTTTTATTTTCATAAATTCAAGTCAAATATTCTGCTCATTTCAGGATTTTCTTTCAAAAATTCTTCAAATGCTTCTTTATTATGGAAGATAAAATTTTCTTCATTGATGATTAGGCTCAACTTTGAAGGATATAGCACTCTGGGTTTTAACCCGAGTTCCTTAGCTTTTTGGAATATATGATTCCATTCTCTCCTCTGATTTCTTGTTTCTATAGAGTAATCCTCTGTTATACAAATTGGCATTCCTCCATATTTAAACATCTTTCTCCTGGATGCTTTCAGAAATTGTTGTTTATTACTCAAATTGTAAAATGTAACAATCACATGCCTTGGAGTATTGAGCACTGGGTTTTTGGTTGGTGGTGATCTGTGAGTTTCTTTGATTACTTTTTTGTCTCCAATTAAAAGTTCTGGGCAATATTCTTGTATTACTTCATAAAGCATGGTGTTCAAAGTTTTTGATGCAACCTCTTCTTCAGGAAGACCTATGATTCTTAAGCTATTTCTGCGCATCTTATCATCAAAGTTAATCAATTTGGCATGTATGTAATTTAGATCTGTTTGGTAAGCTGCTGTCTTTTGTTTTTGTATTGCCAAATATTGGTCCTTTTCTCTGTTTCTCTGTTCCAAATTTGTTATTTGCTTTGTCAAAGCCTCTGTTTCCTCAGATATCTCTTTTAACTTCTTTTCTACTTCTTTTACCCTGCTACTTGTGTCTTCAAATTCTTCATTAAGGCTTGTGAGTTTCCCCCAAAGAACATTCTTAGTCTCTTCTTTTAAATTTATTGCTTGTTCCAAATCCAAAACCATCTTATTATGTTTGAGTTGAAAATCTAGTAATTTCTGCTGCATAGCTTCTACTTCTATACAGAGAACCTCTGTGACGGACTCAATTTTATCTATTTTGCTCGATGTCCTTTTGAATACTATATTGAGAATCCTATTTTCTTCATTGAGAGATCTATTTTTTTCCCTGAGAGTTTCAAATTTCTCTTTTGCAATTCTTACTTCTCTTTTTAAAATTTCTAGAATTTCTCCTTGGTCTCCTTTTTCAACTCTATCCATTTTTCTTTCTTTTTGAAATTCACTGTTGATTTATCTCCTTGTGAAATATTTTTTCTCAACTTTCTACCTTGGAAATAGTAAGAAAGACTGAGATTTCTATTTGTCTCTAGTTTCCCTTTCACACTTCTTGCCTTAACTGTGTTACTGGACAGATCTCCCTGAACTCTTAATTTCCTTCTGAATTTCCTATGTGCTGCCACCCAGAATAAATGGGGAGACTGGAGTTGAGGAGTACTGACTCCAGCTGTCTGTTCCCTTTTCAGGCAGAGTTCTTTAAGTTGTTCTTCATTTCCTGCAGCTGGGTAAAATCAAGATGTCTGTCACCTCTTGTAAGTCAGGGTGTGGAGTGATGACTCTAAGTAACCTCTTTCTCCAAGCAGAAGGTAAAACAGCAGGTAGGTCCAGAAGTACTTTCAAAGTCCTGCTTCCCAGAGGAAAAGTGGGAGGAATACAGAAGTTGGAAAAGAGGTAAAGCTCACAGAAAATGCAGAGGAAACAAAATCAAGGACAGGAACTCCAGAAAGCCAGGCTGCTACTTCTACCCAAAGTAGGTCACGTGCTTTCCCAGATCCACCTCCTTCAAAAGTAGGAAGGTGTCCTCTTAGAAGTCAATCAATCATTAATGCTAAACACTCCCTCCCTTCAAGGAGTTTACAATTTAATGGGAGAGGCAACAGTAAAAAACATGTACTGCAAAGCCAGTTATATGCAGGACAAGCAGAAATAACTAACAGAGGAAAGGCACTGGGATTAAGAGGAGCTGGGGAATGAATTTTAGGTGGGACTTAAAGGAAGCCAAGGTCAGTAGGACAGAGGAGGGAGAGCATTCCAGGCGTGGGAGATAGAGAGAGAAAAAGCCAAGAATCATGAGGTGAAGTGTCTAGTAAGTGAAACAGCCAGGAGGCCAGAGTCACTGGAGTAAGGTGTAAAAAGACTGGAAAGTAGGAGGGGGCTAAGTCATAAAGGACTTTCGACACCAAGCAGCATTTTGTATTTGATCCTAGTAATGACAGTCATTGGAGTTTATTTGATGGGGTTTGGACTCTGGGGGCCTCCTTGAGCTCCCCTTGGGTCTTCCCATTTGATTAGGCCTTTCTTACTCAAATCTAATCTTCCCATTTGATCCGGCAGTGTCCGGAAGTCCGTGGGCTTTTCCTTATTGCTGTGAGAAAGGAATTTCTTAATTGCATGGGTTATAAATACAATAAGATAACAGTTTGACAAAGTTTCAAATAGCAATTACCACTCAAGATGCCTGTTTTCTTTACCATTAACATGCCATAACATAGTATATGTCCACAAAATATTAAGATATGGAAAACATCCCAATATTCAAGATAGTGTCTTAGGTTTCTTAAGGAATGTTAAGTCAGCCCTAGCTTTTGTTGACATAGGAAGAGGCACTCTCTGAGTTTGCTTCAGAGAGAACAAAGAGATTATTCCAAAATTTTATATTAAATATTATCCAAGATGACAAAGGAAACCAGTTATAGTGAAATTAGCTATTTTTAAAAAATTCATAGATCCCCAGGTTACTAAGAATATCCGTTGGGAATTTTTTAAATTTCCTTCATTATTTGGGACTTAGGGTAATGCCTTCCGTAAATTTTGATTAACCAAAAGTCTGTTATTAACTAGTAAATTACTATTAATTTCACCTGGCCAAAACCCACCACACAGAATGTGAAAATTTACTTAGAGCTTTCCTTAGATAAGGAAGAATCTCACTTGTCCTTGACAACCTTGGTGATATGTAAATCCTCCTCCTCAATCAGCCTATTTGTGACTCTCCAAAAATGTAATTTAATCTATAACCTTAGTTTACATATGGAGTTTGATGAGGTTTATGTCTTCAGGAGATATATGAAATTATGACTTCAACTTTTACAACAGTAAAGGAAGTATGAGATTATGCATCTATCTTCTCTTTAACCTTGATGGTCAAAGAAGAAGGTACAAGACTGCAATATGTAAAAGAATTATTTCTCTGTCACTCTTACATCATTTTGCCTCTAAGAGGGTTTCTGAGACTCCTAATAGGAGTTCAGGTTTTCTCTGAGGCCTGAACATATGCTTGAACATAATAATAAAACCTAGTTTTGAACTTCTATAATTTGTGTGTTGTGGTAAATATGTATTTGGCACCAGTTACCTACCACATGAATCAGAGAGGAGATATTTTTCTAATAACAAACCCCTAGCCTAGATCTCTCCAAGATCCAGCTGTGTGATCTTGGGCCAAGTCACCCAAACCTACTCGAGTCTCTTGATAATAAACACAGTAGCTGACACTTATATAAAATGAAGACTGGAATTCTTAACCTAATATCTGGCAAACTTTTTTGTGACTGCATTAAAAAATCATTATTTTCAACAAAAAAAAACTCAAGACAATGATTTAAAATAATAAAACATGGTAAAGTGTATTTTAGACATGTGTTGAATAGTTTATTAAATTAAATCTGGACCCCAATTCTGTTGTGATGCTCTCCACAACACTTATATTATTTCCATATTAATAGTAATGTTTTTAAAAAACGACTACACCTTGCAGGTAATAGGAGCTCCTTAAATTTATGTAGAATTGAATTGACCATAATGCCTTATTCAAGGAAAAAATAATTTTCAAGTGCTTTTCATTCACTTACTTTTCAAGTATGTGATTTTTATCTAGAATCTGAAAGAGCACAGCACAAATACTTTCCATAGTTTAAGTGCCCTCATGTCAAACTTTCCAGTAAATAAAGGAATTCTTGAAATAAAAACCCAGTCCACTTTATGTTCATTGTAGTGAGATAAAAAAATAACTCTCACATATACATAAAACAGACTCCCCCAGCTCTTTTTTTAAAGTTTCTTCTTGTTTGTTTTTGCAAGACCTAGTTACCTAATACAACTTATATTTGGCTCTGCAGCAACTACAACAGGTAGTCATAAAACATGAAAAAGTTTCTCCACTAGTCCCTCACTTTGAACTATTGTACAATGATATTAGACACTCCATGTGGTCATAAAATTACTATCTGGTCCTTTGCTAACCAGTGGGACAAAGATGATTTCATCCCATAAATTTACCAGACTATCCTATTGCCAAATCTGAAACTTTCTTTGCTGAAGGATACTGTCAGTGTTTGCTGCAGAACAATTATATTGCACTCCTTTCTTTTTTTAAGGGTCCTGGAACCAATGCTCTTGATTCTCTATTTGTACAAAACAAGGTACCAGTTTAACACATGTATTTTTTTTCTTTTTCACAGATGCAAGTGCCATGCAAATTAAATTTAAAAACAGATACCAAAACACACAAATAATAAAACTATTGATGGTGGATTTCCAAAGTATTTACATAAATGCTTTATATAACTTATAATACCTCTCCTTTTTTCTTTTTAGTTTCACAAAGTTGTGGTTATATGTCAAAGATTTCCTCTCCCATGTCTCCACAGCATAATCTGTAGAAACCTGTTTGTCATGGGTCCCCAATCCTGAAAGGAAAATGTTGGTCATAGATTCTCAAATGAACCAAGCTATTGCAAAATCAAGTTTTGAAAAGCACAGAGCTCCACCCCGAACACCCCTGAGTGGAATATAGTCAAATATAAACCAGGCCAGGCAATGGCACAAGAAAAACACCATGGTATCCCATTGGAATACATGGTGAGCAGCCCATCCAATAATTAAATTGGCAACAAAGTATTCAGAAATTGGTTCACAAATTATTGCAACTTGAGTGACCATTGAGTCTCCCACTTTGGTCAGCTATAGCTTTGGCCCTTGAAACAATCTTCAGCAATGCTTTAGGCAAAAGCTGTAAGCTCTTCAGCTTGATCTACTCCATCCTTCCTCATCAAACACAACGTTCCTGTCACACATTTGAACCCGGTAACTTTAGACCTTGGATTCCAAAGTTCCAAAATGTCCTAATGTAGCAGCAAAGTCCTTCCTGTCTGCAACACAGGACAGACCATGGACAAAGCCCACTTCTTCTGTCATTCGATTAACCATGTCGTTCAGTACGTTTGGAATTCCTTTGATTTCACTATCACAAAGCCATATAAGGTCATATTTCACAGCTTAGTATTCTGGCATTAAATTATTAATTTTAGGATTAGTTCCAACCTTCTTTCCCCCTATAAACAAACAATCTAGCATCCACCTTTGGGTGTTCGCCAAGCAGCTGGATCATCGCGATCTGGTACACAAAGGATGGGATAATCCTATCCAAAGAATCTTTCTAAAGTGTGGATTAAGTTAGGATCCACGCCTTCCAAAGGTGGCAGAAGCGGAAAGCCAGGGAGTTTGCTGCATGGTTGTCTGAAGTGTGTAGATGATGCACATGGAATGCATAAGCCACAGCACGACGAGGAGGGTCAACCCCAAAACGGCCATCCCCCTCTGGGCCAGGTCCAACCCTGCCATCACCGGGACGGCCGGGCCATTCCCCTTCTCCCTTGGCCGCCTCCGACCGCGGCTCACGCAAACCTGAGCCCGACTCGCGTGTACGCAGTGGGGCGGGGGATAGAGCTGGGTCCGGGACTAGAGGGGAGCGGGGCGGGCGGGGGGAGCCGGGCTCTTTCTGTTCCCACCCGGCCCCCTCTCGAGGCTGCCCTGGGCTCCTGCTCCTCCTCCCCCCTCCCTCTCCCTCCTCCCTCTCCCCCCTCCCTCTCCCTCCTTCTTCTCCCCCCTCCTTCTCCCTCCTCCCTCTCCCTCCTCCCTCCACCCCCTCCGTCCCCGTTACCTGGGATTCAGCTCGGCTCTCTTTCTGCACTGAACCAAAGCAGCTGAGAGCCCGGGGCGGCCCCAAACTTGGTTTTGGAAAAAACGTTTTGATCCCTGCATTTCGGGATAGCTGGCCTCCTTCCGTAACGCTGTGCATTTTCTTTTATTCTGAGGAGTCTGCGAGCGTCCCCGGACTGCCAGAGGGTCATGCCGCAAGAAAGGTTATGGACTCCTGATTTACATTTTGCAAATTATTTTATGCACATTATCTCAGCTGATCATATGTAATAATGCTTGCTTTATCTCACAAGGTTATTGTGAGAATCCCATATGAACGTATGTAAAAGTTTCTGGTAAACTATAAATTACCACGCCAATCAAAGGTGTTGTGAATAGCCACAGCAGCCAGGTATCTACTTATGTTATGGTTAAATACCTAGTTAATGTCAGCAAGGAGCATTGGCTAATTGTGTGGGAATCCTGACTGCAGAGTCCAGAGGCAGTGGGTTCAAACTCTAACTCTACCTCCAATGTATCCTGTGTGCATCTTGTGTGTACAGTTTTCATGTTGGCTCCCTCATTAGACAGCTCTTGAGAGCAAGGAAAGTGTTTTGCCTTTCTTTGTATCCCTAGTGTCTGTTACACAGTTACATGTACATATGTACATAAGTACATAGCTTAATAAGGGTTTTTGACAGAACCATGTACTTTGGAGAAGTCCTTTAACTTCTTCAGAAGTTTCTTCATCTGTAAAATACTGTGGTGGGGCAGAGTAGATAATCTCTACATTCCTTCCCAGTTCTAACAATCTCTCTTCTGGTGTGAAAGATAATGGTCAGTTGCAGGAGGAACCTGTGCTTTGGTGAGAAAGAACGGTCATTGTGTTCCATGTGCAAAGATCGGTTAAAAATAATCAGTGAAACTGCATTTGTTCTCAAGGACAAGGACACACATATTTGAGAAATCTGCTACTTATCTCTTGGTAACAAACAGTGAGGGGCAGAGCGGGCCTAAGTTCAAACAAATGATGACAGCTAGCAACTGGAGAGTAAACATGAAAGTTGTTCTTTGTTTAGGGACCTTGGCTGGTGAGAAGTTACACTTTTCTTACTTAAGCCGTTTGAGCTCTTTGAAAGATTGACATAGAGAGCCTATACATGTCACTTTTGAAGTTGGTTTGAGTTCAAATTTGGCCCTTCCTACTTGCTAGTAAGAGATGGAGCAAATTGCTTAACCTCCATTTTCATTTGGAAAAAAAAAACAGGGGAAGGAGTCTCTTAGGTCCCCTCCACCTCTAAATCTATGATTTCTAATTTGCCCAAGAGAAACAGAGGCAGACTTGGGAAGAGACATATGCCCCAGTTGGCAACAAGTAAAGAGTTTATCATCCTACTTCTTATGGGAGGATAATCCTGTGGTTAGCATTAGCTAGTTGCATGTGTAGTGGTGGCTGATCTGTAACCAGGGGTGTGCTGGAGCCAGCTCTAACTGGTTTTCATTATTAATTTTCCAATATGAACATTTCTGTTGTTCATCCTTCATTTTTCAAAGAAGACTGATGACATTAATGGGTGATGTCTTGA
This sequence comes from Notamacropus eugenii, assembly GCF_028372415.1. Lineage (NCBI taxonomy): Eukaryota > Metazoa > Chordata > Mammalia > Diprotodontia > Macropodidae > Notamacropus > Notamacropus eugenii. The sequence continues at coordinate 38,800,455 of NC_092872.1, read as the reverse complement.
CGTGCATGAATTGGATTTAAGTGAGGCAGAATTGCACAAAATAGCCAGCCTCGCTCTATCTTCCAGACTCATCAAACTCCAGGGGTAAGACAAAAGTCAGGGCAACTGGTGATGGCCCAGAATATAGTGGATAACAGCATCTTCGATGTCTGACTAAGCTCTTAGCCCTCTACAGAGCCTGTTTCAAGCACCCTCATGGCCATTGGAACAAATTGTTCTCATTCACCCATTACACCATTACATTACACCAGGGTAAATCTTGACATGCTTGGGGTAGACATCCCCCTAATTCACTGAAAGGTTTGAGGTCTATCAGTTACCCTCCACCTGCTTTAGCCCATCCACTGAGATAATTTTACTGGGTTGTTGGAGCATTTACATTTCCAGAAATTGACAATTGCTATTCTTTAAGACTTCTTTTATTATTATATGGATTGTCTAGACTTTAAAAAGTATTAATAATGCAGATTAAACTTAAACGTGTGTATATATTCTTCATGCCTTCCCCAAATCAGTTGTTAAACATTTGCAAACACACCCCTGTATTGTTCTACAAATATTTCTTGAACTCAGCAGGAGTTCATTAGAAGACTCAGGGAATAAATCATTACCAGACCAAAGGGGCATGAAAGATCTATTACAATGGAGAGAAAGATGGAGGGTGGTGGGCATTGCTTAAGCCTTATTATCATCAGAATTGACTCAAAGAGGGAATAATAAACACTCAATTGAGTATAGAAGTTTATGTTATGCTCTAGGGAAGTAGGAGAGGAGAGTAATAATTGGGTGGGGGGACCTGATGGGAGGGCAGTGGGGAATCATTGGTTAGAAGCAAAACACTGGTGAGGAGGGATGGGATGAAAGGAGAGAGAGAGGATAAAGAGAGGAAAAATAGGATGGAGGGAAGTGCACAGTTATTAGTAATGAATGTGAATGCGATGGACTCACCCATAAAATGGAAGCAGATAGCAGAGTGGATTAAAAACCAGAATCCAACAATATGTTGTTTATAGGAAACACATTTGAAGCAGAAAGACATGCAAAGTAAAAGAAGAGGCTGGAGCAGAATCTACTATGGTTCAGCTAAAGTTAAAAAAAAAAAAGCAGGGGCAGCAATCATAATCTCAGACAAAGAAAAAGCCAAAAAAGATCTACTTAAAAGAGATAAACAAGGAAACTACACCTTGCTTAAAGGTATCATAGACAGTGAAGTAATATCAATACTAAACACATATTCATCAAATGGTATGGCATCTAAATTTTTAAAGAAGTTAAATGAGTTACTGGAGGAAATAGAAAGTAAAATTATACTAGTGGGGGTGGAACCTCAGTTTTCCCCTCTCAGAACTAGATAAATCAAACAAAAAAAAAAGTTAAAATGACCTTACAGAGATGAATAAAATTTTAGAAAAGTTAGATATGCTAGACCTCTGGAGAAAACTGAATATGAATAGAAAGGAATATCCCTTTTTCTTGGCAGTGCATGGAACCTACACAAAAATTAACCATGTATCAGGGCATAAAAATCTCACAACCAAATTCAGAAAAGCAGAAATATTAAATGTATGCTTTTCATATCATAATGCAATTACATTCTATAAAGTGTCATGGAAAGTAGAATGAAAGTTAATTGGAGATTAAATAATCTAATTCTAAAGAATGAGCAGGTCAAAGAACAAATCATAGAAACAATAATTTCACTAAAGAGAATAAGAGAGAACCTACTAAAATGTATGGGATGCAGCCAAAGTGGTACTTAGGGAAAATTTATATCTTTAAATGCTTATATCAGCAAAATAGAGAAACAGAAGATTAACGAATTGGGCATGCAATTAAAAAAGAATAGAAAAAAATTTTTAATCATCAATTAAACACCAAATTGGAAATCCTGAAAATCAAAGGAGAAATTAATTTGAAAATAAGAAAACCATTGAACTAATAAATAAAACTAGGAGCTGGTTTTATGAAAAATCCTACTAAAATAGATAAACCACTGGATAATTTTATTTTTTAAAAAAAGGAAGAAAACCAAATTAATAGACTCAAAAATGAGAAAATTGAATTAACCACTAATGAAGAGGAAATTGAAGCAATTATTATGAATTATTTTGCCCAATTAAATGCCAATAAATCTAACAATCTAAATGAAATGGATGAATATTTACAAAAATATAAATTGCCCAGATTTATGAAAGAGGAAATAGAATGCTTAAATAACCCAATCTTAGAAAAAGAAATCAAACAAGTCATCAATGAATTCCCTAAGGAAAAAACCTCAGGGCCAGATGGATTCATAAGTGAGTTCTGCCAAACATTGAAAGAACAATTAATTCCAGTTAATTAATTAATTTGGAAAAATAGGTGAAAGAAGGAGTTCTACCAAATTCCTTTTATAACACAAATATGGTCCTGATACCTAAACCAGGAAGACTGAAAGCAAAGAAAACTATAGACCAATTTCCCTAATGAATATTAATGCAAATTTTTAAAATAAATTAATATTAGCAAGAAGATTACAGCAATATATCACAAAGATCATACACTATGATCAAGTGGGATTTATAGCAGGAATCCTGAACTGGTTCAATATTAGGAAAACCATCAGTATAATTGACCATATCAATAACAAAAACAACAGAAATCATATGATTATCTCAATAAATTCAGAAAAGGTTTTTGGCAAAATACAATACCCATTCCGAATTAAAAATTCTGGAAAGCATAGGAATAAATAAAATAATAAGTAGTATCTATCTAAAACCATCAGCAAGTATTATCTGTAATGGGGATAAGCCCTCCCAATAAGATCAGGGGTGAAGCAAATGTGCCCATTATCACCATTATTATTCTGCATTGTATTAGAAATGCTGGGGGGGGGGGGGGGGGCGGAGCCAAGATGGCGGAGTAGAAACACACAAATACGCTAGCTCCGAACCCACAGCCCATGAAATATCTGTAGTAAAGAGCCACCAATAAATTCGGGAGCAGGAGAAGCCACATAATAGTGGAGCGGATAAGATTTCTGTTCCAGAGGGACCTGCAAACCTCTCGCAAAAGGTCCGTCGCGCTGCGGACGCGGAGCCCAGCCCAGCCCTGCCCCGGCCCCGGCACCAAGAGGAGAAGATCCAAGCGGACTTCAGGGATGGGATCTCCAGCGGCCTCACAGGGCCCTCCACCCACAGGTGACGGGGGTAGGTGAGAAGGTCTCTTTGGTGGGTCGAGAGGGGAGTGGGGTGCCCCCATACTCAGGCCCCCTCAGAAGGCAACAGCAGAGGCGGGAGCAGACTGGGGCTCCCCAAGCAGGCAGGAGCCTGGATCCATTGTTGAAGGTCTCTGCATAAACCCCCTGAGGGAACTGAGCCCGTGAGGCGGCCCTGCCCCCACCTGAGCACCTGAACATAATCTCACACTGAATAGCAGCCCTGCCCCCGCCCAAAGCACTGAGGCTAGGAAGCAGCATTTGATTCTCAGACCCTAAGCTCTGGCTGGGAGGATCTGGAGGCAAGGTGGTTGTGAGGAGAATATTCAGAGGTCAAGTCACTGGCTGCGAAAATGCCCAGAAAAGGGAAAAAAACCAAGACTATTGAGGGTTACTTTCTTGGTGAGCAGGTTTCTCCTCCCCTCCCTTCTGATGAGGAAAAGTGGTGCTCACCATCAGGGGAAGACACGGAAGTCAGCGCTTCTACAACCCAGCCCACTCAATGGGATCAGTTCTGGGAAAAGGTCATAAAGAGCCCAAACAATTTTCAAAATCATGTTAGAGAGGTGGAGGAAAAACTGGGAAGAGAAATAAAAGACTTGCAAGCAAAGTATGAACAACAAATCAGCACCCTGCTAAAGGAGACTCAAAAAAATGCGGAAGAAAATAACACCCTGAAAAATAGGCTAACTCAATTGGCAAAGGAGGTTCAAGAAGCCAATGAGGAGAAGAATGCTTTCAAAAGCAGAATTAGCCAAATGGAAAAGGAGATTCAAAAGCTCACTGAAGAAAATAGTTCTTTCAAAATTAGAATGGAACAGATGGAGGCTAATGACTTTATGAGAAACCAAGAAATCACAAAACAAAACCAAAAGAATGAAAAAATGGAAGATAATGTGAAATATCTCATTGGAAAAACAACTGACCTGGAAAATAGATTCAGGAGAGACAATTTAAAAATTATGGGCCTACCTGAAAGCCATGATCAAAAAAAGAGCCTAGACATCATCTTTCATGAAATTATCAAAGAAAACTGCCCTGATATTCTAGAACCAGAAAGCAAAATAAATATTGAAAGAATCCACCGATCACCACCTGAAAAAGATCCAAAAAGAGAAACTCCTAGGAATATTGTGGCCAAATTCCAGAATTCCCAGGTCAAGGAGAAAATATTGCAAGCAGCTAGAAAGAAACAATTCAAGTACTGTGGAAATACAATCAGGATAACACAAGATCTAGCAGCTTCTACATTAAGGGATTGAAGGGCATGGAATAGGATATTCCAGAAGTCAAAGGAATTAGGACTAAAACCAAGAATCACTACCCAGCAAAACTGAGTATAATACTTCAGGAGAAAAAATGGTCTTTCAATGAAATAGAGGACTTTCAAGATTCTTGATGAAAAGACCAGAGTTGAAAAGAAAATTTGACTTTCAAACACAAGAATGAAGAGAAGCATAAAAAGGTAAACAGCAAAGAGAAGTCATAAGGGACTTACTAAAGTTGAACTGTTTACATTCCTACATGGAAAGACAATATTTGTAACTCTTGAAACATTTCAGTATCTGGGTACTGGGTGGGAGTACACACACACACGCACACATGCACACATACATAGAGACAGAGTGAATTGAAGAGGATGGGATCATATCTTAAAAAAAAAATGAAATCAAGCAGTGAGAGAGAAATATTGGGAGGAGAAAGGGAGAAATTGAATGGGGCAAATTATCTCTCATAAAAGAGGCAAGCAAAAGACTCATTAGTGGAGGGATAAAGAGGGGAGGCAAGAGAAAAACATGAAGCTTACTCTCATCACATTCCACTAAAGGAAGGAATAAAATGCACACTCATTTTGGTATGAAAACCTATCTTACAATACAGGAAGGTGGGGGACAAGGGGATAAACAGGGTGGGCGGGATGATGGAAGGGAGGGCATGGGGAAGAGGGTACAATTTGAGGTCGACACTCACAGGGAGGGACAGGATCAAAAGAGAGAATAGAAGTCATTGGAAGCAGGATAGGATGGAGGGAAATATAGTTAGTCTTATATAACATGACTATTATGGAAGTCATTTGCAAAACTACACAGATTTGGCCGATATTGAATTGCTTGCCTTCCAAAGGGAGGGGGAGGGGAGGGAGGGAGGAAAAGAAGTTGCAACTCAGAGTTTTAGGAATAATTGTCAAGTACTGTTCTTGCCACTAGGAAACAAGAAATACAGGTAAAGGGGTATAAAAAGTTATTTGGCCCAACAGGACAGAGGAGAGGATGGAGACAAGGGCAGAGAGGAATGATGGAGAAGAGAGTGGAGTGGAGATGGGGGCAATTAGAATGCTCGGTGTTTTGGGGTGGGGGGAGGGGACAAGGGGGGAGAAAATTTGGAGCCCAAAAATTCTGTGAAAATGAATGTTAAAAAATGAAATAAATAAAAAATAAAAAAATAAAAAAAAAGAAATGCTAGCTACAGTAATAAGAGAAGAAAAAGAAATTGAAAGAACTAGAGAGGCAATGAGAAAACAAAACTTTTTATTTGTAGATCATATAATGGTATACATAGAGAATCCTAGAGAATCAACTAAAAAGCTAGTTGAAATAATTAACAACTTTAGCAAAGTTGCTAGATATAAAATAAACTCACATAACTCATCAGCATTTCCATATATTACCAGCAAAGTTCATCAACAAGTGATAAAAACAGCAGTTCCATTTAAAAAAATAACTGAAGATGATATAAAATATTTTAGTGTCTACCTGCCAAGATAAACTCAGGAACTCTATGAAAACAACTACAAAACACTTTTCACACAAATAAAGTTAGATCTAGACAATTGGAGAAATATCAATTGCCCATGGGTAGCCCAAACCAATATAATAAAAATGAAAATTTTACACAAGTTAATTTATTTATCCAGTGTCATGCCAATTAAACTACCAAAAATTATCTTAGAGAGGCAGAAAAAATAATAGCAAAATTCTTCTGGAAGAACAAAAGGTCAAGAATGTCAAGGGAATTAATGAAAAAAAAGTGAGGGAAGATGATCTAGTCGTACCAGATCTCAAACTATTTTATAGAGTGGTAATCATCAAAACAGTCTGGTTACTGACTAATAAAAAGAGTGGTGGTTCCCAGAATAGATACACAATTGTAAATGACCATAGTAATCTAGTGTTTGGTAAACCCAAAGACCCAAGCTTTGGGGACAAGAACTCACGATTTGACAAAAACTGCTGAGAAAATTGGAAAACAATTTGGCAGAAAGTAGATATAGACCAACATCTCATAACATCTAGCGAGATAAAATCAAAATGAGCCTATGATTTAAACATAAAAGGTGATATCATAACAAATTAGGAGAACATGGAATAGTTTACCTGTCAGATCTATGGATAAAGGAAGAATTTAGGACCAAATAAGAGATAGATAGTGTTATGAGATATAAAATGGGTGATTTTAATTATATTAAATTTAAAAGTTTTTTGCACAAACAAAACCAATGCAGCCAAAATTAGAAGGAAAGCAGAAAGCTGGGAAACAATTTTTGCAGCAAGTATATCTGATCAAGGCCTCATTTCTCAAATATATAGAGAACTGAGTAAAATTTATAAGAATCCAAGTCATTCCCCAGTTAATAAATGGTCAAAGTTTGTGGGGAGGAACATATAAAGTCTGGGAGACACCTTAGACTAGTTTGACTGGGTTTAGAGGATATGCTGGAAAATAATATCAGATCAGGCAAGAAAAGTAGGAAAGCACCAGATTTTGGAAGGCATTGAATGACAAGTGGAGGAGTATAAACTTTACATAGGAGGCAATAAGAAGACTCAAAATTTTTGAACAGAAGCATGACATCAAAAAAATTATTCTGGCTTGTAGAAAGAATGGATTGAGAGGGGGATGGGGGAAGTAGTGGAGGGGAAAATACAGCCCTGTGCCCACTGGTGAATTTTGGTGATTATTTTTTAGGGGCTATGTCCTAATTGGGAAGCAGGATAATTAATGCTTTATGATCACCATTCACAGAATATCTTTGGTTTCTGTTGTTATTCCCTTCAAAAGACCCTAAGCACTAAAGGCATCTTCTTCAGAAGATCCTAAAGGCTGGAACAGAAAGGTATTAAGCCATTTTTTAATTCTTGATTCCAACACTGACAGAATATAATAATAATCTTGGGCAAGTCATTTCATCTGCTTATAATTTGGATTTATTTGTCTTATAAAATATAAGATCTATAATTATTTTTCCCTCCTACCTCATTCCTAAGCGTCAGGGCTTAACTTAAGGAAATAATACTGCCACAAAATATGCCAAATGCTCCAGATGCTAGGCCTTGTGGGGTATATATGTTGCAAACAGCATTTCTTCCCTGTGTGTGCTTTAAAATTTATTACAGGCTTTTCCTTGATAATGAATGTGAGCTGCTTGGATCGCATTAAAAGGAAGGAGCTCTCTTAAACACAAGATATTATGTGAGTCCTTTCCTCATTAAATTCAAACAAAACAAATGACTCTGCACATGGTATGCTGCCTTTGAGACCTTTTGTATGAAAGAATGCAGTTCTCCAAGGACATTCATGCAGGCCCAAACTGTAGGTCCACATGTACCCACATTCCATTTTTCCTTAGTGTGTGGCAGACCTTGAACTTGAAAAAACAAAGGCTTTTGAAGTTTCTCCAACCATTAAAAATAGACTCCCACCTTTTCATGAGTCATTAATGTTTCCAAATAAGAGGAATTAGATTGTCTTAAACCTTGTACTGGTCAGGAAGACCTTTGGGGAAGGAGGCTATTTTCTAGACATTCTCCCTACTCCAACTCCCAGCCATGTAAAAGAATATGTCCCAACTTTGCTGATTCTGTGATATTGCTAAGGTTCCAATAGTCAATACTCCAAGGATTCATGATTTTGTCACTGTAGCCATTCCCTCCACCATTTCTGATTGCTGCCCTCCTCCTACCACAGGAGATGATGTGCTTGAGTACTTGCAGCCAAAGTATCCATCACTTCATATCCAACCATCTGGTGCTGAGCCTGGCCATGCTGGATAAGGCTGATTCTTCCCTGCCTGAATTTGAAATCTTTCCATCTTTCCCTCCAAACCTATCATTGGACTCCCACAAGCTTAGCCTTTGAAAATCCAGGGGTACCTGCACCTCCAAACCACAGAGGACAGGTTTCAGAGATGAAAGTTTAAGGACTGTTTTATGGAAAGACTAAAGCTAGTCAGCATCTTTTTCCTTGCTTTTTGTAGCTGTCCCAATCAATTAGATTGGGACCTTGACAGCCTTGAGCCTTAAGCTCTCAACTTTCATTCAAACAGTTCAGTCTCCATGAGTGAGTTGATGCAGTTCCCTTCAAAATGACAGAATAGACTGCATTTGATGGGCAGGTTTGAACTTCAAAGTATAAACCTAATTAAGTAGATGTGCTCTAGCTGGAGAACAGGTTCAATTAAATGAATACATTTAAGCACTTACTATATGCCCAACATGTGTTATTCTTTGGAAATACTGATACAAAAATGAAGATAATCCCTGACCTCAAGAACTTGGATTTTCATGGGAAAGATATAGGGAGTGGTAGCCAGGGAAATGTGTTTTGCTTTGGTAAGTTATAGGAATGGTGAGCTGATCAGAGGCAAAGGGGAGTAAATTGGCATAGGCTTCCCAATAACAATTCATAGTCTGAGTTTTAAACCTGTCTTAGACACAAACTGTATGAGTCTAGGTAAGTCACTTTAACCTCTCAGCCTCAATTTCCTCAGCTGTAAAATGGGCATAATAACATCAGCCTCAGTGGGGCTGTTGTGAGGATGAAATGAGATATTGCATGTAAAGCACTTCGTAGACTTTAAAACACTATAGAAATCCTAGCTATTATCGTTATTGTTGACAATGGCAATATTGATGATGCCATGATTCCAGCACAGAAAAGGGGAGAGGGTCATGGGTTAGCAGGAAGACATCTAGGCCTAATGTGAGATATGGCTAGGAGCTACTTAGGGATAGTAGGTCATCTGAAGAATTCACTAATTAGGGCATTCGACAAATACTAATTATTGATTATTATTATATACTCTCATCTTTGTTCGATGGAGTTCAGATAAAAATGGTCCTGGGAAAAATGACCCCCCGTTACCATTTAGGACATTTGAGTACTTAAGTACAAGATAAAATGTGGTCAAGATGAAGGAAAAAAAATCTATTTAGATGAGAGGTTCTTAAACTAGAGGCCCATGAACTTATTTTTAGTAGATTTTTTTTATTTCAATATAACTGATTTCCTTTTTGATACTATACATTTTATTTTATGTATTTAAAAAATCATTCTTAGAAGGGGTCTATGGACTTCACCAAAAGGACAAAGGGATCCATGACATGCAAAAAGTGTAGAATCCCTAACCTAGACAAAGTGCTAGGAAAAAAAAATCTGAGGGACGTGATCCTGGGCAAATCAGTCAGCCTCAATGATCTCATTTGTAAAATGGGGATAATAATAGCCTCTTCCTCACAGAATTGTTGTGAACTTTAATACGATAATACACACACACAAATATATATAAAGTGCTTTGCAAAGCTTAAAGTTGTTACTGTTGTTGTTATTAAGTACTTTAAGGTTTGCGAAATGCTTCCTACAAAAACCCTGTGACTTAGCTGTTGCAAGTATTATTATCCCTATTTTGCGGAAGAGGGAACTCAAACTGAGATATAAAGTGATTTGCCCAAGGTCAAAACCAGAAAATAGAATGGAGATTTGAATCCAGGTCTCTTTGATTCCACTATATAATGCTGCCTTCTCTGAGATATTAGCCCATGCAATGATGTCCCCCAAATATCTCCCCTACTGTCTCTTAAATTAAACCAATTATCACCCCCAACCAAATAAGACTTTAAAAAGCAGGAGCCTAGTCAATGCATTCTTAGGTCAGCTGAATTTCTAGGGACTAGGCATAGACAGATTTCCGCAGCAAAAGCAGTAATACTCAGGATGTACTGTCCTGGCAGGAAGGATTTGTGCATATGTTCCATCTTCCCCTCAAACCCAGCTGTCCTCTCAACTTCCTTATTCCTGCTGATGACTCAACTAACCTCCTAGGCAACAGGCTCAAAACCTCTAAGTCATCTTCCCTCATGCTTCCCTATCTCACACCTTCCAGATTTAATGAACTGTCAACAACATATGAATTCTTGACAGTAGTTCCCAAATCCATGCTTTATCACTATAATGCTATGAGTCAAAATTGCAGATGATTCGTCTAGCTATAGAAAGATTTAGGAAAGGACAGGTAGGCTGTCATATTTTAACAATGGTGAATTGCACAAGGCAGATTGCCTAAATATCGTTAAAGACTTTTAAGATCTAAAAAATGAGTAGGCTGGTAAGATATTAAGAATAAGAGTAAATAAATTGACTATGTTGGAATCTCTGAGATAGCAATGTAAGTAAAGGCAGACATCTAGGATGTGATATATATACGTATATATGTATATATATGTACATATATAGTATATGTGTATGTATTTGCAGAAGATTTTACAGGAAGTCTTGGATTTTACAGGAAGGATTGGATGAGAATACATGGAAGGGATATGATGTGCACCTATGGAGAGAGAGTCCACACTATCAATTAATCCACAAGCTAAGTGCCTACTATGTGCTAGGTACTGTACTAAATAAGCACTAAGGATATAAAAAAAGGCAAAATCAGTATAGGGTTGGAGGGTGAGACACTAATGAGTTCATAGTTCAGTCAAAGTATTTAAGTGTCAGTATAGTTCTATAGTATGCAATATGTAACTGGAATATCCATGTGAGAGTACATGTGAGATGTGTTCTAAAGACTGCAAACAAAATCAAAGTTGGATAGTAGTTTTTTTTTTTTTAAGTTGGAAATTAAGCTCTTAACTATAGAATAAGTCTGAACAAAATCTAATTTTTTTGTTCCATCAGCTGGTATGGATTCTCTAGTACCACACAAATGATGAGAAGGAATATTATGTAGTTTGACTGTTTCTTACCTTGGAGACTTCTACTTGCAATTCTGCTTTCCTTTTCTGCAATTTCACCCTTGAAATCACAAGATCTCACTCCAGATAGATGAAGCAACCTATGAATCAAACAATGAGTTCTCTGTTAAAAGGTCAGTCATGTTCTTTCCAAATACATAGAAACCATTCATTCTCTGTCTAGAGATTGTTGGCATTTTATCTGTTAGATTCCAGAGAGCCAGTTAGTTACCAGGGGCTACAGGGTACCGGCAAGATTTCTGAATGTTCCTTTGTGTTTTTACTGAACCATGGTCAAAAGCCAAGTATATAAATGGCTATTCCTTTCTACCCTAAAAGACAGAACCTGCTAAGATATTATTCCTTTAGAAGAAGGTTTATAATAGCTCTTATGAGAGCTCAGATTTGATCAATATAGCTTGAGCTGGACTGGCAACGGATTCTACACTGATAGAGAGCTGGAAGTGGTGGAGAAAGAGAAGGAATGACCTTTCTATTTTATTTTATTTTTTACTTATTTACACAATCTTCTGTAGCCTTTAGTATTTTATTGTTTAAAGGAGTGGGCGATGCTAGAAGACTATAGGCAAATTACTACCAGTTGGTGCTATGGAAAGAGAAGTGAATCTTAAGGCTTGCAATAAATCAACAAACATTTACTGAGTGCCTACTATGTGCCAGGCACTGTTAGGTTCAAAGGATATGAAGACAAGATGAAAGAATCCTTGTCTTCAAGGATCTTGCAACTATATAGAAGTATACAAGTGACTAATACTAAGAGGAATGGAAATCAAAAAAATCCTGAGACTTTACCTTATATCCTGCAAATTGGCAAAGATGGCAAAAAAAAAATAGGAATAGTCAATGTTGGAAGCACTGTGGAAAGGTAGGCACATTAATGCATTGTTGGTGGAGCTGTGAATCAGTAATATCATTTTGGAAAGCAATTTGGAATTGTGTAAATGGTAAGATGTTCATACCCTATGACCTAGAAGTTCTATTACTTATTCTACTAGGCTTATACCTCAAGGAGGTTATTGATAAAAACCAAGTCTCCATATATATGTACATTTTTTTCTTTTTAAATATTTTATTTTTCTAATTACATATAAAATAGTTTTTTAACATTGAGTTTTGAAAATTTTGAGTTCCAAATTCTCTCCCTTCTACTTCTCTTCCTTCATCTAGAAGGCAAGCAATTTGATTTGGGTTATATGTGCAGTCATGCAAAACATATTTCCATATTAGTCATGTTGTGAAAGGAAGCACAGAGGGCAGAATCAAGATGGAGGAGTAGAAAGACGGACCTGTAGAAGCTCCCCCACATAACCCATAAAATACCTGTAAAAAATGACTCTAAACAAATTCTACAGCAGCCAAAGCCATAAGACAACAGAGTGAAAGAGATTTCCAGCCCAAGACAGCCTGAAAGGCTGACAAGAAAGGTCTATCACACCAGGGCAGAGCAGAGCGTAGCCCAGCATGGACTGTGAGGCAATGCAGGGACAGGACCCCGAATAGGCTTCAGGGAGCCCCTGAAGTTCCCAGATTGCTCAACCCAAAAACACCACAGACAGCTTCAAAGGTCAGTGAGAAAGCTCCTTCACTGAGGAGAAGAGAACATGGTTTGGACTGCCAGCAGCAGCCTCTGCAGCACTGTCCATTTTTGGAGCCCTCCCCCTAATGCCCCTGGGGGCATTAAGCTGCTGATCTGAATCTCAACCCTGAGCACAGCCCTGGGGTGAGGAGGAGCAATGGTGTGGTGGAGCTGGAGGCAGTTGTGGAGAGGGAATTCTACTCCCAGATTCTGGGCTGAAAAGTTTTTGGTTGATCCCAGACCAGTCTGCAGGCCAGGAGAGGAGTGAACTCCTCTCCCTTGATTGTGCCACCTTGGAGCAACTGAGAACTTACAGGTCCCCAGAGTATACCCTCCTCTTGACAAAGGACTCAAAAGTCAAGTAACTGGCTGGGAAAATGCCCAAAAAAGGGGAAAAAATAAGACTATAGAAGGTTACTTTCTTGGTGAACAGGTATTTTCTTCCATCCTTTTGGATGAGGAAGAACAATGCATACCATCAGAGGAATTCAAAGCTTCTGCATCTAAAACCTCCAAAATAAATATGCAACAGTCTCAGGCCATGGAAGAGCTCAAAAAGGATTTTGAAAATAAAGTAATAGAGGTGGAGGAAAAATTTGGAAAAGAAATGAGAGCTATACAAGATAATCATGAAAAGTGAGTCAACAGCTGCTCCAGGAAAATTGCCCTAATATTCTAGAACCTGAGAGCAAAATAAATATTGAAAGAATCCACCGAGCACCTCCTGAAAGAGATCTGAAAAGAGAAACTCCTGGGAATGTTGTAGGCAAATTCCAGGGTTCCCAAGTCAAGGAGAAAATATTGCAAGCAACTAGAAAGAAACAATTCAAATATTGTGGAAATACAATCAGGATAGCAAAAAATCTAGCAGTTTCCCCATTAAGGGAGTGAAGGGGTTGGAATATGATGTTCCAGAAGTCAAAGGAAGTAGAATTAAAACCAAGAATCACCTACCCAGCAAAACTGAGTATAATACTTCAGGTGAAAAAATGGTCATTCGATGAAATGGAGGACTTTAAAGCATTCTTGATGAAAAGACCAGAACTGAATGGAAAATCTAACTTCCAAACACAAGAATCAAGAGAAGCATGAAAAGGTAAACAGGAAAGAGAAATCGTAAAGGACTTTCTAAAGTTGAACTGTTTACATTCCTACATGGAAAGATAATATTTGTAACTCTTGAGACTTTTCTCAATATTTGGGTAGTTGGAGGGATTATACACATACACAGATAGATAGATAGATAGATAGATAGATAGATAGATAGATAGATAGATAGATAGACAGACAGACAGACAGACAGACAGACAGACAGACAGACAGACAGACAGATAGATAGATAGATAGATAGATAGATAGATAGATAGATAGATAGATAGATAGATAGATAGATATAGACAGAGAGTACAGGGTGAGTTGAATAAGAAGGAATGATATCTAAAAAATAAAATTAAGGAATGAGAAAGGAATATATTGGAGGAGAAAGGGAGAAATGGAATGGGGCAAGTTATCTCTCATAAAAGACACAAGAAAAAGCCTGTTTAATGGAGGAGAAAAGGGAGGAGGAGAGAGGAAAAAATGAAGCTTACTCTCTTCACATTTGGTTTAAGGAAGGAATAACATGCTCACTCAATTTGGTATGAAAATCTATCTTACACTACAGGAAAGGAGGGGAGAAGGGGACAAGTGGGTGGGGGGAGGGTAGAAGGGAGGGAAAATGGGAGCAGGGAGTAATTAAAAGTAAACACTTTTGGGGAGGGACAAGGCCAAAAGAAAGAATAGAATAAATGGGGGCAGGATAGGATGGAGGGAAATAGAGTTAGTCTTACACAACATGACTATTATGGAAGTCTTTTGCATAACTACACATGTATAGCCTATATTGAATTGCTTGCCTTCTCAGTGGGGATGGGGGAGGGGGGAGGAAGGGAGAGAAGTTGGAACTCAAAGTATTAGGAACGAAAGTTGAGAATTGTTTTCTGTTTTCTCAGTTGGGAAATAAAAAATACAGGTAATGGGGTATAGAAATCTACCTTGGTCTACAAGAAAAGAGAGAAGATGGGAATAAGGGAAGGGTAGGGTGTGATAGAAGGGCGGGCATATTGAGGGAAGGGGTAATCAGAATGCAAGGTGTTATGGGGTAGGGGGAAGGGAGAGATGGGGGGGAATATTTGGAACTCAAAATTTTGTGCAAATGAATGTTGAAAACTAAAAATAAATAAACATTAAAAGAAAGAAAGAAAGCCCAGACTAGAAAAAAATACATTCAGATACCACCAGTTTTTCCTTTGGAGGCAGATAACATTTTTAACCATAAGTCCTTGTGAATTGTCTTAGATTGTCATGTTGCTGAAAGTAGCTAAGTTGATCATCACATAATATAGCTGTTACAGTGTACAGTGTTCTCTTGATTCTGCTCACTTCACTTTGCATAAGTCTTTCCATTACAATCATAATTACAGTCATAAACTACAATTTGCTCAGTCGTTCTCCAATTGGTGGGCATCCCCTCAATCACTAATTCTTTGCCACCATAATAAAGAGCTACTATAAATATTTTTGTACATATAAATCCTTTTCCTTTTTAAAAAAAAAAAAACCTTTTTTGGGATACAAACACGGTAGTGGTATTGCTAGGTCAAAGGGTATGCAAAATTTTACAGCCCCTTGGGCATAGTTCCTGTTGACATCGCTTCCTTCTTGCCAGAGCACAAAATCGTCATAAGGAGTTATGGCCATCTCACGTAAGGCAGATTTGTTCAACTGAATCAACTTGGAGTGTCCTCGATGCCCATTCTTGAATATCTTTCAGCTACGATTTTTGTTGACTGTTGAATGACCTATGAGTATCTCATTTCATTCTAGTTTGAAACATAAAGTACCAAGGGCTAAGCCTAAGTCAGGGCTAGCCTAGAACTTTTTGATGATGTTACCAAGTGAAAGAGTCCAGTATAGAGCCCACAATTAAGATCCATCATATATAATGATGAACCAGCAAAAAGGACTGAGAAAAATTAGACAGGCAGTTAAGTAGTATAGTTAACAGAGCACTATTAGGTAGAATTAGGTAGAATTCAGCCTCAGATACTTACTATCTGTGAGATCCGGGGTAAAATACTTCTTAACCTCTCATAGTTTTCTCACCTGTAAAATGGTGGTAAGTACTTTGTAAACCTTAAAACTCTATACAGATGTCTGTTATAGAAATGTTAGCCATTAGTTAGTATTATTAGCTGTGCGCCTTGGGAAAAATCGCATCATCCATCTAAGCCTGAGTTTCTTAATCTTTGAACTGAGGCCAATGACACTTGCATGAGGACCAAATGAGATAATGTATATAGAAGGTGCTTTGTTGAGATTTTTTCAAACATGAACTATCATTTAATTATTTGATTAGAGAACTTACCCTCATCACCAATAAGAAGGATAACTTAAACTTCTGTAACACTATAAGGTTTTAAAATCATTCCCCCCACAATCCTGCTGATTAAAGGTAAGACACATTAGCAAGCATTTATTAGGCACCTATTGTGTATGAAGTGCTGGTAAGCTACCAAATATCTTTAATGGAGGCTTTTAGAGATGGAGCCTCATCAAATGATACCCTAGAACACCCAGAGAGGTGTTCAAAGCCTTCCCCAGACAGTCAGCTATGTGATCTTGGGTAAGTTATCTCTCTTCTCTCAGATTCAGCTTCTTTATCTATAAAATGATGATAATAATAATGATACCTACCTGACAAGAATGTTGTGAGGATCAAATGAGATAATATGTAAACATGTTGTGATATGTTTGGACATATGTGAAGTATTATGGAAATGCTAACTACAATAATAGTCATCAATATAACATTTTAAGGTTTCAAAGTACTTTACATCCACTATCTCGGGTTCTGAAAAGTCTATGAGGCAGGTGCTATTATTGACTATATTTTAGAAATGAGAAAAATGAAACCTAGAGAGGTTAACTGACTTGTCTAGGGTCACTCTGCTTAATGCAGCTGAGGCAGGACTTGAACTCAGATCCTCCTGTCTTTGAGTCCAGCACTCCCTCTACCTCAGAGTGTGAAATTCCTTGGAGAGGGTTGTTCTTTTTTCCTTTTTTTTGTTTCTTTGTTGCATTAGACTATGGGAATTTGTTATCATTTGTTTATGGGAACCAAGAATGACTTCTGCTGGATGGTTTCCTCCTGTAATTTTATAAAATTTTTCACTTACTTTACTTTTTGATGTGTGATTCCTCTCTGGAGTGTGAGGAAAGTTAGCCCTGGCTCAGTTCTGGAGTTTTTCCCCTGATATTAAACCTAAGTAACATGGCAGCCCTGAGTGGGAAATGAATTGCATCTCCAACTCTATATCCAACTCCAGTGGATCTGTGATATTGACACAGGCATTCTCTTCAACATGCCTGCCTGCATATGTGACTCTTGTCCCACGTTCTTCCATAGGACAGGTTTGCTCCATATTCTGGGAGGACCTTCCTTTTCTCAACCCACTGACATCAACACCATTGGGAAACACTTATTGTCCATGAGTTACACATTACTCTTGATATATGACTGACCCATCATCTTAGGATCATATATTTCTCTGGTAATTTTAAAAATCATTGACAAAATGAGAGTTGACCCATTCTTTTCACTAAGAACACCAACTTCTGATGCCTCTTTCTTCAGATTCCCATCTGTCACTTTTTCATAGATAGAGATTTTTCAAGAGCTTATGGATACACGTTATTAGCAGCATAGTGTGGTGAAATGAACATTAGATTTGGAGTTGGAGGAGCATGGTTTAAATTTTCCCTCTGCTATTTAATACCTGTATGACATTTGACAAGTCACTTTCCAGTCTCCGAATCCCAGTTTCCTCTTCTACAAAGTGAAAGGGTTTGATTAGATCTCTCAAGTCCTGACCAGTTCTAAATCCCATGATGTGGTTCTTCTCTTTCTCAGTTTTTTCTTTGTCATCTTTGTCCTTGTAATTCCAGAGGCTCTTTTTCCACGCATCACTTCTCCTCTGCACCCCGCCCCCATCCTCACTTACTATGGCTTCTTCTTTGCTTGTTTTCTATCACTCTTACCCAATACAAAGTCATATTTACAAGGCAATCCAATTCACATGAATAGTTCCTGCCTGTAGTCAGAATTATTAGGTTGCTCAATCATGACATTCCCCTGCTTGAAAAGCTTCAGTGGCTTCTCATTGCCCCCAGGAGAGATTAGAAATTCCCCAACCTGACCTTTAAGGCCCTCCACAATCAGGCTCTCTCTCACCTGCCTTTCCAAATTTATATCATATTATTGCCCTTCACAGACTCTGCATTCTGGCCAGACTGTACTAAAACTTGGCATTCGATCTCCTGTCTACGTGCTTCATAGGCAGATTGTTCTCCATGCCTGGAATGTACTTCCTCATCACCTTTCACCTATTTTAATCTTTAGCTTTCACTTTGAGATTTAGGTATAAAGTTATCTTCTGTGAAGTCTTTTTCTGTCTCCTCCACCCTCAGTTGTTAATGTTCTCATGCTCTTTCTATCTCTACCTTCTTTCTCTCTCTCACTTCCTCTCTCTCTGTCTGTCTCTTCTCCCACTCCTAAACTACCTTGTCTTTATTTTTGTACATGCTTTATCTCCCTATAGAATTAAGTTCCTTTAGGGATGAGATTGTTTCATTTTTGTCTTTGAATCTCCAGTGCCCAGCATGTCTTCCATATAAATTTTCGTTGAGTTGAGTTGGAAAGGAAGAGAAAGATTCTAGGTAGAAAGACCAGTGGGAACAAGGGATCAGAGGTAATAATTAACAGAGTCTAGTTAACTAACATTTATTAAACACCTATTATGTGCTAAGGGACTGTGCTAATTGCTGGGGATACAAAGAAAGGCAAAAGATAGGCCTTTCTTTAAGGGGTTCATATTCTAATGGAGGATAACAATGTACAAACAAATTCTATACAGAATAAATTGTAGGTAATGCATAAAGGGAAATTGCTAGAGATAGACTATGAAAAATACTTTGGAAACTTTAAATCACAATATCAATATCATTTATTATTATTTTTATTGATCCCATAACCATGACTGATTGGATGGAAGAGAAAAAGGATAGGGGAGAAAAATGAAAGAGAATTTCGTGGTTTTTAGTTTAAAACACTGGGAGAATAATTATCCTTATTGTAAAGAGAGTATTGTTGTAAACCATAAAACACCATATGCATGTGATTTATATACTGAAAAAGATGAACTAGGCAGACTGGCCCACAGTACATACAAAGTCCTTGAATCAGGCTCCATGTGAGAAAATCCAAGAAAAGTTCAAACAGGTCTTCCGGGGGGGCAGAACCAAGATGGTGGAGTAGAAGGACAGACCTGCTCTAGCTCTACACCATAGCCCATAAAATACCTGTAAAAAGTGATTCTAAATAAATTTTAGAGCAGCAGAAGCCACAAAATGACAGAGCGAAGGAGATTTCCAGCTTGAGACAGCCTGGAAGGCCAACAGGAAAGATCTATCACACTGGACTCAGAGTGGAGTGCAGCCCAGTCTTGGCCCCACAGTGTGGCAGGGACAGGACTGGAGCAGGCCTCAGGGTATGGAATCATGGGTAGCAGCAGCCAAAGGCAGCTTCAAAGGTTAGTGAGAAAGTTCTTTCACCTGAGTGAGAAGGGAGCAGGGTCCGGCCCTAGCCCTGGGTCCAGGGCAGCAGAGCCCTTGGCCTAAAGACCCTGGGGGAATTGAACTGATGATCTGGATCTCAGTCCTGAGTGGCAGTCCTGGGGTGAGGAAGAGTGCTGACCTGGTGGAGCTGGTGGAGGTTCTGGAGAGGGAATTCTACTCACAGATCCCAGGCAGAAAAGCTTGTGGTTGCTTCCAGGCCAGAGCACAGGCCAGGAGAGGAGTAAACTCCTCTCCCTTGATTGTGCCACCTTGGAGGAATTGAGAACTTACAGGTCTCTAGAGTATACCCTCCACTTGACAAAGGACTCAAAAGTCAAGTAACTGACTGGGAAAATGTCCCAAAAAGGAGAAAAAAATAAAATGATAGAAGGTTACTTTCTTGGTGAACAGGTATTTTCCTCCATCCTTTCAGAGTAGGAAGAACAAGGCATACCATCAGAGGAAGACATAAAAGTCAAGACTTCTGCATCCAAAACCTCCAAAATAAATATGCAACAATATCAGGCCATGGAAGAGCTCAAAAAGGATTTTGAAAATCAAGTAAGAGAGGTGGAGGAAAAATTGGGAAGATAAATGAGAGCAATGCAAGAAAATCATGAAAAGTGAGACAAGAGCTTGCTGAAGAAGACCCCCAAAAATGCTGAAGAAAATAACACCTTTAAAAATAGACTAACTCAAATGGCAAAAGAAGTCCAAAAAGCCAATGAGGTGAAGAATGCTTTAAAAAGCAGAATTAGCCAAATGAAAAAGGAAGTTCAAAAGTCACTGAAGAAAATAGTTCTTTAAAAATTAGAATGGAGCAGATGGAAGCTAATGATTTTATGAGAAACCAAGAAATTACAAAACAAAACCAAAAGAATGAAAAAATAGAAGACAATGTGAAATATCTCATTGGAAAAAAACTGACCTGGAAAATAGATCCTGGAGAGACAATTTAAAAATTATGGGACTGTCTGAAAGCCATGATAAAAAAAAGAGCCTGGATATCATCTTTTATGAAATTATCAAGGAGAACTGCCCTGATATTCTAGAACCAGAGGGTAAAATAAATATTAAAAGAATCCACTGGTCACCTCCTGACAGATCCGAAAAGACAAACTCCTGGGAATGTTGTAGCCAAATTCCAGAGTTCCCAGGTCAAGGAGAAAATACTGCAAGCAGCCAGAAAGAAACAATTCAAGTATTGTTGAAATAGAATTAGGATAACACAAGATCTAGCAACTTCTATGTTGGGGGTGTAAGCTCAGTTCCATGTGGACAGTCTCGGGGGGTAAAGGTGAGAACTTCTAAACCTTAGAGTTCTCATGAGGCCCCCCAGGAAACAGCAGGGAATTGAGGAGTGAGATCTCGTGTATTTCCGCCTCTTCCTGTGTGAACGTGATGGGAGAGAGCATCCCCACCCTCGAGACTGGCCTGGATCTGGGCACACCTATTGTTATCTAACAGGCACGGTATTCAGGTGCAAACTACGCGGCCGGAGAGCTTAAGTAGGGTCAGGGAAGCCTGAAGGCGCTCTTAGCGCTGAGGGGCCCTTAGAGGACAGAAGGCCCCTCTTCCTTCTCTCTTCGCTCTTCCCTCTTCCCTCTCCCCTCTCTCCCCACTTCCACTTCTGCTTTCATTCCCTCACTGTAAGATCTTTGCCTCCTTGGGAGATTTCTCTCTCCCTCCTAAGGAAGAGTTCCCCCTGCACATGTAACCGAGACCCTGAATAAAGCCTAACCCTTGTTCGACTCCAGAAAGTCTCTTCTCTCATACGTTTATCCAGTTTGGCCAGCCGAAGACCTGCGAGGTAAGGTAAGACTCGGGTAGCCCTCAGGCCTCTAGGCCTGGCACTTCTACATTAAGGGATTGAAGGGCTTGGGAATATGATAGTCCAGAAATCAAAGAAACCAGGATTAAAACCAAGAATCACCTACCCAGCAAAACTGAGTATAATACTTCAGGAGAAAAAATGGTAATTCAATGAAATAGAGGACTTTCAAGCATTCTTGATGAAAAGACCAGAGCTGAATAGAAAATCTGACTTCCAAGCACAAGGATCAAGAGAAGCATGAAAAGGTATACAGGAAAGAGAAATCATAAGGGACTTACTTGTGTCTATGTTTGTCCTTCGTTGCCAAAGAAGACCATGCCATCAGAGAAATAATGACATGACCTGTACTTGACTTTGTTTTGAGTGAGGGAGGGCTGTGCCACCAGCATCACTTCTCCTCCAGAGCCATCTGAATCCAGTTGCTAGATATTCATCAGAATGACTGGAGATGACCGAGGATGAGGCAGTTGGGGTTAAGTGACTTGCCCAAGGTCACACAGCTAGTGAGTGTCAAATATCTGAGGTGAGATTTGAACTCAGGTCCTCCTGACTAAGGGACTTACTAAAGTTGAACTGTTTACATTCCTACGAGGAAAGATAATATTTGTAACTCTTGAAACTTTTCTCAGTATTTGGGTAGTTGGAGGGATTATATACATATACATATCTATAGACAGAGGGCACAGGGTGAGTTTAATAGGTATCTAAAAAAAATAAAATTAAGGGGTGAGAAAGGAATATATTGGGAGGAGAAAGGGAAAAATGGAATGGGGGGAAATTATCTCTTATAAAAGAGGCAAGTAAAAGCTTTTTCAATGGAGGGGAAAAGGGGAGAGGAGAGAGGGAAAAAGTGAAGCTTACTCTCATCACATTTGACTTAAGAAGGAAATAACACACACACTCAATTTGGTATGAAAATCTATCTTACACTACAAGAAAGTAGGGGAGAAGGGGATAAACAGGGTTGGGGGGGTTTGATAGATAGGAGGGCAAATAAGAGGTGGGAGCAATTAGAAGTAAACACTTTTGGGGATGGACAAGGTCAAAAGAGAGAATAGAATTAATGGAGGGGCAGGATAGGATGGAGGGATATATAGTTAGTCTCTCACAACATGACTATTATGGAAGTCTTTTACATGTATAGCCTATATTGAATTGTTTGCCTTCTCAGTGGGGATGGGTGGGGAGGGAGGAAGGGAAAAAAGTTGCAACTCAAAGTTTTAGGAGTGAATGTTGAGAACTGTTTTTGCATGCAATTGGGAAATAAGAAATACAGGTAATGGGGTATGAAAATCTACCTTGCCCTACAAGAAAGGAGTGATGATGGGATAAGGGAAGGGAGGAGTGTGATAGAAGGGAGGGCAGATTGGGGGAAGGGGTAATCAGAATGCACAATGTCTTGGGGTGGGGAGAAGGGGAGAGAGGGGGAGAAAGTTTGGAACTGAAAGTCTTGTGGAAATGAATTTTGAAAACTAAAAATAAATAAACAAATTAAAAAAAAATAAATTCTGTCTCCTAAAAAAAAAAAAAAGTTCAAATAGTTCACTCAGGTGGTGAGCATCCCCACCTGGTGGTCACATGTCCTAATTACTTTTGCTGTTCCTTTGAATGGAAAGAACTCCTTAGATACACATTGACTGCAAACCCAAGAAGGCTACAGATATCACCAGTCATGGTGCGCAATTACAAACTGACTAAAAACCCAAGATGACTCCAGATATCACCAGTTGTAATGCCCACTTTCATAACTTCAGTACTCCAATGGATCAATGACCTCCTCCGTGTGGGTATTCTTTCCAACAGTACAGATTGTGGCCCATTCACATTTTCTCTTCCTATGCAACTTCTGTTCATGTTTTTCCAGAATTTCTCCACAAGATTCTACCCAATTTTCCCCTATTTTTTTTGACATTGCTTTTGGTACCAACAAAGCAGAAGGACTTTCCAAAATAAGGCCCATTGACTATATTTTCATTGATTATATTTGACATTGGCTGCTTCCTGATGACCTATATGAGGCACTTTAATTAATAATAGTTTCCATTTTCATATCCCTATACAGTTTATATAGCTCTTTTCCACAACAACCCTATGATGCCTGTTATCTTGATATCTTTAGTCAGTTTCATTATTTTCAGAGTGAGAGGTAGACCAAGGGAAGCCTTTGTGGTGCCAATGTGATATTCACAGCAGCCATGAAAATCCTGGCACAGTTCTGAGTCATGAAATACAACAGATGCCCTACATGGAAGACAGAACCAAAACATTTGTTCAAACACCAGAAAGTCAAATCCATTATAGGAACAAAAATCTATACACAATAATAATGCAGACAACAACACCATCCCCAAGTCATCTCCCTGCTAGGCTTCCAATAAACTATATCCATTAAATAAATCACAATTAGGCTCTCTTAGACAAAATCATAAACAATCACAAAATCACTCTCACTACCCAGGAGCCTGCATCTTTCCCAGCTCCCATTCCTCTCCTAACTTCCTCTTAGCTCTGCTCTAGCTCCATCTCTTCCTGTTCCACCCATTCAGCAAACTCCTCCCACCACAGGCTCCATGTGACTTGGACTTCCATGTGACCCAGGCAAGTCACATGGGCCTATTAATCAATATGAAAGATTTTCCATTTAAATGACCATTACAACCTTTAGGACTTTGCTGCAATATCTCGGGGTCTTGGGAGTTTTTTTGATATGGACCAAGGACACATCTCTATATTCTGTCCAAAATATGATGATTAATAGGAAGGCTGAGTTTTTGTTCACCTTTCTCCATGTCACAATTGATAGCCCATTCCCTATCCTCTACCTTGATGGTGAAGGGTTAGTTTTGCAGTCAAGGTTTAGTTTTGGATAAGACCTTTAAGAGACAGACCAGGCTATGTGTCTGAGACTGCTTCATCACTCTAAGGGTATACTTGAGAATCCTAAACCTAACATTTGGGACACAAGGAATCCACAAGGGTTGAATTGTTCATAGCATCCATGTTTATAACACAATTTTTATTTCTGCCATAAATAATTGACTCATTATTTAATACTAAATCAAAACAGATAATACCCCACTAGTGTTTAATGAAAAGCAGTTCCAGTTTTTTCCATTAATTTTTCCTCCTCAATCCAGTATAGCACTTTGTTCTGCATCTAATATAACTGCCATGTATTATCTTGTAGTATCTTATTACAATATCAAGTAATATCTTATTATCTGTATATATGTATGTATAATGGGCATATATATGTACATATATAGCCTGCCTTCTAGACTATAAACTCCATGAAAGCAATGACCATGTCAAGCTATACATTGCATCGCACTTAATGCTTAATATACTATTCTACATATAGTAAGTGCTTAGTAAATTCTCTCTCTCTCTTGTCTCTCTCTCCAAAGAAAAGTGAAAGCCACTGAGAAGGGTGGTCAGTGAAATCATTTTGTCCCATTCCTACAGCTTCATGATTTGTTGTGGGGGTTGCCTCAAAGAATTCACATTTAAATTGCCTTTAATGCAAGTATAGGCATTTATTGGGAATGACTCCTCCAAGGGGCTGAGTTCCAAGAGGAACCAGCAACTTAGTGAGACAAGACAAGCAATTTTATAGTGTAATGATGCTGATTACGCAACAGAAATTATGTATATAAAAAAGTCAGGAGGAGTTTGCTAAGGGATTAGGTAATGGGGGAGGGGTCCCAGGCTCAGTGGAACTGCATGTGATTACTCACAATACATACAGAAAAACCCATGGTGAGGGGCTTGTATGTATGATAATGATATTATAATAAACCTCTCTGTGTCATAAATCTACCTAAAGGACACCTTTTGCTATTACTTCACAGGTGGCTACTTAGGAAAAAGTCCCTTCTATTGTTTTGGGTTCCACATGCTGCTCAGGCATCCTGGTGGTGCTGCTTTCTGATTGGCTAACTATGGTGGTTCTGTTTGAGATTAAATGGATGTGGTTGTGGTTGAGTGCATGGACACACCTGCTCCTTCTGTGGAAAATATGAGGAACAGATCTGGGAGCAGTGACTAGCTAGAGACAGGACATGCCTGCCATTTCTGTGAGACCTGACTGAGTCTAGGACCTGTGATGTGGTTAAAGCCGGACTGTGTGGTTAAATCAGGACATGCCTGCTGTTCAGTGGGGCCCACAAAGAGTTAGAATATTGGGTCCGAGGGCAACTTTGTCAGGATTCCATCACCAGTGAAGTGGTCTTTAGGCTAAAGAAATTTGAGGACAATTGGTTTTAATCGTGGTATGAGTGAATCTAAAGTGTCTTCATGCATTTATTTCCCATGTGGGCTGGTTAACTTTTCATAGAGAAAACCTTAGAGGGCTGGGCTGCACTGGGGGAGACATAAACTTAAGACAGTCTGTGTCCTCATACCCTTCTTTATATCACCAGCACTTAGCACAGTCTGGCTTACAGTATGCACTTAGTAATTGCTTAACAAACTACAGAAAAAAGCAATTTGGCCCATATGCATGAATAACTTACTTTGATAGATCTGAGATATGGCCAGTGGGAGGAATCTTTCTGACTAGACGGTTGGAAACCCAATTGTCCATATTATCAGTTCTTCATAAGAAGCCCAAGATTGCTTGTGAACTTCAAAGGTGAAAGAAAAGATTAGAAGGACAGTGGAAGCTAAGTCTCATTTGTCCCCTTGTTGCTTTCTGTTGGGTTTGTGATAGTCATTCAGTGCCATAAAGGTGTTCGTTTTTGCGCGAGTTGATCAGCACCTCATTTCAGGGTTGGGGTTACAGGAACAGACAAGGGCATGAGCAGACCCCGGAACAGAGACTCAAAATGAGTGATCCTGTGTTCCTGGTTGTCCATATAACCGTTAAAATGAGAAACACTGAAGTTTCTATGGTACTCTCTCTAATCCAGTTATGAATTAACTCTTTATATTCATCTCTGGTTTCACAGGGAGAAGGAAGTTCTACAGTAAAATACTTCTAAGCTAACTGTCTTTACCATTCCGTGCTGTGGCTGGGAGACTGAAGGGGATAGAGGGAAGGTTGAACCTAAAAGGAGTTTCTGCTTTGGGAGAGGCTTGATTCAAGCGGTGAAAAGAATGTACATTCTGTTGCACATAATTAATACTTTTGCTTTTATTATGCATTTACTAATCTAATTAAACAGCATTCTTAAATGATGACCTTGAATGAAGGTCAACAAATGAAGCCACATGAAAGGAAGGCAAAGGAAAGGGTATGGTCAAGTAGATAGGAACTGAGTCAGAAACTCAGTGGGTCCTACTCCTAGCCAAGAATCCATGACATAGTGACGTAGCTGTGGTAATGAGGCCATGGTTGTTAGATTTATGTTCTCCAGTCTTTATTCTTGCAGCTTTGAGACTGCTCTTTTGGTTATGCTTGTTTATAGATGTGGATACCAATAGTTCATGGGGATATCCACTGACTACATGACCAGATCTTGTTTTTTTCCTCCATCTCTCTGATGGCATCCTTCACAGCATTCCTCTTTCACAATTCTTTGTTTATAATGTATTGATAGCTGATTATGTCCATTATGTATATCTTCATTATCTTTTTGTATAACCTTGAACTTTAATTTTGCAGAGATTATGGTACACAGATGTTATATAATATATTACATAATATCTTATGTACATGCTATTATATTGTAATATATTATATGTATATGTATACATATATATATATATATGCATGTATATATTATAAGCACATTAGAAAGCTACAAACCATAAGGTCTGAAGGACAGGCTTGTTACTGAGTGAGGAGATCAGAAAAAGTTTTTTGCTGTTGAATGGGGCTGGAGGAGCATCCAGCACACAGGGTGTACCAGCGTAGTCCCTGCTGTGGCAGGGCTGAGCAGGAAGCCCCAGGTAATTTGAAGCTGAAGACATGCTGCTGATTCTCAAACGTATCAGCTCAGGATGGGAGTACAGTGGAACTGAGGGAGAAAGAAGCACAGAACCTCAGGTAATTGCAGCAGGAGCTCCTGAGTCCATCAGCCAGTAGATTCAGTGTCTGTAAGTCACCTACTTGAACTTCCAGGAGCCAAGATGGTGGAGTGACTGGTAATTGCTATCTCTCTTCCCTTGTTGACCTTGAAGAGCCCAGAGAATATTTCCCCAGAAAAGATCCTGGAACAGTGAGATCAGCTGAAGGGGTAAACAGTATCTTAGAACATGAGGCTAGGAAAATTGCTAAGGAAGGTCCCTTTTGCTGTGGCTGAAGGGGACCAATGCAGGACTGGAGCTGTCCCAGACAACCCCACTTCAGCAAACCAGGAGGAGATCCTGAGTCCCAGGGGAGTGGAGCCCACAACTGCCAACACCAGGACCCCAGGCCTGCCTCAGCACCCCAGGGGAGTCAGGAAGACACTAGCTCAGATGGGATCACCAACCACTGAGTTTGCCTATACTCTAGCTCAGCAGAGGAGACCTCCTGTGGCCAGATCACCCCTCCCTCACACTTAATGCAGCTAGCTCCAGGGTGACTCTGGGGAAACCCAGAAAGACTTCACCTGGCCTCTGCTTTCAAACACCAACCAGCCCAGCACCAAGTAAGCTGCAGCATTTGAGTTTCTAGCTGAAAGAACCAGAGGCCACAACACACAAAGCCTCAAGTTCTGGGCACAAGAACTGTGGGACAGAACCTCCTGTGCCCCAGGAGCAGAGGTCTACTTTAAAAGTCAGGAAAAGGGTGATCATCATGAGTAAGAAGGAAAGCAGAAAAAGAAAAGACCATAGAATCTTTCTGTGGGGACAAAGACCAAAATATGAATACCAAAGAGGTCAGCACTGAGACTGTATTGCCATCTGAAACTTCAGAAGGGAATATGAACTGGTCTGAAGTCCAAAAAGCATTCTTAGAAGAGCTCAGGAAGTATTTTAAAAGCCAGATTAGAGAAATAGAAGAAAAACTGGTCAATGATTTTAAAAATACGAGAAAGGAAATCACAGAAGAATTTAAAAGGAAAACTGGACAAACGGAAAAAGAAGTAGAAAACCTAACTGGAGAAAATAACTCCTTAAAAGGAACAATTGGAAAGATGGAAAAGGAGATGCAAAAGTTAACTGAAGAAAACAATTTGATAAAAATTAGAATCGGGCAAGTAGAAGCTAATGACTCTATGAGACATCAAGAATCACTCAAACAGAATCTAAAGAATGAAAAGATAGAAGAAAATGTAAACTATCTAACTGAAACAACAACTGACCTAGAAAATAGATCCAGAAGAGAAAAATCTAAGGATTATTGGTCTACCAGGAAGCCATGATGAAAAAAAGAGACTGGACAATATCTTCCAGGAAATCATCAAGGAAAACTGCCCAGAAGTGCTAGATCCAGAGGGCAAAATAGTCATCCAAAGAAGCTACCATTCACCTCTTGAAAGGTATCCCAAACTAAAAACACCAAGGAATATTGTTGCCAAATTCCAGAACTATCAAGTGAAGGAGAAAATACTGCAGGCAACCAGAACAAAATAATTCAGATATTGAGGAGCTACAGTCAGAGTCACACAGGACCTTGCAGTTTCTACTTTAAAAGATCAAAGGGATTGGAATATGATATTCTGTAAGGCAAAGGAGCTGGGACTACAACCCAAGGATCAGTTACCCAGCAAAGTTGAGCATAATATCTCAGGCAAGGAGATGGACATTCAATGAAATAAGGGATTTTCAGACCTTCCTGATGAAAAGGCCAAAGCTTGAAAGAAAATTTGATCTTCAAACACAGGTCTCAAGAGAGGTATAAAAAAGGTAAACAAGGGGAAAAAAAACTTGTTATTCAATATGGGCAAACTGTTTACATCCCTATAATGGAAGATAATACTTGTTAATCTTGAGAATTGTATGTTTATTATGATATTTAAAAGGGATATACGTAGATAGAGGGAGTGAGTATAAAGAAAATGATGTCATGATAAAAATGTGATTTAAGGGTATGAAGGGATATAACGAGAGATATGAAAAGGAGGAGGCAGAAAAAGCTAAATTACATCACAGGAAGAGGCACAAAAATATATTACAGTAGAGGGAAAGAGGGGAGGGAGATGAACATTGTTTGAGTTACTCTCATCTGATTGGGTTCAAGGAGGGAACCACAAACTTAATTAAGTACATGAATCCAACTAGCTCTATAGGCAGTAGGAGGGGAAGGGGGGAAGAAAAGGGAGGGGAGGCTAAAAGGGAGGGAAGAAGTATTAAGGGAAAAGAGGAGTAAAAGGGAGGGAGGGCTGAAAGAAAAGAGGGAAGACTAAGAGAGGTGGTGATCATAAATTAAAACTCTATTGTGGAGGGGAAGGGAGAAGGGAGAACTGAAAGGATAAATGGGGGGAAAGAGGATGGAGGAAAAGACACAGATAGTAATCATAACTGTGAATGGGATAAACTTACCCATATAATGGAGACAGATAGCAGAATGGATTAAAAATGATAATCCAACAATATGTTGTTTACAAGAAACACATTTGAAATGGGGGCATACATATAGGGTAAAAGTAAAAGGTTAGAGCAGAATATATTGTGCTTCAGCTGATGTAAGAAAAGCAGAGGTAGCAATCCTAATCTCAGACAAAGCAAAAGCAGAAATAGATCTAATCAAAAGAGATAAAGAAGGAAACTATATCCTGCTAAAAGGCATCATAGACAACAAAGCAATTTTATTGCTAAACATATATGCTCCAAGTGATATAGCATCCAGATTCTTAGAGGAGAAGTTAAAGAAGTTACAGGAAGAAATAGAAAGCAAAACTATACTAGTGGGGGACCTCAACCTCCCCCTCTCTGAACTTGATAAATCTAACCTCAAAATAAACAAGAAAGAAGTTAAAGAGTTAAGTAAAACTCTAGATAAGGAAGAAATGATAGATCTCTGGAGAAAATTCAATGGGGATAGAAAGGAATATATCTTTTCCTCAGCACTACATGGCACATATACAAAAATTGACCATGTACTAGGCCTCACACTCCAGTGCAGAAAGGCAGAAATAGTCAATAAAAATTATATGTAATCAAAGGCCATGGAAAGATAAACCAAAAATTAATTGGAAACTAAATAGTCTAATCCTAAATAATGAGTGGGTTAAACAACAAATCATAGAAACAATCAACAACTTCATTCAAGAGAATGACAATAATGGGACAACCTACCAAATCTTATGGGATACTGCAAAAGCTGTTCTTAGAGGAAGTTTTATATCTTTGAATGCCTACATAAATAAAATAGAGAAAGAGGAGATAAATGAATTGGGCATGTAGCTGAAAAAGTTAGAAAAAGAACAAATTGAAAATCCTCAAGAAATACCTAATTAAAAATACTGAAAACCAAAGGAGAGATAAATAAAATTGAAATTAAGAAAACTATTGAACTAGTAAATAAAACTAAGAGTTGGTTTTATGAAAAAAACCAATAAAATTGATAAACCTTTGGTCAATTTGATTAAAAAAAGAAAGAAGAAAATTAAATTACCAATATCAAAAATGAAAAGGGTGAACTAACCTCCAATGAGGAGAAAATTAAAACAATAATTAGAAACTACTTTGCCCAGCTGTATACCTATAAATTTTACAATCTAAACAAGTTGAATGGTTATTTTAAAAAATATAAATTGCCCAGATTAGTAGAAGAGGAAGTTGAATACTTAAATAACTCCATCTCAGAAAAAGAAATTGAACAAGCCATAAATGAATTCCCTAGGAAAAAATCTCCTGTGCCAGATGGATTTACAAGTGAATTCTGTCAAACATTTAAAGAACAGTTGATTCCAATATTATATAGACTATTTGAAAAAATTGGGGAAGGAGTCCTATCAAATTCTTTTTATGATACAAATATGGTTCTGATACCTAAACCAGGAAGAGCCAAAACAGAGAAAGAAAAATTATAGACCAATTTCTCTAATGAATATAGATGCAAAAAATTTAAATAAAATATTAGCAAAAAGAATACAGCAACTTATCATGAGAATAATACATTGTAATCAAGTAAGATTTATACCAGGAATGCAGGGCTGGTTCAATATTAGGAAAGCTATTAGCATTAGAGATCATATCAACAACAAAACTAACAGAAAGCACATGATTATTTCAATAGATGCAGAAAAAGCTTTTGATGAAATGCAATATCCATTCCTATTCAAACCACTGGAGAGTATATGAATAAATGAAGCTTTCCATAAAATAATAAGCATCCTAAAACCATCAGCAAGCATTATATGCAATAGGGGATAAGCTAGATGCATTTCCAGTAAGATCAGGGGTGAAACAAAGATGTCCATTATCACCACTGTTATTCAATGTGATACTAGAAATGTTAGCTTTAGCAATAAAAGAATGAAAAGAAATTGAGGGAATTAGAATACGCAAAGAAGAAACTAAGTTTTCACTCTTTGCAGATGATATGAGATATACTTAGAGAATCCCAGAGAATCAAGTAAAAAACTACTTGAAATAATAAATAACTTTGGCAAAGTTGCAGGTTACAAAATAAACCCAGATAAAACACCTGTATTTCTATATATTACTAACAAAACCCAACAGCAAGAGATAGAAAGAGAAAGCCCATTTAAATCTATAGTAGACACTATAAAATATCTGGGAGTCTACCTGCCAAAACAAACCCAAGAACTATATGAACACAATTACAAAACACTTTTTGCACAAATAAAGTCAGATCTAAGTAAGTGGAAAAATGTCAGTTGCTTGTGGGTAGGCCAAGCTAATATAATAAAAATGACAATTCTACCTAAATTAATGTACTTATTCAGTGCCACACCAATCAAACTACCAGATAATTATTTTCTACAGCTAGAAAAAATAATATCAAAATTCTTCTGGAAGAAATGCATCTAACTTATCCCTATTGCATATAATGCTTGTGGATGGTTTTAGGATGCTTATTATTTTATGGAAAGTTCCATTTATTCCTATGCTCTCCAGTGTTTTCAATTGGAATGGATATTGTATTTTGTCAAAAGCTTTTTCTGTGTCAAGGGAACTAATGAAAAGAAATGCTAGGGAAAGTGGCCTAGCCCTAACAAATCTCAAATTGTATTATAAAGCAGCAATCATCAAAACCACTTGGTACTGGCTAAGAAACAGAGGAGTAGACCAGTGGAATAGGTTAGATACTCAAGCCATAGTAGTTAATGAATATAGCAATCTACTGTTTGATAAACCCAAGGACTCCAGCTTCTGGGATAAGAACTCACTGTCTGACAAAAATTGCTGGGAAAACTGGCTAACAGTGTGGTGGAAACTGGGCATAGACCAATGCCTGACACCGTACACAAGAATAAAGTCCAAATGGATACATGATCTAGGAATAAAGATTGATACTATAAATAAATTAGGGGAGCAAGGAATAGTGTATTTGTCAGATTTGTGAAGAATGAAGAAATTTTGACCAAACAAGAGATAAAGAACATTATGAAGTGCAAAGTGGATAATTTTGATTACATTAAATTGAACAGTTTTTGCATAAACAAACCCAATGCACCCAAGATTAGGAGAGAAGCATAAAACTGGGAAAGAACTTTTGCAACTAGTATCTCTGATAAAACCTTCATTTCTAAAATAGAGAACTGAGTCAAATGTACAAGAATATGTCATTCCCCAATTGATAAATGGTAAAAGAATATGAACAGGCAGTTTTCAGAGGAAGAAACTAAAGTTATCTATAGTCATATGAAAAAATGCTCAAAATCACTATTGATTAGAGAGATGCAAATCAAAACAACTCTGAGGTACCACATCACAGCTATAAGATTGGCTAACATGACAAAATAGGAAGATGATAAATGTTGGAGAAGATGTGGGAGAACTGGAACATTAATTCATTATTGGTGGATCTGTGAGCTGATCCCACCATTCTGGAGAGCAATTTGGAACCATAGTTCGTAGTTCATAGGCTACAAAAATGTGCATACCCTTTGACCCAGCAATATTGCTTCTAGGACTGTATCCCCAAGAGATCATAGAAATGGGGAACCATCCCACATGCACAAAAATATTTATAGCAGCTCTCTTTGTGGTGGCCAAAAACTGGAAATCAAGGGGATGCCCATCAATTGGGGAATGGCTGAACAAGCTGTGGTATATGAATGTAATGTAATACTACTGTGCTATAAGAAATGATGAACAGGAAGACTCCAGAGAGGCCTGGAAAGACTTATATGAACTGATACTGAGAGAAAGGAGTAGAATCAGGAGAACCTTGTACACAGCAACAACCACAGTGTGCACAAAGAATTTTTCTAGTAGACTTAGTACTTCATTGCAATGCAAGGACTTAAAAAATTCCCAATGGACTCTTGAGGCAAAATGCCTTTCATAGCCACAGAAAGAACTGTGGAATTGGATTGCAGATTGAAGCAGACCATTTTTTTTATTATGTTTTGTTTTGATTTGTTTTATGGTTTCTCCCATTCATTTTAATTCTTCTATGCAATATGCCTAAGGTGAAAATGTATTTAATAGGGGACATATGTGTAGAACCTATGTAAGATTTTACATTGTCTCAAGGAGGGAGTGGGGAGGGAAGAGGGAAGGAGGAGGAGGGAGGAGAAAAATCTGAGATATATGGAAGTGATTGTAGAACCCTGAAAACAAATAAAATAATGTAATAAAAAGGAAAGATTTTTTTTGGAGATGTTACTTGGGTTGGACTTCAAAAAATGAATTGGAATTTGACAAATAAAGATGGGGAAAGGAAGACATTCTAGGCTTGGAGAATACCCAAAGCAAAAACACACATATGGGAGAACATAGGGCATGTTCAGAGAAAAAGAGAGTAGCTTAGTTTTGTATCTTGAGGGGAAAATTCTGAGTTATGTCAGAAAGGTGGAATTGTATCCAACTGTGGAAGGCTTTGAATATAAGGGAAAGATTTTGGATTTTTCTTAGCAAACTGTAAAGATCCACTAATGATTTTTGAGAAGAATGATTTGACCAAATGTATACAATAAAGATAACTCCCACAGTGTTTGGAAAAAGATTGGACTGTAGGGACAGTGAAGATGGAAGAGGACATGGTGAAAAGCTGAAACTCCTAATCTGAGTCAGCTGTCTTTGAAAATGCATACTGGGGAATAGCAGGCACCAGCAGTAGAGTGTGTGCAGAGCAGCATAAATCCACCTTGGTCTTTCCAGTCTTATGATGCATTACTCTACTTCTCCAACGCTATTAAAAAGACATCTCAAAGCAGATGGGCTAGGTGGTCTTCCCACACATTAAGACTTGGCACAGAGCACATGAATTCTCTTTCCTAGCCAATGAGGACATGGACCTTCAAACTGATTTCAACTAGTTATGCGTCCAGCATGATGTTGCCAGCCATTAAAGAGAAACATTGGGCACTAAATATTTGTCCCTCTAGGAGCAGGGACTTCAAAGCCTGGTTTTGGATATAAGATATGTACACATTAAACAATTTAGAAGGAGTAATAGAGAGCAGAGAAATAAGAGAGACAGAGGGAGAGAGAAGAAAGGACACTGAACTAGGAGCCTGGTGGTAGTCCAGGTTTGGCAACTAACCAGCTGTGTGTGGCCATGGACAACTTCAGTTTCCTTCTCTGTAAAATGGAGGGGTTAGATTAGATTATCTCTAAGGTCCCTCTCAGTCCTTAAACTCTATGATCCAGAAGTGAGGGGGAAGGGAATAGAATAAACATTTATATAATGTTTATTATGGACCAGGCATTGTGCTAAGCACTTTACAATATTACCTTATTTGATCCTCTCATCAACTCTGGGAGGAAACTGAGGCAAGCAGAGATGAAATTCCTTGCTCACAGTTACATAACTAGCAAATGTTGGAGGATGGATTTGAATTTAGGTCTTCCTGACTCCAGGCCCAGCACTCTATCCATTGCACCACCTAACTGCCATAAATTTTCTGAGACTCAGTTTCTCTATCTATAAAATGAAGGGGTTGGACTAGATCATCTTTAAGGTCCCTTCAAACACTTACAGTGTATGAATCAGCCCTTTTCTAGTGGAGACATAATTCCCTTGTACTTCTAACATATGCCACAGATTCATAGTATTATAATGTGTGTGTGTGTGTGTGTGTGTGTGTGTGTGTGTGTGGTGGGGGATGGGTCAGTCTAGAAAATTACCCAATCCTATTTAAAATAAATGATACAACACTGTACCCTGATATCTGATAAGAATGTATATTGATTGAATGAGTCAATCACAGAGATGAGCCAGGGATGATAGAAAGCCTGTTCAGATTGGTCAAGGGCTCAGGTAATGTCCTATAGGGCTTATACTAAAACTTGAAGCTTGTTTGGAATTGAAATTTCAAGCATCTGGTGGTGGACAAGAGAGAGAGAGAGACACCCTTGATAAGGAATAGCTTAGAGGGGAAGAGAATATCTTGGATTTATTCACCTCCAATTCTTCTTGACCAGAAGAAGACCTAATGAAATTTGGAGGACCAGAAGATTTGGTTTTTCCCATTGGACTCCTTAGTAGCATCCCTAGGTCATCTGAGGCTGGTGGTGGAATCTACATCAGGAACTAAGGATAGATTGAATTGTTTTTTTGTCCTTCATTTCTGTCATCAGGAGGGTGATATCTTGACTTGAAAGTGAATTGGATTTAAGAGAGGCAGGGTCATGCGAAGTCATCACCCTCACTTTCTCCTCCAGAGTCATCACAGTCCAGCCGCAAGACATAAGTCAGGCCCCCAAATTGAATATAATGACTATAGTATAGTATAGGACTCCAGCAAAAGTACTTCCAGGTACTGCCCCTTTACCTCATGTGTTCTCCAGGTGTGAGCCCTGGTTCTCCTAGACTCTGTATGTACTTGTGAGCGAATGTGTCACAGACTTTAGGGAAAAATGTTTTGTGCCAACTGCTCTACTATATTGTCTTAGTAAATAACCCTTTCTAAAAGCTAATTAAGTCTGGTTGATTGGTTGATATAAACGCTAATGGAGGGGAAGAAAGGGGGGCAGGGAAGAATACTGGGACAGTGTGGAGGAGGGATCTGGTGAGCTAAAAGTCCTGTTCCAACCACTCAGGATTAACCTTAGAACCCAGAGTGGTAAATATAGCAGCTATGCTGGAGGGACCTCGTAAGCCAGTTCAAGTGTGGATTTATAGTTCCATAACTTGTGCTACAATAGGATCATAGATGTCAAGCTGAAAGATGTCAAAATTAGATGTCAAGCTTAGAAATCATTGGGTGTAATGACCCTGTTTTTCTGATGGGAAAACTGAGGTCCAGAAAGGTTAAGTGATTTGCACACAGTTGCATGGTTGAGGTAAAATTTGAACTCAATTCTTGATTCCTTGTCCAATGCCCCACTCTACCACCTTATTCAGACTCTG
Organism: Notamacropus eugenii; assembly: GCF_028372415.1. Taxonomy (NCBI): domain Eukaryota; kingdom Metazoa; phylum Chordata; class Mammalia; order Diprotodontia; family Macropodidae; genus Notamacropus; species Notamacropus eugenii. Next base: position 38,763,801 of record NC_092872.1, on the reverse strand, counting down.
ACTCATTCCAGAAATAGACTAGGCTAATGTATTTTTTATCCTCTTTTATTATGAAGATGAAAAGTCAGAGGCCAGTGTTTCAACTGAGTTTTCCTATCATTGGGAATTAGAGAACCATCCAAGTTCTCTGGAATCTAGAGGGCATCTTTATTCTAGGAGTCATAGGATAACGACAAACAAATGAATGGGGTGGAATTAATCTGGTGTAGAAAATAAGAAGCAAGTGCTTACATGTCAAGGCATGGAATAAGGTTGGGAGAAGACCCTTTCTGTTTTCTCCTTTCATGCCAATTAAATAAATTCCATAGGCTGCAGCCTCAGGAATCCCAACCCGTGACCATCATGGGAATAAAACTCAGAAAGAAAAAGATTAAGAAAAAGAGGGCTGATAATCACATGTCTCACCAGCTACAGAGCAGAAGGCAGATCTGCAAGGAAGGTAAGTGCTCTACTTAGCCAGGATTTTCTCCCTTTAATTTTGATACTTGCTTTGGGAAGCCCTGCGTGGGATCCGCGGACCGTTCACCTTTTTTCACACAGGCTTTGAACTTCAGTACAATTTCTCTCCTGAGTTTGTTTTTTAGAAAAATGTGGACATTGAAAATAATTCTCATTAGGTACACAACTATGGAAGTGTCTCTTTTTCCTCCTAAGCTTTTTCTTCCTTGTTTCTACTTGAAAAGGAGATCAGAGAACTGAAAGAATTATTTCAGTACCTTCTTGAAACTTAGATACTTTGCCCAATTTGACCCTTTGTTGTGCTGCCCACCCCCACATGCTCCAGTTACTTAAATAATATTGAACAATATAATTAAAATATAAACATTAATCAGAGAATATTTAAAAGTTCTTTGAAAAACCTGAAAGTGGACCGTAACCAAGTGTCAAGGACAGGGCACTCTCCTCTCTGCTAAACTGTCCCTTCCTAGTGGTACCTCTCCTTTCCTTAAACCTTAATCACATGTACAGAATTATTAGAGTATTGTTATTATTAACATTACTATTATTAAATTTTAGTTGCTCATTATTACAAGCTATGCTGCTTACTTCCTAACTGGTCTCAGGCAAAGAGACCTCCGTGGGTTCTTATCTCCTCTGTAGGGGCTTAGACCAGATGATCTCTAAAGTCCTGCACAGGTAGTTTTAAGAGCTTTTCCCAGTGTGAGCATGCCCTCCCCAGGAGCACAGCGCAAGGCCTTTTGAATTCTCATCTTGTATGATGGCTGTCTATGACCTTCCATAAAATTCCCCATGGCACACAACTCTTATTTAAGGTTAAAATCTTCTAAACTTTCAGTTTTATTAGGATCTGAGCATAAGATATGGGTTTACGAGTACAAATTAATTTAATAGTAATTGATTTGGGATTATACCATTTGGAAAAATGATACAAAGGACCTATCACTACATTATTCATCTGAGATATGGGAATTTGGCTGTCACTTTTTGGGGGTGGCGGGGAGACTAAGATAGTTAATAACCTTCATATACTCCATAGAATTGATCATTTATACAGTTAAGCTTCTTCCTTTTCTAGTCCCTTAGTTTCCTATTTAGTGGCCAATAATAAACTTCTCCGTGGGGGCTGGATAATAGAAAATCACTACAACTGTCAAAAGGGAAGGTAAGTAAATGCTGTAGGGGAAAAAAATTTCCTCCTGCCATTCTGCTTTGATTTTGGGTTTTAAAGAAGACCGTTAAAGGTATAGCCCCTTAAAGTAGCAAGAGAGCCCACTTATGGATCTGACTCATCTTATCAGCTAGGTCAAACAGCGGATAAAAGCATTGTACCAGCAGGCAGCAAGAATTGTGTCTGAATTCAGCCAGAGACACTTACTAAGTGACCCTAAGCAAATCATTTAACCTTTCTCGGTCTCAGTTTTTTCATCTCTAAAATAATGATAATAATAGCACCTACCTCCCAAAGTTGTTCTGAGGACTAGCTAAGATAATATTCAAAGTGCTATGTAAGTGTTAGCTATTATTATTTTTAATAAAAATTTCTCTCCATTATTATTTTTCAATAATTAAAAAACCTGTCCTCTCTTCTGCTCACCTTACCTCTCTTCTCCTCTCTTCTCTTTTCCCTTTCTTCCCCTACCTTTTTCTTTTGTTTACAGAATGTTTCCTCACAATACTCCTGTGAGGCTCGGTACAAATTCCCCCTCCTCATTTTCTTTTATTTTTAAAAGTTGACACATTTTGTTTTGCTACAAAAGAATCTTTCCAACAGTCACCCAAGCAAACCCTGCTAAAAGTATATTTTTCAAAAACACAGTTAAGCAAAACCCTTTAATCAAATATCATCCACCTGGTACAGATAAAGAAATGTAGACTCAGAGAGGTTAAGAGATCTGCCAAGAACTGTGCAGCATCTAAATGTTGAGGTCACCACTTGAACGAAGGTTTTCTGATACTAAGACCATAGGGATTGCCTCTTGAGTTAGCTCTGGTTTCAATGAATGATCTCAGTGTCATCCTTCCCATTAGGTAACTCTGCCTTCACAAGATGCCAAAAGAAAATGCTCACTTTATACATGCCTACCTCAAGAAAAAGAAGTCTCCTTCTCACATTACCGCAGAAGAGTAAGTCTAAAACCCAACTCAGACTTCCAACTCGTAGTTTGTGGATGGGGGCTTATCCATCCCAGAATGTGTCTGCCTGTCCGTAAATGTGCTTTGTGCCTATTCCCACAGAATGTGTGACACAAGGGGAAGAAACTTTCTGCTTAATTGAGTTAGGCAGACAGTCAGGCTCAGGATTGTTTGAGACCAGGGGCTATCATCTAGGGTGAAAAAAGGGGGACTTTGCATTTTTGTCTGAATTCTGTTTTATTGGAACCGAATCCAAAGCTCCCAACCCAGATACAGTGCATGCTCTGAAAATAATTCTGCTTGGTCTCATGTATTTAGGATTTTGGTGGTGGTTGGGAGACAGAAGGTGAGTGGTGTAGTACAATGGAAAGAGCCTGGAATTGGAGTCAAGAGTCCTGGCTCTGCCACGTATCACCTGTATGACCTTGGGTAAATCATTCAACCTCTTTCTGCCTTAATTTCCTTTAGAAAATGAAGGAATCTCTTCTAACACTACATACCATGATTCACACAAACCCATAAGTTCCAAGAATAGACTTATTTGGTGATGGAATGGGGCAATGGTGAGGGTAAGAAATGGTGCCCATGAGAAGGAATGGGCAGATAGACTTTCCTTAGATGGATGTTGTTGGACATGGATTGGAGCTAATGTATTAATTCAGGATGAATAAAACAACAAGGTGAATAATCATCCAATGAACAATAAGGGAAGAGCTTCTCATGATAAGGAGAAACATCTGGGGTGGGGGTGGAGATGGGGATGGGGGAGTAGCCGAGAGCGACAAAACAACGTAGTACAACAAGATCGACATGTATTCAAGTTCTGCTATGTATGAACTTGTCTCTGCTCCTCCGATTGGAGGGCTCGGGGGCAGAGCAAGAAACTTCTCCCAAACCTCCATGTAAAGAAGGCTCGGAAGCCCAGCCAACTCTTCGTTTCCAACCATATGCACCATTTGGAAGTGGCTCCACCATCTTCATGCCCCTACCAGGTATTATCCTTAGCCCTAGTCCCATCAACCTTTCAGCTTCCTTTTTGTGTGTCATCTTCCCCCATTAGATTATAAACTCTTTGAAGGAAGGGATTATCTTTCTTTTTCTTATTTGTATCCTAGCACACGGTAGGAGCTTAACTCTGTTGCATGGTATTGTAAAGCAATGCACTAGACATTGGGGGAGTTACAGTTTAGATTAAGACACAATCCCTGCTCTCTTAAGGGTTTCTAGTGTAGTATTGGGATAACACACAATATTACCTTATAAACATATTAGAAAATTAGAAAAGCTTCTGGGAGGTCTGAAGAGGAAAGGAACAGACAACCAGGCAGGATCAGGCAAGGCCTCCAGGGGAGGTGGCATCTCAGTTGGGCCTTACAGATGGGTAGAAGTTGAATGAGGGTATTTCTAGGTGCTGAAAAGCAGGTGAGCAAAAATATTCAAGGTGAGAAGACGTGGCTCATGTCTGGGGTGGGAGTGTTACAGAGAACAATATGGTTGGCTGCACCATAAAGTGTATGGTGGGATTTGAGATAAAGCAAGAAAGGTCAGGTGGCATCCGACTGTGGAAGACCTTGAATGCTGGGCAGAAAAGGTTGAACTCTACTAGGTAAGTAACTGTCCTACTAGGTAGGACAGTTGCTGAAGATTTTGAACGGAGAAATGACATGACCTAATCCAAGTTTTTATATAGGGTCATTCAAAAGTCTTAGAGCAGTTTTAAATTATTAAAATTTAAAACTGCCCTAAATCTTTTGCAATAATCTCAAAATTCAATTCTCTCTGGCAGAGGGCAAACTCAAACTTCCAGGCCAATCCCAACTCCCTTAGTAATGAAAAGTAGGATCTGTAACATAGACTGGTTTGGGGAACCACTTAGCGAAAAGTCCTTAGAATGGAAGAAGTCCAGAAATAGGCAGGCTGTGAAAACTGCTAATGTACAGTAACCAGATGGAATTTACTGTCTTCATCTGGTTGTTGGTAACAGGTGGGTGAGCTTTCTAAATGAAAATCCTGAAGACAAAATCTCCTCATTCATGATACGCCTTTCTGTAAACCCGTGATGGGAGATGTTAGTCCTTTGAAGAGGTGAGCTACAATCTTTAATAATACTTAAGAGGATTAAGTTATAAACGCAAATATGTGTTATAAAGACCTAGGTCAGGAATTCCCAGTCTTTTCTTAATGAGAAATCATTTCTGATTTTCTTCAAAGCCTGATAATCATTGAAGCAGCAGATGGACCACTGAACAGACAAGCAGCTAACAAAAGGAGGTGCTCCTCTCTTTATACTAGGATTCCCAGCAAACCGGGTTTTCAAGTGAAGGAGTGTAAAACCTATATAAGGGGGCATATTTTTTTTTCCATTCTCAGCCTATGAAAATGCAAGGGTTTTTGTCCCTGGAGTTGAAGAAATTCATTTATTTCTTAGATTAACCACATAGTTTCAAAGAGATTCACATGAGATTTCACTTCATGGAAAAGTTCTTTTATGTCATATTAGGTAGGGCTATACTTTTAGTCTGCCATAACAGTGGTTTGGCTTAGGGTGGGTTTTGATTGAGTAGGATGTAGCAGGGTGCCTCCTCTGTGAGACTCACCTTTGTGGAAAGAGTATAAAGGGACAGTGTGGTACCCTAGAAATTATACTAGACCTGAAGTGTGTTGATCTGGGTCCAATTGCTAGCTATATGCCCTTAGGCAAGTAATTTAACCTTTTTAGTACAATTTCCTTTGCAAAGTGAGAGGGTGTCTCTGGGTAATCTTTTAAGGTCTCTTCAAGTTCTCACACCCCATGATCTATGAAGGAGGGTAGGTTGCTGATACCAACCCATTGTGAAAACAGTTAAGAAAGGCCTCAGGTCTGCTGGTAGGTCACAATTTGGGGATCAGTGGTCTAATAGATGGAAATGGCACCATTTTGATGCCAAATCTAGAAATATTCCTTTAGGTAAATTTGTGCAGGTGCTAATATTAAGGTTAGAACATTTTAGTATAAGAAGTATTCGTATCTTAGCGTATAATCCTTGTGTCAGAAATTCCCTTGCAATCTAATGGGCTTGGGTGACTTTGTGAACCTCTGCTTCTCATGCTTGTTTGTATCTACTCAGGTAGTATCTGGGAATGTCAATGGTGATTATCAATAGTAACTGTTACTGTTTTCCCTCCCAGCCTGATGTAGTTATTTTTCTTTACCTTATTAAAGGGATCATTCCCTGACTACTTCTTAAACAGACCTGTTCACTGAATGGGTGCTACCTCACTCTAAGTGAGTACCTGAATAGACTTTGGTCTAAAGGGGCCAAGGTCTCCCATTGCATCCTGGGTCATCTCCAGTCATCCTGATGAATATCTGGTCACTGGATTCAGATGGCTCTGGAGGAGAAGTGAGGCTGGTGACCTTCACAGCCCTCCCTCACTCTAAACAAAGTCAAGTGCAAGTCATGTCAGCATTTCTCTGATGGCATGGCCTTCTTCGGCAACGAAGGACAAACAAAACAACATCTGGGAATGTCAGTTGCCAAGAGAAGACAGCACCTAAAAATACTCAGGTTCACAAGGCATCAGACATAGAACAATTTTTATTTACAGAGTGAATTCCACAGAAAGGACTCACCCTAGAGCCCAGTGGAGAACTGTGCCATCTGTGTTACTAACAGTACTACACTGGCTGGTGATTCCTCAGGGAGCGGCGTTAGGGCCTTACCCTCCCCTCTCAGCATTGTGTCCCATTTACTCTCTTTTATTTGACTTTCTGTCTATACATGCAGTTGTTCTTTTTCCCAAGAGATGGTGCTAGCTGTCCAGCATCTGAACCAGGAGAGACTGACAGTATCACATGCCTCAATCCCAAGAGTCTCTGGGTGACTCTGGGTATTTCTTTTGTGCTGCTGAAGGTTTCAGGCAGTTGTTCCTTCTCAGGAATTGACTTAAGTTTCTTTTCTTTTTTTTTTTTTTATTTTGTAATGTTTAACAATCACTGCCATACAATTGTGATTTTATCCCCCCCACCTACCCCCCACTCCCCCCCTCCCTCCCCACGACTGCATACAATTCTGTATAGATTCTACATATACTTTCCTATTGAGTATATTTTCACTATAGTCATGCTATGTAGTCAGACTAAGATAAATGAAAGAAATCGTATAACAAATCAGAACATGATACACAAACACATACACATACACAAACATGATCTGCTACAATATGTGAGTGACTTCCATATTTCTCTCTCTGAGTGTGGCAGGCATTTTGCCTTGAGATCCTCCACTGGGATTTTTTTTTTTTTTTTTTTTGGTAAGAAGTTCTTGTGTTGTTACAAAAATCTAAGTCTACCAGAAAAAACTCTCACACACTGTGGTTGTTGCTGTGCATAAAGTTCTCCTGGTTCTGCTCCTTTCACTCAGCATCAGGTCATACAAGTCCCTCCAGGCCTCTCTGAAGTCTTCCTGTTCATCATTTCTTATGGCACAATAGTACTCCATTACATTCATATACCATAATTTATTCAGCCATTCCCCAATTGATGGACATCCCCTTGACTTCCAGTTTTTGGCAACTACATAGAGTGCTGCTATAAATATTTTTGTACATGTGGGACCCTTTCCCATTTTTATGATCTCTTGGGGATATAGTCCTAGTAGCAATATTGCTGGGTCAAAGGATATGCACATTTTTGTAGCCCTTTGGGCATAGTTCCAAACTGCTCTCCAGAATGGTTGGATGCGCTCGCAGCTCCACCAACAATGAATTAGTGTTCCAACTTTCCCACATCCTCTCCAGCATTTATCATTTTCTTGTTCTGTCATGTTTGCCAATCTTATAGGTGTGATGTGGTACCTCAGAGTTGTTTTGATTTGCATCTCTCTAACCAATAGTGATTTAGAGCATTTTTTCATATGATTATAGATATCTTTAATTTCTTCCTCTGAAAATTGCCTGTTCATATCCTTTGACCATTTATCAATTGGGGAATGACTTGTATGATTATACATTTGGATCAGTTCTCTATATATTCTAGAAATGAGGCCTTTATCCCCGAGCTTAGCTGTAAAAATTCTTTCCCAATTTACTACATCCCTCCGGATTTTGGTTGCATTGGGTTTGGTTGTGCAAAAACTTCTCAGTTTAATGTAATCAAAGTTATCCATTTTGCATTTCATAATGCATTCTATCTTTCCTTTAGTAAAGAATTCTTCCCTTCTCCATAGATCTGATAAATACACTATTCCTTGCTTCTCCAGTTTATTCATGGTATCAATCTTTATACCTAAATCATGTACCCATTTGGACTTTATTCTTGTGTACGGTGTCAGGTATGGGTCTATGCCTAATTTCAGCCACGCTGTTATCCAGTTTTCCCAGCAATTTTTGTCAAACAATGAGTTCTTATCCCAGAAGCTGGGGTCCTTGGGTTTATCAAACAGAAGGTTGCTATATTCCTTGCCTCCTGCATCTTGAGTGCCAAGTCTATTCCACTTGTCTACCTCTCTGTTTCTTAGCCAATACCAAGTGGTTTTGATAACTGCTGCTTTATAGTACAGTTTGAGGTCTGGTAGCGCTAGGCCACCTTCCCAAGCATTTCTTTTCATTAGTCCCTTTGATATTCTGGACCTTTTGTTTTTCCAAATGAATTTTGATGTTATTTTGTCCAGCTCTAGAAAGTAATTGTCTGATAGTTTAATTGGTATGGCACTAAATAAGTATATTAATTTGGGTAGAATTGTCATTTTTATTATATTAGCACGGCCTACCCATGAGCAACTAATGTTTTTCCACTTACTTAAATCTGACTTTATTTGTGCAAAAAGTGTCTTGTAATTGTGTTCATATAATCCCTGGGTTTGTTTTGGCAGGTAGACTCCTAAGTATTTTATACTGTCTACCCTAACTTTAAATGGGATTTCTCTTTCTATCTCTTGCTGTTGGACTTTGTTGCTAATATATAGGAATGCAGAAGATTTGTGTGGGTTTATTTTGTACCCTGCAACTTTGCCAAAGGTGTTTATTAATTCTAGTAATTTTTTACTTGAATCTCTGGGATTCTCTAGGTAAATCATCATATCATCTGCAAAGAGTGATAACTTAGTTTCTTCTTTGGCTATTTTAATTCCTTGGATATCTTTATCTTGTCTAATTGCTACAGCTAACATTTCTAGTACCATATTAAATAATAGTGGTGATAATGGACAACCTTGTTTCACCCCTGATCTTATTGGGAATGCATCTAGCTTATCCCCATTGCATATAATGCTTGCTGAAGGTTTTAGATAGATACTGCTTATTATTTTATGGAAAGTTCCCTTTATTCCTACATTCTCCAATGTTTTTAGTAGGAATGGATGTTGTATTTTGTCAAAAGCTTTTTCTGCATCTATTGAGATAATCCTGTGGTTTTTGTTAGCTTTGTTGTTGATGTGATCGATAATGCTAATAGTTTTCCTAATATTGAACCAGCCCTGTAGTCCTGGTATGAATCCTACCTGATCATAATGTATTAATCTCATGATAAGATGCTGTATTCGTTTTGCTAGAATCTTATTTAAAATTTTTGCATCTATATTCATTAGGGAAATTGGTCTATAATTTTCTTTCTCTGTTTTGTCTCTTCCTGGTTTGGGTATCAAAACCATATTTGTAACATAGAAAGAATTTGGGAGGACTCCTTCTTCCCCAATTTTCAAGAATAGTGTATGTAGTATTGGAATTAACTGTTCTTTAAATGTTTGATAGAATTCACTTGTGAATCCATCTGGCCCTGGAGATTTTTTCCTAGGGAGTTCATTGATGGCTTGTTCAATTTCTTTTTCTGAGATGGGGTTGTTTAAGTATTCAACTTCCTCTTCTGTTAATCTGGGCAATTTGTATTTTTTAAAATATTCATCCATCTCATTTAGATTATCGAATTTGTGGGCATAAAGTTGGGCAAAGTAGTTTCTAATTATTGTTTTAATTTCCTCCTCATTGGAGGTGAGTTCACCCCTTTCATTTTTAATATTAGTAATTTGGTTTTCTTCTTTCTTTTTTTAATCAGATTGACCAAAGGTTTATCAATTTTATTAGTTTTTTCATAAAACCAACTATTGGTTTTATTTATTAATTCAATAGTTTTCTTAATTTCAATTTTATTAATCTCTCCTTTGGTTTTCAGTATTTCTAATTTGGTATTTACTTGGGGATTTTCAATTTGTTCTTTTTCTAGCTTTTTCAACTGCAAGCCTAAGTCATTGATCTCCTCTTTCTCTATTTTATTTATGTAAGCATTCAGAGATATAAAACTTCCCCTAATAACTGCTTTTGCAGTATCCCATAAGTTTTGGTATGTTGTCTCACTATTGTCATTCTCTCGAATGAAATTGTTGATTGTTTCTCTGATTTCTTCTTTAACCCAACCCTTCTTTAGAATTAGATTATTTAGTTTCCAATTGATTTTTGGTTTCTCTTTCCATGGCCTTTTATTACATGTAATTTTTAATGCATTATGATCTGAAAAGGATGCATTGATTATCTCTACCTTTCTGCACTGGATTGTGAGATTTTTATGTCCTAGTACATGGTCAATTTTTGTAAATGTTCCATGTACCGCTGAGAAAAAAGTATATTCCTTTCTATTCCCATTTAATTTTCTCCAAAGATCTATCATATCTACCTTATCCAGAGTTTTATTTACCTCCTTAACCTCTTTCTTGTTTATTTTGAGGTTGGATTTATCGAGTTCAGAGAGGGGGAGGTTGAGGTCCCCCACTAGTATAGTTTTGCTATCAATTTCTTCCTTCAACTCCCCCAACCTCTCCTCTAAGAATCTGGATGCTATACCACTTGGAGCATACATGTTTAGTAATGATATTGCTTCATTGTCTATGGTGCCTTTTAGCAGGATATAGTTTCCATCCTTATCCCTTTTGATTAGATCTATTTCTGCTTTTGCTTTGTCTGAGATTAGGATTGCTACTCCTGCCTTTCTTACATGAGCTGAAGCACAATATATTCTGCTCCATCCTTTGACCTTTATCCTATGTGTATCCCCCCGTTTCAAATGTGTTTCTTGTAAGCAGCATATTGTTGGATTATGGCTTTTAATCCATTCTGCTATCCGTCTCCGTTTTATGGGAGAGTTCATTCCATTCACATTCACAGTTATGATTACAATCTGTGTATTTCCCTCCAACCTCTTTCCCACCATTTGTGCTTTTAGCTCTCCCGTCTCCCTTCCCCTCCTCAATAGTATTCACTTTTCTCCCCCTCCTCCTGCAGCCTTCCCCTCCTTCTTTTGACCCCCCTCCCTTTTAGTTCCCTTTACTCTTATTGCTTCTTTCCTCCCTTTTAGCCACCCTCCCCTTTCTTCCCCCTTCCCCTCCTACTACCTATAGAGCTAGTTAGGCTTATCTACTTAAGATTATTGTTCCCTCCTTTGAACAAATCAGATGAGAGTACCTCTCAAACAGTGCTCATCTCCCTCCCCTCCTTCCCTCTACTATAGTTTTGTACTTCTTCCTGTGATATAATTTGCCATTTTCTGCTTCCCCCTTTCCACACCTCCTATTACATTCCCTTCTCATACTTAAATCATATTTTTGACATGACATCATTTACTTTATGCCCGTTCCCTCTACATATATCCCTTTTATCATAATAGCTGCACAGTTCTCAAGATTAACAGGTATCATCTTCCCTTATAGGGAGGTAAACAGTTTGCCCTAATTGAGTAGCAAGTTTTTGTTTTTGTTTTTTCCCCTCTGTTTACCTTTTTATGATTCTCTGGAGACCTGCATTTGAAGATCAAATTGTCTATTGAGTTCTGGTGTTTTGGTCAGGAAGCTCTGGAAATCCCTTATTTCGTTGAATGACTTTCTCCTTGCCTGAAATGTTATGCTGAACTTTGCTGGGTAGTTGATCCTTGGTTGAAGTCCCAACTCCTTTGCCTTCCGGAATATTGGGTTCCAATTCTTTCGATCTTTTAATGTAGAAGCTGCAAGGTCCTGTGTGATCCTGACTGTGTGTCCTTGATATTTGAATTGTTTCTTTCTGGCTGCTTGTAGTATTTTCTCCTTCACTTGATAGCTTTGGAATTTGGCAACTATATTTCTTGGGGTTTTGAGTTTGGGATCCCTTTCGGGAGGGGAACGGTGGATTCTTTCGATGACTATTTCGCCCTCTGAGTCTAGTACTTCTGGACAGTTTTCCTTGATGATTTCCTGGAAGATATTGTCCAGACTCTTTTCTTCATCATGGGTTTCTGGCAGGCCAATAATTCTTAGATTTTCTCTCCTGGATCTATTTTCCAGGTCAGTTGTTTTTCCAATTAAATATTTTACATTTTCTTCTATCTTTTCATTCTTTAGATTTTGTTTGACTGATTCTTGTTGCCTCATTGAGTCATTAGTTTTTACTTGCCCAATTCTAATCTTCATCGTAGTGTTTTCTTCAGTTAGCTTTTCCATCTGACCAATTTTTCCCTTTAAGGAGCTATTTTCTCCATTTAATTTTTGTACTTCTTTTTCCATTCGACCAATTTTCCCAGTTAGGTTTTGGGTTTCCTTTTCCATCTGATCAATTTTCCCAATTAGGTTTTGGGTTTCCTTTTCCATTTGATTAGCTCTTCCTTTTAGGGAATTATTCTCTCCAATTAATTTTTGAACTTCCTTTTCCATTTCTTCAATTTTCTTTTTCAGGGTGATGTTCTCATCAGTGAATTCTTTTTTTATAGTTTTAAAATCATTGGCCAGTTTTTCTTTTATATCCTTCTTCAGACGTTCCAGGTAATCTAGTTGTGCTTGCGAGAAATTCATAGTCCCATCTGAGGTTTCAGATGGAAGTACAGTCTCAGCTCTAACCTCTTTGGTGTTTGTGTTTTGGTCCTTATCCCCATAGAAAGATTCTATGGTTTTTTCACTTTTCGTCTGCTTTTTCCGATTCATGATGTTGGCTGAGTGTTGTAGCTTTTGGTTCTTTCAGTCAGAAGGTACAGATCTTTAAGTTGAGCTGATGTGTGTCTGGGCTAAAAGCAGGCTTTTGTTTTTTGTTTCCCCGATCAACCCTGGGGTTAGCTTGTTAGGTGTGTGGGAGGTGTGGTCTGGTCTCAGGATATCTCCTCAGCTGACTTGAGGCAAAGGCAAGGTCAGGGGATGGTAATCCCAGCTTCCCTATTGTCTTCCCTTTTCCCCTGGAGGGCTGGGGCACGCCTAGAAGCTAACGCGTGTTCCCGCCCCTCCTGGGGCTCGTCTCCCGGCTCTGAGGCTTGCCTGGGTCTCAGTGCGAATTTTCTCTGCCCTGGGTCATCTGTCCCTCCAGATCGCCTCCACCACAGTAGGAAGAATCCCCCTTTGCCACTTTTCCAGCCTCTGGTGTTATGAGACCACCCGCCCCCTTCTGCTGTTCCCGCTGATCCAGGGTTAATCTGGGGAAGAATTTTATGGTTCCCTCACGGTCATCAGGGGGGAGGAGAGAGCACTTACTGATCACTCTGCCATCCCAGTTCCTGGAAGTTCAAGTAGTGACCCACCGAAGTCCGTCTTCAGGCTGAAGATTTCAAGGGCTGCTGCGCTGATGTCTGGCACTCAGTGGCTCTCACCGGCTCGGCCTGGCTTATCTCCTGCTCCGCTGGTCTCGCCCGCCACTCTCGGGCTCCTCTGGTCCCCTCCGCCCTGCCGCGCTGACCGCGCTGCGCTGTGCGCCGGGGTCTTACCCCAGCGGAACAGATCCCTCCCGTGGACCCTCCGGTCCAGCCTGGGCTCCGAATCCGTCAAAGTCCGTCACCCACTGGATTTTACACCTCCAAAGTCTGGTCAGACTCTCCCCCCAGAGATATCCAGAGGAGCTTTTCCAGGAGCTTAGGTGAGTCGTTGCTTTCACTCCGCCATCTTGGCTCTGCCCCTGACTTAAGTTTCTTAGGGGATCCTGAACCAGAGGAAATACTGACAGTGTCCCAACTCCTCATGCTCAGGGCCAGGATGATAGGAAAGTACTTAATCTTTCTGTTCTTTGATGTGTTCCATAGAAGACTCCCTTCCCCTCCTAGAAAGGAAGAGAATGAGCTTCCTTTGTCAGTAATTTCCACAGTCAGAGCCTGTATCCTTTCCTTTTTCCCCAGACTACAAAAGACTTCCTCAGATTCTGTGTGAATCACCTTCTCTTTGCCCTGCTCAAATGAATCATCATTTTCCTCTCCTGCATACATTTGGGTGAATTTTCATACGTCTCCTTGTCCCCCTGCTCTTAGATAAGGTGCTTCCCACCTGCTCAGTATCTTCCACTGAGTTTTGATATGCAGAGGGGTCTTTTTTTACCCCGCCATTTCCTACCTGTCTTTCCATTTCCTGTCTTCCCTAGTGCTAATTAAGCCTGGACATGCAAATTACTCTGGAACAGCAGTAAGCCTTGAGAAATCATTGGCAGGACGATCAGATGGGCAACTTGCATGACACCCAATAGGGGTAAGAAGCAAAGGGGGATAAGCAATTATTTGTTACATATGCATAGCCCAAATCCAAGGTCATGACATTGACCAGTAATTTCCAGCTTCAAGGCCAGAGTTGCCTGGGTGTTCACATCAACTTCCTGCTAATCCTTCCTCACAGTTTAGGAACTGCTTTCCTATTCCCCTGGAAGCCTCTACTTTAGATTGTGATTCTAAAGAACCTGCACTCAGATACTTTAATGTTGTAATCTTACCTCTTCTCCACTCCCCTCTACATTCTCCCTCCCCCACTATCTTGACCTCAATGACAGTAAAGAGACATACTAATATGGAATTGCTACCAATGCTTAGACAAGTTTCCATCCTTGGTATATCTCTGCTGGCAAGCTAGATGGATGTAGAAGAGAGAAAAAAAATCTAGAAAAAAAAATACTCTGGTTATCTCCAATTCTATCTTCTGACCTAGGGCTTTCCAACCAACAGATTATGATTCATCAGTAGGGTTTCAGAGCCTTCCTAGAAAGGGGGGAGTTATCATTTCCCTTTGTCAGTAATTTGCACTCTCAAGACCTATATCTTTTTCTTCTTCTATATCCGTGCCTAGAGATCAAGCCAAGTCAACAGACAATTATATATTAAGTGCCTACTTTGTGTACTAAAGTGCTGATCAGATTTTGTGAAAGCCAAAAAAAAAAGTAGCTCCTCTTTAGGAAGAAGCTAGGGAACCCAACGATAACTGCTTTCATAATCAGTTAGACAGACTTCAATTCAACATCCATTGAGTTCAACTCAACAACGTTAAGGAAAATCTTAACAAAATTGGAATGGGTTACTTAAGGAAGCATCACTAAGGTCTTCATCCATGGAAATCTCTCAGCAGAAGTTAAATGACCAGTTGGGAATGTTGTGAACAGGATTTATGTTTATCATCATCATCATCATCATTATTTTTATGTAAGTTTAAACATTATGACATACAGGGATATACAAAGTTTAAATAAGGCATAGTCTGCACCTTTAAAGCGGTTGCAATCTTGTAGGGTAATACGACACCAAAATCGATAGCTATAATACAAAATATTTTATATAGTATGTTATTAGTACATTCATTATATAGCAGAATGTTTTGTGAGGTCTGAGGGTCATTACCAGCAGCAGGGGGAGTCCCTGGAGGGAATATAATTTGCCCTGGGCCTTAAAGAAAGAGAATGGTGAGACTAAGGAAAAAGTAATAATAGCATGAGCAAAAGTAGAGAGTGTGGTGTGATTGTGGGGTGTTTAAAAGTCCAGTGTGGAAAATACATGGAGAGCAATGAGATTAGACTGGAAAAAGTATAGAGGTATCAGGTTGTAGACGGCGTTGAATACCAGGTAACAGACTAGAATTTGAGATTTGGCCTCCACCTCAGTGGGCGTGTGGTCCAACTTGTCATCCCCAAAGAACCTTCACTACAACAACGCAACGAGTGATCATCTGGGCTTCTGCTTGAAGATGCCTAGTGACGGGGGAAGTTTCACATTTCTACTTTTTGGATAGCTTAGAAAATTTTTTCTTGCATCAAGTCTACATTTCTTGGTTCTGCCTTTTGGGGCCAGACAGAGTGAGATGAATGTGACTGCCCTTCAAATACTTGAAGACAGTTATCATGCCCTCCCTCCCCATCTTCACTCTCCCTAGTCTTCTCCTGCTTAAACATCCCTAGTTCCTTTATCCAATTCTCATAATATGGCACACACTCAAGGGCCTTCCTCATTTTGACTGCCCCTCTTGCAAGAGCTTGTCAGTGTCTTTCTTAATCTGTGTAAATTTGGTTTAGTAAAATCCATTCCAGAGAGAGCATAATTAGAGGTCCTCTGGTAGTGAGGTAGTGTCAATACTAGAACTGGTCCTGGTGCATTTGTGCTTTTGTATTCGTGTGTTTCTGTAGATGTATGTTTTGTATTTCTACTAAGCATGTGACACAAGGGATCTTATGCCTGAATTAATGAAATGTCACTATGGCATATTGGTAGGGTACTAGGCTTGAACCGGAACTCTGAAATCCCTCTATCTGAACACAGCCTCCTATCTTTCCATCTCTTCCTGTGCTTCACTCCCCCTAAACTTGTCCTTTGTTTTTGACGTATAGTCACTCATTCCGCTTATCTACCTCCTCTCTCCTACTCCCTTACTCCTGTTTTCAATTCACTTTCCTCTCTTCACAATCTTAACCCTATAGTTAGCTCCATTATATTCACTGATTTCTCCTCTGGAATCTCTGGGCCATTGTCCTATTGCCTCTAGCCCCTTGATGACTTCCAGCTGTAGGCTCTACCCACCATGTCCTTTCCCTGATCCTCTGAAGAAGCTAGAAGTCACACAACCAGTCAAATTCCATTCACTACAAATTTGTCGCATCTTATTAAGAGGGCGTTCTTTTTTTCCTTTCTTGGTTTCATTATTGCGTTCCTCCTGGTGGTTTGTTTCAGATTTTCTCTTCTCTTTTCAAATCTCCCAAAGGACCAGTTTGTACTTTGTTATGTATTCAGTTGGCACTAAATTTTGACAAGCTGCTGTGATGTGCTGCCCATTTTCTACTCAATCCTTGATCACTAAACCTGGACTTACTTTAAGATAATCTTTTTTAAAAATAAAAAAGTCAAGAAGTGTTTTATCTATTTAATTTTATATTTTTTTGTTACACTTTTGAGTTCTCAGTTGTCTCCCTCCCAATCCTGCACATTAGAGAAGGCCAACATTTCACACACACACACACACACACACACACACATGCACATGTAAGCATGATTTTACATACATATGCAGCTAGTAAGTGTCTGAGGCCAGATTTGAAGTCAGAAAGATGAATCTTTCTTACCTCAGGCCTGGCACTGGATGCACTATGGCATCACCTCACCACCCATTCTTGGCATATAGTAAATGTTTTGTTGTTTGTCCGTTCTTAAAGGGAACCAGTGTCATCAGGAAGGTGATGTCTTGGCTTGCAAGTGAACTGGATTTGAATGAGGCTTAATAATGAATTTGAATGAATAATGAATTAATAAATGTTGGTTGATGACATATATATCACAGTCTCCTGATTGTACCAGAACCTATCATTGAGTCTTTTAGGATTGAGGGAGTCTTTGCTATTCTCTTATCACTTTTTTCTTTTCCCCCCATTTTCCTCTAGGGCAACTGGGCTAGGTAATTATTTCTTAGAAATTTCCAAATGGGGACAAAGGGCGAGGGAGCTGGGGGATATTCCCAGTCAGAGCACTTGTGACTCAAATGGATAGGGAGCCCTCACTATGGAAGCTGTCAATAGAAAGGAAAAGAGTCATTCATTCTTTCATTGAGGCTGGTAAAAGGTGTCAGATGAGTTACATATTTTCATGGCTTGCTTCTGTTGTGTCACCACCGGAACCAGTTATGATAGATCCATTGTGGTATCCTCAGTGACATGGTGTTCTGGACACCCATCAGGAAAGTATGAGGGAGTTGTCTTTATGATATACAGTAACAGACTGACATGTCACATTCATTTTGACAGTTCTGTTGATTGTTAAAATATGAGGCATATCTATCTTTTTCAACCTATGCAAAAGTAAGCCAGCATATAGTTACTTGAAAATAAGTTCCCAGATCTGTGAAGAAGGCAAATATTGGAGCAAATGGAAGGATTAATTCTTCTCCAGGGCAGGAAGAAGAGGTCAATATGAAAAAGCAACATAAAATACTACCAGTATCTCCCAAATATCAAATCAACATAGTTTCTATCAGAGTTTGACACCTTTGCCTTAGATAATGGGAAACCACTTTGTCAGAGTTTTTGGTCTAGAACTCACTTGACTTCCAAGTTTTCTGAGAAATTATCTGCTTCCCATTTAGCCTCTTTTTAGGTAATTGACTAGGATTATTAATGGCAAATGAAAAATAGGGTCAGATAAGAGCATAAGCTTTTTAATGCCTTTGATTTATGCCAGGAATTATGCCAATGTCTAAAACCAGGTAACCATCAACTTATTGAATAAAAGTTGCATGAGAGGAGCTTAGGTTTATCGACTGTTACCACAAGATTGTGCAGTAATTAATCTTTGGTAATCACAGTTCTTTGAAAGAGTTATTATGCAAAACTATTTGGTTTATATAACAAATCAGTGTATACATAGCACTTCATATGTTTCATAAAACACTTTTCTATCAGTAGTGAAATGTAAACTCATTCAAGGCTGAGGTGATTTTCATGTTTCCCTTTGTATTCCCAGAGCCTATACAGGCAGTGTTGCATTATAGATGGAGAATTGTGGAGACTTGGATTCAAGTCCATTTTCTGACATTTTAGTGGCTTTGTGACCATAAGTTATGAAGAAGGTGCCAATTTACATTGTTAGAGGAAGTTTCCTTATCTGGAATTTCTCTGGATCAGTGAAATCACAAGTCTAATTCCTATCTCCTTAGTTTTGTGTGTACCTTCTATAGACATGGGTACTTAATAAATATTGCTTGTTTAACCAACAGACCATGTTGAGGAATATTGCCTTCCATTTCCCCTCCCTCCTTTAACAGAATGCAGGCCTTTTGTCTCTTTCCAGGGTTCTTTCCACTATATCAGATTAGCTCCACCCTCCCATATAACTTATATGGCAGAAAATTTGTGATTGATAGGCATTTTCTAACTTTATTCACAATATTGTATCACCCTTAATAATTATTAGATTGTATGTTACTTAGTGGCAAAGTCACTTGGTATGCTGAAGTCAGCTCTTCCGGGCTCTTGCAGATTCTTAAATTTTTCAGTGTGAGCACTGATACCTAGGGTTAACACTGCAAATTAGAACTTGATTTATTGTTTTGCTGCTTGTCTAGACTTAAGAAAGCGTTAATAACACAGAATAAATTTGAAAGAATATACTGTGTGTGGTTTGTTGTGTGTGTGTGTGTGTGTGTGTGTGTCTTGGGTATTTTTTGTAGAGACAGTTGTCTCTACATTTACCTTGGTAGACCCAAGTCTAACATTTCTTAATATCAGCAGTCAAGCAATAAGCATTTATTAGGTTCCTACGATGTGCCAGGCACTGAAACACAGTTGGTGCACACTTAATATTTGTTGAATGAGTGAATTCAAATCCTGTATGCAGCTTAATGTGCTTGGCAGCTTTTGCAAGAGGAATGCAGTCTCACTGTCTAAGAGAGATCTTTGTCAACAGCACCCTAAGATATTGCCAATATCAGCTCTCCCTCTTACATCAGTCCCTACATCAACCCTGTGTCTGCAAGGCTATACCTGAGAAGGAATACAAGCTACATCGTGAGTCCTGCTTGCAGGGACTTACTTCAAACTCACCTTCATGGCCATACCATTGATTCAGAAGCAAAGTAATCAAAAGCAGAGCAGACATTTGAAGGAAAGGGGAAGAAATATTGCACAGGAGGATTGAGTAGGAGGCAGTTGAGTGCCGCAGTGGATGGAGGAGAGGGGGTGTGTGTGGGGAGGGTTTGGAGTTAGGAAGACCTGAATTTGAGTTTTATCCCAGACACTTACTACCTGTGCGATCTAGGACAAATTAACATCCCTCAGCTTCAGTTTTCTCATCTATGAAATGAGGATAGCAACAAGGCCTTTCAGGGTTGTTGTGGGGATCAAGTGATATAACCTATGTAAAGCTTTTTCCTTTAAGTTTAAAGCTTGAAGTGCTATGAAAATGTTAGTTATCATTATCACATAGTAGTTGAAGTAGTAGTAGGAGTAATCTGACTTCTCTTTGCATATGCTGAATGGCGTTATTCCTCTAAGACACACACTTGATAGACTTTTAAAAAACACCGCTGTTGTAAGGTTCTGAAAAGTGCAGTTGAGGAAGGACTGGAGAATGTGACAATGGATTCTCCTGTGGACTATGGATGGAAAGGGGCAGATGGCAAACTGCTTGGGGATCTGTGTGGAGAGAATGTTCCTGTGAATAGATGCTTGTACTTCTTTGTAATAACTAAGACTGATGTTCACGTGGGATAAGATGGATTTATCTGTCTTCTGGAACAGGGCTGCTGGAATTGGCATTATGGCTGTGATCCTGGGGATCTTGCTTCTCCTTAGTTGCTGGTATTGCAAGAGACGCAGCGGCTACAAAACCCTGAAGGTTGGTACTGTTCACATTTCCTTTTAATACGCTGGCTAAGTAAGGAAATTTTCACCTGGTACCCTAATAGAAGGATTTTCTGAAGGATTGGAAAACAAATTAAAATTTTTTTTTCTATTATCTTGTCCCACATCCCAAGTCGCAGCTGTTAAACAGCTAATGATAAGTGTGTACACAGGGCGTAAAAAATAACAAAAGAAAATTAAGTCAAGATTTTCTTATTTTTACATGATGTGATAAAATGCTTTCTGGGTCTTCAAACAAAGCAGAAATTTCAAAAATTTTGGAATTGATTTGTATGTATGTTGTGGGGGAGGGACAGTGTATTTCTCTAACATTAATAATCTCATTTCATGCCAAGCATTTATTCCTTTTTCTTTACCATTTCCTCTGAATTGCTGAAGAATCTATTGGGAAAAAAATCATTGGACAGAAAGATTGCAATGAGGCTGCAGAGGCTTTGTGAGAGAAAGACTAGGGAGATAGAGAAAATTTGCAATTGATGAAGGTTGCTCTATCTTTTCCAGTCTAGGGACTTGGGGTGGAGTCCTTGTAGGCTCTTTCAGAGTGGGATGGCTTCTTGCAAAAGGTGGGAATTGGGCTCAGTCTTGCAGGAAACCAGGGAAACCAGGAAATAGGAACCAATCAGGCAGAGAAGGTAGTTATGCTTTCATGACCCCATTTGGGGCTTTCTTGGCAAAGATACTGGAATGGTTTGCCATTTCCTTTTCCAGTTCATTTTACAAATGAAGAAATGGAGGCAAACAAAGTTAAGAGACTTGCCCAAGGTCACACAGCTAGTAAATGTCCGAGGCTAGATTTGAACTCAGGAAGATGAGTCTTCCTGACTCCAGGTCTGGCAGTCTATATACTGTGCCACCTAAGGGCCCCTGCACCTTAACCTCTCACCTTAATAAAAACAAAACAAAATGTAGCAACCAATAGGACATTAACAACTTCTTATCCTGTCACTTGATGAACAAGCATTTATTAAGTACTTACTATGTGCCAGTCATAGCTCTAAGTATTACTTTATTATATACGGAAAAATTTTATGAGAATCTACATATACATTTAAAACATTCTCAATGAGAGTGTTATTAGGGAACAGGCAGACATTCACAAATGGTATTCCATAGTATCCACAAGTGACTGAAAAATAAAGTGAATGTGACATCTCATTGTGATTATTATATATCCTCTATAAAATAGTGTTCTCTTTGGTAGAGCAAAAAAGGCTTTCCTCAAAAAACGGTATCTCCAATGTCTATGCCAAAATTAAAGGTATCTCTTGTGTCTATGGCAAATATAAAATTCCTTGAAAGACCATGTCAGCCAAGAAAAACAACTCACATCTCTCACATGGTGCTTTACTGTTGACAGGGTGCTACTGTCTTCACAATGTCATGTGCCCTCTGAAGTCGTGCTCCAGCATCTTATTGGGACATGAAGGTGATGATCCTGGGTGTTTGAACTTGTGCCAGAAGGGCATGAGCTCTTGCAAATTCTACATCATGCTAAAAAGTATGATACCAGTAACAGGCTGCCTGCTGTTTGGGAACCAACCTAGCTGAGTACAGAGGTTCATCCCCAGTGTGCTGGCCATAGGATGATGAATTCTTTGGTCATGACCAACCCATGAAACTATGTAGGTCTGGGGGTGAATGATAGCCATATGGACATGTTCATTATAATAAATGAAATCAGAAGGTATAACAAAGTTGCAGCTAAATGGAAGGAGAGCTCACAAATTTTATCTCTCCAAAATCTTTATGATAATAATCTCTGTACATACAAAAAACATCTTGGATGAAAATATGACAGAGATAGGCAGGCTGTGGCAGATAATTTTCTAGAGTATTCCATGTCTCTTCTACCACAAATTGTGTAGAGAATATAAGATTCCATTTGTTTTTATTGTTTATTGACTATTTAAAAAACATTTATTTCACTTGGTTGAGCAAAATGTAACTTTAAAGCCTTCTTCTAATAAGATGTCTGCCATGCATATGTTAAGATTATCTAAGTTTCTCTGATACAACACAACAGAGGTAACTTTGTTCAGTGATATCTGGTGACTGGTATCAAACAAAACATAAAATAGACAGATGTATATTAACCAAGCCTTTGTCATGGGGGGATACTGAGCCCATAGTCTGAATGGAAGATGGAATCCTTATAGATGTTGAAGTCCTCCAGATGCTTCCAATGAATGCAACAATCCCCAGAATATTATTGAGCCTTTGAAATGAGATTTACATTTTCTTAACAGCTTATTGTAACGATTTCCAAAATCAAGTGGACAGAGATTCTCCAATGTTCAAAGAATGACATGTACATAGGTGGATGACAAATAGCACAGCTATTCTACCAGTACATACACTGAGGACAGATAACAAAAGTGAATAGTAAATTAGGAACAGAACTGATTTAGAGAAGGAAAACAAGTTGGATCAAATTTGAGAAAACTGGCCCTACTTTCAATGTTCTCAAGTTTCTCTTGGAAACAAAGACATGTCTTTTAAATAACATTGTTCTTCCGATGATTCTATAGAGCTATGTCTGAAAAATTAAAAAAGTCATGCAAAGGACAATGAAGAAATACATGAGGGGCATAAATCAGCTGAAGTATATTATCAACAATGAATTATGCACAAAAATGCTGTCAAAGACATCAAAGAGATGTGTGAACATTAAAGAAAAGGGATTATGGATGGAGTCCATGCAATATTGGTATCTGTCTAATGTTAAGAACTAGAGGAAGGTTCAAGTATGCGGGGCAGCTAGATGGTGTGGTGGAAAGGGTATCAGGCCTAGAGTCAGGAAGACCTGAGTTCAAATGTGGCCTCAGATACCTACTAGCTGTGTGACCCTGGGCAAGTCATTTAATCCTATTGCCTTAGTTTCCTCATCTGTAAAAGGGGCAGCTAGGTAGTGCAGTGGATAGAGCACCAGTGCAGGAGTTAGGAGGACCTGAGTTCAGATCTCACCTCAGACACTTGACACTCACTAGCTGTGAGTGGGCAAGTCACTTAACCCCAATTGCCTCATCCTGGGTCATCTCCAGTCATCCTGATGAATATCTGGTCATTGGATTCCGATGGCTCTGGAGAAGAAGTGAGGCTGGTGACCTGCACAGCCCTCCCTCACTCAAAACAAAGTCAAGTGCAAGTCATGTCATTATTTCTCTGATGGCATGGTCTTTTTTGGCAACGAAGGAAAAACGCACACGTTATCTGTAAAATGAGCTGGAGAAGGAAATGGCAAATCACTCAATTATCTTTACCAAGAAACCCTCAAATGGGGTCATGGAGAGTCAGACATGACTCAAATGAGTAAACAACCACAAAGCAAGTGTGTTGCTTGGACCTCATAGAGGGTTTCTTGAAGGAGATGGACAAGAGCTCTCCAAGGTGAGAAAGAACATAATGAGATGTGACCAGTACCATTGGAGGGAATACCTATATGGACAAAAGCAGAAATCCACTGAGGGATTTTTTATAATCATGGTCTACCATTTATTCAAAGCTTTCAATGTAATTCATATCAAACCAGGTAGTAGCCTATAAATATCATATTCATTTTAGGCACAAAGAAATTTACCACAAAGGGATTAAATTACAAAGTCACTTGGGAAGAGAAATGGTCAAAGAGCCTCTCTTCTGAGTCTGGTCTGTTGTGCCATTTGGTCTCTTTTGGGTCTATGGCCTGGGGCTGGGGGTGGGTGGCACATCTTTTTCATTTTTTTAAATTGCTCTCCCTTTTCTTCTTGGTTCTCCCACTAACCCCCCTGAATTTACATTTCAGGACAAAAACCTTTGTGCTGGTACTGGGAAAGCCCTGATGGGAAATTACTATGGAGATGAGGGTGCTCTCCCTATCAGCAAAAGGGCCTTTCAGAAGAACAGCGACTGTAACTCTGTGGTATGTTATGTTCTTGGAATAATGTTTGTTTGCTCGTTTGCTTCCTGTGTAGTTATGTTCAAGTCTCAACAAGTGAGGCCAGTGTCACTGAACCAAGGAAACGAACCAAGCAAAACTTTTCAGTACAGTTATCCGTTCTGTCCTGCTCACTTCGATTTTCCAGTGTCAATTATGACAAAGTCCCATACTTTAGACCCAGGGAAATAATTGGACCTGGATGCCATTATGATTGGTTTCTCGTGTATTTTATTTATGCATTTTAAAGCATTATTCTGAGAAGTGGTCCATGACACAGAAAAGGATTAGGAATACTTCTTCTAAAGCATTGGTTTGATCACGGTGCTCTCTTTCTCAAGTTGCTTCAGTGTTTTCCTGGCCCTTCCAGGATCAAATAGAAAGGACTCCGACATTTAAAGCTCTTTATAACCTGGCTCCTTCCTGCTTTCCTAGACTTCTTACACCTTACTCCTCTCCATGTACTCTAGAGTCCAGTGACAGAGGCCTGAATTTTTTCCATGCAATTTGTTTGTATTTGTTTATGTGGGATGTTTATACATCTGTGATCTTAGCACCATCTTTAAAGAATCGTAGCAATTCTTTACATATTTTGAATGGTATTTTCCAGTTATGTTTTGACATGTACATTTTTCCCATATTCTTTTCTAAGTTAAATATGTCAAAGCTGATGTCCTTGAAGCTAATTAAGTAAAGCAATATCATAAAGGTCTTGAAATAAACATTCTCTCCCCTATTTCTCATTAAGTCAGTCAGTTAATAAGCATTTATTAGATGTTTAATGAATACCAACACCATGGTAATCACTATGGATACAAAGAGGGACAAAAGCAGTCAACGTCCTCAGAGTGCTTACATTTTAGTAGGGTCGGGAACAGGGAGACAAGTAAACAACTGTGTATAGATAAGATATATACAGTAAAAATGGAAGATAATATAAACTTAGGGACACAAGTGAGACTAGGAACACATCAGAAACTGATCAGTGGTGCTCAAATTCAGCTGATTTACAGCACTTAGTATATGTTTGGTATATAATTTAAAAAATTGTGGAATGTTTATTTTATGCAACTTAAGCTACATTAAGTCAGATAAAATTCTGTTATTAACTGTGAAATTTATTTTAGATGGGGATAAATTAAAGATCTTAAAATACTTTGTCAAACACTACAGTCATCTGTGCAAAAGTCATGGTGGGTCAATATACAATGAAGAATATGTTAATTCATCAAGTATTACATCTCTTGTTCAGGATATAGCTATCTTTAATGAGTATTATGGCCATGTATTATATACCAGTATTATATATGTATTATATGTATTACGTATTATTTACCAGTATTATGGTACACAGTTGTCATAGAAGCCACAGTCTGAAGGCTTGGTGATGACTAAATTGCCATGAATTTCCTTCAGACATGAATGGAACCTAATGTTAATAATATTAAGTGTGTCACTAATGCACATGCCATGATAAAGATTAAACTTGAGTTAGTGTCACTAAAAGGAGAAAAAGAATTCATTATTACAATTCTATAGTTCTATTATAAAGATAATTTATCTTAAGTAAGCTAAGTGATAAATAATTCTATGGAAAACATCATAAACATCCCTCTCCCACATATGCAATTTATGTGTACTTTTGAAATTCAATTTCTTGGAGGGGTTGTGTGGTAGAGTAAAGTGGTATAGAGAAAAGAAAATTGGGTCTGGAGATGGAGAACCTAGATTTGAGTCTTAGCAAGGCACTAAGTAAGTCAGTCAATAAGTACTTATTAAGTGCTTATTATGTGTTAGGCACTATGCTAGGCACTGGGGATACAAAAAGAGGCAAAAAACAGTCCCTATCCTCATGGAGTATGTTGCTGTGGTTGTTTAGTTGTTTTCAGTCGTGTTTGACTCTTTGTGACCCCTTTTGGGGGTTTTCTTGGCAAAGATGCTGGAGTGATGTGCCATTTCCTTCTTCATGTCATTTGGCAGATGAGGAACTGAGGTAAAAAGGTGCTTAGGGTCACACAGCTACTAAGTATGTAAGGCTGGATTTGAACTCAAGTCCTCCTGATTCCAGAGCTAGTGCTCTGTCCACTATGCCACCTAGCTAGAATATAAACATGTTCTAATGAGGAAGATAACATGCAAATAATTAGGTACATGCAAGGTAACAGAAGTAGATGTAAGGTACAAGTATATACACTAGAGGAGAAGACAACATGGAAAATATCTAGGTACATTCAAGAAACAGAGTAGATGAAAATAACCTGAAAGATGAAGGCGCTGATAGCTGGAAGTCCAGGAAAGGATTCCTATAGAAGGTGGGATGTGAACTGAGTCTTGAAGGAAGCCAGAGAAACTAAGTGGAGAGGGCGTGTATAAGGGGACTGACCATTTCAGACTTAGGGGTCAGTCACCACAAAGATACTGAGAAAGGAGATGGAGTGTTGTGTTTGAAGAAATAGAAACAAGACTTGTGTAGCTGGATTATAGGATTCATGGAGGAGAGAGGGTGTAAGAAGGCTAGAAAGATATGAAGGGATGAGATTATGATGAACTTTACATGCCAAATAGAGGGCTTTTTATATTTTGTCCCAGAGGAATTATGATTTTAAACACATGAAATAAAATATGTAGGATTATAAAGGAAATCAATTACATTGAAATACACTTATTAACATTTTTTAAAAGCAAGTACATGAAAACCTGGGAAGACTTACATGAACTGATGCAAAGTTAGGTGAACAAAAACAGGAGGACATTGTACACAGTCACAGCTACATTGTATGAGGATTTAGTGTGAATGGCTTAGATATATTCAGCAATATAATGATCTAAGACAATTCTGAAGGACTCATGATGAAAAATGCTATCAACCTGCAGAGAAAGAACTGATAGAATATGAATATAGATCAAAACATACTTTTTCACTTTGTTTTTTTGTTTGCTTTGGGGGATGGGTCTGTGTTTTCTTTCACAACATGACTAATATGGAAATACGTTTTGCATGACTACACGTACATACCCTATATCTCTTCTCCCTTTCTTGACCAAAGGAACTTTCCTTGAGAAATCAGTGCCTCTATTTCTTCCCCTCTCACTTCTAAGACATTTGTAGTCTGACTTCCGACCATAACATACATCTGAAATTGCTCTCTCCAAAGTTACTAATGATCTTTTAATTGACAAATCTTTTTTTTCATACAAAATATATTTCTACATTAGCCATGTTGCATAAGAAAATAATCACAAAAACACACAAGAAAAATAAAGTTTTAAAAAAGTATTGAAATTTGTGCTCAGAATTCATCAGTACTCTCACTGGAAGAGGAGAGCATTTTTCATCATGGGTTCTTTGGAATTGTCTTGGATCATTGTCTTGATCAGAGTAGCTAAGTCTTCCACAGTTAATCATTCTACAATATTGCTGTTTCTGTGTACAGTGTTCTCCTGGTTCTGCTCACTTCACTTTGCACAAGTTTATATAAGTCTTGCCAGGTTTTTCTGAAACTATCCCACTCAATTTCTTATAGCACAATAGTATTCCATCACAATAATATACCACAACTTGTTGGACCATTTCCCAAACAGGGGACTCCCCTCCACTCCCAATTTTTTGCCACCATAAAAAGAGCTGCTATAAACTTAATTGACAAAGCTAATGGCCTTTTCTCAATCCTAATCCTTCTTGAACTTTCTGCAATCTTTGATACTGTCATTCACCCTCTTCTCATGGATGTTCTCTCCTCTTTAGGTTTTTATGACACTTGTTTTCTCAGTTCTCCTCCTGCCAGTCCTGGAGTCAGGAAGACTCATCTTCCTGAATTCAAATCTGGCCTCAGATACTTACAAGCTATGTGATCTTGGGAAAGTCACTTAACCCTGTTTGCCTCAGTTTCCTCATCTGTAAAATGAGCTGAAGAAGGAAATGGCAAACCACTCCAGTATCTTTCCCACTCCCCAAATGGAATCACAGAGTCAGATGAGACTGAAATGACTGAACAACAACAAAGCAGATGAGTCTCAGATCAAATTATCCAGTCCTAAGCTTTCTCCTGACCTCCAACCTCATATCAACACTATTAGACATCTTGAAATGGATTCCCCGTAGACATCTCAAATTCAACATGTCCAAAACTGAACTTACTATTTTTCTCCTTTCCAACTTTTCCCTTTCCAAAGTTCTCTATTATTGTCAAGAGTACCACCATTCTACCAGTAGCCCACACTCACACCTTCAGTGAAACTCTCAACTCCTCACGTGTTTACTCCACATATCTAAAATATAAAAAGTCTTGTGAATTCTACCTTCACAATATCTCTTGTACATGTCCCTTTCTCTTTACTCACACAGTCGCCACTCTGATATAGTCCCTCATCATGCCATGCCATGATTATTGCAATATCCTACTGCCTGGTCTCCTTACTTCAAGAATTTCTCTGTTATAGTTCATGTTACATTCAGTGGCCAAAGTGATCTTCCTTAAGAAACAAAAAAGGAAAAGGACTTATATGTACAAAAATACTTATAGCAGCTCTTTTCTCATGGCAAAGAAATGGAAATTGAGGGGTTGACTATCAACTGGGCAGTGGTTGAACAAGTTGTGGGATATGATTGAGATGGAATACTACTGTGTTCTGGGAAAAGATGAGTAGGATGCTCTTGGAAAAGCTTGGAAAGACTTGAGGAAACTGATGCAAAGTGAAATGTACTGTGCACAAAGTAAGAACAATATTGTAAGATGATCAGCTGTAAACGACTTAGCTATTCTCAGGATTATAATGACACCAAGACTTACGATGAAAAATACTATCCATCCCCAGGGAAAGAACTGATGGTGTCTGAATAGAGATTGAAGCATATTTCATTTGTCACTTTCTTTATTGTTCTTGAAGGGCTTTTTGTTTGTTTTGGGACTATGTTTTCTTTCACAACATGATTACTATGGAAACGTTTTGCATGATTATACATATATAACCTACATCAAAATGCTTGCCTTCTCAATGGTGGGTGGGATAGGGAGGGAGGAAGGGAGAGAATTTGGAACTCAAAGTTTTAAAAACAGTTGTTAAAAATTGTTTTTACATGAAACTGGGGAAAGTAAAATACTAAATAAAAAAATTTCTAAAAAGTGATCTTCCTAAAGTCCAAGTCTGACCATGTCTCTCTCTCTCTCTCTCCCCCAGTAAATTCCAATGGCTCCCTATTACCTCCAGGATCAAATAGGGAATCTTCTTTGGCTTTTAAAGCCTTCCGTATCCTGGTCTCTTCCTGCCTTTTCAGTCTTATACTTTGCTCTGCTCCATGCATGCCACAGTTCAGTGATAGTGGACTTTTTATTGTTGCTCATACGTGACATTCTATCTCCCAACTCTGCCTCTTTACTGACTACTAACTAGCATACATATATATATATATATGTATATATATAATGTATGTGCATATATATATATACACACACAAACACATATAGTATATACAATGGTATGTGTACTATAGTGTATATATAGCATGCACAGACACATATCAATATACATACACAAGATACATACTTAAGCACTTTAAAGTACAAACATTAGTTCATTTTATCACCACAACAACTATGGGATGCAGGTACTATTTTTATCCTCATTTTATCATTGAGGAAACTGAGGCAGACAGAAGTTAAATGACTTGTCCAGGGTCACACAGCTAAGTAAGTACTTGAAACTGGATTTGAACTCAGATCTTTCTGACTTGAGATCCAGTACCCTATCTATTGGACCACTTTTCATGAATTGAGGTTAATTAACTTGTTTACCGTGACATAGATTATTAGTGGAAGATGCAGGACTAGAACCCAGGTCTCCTCCAGTTCAGTACTGCATTCCTTAGAAACCAAGAAAAATGTGAACATGACCTAAATGGATGAATTTATTTCATTGCATGGAAATATGTAGGTCTGATAAATACATTCTTATTTTCATTCCCACAGGTACCTGATGCTCCCCCAGCTTATGAGAAGTTCTCTGCAGAACGATCCCTGCCACCCTATTCTCCTTAACGCTCTGCAAGAAATGTCAGAGGCCTGGAAGGATCCCTCTTTATGCTTTTGCTTCAATTCATATGAAAGGCTAATGTACCATAGTAGTATACTGCAGGAATAAAACTAATTGTCACATATTTGTAGCATAGCTACTGGTACTAACTAAATGGCAAAATTAAATGCAACGTTACAATGAGTAATATTTTACATATCAATAAACCATTGATTTCTGGCTGATTTCTGCTCCAACTTGATATGACTATCCATAACATTAGTATTGCCTGAGGGTGTATACAACAAATGTCTTTTGGCCTTTGATTCTTTCTGTTCAGTTCCATTTTGGCTAAAAATGCTAACACTACAATGTAGTTGAGAATATAGAAGTTTAACTCCTCATCAGCATGAAGTCTGCACAAAATTATTAGTCATAAACTTTCATCATACAAATATCACAAAAGATGTATTTATGAGTATGAGAAAGCCAGCAAATTCATCCTATTTGCTCCCTGTTAATTGCTGCATCCCTTCTTTCCCAAAATTAAGTGACCATTACATTGACCTAAACAGGAAGATTAAAGTGTAAGGTCCTTCTCCGTACTTTCTAGAACCAACATTCTGTACCTAATCTATACTATTAATCATAGCATTATAGGTTTAGAACTAGAAGGGACAATTAGATGTAGGGGTATGCTGCATCCAGTTCTAACTGGCTCATAAGAGCTGATTATTAATTGTGTCTTGTGTACAGGATTCCCCCTCCACCATCACTCCCCAGATCAGGTTTTTAAATATTTACTTGCACATCCTGCTTAAAGGTCACCTAGTCCAAGCCTATCAATTTTGTAGATGAGAAACCTGAGGCACAGAAAGGTAAAATCATTCATATTCTTGTTGATTCTGTGCTATCACAAGATTTCTACTTAAATAACACTTAAAACACAAGACACACATAATCATTTGCCACAAGAGAGGTCAACTTTATAAGTTACTGTGTCAACAAGACTGAGAACAGTTTTCCATCTCTGACAATTTGTACCTTGGGCAAGTCACAATTGTTCTCAGCCTCAGTAGATCTCTTGTGACTTTATTACAATTAATAAGAACATGTAACTCATGCACACACTCTGTGATTCAGCTTCAACTATGTTGAAAACAACCTGGTTTCTCTTTCTGATATGGGAAAAAAATATAATTTAGAACAATGGTTTTTCTTTATTTGTCTTCCACCTAGATTCAAATGAAACAGTCTTTTAAACCTTTTTTCGGATTTTGTATCTTTCATATTGCCCTGGTATGGTTACATTCATTCCTCGGTTTAAGAACAGTAATATGATTTAGGTTTATCTTTATTTTGCTCCTTAAACTGATGTTGGAGCTGATTAACTACAATTTTCTTCTGTCTATAGTCTGAACTAAATGAATGTCCTTTTACATTAATGCTTTTCCCTCCATCAGAATGTCAGAGCAACTGGCTTGATGAAGGATGTCCTTGAACTCTTCACTATCATATTCCTCTTCATCTCAGAGCTCTAGGGGTCTTCTGACCTTTATGAAAAATGTATTATTAAAAAAGAACTGGGATGTAATATAGTTGACATAAACAATCTAAAAGCCATTATTGTACTGCTAGTAGGAGGGGTAATCCTACTAGTCTGAATTCTGTTGCTGTAGATGTAATGCACCAGCTACTGTTTGGGCCACTTTATGAGGGAGACAGCTTTTTGCTCAAGTTTAGGTCATCTTTGCTGCCACCAGCTCTGAGACCACCTCTGTAAAATGAGGATGTTCATACACACACATACACACACACACCACAGAGTTATTGCAAAGTTCAAATGAATAAAGTGATTTGCAAACTTTTAATGGTTATATGTTATCTATTATTATCCCTAAAGAAATTTTTGCTTCTAAATCCTTTGATCCTACATAATACAATGCACACATCATTTAATAACACAACTTCTTCAAAAATCTTACAACTTGAAGCAAGATCTATTTTCCCAGACCCTGATGAAAGATTAAACTATTACCTTTGTCTACTCCAAAACTCTGACTAATAAGTGACAGGGAAAAATTGGAAAGGGTTTGGGAAAGACTTGTCATGGTCATTAATTGTTCACTTTTTTCAAAGACAACTTTTCAGACTAGCCACACTCTTTTCTGATCCCTTCTTTCCTGCATATCTGTAGTAAGTTCTTTGAGAATGGGAACTATTCCATTTTTTGATAATGAGATATACACACACACACACACATATACTCACATACATGTATGTTTGTATGTATGTGTATACACACAAAGAGTGTCCCCAAAGTTTTAGGGCAGCCGTAAGCATTAGTAGTTTATTTTATCTACATATGGATGCATGCATACATATACATATATACATACACACATAGATGCATTTCAGTACCTCAAGGTTATGTTTTCATTCATATGGTTACTTCTTCCACTGAGACAAAATGAAAGTCTACTAAGACGTAATAGGTTGTCTTCAATAGTTACTGTGGTAGCTCAGATTGAATCCAGCTCAGACCCTGTCTAGATGAGATTCTATCTGGCCTGCTTGTCAATACAAGCATCACAAAATGCTTAGGCTCTTTAAGAGTCAATCCAGTATGGTGAATATTTAATAAACTTTATTTTTCTTTGACTTTAAAAAGGCCTGTGCTGAATTCATTCGAGCAGAACCTGGTGTGTTGGTATTTTGGGGTCCTCAGCACCCTAAACCTCAACATTTTGGTTCCCTGACCAGGAAGAACAGCTAATCTCAAGTTCTTCCAAGACTGGAAGAAGGCTTGTATTGAATTCATTCAAGCAGAACCCAGTGTGTAGGTATTTTGGGGTCCCCAGCAACCCAAACCTCGACATAGGTACCCAGGTGGAAGCAAAGGAGAAATGTCAAAGATGAAACAACAAAACCTAGGGAATTCATTATTGAAGATTAAAACCCTCAATAAGGAGAGATGTAAAATTATGTTCTCTAATCAATAATCTCCAGTATTAGGAGTTCTGTTCAGCTCCCTGGCTTCTCTAGGTTTGATATTTGAAGCTTTCCATTTCTATTTTCAAAATGATCTGGTTTCCTCCATGGATCTTTCCCATGGGTCTCATTACTCACAAATGAGGAAAATCAAGGTCACACAGGTAGTAAGAAACAGAAGTGGGCTTGGAATCCAGGAACTCTAAATGAAATGATTCATATGAAGAGGACCTAGATTAAGATCCACCTCTTATACAGACATGACTGTGGCTACCCTGGGCGAGTGATTTTAAGATCTCTTTTCCCATGAAAACTCACAAAGTTTCCAAGCTGCAGAACATTTTCAGGTGGGAGGAATTTCTTCACCCAGAGTTCATTGCACTAATGAAATCCCTTACTTAAAGCTTCCAAACTTAAATCAACACTGGAGCAATAAAAGAAAAAATTAGTGTCTTGGCCTGTTAAGAAAAAAAAAAAAGGAGTTACTGTGGCCAAAAAATCCATCAACCTGTGGTCAATTTAGTAATGGACCTCTCTGAATTTAGCTAGACTGATCAACAAGCCAATAAACCCTAAGAATTTAACTCTGTACCAGGCATTGTGCTAAGTATAGAAAGGAAGGCAAAAACAGTTTCTGCTCTCAAGGAGCTCTGTCTAATGTAGGAAACAAGATATTAACAAACAAGATACATGCTAGACAAACTGGAGATGGTAATCTCAGAGGAAAGGCACTGGTATTAAGGGGGATCTAGGAAAGGTTTTCATACAGAAGGTGGGAATTCAACTTGAAGGAAGCCAGGAGGTAAGTACGAGAAGGGAGAGAATTTCAGTCGTGGGGGGGGGGGGGGTGCGGGGGGGAGAGATAGCCAGTAAAAATGCCTGGAGTTGGGAAATGGAATTGCCTTGTGGAACAGCAAGGAAGTTAGCATCACTGAACCACAGACTATGAGGAGGTAAAGTAAAAAAAGACTAGAATGGCAGGAGGCCAGGAAAATAAGTATACTGGACCGTCCATCACTGAAGCTTTTAGAGATTTGGCTCTGCTGGCACAGCCTTCATGAACCAAGTTACCTCCACAACAGGATTTGGCATGTATACCCTACACCCACACCCATACTTTCTGTCCTCAGGACATAGCATTTCCTTTTGCTCAGGGACTGGTGTCCTGGTGATCTCAGGACCCTTGAAGGCCACTGGCCAACACTTGGGAGTTACCTTGTTAGGCTATGGCTGTCAAGCAAAAAAGAAACTGAGATCCACGAAAGGAGAAAGCTGTGAGAGCACTGTAGCAGTTGATAGGTAGCATGTAATGCATAAAAGGGATATCCTCATTCAGAAAGATCTGTTCCATTTGTTTCAGACACATATTAGGTTGCGATGCTCATGGGCAAGTCCATTAACATTTTCATGATCAGGCAACTCACTAAAATTCCAAGTTACAGATAAATTGCTCATCTGCTTCTACACAGGGAGTCTTTCAAAACAAATGAAATCATAGGTCCAGACAGACAGACAGACACACACACACACACACGAAACATAAATCGGCATAAACTAGCAATTAATCTATTATTTTGCAGTTGTTCTGTATAGTTTGAATAACTAAAATTCAAGAACTGTAGTAACAATAGTATATTATATAAAATAATAAATAAAAAATAACAAAAGTCTCAAACAGTAATAATACATCAAATTTTCTTCCAAAGCATCTAGTAACTATTATTTACATGCTAAATGATTAGCGAATGAATCACTGATGAAGAAAGATGGGGGAGGTGGCTACATTAGACACGATGAAGGATTTAGTTGCAGGACATTAATTCTAAATTGTACATGGGGAAAGCTGGGGCCATTTTGGGTTACAATTAAAGAAAACTGAATTTCCTAAGAGTTGCTTATGTACTATTGCTGTTCCCATCTGTTTTCCCTGGTTTTATTTGTACAAAACTGACCTACCTGAACAAGAAAGCATTCTAATAATTTTGAGAATATACATACATTACTGTCTCTATTTAAAATAACAGAAATCTTACTTGGCAATTCCAATTACTCAATATCAAGCAAAACTGGTGTCTTGGTGTGGGATAAGACCTAAACACCTAAATAACAAATAAAAGTCAATGTTTTTATGGCTTAATGATATAACTTTAGGTTTGCTAAAGATAAGACTTGAACTCAATTATATGAAAAACATGGTAAGTATCCTTCAAGAAAAAGAACTTTGGGAAAAAACATTAATTCAATGTATTTAATCTAATTTTTATTTTTTTATGGTCTGGCTATCAAAAATAGGCCCAATTTTATATAAATCTTAGAAGCAAAACCACTCTGATACATAGGAATCTTTCTTCTCACTTCAATGCTATGTTGAAATTAATTTTTCCTGATAACTGACCTTTTAAGAATATGTTACGTACCATAAAAATAAAACTAAAAAACTCAACCTGTATTCTTTACCCAAGATATCAGAAATCTCCATTGTCCTTTGAAACCTGGGATGGAGGAAAAGATTTTGTTGCTTATTTCCCCGTGTGTAATATTAACATACTGGTTATAGATTTAGATCTGGTAAAGTGTGAGGAATGCCATTTTATAAAGAAATCTCAATTTTAGGAAGCATAATGTCATCTACTGTCTGATATGTTAACAATAACACCAGTAAACATTCACTCTGAAGTCCAGGAGCTTTTAATATAATTAACTAAAAAGAATCTTGAGTGATTGAAAATTCATTTTCAGTCAGTTCTTGAATTTCTATCTTTCAGGAGTAAGGTTTCAAAGGAGGATGAAGAAAATGCTGTGAAAAGTCCCAAACAGTAGGTAATTTAAAAACTGGCTTTTAGAACACGTTCTATTGAAAATATATTTTTCTTAATTATATTCTCCTTGTGCTAATAGCTAAAACTAGTCTGTTTTTTTTTCCTGCCATACATTATCTGAAAGAAAGCTCTGGGAACATGTTCAGAAATTGAAGGGAAGCTAGCCTCTAAGATTTAAGATTAGTTACAAAATTGATAAGCTACGTGCAATGACTTTTTAAGACACAATTTTGAATCATTTAAAAATTCAGTGATTGAAGTATATTAATTCATCTACAAAATATTTATTGATACATGTAGGGTAGAAGGCAGTGTGGTGTAGTGGAGAGATTAGCCTTGGATTCAGGAAGACTTGAGTTCTAGTCTTATCTCTGACACAAATTAACTTTATGACAGCTCATTTAACTTATCAGTGACTTGTCACTTTCTAGGACTGTACCATACATGTGATTTGCTGATCTGCATCGGTAAAAGGAATTCCCACTCAAAATCTCCCCACATTGACAAAATTAGGGCTAAAACCCGTCATCCTAAAAAAAAGGTACTGTGTAAGGGGGCAGGAGTGGGGGGGTTGGGGTGGAGGAGGAAACTAGAGGTCCTAATGCCCACAGGCACATTTGATCTCACAGATAATTGGTGATATTTGATGGGATGAAATCTCATACCTGAATATGGCCGTGGATAGGTATGCCTTACTTGGAAGAAATCAGATTAAAAGAGGGAAAGGGTGAAGGGAGTTAATATTGCATATTAAGAAGATATGCTAATGTAACAAAATCCAGGGAACATGGTAGAAAAGATTTATATAAAGAGAAATAATTATTTTCATATGATAAAACTCTTAGAGAAAACACGAGTTTGGGAAACATGACAAACAGAGGCAGAATATAGGAGATATTGGGCAGGGGAACACAAGAGATTTCTATTATTCAGATATTTGCTAGAATTCTGTCAAAAACAGAAATGCCCATAATTTGTGCCTTCATCATATTTTCATACTTCAAAATGTAGGAGAATCAGTGAGAATTCTATTTTGCATCTGATTTTCACTAACAGAGAACTGTTGCTTGGGTGGAAATGATGGTGGGAAAGACAAAGTATCTTTCAGAGTTTTCAATTAAGAAAATACATAGGGCAGCTAGGTGGTGCAGTGGATGGAGCACTGGCCCTGGGGTTAGAAGGACCTGAGTTCAAATTCAGCAACAGGCACTTGATACTTACTAGCTGTGACCCTGAGCAAGTCACTTAACCCCACTTGTCTCAAAAAACAACAAACAAGGACATCTAGGTGTAGTTTGAAATGTACCCTAGTTTTGATGAGAGCGTACTTTAATGAGTTGAGGAAGAACAGGAACGATCTTATGGGTTAACATTCTATAAGCATATCTGCCCAGAAAGGATGGAAAACTCTAAAAGGCAGCAATTTTGATGAGAAGGAAAGTGAGAAGTTGTCTGAAGAACTATGTCATGGACACAAAGAACTTACCAGTCAAGTTAGACTGTTTTTATATACATGCATAAGAGGCAGAAAGGAAACAGAGGATGATTACAAAATTATGCCAAGTTCCTCTAAATAGCCTCAGGAGTTTGTTAAAGCTCAGAATAAGCTGAAGCTGGCAAGGAAAACTTACAAAAATGTTTTTAAATAAAAAAAAAAAACTGGGGTAAAGAGAAGGGTCAAAGATGCTACATGATGGCTTGAGGTCCAATGAAATGATACTTGGTAACAGAGAATGAACAACTGCTTGATTTTTAACAGATGTTAACTCTGCCAAGGAGACTTTGGATTGTAATAGGAGAGAACAGAAATTATAACTGGAAGTTCATATCCATTTTTAAATAAAAGGACAAGCAGCTAGCTGTCCTTGGTGAATTCAAGTCACCTGATTTGCACTAAGTAAATCTATAGAAAGAACTGACAGAATTGTCGCTCCATTGTCAACTGAAATGTCATGGAGAACCAAAAAGGTTCCACAGGATGGGAGGGCAAATGCCCGTTTTCAACAACAAAAAAAGAGAATAAAGTGGACAAGGTATAGATCAGTGAACTTATCTGTGATTTCAGGGAAAGTTCTAGAATGAAGAATTAAGAGATGGTTAGTGAAGAACTAGAAAAAGCAGGGATTCCAAAGGGCAGGCATACCTTCATCAAGAATCCTTCATACCAGATTAATTATTCTTTGTTTTTTGACTGGGTTACTAAATTGACACATCAAGTGCTGTTGTAGATACACTTTGCCTAGATTTTAGCAAAGCATTTGATCAAGTATCTTACGCTATTCTTGTGGAAAGATGGAGAGATATGTACTAGATAATAGTATGATCCTATTGATTCAGAACACAGTCAGAATAGGAGAGCTAAATAATTTAAGGACAACTTAGAAAGGCCTCAGACCAGTGCCACAGCAATCTGAGCTTGGCTCTGTGTTTAACATTTTTAATCAACTTGGATAAAAAGCATAGCATATTCTTATGAAATCTACAGATGACAAAAAACAGGACAGCTACCATAGTGAATATTAGGACCCAAAAAAGCCTTGACAAGCTGTTAATACTGGATGAATCTAAAAGGTGAAAAAAAATGCAAATTCTTAAACTTCAGTTTGAAAAATCAACTTCACAAACTATGATTTGATGGGGCATGGTTGGACAGCAATTTGTTGGAAAAAAATATCTAGGGGTTTTGGTGAATTATAAGCTCAATATTAATCACCTTTGTGATGTTAGCAAACAAATAAATCTGATTTTTGGACTGCATTGTGAGCCATAACTTCTAGGAATAAGGAAGTAACAGCTATACTGTTTTCTGGTCAGGCCACCTCTGGAGCACTGATTCAGTTCTGGATGCTGTACTTTTAGAAAGGATACTGATAATCTATCTGGAAGCATCAAAGGAAGGCAACCAGGAGATGAGAGGCCTTCAGTCCATGCCACACGAGACTGGGTTAAAGGACTTGGTGGTGTGTAAGCTGGAGAAGTATGGGATAGGACATCACAGCTGTAATTAAATGGCTGTGGGTTGCCACTTAGCCTCCCTAGATCTCAGTCTCCATTCCTGAAAAATGAGAAGGCTAGACTAGATGACTCCTAAAGTCCTGTCCAATTCTATGGTCTTGTGACACTATTAAGTATTTGAAAGGCTATCACAGGAAAGAGATTATACTTGCTCTTCATAGCATAAGTGGGTAGAACCAGGAACAATGGATGGGAGCTGCAAAGAGGCAAATCTGGACTTGATGATTAAAAAAAAAAACAAACCCATTACAAACTATCCTAAGGAGGCAGTAAGTCTTCTCTTTGGTAGTCGTCAAACAATGCCTGAATGGCCATTTATTGAATGTTTTATGGGGACTCTTTCTGGACTAATAGTAACAAATTTTAATCTGTGAATACAAAGATGTAGAAGGTATACTTCCTGAACTCAGGGAGACAGAACAATTCATTTTAAATAACTCTAAATAATGACCCTCAAACTTTTTCTGTCCAGAGTTGCGAAAGCATTCCTTTGAGACACATTTTTTCTTTTTTTTTGCTAACATCACAATAAAGTAAAACATAAATATCAGCAGATATATAAAAATTTGGGTTTGAAAAGGAATTTAATGATTTTCTCTGTAATCCCCAAAACAATAGTGAAAACCTTAAAATCACCTGGTGTCCTCTCTACCCTTTCATTCTGTATCCAAACCAGCTTTGACGGACTTTTTGTTTCCAGAGGATTGTCTTAAATCGAAAACATATTTTGTAATATGCAGAAACTAGTTGAAAAGTAGCTTGATTTTAAAAATGAACTTTTCTTTTGGCCAATATATCATGACTTTAAATCCAAGCTTGGATTTAAAAGCAACCAAAACCTGGAACAAGTTAAATAATATCAGAGTCCAATCTCAGGCAAACCATGGAGAAACATGAGTCAAATTTTCTAGTTACTTTGCTTTTGTTAAGGAATTTTCTTAATTTATGTAGTCTGTCTCACTAGATGTTCTTTTCCTACGCTGCCCCAAGCACACACTTCAGAAATATTATTCAAACAAAGAAATGCAGCAACTTCTTTTTATTACATGCAGATTCTTCTGCATTGTTGCTAACAGTACACTGGTCCAAAATTACTAAAATACTTAAAAAACTATACATTATGTAAACAAAACATAAATAAGACAGCATAGTTCTTTGTACATATAGTTGAGTACAGACTGTTAGGGATTTGGGAATATGTACAATTTTACAACGTGGACTGCATTTTTATAATGCATAAATATATATATATATTTTTACAGAAACAAAAATAAGATCTCACAAATGAAAGACACAGATTACCGTATTGTAGACACGCTGCAACAGTTCAAATTCAAGAGGAAACAGGTCAATGCAAATGTGCAAAAGGTTAGATTATCCTAAACTTGTGTAATGTATGTTAACAGACAGGTCATTCCTGACCTTTATCAAACGAACAACCCTTGAAAACATACCCATACATTTGAGTGAAATTTAACTAATTTTTCCCTCCCCAAGCAAACAAAACCCTGCGGTGATCTGATGAAAAGATATAGGAAAAAAATCAACTATGTACATAGCATGTTTTCAACAGTACAATAAACAGTTAAAGTTTATTTGGGAGTCAAAACAATGCCCCGACATTAAAACTGGCTCGTTTAGTCTAAATTCAAGATGCAGCTGTGTCAGGCTTTTCCAAGCCAGATGGCGGAAAAGTGGGGAAGACGGCGGCAGAATTCCGGCTAGCAGATACTACAATATGAGAAAGAGGTGAAGACAGTGAAGAAACCGCAGATGCTGGAGTATTTATGGCGTTCAGAATAGCTCCTTCTGGGCTAACCAACAATTTTTTCACTGATGTATCCAGATGGAATACTGACGCACTACTTGGCAGCTGAGGGTCCCCAGCATGTACTGCAGAGACCAAAGAAGTTTTAGCTAAAAGAGTTGATGGAGGAGGTTTTATTACTGAAGTCAATGACACTGTTGGTATGGAATTTGGAGCAGACACTTTAGCGGGTGTGTTTACCACTTGGGGTGTTGCATGTACAACAGGTACAGTACTTGCATTCCCAAGAGAGTTCACAATTTTTGTAGAGCTTTTTAGGGGATGTTTTGCAGGTTGCCAACTTAAAGAATTACTTGGAGCTAATGTAATCTTCTGCACAAGATTATCAGGAATTGTAGGCTGAATACCTTGACCATTGTTGAGGGCTAAAGGAGGTCCATATTTTGGATTAGTAGAAATGAGAAGAACATGACTGCCAGCTCCAAGCCCTTGTGGAGGAACAATAAATCGGGTGCCATTAATCATGATCTGAGTCCCAGGTGCCAAAGGTGTACTGGTATTGATAACTATTTTTTGCTGAATGCAAGGTTCA
Organism: Notamacropus eugenii; assembly: GCF_028372415.1. NCBI lineage: Eukaryota > Metazoa > Chordata > Mammalia > Diprotodontia > Macropodidae > Notamacropus > Notamacropus eugenii. Next base: position 38,722,540 of record NC_092872.1, on the reverse strand, counting down.
TTTAATTGACCCCCTACCAGACTAGTTACATTTGAAGGTGCAGTAGCAGTCTGAATGGCAGAGGCATCTGGAGCACAACTGTAAGTATGAGCTGATTTCACTAAAGTTGGAGGCATTTGCTGGTTTGGCAGAGGAGCAAAGTTAGAAAAACTAATTATTTTACCTGCATTGAGTGAAGCAGATGGTAATACAGTCTGAGGTTTATTTGTGTTTGCATTTGATGGCACTGTAGCTGAAATCCCTGGTGACTGAAACTGGACAAAATTCTGTGATTGTCTTTTAGGAAGGGGGATGGGATGTGTGGCACCTGGAACTGCTGCCAGATGGGGAAGTGTGTTGATTATTTTAGGAGATGCAGTGACAGGAGGAGGCAAGGCAACAGTAACTGGTATCTGTAAAGCTGATGTCAAACACTGAGGAGACACTGTTGGTTGAGTAGTTGAAATCAGCACAGATGATGCAAGATGCCCTGTCTTCACAGTTGAAATAGCCACAGTGTTTCCGATATTTGATGTACATAGTCTGTTTGTTAAAATTGGCATAATTCTTGAAGAAGTTTCATTTCCACTAACCAAAACTGTAGGTCGTGTCCCAATTGAAGCACAACTTGATGTTGTGGAAAGAGAAGTCAAAGATGCATTTGCTGTTACTGAAAACATGTTAACTGCTCTTGCTGTAGAAACCACTGATTCATTAATAGGTGCAACATTTTGACTCGTAAAACTTGAACTTACTGCAACTGAACTACCACTTGTTGACAAGGGCAAAATAAAGCTCTTGCTGCCTTTTTCTTCTGCTCCTTTTGGAGTTACATTCTGCAGTATGTTAATTGATGGTACATTTGGAGTACTGCCTGTAGTATTTACAATGGCCTGGCCTATGTTCAGTCCAATTTTTACATCTTTTATTTGAGACACAGTAGGTGATGAATTTATCTTTATTGGGGCTCCCACTGAAGATGGAATTAGCACTATCTGAGGTTGTTCTGTGGCCTTAACATAGGTTTTGCTCATGGAGGGAGGTCGGGCTTGTTTTAAGGATTCTGCAATTACAGTTGGAGCTGAAGTGCCACTGGACACTGGAGCATTGATGAAAACTAATTTCTGGGTGGAAACACCTGTGGAGGTTGGTGTAGGCACCATATTAACTGCAGCACTACCACAAGGGGAAAGAATAGATGGAGTTGTGACCAGCATGAGTTTTTGAACTGGAGGACCACTGATCACATCTCCATTTGTTGTTGGAGTTGACTCGGGTGGTGTAACGGGGTAATTCTTTGTTTTATAATCTACCTGTTGTTGTGTAGTTGGAGCATGAATTATATTTGTGTTGGTTTGTCCCAAATTTCCTGCTGAAATATTAATTACATTAACCGAATTGCTTGTTGTTGATTGAAGTAGGGGGCCAGAAGAAACGGAAGGCATGAAAGGTGAAGAAGAGGATCCTGGTGCAGTTTTATCTGTCATTTGACCCAAATTACTACTGCAGGAAGGTTGGCCCAAAGTAAGTTTGAGGTTTTTCCCTGCTATCTGATTAAAACTAGAAGGGAGGGCTGGAATGGAAACAGAAGATGGAGGGGGAACGAACCCAGAAACAGAAGACTGGGCAAAAGGAGGGAGACAAGAAGTAGCTGTTGCTCCTGCCACTGGTGAAAAGGTGGAGGACGACAAAGCTGTGGATTTGGGCACCAGAAATGCCTGAAGCTGAGGAGTAAATGTGAAAACTGAATTTGGAGATAAATGATTAGGTGAATTCTGCTCTGGATTGGTTTGCACTTTTACAACTCCAGTGTTTCCACCACGTGTCCTGACAAGGATTGATTGTGAATCTCTTATACACACAGTTTTCAGTTCTTGCTTTGTGTCAGAAGAGTCAGTAGTTGGCTGTGATGCTAAACTGTGAAGGGAACCATTAGGGTTTGCTGATGCACTTAGTGTCGCTGCTGCTATTAGAGGCTGAACTGTTGAGGAAATGGTGGGTGAGGCGACAGGTCGGGGGAATGTGGTCGTGGAAACGATGTTCTTCACTTTTCCAGTTTCGCTTTGGCTTATTTTAACTGGTAGTGCTAAATTACTTGCTGAAGTTACAGAGGGCAAAGTCTGTGGTCTAGAACTATTCACATTTGGTAAAGATGTAACACTCTTGTTGAAAATTGCATTAGACAGTTGCGCTGAAATATTTCCATTTGGGTTTACAAGAACTGGTGCTAAAGAAGAGTTTACATTTGTTGTCTGTGGGAAAGATGAACAATGCTGTTCTGGACACTTTTGTTGAAATGACTGGATTTCTTTTGCAACAACAGCTTTTCCTTCTTTGTGCTGAATCAGAAAATTTTTAGGCAGAATAAGAACTTGCTGCATGACTTTCTCTCCTGTTTTAGGATCTGTAACAGGTTGCATCTGAATCTTCACAGAACTATTATGAAGATCTATTGGCACACACTGGCCACAGGGCATTTTATACACCATCTGTAAAGGACCCTTGGTACTGGTCTGGCAGGTCAATGCTGGCTTTATTGGGCTAGCTTCTGTAGAAGATGTAACTGTTTTTTCCAAGGCAGGCACACTCCTTCCTATGGAAGTTGGCAGCTGATTTGTTAAGGTCACTTTGTTCCCAATATTCTTTGCAAGCAAAGCCTGAATGGGTTTGGTCCCTTTCAGGAAAGTGGATACAGATGTGGTTGAGTCTACTGGGGGAAAAGTCTCAGGAGATGGTGGCTCTATTTGCCTGGACTCATTCAAACAACACTCCACCTGCATGCCACTTTCTAAGTTCTCAACTGCAGTCTCATTTGTGCTTAGTTTTGCTTTCTTCCTTGGTGAAAGCTCTTTTGTGCTATCATCCAGAAAACTATTTTGTTTGGACTGTCGTTTAAGTGCTTTAGGCAGTGTCTTCTGCACATCTTTAGAAGGCAATTCTTTTTTTAACAGCCTGTTTTTGCCCATGGGAAAATCAATTTCTGACAGTTTCATGTCATCTGAAAAAAACATAAAAACAAGTATTTTGTTTATGTACTGACAATATGCTAATTGCTATACAAAACATTTATGGCTGAACAGCTATGATTCTATACCTTTAAAATAACAAAAACCAAAATGAGTATTTTAATTAGATTACTTTGCCAACCATCAAAGTAAAAATATTGTAGGGTTAATACAACAATACCTAGTTATTAAAGCTGAGTATGGATTGTGATAGTGGAAATAATCAAAATGTACAAGAATTTTCATATGCAAATAAATGTTAATGTGAAAATGTTTTTTTCTTTAATTCAAAGTGGTAATACAGTTTAAGGCAGGCAACTTTTGACTCACTCTATAAGGAATTTCTTAGATCAATGACTATGTCTTTGGCTATAGTCCAGCCCCAAATTATTTCATCTATTTTAAAGTTCTTAGGGGTAAAAAAAAAAAATACTAGTTTCTTTAATGCTTGTTTAACTTTCTAAATCAAGAATTTTTTGAAATGGTTAGTCAAATTGTTTTGATAAGAACTCACTTGTTCTTATTCTATTCTATAGGGAAATGGAGAATAACAGGAAAACATCTTTAATTTTTGTAAGCATTCATAAAACTTAAAACACTTACCCTTGTGATAGGTTTTGGCTCTATTTTCTCACCCTACCACCAACAGAAGTGGGGGAGAGGGGGCAGCAAGAAAGTGGGTTTGTGGCAAAAAGTTTATTTAGTATTAGAAACCTCTTATTTTTTTCATTTAAAACTCAACAAAATAAAACATGGTGGTGCTCAAGAAATACATTTCTTCTAACAAAAGGAAAAAGGAAGGGACAGGACCAACTCACCAGAAGAAGTTTTCAGGTAAGGCTAGTTTGTTGTTGTTGATGATAGCAGCTAGCATTTATAGCATCCACTATGCACCTGATACTGTGTTAAGTGCTCTACAAATATTATCTCATTTGATCCTCACAACAACCTTGCAAGGTAGGTGCTATTATTATCATCCCCAATTTACAGTTGAGGAATCTTAGACAAACAAAGGTTAAGCGACTTTCCCAAGGTCATACAGCCAGTAGTGACTGAGGCTGGATTGGAACAGGCCTTACTGATTTCACAGCCACCTAAATGCATATTGTCTAAATGCATACTCCAACATAAGGATGTAAATTTCCCAGACTTTTAAAAGCTATGGGACTAGGGCAGGAGCAAGCTACAAATAGCATCAGGTAAAAAAAAAAAATAGTGCATATCAAATGAACACTGATAAAATCACGAAATTATATCCAAAATATCACCAAATTTTCCCAATTAATTCTTTCCATTGACAAAATGCATTTTAGGTTATGTAAACTTGTAAAACAAACTGAAAGCACCTCCTCTTTATAATGATGGGTTGTTTTTTTAATTGAGTACCTACCAGAATCAAGATGTTCTTTCTCTAGAATATCCAGAGGGTCTGCTGATTCTAGAGATTTAATGATTTCTACTCTAGGAGATTCTTTTCCAGGATCTCCTTCACTTTCTTCATTAGTCCATAGTTCTCGGGTAAATTTATCATGATCTGGTTGTCTTTTGAAATCATCATAGTCCTTCTTCAGTCGGCTCCTGAAACAAAATATGTAAAGTAAGACTTCCCCCCCAATATTTTGGGTAAGTCATTTAATCTTACAGAGAGAACATTTAAAATTTAGACTCAACTTACGTCTCAAGTGTGTCTTACAATACTTAATGTTATACAATGGTGACAAAACCGAGAAAAAAGACACAGCCCTTTCTTTAACTTATAATTGCAATTTCTATCACATAGAAAGTTAGTATTGAGAAAACTTTACTCTTGTTCCTCTTTGGAGACACCTCTATTAAGCCAAATTTGCTCCATAAGTAATCTGTAGAATGATGATAAAGTATTATTTGTTTAGCTACATTGATGTAGTGTATATGTACTGGCCAGAATTACTTTCAATAAATTCACAAGAAAATCATATAGAGATAAGCTTATTCTCAGAACAGCAACAACAAAAAAGCTGAATAAATTCTAAGTACCAGTATCTTTAAATCATGTGAATTTTAGAGAATAAAATCCATCCTCAACTTCCCAATTCCAACATTTTAAATTGTAGGTAATGCTCTCTAATTTTCTATTATTGCACTGTAATTTTTGACACAGAAGCTTAGGGAAGAGAGAACTAAGAGGTAACAACTGGAATGATTTGCTTTACACAAGAGATGTGTTCCCAACAATCTGTGCCTAAATTGAAACATTTTTCCACTGGCTTATTTCAATGATGTTTTAATCTTCAATTGCTGCTTGAAGTTCCATTGGAAATGACTCCGAGTCTTCAGCTGTGAGCTTCTCTGTTCTTATATCTCAAGCTTCATATTTAAACTCTTTTTCAAGTAATGATCTATAAAAAATCTCATATATACCGAGGAATTTCACTTTTTTGTAGCAAATTTAGGAACCCTCTCAGCTCTACTCTTTTCCAAGCCCACTCCAGTCCAGATTACCCATCTTCTATTCTAATCTACTGTGTCCTTTGAGATTACCACTGTATTCTCAACAAATTCCCTTATGCGCTAGAACTTTTCAATCAATATTATTCTACTTTCTTGTTTTAATCAAAATTTGACTCTTCACTGAAGACACCACATTCCTTGCATCCTTATCCACTGGAGGACACTCTGTTTACAATTTCCTTAGATTTACAGTTAGTTGAAATACTCTCCTTTCCTCACTAGTGCTTCCAGGTCTTTACCACCACTATTTCTCAAAATACTTCTTTCTTTCAGAACCCATGCAATCGACTTAGGCCACCAATTTTTCTTTTTTGTTATCTACTAACCTTCAGAAACTTGGCCTTTTCTTTTTCTTTTCCTTGGCAAATCTCACTTACTCTTAGTTTGAACTACTTCCAAGACTGTCAAGCGAAAACTTACTACAGCCAAACTCTCAGATCTTTTCCTCTTAAGTCATGACCTCTTCTGATATTCAGATCCATATTACCGACTACCTACAAGATTTACCCATTTTATCTGATGACCTTCAAAGCTGAATTCATTATATTTCCCCCTTCATCTTCTCTTTCCAATGTTACTATTTCTCTGTGTATGACACTACCATTCATGTTGCCTCCCATATTTAGAACTTTGGGCATATCTTTGAAAATGAGAGATTAGGAAGATGTAAAGAAGCAACAACCAAAGTCTGTAGTGTTCAATTCCACAACATTTCTTCACATCCATCCCTTCTGGCTATTTCTGCCCCCATCATGAAAGGCACTCATTACTATCTACTGGACAATTCCAATAGCATACTAAGCTTTCCCACTTCTCCATGCCTCTTGCAATCTGCCATTCATACTATTTCCACCAAAGTATTTCTTTTGAGTGGTCTCGGTGACGTTACTCCTCTGCTCAACAAACTTCAATAGTTTCATACTACCATGTGATCTGGCATTTAGGGCCTCTAGAATTGAGAACTCCCTCTACTTTTTCAGCATTATTACTGTATTATGTCCCACATATTTTATGATCTAGGCTAACTTAACTACTTCTCCTGATCATTCTCTGTGTTCCTTGTGACTTCATACTTCCACTCTTTCAATTATTCCTGTTAAACCTTTGAATATTCTTTCTTCCCATCTTTAACTATTAGGCTTTCTTTAAAGACCAAATCAAATGCCATCTATAAAGCCTTTCCTGATCCCCCTAGTTATAATCTATCTTGAATCTCACATGGCACTTTATCTCCTCAATACAATTACATAATGTTGTATATTACAGTGATGTCTTTGTTTCTTATCCTTCTACTAGACTATAAGTTACATGAGAGGAAGTATATTTTACTATATAAACTATATACCTCCCCTATAACTTAGAACTGTGCCCTTTATTTAATTTGTTGAACGTGAGCAAATTATCTCCTACTTTATGTTTTCATAGATTCATGTTTGTGTATACAGAAGATGCCTTGTGTAGTAGATAGAGGGCTGGGCTTGGAGTCAGAAAGACCCAGGTTTAACCCCTATTTCTGACATTTACCATCTCTGTCCATGACCCCAGGGATATCACCTAATCTCTTCTTTCCTCAGGTAACGCCATAGAACTTAATTTAATTATGGAGGGACTACGATCTGCTAGAGTGAAAGAAATTTCCATAATAGGAGTTCCCCAACCTGAAGAAATCAGCTCCTTTGAGTATATACATTGGGTCTTGTATTCACACCTGGAGTTCGTCCCTCCTCTTAACTCACATAAAACTTGGTATCTCTTTAAATGCAATTCTCTATGTGTATATCTCTCCCTTCAGGAAGGCAGATACTGTCTTTTTAAAAAAAATTAAAAGAAAATTCAAGACATTAAGAGCCTACTATGTGCAAGAGACTGTGATACTTGTTAAGTGATATGCAAATAAAATAATCTCTGCCCCCAAGGAATTTCTCTGAGAGGTTTCCAATATGGAACCAGAAAATTAAATACAATGTAATTTGAGAAGTAAAAGGCACTAACCAAGGAGGTAAGAAAAGGCTTTACACACGAAATAGCAACTGAGCTAAGGCCTGAAGTAGGTTAAGGATTATATGAAATAAAGGTGAGGAGGCAGGAGACAGTGGGAGCATGACAGGCTTTAAAGACCAATGGAGAAGTTATTTTATCTGGGAGGTGAGAAGCTGTTACTGAAGTTTTTTGAGTAAGGCAACGAAAGGGTCAGAACTATTTCTATAGAAGGCTATTTAGGCACTTGTGTGGGGGTAGATTAGAGAAAGCAGAAACAATGAAAAATGGTACTGTAAGAATCTAAGGGACAAGCGATGATGGCATGAACTGAGGTAGCGACTCTGTTAAGAGATACTGTAGAGGCAGAATGAACAATTGTTTGGATATGATGGGTGGTAAGAAGAAAGAGTCAAGGATGGAGTCAAAGGATGAACTCCAAGGCTATAACCCTGGGTTGACTAGATGAAGAGTGCTGCTCTCAAAAGAATTAGAGAAGGTTGGTGGAGGGGGAAAGTACTAAGGTCTGTTCTGGATAGGCTGAATTTGAAATACCAATGAACATACAGATGGAAATGTTCAACAGGAAACTAGTCATGTGCAGATGAAGTTCAGAAGAGAGAATAGAGAGAAAAAGCCAATTTAGGAGACACCTATAGTGGTGATAACTGAACCAATGGGAACAACTGAAATTGCCAAAAGAGAAAATGTATAGAGAAAAAAGGAGTCCCAAGGGTAGAACCCTGGGGGAATACCTAAACATATGGGGTGGAAGATGCATGATAACATAGTAAAGAAGACTGATTCGAAGCAGCTTTACAGGTAGTAGGAGCCACACTGTGTGATGGTCAACTATGGCTGACCAGTTCTTCTCACTGATGCAATGATCCAAGTCAATTCCAAAAGCCTCATGCTGGGAAACGCTATCTGCATCCAGAGAAAGAACATGGAGTCTGAATGCAGACCAAAGCAGACGATCTTCACATTTTTTGCTTTTTGTTTTTCGTAGCTTTTCCTTTTTGTTCAGTTTCTTCTTTCACAAAATGACTAACGTGGAAATATGTTTACATGATTGCACATGTATCACCTACACTAGATTGCCTGTCCTCTTGGGGAGGGGAGACAGGATGGAGAGTAGAAAAATTTGAGACTCCTTCGCACATGCGCACAGAACCCAGGCGAAGCACCTTAAGGAGTGGCACTTTTTAAAAGTGCAGCCCTAAGGCCACCCAGTACCCGCTCCTACCTTAGTTTAGTTACTTGTTGGGTCCAATCCGGTCCCTGTGCACGCCCGGCTTTCCTCCCTAAGAACCCAAACCCAGCCCAGCCTAGTCTCCACCATGCCGGTCAAAGGAGGTACCAAGTGCATTACATATCTGCTGTTTGGATTTAACTTCATCTTTTGGCTTGCAGGAATTGCAGTCCTTGCCATTGGCCTATGGCTAAGATTTGACTCTCAGACGAAGAGTATATTTGAGCAGGAAGAAAACAATTCCAGTTTCTACACAGGTGTTTATATCTTGATTGGGGCTGGTGCCCTCATGATGCTGGTAGGTTTCCTGGGCTGCTGCGGGGCTGTGCAGGAATCACAATGCATGCTGGGCTTGTTCTTTGCCTTCCTGTTGGTGATTTTTGCCACTGAAATAGCTGCTGCCATCTGGGGTTATTCCCACAAAGAAAAGGTGATTCGTGAGATCATGGAATTTTATAGGGAAACATACAACAAGATGAAGACTAAAGAAGGCCCCTACAATGAAACCCTCAAAGCCATCCACCATGCGCTAGATTGTTGTGGCTTGACTGGAGTTTTGGATCAGTTGATCACAGACACCTGCCCTAACAAGGACTTGATCTCAACAGTAACCATAAAGCCTTGCCCAATAGCTACTGAGGAAGTCTTCAACAATAAATTCCACATCATTGGAGCTGTCGGCATAGGGATTGCTGTTGTGATGATCTTTGGCATGATTTTCAGTATGATTCTATGCTGTGCTATCCGGAGGAACCGAGATATGGTCTAGAGTCTTTGCTTTCATTCCCTGAGCAGGAAGATCTGCCTTCTAGAACTGTTCTGTTTGTGCCTTTTGTTTTGTTTGCCACTAACTTTAGTGTTCATTCTGCAGTTGTTCTATATTTGTTATCTTTTTAATGCCTTATTTGATACCGATGTTTGTAGTTGAGGGTTTTTTGGTTTTTGCTTTTATGGTTAAAAAAATCCTGCAATGAAAGGTACTATATTTGCTAGACTCTAGTTAAAGATATTGTACAGAATAAAGGACCATATTGTTGGCCTTTTAAATAGATAAAAACAAAATATGTCTTATCTCAGATTTAATCAGGTTGTAACTTATGTTGAGGACCATTTCATACATAATAAAGATTATGACAATAAAAAAAAATTGAGACTCAAAATTTTATAAAAAGTGAATAGTGAAAACTCTTTACATGTAATTCGAAAAAATAAAATACTATTTCAAAAAAAATTAAAAGGTAGTGTTACAAAAGACAAAGTATCTGAGAATTTTGGTGGAGGAGGGTTATGAAAAGGATATATGGGAAAATCATTTGAAGCAATGGCAGGGTCAAGGAAAGGTTTTCTAAGAATAAGGGAGACCTAACTATATCTACAGGTTATAGGGAAAGACCCAGTAGATGGGAAGAGACTGAAGATGAAAGAAGGGCAGAAAGGATTAAAAGAGCAAACTTCTAGAGGAGTCAAGAGAACAGGGACACAAGTAAAAGGTTCGGCCTTGGCAAGAAGAAAGGACAACTTCTCCTTAGAGCGCAGAACATTGCTGGGATGCCTAACATACTTTGCATACAGTATACTACCCATAAATATCACTAAATTAATGTGTTAAATGTCAAGGATACATTTATATATAAAAGGAAAATTGTAGCGGATGAGGGATGGTGGTGGATAGTCTCCAACTTCAAAAGAAGCAGCAGTCATGAGGAAAAGTGTTTGAAATTATAGCACTAGGGTTCTGATGGGACAGAAGAAGATCATGAATCACCAGAATGAGTTATCAAAGGATGGTTTTTTTTAAAAAATCAAATTTCTTCCCAAAGAGATCACTAGAACAGATACCTGTCTAACCTAGAATAATTATAGTCAAGTTCTCCTGGGAACAAATAAACAAAAAAACAACTAAAACTAAGTGACCTCAAAATAGAACAACAACAAAAATATAATGAAATAGATGAATTTCAAATTTTGTATTACCTGTTTCTCTGAAAAGCCTTCATTAGCTTTGGTTCCCATGGCAGCAATTCATTTAGGAGACGTATCAATGTACCATGCAATTCTTTTACAGCTTGCCTCCGATGATACCATTTCCCCTATAAATATAAGTTTTTTATGGTAAGTTCTTCAAATTTTATGTAGGGGCAAATGAATGTTAGTTCTCAACAGAAAGAATTTAAAACACTTTTTCAAGAGATTGCAGAGTATAATAATATTTACCCTCTGACAAATCTGGTAGAATATATTCCCATTAGTTGTAGGAAATATGGGAAGCTATTAATCATGTTTATTTGTGGAAACTATGCTATGCTTACACGTAAAGTCAAGAGATACAACTTAAAAAATAAAATCCCAATTATGAACGTAAAACAACCCTACCAAATCAACTTGCTGAATTTTAATAGAAAAGTCACACAAAAAAAGAAAATTTATGAAAGCTTAATGCTAAAAAAAAAAAAAATAGATTAGTTTTACTTCTTCTGTCCAGTTCTTGCAATTTCTCCCACAAACTAAAAATTGGGAAATTGGTTTTAAACTTCTGTAGTTTTCTTCTTATTCCAAAAGGGAGAATTTGGTGAACATAAGTTGTAATTTCATTACAACGTGTTTAAAATTACAGAAACACCATATTTCTAAGTTATTCAAGATAAAGATCGTTTACTTTATTTCACTGTTAAAAATTAACTAAAAGTCATGCTATAGAAATTAAAATCTGATATAATTCAGATAAATCTTTCAGTAAGAATCTATGTTTCACTCTATATAAAGAGAATTGATTTAAAACCATAGGAGTATTAAATAATATAAGCATTCACTAATCTCTGGGTCATCACACAAAAGCAAACAAATTAACATTAGTGTGTACCCAAGTTTCATCATTAAGCACTGCCCAACAGTACGCTGAATTTTCTTTTAAAACAAACAAAAAAAACCAATGTTAACAGTACATTATGGCTCACATTTATCATGCATAAATCATAAGCTTCATCCCATAGCAACAGTTAGGGAGATCAATTTGCACATATACACAACATTAAGGCAGGGAAATTATCACAATATTGTGGAAAAGATATTCTACATAATGTACAGTATAAGTTAAAATACTAAGTAAAACTTTAAATTTGTTTTACATACATGAAATCTTAAATGTCTGTCATATAAATTTATTCTTATGTGTAATCCTGAAATACTGAATATCCTAATGTAATGAAGAAAAATCATATCTAAGACCTTAAAATCAACTGATTCTACCCCAAAATAAACTAGCTTCCTATCTCTTCTAAAATTCAATCACAGTTAGAAAATGAGTTAATGAGATATTAGAGACTGTAAAATAGGAGGGAGTATGTGTGTGTTCACACTCAATAACAAAACAAGGGCTCAAGAAAAGGTAAGAGATTTACTGATACTTCCACACTCTCCCATTTGTACAACCTGAGTAAAAACAGAGTAGTATGCAAAAATTCTAGATATTATACTCTTCTACATATTATACTGACTCAGATCAAGAACCTTTGTTAAATGTTTTTTGAAAGTGAAGAGAGTGCACCATTTAAAAATAGGGTGTATATCCTAAAAGTCTATTTATATTTGTCTGGATGTATGCATTCTCAGTAGAACTATATTTAAATGGTGGTTTTGTTCACATAATAATTTGAAATAAATAATAACACAAATGTTAAAGATTAAGCAAGAGAAAGGAAAAACCCCAAAGTAAATGAGCAATCTTTTTAAAAAAAAATTTATCTTGAATGCTGGTGCTTTAGAAAATACAGGTTTAATAAGTAGATGAGGACGTGGAAGGCTTTTGTAGGAGTTTCCAAGGAATATTTCTGAACTCTTTTCAAGGAGAGCCTTATGTCTCTAGCTTATTTAATACAACCAAAAATTTTCCTTAATTATTGTATCTCATATCTGTACAGAACTCTATCAGATATTTACTTAGTTTAACTTTTCACTTATTTACAAAATGATACTCCTAACTGCTGTAGAGTGGTGGGTATAAGGGATATTAGTATTCCATTTTATGTAGGAGGAAATTGGAAAACAAGGCTTTCTACAACACCACAAATTATTTCTAACTGCTAACTCTATTATTAGTCATATTCATCATGAAAGCTTATAAACAGAATAGAGGGAAGGACAGAGTAGAAAGTAGATGTGTTTTTCTGAGGTAAATGGGCATTCCTTTAAAAGGAGGCAAGAGGGCATGTGAGGAGTGTATGTGTAAAGTGTGTTTAATCTTTTTGGGGAACAGAGGAATAACTGAAAAAGGTTGTTCCAGGATATATTACGTCAAATACTCTTCCATGGTGTTCACCAAATGTTACTGCCGGCCTAGAATTGTCTGTATCTCTCTGAAAAAAGGTGAGGAACAACACAGTTAGACAACGAAGAAAAGCCATAGGACAAGGAGAGAGAGGCAATGTGAAAACAACTGTTCCCATATATGGAGCATCTGTAAGTGAGGTCTTTATTACACAGAGTGTCTATACCAAGATATGACAGCTTTTAATTCCAAGTAAGAAAAGGATAAAACCTGTCTTTTATTACAGTTACTAATTAGTTGAGTTAAAAAGATAAAACTTATCTCTAACTTCAAAATGCAGAAATATGTAGTTCTCAGCAAAATTATGAGCAATTAATAAAACTTAAATATTATTAACAATAGGTTTTTTTAAAATTTGGGGTTGGGGTGAGTCTAGGCCTGTAATTTCACTGATGTAGAAAATTCCCAGCATGGAAACACTAAAGCAGTTTGGCAACTATTAGTAAAAGAGAGTCCTAGGTTCACTGGGGCACACAGAGCTCACTAAGTGAGCTGGCCAGGGGCACAGACATGGTGTGATAACGAATTGGAATCCAGGTTTTTTAGATTCCAAAGCTAGCTATCTATTACACCACACTTCTTCTCCTTAACAACAGTGCACTTCTAATCTTATTATGTTCACCTCACCACCTTAGATTTCTCTCTCTCTCTATGTATATATACCCTTTAAAAAACTTCTCTGTTTACATGTTCGTTCTCTTTTTTTGTGAGATCTAAAAATTAACTTTTAAGTAAGATATTTTGGTCATTTAGTAATTTGTAACGAGAGAAAACTGATATTGCTTTCTCTCACATCAATTAATAAGCTTTTATTAAAGTATTTAGCATCCGACAAGCACTGAGCTAAGCACTGAGGGACAACAAAGACAAAAGGTAAAGTTATTTGCAGTGATCAAACTCATGGCCAAAGTTAATGGATAAAAAAAAGAAGTCCTCCAACTTGTCCTCCAAAAGAATGAACACAAAGGAAAATAATGGATTAAATTTCCTTAAGAAACCATATTCCCCAAAACACTAGTAGTCTTGATGAGCTCAGTCGCATCACTCCCATCTATGACTCCATATAAGTCTGCTTAACTCTAAAAAGAACAGGGTTTCAAATGGCTTGTGGGTTTTTCCATCCCATTAATTTGCAAAAGAGACCCTCCTCTCCCCGTTTTATGTTTCTCCTAATTTGGGCAGAAAAAAATGAAGTGTTCAGAATTCCTAGGATTTGAAAGGCAATGTACCGGATAAGATTTTTTTAATGAATGGTTCTGGTTCTAAATGAGGATAATGACTTTTTTTGAGTTGAAAGGGATATTAGAGATATTTTACTCAACCCCTTCATGACAGATGAGAACACAGAACGAAACCATAAGATTTGCTCCAAAAAGAGCTGAAGTTTTGCGAAAAGCTTCCTGATTTCTAGAACTGTCAGTGACTCTCTTTCTCCACAGTATGTGGTCCCTCCAGACAATTATGCAGGAAATCTACTGAAAAGGGATGAATCTCTCTGGGTTTTCAAATGGCATGTTTTTAGTGAGGCTTTTCTGTAATACTATAATGAAAAAGAAAAGAGCTCTGTTTGAAAGTCTTCCCAATGCTACTGATCTATACTATGATTAATAATATTTAATTAAATTCAATAAGCATTTACTAAAAACCTACTATAAGTAAATGCACTGTGCTAGATGCTGAGGATACAAAGACAAAACCCAAAGTTTTAAATTAAATAAATACTCCTACCAATATAAGTAAGGTTCCCTTTCTTCAAACTTGAAATATAAGTGAGAAAATATATGTAGTAAAACCACAAAGGTCTTTGAACTCTTTATCTGCATTGGTTAATATGGAGTCAAGGATAAATCTTGGTGTGTGGTGTAAAAGTTCATGTGCAAAACAATGATCTGATATTGTGTCTTAAGTAATGAAAAACATGCTTAAAAACTTTATACACATACATTTAAGGCTTAATGTTATTCTCCAAACAAATAGGTGACAACAGGGACAAAATTCACAAATTTCAAAGAGAAAAATCCCAGCTATTGATGAAGGTAAGGAAATATTTTTTGAAAATAATCACACTGCATTGTTTAGACTTGAGCATAAACATGGATTCACTATTGGCCACTTAACAAGGAACATGATGTTTATATTTTATGTGACCTGCCACAAAGTTTAAAAAAAAAATAAAATGATTTTAAGATAGGGAGCATGCACCATGTAACCAAAGACATCCAATACAGTCTAAATCTGAAGCTTACCTTTTATTGCTTTCTCATCCAATGTCCATAGCAGCTGCAGATTGCCAGCTCCCTCTCCATGTGACACCCCAGCCAGCATTATGCTGGAGATTTTACAACCACCATAGGAAACTACTACAAAATGGAGTTGGTCTACAGTGATAAGGTAAGTTTTTTTTTTTTATATTATGCAGTTTTATAAGTTTTTTACATTTTAGTTTTATAAGCCCTATGGGATTTATAAAAGAAAAAATACTAAAAAAAAACTTATAAAACCACACAATATTTCATAAGTAAAATAGTGCTTGTAAGTGTGTGAAAGGAGTGGGGAGGGAGACTTACCTTATAACTAAAGGGCAGCTCCATTCTGCTGTAGTATTCTGGGATGGGTATGACAGCACCAGCATAATGCTTGCTGGGGTGTCGCAAGGAGAGGGAGTTGGCAATCTACTGATGCTGGGGACATTGGACACCTAAAAGAAAGAAAAAGAGGAAAACAAATAAGTTCAGGATGTATTAAATGTCTCATCACTATGGATGCATTCTGCACACAAACTAAAAGACTGGTATTTTTGTTAAACTTAGATGCAGGTCATCTGTATCTACGTGCCAGTCAGTGACTTATGAAGATTAGTCTGCAATGTGATTTCCAAATAAATCAGTTATCAATATTCATTTGAAGAGAAAAGAATGGAAAAAAAAGTTTCAAGAAGCATAAAATCTATAAAACTTAAAGTTCATTTTCTTACGTAAGATCAATGACTGATCACCATTTCTTTTTGGTCAGACTTATGACTTCACACTCAAACTGAATTTCCAAAAAGGGAATAATCATTAGTAATGCAGATCTGCCTGTGACCCTGAGAATGTGATGACTGGGATTACCAGACCAAGGGGCTTCAGAGGCAGGATTTGAACTCAGGTCTTCTGACGCTAAGGGCAGCTCTCAATTCAGTGTGACAATGCTGCCTCTCATCACCATTTATTTTCTATTTTTAAAATATCTGAGATTTAAAAATATAACAGTTAAGAATAGAAATATTAAAAAAATTAGTTTGGATTGGCTAAGAAAAACATTTTTGTCACAGGTTTGGCTCCTAAGCATTTTGTCTTTCAAATGGAGCATGTAAAACCTTTAGTAAGGCCAAATGAATCACTACCTAAAAGTGACAGTTTTAAACCCAAAAGAAAATTTTGAGAATTCATCTGCTGAAAAATAACCTAAAATAGCATACCATCAAACTGTATGAAAACACACGACAAATACAACAGTAATTTAAATAGCACAGTAAATCCAACCAAACTTAGATATTTTATTTTTACCTTAGTAGTAGTACTAGATGAACAAAACAGTATTATTCAACACTGTACACTGTTTTCTCTGATTTGGAGTAAAATGCTCAGCACTTATTATGTTTTCCTTTTGGTAAGGATTATCTAAGTCATGTACTTAGTACTATATTCTTATCCCTTAAAAGTGCATTAATTTGGTTATATGATGAAATCACTCCTTTACTCAAATTAATGAAAAGGACAGAATCTACTTAAAATTAGCTAGTTCTTACCACTGCACTGCACTGATGTACTAAGTAAGCTTCTGCATGCATATAAAGCCCCTTGAAGAACTATAACTGTTAAATGGCTCAGTTCTAAACTACTTAAATTATACTCAATTTCAATTTTCTTTTAAAATAGGTCATCAGGTAAGGAAAATGTTTTGTTCCATTACATTTTTTTCTCCTTTTGAATGACTACCTATTCATTAAGCACTTACTATATGCAAATGACTTGCTAAATACCAGGAATACAAATACAAAAGCAAAACCATTTTTGCTATCACTAGAGCTTAAACCTAATAGAAGTCAAAAGATATATGAAATTTTAATTTCAAGTCAGATTAAAAAGCCCTGTAATTCTTAGGCTGTGATGGCAAAATAGAAGATAGCAAATGTTCTTTAGTGTTATTTCCATTGATAAAACAAGACAACAAGCATTTATTAAACACTTATTATGTGCCAGGTACTGTGCTAAGTGCTGGTGACACACATTCACAAAAAGCCCTAATCTCAAGGAGTTTATATTCCAAGGGGGAGAGAAAACACATAAAAGGGAGCTAAAAGGGGAGGGGACAGGATGGATGTTACTTGTGGAGAGGCATAGTGACAAAGTCTGGAGTGACTCAAGCACAGGTAGGCAGAGCAGTGAAACATGGTCAAACTGGGCTAATCGTCACACTGGAGGTCCTGAGAGGAACTCAACAGCTCCATCACATTCTTAAAGAGGCTTCCTACAATACAAAAAACACTGGCATTTGACTTGCACCAGTTTTATAAACAGAAAAAAATTTAGCTACTAACTAAATCCCTGTCCTCAGCTATCCATTTCATTAAGAATGACAGAGTATGTGGCTATCTTAGTGCAAAATTCAGTATAATCTTGGTATGTTAAGATAAAGACACCATGACAATTAATTAATAGCTCAATGTCTTCATTTCATCCTTTAATATATATAATAAGAAGATAACTTAAAGAAACTCTAAGTCAAATTTGTACGACAGTAATGAAATGATTACTTTCTCAAGGTGGCAAACATGACACGTAAGTGAATTTTTCAGATAACTAATGCTTACCACCCTACTCCAGAGCTTTATATTTTAGAAAATTTTAATGTAAATCTTTCTCAAATGTATTACACATCTCTCTACTTCCTGAAAATGCATTCTTCTACCTCACACTATCTTGCTATTATCTGTCATTTCTTGTGGCTGGAAATATGCATGTCTGTAGTAGTGCCTCTGTTTTCTAGAGGGTCCTCCGTTGCCTCCCCATCTAATCTGTTACTTATAAGTACCATGAAATAGAAAGTCAAATAACCAAGTTTTCTAGACTATGCAAAACAATGGACAGACCGAGTAAAATGGCTTAGTTTTTATGTTGCACAGATATAAATTTTGGCTGCTCTGAGGCAAAATTCTGGTTCTTACACTACCTTCTAATAGATGAGGTTGCCAGATGAATGAACTCCAAATAAACAAAGTGTTTCTGTTCAGAATATTTGAGTATGATCTGCTATACACAATGGATACAATTTTCTTTATTATTTAAATTTATTATATGGGTCTTTTCTGGGACTGAGTAAACAATTACATGCTAATGAAATGATGATAAGGAGATTTTGTCAGCATTTAATGCCTGTGGAGTTCTGGAATTCATAAGATTATTCTGAGATTTAAGCAAATTTTAAATCCATGAGAGAAAATGAAGATGCTTTCAGGCAATTGTAAATTTCAACTACCTCTTTCTTTGCCAATTGGACATTATAGGGGTCACAAAATTTTACTTCTACTGATAGAGTAGCAAAGGCACAATTAGACAAAACTACACAACTGTAGATTTTTACAAATTAGCTTTGAAAACACTTGAGTTTGATATTTTACTTATGTTTGAATATAAACATTTGATATCACAGAAATTCACAAATGTTTAGGATATAAACCATCATATTGGCCTCTTTCCCCTGTAAAATTACATTTTAGGAATAGACATGACCTCTCTGAATGACACAAGATACCAAAGGTCCCAATCTTTCCAGTTTAAGTCTTCCCCACAGTGGAAGGGGTAATCAAGTTTTCTGTTTTCAAAGAACATTCCTGTTGCTACAGGCTACATACCAAATGAGAGTAAAAAGAAACCCATAAGAGAAGCCAATAAACAACCAGTCACAAAGTACTTGCCAGTAAAATATACTGTAGGTAAACAAGAATTGTTCACAGTTAATCCACAGTTAACTATATCATGTAATTATCTGTATTTATGAAACTTAGAGTGGCATTTCCTTTTAAGAGTAAGTAGTTCTCAGTTAAAACAGATGAATTTTGCTAGAATTGGCATACTTCATCAAATATTGTTAACAGATTCCATGAAAATAAGCTAGGCAAAATATAATTGGAGGGCAGGGAGTTCCACAGAACAGCTGAGTGAAGTAAAGCTGGAGCCATTTGAGAATCACACTGTGCTTGCAGGTCTAGTGAGGAGAGTCAGAGGCAGGCACTGCAATGAGACAGTTGGGTAGGAGCAAGGGGAGCCAAAGCAAAGCCAAGCCTACTGGGTCTTGGACAATCAGCCTGATGGCATTAAAAAATGGTTATGGTAACTGGCTATAACTTTCCAGTGTTATTGTGACAGGATGCTGGTCGGGGAAAGTGTTACATGGGAGCATACTTAAATACTTATTTACTTCAAATAAATATAAACCATCTGCTGTGTCCCAAATTATAAATACTCCAATTTATCTATATTATATTTTTAAGAACATAATTACAATTGCCTTCTTAAATTACCAGACCTCTTGGCTTCTTATGTTCTATAAATCTCAAAGCACGATATGTGAACTGTTTTCTCCTGACTTATTATCTCTGCATATTTCAATGTGTATAGGTTATTTTCTTCAGTATAAGATAAGTCCACCCATGCTGATTAACAAAGTTCATATTTTTATGAATTTACTGACAGATACAATAATTATATAGTTTCCTTATGACTTAAATAACTTGCCTTATTTTTTACCTACATGAATCTGTGATAAGTAAATTCCCACTGCAAACATACATTTGCATATATGTGCACAGTCACACACACATGTATGTATAAGTATAGACACACTATAAATGACATTATAGATCTTGTGTGGTTTTTGTGATAAGCCAGAAGTTGACTGACAAGAGTAAGAATAATGGGGCAAGGAGGACAAAGTATGGAGTGCAAGACTGGAACCAGCATAGGAAGAAGACAAAAATGACTAAGGACTAAAGACTAAAAGCAAAAGGTCACTGACAGAAGTCAATTTGAGGAGCTATCATAAACAGGGAAGGCCCAAACGAGACTTAAGGATTTTCCAGATATAGATTCGAGAAAGTAATCAACCACCTTAGATTATGAGACGACAATGGGAAGAGTTCTGGCCTGGAATTAGGCAAGGATCAAATCTTGATGCTAGCAAAAACTGGGCCTGTGAGAAATAATCATTCTCAAAGACTCTAGAACACACACACACACACACACACACACACACACACACACACACACACACACACACACACGCACACACACGCACGCACGCACACATGCACGCACACAGAAAATAAAATTTCTAAAACATGGCAAATTCAGCCAAGAATCTAACTCCAATTTTGCCAAATAGATATCACATTTAAAAACTGCTACAAAACAATTTTTATTTCTATGGTCAATTCTTAAAAATTTAAGTTGATATGGGCATAGCAATGGTAGACTCAATCAAGGTAAGTGAGATTTGCATGTGGTTATACTAGTTGAGATTCTGAGACGAAGCTGAGCATTTATAATTTGCCTGTCTGTAAATGTGTATTCTTTAAGTTCTTGTATAGTTTAAAAAACTTGACTTTTGACAATTTAAGCTGTAGGTATGTGAGAAACAATTCATATGTGGTATTTAGTGACAAATTGAATTCTTTTGACAACCAATAAGGGCATTAAATCTGTTTACGATGGTCATTTTTTCATTTGTCACAGGATCTGAAATAAGAAAACATCATATGCCATGGTGTAATTGTCCTAAACTTTGTTTTTAAACGTTGCCTACAGATTGTTTCTGTCATACCAACAAGCTAAGTGATCAAAATATAAAAGTGCACAAGAATGCTAAAAAGCCCCAACACATAGTTTGTAACTTAAGATTTTTTATAATACTTGGTTATAATCTAATTTTAAGTGCCTAGTAAACATGTGTGTGTGTGTGTGTGTGTGTGTGTGTGTATGTTGTGCGTGTGTGTTTCAACTCAATATGAAGATAACATTAGATTGGCTGCTCTGGTTCCCTTTAATCCTGTGACTGTTGGCAAAAGTTGATGAGGGGTAAAAAGGTAGGGAGTCTTCTGTTTAAATGTACCTAGAGCGGTTTCATCAAATAATTCCCCTTACGTGCTAGGATGTTTGACCATAAATAAATTTCTTAAAAATCACATATATAGTGATATATTTTTAACAAGTTACTTTGACAATATTTGAATAAAATGGACAGCTTCTAAGAGATTAATACCACATCATCTACCAATCAAAATATAATGAAAGCCCTTTGATAAAAGTTTTAGGGGACACAACCAAAGGTTGCGTAAAGGCTACCTTTTTCCTTACTGGGTCAAAAGTGCACACAGCAATGTCTCAGGGTACATGATCTGTCCTACAGTGTATGTAAATATCAAAAGTGAGGCATTTCATAACAGGACTCTACCATACTTATATCTTTAATTTCACCAAACACTAATAGAGTTTTAATGTATATGTGTATTATTTATTAATAATTTAACTTTTGCAACTATAGTGATGTAGAAGTATGGCATAATAGAAAATACATTTGTAATCAAAAGAGTAGAAATCATATTTTCAAACACAGGCTTAATTACTAACTACATAATAGAAGGCAAGTTACAATTTTTCTTAGCCTTAGTTTCTTTATTTATAATATGGGAATCCTAACACTTGTCTACCTACTTTAATGAGCTACTGTGAGGAAAGTGTTATGAAAAGTAGTATACAAATGCGAGCTACTGCTCTGTTAATTCCTAAACATAAACAAAGAAAACAGACCTAATGCCACAATATACATATAGCACCTTTATTTCCAAAGCATTACAAATACATAATCGTCTTATCCTTGTAACCTCAAGAAAGCTAGACTCAGAGTCAGGGTGTCCTGGATTAAAAGTAACACCTGTGATACACACAGTTAAGTGGGTTTGGCCAAGTCACATAACATTTAGTGCCCTGCACAACGTTCTAAGTTGAAGAGCAGGTGCTGATCTGTACTGGTTAAGGAAGTTTCCTTACCAATAGTTCTGTACACCAATGCAATCATGGGTCCAGTCTATAACCCTGCTTCAGTCCTCCATCTCTTCTCCAGGTTAGAAAACCTCTATATAACATGCTTGTTAAAAAGCAGACAAGGAAAACATTTACCAGAGGCCTTAAATCATAATGAGTGGAGTGAGAAAGCTCTGAACCTGAGGTCTGGCATTTTAATTTAACTTATTGAATCAAGGATGAAGATTAGGCTCCCTTACAATTCTCCAAAGAAAAGGCAAATTTGTCTTATTTTTGAGAGCTGTTAAAATTTTTTCCTCCAAAATATGTAATTTATGAACATAATAAACACTTGTTTACAGGGGCTTTGGTATATAGTTTGATTTGCATTTAACCTTTTCTAAATATCCAATTTTATTTTCTCCCACAAGAAGGGGGAGTTGGCAAGCAGAAAGAAGCAGTATCATTCAAAGGAAAGGATACAACAAACTGAGCTCTGTCCTGGTAGCTTTATTTTTCTCATATGGAGTAAAAAAGTCTAAGAAATGAGAGAAATGAGAAGAAAACTTAAACAGCTTTAAGCAAATAGAAGGTTATACATACCCTTATGTTTAGGAAATGGGAGAGGAACCACTGATTGTCCTTTGTCCTATTCATCACATGATGACAGAAAATGGCTCTGAGCGCAGACTCTGGCCTTGATGCTGCTGTCTGTATTTGCTCTATTTTAGTTTAACTCAGGTAGAGAACAAGGGTACTTCCAAAAGGGTAGGAGTAAGAAATCTAGGTCTTATTTTAAGCAAACTAAGATTGGTCAGTTAAGTGGCACAATGTTTAATTAGCTGGACCCGGAGACAGAAGGTCAAATGTGACCTCAGAAACTAGCTGTGTAACTCTTGACAAGTGACAACTTCTATTTGCCTCAATTTGCTCATCTGTAAAAGGCGATAATAATAACCCCTACCTCTTAGGATTGTTGTGAGGAAAATGTATCAGAGAATAATCTTAATTTTGTTACTTCAGTTTCACTAGACTAGGTTTTCATTCTATTAGTCACCTAAACTCCAAAAAATATATATTTGCACAATGCTACTGCTTCTTCACTATTAATATTTTCACAGAGTCCTAATCTTTCCCTTTTATCCCGGTGAAAAACAGAATCATGTTGAAAATTTGAACTATAACGTTACTGAGAAAAAAATTAACAAGACACATTAAAATATGATGCTTGCTTCACTAGAAAGGTAACATGATGCAACTATGTGCTAAACTGAGAATAAGGCAATATGGGAATCCTAGCTGTACCACTAATCAGATATATGACTTTAAGGTTCCCCTACAGCAGGAGCTCTTAAGCAGGGATCCATAAACTAGTTTTAAAAAATATTTTGATAACCGTACTTCAATATACTTAGTTTTCTTTGTAATCTTCCATATTTTATTGTATGTATTTAAAAACATTATTCTGAGAAGGATTCCATAAACTTCATGAGACTGCTACATGAGTCCATGACACCAAAAAGGTTAATAACCTCCTGCCCTAGGAGATTCTCTAAAATTTAAGTTAGCCTTGAACAATCTTCCAATATTAGACGGAGTTGCAATTAGAATACATTTTAGTTCACTGCACCAAGATGTGGTCAAGAACTTGACTCACAGTAAAAGTCCCTCAGGCCTTCATTAATTTATTTTATACATAAGACTTTCCTAGCCCACAGAAGTACAATGGAAAAGGAAATTAGATACAGGCTAGAAGATACTAACAGAAGCTAATTTATTAACAGCACCAAGAAGCAACATGAGAAAAATAAGACAAAGAATCATAAAAAACAAGCAAAAGCATGAAATGTGTATAGTAAAGTCATTTATAGGGCAAAGGAGCCCACATATTTCGATAGTCCGAGGAGATACTGCTAGAGCATAATAAGTGAGATTCATAGTAAGGACTCTGGGGCATGAAGGAAAGGCATGACAGAATTTCGGAGTTGGAAGGGACCTCAGAAGCCACTTAGTCCAACATCACTTTGAGTAAGAATTGACTCCACCACATGTGACAAGTGGCCAACCAGACTCTACTTGAAGATCTCTATAAACAGGGCATTCTCATTGACTCCTTATACTCCAGGTTTGGACCACCTTAATTGTTAAGAAGTTTTTATTTATGTTGAAGAAACAATCCACAATGTAGACAATCAGGCACGTAAAACTGAAAGGTGACTTTATTAAATTCTCTATACATTGAATGTCTGTGCTAGAAGAGACCCTGGAAATTATCTAGTATAACACCCCTCATTTTATAGACAAAGAAATTGAGGCCCAGAGAGAAGTAATTTATCTAAGGTCACACAGATAGTTTCCTGATTCTAAACCCAGGTTTTTTCACCTGCTTACAACCTAATCTCTTCTAGAGTAAATACATTTTTTAAACGTTGTCTAATGTGGTACTCATAAGAGAATACAATGTTCTAGATGTGATCTAACCAAGAGAGAGTACAGAGAGTGATTATTAAATAATGTTTAGTGTTTGGTCAGTCTTTACTAATCTAAATATACTAGAGAACTTCTGATATAGAGGAAAATATAACTTACCTCTAGCCAGAATTCTCCCAAAGTGTAATTTCAGACAAACACAGCACCCTAGAAATATATATCTAGAAAGCACATAGATGATTGTCTCCAAAAGGCATACACAAAATTAGCTATACCACAAGATTACTTTTCCCTGAGTAACTTTTAAAAGATCAAAGAAAGCACTCTACTGTCTATTCCTTCTATAACACAGGATCAGTTGATAATGGTGAAGTTTGTCTATCCATGAGAAGATAGTTTCACAAAATTACTGGCACTGCTTTGTAAAAACCCCATTCTTTGGTCATTTCAATCATTTCCCCATGAATTAGAGCAGGCGCTCTTATCCAAATTTTTTTGTTGTTGTCATGGATCCCTTTCACAGTCTAGTGAAGCCTATGGACCCTTTCTCACAATAATATTTTTAAATGCATGAAATAAAATACACAGAATTACAAATAAAACAAAGGTCAGTGAAAGAAGATATTACCCCCTCCTCAATTCAGAGACTGTCAGGGGGCGATCTATATCACCAGACAAAAAATGAAACACGAAGATATCCAAAAGAAAAAGCTGCTACAGAACGAACATTTTGCTTTATTAAACTCCATAAGCCATTTGTGTTTGCTTTCTTATCTATTGTCACTGAATATGAAGTAACATTATGCAGAAATACAAAAAAAAATTTTCTCTTACAAAGCATATTATAAAATTCTAATGATTTTTCCCATCTCTTCGTTGTGCTAATATTCTATATTCTGTCCCTAGAAAATGGACAAAGGAATCTTGAGGAGGTATTTCACTGACTGAAGAGGAACTGTTGGTAAATGATGCTTTCTTATGATAAACAAATATAAGAAATTTTAGATATTTGAGTTTTAACATCAACAATTCCAATCAGGAAACTCTTATTCATTTTAAAAGTGGCCAGATTCCTAAGGAATTTTGGTAACAAGTAATATGGCTTTAAAATAATTTAATTTAGAGAGAGCAATTGTAAGAGTTTTAGATGACTGAAGATTTTTTTGTGATATTTTGATTGTTCAAAGAAAATAATTCAAAGAACTACGCAATTTTTTAAGAGCTGAAAGGGACAACACAGCTAGTAAGAGAGTGCTAAACCCAGAGTCCATGTCTTCTGACTCTTAGTCTAGGGACTTTTCTATTCTTCTATAGTGTCCACCACTACCTTCAAAGTGTCACCTATGTCCAATCCTACTTTCAAAGTAGGGTATGATATTAAGAATGATAAATTGAACAATACAGAGTCAAAAAGTATTAATCTGGTTTCATTACCATCAGCAAAACTCTTCTTTGAAATCAGAGGACACAAGTTAAAAATCTTAGCACTGTTAATTAGTAGATATATTTACTTAATTGAGTCACTATCACCTTGGCCTTCATTTTCATCTGTAAAATGAGAAGGTGGGAATATATGATCATATTCTACCTCTAATGTTCTATGAGTCTATGATACCACAAAGAAAACACATCTTAGAAGGGGCTTTAAGGAGAAGGAAAGCAACATAGTCTGCTGGGAAAATTCAGAAGAGGTGAGGTTTGGCTTTGTTACGAATGAGCTTTGGACACTCACTCAAGGATTCTCAGCCTCAATTACCTCATATGTAAAATAAGGATAATATTTCCAGACAACTTCAGAAGGTTGTTTTAAGGATCAAATGAGAAGATACAAAAAAGTTATTTGAAGGTGTTATTATTAAGTTGATTCAAATGGAACACAAAGCATTCCCAATATTTGTACCTTTTTCTTTTGGCCACATAATTAAATGGTGAACAAGTCAAGAAAAAAAATGAAAACAAAGAGAGGTGCAGGCTGAGTGATGGTTCCTTAATGAGTAAAGCTAGGAACTGTTGTATATTTCATTCCTGCAGGATTAGGGTCACAGCTTCTTATATAAAAAAAAACCAAAACTACATATAAAAATCACATGATGAAAACTTTGTACCAAATAAAACAGGAATCCACCATAGCCTAAAAAACATGGAAATAGTAGGGAAGGGCTATTAAGCAAATTCATAAATCAGGATTCTATTTATAGCTCTACTAGGAGGATAATAAAGTCTATATTAAGATTTCACATCTTGATTATAAGGTATCAGTAGAATAAAGTGCTGACAGATCAACTTTATGAAATAAAATGTAAAATGAATGCTTCAACTCAAAACAAGTGATTATCTCCAAGAAAAGAAATATAGAACGAACTTAATAATTGTTCCTCCTTGCTGAAGCCCAGCACCTGCTCTTTAAATAAGATTTGGAAATTAGTAATCTAATTCTATACATAATTCTAGGTACACAAGTTTTAGATTAAGGCCCAAGGATGGCTCCATATGACTTCCTCCCTCAACGTTCACAGGCATTTTTTTTTTGCTCATTCCCAGGTTCTGAGTTGTATTCCAAATGGCTGAGGCTGCTGGAAATCTGAATAATGACATGTTACTAAATCTAGTAGTACTTATGTATGTCTTTCAAATGTGATTAAGGTGAGAGTTGATTGTAAACTGACATGTGATGAAAGTTCGTAGGAAAAACTTAAGTGATAATGCTGATGGACTTAAAACACATGTCAAAAAACCACCACAGATCTACATAAAATAGGGGAAAGAGGGTCATAAATCTTTCCATTATAGTTAATTTACAAACATTTATGGCACATAACTGATATTTAAGTAAAAAACTCAATTCTCAGTAAGGCATTTAATGATTTTAAAACACCAAAACAAACAAAAAAATTCCCTGAAAGGCAGGTATTAAACTACAGAGATTTAACCTTAAAATATCAGTCACAAAGCAAGCAACCAGAATATTGTGCAGTATCCAAGGCTTTATCTGATATGCTTTTAACTATTAAAAATTAAAATACCATGCTACAGAAAAAATAAAGAGAAATGATGTTTCCAAATAATTTGCATGATAAATTTTCATGGAATCCAGAGAGAGTAACAAGTTTTCCATCTTGTTTTGTTTTTAGTAATAAAAAGGCTTTAGAAAACAGCAGGAATAATATTTGAATGCTGACAACAACAGAGAGAATGTTTGGATCAACACCTACCGATTTTTTCCTACTGTTTTCCAGATCTTTGAGTTCATTCTCGATTTTTGTGATTAATTCCCTGAGTTCATCAAGATTAGTGCAAATAAGCTAAAATAAAACACAAAAACACAGCTTGATAACATGTAATACAAAACACCTAAAATGTGGTAACAAAAGATGTCTTAACATACATTGAATCTACAATTAAGTTTTTTTAATAATAAGCAAAAAGTAAGGAAAAACCCAGTTATTAATTTTTGTAAAGTGTCTTACTAGTTTATAATTTATAAACTTCATTATAACTGGGGAAGCTAAAATTTTAATACTAGTGGCTGTATTTTGCATATCCCCACCTGTTAAAAGTTTGCTTTCCAAACCAGCTTCTTTTTTAACAAGTTTTCAGCCTCAAATGACGTATCTGGAAACCTGCCTTAGTTTTCAGTTTTCTGAATCACCATTAAAAAATATTGCATCAGACAGTCTTTTAGCAGATGAATAAATGCTGTAATGAATATATATCTGTCTTGTGCTGGTAGCTACACAAATTAGCAACACCTGGTTACAGTAGTCAAGGCTTAGAGAATAAAGATTTATACTACATGGCAGTTATTCAAACAACAAATTTAAAGCAGACCTTTTTCCACAACTTACTGCAGAGCGAAAAAGAAAGGACTTCTATACAGTATATTGTTTTTCTGATTTCCTTTCAGAGTTTTTTGATAGATCCTCTACATAATGACAACAAATGAGTAAAATAATTTGTCCTAATTAACACCCCTAAACTAATTTTTTATTCCCAATGCTATAGACTTTTATATTAGTTCTGACTGGAGTCAATTATAAAAGTTTTATGAAGGTAGCTATCAAAAATACAAAAAAAAAAAAAAAGATTAGCAATTCAGTAGAATTTTTTTCCCTTTGGAAGTTCCACTCAAAGACCATTTCAATGTATTTCACATCAGTTTTTTTTTCCCCTCAAGTCTTTAAATTTATTTAATTAATCAAATACAGAAGAATAATCTATGTTCTTGTGGCAATGTTGAGTGGTATTGGATAGACCCCCATTCTTTTCTAAGGAAGTTAATTCACTCTTTCTTTTTATAAACTCTATCCCTATTACAATAATCTTAAACTATTCCTTAATTCTTATATAAGAAAATCAAGATGTTTCCCCAAAGGCCTATTATATTTTAAGAAGAAAAAGATTTAATTTAAAAAAAAATTATTACTACGGCTTTCAGCTCCAGAAAGGTGAAAAAAAAGGGACTCATTGTCCTTAAAAGTAAGACATTATTGTATGGATTACTTGTAGCAAATTTAACCTATATAATTTCAAATTTTTACAACGGATATAATCTCAAATCTAAAACTTAAAGAATTTTCAAGTTAGAATACATCGTGCATTAGAAAATGACTCCTAGAGTAACACTGAAGCGGAGATTTAGTAACAAGATATATTTTTTCAGATAAAAGAACAAAAGTATAAGAATTGAAACTGTATAGAATGGAGAACTTGGCATGCAATTTTGATGGTATGGGGAAGAAGACTTAATTGATTGTCTGACCATTTAAGTACTTACAGGAAAATGTTTTATATAATTCAAAATAGCAAGTTGTGCATACAATAGATAATAAATAGTTGTTAAAGGAAAACTGCTGCCATGTGTATAAGAAAGGAAAAGCAAAATGTTAGATAGTGACTAAACTTTCTAGTAGGTTAAAAATTCCTCTTCTAATATGGTACTTCTAGCTCATTTCAATATAACTTGGCTATAAATGATGCTTCTTCTTAAAAACAATTTTCCCTAAGGGAGTAGATGGAAGAGATTCTGACACTTTAACATGCAGTACTGAAGACAATATAATTCTACAAAAAAACACACTTGTTATTCTTAAACTCCACTTCTCTTATTTGACTTACAAATTTGAAAAATAAATGGCTGAAAAAATTTTTACCAATTAAATGAAAAAAGAAAACTTCTGAATAGCTCACATTATACTCTGGCTATTGTACTAACACACTGTAAAATACTTCTGGTCAAACCAAATCAAGGATGCAGTAGAAGTTTCATAACATACTGGGATCTTCTCCCAAGCTGTTACTCACTGCACTTTGGGCCTAAGAACTCATTCCCTGGAGAATGCTCCTTTGGATTATCCATTGATAAAGAAATGATTGACGAGTAAGTAGATAAATGAAAGCAGGATGTGTCCGTCCCTACAGTAAAGGGCTATTAAGCAGACATGGAATTGAGCTGTAGGGAATTAAACATTCCCTAATTTCAAGTTTGTAGGAATATATGGGATATGTATATAATTCTCCACTTTGCCAATACTGTTAACATTAAAATTACACATAAGGTTGTTGAATAAAAAATTCACTTTTGCATATTTATAAGTTTCTAGCATAAGCCAAATTACAGTTAGATATAAAGACAAATAAAATAAAGTTGCCTTTAAAAATACCAAAATTTTATATTACATTCACATTAAAGTTATTTGAATATTATTTGAACTACAATAATAAATATACACCTATCGCATTAAAACTTAAAATGACAGGCTACCACATTAATAAAATTACATATTTCCCACAAAGTACTACATGAGAAATCAAAAAAAGTTTAAGGGAAAAAAAGAAACAATAAGATTCAATTAAAAATTCTGCTGGAAATAAAAATTAGACAGTCACTTTGAAGTATATCATAATTTTTTAAAATAGCACAATCATATGAACAGAACACAATCAAGTGAAACAATTTTATTTCAGGTCTAATTTGCAGAATACTCAATGTAACTATGCTCATCATGACAATATCTTTGGGAGAAAAATAAAACCAGGAAAACATTAATCTTGCAGAATTAGTATAATAATTAATGAATAAAAGTTTGAATTTGCAAAAAATCCTGGGCAAAATAAACAGTTGTAGATAAGCCCTTAAAATAATCTACAAATCACATTCTTTGCACAAAGTCTAGCATACATACAGCACATGAAATTTTACATGTACTGGAAGCACAGGTACAATCTTCAATATTAAACTGTTTAAAATTCAATCTATACTCAGCTTGTAAAAAAGGATTAAACATTAAGAAAAACAGACTTGAAAATTAGAAAACAGCATGCTGAGGTTGCATTTCTATTTGTCAGGTGGTTTTTCACTTTAGATGGGCAAATGTGTGCAGTTAACTGTGACACTCTGACCACGGTACAGGTAGCAAGTAATCCTCACATTACATTTATAAGAAACACACCCCTTGTGGTGAGTTTGTGGTTACACTTACAGAGTCTTATTTTTCATTCGACCTTTCTTAATGTCACAAGTACTATTCCTATATGAAAAAGAAGGGTTGAATGAATTTGTGTAAAAAGTATTATTTGCATATGGTTTATCTACGTAGGCCTGTGATGCTCTCAAATCAAAATTTCTTATATTCTTCTCTGCCCTAATGCCGTGCCTAGTTCAGAATTATATTTTGGTGTGTATTTATTTCAGAGTTGCTGTACCCATCAGCGAAAGAGGTTGAGGAAATAGAAATCCTGAGCTGATGGGGAAGAGGGTAAAAGGCCTCATCTCAGCACTGGGCCCTAAGTGAAAAAAAATATATATATATGTATAATATATAATATGTATACTATACATACATATACACACATACACATTATACCTACTATCTATCTCTACACACACACAGCACACTAGTAGTAGAAGGAACATCCCTGGAATTGATTCAAAACATTCTGGGGTCAGTTCTCCTGATTTGATCTTTGTGTCCTTTGGTCAATTCACTTGACTTGCCTGTCAAGTGGCCATTATAAGTTTCACTTTGATCATGACATAGAAAAGAGGGAAAACTCATTAAACCTGAATTAATTATCCCAATAATGTTTTATGTTAAAAAGCAGAGCATGGTGGTACATAGCTGTAATCAGTGCTACTAGAAAGAGCTTGCTAAGGCTGGTCAATCTCTTCATTTGAGGAGTTCTGAGCCGCAGTGGGTTATGATGACAGGTGTATGTACTAAGTTTGGCATTAATATGGTGCCAGCAGACTGTGCAAGGAGAGGCAAACTGACCCAGCTGGAACGAGCACAGGTCAAAACTCCAATGCCAATAAGCTGTGGGGCTGGGCCTGAGCTGCCCCTACATTTCCAGCCTGGATGAGATGGGGCGACAGACCAATCAACAGACAGACAGACAGACAGACAGGCAGGCAGGCAGGCAGGCAGACACACACACACCCAAACCCACCCTCCCCCCACACTCACTCTCTCTGAGGTGGAGAGATAATGCAGAGAGGTGAGGCCTGTGATAGATTCTGAGTGAAGCAAATAAGGGTTGACAAGAGAGCAAAATCTCAGAAGGAAGATATTGTCAGTGGCTGACACCAAAAAGTATAAGTACCAATCCACTAGCAAATTTTATCCTCCTGAAGATCATTACCAAGCTTGGTAGTAACCACTCCCTGTAACCATCTGCCATTAGGCATTCACCATGAGACTGTCATAAAGGTTTTGCTCTCACTGTCTCACTGGAAGTTTGCAAAAGGAGGAGTGGGGTGGTAGGAGTGGTGGTGGTGGTGGTGGTGGAGGTTAAGGGGGATGAGATTGCTCCATCGCCCTTTATTTAGTCATCTTTTTATTACTGCTTCATCCAAAACAGTCTGAAATACTCCCACTAAGATTTCTCCCTGCCCAACAAGCTCTACATTGTCCCAATCTCCTTATAGTAATGTTTTCAGATCATAGAATTGCGGAACTCGAAGGATCCTTAAGGGATTATTTAATTTAACTGTGTCATTTTATCAATTAGGCAAATTGAAATTCAAAGACATTAAATGACTTAAAATCACATAGTTCTTAGGAGAACTGAGAACAGAACGCCTGACTGCCAACTTAGTGCTCTTTTCTCCAAACTGATTCTTCATATTGGAGTGGGGATTTCAAATAATAGTTCCCCAACTATTTCTGAAGAACAAAACTTTAACAACAATTCTTCATTTAATAAAAATTATGTGCTTATGTGGAAAATAATCTCTTCATAGGGATTTAAATGGTATGCCTAAATAATTTTTTAAGTTTCCTAGTAAATTGCTAATCCATTTGAAGCAAATAAACTCTCCTTTGATAACTGGTCACTTTACTTTCAAGTTAAAATCATAATGCCCACAGAACAAAAAATATAAATCATTTGTGATGTATATTACATACATACACACATTATATTATTGATATTATCTCTCCTCAAATCCTAACATAATGAACCTTCTTTATTTTAACTTTAAAACCAACCCAATTTGAAAAATATTATCTTAAACTAAGACTATATATATAAGTTTAGATTGGGAAAACAAAGAATCAGTGTTCATTAAAAGGGGTTGCTAGTTACCATAGTAACTTAGATTTAAATTATAAGCAAGATGATGAGAGATAAAATATCACAGTGTCTTATGCTTAAATTATATGCCAAAGTGGTAGAATGTGTGCAAATAAGAGTAGTGACAAGACTTCATACCTGTAACTACTGTTATTACAAAATGAGAGATAATCAAGGTCTTTCATTTAAAAAAAAAAATTCGTAAAAAAACCTCGCACTGTTAAAAAAAACAATTCTACCTAACAATGGGAAATAAAATATGCCAGTGTCTTTTAGTGTGTAGGGACAATTGGGATTAGGTGACTTGCCCAGACTCATATAGCTAGTAAGTGTCTGAGGCTAGATTTGAACTCAGGTTGTCCAGACTCTAGGACGCCAGTATCTTAACTAATAAATTACAAAAAGTTCCACTTAAAAGTTTAAGAAATTATAAATATTCAAATCTTTACCAATCACTTTGGCAGACCATTATCACTGTTCACACAAGGATAAGATCACTGGCACAATGTGAAATCACTTCTGTCCAAATCACACCTTCATTCCTGAACACTGTTTCATGTGCACATTTGCTTTTAATTTGTATTTACATTAGGAATTATTTACACATAAGTTTTTCTATGCAAAAAACTGATAAGATTTTTAATATCAATACTTGAAAACACATTAAACACAAAAGAATATTTGAATTCTGGCAGGAGTATCTATCTGTCCATGCCTACAATGGTATGAAAAAATTCGAGACTCGTTTATTAGAGGCTCATTTTATTAAAAATCATAGGCTACAATTTCTTGGAGTTCACCAACTTCATGAGATACAACTGTAAAGAGAAAAATTCTATTTTGAAAGCTTGAAGCAAAGTTGTAACATTTACCTGGAACTCTGGTACAGTAGGCGACTTTGTGACGGCTTTCCTCTTCTTTGTGATTGCTTTTTTAGATAGGGATTTTTTTCCTTGCAAGATTAAAAGAGAAAAGCTTCATAATGATATTTATTACACTTCATTACACTTCAAAAGCCAAGTTACACAGTGCCTTCAGAACTAAATTATAATTAAATTAGAATAGATGGATGTGGCTAAGTCAGATGAAAATGAGGGCTCAAAATGCAACTAGGTGAAAGCCATTAAACTACAACTATCTGTGTAGAACAAGTATGTTAACAATGTACGTCATGAACACAGCTATTATAATCTTCAAATGTATTGTATAATGTAAGATTTTACTATAACTTGGAAAAAAATGTACTTTGTCATTTTTAAGGATAGTTGAAAAAAGTCATACACATGACCTAAAATATTAATGTAAAAGAAAAATTAAACTTACCTGTGACACTAAATTTCTGCAGTTAGTTTCTGATAGAGATCTATTTATACTTTGGAATTTCAGTCTCTGGTTAGCATAATATAAATTCCCACAGTAGTTTTCTTCTACTACTATTAATACAAATCTAATCCCATTATCTATCTTAAAGGTAGTGTTACTGGTAGTAGGCAATGCAATGTTTTTTAGAAAATAAATACCTTCAATGTACATAGTTGTGCAATGAGAGTTTGTGGGAAAATAGACTCAAAACTAAAGGAAACTACTTCATATATGAAAACTAGTTATTAAACTCTTTAGTTTAACAAAAAAATTATATTCAGCATTTTATAAATTCAGTTATAAAAAATCATATTCAGCATTTTAAATATGAAATACCATTTGGTACACCAGTCTCTTCATTTGAATCATCAAATTTTTAAAAAATCAACAAATATAGAGAGCACACCCTACGTACAAGGCTTCATAACAGTGCCACCAGTAAAAATATAAAACATCATCACTGCCCTCCAGAAACTTACAATATTGTTTTTTGTAAGGGTCTGGATCTATGGCTTCATCAGTGTGGAATCTCCTGATGCCGATGGCTAACTCCTCTGTAACTTGTAGTCTTGAGAGTTGTCTGGGACATTGGGATATAAGTGACTAGCCTAATGTAAATTTAGTATGGGGCCAGAACCAGAACTCAAGAGGTCTGACTTTAAAGTTGTCTTTCTAAACACTTTATCATGTTACCTTTCATTACAAAGAAAAATTCATTAAAATATTTCTAAGTTCAATTTTACAGCAAAAAATTAAAACATACCCTCCCATCCCTTTCACGATATAAAAAACTTGTTTACTTCATTTTCTTGGAATGGAGGGGAAAAAAAATCACAAGTTTTTATAATGCTTCAATACAAGCCATGCTGTATAACCTGGTGTTTTCTTAAAATTTTGAAACACAGATGTTTAATTCCATTTTACATTTATATTCTATTATGTGCAAAGAGCTACCAATAAAGGCTATAAAATGAACATGATATAATCCCTACCCCCAAATTGTTTAAAAATCTAGTAGAAGTAAATGTATATGTAAAGTGCCATGAAGAGAGGTATAAATAAGGAGCCACAAGTGTTTCATAGGAGGAAGAGATGACATGTTGGGGACATCAAAAAACGTTTGCTGAAAGAGAAAGTAAATCAATTTATTTTCAGATAAGCAAGATTTCAATCCTTAAAGGTTTTCTGAGGGACAGGGAACAGTGTCAGAAAGTACAGAGAAAGTCCTGGATAGAAAGAATATCATTTGTGAAATCAGCCAAGTGTTGGGTGTATTCAGAGATCAAAGAACAGCTCAGCTTGAGTGAAACATAAGGAAATGTGGAACACAACGCTGGAAAAGTTATGGTTGTAATCATAATGGCTAGTATTTATGTAGCACCGTAAAGTTTGCAAAGCGCTTTACAAGTAACATCTATTTTTATATTTCTATAAATTAATTAGTGGGAATCCATTAATTTCTTCTATGATGGGGAGGGAATGTTGTGCTGAAGAATTTGAACATAGCTCAAAAAACAATAAGAAATGAATTAAAGATTTGAGAAAGGGGGATGGCAAATCTGAGCTCAGTTTTTAGAAGATTCACCTGGCAAATTGATGGACTGAACAGGGGAAAATAGAAGGAAGAAAATTAGGAAACTATTTCAACAGTATGGGTGGTGGCAGTAGGAACAGATGGGAAAGATAATGTAGGTGTTGTATCTACAGGGATCAGAATTTGATGAAGAGTTTTAAAAGACTGAGTCAAATATCCATACTTGGGTTGAACGGGGTACCGACCAAGCGAACTCTGTACAGCACTTAACTGAGCTAAACAAAATCTTTTACTCTTTTTCACTCTTTCAATTGAGTACAATGCATTTATACAAGTAACCTTAATTTATACAAATACCATATTACAATGTTATATTATGTTTTAAAATTCACCAAAAGTATACAAGTCCCACGTTAGATATTTCCTTTTACTAAGACTTACAAGTGCAACGTATGAGCTATTACAAACTCCAAATGTATCTCACAATAAATGGTAGAGGGTGAATACACAGGCAGCATAAGTGTTCTATACTGCCCCCTTGTGGTATTATATAATGTCTTCACCTTCAGTGATATCCCACACTCTTCCCTAAAATCATCAACATCCTATATTGCTTGAAATGATCACAGAGTCACAGATTTGGAGCTGGAAGGGATCTTAGAAAAAATTTTGCTTAACTCTCTAATTTTATAGACAAGAAGACTAATGTTGAGAAAGGCTGAGTGACTTGCCTCGGGCTCTAATATATCTTGTTCAAGTCTAGAATTATTATTAAGACAGAAATTATTCTGAACACACAAAACTCCACTACTATTCTAAGGTTTAAACTTCATGTGTATAGAAAGCATATAACTGTGAGTTTCAGGATAGGCCTGGAGAATAGAAACCCTACCCCTAACCCTTAAACTGAAGTTGTGAGTACTACAATGGATGAAACTCTAAAAACTCACCAGAATTCAAACATGCCAGAAGCTTCAAAACGCCCAACCATAAGGATGAGTCAATACGGAAACTGGAATTCTCCCAATATATCATAACTGAAACAGCACTCAAGTATTTTGGAATAAGGAAAATGATACTCCAATGTACAAACTGAGATATGAGAATCAAATGGAAGGTTAGCAAATAAGTATTTATTAAGTACCTGCTACTTAGCAGGCTCTGTGCTAAGTGTTTTGTTTGAACTTTGCAACAATCCTGCAAGGTAGGTACTATTACTTTCCAAATTTACAGATAAGGAAACTGAGGCAGACAGCGGTTAAGTAACTTGCCCACGCAGCTAGGAAAGGGTGATAGAGATGTATCTATACAGATGTATGTGTATACAAATATGTGTGTATCTACATATATAAAAATGTGTAAGTGTATACACACATGCACATATGCATATGTGCATATGTGTGTGCACAAGAACACAGCCTTGAGCAAACTGGGAAGTACAAGGACTCATTTGTCTGCCCTGCTTCCACATTCTGCCCTACAGATCTACTAAGATACCACGCCTCTGTCTTTATTCTAATGCTCCTTTCCTCCTCTACCCCACAATCAAAATTTCTATTTCCTTAACTGCCTCACTCTCAGCAATTCCATGAACAAATCTACCTCTAAATCCACCTACAGATCTATTCGTTAGGAGTCCATTGTTGGGCCAAAATGAGCACAAGCAGTGGAGATTGCTCCATACTCTGCTGCATCTCAGCCTCAGAACAAGCACTGAGGGCACAACCATCTGCCAACAAAAAGTCATGCACCAACTCTTTCTAAATGACAGAATTTCAGATACATTATGGGCATATTTGGGGGTAAGCCCTAACCCTTAAAATATACCACTCATCTGGATATCCCCCTGTAGCTTAGTCTCATGTGGCACTTTGAGACCCTTCAGACTGCTCTGCCCTTTAAATTAAACAGACAATTTAAAAAAGCTACTTACCATTCCTTCTATAATAAGGCACTAGGAATATTTTCTCCTTTATAGCAGGTGGCACTGTCATCTTCAATACACTAAGCTAAGAGCTCCTGGGCAATCTAACTAATTCCTACCCTAGCATTTACTCTATACAGTGAATTTAGCTGACAGTTTTGTTTCCTCTTTCAATCTAACTTCTATTACTATGCAATGCTCTTGTCGTTAACTTTATGCCTTAATCCAAAGACTCCTCTCTTGCCTAGACTATTTATTTTGCTAGACTACAAGAACTGCATTCCTCAAATTTCTCTCTGTCACTATCAAAACTGCTTTGTTTATGCATAGGATTTGGAGTCAGAGGACCTGGTTCCAAATCCCAGCTCTGCCACTTACTGGTGTATAATCTTGGGCAAGTATTTAAGCTCTCTGGATCTCTATTTCCTCACTGACAAAAAGAAGTGTTGTACTTAGTGACTTCTAAGATCTCTTCAAGCTCCAAATATAAGAGCCTATGAACTCTTTATCTTGACCATGTTGGTTCCCTCCTTACAGCTCTCAAGCGGTGTCTTAGGTGATCTTTTTTCACAAGAACTAAAGATCATAATTCCAAGTTTCTACATCTCAGTTCCCTGGCCCCTCCATCTTCACATACCAACCCATTCCTTCTACACACCATTCACAGCCTTTGACACATCTGACATAAGCCCACTTCATCCTTTCAACCAACTTCTCAATTCAAGACTTCAGAACAGCAAGAGATAAGCCATTCTTTTGGGCATCTTTGATGTATTTAAAATGCTCCAATTTCTTAGATCTGAGAAACTTTTAAGAAACTTAAATTAGCTTTAATAAAGCTAAGTTTTCCAATGTCTGTTGAATATTCCTGCTTCCATTTATTCTAGCTTTGTTCATGCTGTTATGT
Source organism: Notamacropus eugenii (assembly GCF_028372415.1). NCBI lineage: Eukaryota > Metazoa > Chordata > Mammalia > Diprotodontia > Macropodidae > Notamacropus > Notamacropus eugenii. Next base: position 38,683,723 of record NC_092872.1, on the reverse strand, counting down.
ACCTAACCAAACCTTCATCTAGAATCCCTGTCCCCACTATTAAAATTCTCCTATCTTTCATGTATTCAGTAAACACTGGTTAAATTTAACAGATTATTTCCACTTACATTGATCAATATGGACATGGAACTCCCAAGGAAGCCTAAATCTATACCCGTAAAATACATGTGTATAATATATACCTTACTAGTCATTCCTTACTCAAAAAACATTTTTATTCTATTACCTACATGAGAGGATGGAGACCAGGTTTATCTTTGAACAATATCTAAAACTGTATCATACACAAGTACTTAATAAATGATTTTTAAATGATGGATGCAGAAAGTTAGAATTATAAGCTAAAATGAATTTTTCTCATTTTCCCATAGATTTCATGTCTATTCTTTTTTTTGAAGTAAGCAGTAATAATTAAGATTTGGTAATATTTTGAAATAGTTGGCTAGTAATCAGGCAAATGGGGATCTTATCTTCTATCAAAACTTGGTTTCAATATCTCATTGAAGTATGAATTCTTTAAAGTTATGCAAAAGTTCTGTCAGATTCTAACAGAGGATTCAAAGTATGGGACTTGGTAATGAGATGGCTAGGACCTAACAGAACTCATGCTCTTCTGGTAAAGTTTTTATGAATTCAGGATTACTTCTATGTTGCAATGAGGCACTTGAATTGAGCTAAAAGAAACAGAAGCTAGATTCTCCTGATTTACTGAATTAAACAGGCATTTATTTCAAAATATAACCAAATCTTAATTATCCCTAATAATGGCAGAAAAGGAATGAAATGGACAACTGAAATCTACAATTTTTAAAAAAGGTACACCAATATTCATTTTAGTTGATAGTTCTAATCTTGTGCATCACTTTTTCCCCTATAAAGGCAGAGGTAATAAGTAATAAAAACTAATTGGTATGGATTTATCTTATATTCCCTCTGCACACTTAGATGAATTGTTAACAACCAGCTAACCAGTAAATATTAACCAAACAGAAAAAAAAGGTCTTCGATAATATCAAAACAGAATAATTCATTTCTGAACAACTCACTTTATAAAATATTTTAGTTAAATGTTAGTAATTTGGATCATAGATCTTTAGCAGTAAGAATTCGAGAGATAATCTGTTTTCAATGTAAGATAAATGTATACACCTTGCTTAAAAAGCAGCAACTTTAGTTAGGTGACAGAATAAATATAATTCCATATATGAAAAGTTTTAATATACAGAACTACCTTAGAAACATGTAATACAAAGGTGAAATTCATGTTTTTGACTTACAGCTTCCCAAACTAGCTGATAGAACATCTTGGAAGTACAACTCTTTCATTTTTTCAAAACAGTACACCAGCTTACCAGATTTGTGCTTCTTGTGTTTAGCTTTCTTTTTGATGATAAATAACTTGTTCTGGATCTCAGGTTTGTAAGACTTGAATGTAAGAGAATGAAGACCTTCACGTTTTCTCTGTAAATTTTCATTTAAAACATCTTTCAATTTCTTTTTTTTCTTTTTCTTCTTTTTTGCCCGTATTTTACTAAGTTTGAGTTTTTTATGATTCTGCAGTGAATGTTCTAATATGATATCTCTTGTAACTTTATGGCAGCTCACGTCTAGATTATCACTATGACTTCCATTTACATGTACTTGGCAAGTTTTAAGGGCATTCTCTTTTAATGGACTAGGCTCAGTTTTTACTATGGAAGCCTCACCATATTTATCCCTGTTTTCTATAACCCTCACTTCACCTGGGCTGAGAGGTTCCCCAAAGCCTGTAACTTCCCCTGGACTACTTGGTTTCTCAAAATTTTCTTTACAGCATCCCATTTTTTTACTTTCACAAGGCCTGTGAATTTTAATTTCACAGTTATTTTTTATTTCTTTTTCCATGGAGATGCCATGATTATCCAAATGGATTTTAGCTGGGCAGCAAACAGTTTCCATACTGATCTGTTCTCTTCTGGAGGCAGAGGGCAATTCTTCTCTGCTACCACACCTGTGTTCTCCATTGCTTTTGCTAGCATATTCACCCTTTAATTTCTCAAGTTTAATCCGAGGTACTCTTTGTATTTTAATAGGTGGAACTGGAAATTCAGGTGCCTGAAAGGGTCTCTGTTTGTAAATGCGTACATCTGCCCCACAAAACTGTGGGAAATGTACATAAGCATTCTCTAGGTAATCATAGCCAAGGATCACTTCCCTACATTCATGGATAGGCTGTCCCAGTACAGCATCTTGAACTTCTTTTTGTGTTTCATACACAAAGTCACAGAGGCCCTTCAGTAACCAAACTTTCTGGTAAAACGGGAGTTCATGAAATGGTTTATCCTCTAAAGGGTTCACTTCTCCAAGTACTTTAAAAAACTGAGGGCACAATCCAAGTTTCTCAGCACAGCCATCAGGATTCTCAGTCTGTCCAACAACAGTGTACCACTGCTGTACTTTCTGCCTCAGTGCTGCTTCCCAAGTTCTATAAGGCAGAGTGGGTCTCCTATGTAAGGTAGGTCTGCGATGAGGAGGACTTAACAAAGAAGTCATTATTTTTGACAAGAAAGCATTACACTGAGGCATAAGAAGACAACGTTCCAACTCATAAAAGACTATTTCAGGCAAGTTTAGAATGTGTTGGGCTAAACAAAGGAAATGCCCTATAGCTGGAATTTCCCACATAGTCTCCATGCAGGTTGGAGCAGCCTGAGCCAGAAGTTTTCTTTCCCATTCTTCTATTTCTTTTTGACTAGCTTCTTCTGCTTCTTTTCTTTCTTGATCCCGTATCCTACAGAAAAATTTTAAAAATTAGAAAAATAGGTGAATAGTTATGGAAAAGAACTCCACAAAATACAAAATTTAAATATAAATGCTACTTAATGTCTGTTTTGGAGGGAAAAAAAAAAGACCAATGTCTTTAATAACCACAGAAACTCCATTCACTAGGTAACATGCCCTGGTACTTTCTAAGGATGTCCACTTCCTCACTAAAACCATAAAAATGGTTGTTTAATAAAGTTGGCTAGCCCAAATATTAAAAATAAATGTAACATTCAATTTAGCAAACATTTACTAAGCATCCACCACATGGCAAGGAACCAACAATACTTTGATTGAGTGCTATTTTTCTGATAAGGTTAATAGGCTGTTATCTAATGGTTCAACCACTGTATAATGACAGACATACTTATTAAATGAGATAGTCCCAATTTTGGACTATATGAACATTTGCCTGTCAATGAAAAATTTGAGAAGAAGGGAGCCTAGTAGTACCAGATCTTAAACTATACTATAAGGCTGAAATCATCTAAACAATCTGGTACTGAACAGTGGAACAGATTAGGTAAATAATATATAGAAGCAAACGATCAAAGTAACCTACTGTTGAATAAACTCAAAGATGCTAGCTATTGGGACACGAACTTGCTACGTCAGTAAATATTTAAGTATCTACTATATTCCAGGTACACATTCCAATCTGACAGAATCTAGGCACTGATCAACATCTGAAGCCGTATATACCAGAATGAACTCAAAATGTCTACATAAATGGTGACATAAGCAAATTAGTGAAACATGGAAGAAACAAACTACCAATCAGATCTGAATAGGAGAAAAGTTTATGACCAAAAAAGAGACAGGGAAGCTCAAAGGAAATCAAATGAGTAAATGTGATTACATAATTTTTTTTTGTACAAATAAAATTAATGCAACTAAAAAATGAGAAGAAAAATAGAAAACTGGGGGAAAAACCTTTGTGGCAAGTTCCTGTGATAAAGACCTCATTTCTAAAGAGCCATTCTCCAATTGATAAATGGTCAAAGAATATGAATTCGCAATTTTCAGAGGAAATCAAAGCTCTCAATAGTCATATTTTAAATTTGCTCTAAATCACCAATATAGAAACGCAAATTAAAACAACTCTGAGGTACCACCTCACACTGGCTCTGATGACAAAAAAAATGAAAATGGCATGTCGAAAGGGATTTGGGAAAACAGGAATACTAACTCACCGTTTGTGGAGCTATGAACTAGTGCAACCATTCTAGAAAGCAATTTGGAACTATGCTCAAAAAGTTATTGAACTATACATACCCCTTGACCCAGTGCTACTGCTACTAGGTCTATAGTCCAAAGAGGTCAAAGAGAGGAAAAAGACTCATGCATAAAAACATTTATAGCAGTTCTTTTTGTGGCAGAAAAGAATTGGAAACTAAGAGGATGCCCAGCAGTTGTAGAATGACTAAACAAGTTATGGCACATGAATGCTACGGCATGCAACTGTGTAATAATCAACTCTTAAAAAAAAAATCAACTTTGAAAGACAGATCTATTGATCAATGGCCACACAAAATTCCAAAGGGCTCAGAATCAACATGCTTTCTACCTCCAGACAGAGAGATGGTAGATTCAGAGTGCAGACTGAAACATGTTTTCTTCTATTCTTACTTTGTTATTAACTGGGGGTTGGTGGGGTGAGGGAACAAGGCAATGCAGAAGTGTGTTTCACAGGACTATGTATATTTGATATGGGTTATGTTTTTCTTGCTTTCCCAACGTGTGAGGTATGAGGCAGGTAGAGATTTTGAAACTGAAAATAAAATAAAATTGAGTTTAAAAAAAGAGTGAGGTGAGTAGAACCAGGAGAACAATTTATATAAGAACAACAGCACTAGAAAGAAAAACAGCTTTGAAAAATTTAAGAACTTTGATCCAAGCAGCAACCAGCCATGTCCTGTGAAGAGACATGATGATGTCACCTACCTCCTGATAGAAAAGGCATAAGCACAAGCTGCAGAGACATACACTTTTGGACACTGGCATTACTTGAAATTGTTTTGCTTGACAATGCTCATTTCTAACAGTTTCCTCCCCTTTCTCTTAGTTAATGGAGGTGGGGTATCAAGGAAAGAGGGCTAAGTTAGCAAAATGATTTTAAAAAAAAAGAGGGCCACCAAAAATTTTTTTTTTTAATGTGCTGATGAGAAGAACAGACAAGTAGGACACTTCTGAAAGTAATGTGTAGTTCAAACAATACTTAAAGTGCCTGTGTGCCAGGCACTGTGCTAAGAGCTGGGGATATAAAAAAAGGCAAAAGAGAATCCATGCTGTCAAGGAGCTAACGGAGGAAACAATGTGCAAATGTATGTGTGTGTACACACACACATACATTACACACAGAGCAAACTATATACAGGATAAATAGGAACTAATTAACAGAGCGAAGGTGCTAGAATTAAAAGGGATTGGGGAAGGTTTCCAATAAAAGGAATTTCTGTTGGGCCTTAAAGGAAGCCAGGGAGGTCAGTAATTGGAGCAGAGGAGCAGAGGAAAGAGCATTCCGGGTATAGGTAACAGCCAGAGAAAATGTCTGGAGCAGAAGAAGGAGGGTCTTGTTTTTGGAATGGCCAGGATCCTAGTGTCACTGAATCAAAGACTACATGCAGGGTAGTAAGGTATCAGAAGACTGGAAAGATAGGAAGGGACAGGGTTATAAAGGACTATGAATGCCATATAGAGCATTTTGTATTTGCTCCTGGAGGTCACAGAAAGCCACTGGAGTTTATTGAATAGGTGGGCAACACAGATTAGAACTATCCTTTTGGAAAATCGTATTAGTGGATGAACAGAGGATAGAATCAAGTGGAGAAGAGCTCTGAGGGAGGCAGATTCAACAGCAGGCTATTATAATAACCCAGGTGTATGGTGATGAGGGTCTGCACTAAGGTGCTAGCAATATTAGAGGAGAGAAAGCGTATTTGAGAAATGCTGAAGAGGTCAAATGGACAGGCCTTTGCAACAAACTGGATATGGAGGGTAAGAGATAGTGAGGAATCCAGGATGATGCCTAGGTTTTGCAAGCCTGAGGAACTGGAAGGATGGTGTTTACAGTAACAGAGAAGGAAGGGGAGGGGTAGGGTTTAGGGAGAAAGATAATGAGCTCTGCTTTGGACATGAGGAGTTTAAGATATTTACTGGACATTCAGTTTGAGATGTCTGAAAGGCAATTGGAGATGTGAGACTGGTGAGAGAGTTTTGGGTCAGGATAGGTAGACTTCAGAGTTATCAGCATATAGATGGTAATCAAACCCATGGGAACTGATGAGATCATCAAGTGAAGCAGTATAGGAGAAAAGGGCCCAGAACAATAGTATGAAATGGAAATTCATCATTTCATATAAAATACTATTTTTGTGTTTTGCTTTATGTATGGAAATCTTTTCTTTTTAAATTTGTGGAATTAAGGTCAGAATTAAAAAATCAAGATTAAGAAAATATAAATGTCCCCAATTGATAAATGGTCAAAGGATATGAACAGGCAATTTTCAGAGGAAGAAATTAAAGATATCTATAGTCATATGAAGAAATGCTCTAAATCACTTTTGATTAGAGAGATGCAAATCAAAACAACTCTGAGGTACCACATCACACCTATCAGATTGGCAAACATGACAGAACAAGAAAACGATAAATGTGGGAGAGGTGGAACACTAATTCATTGTTGATGGAGCTGTGAGCTCATCCAACCATTCTGGAGAGCAATTTGGAACTACACCCAAAGGGCTACAAAAATGCATACCCTTTGACCCAGCAATACCACTTCTAGGACTGTATCCCCAAGAGATCATAAAAATGAGAAAGGGTCCCAAAAGTACAGCACTCTTTGTAGTTGCCAAAAACTGGAAGTCAAGAGGATGCCCATCAATTGGGGAATGGCTGAATAAATTATGGTATATGAATGTAATGGAGTACTATTGTGCCATAAGAAACGATGAACAAGAAGACTTCAGAGAGGCCTGGAAGGGTTTATATGATGTGATGCTGAGTGAAAGGAGCAGAACCAGGAGAACTTTGTGCACAGCAACGACCACAGTGTGTGAGGATTTTTTCTGGTAGACTTAGAACTTCGTAATAACGCAAGAACTTAAAAAAAAAAAAATCCCAATGGTTTTCTAAGGCAAAAATGCCTTCCACACTCAGAGAAAGAACTATGGGATTCATCCACAGAATGCAGCAGATCATGTTTGTGTGTGTGCGTGTGTTTGTGTATTATGTTTTGATTTGTTATATGACTTCTTCCATTTATTTTAGTTCGTCTACATAGCATGACTATCGTGGAAACATATTCAATAGCAAAGTATATGCAGATTCTATATAATATTGTATGCCGTCTTGGGGAGGGTGGGGGGTCAAAATCTAAATTTTATGGTAGTGATTGTAGAACATTAAAAAAAATTAAATTAAAAAAAAAGAATATAAATGCTTGTTAACCAACTTATAAAATCCTAAAGGAAAAGCAAAAGCCAGTTTAGCTACAGACACAGGCCAAATTCAGACTTACGTGCCTATCTTTCACTCTGTACTCTAACGCCTTGTTCCCAGACAACCCACAGGAAAAAAGGAACAGCTAAATTTTTCCTCTCCTATACGTTTTCATCAATTTTCAGCCTATAGGAACACAACTACCTGAAGCTCCAATCTCTCATTTTCTCATCTTTGTCTTTCTCAACCTTACTCCATCCCATTCTAACTCTTCCCTCAAAAATTTCTGTCCCACTATGCCCAAAGGGCAATCAAACTGTGTATACCCTTTGAGCTGGCAATATCATACTAGATCTGTATCTCAGACATCATAATAAATGGAAAAAGACTTACATGTACAAAAACATCTAAAGCAGTTTTTTTTTGGTGGTAGGGAAAATTGGAAATCGAGGGAACGCCCATCAATTGAAGAATGGCTGAACAAACTGTGGTATGTGATGGAATACTATTTGATGAGCAGGATACTCTCAGAAAATCCTAGACTTATATAAGCTGATGCAAAGTGAAATGTACTGTGTCCAAAGTAACAGCAATACAGTAAAATGATCAATGGTGAATGACTTAGCTATCCTCAGCAATACAATGATCCAAGATGACTCTAAAGAACTTATAATGAAAAATGCTATCCATTCCACATGACAAATATTGAAATGTTTTACATGACTATACATGTATAACTTCTGTCGAATTGCTTGCCTCCTCAATAGGGGATTGGGGGAGAGAGGAAGGGAGAAAATTTGGAACTCAGAATTTTAAAAACAAATGTTAAAAATTGTTTTTACATATATAATTGGGGAAAAACAAAATACTAAATAACAAAACAAAACAAAACAAAACTTGTCTTCTGCATCCTCTTCCAGTCATGAAAAATTAAAGTGGTCCTTTTCTTTGTCAAAGCTAACACCTGTTTATTTGTGCCCTTGATCCCATGTCCTTTCTCTCATGTTCAATCTCTCCAGGCTCTTGCCCCTCTCTCTGCCAACATAGTTAGGTCTCCTCTATCTTAAAAAACAAAAACACACAGATATACGTAGGACATCATAGCAATAAATCTTCACTTTGCCATCTCCTAAAACTATAATTCTATATATTGTCTCTCCTTTAGCGCTAAACTTGAGAGTATGCTGTATTCACTGCATCTACTTATTTACCACCTCAATACTTTTAATGTAGGTTTTATCTTACCATTCTTGGCACTGGTCTCTCTAAGGTGACCAATAACTTGCAGACAACAGCTTCTTTCTTGTCTTCTTTCAATTCTGTAGTCATTACTTAAGTGCCTATCGTGTGCAAGACTCTATACTAGGCTTGAGTAATACAAAGACAAAGTGGGGGAAAAAAAATTCCTGCCCTCAAGGAGCTTACAAATTCCAAAAGGAGATAAAGGCCCAGGGATGACAACACTTGATAAGTGAATACCAGATACTTTGAAGAGGAAAGGAGCACAAATTTGTGGGACCAGGAATGGCTGAACCTTGAAGGGGAGTCTAAAGAGTCAAAAGTGAGAAGTCAAAGTAAGGTTCATCAGAAGCCTGGGGGACAACCTGTGTAAAAGCACAGAGAGAGTAAACAGAATTCTGAGTTCAGGTTAACAGTAAGTAGGTCATTTTAGCTTTGAAACAGAGAGCATGAAGCAAAATAATATGAAATTAGCCTGAAAAGATAGGCTAGATTCAGATTACTAAAGGTTTTAAATGCCAAACAAAGAAGTTTGCATTTTATCCTAGTGACAAAAGGAAATACAAGAGATTTAGGCACAGGCCTTTGGAAGATTTTTTTTCAGTTGTGTGGAGGATGACTTACAGATAAGAGAAACTAGAAGTTCCAAGTCCAGGCAAGGCAGTGGTCATGAGTAGAGAGAAGAGGATAAATTAATTCAAGAGATGCTGGGGAAGTATAACTGATGAGAAATGTCAATTGACTGGATATGAGATATGGGGGTAATAAAGGAAGAGTAAAAGAAGTTACAAACCTGGGTGGCTGAAAAGATGTGTGGTGCCCTGAAAAGAAACCAGACTTGAATTCAGGTCTTCCCGACTCTAAGCTGTCTCAACCATACCTATCTGCTGAATGAATGTTCAAAGTTATGATCCCGCATCCCTAAGTGTACAACTCTGGATCACAAAAGATCAAATTATGTTCAGACATTCATTACTACACTGCATTTCAAAAAAAAAAAAATCTGTACTGTAATTAATTCTGAGTTCACCAGAATTTGACAGGAAGAAGAGAGTGGGCTGGACTGCCCTTGGGAAATTATTCAGTGACTTTAATGACTCTAACTGCTTCCTTAACAGAAAGACCCATCTTTTTTTTTTTTTTTAAACAATAATCTATTTCTGGGGATAACTAAATGGCCCTGAGTCCACGAATACCAGAGTCTCCAAAAAATTAAAGTTGAGGGTCACCTAGAGGACAATGAAGAGGACATGGTGGGCATGTTCAGTATATCACATCACCAACTGCGTAAGAGAAGCAAAGAAAAGGATGTTATCAAAGAAACTGAAGTCCAGAAAAGGTGGGCTGCTGGTGAAGTAGTGAGCATGAGATAGAATTAATTGATAATCCGCATGCTCTATTGAAATCCAGAACAACAGATGTCCCCAGGGGACTTTCTGAGTGTTCTGTAGAAAATCTGAGAAGGTATGGATGGATTGTGATCTCTAGCACCAGAAGAAGGACCTACTTTGATGAGATCATAAATCCATCAAAGTATGAAGGTAACACCCCAAAATAAAATCAACTTTAATGCTCCACTCCCCATGGAAATTTAGTCAATTGAAACTTTAGGATTTCTGTGTAACATTACGATCTAGAGGAAGCTATGTCGCACAGTGGATCCCTGGACTTGAAGTAATGAAGACCTTACATGAGAGTCCCCACCTGCATCCCTCTCTTGCTCTTAGCTCAGATACGACCCTGGCCAAGTCACTCAACCTCTGTCTGCCTTGGTTTCCTCAACCATAAAATAGAACTCATAACAGTACCTACCTCCCAGGGCTGCTGTGAGAATCAAATGAGATAGTATTTGTAAAGCACTTAGCACAGCAATAATAGGCACTATAAAAATGTTATTCCCTTCCCTTAACTATATGAACCTAAATTTCTAAAATAGATAAATTCGTTATTCACTTTACAAAGTTCTTTTCACTAATAAAGCAATCCTCCCCTAATAAAAGTTTATAAAAATTTCATCTATATTTTTCAGAAGATACATACTTTCTGGTATTGACAGTTTTGGGGGGAGTATGGAGGTGGAGGTTATTTGGTATAGACCTGTGATTATATCAATGTAATGCAAGTGAGAAAATTTGACAATGCAGATCAGCAATAGTTCTGCAATTCATTTTCTCAGAGAATTGCCTAGCTGACTGAAAGGTTACATGATTGCCCAAGGTTGCACAGTAACTATGTATCAGAGATAGAGCTTAAACCCAAAAGTACTCCTGATAACTTGTAATGGCTTCTTTAATACCCTAAGTTTGGAGGAAAGTTTTAAAATGCTAAATAAATGAAAAATTTTCATATATGCTTATGAAACTTACATGTTTCCCTTAAATATGTCATGGTATCTATTATATTGTAAACAGTAGCCACAAAAAGAGGGAAAAAATGTATGATTTTTCATATAGCAATTTTATCCTATAACACTTAATGAGACAGTATTTGTAAAGCATTTAGCGTAGTGCCTGGCAATGGTAGGCACCATAAAAATGTTATTCCCTTCCTTTAACTATATGAACCTAAATTTCTAAAATAAGATTAAATTAAGGAATTATTACTGAAATTACTAACCTATTACTGAAACTATAGCTTTTATAATTAATATTAATTCATCCTTTAAAGCTTTATATTGCTTTTCTCAGATTCCTATATTTGGACATCTGTTAGTGTTAATGGAAACCAAGAGAAAATTTATCAACATTTAAGTGGCAGTAAATTTCAAAGTGCTCAAAACATTAATATGTAAGAATGATTTGCAGGTTTTCTACACATTAGAAAATCTTTTTCTTTGTATTGAATCATCAAATTATTTGAAAATTTAGGGGAAAAAATGGCTCAGAGAAACTATTCTTCCCTTGACTATCAGAAAGAAAAAGTAAATTCTTGTTGAGAAAAAGAATCTCAAGGTTGAGCTGTAAACTTCAAAAAACAAAGCAAGTCTGATTCACAATCACGTGAACAAGATAAAATTTACAAACCACCTTTTAATAGCATAAGCAGCTCCCTGTGGCATCAACATCTTTAAATAGCCTGAAATCAAGGAAATTCATCTCCCAGGAAGTCAGGAAATGTCACTTTTGGTCTCAGCCCTGGAATGACTGGAGTGGTAACCTGTTAGGCTTTTTCACTTCCTTATCTATACAGACCTGGTAAACTCTAGAGATCCCAACAGCTTTAATATTCTAAAAATTGTGCAAAACTGTTTCATTTAAAAAAGTCTATTCTATCCAGAAACACAAGCTAGAAAGCCTGATAACACTATGAAATTCAGTTAGTTTATGGTTTTTTATTTTTGGGTTATGAATAAAATGACTTTGAAATTTTAGATGCTCTATCGCTATATGAACTTCTTTTTGCTGGTCCATTTCAAGTATACATTCCAATGAGAATAAATCTGGGTATAACACTATGATCTGGGCTCAGAACTTTGGGGTGGGTATAGCTATCATAGAAGTATGTATCTAATTCTTCAAAAAGAGAATTAACTAAAAATTTGAACATATATTCACCTAAGAATTTATTTTTCTATTTACCTTTTCTCTTCTTTTGCTCTTAGCTGTTCTTCCTGTCTCAAAACTTGAACCATTATAGACTCAAAAACTCCACTTGTCAAGCCTGCCAAACTTCGAGGTGTAGAGCGACGCCTTGTGGATGTACATGCTGCTCCTTTCTCCTCCTCTAATCCATAATAACCTCTGGATGTAACTGCTATTGTAGTCTTTTCTCTCAAGTGCCTGGCAAAGAGAAATTTAGTTAGTTCACAAGAGGACACCTCTAAGGTTAACAAACCTTCAACACCCTCTCTCTTCCTCATCACACAACTACATATTAAAAATAAAACCCTTCCAAATTAACAGCTTAGAAAGAATTCAGTTAAAACATAAACACAGATAGGACTCTCATCTTCCCTGTGTAAAGTTTCTAACCTTCTTCAGTTCTGCCAAGATATCACAAATCAAATCCTACCTCTTTTTTTTTTTTTTGAAATATACTTCAACTTTAAGGTTCAAGTTAGGATGACCTCAATGAAAATTTAGTTTTCTTCAACTTTCTAAAATCAAACAAGACATCATTTCTTTAACAGTCAGAAATATTTCTCAAGTCTATCACGTTTCTCAACATGTATGCATAAAAGGATATAAAATTACATACATTACTAGCACTAAAACAGGAAAATTCAAATATAAACTTTTTCAAAGAAATTATAAACAAATTAAACTCTACAAATATGTAAAATATAGTATTATGAATAAAATTACCTGCCTAATTTATAAAAATAAGAGCCAAATGTGAAGAAATAGCCTAATTTTCTCCTATGTCACCATAAACGCCTTCTTGATAGATTTCTGATGGATGCACTGGAACCCTAATCTAATTCTAGAAGTAGTCTTATTTTATTGACAGTTCCTTTATCTATTCTAAAAAATGTTAGTTTTATGGTAAATTTTAAAGTTAGACTGAATTTGTGTCTATGTAACATCTCACTACAAATTAAGCAGATGTTACTGGACACTGAGATTTGAGGAAAAACACAGTATTTCTGACTGGTAGACTCAAGAATATTAGAAATTCCCCCCCCCCCAAAAAATCTGTTTTGTTTTTTCCTTAAATGATCTATTCTACTTGGTTAATGTATATTATCGTTTCTGGAGTTTTTTTCTTTTTTCACTTAATTTTTTTCAAATATTTGATTTTTTCCAATTACATGTAAAAAAATTCTTAACATTTCTTAAAAAAAAATTGTGTTCCAAATTCTCTCCCTCTGTCCCTCCCATTGAGAAGGCAAATAATTTGATATATGTTATACATATGCAGTCAAGCAAAGCATTCCCAGGAATATTAGTCATATTGTAAAAGAAAACAGACTAAAGAAAAAAGTTTAAAAAAAGTATGCTTCAATCTGCTATCAGACTCTATAAGTTCTTTCTCTGGAGGTGAATAGCATTTTTCACCATGAGTCCTTCATAATTGTCTAAGATCACTGTATTCCTCACAGTAGACCATTGTACAATATTGCTTGTTAATACATACAGAGTTTACTCTGGTTTTGCTCACTTCCCTTTGCTATCAGTTCATGTAAGTCTTTCTAGGTTGTTGCTGAAAGCATCCTGCTCATCATATTAAAAAATAGCATAATAGTGTGCCATCAATATCACATATCACAACTTTTCAACCATTCCCCAATTGATGGGCATCACCTTAATTTCCAATTCTTTGCCACCACAAAAGAGTTACTATAGATATTTTTGTATCTATAGGTTTCTGTAGTCTTTTCATTGGCTATTTCTGAACCAGCAAAGTCTATGTTCTAAGAGAAGCATTCCAAATGAGTAGAACAAAATTTCCATAATTTAAAATACAAAATAATTTTCTTTATTTCTCATAAAGGTCAATTTGTATAAAATTAATTTCATCTTCACTAAAACAAGACCAATTCATCTTAGAAAAACTTTCTCTACTCTTGTCCACAGTGGCACTATGCCAAAACTTACAGAGGAACTTCGTGACAGCAATTTCACCAATAAAAGGGTCTCAAAGCATGTACACTACAAACAAAGAATTTTCTTTTTAAAAAATTCTAACATTAACAAATGTCAACTAAAATGAGTATTCCCATATTCATCATAGAACTGAAAAAGCCTGTTATACAAGAAACTAAAAATCTCCATTATGTACAGTTTGCTTTTTTTTAATGATATAATAAATTCAACATATAACTTTTAAAGTTGTTCTGTTTGTCTGTGATGCCTTCTGGTCTTCCTTTTTTTTCTTTCATCTAGAAACACAAGCTTGAAACCATGATAAGATTCTGAAATTCCTCTATTCAATGCTTTCTTTCATCTATGGTTTGTTAAAAAACAAAACAAAACAAAACAAAAACAAGAATAATGAAACGAATTCAAGAATTGTTCCTTTCCGGCAAGTTACTGGGCACCTCCAGATTTTTAGGGAACAGTCTGTTATTAATATATAATAAAATTTTAAAAAGCTTTTCTATTCAGAGAAATAAGATCCAATGATCTCATTTCTACTTTGCCTTAGAATTTCACTCAATAAAGTGAATTGCTTCATTGCTATGTGATTTTCTCAACTAGGTTTTTTAATAAATCAGTCCTAAATGGTTTTTGTTTTACATTTTTTAAAAAAAGATGACGCAATGACTCTCCCCTTTTAACAAATGACTTTCCTTCTTTTTTCTTAACAATCCAATTCCTAATTCCTCTCTCCTTCACTATCCCCAATGAATTAAAAACAAAAATAAAATCTCAAATATGCACAAAGCAAATAAATTCCTATATTTTACTGTTTGAAAAAATCTCATTCTGCAACAATCTAGAAGTGTTAGAATTACTGTGTTAAATTTAATGTTTTCTTTAAAAAGCTATTCATAGTATCCATACATTCCTGTGTTTTTGCTCTTTATTTAAGAGATATTCACATTTGTCAAGTCCATAATAACAAAAGGAAGCTAAAAAAAAAAAAAAAGGAAAAAGGGCTTAGAGGAATTCTACATTTGGTAAGAATACTTCCAAAGCCACAGAAGGCAGGAAAATCAGGAATTAATATAGTCAATACTATTTCCTCACCCATTTTCTAAATTATGTACCGGAGGGAGAGGTGGGGGCTGGGGTGTGTGTGAAACCGTTGTTTTACCAGATGAGGGACCCTCAGGTGGAACCCTATTTGCTGTTATACTAACTGGTGTGGTTTGGTACTGTGGACTTTCATTCAACAATCATCAAGGACTTATTATACTAATGCACACTGTAGAACTTTTCAAGATGTTGTACTGTTATAAAGGGAGAAAGCACACAAAGCAGGAGGAACAAAAGTTCACTTATAAAGCTTAATTTTGCAGGAAACAAATGACATGGGAAAATTTCTGTGTACCATTATCAATCCTCCTTGCCCCAATAATAATGTTTAAAAAAGAGGACACATGTCAAAATGACAATCATATTTTACAATTAAGTCAAATGACATCTTGATTGTATTAGTATTTAAAACGGAACATTTTTACTCCCAGGCAAAGAACAAACTATAATTTATGTTCCTAAGCAAGAAATAACTAAGCATCCTCCTTGAACAGTGATTGTTTAATAAAGGCTGATCTGAATAACACAGGATGTTCTCTACAATTCCATTTTTAATATTACTAACTATTTTGATGAAAGTTAAATATTCAGCAGACTGAGTTACTTGATTCAGGTAACCTAATGGTTTTGTCACTCATAAAATTAATCCCTCAAATGTTCCTTGTATCTATACATATTTATTCCGACTAGAATTAAATTAGAATAAGAAACAACAATCCAACAGTCATTACATTAGAGAATAAGGAAATGGTAGTTGGTTGAGAGTACTGATAATGTTACTGTCACAGGACTATGCTCCAAATTTGCATTTAAAAGCCACTTGTCTAATAATCAAATGTAGTCCCTGTCAGACATACATGCAAAAACCCAAAGATCAGGTACCAAATCTGCAATCTCCATTTTAATAAACAGCAAACTTGACATTTTAAAACTACTAAAAAATCTAAAGATAACTAAGCATTTCTAAACCTAATCCCATACAATCCAATGTGAAAGGTGAAATTTTTTAGCTAATCAAAACAATCCTACTCTTGCCCGGTGCTTTTTGCATGATGCTCTACCTACTCTTACTTTAATTTTTTGTTTCTTGTTATATGCTGCAACTGGATATTTAATGAGTTCTTTATCAACAATGATCTTTATTTGTAACATAATTTCTATACAAATAACTTTTATTTTGATAATCACTCAATATTCACATTCCCAGAATCACAAGTTTTTAATAAGTTGGAAAAAGCATTAAAGTACATGCTTATATTTTTGTTATCCATTAAAATGATTTTGTCTGTACTAGTTTAGATTAGTTTAATAGTACAGGAAAAATGGAGAGTTGGTGACTATAGGACAGCAAAACAACAGTTGCCAAATTTCATCCTGCCCCTTTAATCTTGCTAAATGAAACAATATACTGAGATACTATACATGGACCTGGATTGGCAACTGCGTCTATAATAGGACCGTAGACTTAATATTGAAATAGACATTAGAAATCACCTAGTCCAATCCCCTTATTTTACAGATGAAAAAACAGAAGCCCTGGTTGGTTTAGTGACTTGTCCAAGGACACACAAGTATTAAATGGTAGAGCACATATTCAGGTCCCATGATCCCAAAGTCAGGATTCTTTCCTATTATACCACTAGTCTACACTGGAACTTGAAAGGAATGTGCACAACCTAAGTAAAACAGTAGAATGAGCACAGGAAAAGGCAGCTCCAACGCAAAGCAAAGAAGTTCAAAAGAGACAGATTTAGCCTTAGCCCAAGAATTTTTGCTAACTGGATGCAGCTGGAGGTCTGAATTCTATAAGAGCTGAAAACAGCCACTACAACTATGAACCAAAAAAGAGCTGAAACTCTAACTCTGCAGGGAAGAGGCTAAATAGCAGCTAAAATTCAGCACAGCACCTGTAAATAACCAGCAAATGGAGTATTGAAGAAATAATAGCTTAGCAGAGCATGTAACTCCATGACATTACCAGATCAACAGATGACATAAGCAGTAAACAGCAATGCTGAGTGCAGGGAAAATTCTAGGTATATGAATTTTCCAGGCTACAGATGTTCTCTCTCTTACCAATGCTGTGGAAATCTGAGAATGAATAGGTGGCATAGGGGGTGGGGTGTCACAGAGGTATTTTCCATACCATTTATTTATTTTGCTACTTTATTAAAGTTAAATATTAAATTGAAGGTTACAGATTATAAAAAAAAAAGTGTCCAAATGAAGAAGACTACAAGAGCAATCAGGGAAATCATCATAGCAGATACAGTTTTAAAAAAGGAGTGACTGAGTGTTTAACATGACAGTTAAGAAGGATGAACACTGAAAAAAAAAAGTCACTGAATTTGGCAAAGAGGTCAGTGACCATCTTCAAATGAGCAATTTTTAGTAAGTAATTATAACCATATTAGAAGAGCAGCAAAAGGACAAGAACAACTCATACCAACCCAAGCCCACACTGTAGGAAACATTCCCTTTCTACACACTCCCTGGCTACATAGGAGGAACAAGTGGGAGAGGCACGTGCCCAGCAACAACACTCCTTGGAGAGTATGAGCTTCATTCTAAGTCTGCCACCTACTAGTACCACAGAACAATCTTCCACCACCTGCTGCTCTCCCTACTCTGAATAATAAATCAGCAGCCACACAGAAGCACACTATCATCAACTCTATCCTATCCATGTCCCTCTCCAATTGTGCCAATCTCTTCCACTAAGCCCTCTACGATTCCCATAACATAGTAAACAAATATCCTTTGTTTTGGACTTCTTTTCTTTTTCTTACGCTCCATCTATCAGTCTTCATTGACCTGAGGACATTACATGCCTGGCCATCTTCTCAAGCATATGCAGTACATTCATTCACACCCCACTCCCCAACAAACATAGGTCCTTATGCTCCATCTAGGAGGAGTCAGGTTACTCCTTGCATAACACTGCCACTTGCATACTCCCTATTTACCATCAACCAGCAAACTCTTCTCCTTTGAAGTTCATGGTATCAAAATTTTCTATCCAATTCAGTTCACAGTAGTTGTTGTGTATCAGCACCAAGTCGTTCTCAGAGGTCAACACTTAGCTTACCATCTTCTTAACTTCTGCTCTTCTATGAGGGTATTTCAATATCCTTACCGATGTGTCCACAAACTTCCTGAACTCCCAATTCCTCGGTTTCCTTAAATCCTATAACCTACTCCTTTATGCCACACTTTATTCACACATAAAGATGGTCACACTCTGGACACCACATCACAAGTGTTGCACTTCCTTAATCAGGAACCCTGACATTCATCTACTGACAATACTTTCCTCTCCTATCTTTCCATCTCTCCCCTATGCCTCTTCCCTCCTGAATCAATTCTTCAGCCAGAGACCTCTAATCCCTCCACCCTTCAATAGTTTAAGGACCTAAGCTACATCATTTTCTTCCCTTTCCTATTAGCCAATCAACTGTATGCTGACCTCTACTCTCATATATTGCACCCCTTTCTCCTGATACTCATCTCCTGCCAAACCTCAGCCCTGAATTAACTTGCACTTCTTCTGATCCTACTGACATGCTACTAAATGGAGCTGTATAAAGTCCTACAACTGTGCATATTGCATTCACTACAAATTAACATCATCCGACTTTAACTGAGTCCAAGATGTAGGAAAATAATCCCTTTATTCTTCCCTTGATTCCCTCTCTCACTTCTCACAGACACTATTCTAAACTTTCTTTTTCTAAATGAGGATTTTACTCTTACTGTAGTGACAAAACTGGTTCCATTTTGACATGAGCTCCTTCTTCCTCTCAAAAGCCCCTGAAATCACCACCCCCACTCCTTTCAACAAGGTGGAAGCCCTTGATCTTGTCAAGGTAAACCATTTCATATATGCTTTGATGTGTCCCCTTCTCATCTCCAATAGATTATAACCTCAATCATTCCTTTTCCCCACTCTTCTCATCTTTAATCTCTTCCTCTTGAATCATCATTCTCGCCTTACATCTACTATTTGTTTCCCTAAAACCTTCAAACATTCTGAAGTCTCTTTCATTCTTAAAAATCCTTCATTAGACCCTACCAGACCCTTCAATCTATTATTCTGTATCTTTGACCCCTTTCTCAGCCAAACTCCTGAGCAAAGGCACTCTTCTACCTCTTCTCCTCTCAGCCTTCAACTCTTACTAGCTCGCTTCCAATCTCATCTTTCAATTAAAACTATTCTTTCCCTTACCAATGATCTCTTAAGTAATAAACCAAATGGTCTTTGTTTTAAGTCCTCATTCATTGTCATTTTCTCTCCCTTGCATCTGACACTGACAATCTTTTCTTTTCCTGTATACTCTCTCCTCTTGGGGTTTTCATGACACTACTTTTCTTGGTTTTCTTTCTACCTGTTTGACTCCTCATTCTAAGTCTCATTTGCTGGGTCTTCATCCACACCATGGGGAATTCTTCAAGCCTCTATCCTAGGCCCTCTTCTTCCTCTTAGTAATCTCATTAGTTGCCATGGGTTTATTACCTTAATTACAATGACTCACAGATCTATACCAGCATCAGTCTCTCCCCTGAGCTTGAAGTATCTCTGCATCTCTGGTCATGTCTTTGGACATATCAAATGGTGAATCCCAAAAACATTTCAAAATCAATGTAACTAAAACTGAATTCCTTACCTTTACCTCTAATCCAAACCTCTTCCAAATTTCTCCAGTTTCCCATATTCATAACCTCAGAATTATTTATGATTTCTCACTCCACATATATAATCAGTTGCCAGATCTTCCTGTTTCAACCTCCACAACATCTCTCACATCTGGCCCCCTCTTACCTTGCCCTCTATTTCCATAGCTAGCACCTTAGTTCAAGACTTTATCAACTTCTCACGTAGATTATTCCCAAAGTATCTTAATTGATCTTCCTGCCTCCTTGCTCTTTCTACCTTAGTCCACTTGCTTCCAAAGTGGTTTTCCTTAAGCACAGATCTGACCACGTAACTCCCGTATTCAAACTCTAGTTTGCTTTATTGCCCCTGGGATAAAACAGAACACCATCTTCTACAAGAAATCTTTACTGGCCTACGCAATTATATTTATTCTATACATATTCAAATATGTACTTGTATCCCTTGAGAGAAAGGATGTAAGCACCTCAAGAGAAGGAATTGTTTCATTCTTTATAATCTGTATGACCAAAATCAAATGTTTGGTTGTTGACTGACTGAGGATGCTATGAAACTTTTTCAAAGCTTAAATTCTTGAGCTTCAGGGTAATGATTTAATATCCCAAAGGGAAATTCAAGACTGCTGTATGTTGCAAATAATTACCAAAACTGAAAACATTTCACTCAGTTTCAATGTATTTTCTGATTTTAAATTAAATGGGAATAACTACAAACCTACATACCTTTTTCTTGATAATACTGATTAGATTTTGTTATGATTATACTTGTGAGTAAATAAGCACCAACAAAGTCAGAATGTCCCAAGTATACACCTTACCACCACTGATCCTGCTACTTTTATCATATTTCCACATACTAATTGCAAACACAAGAATGTGAGTTACAACTCTCTTCAATTCAAATACTCTTTTCCCTGCCCACATATTGTAAATCTGTGACTACTGCTCTGGAAAGGTAGTGGTCACTTCGGCTTCCTGTTTCTAGAAACATCACTCATGTGCTTCCCATTTGCAGATGTAGTTTTGCAGCACTAAGCTATGAAACTAAGGCAATAAGACACAGGAAAGAGTGAGGTGGCACAAATTACAGGGCAAAAGCAAAGAAAGAAAAGCTCTAATAAGGCAAGGAGAGTAATCCATGACTATTTGACCATAATACCATCTGAAATAAATTATTTTACAGTAATTGGGGTACAGGGTGTATTCAGGGAGGACCAGTACCTTTGGTGTGATGGCTGCCAAGCCCTTTTCAGGGCTCTTCCATCTTTGGTGTCCACCTTTTCCACCTAACTATCACCTGTGGCTCCAAGAAGCTGCAGCACGAGCAGCAGCCACACCCTGGTAAACCATTTCGGCAGATGGGCCAAATCAGGTTGAGGGTAACCAAGGGTTCTCAAACCCACTGGTGAGTTAGGGGGGTGTCTACCCCAAGCAGGTGAACACTTCATCTGGTAGAATGGATGGATGAGAACAATCTGTTCCAACAGCCATGAAGGCAGATGAAGCAGGAGATGTGGAGTGCTTAGAGCTTGGTTAGACACCGAAGATGCAAGGTCATCCACTGCATTCTGAGCCATTGCCAACTGTCTTGACTCTGTCCTGCCACTGGACTATGATGACTCTGGAAGAGAGAGCGAGGCTGACAACTTTGTGCAACTTTGCCTCACTTAAATCCAATTTATGCACGAATCAAAAGACATCACCCATGCCATTTCATTATTATGCCTCAAAGTCCTGTGGTGACACGCAGCAGGTGCAGATACACAGGGAGCTGTAGACACAACCCTGCACACAGGTGGCCCAGGCCACAGGGTTGTTTCTCATTGGAAGCAGCAGTGGGACTCGGCAGCTCCCTGGGTATCTGAGAAGCCTTTTAAGGATCGCACTGCTCACCTCTTGGTGTGAGGAAGGGAGCCAGAAAAGGTGCCCTAAACATTGTCTGCTTACCCAACCCTGGCCTGATTACTGTGGCAGGTAGGGAATTCCACTACGTAGTCGAAACACAAAAAAATGTACAAAATGTGCAAAAATATCTTCAAAGATGATTCCAATCACCATCACCACATGGAACATGCACACACTAACAGACAACACAAAATCCAGTACACCTGAAAGAACTGATCTTGTTGCAAGAGAACAACAGGTATCGCATCCAAATAGCAGCCCTGAGTGAAACAAGGTTGGCAAATGAAGGCCAGCTTACTGAAGTTAGAGCTGGATACACCTTTTTCTGGAGTGGGTGCAGTGAAGGGGAATGCCATGAAGCTGGTGTGGGTTTTGCAATGAAAACTAATCTAATCAGCAAGCTGGTATGCCTGCCAAAAGGAGTGAATGACAGGCTCATGACAAGGTGATTGCCACTCAGAGGAAAACACCACACCACCATCATCAGTGCCTATGCTCCCATGACAAACCCTGATGTAGTCTAAGAAAAATTTTATGAAGACCTAGAGACCCTTATCGTCAATGTGCCAAAAGAAGACAAGCTTATAATTCTGGGCAACTATAATGCCAGAGTAGGCTCAGACTATTAGACTTGGCAGGGAGTCCTAAGGAGGAATGGAGTTGGAAACAGTAACAGCAATGGTCATTTACTGCTGAAGACTTCTGCATCGCATGAACTTCTCATCACCAACACTATTTTCCGTTTACCTAAACGCAATAAAACTTCATGGATACACCCTCGCAGCAAACATTGGCATATAATAG
Source organism: Notamacropus eugenii (assembly GCF_028372415.1). Classification (NCBI taxonomy): domain Eukaryota; kingdom Metazoa; phylum Chordata; class Mammalia; order Diprotodontia; family Macropodidae; genus Notamacropus; species Notamacropus eugenii. The sequence continues at coordinate 38,661,218 of NC_092872.1, read as the reverse complement.
ACTATATGATTGTAAGGAGAAGAGACAGACAAGATGTAACAGTGACAAAGGCAATGTGTGGTGCAGAGTGCTGGACTGATTATAGACTTATCCCTTCCAAAGTAAATATTTGCATTCATCAAAAGCACTGTCCCCAAGGCAAAATGACTACCAGAAGAATTAATGTCAACAAATTAGAATTCTTCTCTGAGCATGAACAGTTTGTTGTTGACTTGGAGGGAAAGTTGAACCAACACACAGTTGGCAACAGTGGAGCAGAAAAGGAGTGGGCAGCTTTCAGGGATTTGGTGTACAGCGTTGCATTTGCTCATCTGGGTCAGAACATTTGCAAACACCAAGACTGGTTTGATGAAAATGATGGGCCTAGCGCTACCAGATCTCAAATTGTATTATAAAGCAGCAATTATCAAAACCACTTGGTACTGGCTAAGAAACAGAAGGGCAGACAAGTAGAATAGGCTAGGTATTCAAGGCACAGTAGACAATGAATATAGCAATCTACTGTTTGATAACCCCAAGGACCCCAGCTTCTGGGATAAGAACTCACTGTTTCACAAAAACTGCTGGGAAAACTGGATAAAAGTGTGGCGGAAACTAGGCATAGACCAATGCCTGACACCATACACAAGAATAAAATCCAAATGGGTACGTGATCAAGGTATAAAGATTGATACTATGGACAAATTGGTGGAGCAGGGAATAGTGTATTTATCAGATTTATGGAAAAGGGAAGAATTTTTGACTAAAGAAGAGATAGAAAGCATTATGAAGTACAAGATGGATAATTTTGAATATATTAAACTGAAAAGTTTTTGCACAACCAAACCCAATGCAACCAAAATTCAGAGGGACGTAGAACACTGGGAAAAAATTTTTACAGCTAATGTCGGTGATAAAGGCCTCATTTCTAGAATATATATAAAGGACAGAGTCAAATGTACAAAAATACAAGTCATTCCCCAATTGATAAATGGTCAAAGGATATGAACAGGCAATTTTCAGAGGAAGAAATTAAAGATATCTATAGTCATATGAAAAAACGTTCTAAATCACTTTTGAGATGCAAATCAAAACAACTCTAAGGTACCACATCATACCTATCAGATTGGCAAATATGACAGAAGAAGAAGATGATAAATGTTGGAGAGGATGTGGGAGAGTTGGAACACTAATATATTGTGGGTAGAGATGTGAGCTGATCCCACCATTCTGGAGAGCAATTTGGAACTATGCCCAAAGGGCTACAAAAATATGCATATCCTTTGATCCAGCAATATGCTTCTAGGACTGTATCCCCAAGAGATCATAAAAATGGGAAAAGGTCTCACATGTACAAAAATATTTATAGCAGCACTCTTTGTGGTGACCAAAAACTGGAAATCAAAGGGATACCCATCAACTGGGGAATGGCTGAATAAATTGTGGTATATGAATGTAACAGAATACTATTGTGCTTTAAGAAATGATGAGCAGGAAGACTTCAGAGAGGCATGGAAAGACTTATATGATCTGATGCTGAGTGAAAGGAGCAGAACCAGGAGAACTTTGTGCACAGCAATGACCACAGTGTGCAAGAGTTTTTTCTGGTAGACTTGGAACTTTGTAGCAACGCAAGGACTTAAAAAAAAAATTCCCAATGGTCTTCTAAGGCAAAATGCCTTCCACATCCAGAGAAAGAACTATGGAATACAATTGCAGAATACAGCATATCACTGTGTGTGTGTGTGTGTGTGTGTGTGTGTGTGTGTGTGTGTTTTATTTTGATTTGTTTATGATTTGTCCCACTCAATTTAATTCTTCTACACCAGCATGACTATAGTGAAAATGTATTTAATAAGAATGTTTGAGTAGAACCTATATAGTATTGTATGCCGTCTCAGGGAAGGAGGGAAAAAGAATCTAAGTTATAGTGTAGTGACTGTAGAACACTGAAAATAAATTAATTAAAAAAAAAAAATGATGGGGAAATTCAGAAGCTGCTAAATGAAAAAATAAGAACTCCACAGGATTTACCAGCAGGATAGTTCATCCGCCTCTAAGAAGCCAGCATTTAATTCCATCAAAAGCAAAGTACAAGCAAAGCTTAGACAGATGCAGGATTCCTGGCTCAGTAAAAAGGCAGATGAAATTCAGTTTTATGCTGAGAGCAACAATCCAAAGCGCTTTTACGATTCCCTGAAAGCTATTTATGGACCAAAAACCTATGGTGCATCACAACTACTCAGTGCTAATGGAACCACATTGATTAGTGATAAGGACACGAACCTAGAAAGATGGACTCAACACTTCCATAGTGTTCTCAACAGACCATCACCAAAATCAATGCTCAGGCCATTGAGTGTTTACCGCAGGTTCAAGTCAATCCCTCCTTAGCTGAACTTCCAATTGAAGAAGAGGTTTTGAGAGCCATCAGGCTCCTTTCATGTGGCAAAGCACCTGGTGTTGATTCTATTCCAGCTGAGATTTACAAGGTAGGGGGACCACTGCTCATACAAAAGCTGACTGAAATTTTCCAAGAAGAGATTATCTCCCAGGAGTTCAAGGATGCCTCCATTGTCTATCTCTATAAGGATAAAGGGAATAGATTGTCCTGTGACAATCCCAGGGGGATCTCTCTCTTAGTCACTGCTGGTAAAATTCTTGTTAGAGTCCTCCTTAACAGGCTGATCCTTCACCTGGAAGATGGTCACATACCTGAGAGTCAGTGTGGCTTCAGAAAGGGCCAAGGAACAGTCAATATGGTGTTTGCTCCAGGAGAAATGCCAGGAGCAGAACAGAGATCTGTACGCAACATTTGTAGATCTGACCAAGGCCTTTGACACTGTTAGTTATGAGGGCTTATGGAAATTATGTCAAAATTTGGTTGCCTAGAGAAGTTCATCAATATTGTACGTCAATTTCATGATGGCAGGCTTGCCCAGGTTCTAGATAATGGACAATGCTCTCGTGTCTTCCCAATCACCAATGGAATGAAACCGGGTTGTGTGCTTGCTCCCATACTTTTTAGCATGTTTTCGGCCATGCTGACAAATGCTTTCAATGAGGATGAACATGGCATCAAGGTCAACTACCATAATGATGGTTAGTTCTTCAATTTGAAAAGGTTACAAGCCAAGACCAAAATGGAAGGAGTGTTCGTGCATGATTTTCTGTTTGCAGATGATTGTGCACTCAATGCAGCCTCTGAAGCTGAGAGGCAACAAAGCAGGGATCAATTCTCTTCTACCTGTGCTAATTTTGGCCTAATAATTAACACCAAGAAAATCCAGGTGCTCCATTGGCCACCACCATCGGTTACAACAAATAGAGAAGTTTTGAATGCTGTGGATTAAGTTCACTTACCCTGGAAGCGTACTTTCCAGGGATATATACATTGACAATGTGGTTGATGCACACATTGCCAGAGCTAGCTCAGTGTTTGGGAGAATCCAAAGAAAAGTCTAGGAGAGAAGAGATATTAGACTGACTATCAAACTAAAGGTCTACAGAGCCACTATGTTGATCTCATTGTTATATGCTTGTGAAATACGGACAGTCTACCAGCACCATGCCAGGAAACTGAATCACTTCCATTTGAACTGTCTTAGGAAGATTCTGAGGATCACCTGGCAAGATAAGGTACCCAACACTGAAGTCCTTGCTTGAGCTGAACTGCCAAGTATTCAAACTATGCTTGAAAGAGCACATCTCTGATGGGCTGGCCATGTTGTTCCAATGCAAAATGTACACTTGCCAAAAAGATTATTTTATGGAGAACTCACATGGGGCACGTGATCACATGGTGGACAGAAGAAATGATACAAGGGCACTCTCAAGGTCTCTCTCAAGAACTTTGGATTTGACTATGCAACATGGGAGACACTGGCACAAGACCACTCAGCATGGCATGCCCACATCAGAAAGGGTGCTATGCTCTTTGAGTAAAGCAGAATTGAGACAGCACAAAGTAAATGCAGGATGTGCAAATTTGGGATATCCACCCCAAATATTCACACAGACTATCTGTGCCCAACCTGTGGTAGAGCATTCCAAGCTCATATTGGTCTGATCAGTCACAGTCAGACACACTGAAATTTCACTTTATCATGGTGATGTCATTTTGGTCCTCTCTGAAGACGAAGGACAACAATCATCACCATTTTACATTAACTAGATAAAAATCAAATTGGGGTGAGGGAGAGGTATGAAGAAAATAATGAACAATAGTCTTAAGACTATTCTTTGTCTTTTTCAATTTATCTCCTTTTCTTCACTATTTGTTTATGGAGGGAAGCAAAACAGATGTTTAATCTACTACTAAAAAATTTCTATATAACAGGATGATAGATTTAGAGCTGGAAGGGCCCTTAGAAATTACTAAGTCCAACAACTTCATTTAAAATATGAGAAAATGGAGACACAAAAGTTAAATGACCTACATAGACATAATGTCTGAGGCAAGATTTGAACTCAGGTCTTCCTGCCTCAAAGTCAGGTGACCAATCCACTACCCTAGATACAAGTGAAAGAATCAAGATTCAAACCCAGGTCCTTTGATTCCTAATCATTCTAGGCAATAACTCTCTTTCACTGTACCATGGTAAAAATACTTCATCTAAATAGTTTCTTTAGAAGTCTACATGTCTATATTTTACATATGCCACAGAAGTTCTTTAACAATGATAACAGGATGTGACCTCTACTTCACATCTGAAAATTGGGCATTTTTTTACTTTTGAGGGCAAGTGGCTAGAAGAGAAACTGTGAGGGTAGAAAGAGGGAACTTTAGAACATGGTACCTAAATGGTGCTAGTATCACTTTACGCAAGGTGCCAAACACAGATAACATAACAGTCATATTTTTCCTGTTTTTCTTATCCTTGTCCCTCTAGAAATCTTCTATGGATGATCAACTCTGTCGCACTCTACATCAAACCTTCCTTGACATCAGTTGCTAATGCATTCCCTCCTAAAATTAACTTGCATTCAGTTTGTATATATTATGCATATATGTACACGTTATCTCCCCAACATAAGCTCCTTGAAGGTAAAAACTATATTATTTTTGTCTGTAGATCTGGTACACAGAACATGGTAGACACCTAATAAATGCTTCCTGATCCACCGGCCCACTTTTTTCCTATCTTAGCCACGCTGATATATAGTCTGTGGCACTTCACATGAATAAGCCATAGTTATTTTCTGAAACCTTATATCTGCCATCTGTCCTTCAATTGCCCTGTTAATGTATCATTCTGATTCTGAGATCATGATTTTCCATGATTGTATCCAGAGAAAAAATTGATGTTAAAAGCAGAACTGGGGCAGGAGGGAAAGGGGAGAAGCAGCAGCTTAAGTTCATTGAAAAGACTGCAGTTTTCCAAATATAATCCAGCTACCACTCCTATTTCCAATCAATTCTGGCCTCACTTCATCGTACAATTGCCTTTCCAAGATACAAGTACATGTACACAGAGAGAGAGAGAGAGAGAGAGAGAGAGAGAGAGACACACACACACACACACACACACACACACACACACACGCACACACACACGATAATCAAGCCCATGGGAGTTAATTAGGTTACCAAGCAAGAGAGTATGGAAAGAGAAGAGAGGTTATGAGAAAGTTTGGGTTGCACCTATAGTCAGGGGATATAATATAATGAATCAGCAAAAGAGACTAAGTAACAGCAAGAAAGGTAGAGGAATCAAAAGGGAACAGTGTTTCAAAAGCCTAAAGGAGAGAAAAAGTATCAGAGAAGAGGGTATCAAAAGTGTCTAATGCTGCAGAGAGGTGAGAAAAGAATCTGCTCCCAATCCTCCAAATCTGAAAACATTTCCTATATAAAGCAGATCCTAAACAAAGGAAAGCAAACAGGCTAGGTAATATTAATAAATGACAATGTTATGCTAAATTTGATAGGTGACAGAGCTGTGACCATGTCAGCCTGAGGAAGCCCTAGTGTGGGGACTCACTCTTATCAGATACAAAACAGTTATTATTTGGGAGATATGGTAGGCAAGATCTAATAGTTGCCTGAGCACATAGATGTTAACTGACTTGAATAAACGTTGAGGGTGACACTAGTTGTCAGAAGCATCACCTGAACCCAGGTTTTTCTGACCCCAAGTTCAACATTATAATCACTATGCCCCATTACCTCTATTAAAAAAAATAAACATTTTAATTGCATTAGAACTTTTTGAAGACCCCACATATTTCTTTCTCTAAAAGATGGGAAGGGGCAAAAGGAGTGTCATATATGGCCCCAAACCAGATTATTTTTATATCATTTAGTACTAGTATTTTGAAAAGAAGGCTACAACTAGATTTTCTAATTTTATTTGTAACTTTCACCAGTGGACCTACTTATTTTTTAACATGGCATCAACAACTAACCTTATCCTTTCCTAAAGGACTTGGCCTTATATTTATTATACGTGTTCCTTCTCATTTTCTCCCTTTTTCTCTTGTAAAAACAAAAAACCCAGATACTTCACATTATAAGATTAATCCCCTCCAATAACCTTAAGTCAAGAATACTGCTTCGGAGAATCTTTTGAGACATATTGTTATACTAAAAACAGCACGAACAAAAGAAATTCATTATGTACCATGCCTATAAGGAAAACTAAATTATTGGAAAAAAAGATTTCTATACGTTTAGTATCTTCAAAATTTTTCCAATAAAACTTTTTATAAGAACTGTAAACAAGTAAAAATTTGGCTTGAATTTTACAAGTTACCCCTTTTTCCTCACCTTGAAACAAGACAAAAACAAGACAAAAAAGTTGTCAAAAGGCTATTAGGAGCAGAAACCAGAAACTTTCTTTGAACTCTACGGTACAAATATATAAATCCAGTATAACCTGTGGCAAAAATTTTCCCTTACACACTCTAATAATCCCTCAGTGGACAATCGGCCTAAATGAATGTAGTTTTACATACAATGTTTCTCCAAAGTCAGTACCAAAAGAAATTTAAAATTTCAGTCTATTATGAAAAGCACTTTTAAGAGCTGAATAAGCTAAAAAAAACAACTACAATAAGATCTATGCTCTCAATCTAATAGTAGAAATAATAACATAAGGTACAAAATATTCTTAGAGTATAGGAAGAGATGACTTGCAGCTAGAGTAATTGGGAAAAACTTCACAAAGGTGGTACAATTTGAGCTGTGCCAAAACAGGTTGGATTTTAAGAGATGTTAATGGAACAGAGGGCAATGCTTGAAATAGTGAACAGCATGAGAAAGGCAAGGTGTCATCTTTATACAGGGCCTGGATGAAATTGTAGATGGGCATCACCAATGATACAAAGATGGCAAGAATAACTAATACTCTAGATGATAGAATCAGGATCCAAACGAAAAAAAATCTTGGCAGGCTAAAAAAGTCAGGTTGCAAATATTTTGATGAAATTCAATAGGGATCACAATCAGTAATGCAAAAACCAATAAAGGTTCTGGAGAAGAGATGGTGAAACAAACCCTCAAAGCAGACTAGTGAGGGCTAATAGTATAAAATATCATATACATTGTCAATCACCATTTAGAGTAACTATTCATTGTCACAAGTGAGGCTTCAATAAGGAGGAGAGTGACTGTGATGTAAAGACCAAGGCTTAACAACACATTTAAAAAGAAAATTTAATAAGGATAAATGCCAATTTCTTAGGCTCAAAAAAAAAACACCAAAAACCCAAAACCCCCAAACCAAGCAGTAACAAGTACAGCATGGAAGGTACATGACTAAACAGTTTGTATGAAAAGAAACTGTTTTTGAATGATATTACTGTCAAAAAAGCTAATGTAATCTTTGACTTTAACAATAACAATAATGTCTAGGGAGTAGATGACAGTCCCACTTGTACTCTGGCCTGAGTACTATACTTTAGGAAAATCTCTGACAAAAATGATAGTATGTCCAGAGAAAGATCATTAGGATGGTGAAAGAGACTATGCCATATGAAGATATATTAAAGGCACTTCTATCCATGAAAATGACACAGAAAAACATTTGCAATATGATGTGAATTTTAAACTATTAGTCTTTTGCTGGAAACCAAATAAAGATCACACTATTCTGGGGGGCTAGGAAAAGTGTGGAATAATGAAGATGGACTGCTTCTTAAAAAAAAAAAGGAAATATGACATGACAATCTCTCTTGTTAACTTTTTAAAAAAAGATAGAGAAATGTGAGCGTAGTAGTAGTAGTATGTCAGCTAGTAGGTGAGGTAGGCTATTACAAAAATTCAGGTGAGATGAGGGCCTGGACTAAGGCTCTATTAGTGGAAATAGGGAGAAAAGATACGGTGTAAGTAGAACTTACAAGATTTCGCAACTGATTGGATATAGAAAAGTAAAGGAAGTAAGAGTCAGATATGACTGTTTCAAGCATGAAAGGCTGGGACAATGACAGTGTCATGAACAGAAATAGGGGGAATAGAACTTATTTGGGAGGCAAAAATACATTTAACTCTGGCTATACTAAAGTTGAAGTGCTGACAGGATACCCAAGTGAAGTCAGAAACACAAATCTGGAGCTTGAGAGAGGTCAGAACTGATGATATGGACTTGGGATTCATTCAGAGTTGAAGCCACAGGAAATGGCTGAGATTGCTTAAGGGGCTAGAGTTTTAGAAACTATCTAACAGTTATAGAGACAGGAGAGTACATTTTTATAGAAGCCAAGGAAGGAGTATTAAGAAAGGTTAGTAATTTTATATGGTAGAAAGAGGTAAAGGATGAAGAAAAACTGTATAAAGGCCACTGGATTTAGCAATTTAGAGATCATTTATGATCAATGAGAAACCAATTATCAATACAGCAGGGGGCTGGTAAAAGCCAGATTAAGGAATAAGTGGGTATCAAAGACATCTTTGCTCCAGTTGTTCCCAATGTTTATTATAATAGCCTCCTCCCCTTCAGATCTTTTGAAAAACTACACTCTCCTTGACAAAAGTAAATTGTCACTTCCTTCATTAAGCTTATCTATCTTTCCAACTAGAAATCACTATTCTTTCCCAAGACCTCCCAAATGCACTTTGGACTTCTCTTACATACTTAAATTCTACAAGTCAGAGACTGTACCTTACCTACATTTGAATCTCCCCCAGTGCTCCACAAATTGTTCCAGCACTACCAACACAATACGTATTTGCTTAACTGAATTTTATTTTTTTTTTAAGTCCATATCCTAATCTTAATCTATACAGTTTTACCCAGGCTTTTATGAAAACTATGTTCACTTAAAATTAGTTTATAGTTCTTAATATAGAAAAAAAAAGTATCCTCCATATTCCCCACATATTTGTCAACTTTGTTCATGTAGTGGTAAACTCCAAAAACTTCTCAAGTTCTATCTTTTATTTAACTGTATATGAAACAAATAACTTTCACCATTTGTCTTTCCTCCGATAAATGTTAGATAATCATACTTAGCTTATGTCATTTGGTCCTATTAACAAGAGTACTAGAAATATATTTTTGTTTCTAAACCATATAATATTTTATAAGCTGAGTTTTTAAGTGTGGCAACATCCTCATTAACTCAAGGGAAAGTGGAGTACCCTGCTGGGTTTGGGACACTGAAAGCAATGATTCTAAGCACTTCGAAATTTATTCTCATTAAAAATAGCAAGAATTTAGCTGTCCATTTCCATACACCTCACCACGCCCTCCCCCGAATTAATAGCAAAAATGAAACATTTGCTAGTTGCCTAATTAGCATCTCATTCACTTTTCAACACTTTTAGGTATATATTCATCTACTCATTTCTGGATATCTTTTCCTCATCAGTAATTGGATGGGCATGGAACAGATGTTGGTCTATTTATATGACCCTTAAAGTTCCTTCCAAGTCTAGGGTCCAATGAGTCTATAAAAACAAAATTGGGAAGTTATTTGATTTGCCTTAACAAAGGCAGTACGTTGAATAAGCACCAGATTTGAATTCAGAAAGACTTGGATTTGAAATCTACTCTGCTTACTCTCTGTATAATCAAGGGAAAGTCCTTTCACTTCTCTGGCCCTCATCAATAAAAATGAGGGGATTATAGTAGATCCATTGTATTGTCCTTTTCAACCCTGGATCTTATGATCTTACTCAGATTAGTATCACAGCTATGACTAGAGCCCAGGTCTCCTGACTCCCAAAATTCAGTTCATATTCTACTGGAAGATGTAGCCATGGCTATTTTGAAAAATGAAGGGACATCAAGAAATACGATTTCTTTTTTTTTAATCTATACTATTTTCTACAGGGAAACAAAAGAAAAGAGAGCATCATTTCAAATTTTGTTGGGAGTTTCTTTTAAGAAGCATGGCCTATATCTGCCATTCCCACACCTTTTGAAATTCCAAAAAAGCTAAATGAATGAATAAGCAAATAAATATTGTTTATTACGGTTAGCATACTGTTGCTAAAACAGGTTAGCTGAAAAACAGAGACCACCTTAGTAAGGAAACAATCTCCTAGCTAGCTAAATAGAGATGCAGTAGCCCAGTATTGAGAACATATGTTTATTTACAAAATATTGCAAAGGTGTATGTCAGAATATGAGCAGTATCATCTTAGAAATAATGGAAAAAGTGCTGAGAAGAAAAGTTTGCTAGAAGCTTGGAACAAGATAGAAGCTAGATTATTCTAAAAAATTTAGTTGATAAAATCTCTCCTCCTCCCTCCTCAACCTAATAAACATACGTAAAAAAATAAAGAACTATACTTCTTTTTCAGTGATTCACACTCATAATTATGGGATAGATCCACTAAATGCGGTCTATCACATTTATATTCCATGTAAAGAAATGACAATAGCACTCAAGATAAAATCAGAAGAGTAGTTAGACCCGACCAAGTACACACACATAAAACTCGTACTAGAGGTGTCAGTTTTAAGCACTGATAGAGAACTATTTTCAAAACCTCAAAAGTGGAAAAGATTTCAAAAGAATGCAGATGATTAAAAAAGGAACTGAGAAAACACTAGCAGTTATTGATCCACATACCTACATTCTCATCTCTATAAAATCTTCATTAGAATTGTGTATACATCCATCATCAATAGAAACATAATAAAAGAAATTCAAAAGCTTTTGTAGGAGATTTTTAACAGAATATTTATGATCATCTGGGGGAATAAAGGAAACAAGATCTCTCTGTTTTAACAAATGTTAATTTTAAGAAAGTATGCTTAAAAGAGTAGAAGGCTCTGATCAGGCAAGGTGATTCTCATGCATCATAAAAATCATTCTAAGATTCCATAACAGATGTAATTACAAAGATAATTTTATTCAAGGATCCCAATGTTTATTAAAATCAAGTGAGGTGTTTAACAGGTAGATGTATATTAGTTAAATGCATTCACTGACGTCATGAAAAGATTTAATATGTAAGGTTAAAACAAGAAAAAAACCTTTTTCTTGGTAAATTTTTTAAATGCGGTTATTTGTAGATTACATAGTTGTAAATGAATTTCCTTTAGGTAACCCAGTATAATCTTAGCTCTAAGAATTAACCCTGGAAAAAACACCAAGAGATGAAATATATATGGCTCAGATTACGACACAGGGTCATCGAATCAATCCATCAAAAAGTATACCTCGAATAAGCAGAGCAGAAGGATGAGGCAATGGGCGTAGAACTCAGCAGGAGGAGATGGGGTTGGACTTCATTTGGGAAAATGTAGCATACTTTCAATCACTACAAACTGCCTAGGACAAACAAGCATTTGTCAAGCAACTATTATGTGACAGGCACAAAACAAGTACAAAATCTCACCTTTTACATTGCCCTAGTGATGCTACATGTGCGTAAATCATGGAGAACTATAATCTCTAAAGAACAAAAAGCAGACATAAAAGAACACTGGAAAGGTACACAGTAGGCAAAGACAAGTTACATGTTATCAAAAACTTGTACGTGAGTGGCATAAAAGATACTATATAGATATATAACCAGAAAAAGAAGTGAGACAGTCATGTAGTAACAATGAAACAGATGGCACATGTGGTATTTTGATAATGCCAAAATATTAAAAGAGAAAAAAAGACTCTAGCATATTGGGTAAGTACACTATGGAATATTTATGGAAAAATATGAAAGAGAATCCTACAGATGAGAGGTGTTGCATCTGTACAGAGAATAACCACATCAATGAAATTGTGTATCCTTCAACGTATCCACAAAGTATTATATCTAATATATGTTTTAAATATTTCAAAGTTATGCTGCAGTAATATTTTATTTACAACACATTAAAATAGACAGTATTATCATTATCTATAGTACACATGTTCATTTTGTATGACAGGAGGTAATGTGGTAATGGACTAGTAGTAGTCAGTAGACCTACCAACTATTAGCTCTGGTTCTGTCACTAATTAGTAATATGACTTAGGACAGTAATAAATGGAAAAGATCACAGGATTTTGAGCTGGAAGAGTGAGGCAAACATTTGCTAAATGCCTACTATGTGCCAGACACTGTATTAAGTGCTAAGGATACAAAAAAAGGTAAATACCAGTCTAGGTATTCACAATCTAATGGGGAAGGAAATATGCAAACAACTATGTGCAAACAAGATATATAAAACAAAATGAGGATAGTTCAAGAAAAAAGGCACTAGAATTAAGGTGGGGAAGAAGGAGGATCAGGAGAGGTTTCCTGCAGAAGAAGGGATTTCAACTGGGACTTAAAGGAAGCCAGGAGGCAGAATTTTCTATGTATGAGAGAGAGTCAGCAAAAAAGCTGGGAGATGGGAGATGTCATACAAGGAACAGCAAGGAACAAAGTAAGTAAGGAGGGTGTACAAAAGAAGACTGGAAAAGTAGTGGGCAGCCAGGTTATGAAGCCTTTGAATAACAAAAGAGAATTTCTATTTGATCCAGCAGGTGACAGGGTGACATTGGAGTTGGGACTGGGGGTATGTGAAGGATAAATATAGTTGAACCTGTGTTTCAGAAAAATCATTAGTGAGGAGCAGCTAGGTGGTGCAGTAGATAGACCACTGGTCCTGGAGTTAGGAGAAACTGAGTTCAAATCCAGCCTTAGATGCTGATTAGCTGGGAAAGTCACTTAAGTCCAAATGCCCCCTTCTAAAAAACAAAGAAAAAGAAAATCACTGGTGGCTAAGTGAAGGACCTCCTGGAGTAGGGAGAAATTTGTGGTAGGCAGACCAACCAGCAAGCTACTATAACAGTTCAGGCATGAGAGCTTGTAACTGGTTGGTGGCAGTGTTAGAGAAGAGAAAGGAGCCTTGGTAAGAGATAAGAAAGTAAAAATCAAAAAGTCTTAACACATTGGACATGGGAATGGGATGGGGTGAGAACCAGGAAACACCTAAGAGAGCTTGGATGACTGAGAGTAAAAAGGAAATTAGGAAGAGGGGAGGGCTTGAAGGAAAGAAGTTTACTTTTGAGCATGCTGAGTTAAAGATGTCTATGGAGCATCCAGTTTGAGATGTACAATAGGCAGTTAGAGATGTGAATCTAGAGATCAGACAGATCAGGGATGGATAAAAAGATTTGAGAATCATCAGCATAAAGATGATAATTGAATCCATGAGAGCTAATGAGATCATCAAGTGAAACAGTATGGAGGGAGAAGAGCACAGGACATTTCCATGGGACACCCTGAGTTAGTGGGTGTGACCTGGATAAAAATCCAGCCAAGGACACTGAGAAGTTGTCAGATAAGTAGGAGAACCAGAAAAGAGAGGTGTCAAGAAGGATAAGAAGAAAACCACAAGATTTAGCAATTAAGAGTTCATTAGTTTAACTGGAAAAAGCAGTGTCATTATTGATTATTTTAGTTCAACACACTCATTTTGCCGGTGTGGAAACTGAGGCCAAGAAAGTTTAAGTGATGTGGCCAACGTCACTTTGGTAAGGTGTAACAGACATAGAATTTGAATTAAAGTCTTCAAAGAACTTCAAATCTATTATCCCATGTAGTTCTGGACCAAAGTCCCTCACTGGCCAAGTATTATTAAGTGTACACAATGTTCCAGGCACTATGGAATGCATTAGGGACATAAAGGAAAAAAAAGGAAATAATCTCGGTCATCTAGGAGCTAGCTATATTCTATTCATTGTTGTTTAAGATCTCTTTTGGCTCTAAAACTCTGACAATGATTTGAGCAAAATTTTTTATTTTAATAATTTCAAGGATTATGGCATTGTTGTTGTTATTAGACATATGTTAGAAATAATGATATTATCTGGGAAGCACTGTGGGGAAAAAGAGGAAATTGCCTAAACTGTACCACTGACTTAAGCTCTCTGAGAGTGAAGTCAGAGGCAGGGCTGGATCTGTGGTTTCAGTGGTATAAAGAACTCCCAGGTGAGTAAACTTTCTCTACCAATGCAAGTAGGTACCTTCTCTGTAACTTATGTAGTCTTAGAGAACTGATTAAAATGCTCAAAGGTTAACTGACTTGCATAAAATTAGTATAGGTCACAGGTGAAACTCACAGGTCTTACTGGCTTTGGAGCTGTTTGGCTCTCCTTTCATTATGTCATGTTGCTTTAAGAGAAATACTAATAGTATATAAATGTTGAGAAAAAACTCAAAATAAAACTTACAAGACAGACACATTAGGAGCTAGACACCTCATGACAAAGAGTTTTTTTTCCTTAAAGCAGAGTTTCTGAATATCAAAAACTTAACAAGAGCAGACAAACTTTCAGTGTTAAGAATCACTGCCAAATGAAGATAAGAAATGAAAATCTCTCAAATAAAACAAAAGCCTCACACATACAAAAGGTTTACATCAAGCCCTTCAGGCAATATAACATTTTTAAATCCAGTTATCTGGTTAATAATGTTCTTATGGCGAATTAGCTTTCCACTAATCATGAAATGAAAATTCAATTAATCTGTCTTCTTCAACACTTTGCTGATATTTAAAATAGTTATAATCTAGGTCATATCAAAGATGCTGTATTCAGTGAGCCAGGGCATTACCTAAATTCGATTTCAATCTGATTATGCTACAATTTTATCTCATACTCATCAAAAGTCAATGTCTAGAACTATACAAAGAGCCTACCCTACCTAATGGGACTTCAGGTGATTAGGATCCATAAAGTAACCTGCTCTCCCCCGCCCCCAACACTTACTATACAACAGTATACTGCATTAGCAAAGGTGCAGAAGTTCAGTTTCTTGAGTTGGAAAGGAAGGTTGGGGAAAGAAGAGAGAAGCAGGCTGGATCTGATTTTACTCTTCAAGGTGTACAAACCTTTGGAGGCAAATGAGTGGCAAAGTCGTCGAATTATCTCTCACCAACCAGTTTCATCCCCAAATTCTCTAACAGCTGTGGCTATACTTCCTTAGCTCTCGCAATGAACAGCCTCTCCTATATCTCAACACTTAATTTATTCCTATGTGTCTCTGGTCACCAGTCACACCTAAATAACACAGGATAAACTCCTCTAAAGCACACTCCTTCCCTCTGGAGCCCAATACTCCTCCTCCTCCACTCCTCGTACTCCAGGAGCAGACATTCACCTATCAGAGACGCCCCCGGCCCGCCCAGTTTCTGGGACACGTGTGTCTCCCCACGGTGTCAGAGAGTCTAGACAGGCTGTACTCACCGGGACAGCAGCGCCAGCTTCTGCTCCAGCATCATCTCTAGCTTCTGACCCTGCTTGGACATCCAGTGGTCCACCCCGTGCAGCCGGTAACAGGTCTCCAGCATCAGCCTGAAATCCGCCACGAACTCCGTGATGCCTCCGTACTGGCCGTTGGAAAACTTCTCCTCCATCTTCAGCAAACACATGCCCAGCCCCGGCTGCGAGAGGGGGCGGCTCCCGCTGCCAGGGCCCCGAAGCCCACAAGCCACGGCCTCCTCTTCCTCGCCGCCAGCCGAGGCGGCCGCAGGCCCGCCGCCGGGGGGTTGCAGGAAAGGGCCGGTCAGGCCCCGGTGCTTCTCCAGCAAGAACTCGCCCAGGATGCGATAGCCCTGCTGGAGCTCGTAGGTCAGCTCCTGCTCCTGGCCGCCGCCCTCGACCACCACCACCGCCTCGTCGTCCTCCTCCAGGGGCGAGCTCCGGGCTCGGGCGGACGCTGAGGCCAAGGCCGTGGCCGGGAGCGCCGCTGCGGCCGCGGGCTCCGGCGGCGGCTGCTGCTCCTCCTCCTCCTCCTCCCCAGACGGCTCCATCTCCCCGAGCGTCTCCGGCACGTTCATGTCCCCGACGGGCCCGGGCTCCGCGGCGGCTCGAGCCCGGGGGACGGCGGCGGGTGGGAGGGGGCGCGAGGCCGGCCTGCTCAAGGGCCCGCGGGGAGGCGGAGCCCCCTCCGCATCGGCGCCGGGCCCCCTCCGGGCTCCCTCCGACAGCTGCCCGGTGCGCGCGCGCGGAGGGGGGGGCGGCGGCGGCGAGCTAGGGGTGTCGTGGTCCGGGGGACAGAGGGAGGGGGGGTCTCGAGCTCCGGGCGGGGCGGGGTTACATGGCGCGCGGGTGGGGGGTAGGGGGGAGCGGAGGAGAGGCCCGAGTGCCCTCCTCTCCCCCCACCCCCGGCGCGGGAGCCCCCTCCGCCTTAACCCTCCGCCTCCTCCCAACCTCTCCTCCTTCTCCCCCGCCTGGCTGCTCACCACCGCCACCGGGGCCTCGGGCGCCCCAGCGCAGGGACGTGGGGGACTGGGGACAGGGGAAGGGGGGCTTCTCCTCCTCCTCCCCTCCCCGGCGGCCCTGGCCGGGCTGGGCCGCGGTGGCCGCCGCTCAAGGCTCCTCAGGCTCCGGCTCCTCCTCCTCTTCCCCACACCCCCTCCCGCCCCTCTCTACCTGGGGGAAGGGGGCGGGGGGGACCCTGGGCAGGAGAAGGCGGCGCGCGACGGCGCGTGGACAGGACCCCGGCGACCAACTGTCAGTTAGAAGCCCCGCCGGGCGGGGGGAAGAGGAAGGAGGAGGGGGTTCAGCCCTCCCTGGCTGGGGTGAGCCGAGGGAACCGGCGGAGAAAGAAGCGTCGCCGCCATCCCAGCACGCATGCGTAGTGAAACAGGTTTCTTCTCCGCCCCCCCCCCCCCACCTTTGCCCTCCTCCCACCTCCGCCGCGGCTCCGGCGCTGCTACAGGACCGAGAGGCTAAGTGGGCTGCGCGCGGAGCAATGACGTCATCAAATTGCGAGAGGGAGGAGAGGGCGGGGAGGGGAGCAGGGGGCGGGGACGAAAAGGCGCATGCGTGGGAGCTATTGCCAACCCTCCCGCTTCACCTGAGAAAGGGGTGAAATCTGCGTGTGGGCCCAGTCCAGGTGGAGCGGAGAAGGTCCCCGGAGGTGAAGGCCCGGACACCGGTGGTCAGGCCTTAAGGACTGAGGCTACCGAGGAGACTTTATCGATGGCAGGTGGTTAAAAATATTCATATTCCTGTGTCAACTGTACTCAGCTCCTTGCGACCTTGGTAAAAATCCAACCTCACCGCCTTTACCCAGGGCTCCCCACCCCCTTGCCGGAATGCATTCCCTCCAGTCCCGTTCCTAGTAAAATTTTCCTTTAAGGTTCGGCTCAGGCGCCACTTTCTACTGAAAAAAAACCCATTCCTAACTCCTCCCCTTCCCCTCCCCCCAAATAGTTTCTGTTACCTCCATCCTCAGGTGACCCTGCCTTGATTTCTCTTGTTGCATCCACCCACCTGCCGGAAGGAGGCTCCTTGAGTGCAGGGATGTTTGCGTTCTTGCCTTGGTATCCCAGCTCCATGCTGGTAGACACTCGATAAGTATGGGATCGCAGATTTACTGAAGGATCTCAGCCAGGTTATTCAATTGAGTGGGGCGGGGCCAAGCCGTTCATTTACATTTCCTCAGTGAATAATTGGATGTTTGAGGTTCTCTCCAAAAAGACACAATTCTAAAATTCTCATTTTCTGCTTTTAAATACTGTGGAAGTGAGTTGGACTTTTCACTAAATGTGTTGACAGCTTAGCGTAATGGAAATGGTGCTGGTTCTATAGCCAAGACATGGGTTTAAATTTTAGCTCCAGCGCTCATCCTGGGTGGTCTCCAGTCATTCTGATGAATAACAGGTCACTGGATCCAGATGACTCAGGAGGAGAAAGTGAGGCTGGTGACCTCCCTCATTCAAAACAAAGTGCAAGTCATGTCATCATTTCTCTGATGTCATGGTCTTCTTTGAAAAGGGAAGGAGGAACACAACAATTTTTCTGGCTACTTAGAGATTTAGATCGGGAAGCCAATGAGTCCAACGCCTTAATTTACAGAGGAGGGAATTGATTCTGGGAGGTTAAGTATCTGCCTAGAGTCATACAGCTAATAGTTGGATAAGGCAGGATTTGAACTCAGGGTTTCATGATTCCAAGGCTCTATCCCTCCTTTCCTTCAAATCTTAGCTTAAAGACCACTTTCCATGTGAGCCTTGTTTTTCATACTGCCTTTTTCCAAAGTGTGTACCTCTTCCTATCCCCAACTACTTATCTATATTTCCATATTGTTTCTCCTACAGAGTGTAAGCTTCTTGAGGGTAGGAACTATTTCATTTTTGTCTGTGTCCCCAGCATCTAGCACAGTGCCTGGCTTTTGTTGTTGTGTTAAACCCTGTGCAACCACTTTGTGATCCCAATTCGAGGGTTTTCTTGTCAAAGATACTGGAGTGGTTTGACATTTCTTTCTCCAGATCATTTTACAAATGAGGAACTGAGGCCAGCAGGGTTAAGTGACTTGCCCAGGGTCACACAACTAGTAAGTGTCTGTGATGGCCATCAAAATAGGATCTATTGCTGTTTTTGTTTTAGTATAATCAATTGCCTCTGATTGAATCTTGCCTTTATCCATCAAGAGTTTTTACAAGGAGTAAAGTATAGAAGCAAGAGTTTCTTTAGCTAGGAACAGTGTATATATTTGTATTGTTAATTATTTTAATATGATTAAAGATCTTTCCCACCCATTGATGGCAGGAACCTTGATTAGGGGAGCTGTTTTGTAGGAGAGTCCCAAGTACCTTTTGTTTTTTCTATTGAGGCACTGGGTCAAAGGGTTGAGATGCAAAAGGTATAAATACTCAGAGTTGAGGTTTTACTTTGGGGTTTACTTTTTGTAAGAGTGTTTCACCAGGTGAGGACTCTGGGAAGTGACTTTAAGGACTCCTCCCCCATGTACCCTCCCTTGAAAACCCAGATGTCAGTGCTTCCCTCTCTGGTAACCATGGTCAGACTGTTGGGGTTCAATTGTCTGTTGAATTCACACAGAGGAAGCCATGTCTGTTGATTTTTTGATTTCTCTGTATTTTCTTTGAAATTCAAGGGACTGACTCCCTGAACTAACTGAATGATATGTGTACTCAGTGAAAGGAATGATACATGTGCTTGATTAAAGTGATTGTTAACCCCTCAAAAATTGCCTTTCCTTTTAGGAATGCAGATCTAAGAATGTGTGATAATAACAGGACCCCCTGTGTATGTTGGGGTGCTTACTGATACAGTGACTGAGTCTATATTTGAACTCATGGAGAATAGTCTTCCTGACTCCACACTCAGTGCTGCAGCTGCTGTACCACCTAGCAGACCCATGGTCTCTGGCACAGGCTCTTAATAAATGCTTATTGATTAATTACAAAAATGCAGAGCATAGCCCACCTTGGTTTTCTGTGCTGCTTTTGTCAATGTTATCCTGTGCATCTTGTGAGGAAAATCGTTGTAAATCTTAAGGTGCTATTCAAATGTAAATTGTTATACTAAGATTTTAGAACTGGAAGATAACTTAGAAATCAGCTAATCCAATCTCCAATTTTACAAATGAAGAAATAAAGGTACAGGAAGGTAAGGGGACTTACCCAGTCACAGAATTAGGGAATTACAGAGCCTGGACTCAGTTCCCTTGCTCTTTGTATTATACTACCTTCTTGACTCTTGAGAGCTGTGCAAATGAAGGCAAATTACCAAATTTGAAATTACCTTTAAGTGGGTTTTCAGTGAAGAACCTATAGAATTAAAGGTCAGTTGGAGAATCAGATTTAGGGCTGAAAGTTCTGACAAAGATCACAGTCAAATCTCTAATCCCTTCGTTATAAATGAAAAAAGTGAGACAGAGAGATATTATAAATGACTTGCCCAGTGTCAGTGTAGAGACAAGATTAAAGCCTGTTCTAATGTGGAAAAACAGATGACTAGGAGAGAATGAGGCTGACAACTTTGTGTGGCTCAGCCTCCCTTAAATCCATTTCACTTAGAAGTCAATACATCACCCTTGTAGTGTCACTGGTTCCCTTCAAGAATGAAGGATCAGCAGCCACAGCAACAGCAACGCCAAGGTTCTGCACGAGGCCTCTACAGAGAGACTTCCAGAGCAAGCGTTGTGAGTTTAAACCCTTGTCACATGTTTTTTACACATGTACCTCACTACTGTTTTGGTCTAAGTTTAAGCTTATTCCTCCCATGGATGCCATGTGTAGTTGTGGGAGAGAGTGAAACAGGTTTTTGAGGAACGTTTTTGTATTAACTGCCTTTACCATCTTTTCTGTGAGTAAAGAGTAACTGCCCTCTGGGGACCCAGCATGCCAATTCCAGTTGTGGAATTCTATTATTATTATTTCTTCTTCTCTTCCTCCTCCTCCTTTCTCTTCTCTTCCTCATCTCCTCTTCTTCTTCCCTCACCACATAAGGTCCCTTTTGCCCCTTGGGGATCCATACCCTTATGTTCTTTGTCCATAGGAATTTAGTTTTTGGTTGCTTACATTTTGTAAGTTTGTGAGGCTAGATTTTTTTTCAAATTATTTATTTTTATTATTTTTTATTTTCAAAAAACTAGAACAATTTACCTTTTGTTCTGTGCAGTTTTCATTTATGATTTCTTGAACTATATCTCTAGAAAAATAGGATTTAAAAAAGCCCATTATGATTCAAATGGAACTACTTGATTAGCCTGGAAACCCATATCACCAGGCTTTCATTGAATAATAGAACCCAGCTTATGCCTCTATTGCTCCTTGTTTAGTTTTGGTGACTTAGAATGAGTATAAATAATAATTGTTTTCTGTTTTGGCCAGAAACTTTGAGGGTCTTTCCTCTCCCAGACTGATACTTTTTAGATGGTAAAGTAGGCCATCTTTTGTCTCAGTTCTTACCTCGCCCTTGAGTGCCATCTCCAGTCATCCTGATCTCTCTCTATCTTGCCACTAGAGCCAGATGACTCCTGTGGAGAAAGTGAGTCTGGTGACTTTGCATAGCCCTTCCTTTTTAAATTCAGTTCATTTGCAAGTCATGGCATCACCTTCCTGGTGTCGTGGTCCTTTTCAAGAATGAAGGACAAACCACACCCTAGCCCTTAGTCTTCGAATGTGTATTGCCTCACATAAAATGAAACCTGGGAAAGACCTTAATTGAGAAGGGTTGGTGTCACCTATTGAACCCTGGGTCAACAATGGTTGTCTTGATTCTTGTCTTTCCTTTGGCCTCTGATGACTGGAGGAGATGGTGAGGCTGAAGACTTTAAAGAAGAAGCTCTGCTTCACTTAAATCCAAATGAAGAGAAAGTCAAGACATCACCTTCATGATGTCATTGATCCTCTGAGAATGAAGGAGGAACAGCTGTGGAAAAACCACTGTCATATAGTTTGGACCAGGGTTAGTCCAGGAGAAGCCTGGTCTCTGAGAAGCTATCTAAGCTTCTTTTTCTCATATTCTTTTGATCTTTAAATCCTACCCCAGTGCCTCGGGAAGATTTCTTATAGTTTACATTATGGCTCATGTCTAGGGTTTCCCTAAAACAGGGTATCAGAAAAATGCTCAGTATATAATATGAGTCAGCTATGTGACTATTATTTTATTCCTACATGCCAAAGAAAAATGAAACAAAAGATTTGCAATATGCATTAATAGAATAACTTAAAACAAAATTCAGCAACTGTAACAGTAAGTACCCTAACATACATGGGGGTTGGGGGGCTGCTATCACAGGTTCTTAGATCTGCATTCATAAAAGGAAAGGCAACTTTTGAGGGGTTAACAATCACTTTAATCAAGCACACATATCATTCACCTAATTCAGGGAAGTCAGCTCTCTGAACTTCAAAGAAAATACAGAGAAATCAAAAAATTGACAGACATGGCTTCCTCTGCCTGAATTCAACAGACAATTGGACCTCAACTGTCTGATCATAGTTATCAGAGAGGGAAGTACTGAATTTTCAAGGAGGGGGGGGGGGGGAGTTTTCTGGCCAAACAAACACTTCCAATCAGTAAGCCTCAAAATCAACAGATGTGGATTCCTCTTCCTGACCATAATTCAGAAGACAGTCCAGCTGTCTGACCATAGTTACCAGTTTGTGTTCGTCCTTCATTTTCAAAGAAGACCATGGCATCAAACAAATGATGACATGACTTGCACTTGACTTTGTTTTGAGTGAGGGAGGGCTGTACAAGGTCACCAATCTCACTTTCTCCTCCTGAGTCATCAGAGTCCAGTGACCAGATATTCATGTGGGCATTTATAATAGTCAAAAAGACTTATTCGCTCAAAGTTGTTCTTAAAACAATATTGCTGTTACCATATTGCACATAATGTTCTCTTGGTTCTGCTCATTTCACTCTTCATTATTTTGTGCAAGTCTATCCATGTTACCAGAGAGGGAAGCACTGACATCTGGGTTTTCAAAGCCGGGGGGAAGGGACGGCTCCTTAAAGCAGCTTCTCAGAGTCCTCCTCTGGCACTCAAAACTTCTTACAGAAACTAAGCCCCAAGGTGAAACTTCACCCTCAGAGTATTTATACACTTTTTAGAGCCAGAGAGCATAAAGCCCAGTGCCTCAATAGAAAAAACCAAAAGGTTCTTGGGACCCTCCTACAAAGCAACTCGCCTGATCAAGCTTCCCACCATGGGCAGGCCCATTAATGGGGAAAGGTCTCCTTTAATCACATTATTCAATCAGAGGCACTTTTAGTAAAAAAAAAAAAAAAAAAAAAACAAAAAAAAAAACCAGCAAAAGATCCTAATTTGATTGCCATCACAGCAACTTAACTTATAAATATAGATATGATCCTCCAAGAAATTGATACTTAAACATCATCAACAATTTGAAGGGCTGTTGATTAGGCATTTTACATTTCACTTCGGTTCAGTATTCTCCAAACAACTCTAGGCACAAATCTCCTGGTAAAACAGATTATTAGTCACACTTGGGAGTCTCTGGAAGCTGTGTCTTTTTAAAATTGTTCTAGCATTTCAGGAGGGAAAAGGACTAAGGGACCAGGCAAAGTTTGCTATATCAAATCAAAACACTAGGTTTTTTCAATGTACTCTCCATCTGGCTAGAAGCATGCTCTGAGGTCTCAAGAGATAGACCAGAACTAGGAAGGGAAGCTCTGGGCATGCTCCATAGGATAGGTCCTATAGGTCAATTTTGACCTTTGCCATACTAGTTTGTCTCCAAATCTAGTGGTCTTTCCATTAAACTTTAATGGCCAATATATTATAGTAAAGCACCCAAGGGTCTATCACTCAAGTTGTAGCAGCCTATGACAGTCACAGTATAATTGTTTTTTAAGATAAACAGTTTGAAGAGTGACTAAAAAGCTAAAACATCATTCTAGTTAATTTGATAATGGAAGTATTGTGGAAGTTAATGGAAGTATATGGGGAGGAGAGAATTGATGACTGAGAAGTAAAAGTAGCAGTGTTTTTCCTTCAGATGAGAAGGTATCATGGTTTACTTTTATTCTTAAGGTGAATACTCTCACAGTTATCAATCACTGACAAACCAAACTATGAATCAAAGAAATGAAACATTTTATATATTTTAAGGAACTGAGTCATCTCCAGTAAAAAAAGAGACATTAAAATTATTATGACAATAAATTATCATCCCAAGAAATGTGCAGACAATGCATCTATATATATATATATATGTATATGTGTGTGTGTGTGTATATGTACACACAAATAAACACGAGAACCTTTTCCATTCAGGTGACTTGACTCCAGGACCCATAAATTACCCCCAAGGTACTTATAGTACTCTGATTCTGGTGACTACCCAGTCGGCAAACCCTAAATACCTCACAGCTTTTATTTATCTTGTGCAGTTGATAGTAAACAGTTACAACTTCAGGCAATTTTGTGTATTATATGACTTGTTTTAGGGTCCTTGGCCTCTTCACTTTTCAGTCTTCTTTCTCCCTTTTTCTCCTTCAGGAGTCCAGTGTACACAAGATTTCTTTTCCTTCCTCTAGGTCAGACACTGTTGTGATTATCAGTTATTTATACTTCAGTGGCAACCAATCAGAGAATACTATAATAGTCTTCAAAAAACTGAAGTTGAGGACTCAAAGAGTAATAGTGTACGTGAGCAGACTACACACAATACAACAAAATAATCATGCATGAGAAACTGACAAAGGATATTAGAAAAACATATAACTGAGAAAATGGGATAGGAGATAAACAAGAAAATATCTGCTGAAGGGCAGAGAGTATGAAAATTGAAAGGGACCTCAGCCGCCATCTAGTCGGACCCAAACACTAAAGGAATCCCTGCTATGACCAATTTTCCAGCCTCTCTTGAAAACCTCCAAGGAGGAGAAACCCACTACTGCAGGCAGGTCATTATTCCACAGTAGGATAGCCCCAATTGTTAGGATGTTTATCCTAACATCAAGCATAATTTGCCGCTTTGTAACTTGGCACCCATTGTTTCTGGTTCTGTTTTTAGAGCCAAACAGAACAAGCCCAATCCCTCCTTTATGAGAGCCCTTCAAATGTTTGAATATAATAGCTAATAATAGAATTTCTGATAGATCTTAAGGTTTTATAAAACTGCTTTACATATATCTCAGTTTATCATCACAACATCCTGGGAGTTAGGTGCTATTATCCCCATTTTAAAGATGAGCAAACTGAGGCAGACAGGTTAAATGATTCACTCAGGATCACACAGTTAATAAGTGCCTGAGGCTGAATTTGAACTCAGATCTTCCTAAGGGTCCAGTGCTCTATCCTCTCTGCCTCCAAGCTGCCTCCACTTAAAAGAATGCCCATTGAGTAGAGCTCCTATAATGGATTTGGAGGAGGATATAGACAGGAGTACAGGTTGAGCAAACATGGATAGATTTCAGTCTGAGTCATTGGAGGAATACACACATTAATGAAATCACCAATCCATTGGTACAGTAGAGGACACCAATTATTTCCTTGGAATATTTGCCTTTTTAAAGGCAACTTGGGGGCAGCTTGGTGTCAGAGTGGATAAAGCAACAGGCCTCGAAGTCAGGAAGATGTGAGTTTCAAACACAGCCTCAGAGACTTTTCAGTTGTGTGGCCCGGAAAAAGTTATTTAACTACAATTTCCTGCCCCCACAAAAGACAGTGTGGTATTATAGTAATTGCACTGGGCGTGGCATCAGTTGAGAGACCTAGATATGAGTTTTAACTGTACTATTTATAAACCATTTAAACTTAGGCAATTTATTTAAACTCTGTGAACCCTAATTTTCTCCTGAATCAAATTGGAGTAATAATAATTGCATTACCTCATTGAACAGTTTGTTGTAAGGAAAATTATTTTCAAAATCTTGTATTATGCAAAAATTAATCATCATTATTGTGTAAAATTAAAGGTATTGTCGCCAATAAGAGGATCATATCAGGCATCAGAAAGCAGGTGAAGATCTCAGAGGTAGTCTAATCCATGACTCTCATTTAATCAATTTCCTCAATTAAAGACCAGAGAGGATAAATAACTTGTCCAAGATGACACAAGCAGAATTGAGATCTGAACATAGGTCTTATGACCTTCAATCCAGGGCTTTCCCACAACATAAGAAGGAAGAAAATCTGTTGTTGCTATGCTAGGCTGTTAACTTCTCAACTCTTATATGCTGAATACTAAAAGAGAAGGTTGCTAGGTTGCCCGGTGTCACCATTGGCAACACAGCTTTCTGGTGATAGGATATGGGTATCTTGGTGGAGCAGAGAGCCTTGTTCCTGAAATAGGGTAGGGGATGACAGAAGGTACAGTTGATCTTTTGATTGACAAACAAAGGATTAGCCCAGTTATGGCTGCTGCCAGAGCAACCTGTTATCTGAATATCATTAGCTTTTTCCAGTGCAATTCTCAGGACCAGGAGTTAGCCTTGCTCAAGCAATATTGTTTTCCTCTCCTGACCCCTTACTTTGCTCTCCCAACAATATTCACTCCTTACCAAAGGGGCTCCCAGATGTTAGTAATCTATTGTCTAGTCTCACTGTACCTTATCTTATCTATCTCTCTTGTCCCGTCCCTAGTCATATTTCTGTCTCTGTGATTTTGTGGCCCAGAGTGGCTCATACCCTGAGCTGGCTAAGTCTGGTTCTTCTGGGAAAGAAGGTGGGGATTTAGGAGCAGGTATATGTATTCATCAAGGACTCTCTCAGATGATGAAGCACATGGAAAAGGAAAATGGGGGTGTGTGTGTCAAAAAAGAGTAGAGGAAGCCACAGTGCTGAGCCATGGAGGGATGTTTGGGAAACTGAGGTTTTGAAAAATTGGAATTAAGGGTTTTTACTTTTAATAAATATGAGAGGGAGAGAAAAAGAGAAAGGGAAAGATTAATTTGTGTATAATGACAAGAAAGATACCTACATTGATACTGTTTATAGATGCTAGAGTACTAGTACTTTATCAACTGCCTACCACTTATGCTTAATACTTAATGACTATGAAGTTTAGTAGGAATTATACATATGTCTAGGAAAATATTTAATTTTTAATATTTCCTACCCTTATTTTACTCATGCCTTCAGAATGGTTAAAAGAGAATTACTGCTTCTCTTCTAACATGTTTCCCTGGATATCAATGCTGTGGAAATATATGGAAAAGATAATAGTCAGACCACAAATATTCAGCATCTATTATGTACCAGGTACTGTGCTAAATCACTGGGATGCAAACAAAGGTGAAAAAAACCAAACAACTAAAGAACATCCCCTATTCTGGGGGGAGAGCATATTCTAATGGGGTAAACAATATGCGAACAGTTATGTATAAACAAGATATATACAGGATAAATTGGAAATAATCAGTAGAGGGAAGGCACTAAAATTAAGGGAGGATCAGGAAAGGTTTCCTGTGGATGGTGTGATTTTTAGCTAGGACTTGAAGGAAACCAGGAAAGACAAGATATGATGAAGGCAGTGGGGGATGAGGTATAGTGTGGGTAGTGGTGAAGAGAGAATTCCAGGCTTAGGGATCAACCAGCGAAAATGCTCAGGTGTCTTGTTCTAAGAACATCAAGGCGGCCAGTGTCACTGGATCACAGAGTAGATGGAATAGGGGAGGAAACTGTGCAGGTAGAAGAGAATCAGGTTGCAAAGGGCTTGAAAATTTTACATTTGATCCTAGAAGTGATAGGGAGCCACCAGCATTTATTGAATGATCAAGTGACCTGATCAGATCTTTAATTCAATGTTCAATCAATTGAACAGCTAAGTGGATGTTAAGTTCCCAAAGATCTCATGCCTGCATGAGATCTTTCTTCTGGGTGCAAATGAATGAAGCGGGAGCAAGGATGATATGCACTCCGTTTATTCTCAGCTAGCTCAGAGTATATATAGGCATTCTACTTCCATTCAAACAAGAAGTTTGTAAATACTACGTACTGAGCTTATGTGCTTGGCTGTTGTTATTCTTGCTGAAGATAATTGTGAAGGTTGGTAATTGCGTAGGGGTGGTCCATCACGTAAGTCATGCAAGGACATGACGTCTCAAAGAGATTTCTCCTGAGGGCATCATGACCCTGATAACCCAAGAGTTCCAGACCCCTTACAAGTGGAAGATAGGCTGGATAGAATAGGAAGAGACTTGAAGAAGTGAGACTGATCAAAAGGCTACTGCAATAGTCCAGGTGTGACAGATGAAGGCCTGGACCGGGGTGGTGGCAGGGTCAGAGGAGAGATAGAGACATATAAGAGAGAGGTTTTGAATGAAGGAGTCATAGGATTTGGGGAGTAATTGGGGAGGTGGCTAAAGACAGGGAGGAGTCAAGAATGACAGCTAGGTTTTAAGTTTGGGTGACTGTGAGGATAACGGACAGTAATAAGGAAATTAGAAAGAAGGTTTTTGGGGGAAAATGAGTTCGGTTTTGCACATATTGAGTTTAAAATGTCTATAGGACATCCAGCTCAAGATGTACTATAGGCAATTAGAGATGTGAATCTGTAGTTCAGGAGAGAGGTTAGGGCTAGATAAATAGATCAGGAAATCATAAACAAAGAGATGATAATTGAATTCATGGGAGCAAATGTGATTATCAAGTGAAATAGTATAAAGGAAGAAGAGAAAGGGACATAGGAGGGAGTTCTAGGCGACATCCACAGTTATTGGGCATAAATTGGATGAAAATCCAGTAAAAGAAGTAGACAGGTAGGAGAAAGAACTATGTCCCAGAAACTTAGAGAGAATTGGGTAATCCACAGTATCAAAGATTGTGTGACTCTTCTTATGAGGATTGAGAAAATGCCATTAGATTTGGCAATTGAGAGATCATTGTAGATAGCCTTGCCAAGTTTAGTCATAAAAAGGAGAAATGTGGAATGATAGCTAATGGGGATAAAATGATCAAATAAAGGTTTTTGAGGATGGAGGAGGCATCCATATGATTGTAGGTGGTAGGGAAGTACCAGAAACTGGAGATTAGTGAAACAAAGAATAACACCTATGATAAAGAATAAGAATGGGATTTGCCTGAAAGGACTGATACTAATGGTTTGTCTTTTTTTTAAGAAGCTATATTGGGAGAAAAAGTAAGATTGAAGACATGATAGGTGGCTATCCTGTTGGGGTAGATGGGATGATAATAATTGACAATAGAGAAAAGACAGAACTGTTCAATTATTTTGCTTCTGTTTTCTCTGCCAAGGAGAATGGCCTTTGTACTAGAAATGACAGAACAAGCATAACTAACAGAGAGTTATGAACTCAAGATAAATAAGGAGAGAATAAAAGAGAACTTAGTTGCCTTTTGTGAAGTCAAGTCACCTATCCCAGATGAACTACATCTTAGGTATGACAGATATGATTGCTAAAAGCATTGACAGTAATATTTGAAAGTTTATGGAGAACTGGAGTGATGTCACAAGACTAGAGAAGAGTAAATGTCCCAATTTTCCAGAACATGGAAGAGAACAAAACCTACAAACTATCGACCAATCACCTTGACATCGATTCCTAGGACAAATATAGGGTGGATGCTCAAGATAGTCTGTGAGCACCTAGAAAGGAAAGTGGTGATTACAAAGAGCCATCATGGCTTCACCAAAACAGGTCATGTAAGACTAACCTCATTTACTTTTACTTTTATGTATATAATTTATTAATTTTTCAGTTCTTAACATTCACTTCCAAAAGAATTTGAATTCAAAATTTTCTACTCATCTTTTCCCACCCCTCACCCCCCACTCCAGGATAGCATGCATCCCATTCACCACTTCCTACAGTCTATCCTCTGTTCTATTACCCACCCTTCTTCCATCCCCCTTCCCCTCTATTTTCCGTAGGGCAAAATAGATTTCTGTACTCCATTGCCTGTATAGCTTAATTTCCAGTTGCATGCTAAAACATTTTTTAACATTCATTACCTTCATCACCAAGAAAGTAACCTTCTATAGATAGTCTTATTTTTTTCCCCTTTTTTTGGTATTTTCCCAGCCAGTTACTTGACTTTTGAGTCCTTTGTCAAGTGGAGGGTATACCCTAGGGACCTGTAAGTTCTCAAGTTCCTCCAAGGTAGCACAATCAAGGGAGAGGTGTTTACTCCTCTCCTGACCTGTGCTCTGGTTTGTGAGCAACCACAAGCACTCTTTTCTGCCCTGGAACTGCTAGTAGTATTCCCTTTCCACAACCACCACCAGCTCCACCACCCCAGAGCTCCTCCTCACCCCAGGACTGCCACTCAGGGCTGAGACTCAGATCAGCTGCTAGATTCCCCCAGGATCTTTAGGCCAAGGGCTCTGCTGCAGTGGCTGCTGCCACCTTGGGCCCAGGGCTAGGGCTGGATCCTGCTCCCTTCTCACCCAAGTGAAAGAACTTTTTCCCTGACCTTTGAAGCTGTCTGGGAACTACAGCTGCTACCCGTGATTCTGCACACTGAAGCCTGCTGCAGTCCTGCCCATGCTGCATGGCCCACACTGGGCTAAGCTCCCCTCTGAGGCGGGTGCAATAGACCTTTCCTGTTAGCCTTCCAGGCTGTCTTGAGCTGGAAATCTCTTTCACTCTATCGTTTTGTGGCTTCTGCTGCTCCAGAATTTGTTTAGAGTCATTTTTTGCAGGTATTTTATGGGCTATGCGGGGAGAGGTAGAGCAGTTTTCGTTTTTCTACTCTGCCATCTTGGCTTTGCCCCCCAGGACCTTCCTCTGCTTTTTTTTTTTAATAAAATTTTAAATTTTAAACTTAAAAAATGAGGAAAGGGAAGAAAAAGGAACATTGCCATGTTCACAACAGGCCATAAGAGATGATTCAATATAAAACAAATTTCCATTTCAAGAAAACCTGTATAATAAATACATGTTATTTTCAAAGCTGCCCAACTTTGCTTTGCTTCCTTGTTGGTTTTCTTTTGTTCTCTGCTGTGTACTTTTACTTTTTTTTTCCTCTCCCCACTTCTACCCTAAAGAAGGCTATAATTAAGTGTGAATATGTGTACATATACATAGATATCTATAAACATAAACATATATACACACATATACTCATACACATACATGTTAGACTATACTGTACTTATTTCTACCTCTCATCTGTTTCTCTAAAAGTAGATAGCATCTTCCTTCATAGGTGCAAGTCGGTTCATGTTTTTCTAAATCAACCAGCTCATCATTTCCTATGCCATAGCAGTTATTCCAGTCCAATCAAATCCTATCTGAGAGATTGTCTATGAAAGTTTTTTCCTCCCAGTTTTCTGCATTCCTTCTATTCTTGGCTACAAAGGTTTTATTTAGACAAAAAATTTTAATTTAAAAAATAGAAATTATCCTTCTTACACTTTAACAATGCTCTCCCTTATATTATAGTTTAAGGTCTGATACTACTGAATCTACTTCTTTTACATCTTTTTTTCCCGGGTTTCTTTGAAGTTCCTGACCTTTTGCTCTTCCAGATGAACTTGGTTATTGTTTTTTTTCTAGCTCAGTGAAATATCTTTTTAGTAGTTTAATTGGGATAGAATTGGATAAATAGATTAGATAGATAAAATTGTCATTTAAAAATTGTATTGGCTTTGCCTACCCATGACAATAAATATTACTTTAGTTATTTAAATCCGAGTTTATTTGTATAAAAAATATTTTATGTCTGTGTTCATATAGTTCCTGCATCTGTTTTGAGAGGCATATGCTCAGATATTTTATAATGTCTTGGTATATTAAATGGCCTAAAACAATATTGAATAATATTGCTGATAGTGCATAGTGTAGTTTCTCTATTTTTCACTTTTGATTAAATCTGTTTTAACTTTAACTTTGCCTGAGATCATGATTACTATCCCTGCTTTTTTTACATAATAAATTCTACTCCTGTCCTTTATTTTTCTTTGTATGTGTCTCTTATTTGTATATTTCCTGAAAGCAACATATTGTTGAATTCAAAATTACAATCTGCTATCCATTTCCATTTTAAGAGCAAATTCATTCCATTCACATGATAAGGTATAGTTCCTTGTGTATTTTCCTCTTTCCTGTTTTTCATCACAATCCTTCTCACATTATTTAGTCTGTCTCTCTTCACTCCTCTGCATTACTTCTACCCTACCTTGCCTTTCTATTTCTTAACTTGCCCATCCCTCTGAAAGTCCCTCCCTCATCCTCTCCCCCCAACCTTGCCCTCTTATTTCTTATTGAATTTAGAGGACTTTTAAACATATATGTGTGTAAATTATATATATGTCTACCCTTCCCACTACTAGCTTCTTCTATATCAGTTTTTCCTTTTATGTCTCATTTGTATGACATAACTACTCCTTTTTATCTCTCCCTAAAGTTTTATTTTTTTAGAATTACCCCATCACACTAAGCTCAGTTCAAATCTTTCTTTCAAACTACCCAAATAATGATGACAATCATGAGTACTGCTAACATTTTTATATATACGAAGTAAACTGTTTGACCTTATCAAGTCCCTTATAATTGGTCTTTAATGTTTACCTTTTATTTCTCCTGGATGTTTTATGTCAGATTTTCTGGTTCTTTTGTTGCAAAAACTTGAAAGTCTTTCAGTCTGTAAAATGTTAATTTTTTTTTCCATTCAGGATTATACTTAACTTTGCTGAGTTAGTTACCTTGGTCATAATCCCAGTTCTTTTGTTCTATGGAATATATTGTTGCAAGACCTATAGTCTTTCAGTGTAGTAGCTGCTAGGTCTTGTGTAATCCTTATTGTAGCTCCCTGATATTGAAATTGTTTGTTTTTCTTGTTGCTTTCAGTATTTCTTAATTGGGACCTTTGAAACTTGGCTCTGATATTTTCATAAATTTCTTCCTGGGAACTCTTTCAAATGATGATCAGTGGATTTTATTCTGCTTTGCCTTCTGGTGCTAGAATGTCAGGACAATTTTCCTTGATAATTTCTTGTAATAGTGTATCAAGATTCTTTATCATAATTTTCACATAGTCCTGATGAGAGCTGGAGGGGGGATGGGGGTAACAGGAATTTCAAGACTGGAGTTCCCTCCCTGGGTCATCTGCAGAAGAATTCATGGACTCAAGCATTGTTGAGGTCAAGGTAAGGATGTATTAAGCTTTTCAATGGGCAAAGGTTCTTAGGGAACCTTAGAAAGGTGCAGGTAACATTTGTGTAGGATATTCTGTAGTGAAATATGTGCCAAATATGCTAACTAGGTGATTCAGGGTGGGATTAGGGAGTGGTTAAGGAGTGATTAGTTTTTAAAGTAACATGCACTTTTGGTATCTACTGTGCAGGTATTTTACCCAGACTTCATTGGAAAATAGCTTAAGGAGGGCTACATGGAGGTGTGGTTTTAGGTCTGAAATGTCACTAAGTCCACTAACAGTCAGGGTTGACTGAGGAGTACTAGGCTGCTCTCCTCAGTGTCTTATTAGATAAGATAAATGTAAGGGAGGATACATATGACTAAGTCTAGGATGTGTATGATTGGTCAGTGAGGAGCAAATATCGTTAGGACCCAGAGCACAGCCAGTGCAGTCAGTACACAGCTGGTTTAGACTAATAAATTTTATAGTTTCAGCTGGCTACTGTATCAGGAAGGGATGTTGCTAGGGCAGGCAGTGTCCTTGGGCGGAGGAGAAACTATCTGGAACAGTGTTTTGAGGCTAGGGAGGAATGGGATTTTTAAAGAGAAATGTGATTTTAGAATTGGGGCCCAAGTACATGCACCCAAGCAGCCCATCATTCCAACTATTCTTATAATTATTTTTCCTCAGTCTGTTCTCCATATCAGTTGTCATTCTGATGAGATGTTTCACTTTCTCTTCTATTTTTTAATTCTTTTGATTTTGTTTTATGATTTCTTGGTGTCTTAGAACATCATTAACTTCCTTTTGCCCAATTCTAGTTTTCAAACAATTGTTTTCTTCCTTAAGTTTTTGATTCTCTGTTTCAAGTTGGTTCACTTTCTTTTCATAATTTTCTTGAATTGCTTTAATTTTTTTCCTAATTTTTCTTCAATCTCTATTATTTAATTTTAAAGTCCTTTTTAAATTTTTCCAACGACTCTTTTTGTGCTTGGGACCATTTGACATTTCTCATTGAAAAAGGAGGGACTTTTTTTTAGCTCCATTATCTACCTTTGAATATTAACTCAGATCTTTTCTATCCCCATAGTAATTGTCTGTCGTTGGGTTCCTTCTCCTTTGCTTACTCATTTTTATTTCTTTATTTTTGTTTTTTGGGTTTGTTTTTTTGTTTTGTTTTGTTTTTGTTATCAGTTTTTAGTGTAATCAAGTTGTAGTCTTGAGGTATGGGGAATGATGCCCCAAGTATCAGGTCCTTCTTACTACTGTTTTATGAGGTCTTTCTCTGGGCCCAACCTTGTTCTCTCCTTTCCACTCCTAAGCCTTAAGATGGCTCTGGAGAAATGAGGCTGGTGAGCTGCACAGCCACCCCTCACTCAAAACAAAGTCAAATGCAAGTCATGTCGTCATTTGTCTGATGTCATGGTCTTCTTCAGCAAAGAAGGATGAACACAATCCTGTGAGTAGATACAGCTGACTGAATGGGGACCAAGTTAGCAGGGTAACTCAACTCCTCCTCTCCTGTCTGCCTCCCCCTCCCCTTCCTTCTCCTTTCCAAAGGAAGATAAATGTGGATGGCCAAAAGATACCCAGTTGTTCCTTCCCTCCCCTCCCCTCCCTTCCCCTCCCCTCCCCTCCCCTTTTCCTGCCCTGTCCTCTCCCAAAACCTTAAACCTACTTCACCCTGAAGCTGGGACACCAATGGGCCCCTGCCTAAGCGCTCCTCTAGACCCTCCTACCTTTACTATGATTATCAATAGTAACTGTTGCTTTTTCCCTCCCAGCCTGATGTTTTTCTTTTTCCTGGCCTCATTAAAGGGACCATGCCCTGGCTACTTCTTAAACAGGCCTATTCAATGAATGGGCTTTGCCTCACCCTGAGTCCCTGCAAAGACCTTGGCCCAAAGGGCCCAAGGTCTCACAGTGCATGCTGGGTCATCTCCAGTCATCCTGATGAATATCTGGTCACTGGATTCAGATGGCTCTGGAGGAGATGTGAGACTGATGAGCTGCGCAGCCCTCCCTCACTCAAAACAAAGTCAAGTGCAAGTCATGTCATCACTTCTCTGATGGCGTGGTCTTCTTCGGCAGCGAAGGACGAACACAAAACAATATATATACTTGTTTGCATGTTGTAGCGCTGGACCAGAAGTCAAGAAGACCTGAGTCCAAATTCCAGCCCCAGACACGTACTAGCTGTGGGACCCTGGGCAAGTCACTGAAGCCTGTTTGCCTCAGTTTGCTCCTCTGTAAAATGAACTGAAATAAAGAAATGTGAAACGACTCCATTATATTTGTCAACCCCCCCCAACCCCCGCCAAAACCAAACAACCTAACAAACCACAAATGGGATCACAAAGAGTCAGACAAGACTGAAACAAATGAAGAACACAAAACCTGGGGATGGGTTGCCTTAAAAGGTGGTGGTTTCCCCTTCCTTGAAGTTTTTTAAGGAAAGATTGGGAAACTACTTGTCAGGTATACTGCAGTAACTGTTGCTGCTGTGTTTGGGTTGAACTAGATAGTCACTGAGATCCCTTCCAAATCTCAAATTCTGTAACTTTGGTCCAAATGGGGAAATAGTTATTCAGTTTAAATATTAACCCACTCCTCCCTCTTCCTAATAATATTGGAGGTCAACTTGGAAGGGATTGCATAATTCAACCATTGTGCAGGACTCAGGGAAGGTTACTTCACCTTCCCAGGCTTGCCAGGCACATTGCCTACATTAGAATAATTAGCATGCCTCATCAAGCCATAGCTAGATTGCACTGAACCTAATACTAGCTCTACTGAAATGACTAGTGTAGTTAAGACAAGGCATTTCCTTCACACAAGTTGTGTGAGCATTCTAGTTCTAAGAGTCCCAGTCCCAACTGGCTGGGTCTACTGGTGGGTTTTTTTGTAAATAAAATGAAAGAAAGAGTTCTTAGTTGAAGCTCTGGTGCTATTCTGTAAAAGAAAAATGAAGAGCTATAGAACCCTATGTGCCATGTTGCCTCCAAGATTATGTACTTAAGAGAACTGACGTTTACATAGTGCTTCATATACATTGTCTCATTTGGGTCCTCACAACAACTGGTAAGACAGGCTCTACAGATAATTATTGTCCTACTCTTATATAGGAGAAAACTGAGGTTCTGATAAGTGGTTTGTCATTACAGTTGTGCAGCCTTTTTAGTTCTGTAACAGTATCTTGAAGCAACATGGGATAGTGACTAGAGAAGGCTGGCCTTGGAGTACGAAAAACTTTAGTTTGAGTCTCAAAAAGCTTTGACACCTACTGTATAGCCATCTGTAACTTCTCAGCAGCCCCCAGGCAATTCTATAAGACTGCAAATTTCAGAAGAATTGCCCATTCGCATTGGTCAAGTAAGATTCTAGCCTGGGAGTTCCTTACAACTGATGGAGAGCCAGTGACAAGGCATCATGTAAGGGAGAGGCCACAGGGGAAGTTGAAGTAGGGTAGAGTAATATCACATTAATTCACATATATATATATATATATGTATATACACATGCATTAATGTGTATGTATGTGAATGTATGTATGTGTGTATATATACATATATGTATTTTTATGTGTATATATGTGTGTGTGTGTTCTGGATCCAATTCATCTGTTCTGACCTGTGGACCAAGATCCTCTGCCCTTACTATCTATCCTACCACTAAGCCCTCCAAACCTCCAAGTATAGCCATCTGACCTGCTGATGCCCAATTAGCATCTCAGGGAGTACCCATTTGCCCTGTAGCTGAACACTCTAGTATGTGTTATCTCTTTTAATAAGAGTATGAGCTCTCTAAGAACAGGAACTGTCTTGATTTTTGTGTTTCTATCCCCAACACCTATCACAAAGTACTTGGCACCTGATCCACATCACCTTTTTAATAACTGATTTTCAGCCTGCTGTTTCACAACCTTTGCCCTTAGCACTTGGTTGAACTTTTGCTGCTCTTTTAGAAGTTCCTCATTTAGTCCAGGTCCTTTATCAACTTGCCATTCTTGCTCCCCATGCTCTTTGTATTGCTCTTTGAAACTTATCCAGTTCCTAGTCATCTTTCTTGTTTTTTGTTCTCAGTTATTCCTTCATTTTAATTATCTGCCAGTCTCTGAGGCAATACCTTCTTATTTCCTGCCAGACCAATCATCCTGCAACATACCCTTTCCTCTTATTACTCAATATTCTTTTCCCATAATGGTCTTTATTCAAACTCCCACTCATACTGGCAAATTGGATTCCC
Source organism: Notamacropus eugenii (assembly GCF_028372415.1). Lineage (NCBI taxonomy): Eukaryota > Metazoa > Chordata > Mammalia > Diprotodontia > Macropodidae > Notamacropus > Notamacropus eugenii. Next base: position 38,624,299 of record NC_092872.1, on the reverse strand, counting down.
AGAGAACCCCGAGGGGCTGGGTTATCTTTCTAATATCATTAGATCAAACCCCAATCCCAATGTGTTCTCGCTGATATCAGTCACCAACTAGTTAATATTTCCCTTATATCATTGATTGACAGCAGTGATTAACGATTAGCTCCCCAGTAACATTTAACCAATTAACATTACTTAGCTTTTACAAAGTCATATTTACTAAGAAGATTGAGTGAGAACAAAAGTACATACCATTCCCTCAAACCAGGGGCACACTCCTTCGATCCCTGGGGAGAGTGGGTTAAATTTTTTTTTAAGTTCGATTAATGTGTTTTGTTTTTATATTATGATTACAGATTACGCCCACTCTATGAGAAGTTTCTTGCAACAAAAAAAAACAAGCAAACTCGCAATCCAGTGATCTTATCTGAAAGCACATGCAATGTTCTATTTCTGTAGCGCTTCCACTATTTAAAAAGACCCTTTTTAGAACAGAAATCTATTTAATCTTCCACTGGGAAAAAAGGGAAGAAAAACAAAATCTGTGTAACAAATATGCATTGTCAAGCAAAACAAATTCCCTCATTGACTGTATATAAAAGTGTCTCATTTTGCACCCTAGCTATTTCTTCATCACCAAGTATTTTATATATTCTGTAGTCATTTTAAATGAAATTTCTCTTTCTTCCTGCTGGGTTTTACTGGTATTATATAGAAATATTGATTTCCATACTTTTATTTTATATCCTACAAGTTTACTGAAGTTATTGTTTCAATTAATTTTTAGTTGATTCTTTAGTGTTCTTTAAGCACCAGCCAATTAAAATCCTGGTAATTGTTGTCTATAGACCTTCCTGACACAACTCTCTTCCTCAATGAATTGAGTACCTGGATCACAATCCTCCTTTTTTCCTCAATTTCTGTCTTCATATGAGGAGAATATTGAATCTCCTTCAAATGCCCTAAACTCACAGTTGTTAATTTACTAAGTTCTCATGACCTATTCTTCCACTCTACCTCAGCCATACAAAGAGATGATCATATCTGTCTTTTGCCATCACCCACAAATGCACACTTTCATGTTCATTGAACTCTGAACCACCCTTATCTAAACACAATCTATTGGTATTCCCACTCTTCCTCTGCCTTCCAATACCAAACCCTGCTCTTCCTCCACAGTGACCTTCAATCCCTTGCTGCTCACTTCTCTCCCAGGCTATCGCCCCTACACTAGCTACGCTCTTTTCCTTTTCCCTTCTTGACCCTTTGATAAATCAGTTTAATTCTACACTGTCCTTTTTTTTCTTGAGTCCTTTGCCCATTTATCATAATTCAGATTGTACCCTGTCAAGCCTCAGGCTTGGATTGCTCAGTTCTATGCATATCCTATTGAATGCAAGTCCTGAATGTGTCCGCTGCAAATTTGTTACATAAGCTAAATTGTACCTTCACAAAGTTTATAGTCTAATTGTTTACAGACAATATACAAACAACTGTACAAACAAGATAAATAGGAAATAATAGATGGAAAGTATTGTAATTAAGAGGGATTTGGAAAAGCTTTCTGTATAAGGTGGAATTTTAGCGGGGATGTAAAGGAAGCCAGGAAGCAGAGATGAGGAAGGATGGCATTTTATGTATGAGGGACAGCCAATGCAAATGCCTGGAGTCTGAAGATGGAGTGTCTTGTTTGAGATATGGCAAGGAGGCCAGTAAAACTACATCAAAAAGTATGTGAGGGGGATGTAAGGTTTAAGAAAATTTAAGAGGTGGGGTGGAGAAGGTGATAGGTTATGAAGGACTTTGCATGACAATCAAGGGATTTTATAGTTGATCCTGCAGGTAATAGGGAACCACTGGAATTTTTTACTAAGTTGGTGACATAGTTGGACCTGTGTTTTAGGAAAGCAATATGGTGGCTAAATGGAGGATGGACTGGAATGAGGATAGACTTGTTGAGACAGATTGACTAGCAAGCTATTGCAACAGTCTAAGTGTGAGGTGATGATGACCAAGTTTTAGAAGAGAGAAGGTGGGATATTTGAGAGATGTTACAAGGGCAAAATTTATAGACCTTGGCAGCAGTTTGAATATGATGAGAGAGTGAGGAGTCCAGAATAATACTTAGGTTTTGACTCTGGATAGCTGAAAGGGGAATGGTATCCTCATCAGTAATAGGTAAGTTTAGAAGAAGAGAGTGTCTTGAGGGAAAGAGAATGAGTTTGATTTTGGATATATTGAGTTTAAAATGTCTACAGGACATCCAGTTAGAGCTGTCTAATAGGCAGTTGGAGACACAAAACTGGAAATTACCAGAGAGGTTAGGATAAGTAGATTTGAGAATCATGAGCATAGAGATGATAATTGAATCCAGGGGAGCTCAGGAGATCACCAAATGAAATGGTATAGAGGGAGAAGTGGACATAGGATGGAACCCTGTGAGATACCTAGCGTTATTGGGCAGGACCTAAAAGATTTAGTAAAAGAGACAGAGAAGGAGTGGTCAGATAGAACTAGGAGAGGATAGTGTCAGGAAAACCTTGGAGAAGGGAGCATCAAGGAAAGGAGGGTTATCAAAAGTGTCAGAGGCTGCAGAAAGGTTAAGAAGGATGAAGATAGAGAAAAGGCTATTAGATTTGATAATTAAGAGATAATGGTAACATTGGAAAGAGTAATTTGAATTGAATGATGAAGTCAGAAGCTGGACAGTAGAGAGTTAAGAAGAAAGTGAGTGAGAGGAGAAGTGGAGGTGCCTAATGACCTTCTCAAGGAATTTAGCCAGAAAAGAACAAAAGAGATATAGAAGAGTTAACATAGACAGGTAGATCAAGTGAGGGTTTTTTGAGGGTGAAGGAGTCATGGACATATTTATAAGTAGTAGGGAAACAGCCAGTAGACATGGAGAAATTGAAGGTAAATGAGAGAGTGTAGCATGATGGAGGGGAAAATGTGCTGGAGAAGTTGAGATGAAGTGAGATCACTTGTACATTTAGAAAGGGAAGTGAAGGAGGACACAGTGGCAGAAGGCATCTAGGTGATATGAGATAAGGAGGAGAGGAGAAGAAGAAATGAGATTTTTTTTTCTTTGAGATTTTGATTATGGGTATTTTTGAGTTTTTGCTGGGTTGTTGTATTGGTCATCACTGGCATCATAAAAATCTCTTCCTTCCTTCCTTCCTTCCTTCCTTCCTTCCTTCCTTCCTTCCTTCCTTCCTTCCTTCCTTCCTTCCTTCCTTCCTTCCTTCCTTCTTGTCTCAGACATACTGTGAAAATGCCACATCTTGCCCTAAATGCACTGATCACTGCTCTCTTCTTGGAAGATTTTGCTCTCTTCTTATCAAATGATGAAGGGAGGAAGCTTGTGTCTTTTTGGAAACAGACACAGTTCCTTGGCTCCCAGAGGCTTGTATAGATAGGCATTGGGAATATCATATCTGTTAGTAGACACTGATCTCTAGTGCTTCATACATATATAAAATATACTGACATTATTGGAGTGGGGGAAACTTCCAGGTAGGTTAATCAGGAAAGGTTTCATGTAGTAGCAACTTGGAGAAAGACACCAGTGGCATATTGGTCCAGTTTTTAGTATATACAGAACTGGGAGGACAGTTAGCATGTTAGATGACAGAATCAGAATCCAAAAAGATATTGACAGGCTAGAACACTGAACCAAATAAACCAGGATTATTTTATTATTGTTATTGTTATTTTTTGACCTAGACTTATGGTTGCACTGGTACCAGGAACTTGTAAGGAAACTCCCTCTCTTGATCTGCAACTCATTTGCATTTTATAGTCTTAGATAGTTACCTAGGAACTGGGAAGATAAGTGACTTATCCAAGGTCCCACAGCTGGTATATGACAGAAATGAGACTTATACTCAGGTTTTCCATACTCCTAGGTCAGTTACTTTGTGTCACCCTTAATTTAAAAGAAATAAATGCAAAGTCCTATATGTGGGCAAAAAAAAAAATCACCTTGACAAGTATAAGATCTGTGAGGAAGGGAAAGCATGGCTATCCAGCAGTTCATATGATCTAAGTATCTGAAAATGATCTGGGGTTTTCAGGGGACTCCAAGCTAAATATGAGTTAACAAATGTGATAATAGCAGCTAAGAAGCTTCATTCAAAATTAGGCAACATTAAGAGAGTCAGAATGTCCAGGAATAGTTCCATTATATTCTGTCTTGGTGAGACTACATTTGTAGTCACAGCTGTTCAGTTCTGGATGTCACATTTCAGTAAGGACTTTGACAAACTGGAACTGGAAAGTACTCTGAAAATGGTAACTACTCAAGATCAAGCCATATGAACATTCATAGAAGGAACTGGACTATTTTAACTTGGAGAAGAGGATGATGATTTGGGGAAGAGAAGGGGATTGACATCTTTCTTTGAACGTTTAAAAGGCTGTCACTTAAAAGAAGGATTTAACTTGTTCTATTTGAGAGGTAGAAGGTGCAAGGTGGCATGTTTAGACTTGATATAAGGAAAAACTCCCTAACAATTAAACTATCCAAAGTGGAATGGTCTCCCTAAGAGGAGATTAGGTTTCCTTCCATTGGAGGCCTTCCAGTGAAGGCTGGATGAACACTTGTCAGCTATGTCCTAGAGGGGATTCTTTTTCACGTATGGTTTAGAATAGCTGGCCATTGATGTCTCTTTGAACCTGAGATTGTGAGTTGTGATATGAAATTATTTAAAGGAGTGGGAGATAAGAACTGTGCATGACATTTATTTTGAATATTACTTAAGGTCAATAAAAATCTAGAGGGGTCATTATGATACGTGACAGTCTTAATGAAGGATACATTTTTTGTTTTGTTGTGGGCAGGGAGAAGAAATCACATGTAAATGCTTCTTAGGTCTAGTGAAGAGGTGGCCAAATAAGAAATCTAGAGTTGTTTTCAAGGAATAGGTGACTGGACCTGAGAAGGGGCATCAGTGTACTGCCAGGTTCATGGTATCTCTTCCCATAACAGGCTCTACCTTTGCAGGAGCCCAGATTCATTTGGGGGTAAGGTGGGGTGGGCTGTTGTCTGTCTCCCAAAAGAGGTCAGGAATCAGATTTCTCTATACTGTCTTTCTGTATGTGTCTCTCTTTTTTATTCTATCTTTCTTTAACTTTTTTCTGTGATCAGTTCTCCTGGTCTTTGCTTTGGTTTTTACTGAGGGAGGGCTCCTACTTCCCTGCAAACACAAACACTAGTGTTCCTCTCTACCTTGGAACTGCAACCAGAACCCCTGCTCCCCTGTGACCTACCACTGGTGCTCCTTTCCACCCTGGAACTGTGATCCAGAACTTCTCATGGCCGATAGAATTGCCAGTCAGCACCGTTTGTACCCTGTGCCAGCAAAGGGTCCCCTGCAATCTCTTTCTGACGAGTTGTCCTATCCCCCCTTATGGTCTCTAGGTTGAGAGCTCCTAAAGCTGCTGCTGTTACTATTGCAGCTGCCACCAGTGCTCACCTATGGTGCTGCTGTGACTGTCTTCTGGGCTGGGCCACAACCCAGTGTCACAACCTCTGTTGTCAACTTCTTAAGACATCTTAGGCTGGAAAAATGTCTCACTCTGACCTTATGTTGACTCTGGATCATTCCAAGGGTGGTAGACCTTACTCATGTTGTAGACTCCAAGAGAAAATTTCCTAAAGTCTCTAGTGTAAGAAGCTGGCAGTAAGGACATAATGAAAGACTACCATCATCTTGCATGTCTTCCCAGAGTTTTCTCCTTCAGCAGCCTGAAGTGGGGTTGGCCTCTTTCATTTTCCCTCTTGAAGTAACTCACCACTTGAAGAGTCCTAAAGAAAGCTAACATAAAAAGTATCTCAAAGGGAAATTGGTGTCATTTCTAATACTGTCAGAGACTACAGAGGGGGAAGATTTCTCTGCAAGAGTCTGTCCCTCATAACATTCAGTAACCAACCATCTTTGGTGTGACCCTGTCTCAATGGGGATGAATCCATAGTTTCTGTGTCATCCCTTCAATATGTTTATCATTTAACTAAGAGCCACAACTCAATGGAGGTGCTTCAGTCAAGCAAATCAAGGATTCTTCTGATCTTGCCTATAACACCAGAATGACAGAGGTGTTGGCATCATTTCTGCATCAGAATCACCCAGGGGATGACTGTCACTCAAATAACAAATGTTTTGGTTAACAACTAAAGTTCATGTAACACCCCTATCTCCAAACAACAGCCTTGTGATACTGAGTGTGTGTAGGGAGATGTGGCCACTCACTGGTTGAAAAGACCTCTGGGACCATGATATTGTGTACCCATGCATGTATAGGGAAACATGCCTTTAGCTTGGTGGAAAGACTACAGGGAAAGAGAGAGAAAATGGGGAGACATGATGGAGAAGAGGTGAGGAAGTCTCCACTTTGTTGAATAGTTAACAGGACCCTCCAGAAACTCATACGTATGGAGAAAGATGTCACTTGGACATGCCCTTTAATTCTCAATTCCTCTGCACCCAGAGCTCACTGGTGTCTCCTTAGGGTAGATTGTTCCCTCTTTGGTTGAGTTGAGATTTTATCTCTTTCTCAAGTCACAGTCATTTTACTCTTATTTTCTATTGCCTAAACTAGTCTGTGTAATTTTCCCTATTGATTTTACTACTTTCTTGGGTTAAATATATTTTCTTACTATTCTTCTTTGATTGTTGTGTTAACAAGTGTTTGGTGGGAAGGGAAACCAAGCTGGTGAAGATTTAGCTGTTACCTTTCAGGTTTGGAATGGGATGGGCCTCCTTTACACATAATTGTGAGTGACCAGGAAAAATAGCTTTTATCATAAACTACACAAAGGGTATCATATCCCTAGACTGCAAATATCTAGCCCAATACCCCTATTGAAGATAGGAGAGTGAAGGAGTGAACATGCAGCTACTTCCAGCCTCCGACTCCCCAGAAATAAGGAAATTGCAATTCTAATCTATCTATATATCATCTCTATACCCTTGCTAAATTTGGCTTGCTGTTGATCCTAGTGGCTCATTTGGGGCAGCTAGCTGGTACAGTGGATAGAGCACCAGTGCAAGAGTCAGGAGGACCTGAGTTCAAATCTCACCTCAGACACTTGACACTCACTAGCTGTGTGACCTTGGGCAAGTCACTTAACCCCAACTGCCTCATCCTGGGTCATCTCCATTTATCCTGATGAATATCTGGTCACTGGATTCAGATGGCTCTGGAGGAGAAGTGAGGCTGGTGACCTGCACAGCCCTCCCTCATTCAGAACAAAGTCAAGTGCAAGTCATGTCATCATTTCTCTGATGGCATGGTCTTCTTTGGCAACGAAGGATGAACACACACACACAATGGCTCATTTAAAAACCTGTTAAGCTTCTAGTTGTGCTTTGGGAGTGGGAAAGAAAGTAAACAGACACTAATATGTATGTACTTAATACAACAACAACAAAAAATAAATGGAAGGAGGATCATTGATTGTAGGTATCACACATTTAACAATTCTAACTTGGAAAGCTAATGTATTAAATTCATTTATAAAACAATAAGACAAAGAATAAATAGAAAGATCTAGTAATATATTTCCTACAGGAAGCCTGCTTAAAGCAAAAAGAGCCATTGATTTAAAATAAGGGATTGTAAAGATTCATTGTGAGTCATCTGATTCTGGAAAATTAGGACATTTAATTATGACTATAAGCAAAGTTGAGTTTAAGTTAGGAGGTATTAAGAAAGATAAGGATAGTAACTATATCCTAACATATAAATAAACATATATAATTATATATTATAACATATTATATATACACACATATGTATATTATATATATAATTATTAAATATATATCCCCCTAATGGAATAGAAACTAAATTTAAACTAAAATTTTCAAAGAAGAGTTGACTAAATTTCCAAAGTATACAAATAAAAATATTGATAATGAGATATTTTTACAACACCATCTTCTGGATACAGTGAGTAAAAAAGACAAGTTTGAGAATTGGATAGAATATTGAAAAAAAATTAAATATGTGGGAAAAAGTAAACGGATTAGCTGATTTAACTTTTAATTCCAATATGTTTCCTGTACATGTTTGATGTTGGTGTTACTTTCTTGTTTATATTTCCTTTCAGTATAATGTCATTTCCATGTTTATCTCCTTTAATATTGCCAATTTTTTTTGTCCAAAATAATTCCAAAGAACATTAATAAAAATTGTTCACACTCTGGAGTATAATAAAATCATAAATTAAGAAAAATAAAACTTTAAACACTGCTCTTATGGACAACATAATATTAGGTGATGGGTTGGTACATTAAAAAAGATAAAAGACAGAAAAGATGAGCATAGCCTCTCCTCATACGAGGGGTTTATCAAGGACCGAATCTGATCAGAATTATGTGTGTGGGTCCAGAGCAGAGGGGACCCCTAGGAAAAAGACTGCAATGCTCCAGCCCCTTGGGCTCAGTGGTGATTTTTTGTTTGGTTTTTAATGTTAGAGAAGAAAACAACAGCGATAGTAAAGCATAGCAAAATGTAAGGGATGCAGTTAAAGTAGTTCTTAGCTGTTTAAAGAAGCCAAGGTCATTTCTTTCCGTGTTTCAGTTTAGTGTGTTAGGAAGCTGCTTGCTTATAGAAACAGTTTTATGCTTGGTGATCAGGTTCATAAATTAATTAGCCTTCAGAAGCCTATTATAGCTTAATCATGCAAGTATCTCTAGTGTGAGTTGTACTATAGACTCTAATTATTACATATAACACTATTTAACATGATGTTCCCTATCCAGGACATCCAACTCCATCCCATGCCTCTGCATAGACAAAAGCCCTTTTTGGAATGCCCTCCTTTGTCTCCTCTGCCTTTTAGAATTCTAAGTTCCTGCAAAATACAGAACAGGGGTCACCTTCTTACACACAGTCTTACTGATCCTTTGTTGTTTGTGTTCTCTTTCCTCAGAATTACTTTATTACTTCATATATCATTTGTAATCACTTTCTGGGTACATGTTGTAACCTCTCCTCTCAACAGAATACAAGTTCCTTTAGGGCAGAGTTGATTTTATTTTTGTATTTGTTGCATCTAGAAGAGTTCCTTGCATGTGGCAGGTGGTTTTTTCTTTTTGTAATTGAATTGGACATAATTTCTATGGGAAAATGATTGCATTTTGGGCAACTATTAAATGTGTTACATTCCAAAAATGAATGTGTCAGTTGGACTGGCTGTACCTTTATACTCGTGCTCACTCCTCCCTGAAGTTATATTATAACTTGCTCTCTTCCATTTTACCTGATGAATATTCTCTCTCTCTCTCTCTCTCTCTCTCTCTCTCTCTCTCTCTCTCTCTCTCTCTCTCTCTCTCTCTCTCTCTCTCTCTCTATTTTTCTTCTGTAATGGCCTAACCAATATTTTTTTTTTTATGACCACTGTATCGGGGGAGGGAGAGTTTTTTGGTTTCATTGATTCCAAAAGGTTTTGAAAAAACCCTGAGTAATGAATACTTATGGAATGGGATGTTTTGGCTAGTTGAATTCTTCAGTAAAATAGAAAACCCTTTTTGTTCTAAAACTTGTTGAAAATACTTCTAAAATTAATATATTAATCTTTTTTTGCTGCCTTATGAAATATCTGAAACTTTGATTTGAGATCTAGAAATTTTTGAAAGGTGGACATTCTGATACACCTTTGATCATTTTTATCCTTTTTATTTTTATGAAGAAGAGTGGGTTAGATGTGTTCTAAGCTCAGGATATACAGTACAAGTTATTTTTTAAAATGAGATCCTTTGTCTTCCCACAGTTTGGCACAGTGGAAAGGTCACTGGCTATGGAATCAGAGCATCTGAGTTCAAATGCTGTCTCTGCTACTTATGGTGTGCATGACCTAGGGCAAATCACTTAACTTTAATTTCCTGATTCTGCAAAATTGTGGGGTAGTGGTGTGGAATGGATGACCTCTTAGGTATCTTCTGCCTTTAAATCTATGATCCTGTTTTCCTTTAGGAAATTGTATGTATTAACAAAAGAGAATGTCAATGAGTTTATACTAAAAAAATTAGAAAAACGAAAAATTAACATATCTTAAGACAAGCACAAAAAAAACAGAGCACTAAGATGAATGGCAAAATTAATAGAATTGAAAGGAGAAAAATATGTAATAAAGAGCTACTTTTATTTGTTAAAAGACCAATAAAATATATGCCTGATTATTTTATCAAAAAGAAGAGGAAGAAAAACTAAATTGATAAAATAAAAAAATAGAAGGGAGGTAAATTTAACAAATAGTAAAAAAATAAAACTGTTAAGGAGACTTATACACAATTATATGAAAATGACTTTGAGGATGTAAAAGAAATTGATGAATACTTTCAAAAATATTAATTGAATAGAAGAAAACCCCAAGAAATATATACTTAATAAATTATACAAGAAAAAATAATCAAACACTATTAATGAACTGTAACTTTAAAAATTATCATGACCAGATAGATTTATGTATAACTTCTATAAAATATTTACATTAAAATTCTAATGCTTTATATGTTTTCAAAAATAAGTGAAGATCACACTTTATTTACTTCTCTCAATAATAACAAATATGTTTTTTACCATCAAATGAGGAAAGGATGAGGCAAAGAGATCTAGAGATCAGTATCATTAATGTATATCAATGCAAAAAAATTATGTAAAATACTGGCAGAGACTATGGCATATCTAACTATATGTATGTATGTGTATATTTATTATTATTTATAATATAATATAAATACAAACATGATTCAGTATTAGGAAAATAGTAAGCATAATAAGTCATCCTAACAATAAAAGTAATTTTAAAACCATGTTTATTTCAATAGATGAAAATGCTTTTGCTAAAAATGCTATTTTGTGTTAAAATCACTAAGAAGTGTAGGAATAGAAAATTTTTCTTTTAATACAAAAGAAAGCATTTATTTGAACCCAAGTCACAGAGAAATCATATTATTTTTCCCACTTAGATGAGAACTAAGTTTTCCTCTTGTCTCATTAGAATTTCATAGTCCTAATAAAAGAAAAAAAAAACCACAAAAATTGACAAAAAGGAGAATAAAATGTCTATTTTCTAATTATAATTGTCAAAAACATCTGAAAATTTTTTTTATAAATGGGGCATAAGATAAACATAAAATAAAACAAAACAACTCACCTTTAATACTTACTACCTATGTGACCTTAGGCAAATCACTTACCCTATCTGGACTTAAGTTTTCTCATCTGAAAAAAAAAGAGGGAGTTGCTTTAGAGGGGTTTTGGATGCCTTGTTTTTCTAAATTTGTGATCCTACCATCAGTATTTCTGTTACCAATGCAAATGAGAGAAAATGTGAAAGAAAGAGAACTATTTAAAATAATGATGAGATGTATTCAATAATCTGGAATTAAACTACCAAGATAAATGCACTTATATAGACCTACATAAAATTTTTTTTTTACAGAAATAATGGGAGAACTAAATTGCAAAGTGATTCAATGTTCATCGTTAAGAGGATAGTGTAAAATAGTATGCATTAGACTATTTCCCTAATCTATAGATTTAATGTTATGGTGATGAAAATACCAATAACAAACTTAATAAAATTATTCAAAAGAATAAAAAAATTTATGTGAAAAACAGAATGGAAATGATGGAAAACAAAAAGGGAGGAAGGGGGCTTACATTTCCCAACCTCAAAGTATGCTTTATACCAATAATTATAAAAAGTATCTGGTACTGGATTTTTTTTAAATTAGAAAACTAGATCTAGGACTGTGGACTAGGTTACAAAATAATTAGCCTGTATATAGCAATTTAGTATTCAATGTACCTGAGATCAGACAATATTTGGGAAGATATTCAGTATTTAGTAAAAATTATTGGGAAAACTGGGCACTTTCACAAAAAATGGGAACTGACCAACAATTTTATACCATATTTAACAATTAATACCAGTTGGATCAAAAATCTAAATATGAAAAAATAAAATATACACTGGATTGTTATAATTTTCACAACTCTGGAGATGGGGTTAATTGTGAACAACCTATAATGTAGAAGAAATTATAAGGAATGTAACAGATTACTTTGATCAGACAAAGATTTATCAAAAAAAGCTTTCAAACTTTGAAGGGCAAAGTAATCAGAATAATAAGGGCTCTAAAGACTTCTGACAAAAGAGTGACAGCCCAAATTCAAAAGGAATAAGATTAAGATCCATTTTCGATTAGCTAAGTGGTCACATGATTTTTGTTTTTGAAAGAAGAAATACAAATTAATGACTATATAAAAGTTCAGAATATATTGGAACACTAATTCATTATTGTGGAGCTGTGAACTGATCCAACCATTCTGGAGAGCAATTTGGAACTATGCCCAAAGGGCTACAAAAATGTGCATACCCTTTGACCTAGCAGTATCGCTACTAGGACCATATCCCTAAAAGATCATAAAAATGGGAAAAGGACCCACATGTACAAAAATATTTATAGCAACTCTTTTAGTGGTGCCAAGAACTAGAAATTGAGGGAATGTCCATCAGTTGGGGAATGGCTGAACAAGTTGTGATATATGAATGAAATGGAATACTATTGTGCTCTAAGAAATGATGGACAGGAGGACTTCAAAAAAACCTGGAAAGATTTATATGAACTGATGTGAGTGAAGTGAGCAGAGCCAGGAGAACATTATACACAGTAAGAGCCACAGCATGTGAGGACCATATCTGTTAAAATCAGCCCTTCACAGCAATGCAAGGACCAAAAACATTTCTAAAGGACTCATGATGCAAAATGCCATCCATATCCAGAGAAAGGACTATAGGATCATCAGACTATTTTTTTTTTGTCATATTTTGTTTTGTTTTTCTCATGGTTTCTCTTATTTGTTTTCATTCTTCTATGCAACATAGCTAATGTGAAAATATATTTAACAAGAATGTATGTGTAGAACCCATATAAGAATGCATGCCATCTTGAAGAGGAAGGTGAGAGGGAGGGAGAGAAAAATTTAAAACTTAAGGACATTATTGTTGAAAACTGAAAACAAATTAATTATAAAAAGTTCAAGATATAGAATCATTAGTGTATTTTAAATTAAACCAACTGAGATTTACTCATCTGCTAAGATGGAACAGATAATAAAAGATTGCAAAATTCATTGCTGTCAGAGTTGCAGTAAAACAGGTAGATATACTACTAGAATAATTATAATTTTGTCTAATGTTTTTGTGACGTCACATAGAATTATATGATAAGAATTAGAGACATTCTAGGGAAGATTTTTACAGGAAAATCATCTGTACAAAAATATTCTTAGCAGAAATATTTATAATTGTAAAACAAAAAACAACCTGGGAGGAGGAGACCTTATGTATCAACTGAAAAATTGTCAAATCTGATAAAGTTATAATATACCTTAAAACAGCAAATTTGAAAGAGTCAAAGTCAAAGACAGGACTGAGCTCAAATGCTGCCTACCAAATGAGGTCTTTTCTGACCCAGCTCCCATTCTGCCTCCTCCCTCCCCCAGCTACAAGGTCTTCCTCTTCTGTTTTATAAATACCTATATACAGTAAGTACGTTTTCTTCCCTGTAAGAAGGTAATAAGAACTAGCATTTTTAAAGTGCTTTAAGATTTATAAGAGCTTTAGAATATTATTTCTTTTGATCCTCACAACTTTGTATAGTAGATGTTATTACTATCCCCATTTTACAGATGAGGAAACTGAGATAGACAGTGGTAAAATGGCTTACCCAAAGGTCACACAGCTGGTAAGTGTTTGGGGCTGGATTTGAACTCAGGTCTTTCTGACTCCAAATCCAGCACTTTGTCCACTGTGCTACCAGCTGCCTTCATCTCTCATCCTTGAAGCAGAGATAATTTCACTATATATATATATACATATATATATGTATATATATATATACATACACACATATATGTATATACATACATATATAAGTATATATTATATACATATATATATATATATACGTATATAAATGTTATATCCTAACATTTAGTACAGTGCTTAACACTTCCTACAGTAGGCACTTAATGACTAATTGATATAATACAGAAGGAATAAATGGAACAATGAAAACAATAATTACAACTGTTTAGATGAAGATAATTATGCTATACTTAGTAAAAACAAAGTTAAAAGAATCATAAAAACAAGGATTATGTAGGTAGTACTATGTTAAAATCATTGTATTTCGAGCTACCAAGACTGTGGAAGTTTAAAAATGCAAGTGCAATCTTTTACAAGAGCCCAGAAAAGCAAGGAAAATTAACCTTCATTCCAAAATTGCCTTTTCCTAAAAATAATTATATTTTTTCCCAAGGAAAAAAATAAGTTTATAATATAGTAAATAAATCTATAGCTTCTTGCAAACAACACACAACAATATTACATAATTCCTTCCCATCCTGTTTCTCCAGCTCTGGGTAGGACTTCTGCCATATAAACTTACAAAACAGATATTTAACAAAGCAAATAAGGTTAAAAAAAAAATGACTTCTGAATATGTTTATTTTATTTTATTTTTTTACAAACTTTGAGGTGGTAAAATGCCTAATGTATCTTTGAAGTTCCCATTTATGAAAAAGAATTACAAGATTAAAGATTAAGATTAAAAAGTAGATGACCTTGAAGAGGAAGGTAGAGACAAGGACAAGAAAATATTATACATTGAATTGGGTCATCATAAATGGAAACAAACCAACAAAGAAGCAGGGAAAGACCAGGAGATCCTAAATCATATTATGAACAAATTAACTTGATACTTCAATTAACTGGTTAACTGTACTTCAGGTACTGTGTTAAGCTCTGGAAACATAAATACAAAAGAGAGACTATCCTTGCCCTCAAGTAACTTACTTATGGAAGAAAATTCATGGAGATAAGGGAGTTTTTCCAGGAAGGGAACTTTTGGTCTGGAAGTCACAAGGGTATTTAATTGATCCATTGGATAATCAATTGATGCAACCTTTTCAGAATGAACGAATGGATGAATAAAAAATCATTTTTACTATGTATGCTTCCTATGTGCAAAACACCCTGCTACTCATTGAGTATACAAGTAGAAATGGAAGACAATTCCTGCTTTCAAAGAATTATACTGTAGTAGGAGAAAATAACACATATAAGTGGTTTCAGCTGGAAGTAGATGGAAATGGTATTGTAATTTCCATTAATAAAATCACAAAAATTTCTGATGTTGAACCACTGTCAGTGATAAGAATATGATGGTGAGAACTTTCTTTTTCAGTAGTAGCTGTGACTGCTTTGGCTGTTGCAGGGAAGATCATATGTGCATGAGTTCCTTCCCTCAGCTGTAGCTTTGCTGGGAGGTGGGGAATAGGCTGAACAGTGCTGCTGTTCCAGAAGCAATGCTAGTATTGATATGATTATTGTGAGTATTGGGAAAGAACATGAAACTTTCCCACTTAACTTAAAGCCATGAACCTTACAGCCCAGCAAGAGAATTACAGAATGCATTAGAAAATTCAATCCAAAAATATATCGTCTACAGGAAACATCTAAAATATAGGGAATATATATACATATTTGAAGACGTGGGTCAAAATAAAATTTGTTGTGTTTCAGCTCACTTAAGAAACATGGGCATTGTAATCATGACTTTAGATAAGGCTAAAAAATAGATACTTTCAAAAGAGACACTAGGGAAACTACATTATGTTTAAAGTCCTTCAGTCAATGAAGCAAGATAAATTTTAAATTATGTAATAACTAAGTCACAGACCCAATAAAGAAAGACGGTAAAGAAAGGGATAGCTGAAGTAGAAAAAGAACTTGAAAATGTGATAGGGACTTTCATGTTCCTCTTTTGGAACATAGTTGTATTGAAAAAAGTAGACAACAAGGTCTTGAATGGAATATTGGGGGAAAAAACTGGCTTTGATGACTTTTTGGAGAGAACTGAATGGTAACCTTAGTATACTTTTTTAAGGCATGGATGATACCTTTACAAGAAATGGGCTCTAGGGCAGAAAAATGTCAGAAATCAGTACAGAATGGCAAAAAATGACAAACAACTTGGCTCCTTCCTACATTTTCAGTCTTCTTTACACTTTATTCCCTTCTACAAACTCTATGATGCAGCTATGTTATGTGACTTTGTAGCTCTTTGAACACAACACTCCATCTCTATCTCTGTACCTTTGTGCTGACTGTCCCCCATCTTTGAAATGCTCTGCCCCTCCTCACTTCAGCCTATTAGGTTGTCTGGCTTACTTCAACATTCAGTTCAAATCCTGCCTTCTTAAGGAGGCCTTTTCTGGTCTCCTCAACTGCTGGAGCATTTATCTCTAAGATTATTTTCCATCTATGCTTTTTTTTTTTAATTGTTTATTTTTTTTATTTAAATTTTTAAATTTGTTTTCAAACATTCATTTCCACAAAATTTTGGGTTCCAAATTTTCTCCCCATTTCTCCCCTCCCCCCACCCCAAAACACCGAGCATTCTAATTACCCCTATCACCAATCTGTCCTCCCTTCTAACATCCCTCCCTTCCCTTGTCCCTATCTTCTCTTTTGTCCTGAAGGGCAAGATAAATTTCTGTACCCCATTACCTGTATTTCTTATTTCCTAGTTGCAAGAGCAATACTCAACAGTTGGTCCTAAAACTTTGAGTTCCAGCTTCTCTTCATCCCTCCCTCCCTCCCCACCCACCCACGCCCTTTGGGAAGGCAAGCAATTCAATATAGGCCATATCTGTGTAGTTTTGCAAATGACTTCCGTAGTAGTCGTGTTGTGTAAGACTATATTTCCCTCCATCCTATCCTGCCCCCCATTGCTTCTGTTCTCTCTTTGGACCCTGTCCCTCCCCAAGAGTGTTGACTTCAAATTGCTCCCTCCTCCCACTGCCCTCCCTTCCATTATCCCCGCCACCCTGCTTATCCCCTTCTCCCCCACTATCCTGTATTGTAAGACAGGTTTTCATACCAAAATGAGTGTGCATTTTATTCTTTCTTTTAGTTAAATGTGATGAGAGTAAGCTTCATGTTTTTTTCTCTCACCTCCCTCCTTTTTCCCTCCACTGAAAAGCCTTTTACTTGCCTCTTTTATGAGAGATAATTTGCCCCATTCCGTTTCTCCCTTTCTCCTCCCAATATATTTCTCTCTCACAGCTTGATTTCATTTTTTAAAGATATGATCCCATCCTATTCAATTCACCCTGTGGTCTCTGTCTCTATGTGTGTGTGTGTGTGTGTGTGTGTGTGTGTGTGTGTGTGTGTGTGTGTGTGTGTGTGTGTGTGTGTGTGTGTAATCCCACCAACTACCCAGATACTGAGAAAAGTTTCAAGAGTTACAAATATTGTCTTTCCATGTAGGAATGTAAACAGTTCAACTTTAGTAAGTCCCTTATGACTTCTCTTTGCTGTTTACTTTTTCATGCTTCTCTTCATTCCTGTGTTTGAAAGTCAAATTTTCTTTTCAGCTCTGGTCTTTTCATCAAGAATGCTTGAAAGTCCCCAATTTCATTGAAAGACCCCAATTTCATTGAAAGACCATTTTTTCCCCTGAAGTATTATACTCAGTTTTGCTGGGTAGGTGATTCTTGGTTTTAGTCCTAGTTCCTTTGACTTCTGGAATATCATATTCCACACCCTTCAATCCCTTAATGTAGAAGCCACTAGATCTTGTGTTAGCCTGATTGTATTTCCACAATACTTAAATTGTTTCTTTCTAGCTGCTTGCAATATTTTCTCCTTGACCAGGGAACTCTGGAATTTGGCCACAATGTTTCTAGGAGTTTCTCTTTTAGGATCTCTTTCAGGAGGTGATCAGTGGATTCTTTCAATATTTATTTTGCCCCCTGCTTCTAGAATCTCAGGGCAGTTTTCCTTGATAATTTCATGACAGATGATGTCTAGGCTCTTTTTTTGATCAAGGCTTTCAGGTAGTCCCATAATTTTTAAATTGTCTCTCCTGTATCTATTTTCCAGGTCAGTTGTTTTTCCAATGAGATATTTCACATTATCTTCCATTTTTTCATTCTTTTGGTTTTGTTTTGTGATTTCTTGGTTTCTCATAAAGTCATTAGCCTCCATCTGTTCCATTCTAATTTTTAAAGAACTATTTTCTTCAGTGAGCTTTTGAACTTTCTTTTCCATTTGACTAATTCTACTTTTTAAAGCATTGTTCTCCTCATTGGCTCTTTGAACCTCTTTTGCCAATTGAGTTAGCCTATTTTTAAAGCTGTTATTATCTTCAGCATTTTTTTGGTTCTCCTTTAGCAAGTTGTTGACTTGTTTTTCATGCTTTTCTTGCATCTCTCTCATTTCTCTTCCCAATTTTTCCTTCACCTCTCTTACTTGATTTTCAAAATCCTTTTTGAGCTCTTCCATGGCCTGAGCCCATTGAATATTTATTTTGGATGTTTGGGATATAGAAGCCTTGACTTTTATGTCTTTCCCTGATGGTAAGCATTGTTCTTCCTCATCTGAAAGAATGGGAGAAGATATCTCTTCACCAAGAAAGTAACCTTCTATAGTCTTATTTTTTTTCCCCTTTTTTTGAGCATTTTTCCCAACTAGTTACTTGACTTTTGGGTCCTTTGTCAAGAGTAGGGTATACTCTGGGAATCTGTGAGATCTCAGTTCCTCCAAGGTGGCACAATCAAGTGTATACTGGTCTGGATGCAGAGAGGGATTTTTGTGCCCAGAATTTTAGCGGATACCTCTCCACAGCCACCTGGCCTCCAGTTCCCAAGTCAGCAGTGGGGGCTGATTTTCAGATAAGCTGGATGGGCAGGGCTGCCATTCAGTGTGAGACAAAGACCAGCTAGCCCAGGGCCTCCACACAGGGCGGGGAGGCAGAAATCAGCTCTTCAATGCCCCCAGGGTTTTTATGCTCCAAAAATGTATGCAGCTGCTGTGCCTGCAATGTAGCCTCTGAGGCATCTACCTGCTGCCAGAGCTATGGGAAGGCCCTTCTCCCTTCCTGGCCAACTGGAAAAACTCTGTCACTGACCTTTGGCACCTGTGGGTTGAGGGATCTTTGAACCTGCTGCTGGGACTGGGGTTCAGGACTGGAGATTCTGCCCCCAAGGGCTGATCACAAGCCGTGCAGTGGGCTCCATGCTCTGCTCCATGTCCAGTGCTACCCACATTTCCCGTGGGTCTTTCAGGTCACCCTGGGCTGGAAATCTCCTCCATTCTTTTGTTCTCCACTTCTGCTGCTCCAAAATTTGTTTAGAGTCACTCTCTACAGGTGTTTTATGGGCTGTGGGGGGAGACCCTGTGTATGTGTGTCTTTCTACTTCACCATCTTGGCTCTGCCCCCTCCCATCTATTCTTTATTTATCTTTTATGTACCTCGTGATTTATATATATCTCCTTCATTAGCATGTGAACTCCCAGAAACCAGGGACTATTTTTGTTTTTCTTTGCACCCCCAGTGCTTAGCACAGTGTATGACACATTGTAAGGACTTGATAAATGTTTATTAACTGAATAACCAATACGTTTACATAAATTGACAGATCATAATGCAGTGAAAACTAGTGGTTAGTAAAAGAAATATTAATAGTTTGTCTCCTAAATGGGGACTAAAGAACAATATAGGTTATTTAGTATACATGTATGCACATGGAATATATCTTTGTATACATATATACCCAATATATTATATACTACATTAATACTTTTGAGATACTTTGTTTTTTAAGACAAGAATAATAGTGGTATAACACACAAGAATTTGTATGATGTATCTAAAATGGTCCGTGGAGTCAAATTAAATTAATATCCCATAACACATTTTTTTAAAAAAAGATAAGCATGAATGAATTGAATGTGCAGTTTTAAAAAGTAGAAAACTAGCAACTAATTATCTCAACATAAACCCAAAAGAAGATAAATTTTTAATTAAAGAGAAAAGAATCAGTATTGAGAATTTTTCAAAATTCAATAGGCAAAAGTACCTCTTTTAAAAAAGAAATACATAATCAGTAAATCATTAGTGAAGTTCATTTTTAAAAATCAGAGGAAAGCCAACTTACAGTAATAAAAATCATAAGGAAGAAATCACAATGGAGAGAATGGAGAGAAAATAAATTCATCAGAAACTATTATTCGCAGTTACATGCCAAGAAAATAAAAATTTCAACAAAATCGATTGATATCTGTACACATATAAAATAAAATAACTAAGAAATAATAAAAAAACCCTAAAGACGTGAACTCCAGAGAGAGAAATTAAACAAATCATAAATGAACTCCTAAGGAAAAATAAACTTCAGGTCCACAAGGATTTATAAGAGAATTCTGTCAAATATTTGAAGAACAAGTAAAACCTGTATCACATGAATTATTTTCAGAAATAGAGAAACAAGTTTCTTTCTTAAGAAAATCTTGGTTCTGATAGTCAAACCAGGAAAGGGTAGAGCAGTGAAGTGAGCTACAGATCAACATAACATTGATACAAAAACCGTACATAGATTATTGCAAAGAGACTACAGCAATCAATAAAAAATTAATCATTCTGATCATATTATAAAAATGCAATGAGCCGATTATTAAAAATTATCAAAAATTAAATAGCAATTCATGCCAAAATGAGTTTAGAAAAGTATCTTATGGTGCATATCTCAATAAATTCTAAGTGGATAAATGATATAAATATGAAAAGTCCCACCAAACAGGTTGCAGACAGAAAAAAGACAAAGCTATATAACACTATCAATAGTCCACTTCCATCGTTTTCTGTATTCATCATAATTTCATAATTCATGATACTAAAACACAGTAATGTTCTATTCCATTCATGTACCATAATTTATTTAAACATTCATCAACTCATAGGTATTTACTTGTTTCCAGTTTCTTGCTATCAAAAAAAAGTGCCTTTATAAATATTTTGGCATACATACTTTTTATCAATATCCTGCATGGGTTTTGTAATAGAATTTCTGGATCAAGGGGTACAGACATTTTAGTCACTTTTTTTGTGTAATAACCAATTTCTTTCCAAAATGGTTAGAGGTAGAGTCTAAGGACACATTTGAACTCACATCCTCCTGCTCCAGTCCCAAAACTCTATCCACTACCACTGTACATATTAGCTGCCTCTTTAAGCATAATGTAGTTTCTTTGTTTATCTTTGTTGATAGTATTATGTTTGTATTATTTGATAGCATAATTTCAACTTCTGCTTTTTTTGGATTCATTTGATGCACAGAAAATTTTATTTTAGCTTTTCATAACTCTATGTATACATTGCTTTTTTAGTTGTGTTGCTGGTAAGTAATAGATTATGATACTTTGCTTTTTAACCATTCTGTCATGTTTTGTTTTACTGGATTGTTTAGTTCATTCACATTTAAAGTTATGAGAATTAGAAGCCTTTCCTCTTCATTTTTGTCTTTACTAATCTTTTTTTTTGTAATTAGGATTTTATTTTTCCAATTACATGTAAAGATAGTTTTCAACATTCATTTTCTAAAATAAGATTTTGAGTTCCATATTTTTTCTCTCTCTCTCCCAAGATGGCAAGCAATCTGACAATAGGTTATACATGTGCAATCATGTTAACATATTTCTACATTAGTTACATTGTGAAAGAAAGAAGCAGAACAAAAAGGGAAAAGCCCCCAAAAAACAACAAAAGTGAAATATTATGCTTCAATCTGTATTCAGACTCCATAGTTATTTCTCTGGATGTGGACAGCATGTCCCATCATGAGTCTTTTGGAATTGTCTTGGATCATTGTATTACTGAGAAGATCTAAGTCTATCATAGTGGATCATCACTATGTTGTTGCTGTCAACAGTGTTGCTATTGCTGTGTTCAATGTTCTCCTGGTTCTGCTCACTTCACTCGGTATCAGTTCATGTAAATCTTTCCAGGTTTTTCTGAAATTTACCTGCTCATCATTTCTTATAGCATGAGAGAATTCCATTACATTCATATACCACAACTTGTTCAGCCTTTCCCAAATTGATGGACATCACCTCAATTTCCAATTCTTTGTCACCACAAAAAGAGCTGCTATAAATATTTTTGTACATGTAAATTCTCGCCCTTTTAACGATTTCTTTGGGATACAGACCTAGTAGTGGTATTGCTGGATGCATAGTTTGATTGCCTTTTGGCCATAGTTCCAAATTGCTCTCTAGAATGGTTGGATCAGTTCACAACTCCACCAACAATACATTAGTATCCAATTTTTCCCACCTTTCCAACATTTATCATTTTTCTTTTCTGTCGTATTAACCAATCTGACAGATGTCCAGTGGTATCTCAGAGTTGTATCAATTTGCATTTCTCTAATCAATAGTTATTTAGAACATTTTTTCTTTATTGTCCATATCCTTTGACCACTTATCAATTAGGGAATGATTTGCATTTTTATAAATTTGACTCAGTTCTCTATATATTTTTTCTATATATTTGAGAAATGAGATCTTTATCAGAAACACTGGCAGATTTTTGCTTTCTTTTTTATCTTGGTTGCATTGATTTTGTTTTGTGCAAAACTTTTTTAATTTAATGCCCTCATACACAGTCAATTTTTGCGTAGGTGTCATATATCACCAAGAAAGAGATGTATTTCTTTCTATCCCCATTCAGTTTTCTCCATAAGTCTATCATATCTAATTTTTCTAAAATTCTGTTCACCTCAACTTCTTTCTTACTTATTTTGTGGTTAGATTTACCTAGTTCTGAGAGGGGAAGGTTGAGGTCCTCCACTAGTATAGTTTTGCTATCTATTTCTTCCTGTAACTCACTTATCCTCTCCTTTAAGAATTTGGATGCTATATCACTTGGTGCATATATATTTAGAATTGATATTACTTCATTGTCTATGATACCTTTTAATAAGATGTAATTTCCTTCCTTATCTCTTTTAATTAGATCTATTTTTACTTTTGCTTTGTTTGAGGTCAGAATTGCTACTCTTTTTTTTTTTTTTTGCTCTGGCTAAAGCTTAATATATTCTGCTCCAACATTTTACCCTTACTCTGTGTGTATCTCTCTGCTTCAAATGTATTTCTTGTAAACAATATATTGTAGGATTCTGTTTTATAATCCACTCTGCTATTTGCTTTAGTTTTATGGAAGAGCTCTTCTCATTCACATTCACAATTATGAATTTCACACATTCACACACACATTTCATTCATATGTTCACTAACTGTGTATTTCTCTCCATTCTGTTTCCCCCCTTTTTATACTTTTCTCTCTCCTTTCACCCTGTCCCTTCTCCCCTGTGTTTTTGCTTCTGACCACCAACTCCCCAACTACCCTCTCTTCTATCAGCTCCCCTTTTCTTTTTCCCCTCCTACTTGTGCACTCCTTTCTATTAGTCTCCCCATTTACCCCCCTTTTCCTCCCTATGTTCCTATAGCGTAAGACAGATTTTTCTATCCAACTGACTGCGTATGTTATTCCTTCTTTAAGCCTAATTTGATGAGAGTAAGGTTCAAACAATGCTCAACCCATCCCCTCTTTCCCTCTACTGTAATGTCTTTCATGTCTCTGCATATGATATAATTTAACCAATTTTACCCCCTTCTTTCCTCTTTTCCCAGTACAAGGCTTTTTTTTCACTGCTTTACTTTTTCTATGTCATCATCAAAGCCCACTTAAACCCAGCTTATATCCATACCCTCTATATGTACCCCTTCTAACTGTCCTAATAGAGATACTTTTCTTAAGAGTTACAATTATCATCTTCCCATGCAGGTATATAAACAATTTAATCTTATTGAATACCATGTTGTTGTTTTTCTTTCCTGTTAACCTTTTTATGCCTCTTTTGAGTCTTATGTTTGAAGATCAAATTTTCTGTTCAGCTATTGGATGTCCATCTTTTCCCTTGGAAAATTATGCTAAATTTTGCTGGTTAGTTGATTCTTGGTTGTAATCCAAGCTCTTTTGCCTTCAGGTCTATCATATTCCAAGTCCTCTGATCCTTTAATGTAGAAACTTCTAAGTCCTATGTAATCCTAACTGTGGCTCCTTGATATTTGATGTATTGCTTTCTGGCTGCTTGCAGTATTTTTTCCTTGACCTTATAGTTCTGGAATTTGGCTACAATATTCCTTGGAGTTTTCATTTTGGGCTGTCTTTCAGGAGGTGATCAGTGGATTCTTCTTTCAATGACCCTTTTACCCTCTGGTTCTAGGATATCAGGATAGTTTTCCTTGATAATTTCTTGAAAGATGCTGTCCAGGCTCTTTTTTTTGATCATTACTTTCAGGTAGCCCAATAATTCTTTGATTTTTTCTCTTGGATATGTTTTCCAGGTCAGTTGTTTTTCCAATGAGGTATTTTACATTTTCTTTTATTTTTTCATACTTTTGATTGTGTTGGACTGATTCTTGATGTTTCATAGAGTCATTAGTTTTCACTCGCCCAATTATAATTTTTAAGTCATTATTTCCTGCAGTTAGTTTTTGTACCTCTTTTTCCCATTTGCAGAATTTTACTTTTAAAGGTGTTATTTGCTTGAGTGGATATTTTTTCCCCATTTGGTCAATTCTATTTTTTAAGGAGTTCTTTTCTTCAGTAATTTTTTTTGCTTCCTTTTCCAAGCTGTTGACTCTTTTTTTCATAATTCTATTGCATAGCTCTCATTTCTTTTCCCAAGTTTTCTTTTACCTCTCTTCCTTGATTTTTAAAATCCTTTTTTGAGCTCCTCCAAGAGGACTTTTTGGACCTGAAAGCAATTTGTATTTCCTTTTGAGGCTTCACACGTAGGCATTTTGACATTGTTGTCTTCTTCTGAGTTTGTGTTTTGATATTCCCTGTTGCCATAGTAGCTTTCTATGGTCAGGACTCTGTTGTTGTTGTTTTTGACTCATTTTTAAAAAGTTGAGCTCTGCTTCTGGGGTGCAGGCGGCACTGTCCCAGGTTTCTTGTGATGAAGCCAGAGGCCTGGTGACTGGCTTTCTACATCTAGGCCTCTGGGACTGGAGGCTTGCCCACTGTGGCTGTGGTGGTCTTTCCTAGTCATGTCTTGCCCTGGGTTCTGGGGCTGGCAGTTTGCCTGCTATACTGAGCCTGGAGGCCTCACAGATGGCCTGTTGCGCCACTGGTCTGCTGAATTGCAGGGCCTTGGTTGCTGATCTGTGGAGTGGCTAAGAGCCTCCCACTGGCTTGCCCAGACAACACCTGTGCTGGTCTGCACTCCCCTTTTACCCAAGTGAGAGAGACCTTTCTTGAAGTCCTTCTAAGTTATCTTGGGCTTACAATTTATATTATCTTTTTGTGGATTCTGTCACTCTAGAATTCTTTTAGAGGTTTGATTTAAAGTTGTTTCTGAGGGAAACTGGGGAGGGCCAGGATGACTGGAGATGACCCAGGATGCACTGGGACCTTGGGCCTTTAGGTAAAGGGTGAGGCAATGACCATTCATTGAATAGGCCTGTTTAAGAAGGAGCCAGGGCATGGCCCTTTTAATGAGTCCAAGAAAAAGAAAGACATCAATCAGGCTGGGAAGGAAACAGCAACAGTTACTATTGATAATCACACTAAAGCTAGGAGAGTCCAGAGGAGTCATCCTGATGAATATCTGGTCACTGGATTCAGATGGCTCTGGAGGAGAAGCGAGGCTGGTGAGCCCTCTCTCACTCAAAACAAAGTCAAGTGCAAGTCATGTCATCATTTCTCTGATGGCGTGATCTTCTTTGGCAACAAAGGACCAACACAAGTTAGGAACAGTTGATGCAAAACATCCTGTTCTCCCCAATGTCTGTGATACACTTATTAATTCTTCTACTTTTGTTTTATTGGTTTCATGCATTCACATTTAAAGTTGTGAGAGTTAGATTTGTGTTTTCCTTCATCTGTGTGGCAAATGGGCATATTAGGCAAAGTGGTAACTCATCATACCAGGTTGCTGGAAGTCCTTTTCTCCCTTTGTGGGGTGCTCTAGAAGTTCCCCTTCTTAGCACAACTTCTGTCATTGTACAACTTCTTTTCTGTCTTTTTTACAGAACCATGAGTCTGCTTTCATCACATTCAGTCAGTTCTGGCCTTCCAATGAAAGCATAGCCACCAGCTATTGCTGTTTTAGGGAATATTGCAAAGATTCTTATGAAAGGATGAAGAATCTTTCAAAAATCTTTCAGGTCTTCCTCTGGTCAAGTGAGGAGGGGAAGGAACCTAAGATGAGCCTGAAAATAAAGTAACAAGGTATTCTTCCCCCTCTCTCCACACCCTCTCTCCTCTTTCCAAGCAGTTCCTCCTCAGAGGTTTTCCCTGAAAGCTGTGTCCTCTCTCATGCTTACTTCAGTTTCTTAGGTCTTTGATATTTATAGATAATCTCTAGGGTATGAACAGGTTTTCTCAGCTAGACTGAACATGCTTTCTGCACAATTTCATTACAGTTGTTCAAGGGCTTTTCTCACTTAGTCTATAATCTGATTGATTGAGATCAAGTCCATCCCTTATACTTAAATGATTGATTTCTTTTTTTTCCCCTTTCTTTCTTTCTTTCTTTCTTTCTTTCTTTCTTTCTTTCTTTCTTTCTTTCTTTCTTTCTTTCTTTCTTTCTTTCTTTCTTTCTTTCTTCCTTTCTTCCTTTTCTCCTTTTTTTCTCTTTAAGTCAGATGGTTAGTTAACAATTATTTCTCCCCCTCTCCCAACTTATTGTTTGTTAGTTTTCTTTTTGTACTTTTTTCTAAGAAAAATTTTTTTCTTTTTATCTTAATCTTTACCCCTTCTTGTCAACTCTGAAATTTTTCCCCCAATTCATTGTCTATATCCTTATTTATTCTTTCTTTAATCTATTTGTATTCTTGATGTAGTTAAAGTTTCTAAAGTCCCAGATACTCCTTCTTCTAATGGGTTTCTATGTTACTGTCTTTGTAGAGCTTGCTCCATCATTTCTTCTTCTGTTGTTCCTTGCCCTCAGAAGTATCCATATGTGTGGGAATTACTGTGTATAAAAATGTCACATGGTAGAAATGACTAAATTGTGTAATACAATTCTACCATTCTACTCCCTGCTCTCCCCATTATCATTCTTCTTCCCATTGACTGTACCAGATGATTTCTGGACACATAGTCCTTCTTCCCCTTGTTGAATGTCAGCTCCCCTTGCTGGTTTGTAAATCCCTTCTCCTAGTGAAAGATGTCCATGGAGGCGCAATATTCTTTCAGAGAAAGTGGTCTCTCAATGTATCAACTCTTCTCCAATTAAATTCATCATGAGGTCTCCATCTCCCATTGTAGACATTGTTAACAGGATTTTCACTGAGCCACTCTCTAACTTGAGAAAGCTTAGATGCACAAAAATGCACAACGCAGGCCTAGAGATGGGAGGCCCAGGAATCAAGTAGTTTAATTACTCAGTTTCAGAGTGAGAAATGTTCTCTTAGCTGAAGTAAAAGCACAGGTTATATATTTAAATTACAAGTGAGTAAGGAGAGGGGAAGGTAGATTACAAACAATTATTTAGTGGTTTTCCACAAGAAACCCACAAATCCCACAACACAACAATTCTGCAATCAAGTCTTTTGGGGGTGTGACTCCCAAGAGAACAAAACCAGAGTTCTGTGATTGGAACAGGTTCTATAATCTTTGATTCATTTTACTTAAGGTCCAGTGATTATGAGTGTTGTCAGAGTTTTGATTAATCAGCTTAAGCTTCATTGACCCCTGACTCCAGAGCCAGAGAGGCAGCTCTTGAGAAAGCAAAATTATTAGTATATTCATTACACGTATTGATTAATATGAAAATCATAATTCCTTCTCATTCCCTCCCTTTGTCCAAGAAGGTCAGAATGACCCTTGAAGGCCAATGAGGAACATTCATTTGAAAGATGATTTTACTTGATTATAGAAATTTCTTATTAAAGGAAAAAGAGGGACATAGTTTTATATAATAAGGGAAAAACTTCCTTTTTTGGATGCCAAACATGAATCATATCTGACAGCTAATAATGTATTTACAGAATGTTAAAGCAAGGAATAAGAACAAAGTGGAAATTTTCCTTTTCCAGAAAGGAAATAACACAATGGGGAAATAAAGTCAGGAAGCGCCTACCTAGACTGTGTCCTAAGTTGTCCTCACAACCTTTCCCAGGCACAGACACACACCTTAGTAGTTGTCAGACTATCTAAGTTGTCATTTTCTATCATTGACTTTGTGACAATTCAGACAACTATTCCTGAAATCAAAACTGAAAACAAATTACAGTCCAAGGAATTATTACCTTAAATAGCAAAATTTTCATTGATCACAACTTAAGGAGAAAAGTGCAACATAAAAATGAAAGAAAAATATGGCTACTTCATGAACATTAAGAAATT